>NC_086331.1:123646814-125124314 GCF_032445375.1 Bacillus rossius redtenbacheri | reverse complement strand
CTATGGACTATGAAACGAAAAACTATATAAAAATGTTTTCTAACCAAATTATTTTGATTATAAACTAGTGCAAAATTATATTATTTCAGGTAACAAATGTTGTAATTTGAAACTCATTATATTAAAAGAAAAGGAAATTAAAATCTTATTTATAAGGAAACGTAATCTAGGGTCCCATTCTCTCACTTTGAGGGGAAAAATGATAATAAAAAACAATGTTTTCATAAAATAATGCTTAAATATTGATAGTGAAATCACCTTGAGACTTGTATATTTTTGTGATTATTCAATTGCAGCTGTATTTTTTTTTTTTACAATTACATTGAGCTTAAGAATGATAACTAGCACTGGTGGTTTTGAATTATTGCCATTTAACTGCTGCTGCTGCTACTTTTCAGATTTTGTAATATTGCTATGGTGTTGAAGTTTACAGTATTGCTTACCACAAATGTTTCTCTCACAATGAAATATTAGGTACTCAGCATTTAATATTTGATACTTAGTACGATAAGATCTTTATTCTGTAGTTGTTTTCATTTACACAATGTTCACAGTAAAAGGTATGTTATTCTGTTGCAGGTATTGAAAAGGAATATGAACAGAAAGTAATTCCAGATGGTAAAATGAATATAGATGGTTTTTTGTGTGTTTTTGATGTTAGTGTGGTCCCAGGACGATCAATTGAAAAGCAGGTTGAAGTTGTTACTACTATTTTAAACAATCTGATGAAAACAAAGAAGCCTGTGGTTCTGGTTACTACAAAAAATGATGATGCAAATGAATCGTATGTTAAGGAAGCTGAAAAAATAGCATCCAGAAAGGAGTTTAAAGGAGTAATTCCAGTTGTAGAAACTTCTGCTCATGAAAATATAAATGTGGACTTAGCTTTTGTGACCCTTGCACAGTTAATTGATAGAACTAAAGGTCGATGTAAAATTGTGCCATATATTGAAGCTGCCAAGGCTAGAAAAGAGTTACTAGAATCATCAACTGAAGCATTCCATAGGTTAATTCGCTCACAGGTGACAGACCATTGTGCTGTGTGGAGTTATAGTTCAAAAAAGTTAGCTCAACATGAAGAGTTTGTGCGGTACATTGAGTTATTTGGCATGGACAGTTGTCAACGACTTTTTAAAAGACATGTCAAAAAGTTGAAAGACGAACATTTAGCTAAGAGGATTCAGTGTTTCATGGCTGTACTGCCTGAAGTTTTACAAGAAATGGTTCCTGACCTGTCAGCATTAAGAGATCGGTGAGTAATTAGCATTACTTAAATAAAATTTTCATAACTTAAACAATATTTTAATTATTTAGTTACATAACTTACTTTTTATACAGATAATATTATCATATAGTTAAATTTGAGTTTTTTGAAATCTATGTTATTCTAATTCTATTTTGGTTAATTATACTGTTAACTTCATCAACGTCATCTAATCAGAAATGTATTATCTACCTATTAATTTATTTACATTTTCTTCCAAGTTGACACACACTTTACTTTCTATCAGAGTTTTTTCAACTGCATTTGGTCAAGAATTCTTGCCACTATTGTGCCTCAGTCAATTAAGACAATTTTTGATAAAGTTTTACTTTATTTTAGGGTATGTTAATGCCCTTGCTTTCATCAGGAGGGAGACTAAGTGGGGAATGACTTGCAAACTATTTAAAAAAAAAACTTGCATGTCCAAGGCGAGGCCTATACCCAGAACCCAGGGTCATAAGTCAGGTGTGCTGACCTTTAGACCACACAGGCCAGTCACATCAGAGAGTGATATTAATTTACTCAGAGAGAGGTATGGATATGTGTTGCACAATGAAAATAAATCCAAGCAGTCCTGCTGTTTGATTTGAAACTAGCCTTTGAAGCCTTTGTTGTTCTTGCCATACTTTCTACTGTTCCCTATAAAAGTGTTTCATAATGGCCTATCATTTAGCTTGCTTACAACATGCCTTGTTGAAAACTGTGATACTAAGGTGGCTTTGGGGTAAGTATTTCTTCCCTGCTGATGTTTTGTATGGGAGGCTTGGCATTGCGAAGTACTCTTGTTGTCTCCGAGCGAATCCCATCTGCTGTGGTTGGAGGCATTTGGGATACATGCGTTCAATTGCCCCTATGTAAGTGTTATTGTTTAGAATAAAATGATTTGTGGTGCAATAGAGCTTGTGTAGCCTTTTTTGGGGTAGGATGAATGATAAGTGGGTAGTTATATTTTGAACATGAAGTTGATGAATTAACATGTTGGCTAGTGATTGTTCAGGAACAAAGTATTTTTTATACATACTCAGCTTAATGCAGAACAAATTCGTAGTTCTGTAAGCTTACCAGTAGTTTGCCATTTAAATGAGTAGTTAGGTTAGGTACATTAATAAAAAGGATAAAATTGTGAGAATTGTTTGTTTGCATTAGTTTAGCAACTTAAAAAAAAAATATTTTTTAATAATATGGTTTGTATTAAAAAATAAAGCAAACATAATTTAACAATTGGTGAGGATGTTAGTTGGTTAGGAGGTTAAAATGTAGCTAACTTTGTAACTAACCTTATGTACTACTTAATATTATTTTTAATGCAGCTAACAAAACCTAACCATCTGTTCATTCAATTTCAAAATATTTTTAATGCTACGTTTGTTCCTATCACGTACAGAAAACACTTAAAGAATGTTCCATCTGAAATTGCAGGTAGCTGGGTGTACAGTTCTGTTAATGATTATTAATTCAAAACGGTTACTGGTTCAATTTAAATAAAAGAGTTGAAATGAATTTTGAAGTTTATTCTTTTCCTAGCAAAAAATACATGTCCATCACATGATTTGTCCAGAAGAAAAACACTCACTTTTGCCGATCACTTCTCAGTCCTGTGCCTTTAGGAAACAAATACCCTCAGTGACGTCATCATCTGCTAGGTACTGAATACATGGGAACTACATCTCGGTGGACCAACGGACCACTTTGGCTGGCACCGCATGTCTGGGGCTAATTTATAATTTAAACTTCTGACAAAAAACAAAGGTTAAAGCTAATGCGGCATGGCCCTGGCACAGAGACATGAAATTATCTTTCTCTATGCATTCATGAAATGTTTTTTATGAGTCGCCGAATGGCGCGACCTCTCAGCATAGAACTCGAACAACGGCTGATGAGGCTACGCAACTGCGTGCAACCCCACAAGGAAGAAACAGTCATGTGACCTCAATGACCAATTATTTCACACCTCTTACATTCAAGGACACAACAACGTATAAAATACGTAACCCTTGCATCAAGGCGTTTCTGCAGAAAACAAAACATACCGAATACAAAGTCTTCTCTGATTGGCTGCCATGAAACCCAGATAATTTTACTGTCTCCCGAGGGAGTGAACACCTGCCGATTTTCCCATCATAAGAATACATACAGAACGCACCAGAACAGTGTCTGAAACAGTGGCACCGCCATGTCGTACACCTGTTTCTCATCCTTCCTTTTGCGAAAACTATACTCAGTGTTCCAGAAATATAATGAAAGCTTCCAAATGAACCCAAACATAAAATACAGTAGTTTCCCGATTATCTGGGGTAATGAGTGGCACTGAGTCTCCATATAACCGAAAACACAGTTAAAGTAATATCGAAAGAAAAAACTATTTAGTTAAACAATTTTTATCCTGATTATTCAAACACTGTATAAGTATGTTTTTAATAGGTACTAAAGTGTTAGATGTAATTTACGGAGAAAGTTGCACTATAACTTTGCTGTATTTTACGTCACCCTATTTTATGTTGCTCTATTTTAAGTTTAGCTGGTCCATGATTTTTATTTTCGGTTGAATGTCATGTACCACTTGTTTGCATTTATTATTAGACATTACTCTCTAAAGATTACGACTAAAAAAAATACTGCTGCGTTGCGACTGCTGCCTTGAAACTACGCAGGCCAGTTATCGCTCGTGTGAGTCGTGGAATAGCCATTCTGTGCCAGCACCAACTGAGCGTGGTTCACAAGGGCAGTGGAACACAAGCGCGCATGGCTTACAGGGGTGCGTTTATAATTTGCTCTAGCAGTTTTATACTCACACCAGCTATGTTTGCACTGTATTTGGCATTATTTTTCATCTTGAATGACAGCATAAAATGCTCTGTCTTATCAATAGATCACAAAAAAAAGAGATAAAGAAATAGTCAAAATTTATTTTTGTGTTAATGGAAGTGAAATGTGGCATGGTTAACCCGCAAACCAGATAACCCACACCCGGATAATCGGGAGTATACTGTATAAGCATAAAAACAAAATTGGTAGTAAATAAAATACTTAATAAAATACACTTAAACAAATAATACCTAGCAAGCAATGTGAAAACCAGTAAAAACATATTTGAATGGCTTTTCTGAATAAAAATAATTAAATATCAGAAACTATCACCAAACTATATTTGACAGCACTTAGGGTCTCATGATGGTGTCCTTTGAGGGAGGATTTCATGTTTGGGAATAGGAAATAGTATGCTGGTGCCAAGTTGGGACTGTAAGGGGGTTGTCCAAAAAGCCGGGGTCATTTTCAACGAGTTGCAGAAGGTCTTCGCAAGCAGTCACTTGCCTATGCTTTTGGTTGTCCGTCAAGTCTTTTGCAACGCCAAATTTTCAGCTGTAATGGTTTGCACTGTCATCTCATCAATTTCATCTGCGACCATGCGCACACTTAAATGATGGTCTTATTCAGCACTTTACACACATGTTCGATGTTGTCGCTGGTTTTTGATGTCGACGGCCATCCAGCACGCACTCATTATAAAATTATACCAACTCCCATCTGTAAAACTTACTTGAGCTCTCTTTTCATGAACTTACAGTTTGCCCTTTAAATATTAATTTATAATATTTTCCATGGTTTCAATAAAGAAACATGCAAATTTGCACCATTTACCCTATACACATTATGACCCGATACGGATTATACTGCAAATGGTCCGTCATACTATTAAAAAATAAATTGATGTATTTTTTTTTATCCACAAGAGATGATAGTTTGTGTGATGCAATTAACACTTCATCACCTTCCTTGAAACTTATTGGTTTGATGCTCTCATCAAAACTACTTTTCTTTAGATTAGCTTGTGCAATAAACCTTTGCCCTGCCTTTTCCAACTTTTTTTTTAAACTCCACAGCAGCACCATCTGAAAAATCAACAAAATTTTGCAACTTAGTAGTTTGTGGATTTGGTTGCATTATCTCCATAGGTGTAAATCCTATATTTTTATGCCAGCAGTTGTTATTTTACAGTTTTACCTTGTCACAACACTCTTGAAAAAGCTTAGCCAAAAATTTAGTAAAGAATAATGAGATATGTGGGTACATTAAGAAAAATACCTAATCGGGTGCACTTTGTTGTAAGAAGGATAGGTATATGTGCAAGGAGACTTTGTCTTTCATATTCAACCATAAGGCATTACTTAAAGTCTGCATGTCAATTTGATGTCTCGTACCTAGAGGCATAGAGGTGTAAGATGTGCAAGCCTCGTGTGCCAAGACAGGCAGCTTCTTAAGTGAGTGTGTACAGCAGTGTCAATTCACTTAATGTGTTTTAATTTTTGTTTTGGATTTCATTTGTAGATTTTAATACCCAAAACATGCTTGTTTCTTGTCATCTATCAGTATTTTGAAAATATTTAGTATTCTTAAATTGAAGCACATTATTGCTCACCTGTGTTTTTTTTCCCTCTCAAATAAAATATGTTAAATTATACATGCACTATGTTGTATGGAAATGCTTATTTTAGTTTTTTTGTTACTTGGCAGTTTTTATGTCATGTGAAGTTTGGTCAGATTTGAGACATTTTGTTTCAGTGATTGGCCATCAGTCCAGGCATTTATCAAGGAACATCCAGAGTTCAGCCAGTACTTCTATGAATGTCCAGATGATATTGCTTGGATGGAACAGGATATAAGTGATGGAAATGGAACACGTATACCATTTACGGTACTGGATACTAGTGAAGCGGAAACAGTTTTCAAAAATCATTTGAATGCTCTGCAACAAGAAGAGAAAAGACTAGAGTATGTTTTACTTTAATTTTTTTGTATAATATACTGTTGTAATAAAGTGTTAGTTTAGAACTAAACCTATTATCTTTGCAATTCTACTTAAAAGCAGGCTCTGGAATTATATCTTTAATACATTTTTTGGTTAAACCAAGAATGGTTCTTAATCATTACTGTGACTGCAATTAACTATTAAAAACCATTACTATTTAACTAATAATACTTTTTTGCAAAATAAAATCTTTTTAAGTAATTTTAATCAAGTGGCCTTTTCCTCTTACGTTTGAAAATTTTGAAGTTAAAAACTTAGTAAATCTAACTTCAATTTGTGTTGTTACAGTAAGCTACTAGGATTTAAAATGGCATTATGCTCTACAAGTGAATTGTTAGTTTTCTAAAAAAAACAATCTTCATCCAAATATCTGCATATATTTTGTAGAATTTCAAATTATTCAGTTCTGGAACTTTATTTAAATAATCGAGTGTATATACAAATAGTCTGTTGTAATATGTAGTTATTGTTTGAAGACACTCAGAATACTTTCAGAGAGTTCAGTGGTAAATATTACTTTAAATTTGATTATATGTTTTATTCTCTTGTACCACAATCTGCTCTCAACACCCAGACATCCTAGACACCCTGGAGGCATAGCACAAAACTATGCTATTCGAAAAGAAAGTTTAAGTTCCCTGTCATGTTCAATATTTATTTTAGGCACAATACCGAGATAGATACAATTACTATTCAAAATAGGAGAGGGACATAACGCCTGAATAATATTTTCATAAATACTGGGAATGACATTTGCAGCCTTCATAATGTGGCCTGTCTTATGTATGTAGTAATCATGCAATTAAATGCATTTATACAAACAGTTGAATACATTAACCTATGTGCACACAAAGCCTTAAATAATTGACGAAGTGATCTGAGTCGGCCAGACTCGTCCAAATGGGGAGAGTGAAACATACTCCAACATGATGGCCTTTAAAATGAGATTTGCTAGATAATAATTATAGTCCAATTTAATACACGTGTAAAAAAGTCCCAGTTAGTAGATACAAGGGTTATTTTTTTTTCAACCTCCGATCGGCTGTAATAAAAATTCGGGAATGAATTGGGAAATTATTTAAATGTCAAAAGAAACGTACATCTTTACTCTATTTTTCCACATAATCACCGTGCAGATTGAGGCATTTGTCGTACTGATGCACCAGCTTTCCAATACCCTCTGCATAAAATGATGCCTCCTGCCTATTCAGCCACGTTTTAACAGTGCTCTGCAGTTTATCATTGGTTTTGAAGCGTCGTCCTCCAAGCCACTTTTTCAACGTGGGGAAAAGGTGATAGTCACTCGGTGCCAAATCCGGACTGTAAGGAGGGTGATCAAACACTTCCCATCAAAATCTTGCAAGGAGTTGTTGTGTTACGGCGGCACTATGCGGTCGGGCGTTGTCATGAAGCAAGACAACACCAGATGTCAGCATTCCTCTCCGCGTGTTGCGTATCGACTGTCTTAGCCGTCGTAGTGTCGCGCAGTATGCATCAGCATTGATTGTTGTCCCTGGCTCCATGAAATCAACCAGTAGCACAGTTGGTGATCCCAGAACACTGTAGCCATCTGTTTCTTGGTGCTGAATGTCCGTTTGAACTTTTTCGGCTTGTTTGGAGAATAGGTGTGCATCCACTGTTGTGATTGAAGTTTTGTTTCTTCATTATCAAAATGAATCCATGTTTCATCACCTGTCACAATTTGCGTCAAAAAGTGTTCACCATCGTCTGCGTAACGCAGCAAAAACGACAAGGCTGATGCCATTCGCCGCTCCTTGTTGATGTCAGTCAACATCTTGGGTATCCATCGGGCACAGATTTTCCTGTATCCGAGATTGTCTGTAACAATGGCGTATAGGGCTGACCTTGAAATGAGCGGAAATTGTTCAGACAGTTCTGAAATCGTGAATTGACGTCTCTCACGAACAACTGCATCAACTCTCTGAACTGTTTCATCTGTTGCTACCGACTTCCTTCCTTGGCCACCTTCATCATGAACATCAATACGGCCTTCGCGGAATTTCCGACACCACTCTCGCACAACGCCATCGCTCATAAAGTTTTCACCGTACACAACACTCATTCGGCGATGGATTTCTGCTGCAGTGTGCCCTTCTGCCTGTAAGAAACAGATGACTCCACGCAGCTCGCATTTCGCCGTACAGTTTATCGTTGCAGCCATGTTGACATTCTCATAACCAAGCTTCAACTGAGGTGTGAGTTGGCCGCTTAACATGGTTGGTGGAAGGGGGTATACACTACGAGACGTGTCGATTCGTGTACGAGTGATTAGGGTATCGATTAATGGGCATGCCATGGAGAAATGAAACTGTAATCACACTGCAGGGCACTGTTAAAACGTGGCTGAATAGGCAGGAGGCATCATTTTATGCAGAGGGTATTGGAAAGCTGGTGCATCGGTACGACAAATGCCTCAATCTGCACGGTGATTATGTGGAAAAATAGAGTAAAGATGTACGTTTCTTTTGACATTAAAATAATTTCCCAATTCATTCCCGTTTTTTTATTACAGCCGATCGGAGGTTGAAAAAAAATAACCCTCGTACTAAGCATAAATTGTTGTACCATAAACAACTTGCAAAGTTAAGTGGGACAACAACTTTCATCAAAATGTGGACAGTGAAAATTCTATAAAATAGTGGGCTTCAAAGCCACGACACTGGGTAAGATTGCTTATAAAAAACACAAGTTCAAAAGTAAGGGCAATTGTGAAAGCAAATACTAAATTAAAGTCAAGAAAACTACAGCCTCAAGATGCAATTCCATAAGTGGCAATCGCACAACTCTACCACATTACACAGCAAAGGAAAATCAAACCTTACACATCCAGACATACTTTAGGAAGGACATGCGTGATAGGAATTTAAGGAAATGACAGCCCAACCAAAAGACATTCTGCGGCAAGCGAGTAAGGGTGCAAGGGAAAAGGTACGCAAAATTTTACTTTGCTTGCATCGCGATACTTTAGCTGGCAGCCATCAACTTGTTTCTGGCTGTCCTCCACAGCGACCTGCTATACCTGCTAGACCTGCTAACCAGCCAATGCCAGGCTGCAGCAAGCAAGCAGAGGCACTGTCTCCAGCCCTCACCGGGTACACTTGTAGACAGGGGGAGAGATAGTGAGTGGAGGGGGAAGGCACACACGTCTCGCATGTTGGGTGGTATACATGAAGATTGCTGAGGCGATGAGACTGTAAATAAAGACCGGAAAATTTGGTGATTACGAAAATTTTGAGTATATATGGAAAATTTTGTAAAATACACCAAATTGTATGTTGGAAAAAAATATTTTGATATTCTAGTTCATCATATGCAAAAAAATTAAATAATATCTAAATTGTTTTTATTTAGTAACCATTACTACCATCAAATGGTTAGCCTAGTAGTTAGTGATAATTTGTGATAATAATTTAATAAATTATCTGACAATCTGGTATATTTTCAATTTTTTATATTTTTGTTGATGTGCAGGTATTCAATAATTATTTGTGAAAAGTGATATATCTTGTGACAAAAAAAAATTAGGGAAAAATCTTTGTTTTTAACAATGTAAAATAAAATACTTTGTGTTACTAATAAACTTGTGTAGAGTAGGAGGAAGTATATTCTTTTCATATTCCTTGACTTTATAGTAGGCTCTTTTTAACAGTTAGGTCTCTTTTTATAGATATTTTGATGTTATAGCATCTTGCTTGGCTATTCTTGAGAGAAGATATTTTGTAATTTTTAGCCAAAAAATAGTCTTATTCTTTTCCTTAAAATAAAACAAGGTATATGTTTGTTTGATCACTCTTTTCTCAACTTAACCCTTTTAGTAGGAATTAAATAAACAATCAAAACCTACTACAGAATGATGGCATTTAAATATATTGCTGGGCTTACGCATTGTATGATATATAGTGCAGAGGCACTATAGCATATTTATAATGATAAAGTTCACCTTATCCTAAATATAGTGTAAATAAAACTTTTTTAAACATTATATTTTCCATTCTAAACAATTTTATTAATGACTTAGTGTAAGTCACCATAAAATAATTCCTTCAACCATGTGGTATTAATCAGTTTTGAATTTAGAATCTAAGCAAAATTTTAATGAAATTCCATACTTGGTATTAAACTAATTCATTTTTTAATGAGATATCCAGGTGTTAAGAATTTTAGGTGAAATGTTTTAATAATACGTTTTAACTAAATGATGAAGAGTTTGTTATATTTCTTGTAAGAGTGTGTTTTGAATAAAAAAAATGCCAAATATAGTTATTTTGTTACATGCTCTTTTAAAAGAAACATTACTTTTTATTTTTATCGATAATATTTCTCTTAACTTGAATCACATATTCTTTTCTGTTTTGCTGCAGGCTTCCAAAAAGGTAGGTATGTGTGTGCATGATCCTGTAACTTGTATTGACCTATCTATTTTAAATTTTTTTTTTTAAATAATGCTAATTGTTTTGTTACTGTTGCATTTATGCTTATTTTTATAATACATGTAGCATGACAAAAGTAGTAATTATTAAGTTTTCATGATCAATATCTATCTCTATATTGTTAGCATTGTAATTTTTGGATATAATTTTTCTAGCATCTCGGAGATTTATCTTTATAAATCATAAATAATAAAAAATTTTTGCACTTTTGAGATTAAACTTAAGAATTAATAGTTTCTAGTTAGAATAACAATTATTATGTTGAATCATAATGAAAGGGAATGAGTAGGTTAAACTTTGATCAGAAAATATAGCAGCATTGACTAAAATTTGGTTTTGTTGCCACCTATAATAATGGTTTATGGGCAATACATGGTGATGTTAGTTATGTAATGTAATTGTATTATAACATACTAAAACAAAATAAAAAGGTTGGTTGTACAGATTCACAAATCTGTGCACTTACACTGCTTTCTAGAATCAATGTGAGTGGAGCTGGTACGTACCAAATGCTTCTTTCCCATTTCTTGTGTGAATAGGTGCTAATGCTTGGTGAGACATCAATATTGAAAAATGGCATATTTGTTGAAATAAATGGTGATTTCTCCTTAACATAATCTGTAAATTACAGAAAACTTAAAATAGAAATGTTACAAAGTGGTCATTGTACTTAAAATTATAATAGCTGGCCATAATGCCAAGGAAAAACTGTTATCTCAAACCAAATGTTCAAGAATTTAGCAGAAAATAATAAATGCAATGTCAGGGAATATCTGAGTGTGTCAACCAAAAGATCAAAATTAGAGCATCGTCACTTTCCCAGTTGCGTAGACAATCGTATATACACTGCTGATAATGATTCACCAAGGAGATATTGACTTTTTTTGTTGGATTAAAAGGAATCTCTCACCAGAGAGAATTATTTGTGTTACAATGTTCATGTGTACTATGTACAGATTTAATGAGGTACTGGTTAATCTGTTTTAAGGTTGGGGGAGTATGCCACACTGGTGGGGTTCCTAGATATTTTAGAAACATTGGGCCATACAAACGTGCTGTAGCCAATTTTATATTTGTTGTGTTGAACACAAGAGTAACTGCAATACAAGTTTTACAGTTTATTAAACTATGTTAATGCATACATATTCACTGCTGGATTGGTTTATTGCATCGAGGCTGTATTGTTGGTTGCTACTGAACTGCTGACAGATGGCAGGTAAATTCTTTAAAATGGAATTTATATGACTGTTGCAAATAATATTTGAAAAAATATAAAAATATTTGTAGGATTCTTTATTGCAAAATTTATTTGCAGTGAGAGCTTTAGTAATGTAATATATGCATACTTAGGAAGTGACTAGATATGTTTAAGTATGTTATCTTCATGTTCTTTTCTTTGCATGTTATCTTCTTTTTCTTGCATGTGTCATACATGTTGCATGCATGTTTTATTTCTGATGCATTTATAAGCTACGTACTGCTTGAAAAATGAAAAGACATAGCATATAGTTATTGGCTAAAAGTTAAACTAGAAAATGTTGTATTGCCACTAAATCATAATGAGTTTTGTGTTCTTGGAAACCATCTGGTAAGTGGTTCTTTCTTAGTACATTATATTGACAAGTTCTAGTCTCTATTCCCTCTTTATCTCCTTTGCTCCATGGTACACAATAGAAAATCATTGGTATGCTTTATCATGGAAAAGTGACAATGTAAGTAAATACATTGTACATAATGTAATTCATAGCTTACTATAGAGATGCAGTCAACACTAATCTTTCTTTTAAGCTTAGAAATTAGAGTTAGGGCATACTAACACTGGTTTTTGTATGGAAATAGACAATATTTGTTGATTGCATTTATTTCTGTAAAAGTGCTTCGATACTTGGGCAATTATGAAATTCTCATCTGTAACCAGCCATAATTTGTTAATTTTATTACAAACAGTTATGACATTCTTACTACTAAGTAAGTAGTGGTTTATGCCTAGTGTTAGAAATTTAAAATATTTGAACCAAGTAGGCAGTTGCATCATTTGGAAAATATGTAAATCAGGCTTGTTTTTCAGGTAGGTGTGCAGAAACACATCAATGCATGTTTTTTTTCTTCACATTCTTCAAAGAGTTTCCTGTAAATTAAATCTAATTGAGATTTGGACACAAACTTTGTCAACACTCATCTTTGGAAGAAAAAAAAAAGTGTTAAATTTGTCCTCCAGAGTTTCAAAATGCATTAACATGATTTTTCATATTAAATCCTAAGGAACACTTCAGTTTTAGCTGTCAGCAACTTTTAGCAGTGTCTCCTTGTTTGCCTTGGCTGCATATGCCATCTTTGGTCAGCATTCCAGCCACCCTTTCTTCCTCTGACCATGCCAACACCTAGGCTGTTTGGAAGCATGGCATGTGATGACAGCTACCATGTTTTATCGCATAATCGTCGCACATTTTGTGCTAAAATCAAGTTCAAAAAGTAGGGGTGCAACGTTTATGCGAAAAATTTTGTTTTGTTATGTTAAAGTTATTTATAAAAACATGACCCATTCACGGAAAGTACGTTTATTTAAAAGTGGCGTATACAAGAGCACACCGAACAATTTAAATTAATAACTCGTGCAACAAAAACCTTTCTTCAACTTAAATAGAAAAACAAAATGTGAATGCGAATGTGAACTAACGCATAACTATCATTGTAGTACACACTTACCACCAAAGAGTGCAGGCCATCAAATGTAGTAAACTCAGCTCTCAACAGATAGCGCGCGTTGCATGCAGTCGGCAAGATATCGATATTTGACTACGTGTTTACGCTCTCTACGGGAAGCAACATAGCCAAACGTGAATGATGCCAACTAGCGCTGGCTACATTTTTATAAGCGGTACACCGCGGCGATGCAGACGAACAGATAAAGGTTATAAAGTAAGAGGTAATTTCCGAATAAATATTAGATTTATACTTTAGAATACATAGTTTGATACGGAAAAGATACCTACACAAAGTGCTCTGAATCTAACAGTGGGACCAAAAACATCATGTGACGTTTAAGCTAGAGGTTTTTTTTAATCCAAATTTTGAAGCCCTAAAATATAGGTTCTACGATTATGCGCGTGCAACGATTATGCGATAAAAGAGGGTAATTCAAACTGGATATACTAAATGTTTTCTTATGTGGCCACCTCTTAACATAGTAAATGAGTGTAAAGATACTGGGAAATTGTCTCTCTGGGCTTGATATCACACATGTGGCTGATAGACCATTTACCTTCAGTAATATTTAGCTAAAAAAAATCCTGATTTATTTTAATGGAGAATGCAAACACAAGAAAGTAACATGCTGCATGTAGTTGTCATTTTTCTAGGATTCCTATAGGCCTTCACACGCGTATGTTTCTTGTATGCATTGTTAGATCATGAGAATCAACCAACCACATTTTCTCTCACACATTTTACTAAATGGAAGCTGTGAAGAAAGCTGTCCGAGGAAAGGCCTGGACCACTCGTGTTGGCTGTGCAAAGAAATAGTTTGCTCTGAGTTGATCAAGTGGCACACACAAATGATTAAATTAGCTTGTTACAGCGGCAAGCCTGGAGGTATACCCCTGGGATCAGCAAACTAGTTTACATAAACATTTACAGACGAAGAATTTGAAGTCTCCGGAGTGCACATATACATGTTGCCTCTCCTAAGACTAGAAGAGATAAATGTGCTGAGGCATCGCTTTGGCGTGTCAGTGCTAGCGGACAATGCTGGTCACAAGTATTCGAAAAAACTGGCTTGGATGAAAAAATCTTAGTACATTAACAATTACTACAAATCTAAACAAAAATTACACAACAATTACAATTACATGACTCTGGCAGTTATTATGTAATTAAGTTAGTAGCTGTAGACGTTCCTCTTCTGAAGCTGTGTTTACTACTAGATAATCTATTACTGAGATGAAAATTTAGAAATTTGGACATAATTTTTTCAAAAATTTAGGAATAACCATTAAGTAGAGATATTTGATGATAATTGGAAACATATTTTGAACAGTTTTTATGGATAGGTGTTATTTTGGCTATTTTTCATTTATTAGGAAACACTTTTGATTTTAAACTTGTATTAAAGATATGTTGTAGTAATGGTGCTAACAAATGGGAGAAACCTTTCAAAATGAAGTTTGGAATGCCATGGGGTCCTGTTGATCTTGATGTTTTCAGGACCTTAATTCCCCAAAGGACATGACTTTCAGAAATGGTTGGTACAGGTATAGGATCGAGGCCCATATCAGTATTAGGAATTGGAGAGTTGCAAATGGAATACACATAAGACACTAGAAACATATTTAGCAAAAACATTAGACAACACAGAAGGATCACTACACATAACATAATTGATTTTTAAAGAGTATTGATCATAATAACCATCCTTCATTAATTTTACGTAGTACCAAAATATTTTGGGATTACTTTTAATGTCAATTGATAATGATAAGACAACTTTTAACGGTGGATGATATACATCTTCTTTGATAAGAACATCTTCAGCATTGGTCACAATACATTAGATCTAATAGAATTTTTGAAGGTTAGGTTTTGTTACATCAATATTGTTGATTCTTTCAAAATCTTCGTCTAGTACAGAGACATGGAACGAGGTGTATGAGTCATGTTTTGTTCAAAGTTTTGTAACTTTCACTTGAGACAAGTTAGGTTCATTGGAAATGTAGTCTGTGATTTCATTCTCATTAACCGTAGAGTCGAACCTGGTAACAGGGAGGGCTTTTTTCCTTTTTGTAGATTGGTTTGGAGGTAGTTTTTAATGTAGAAGTATATTTAATACCGACTTTCAATGGTGTTTTCTATTGGTTCAGATCACGTTTGGTATCTGCATTCCCGTTGGTACTAGACTTATGTCCACGTTGCATTACGGTGAATCCTTCGCTGTCGACAAGATGAGAGTTGTGCAAGGTCATGCCTTTCAGCGGAACACACAGTTGTAACTGGGTCAGGCGGCGTGCGGTTGCCAGGCAGTGATATTTTTCATTTTTTAAATGTAGCTGGCTTGACCTAACTGAATTTTTCATTTAAGTTATGATTACTTAAACTGTATAAAAATCTAGCCTTGCCAGAAAACATAGTCTTTCCAGAAAAATCACACAACCTATGCTGTGTAAAATAACATGTAAATTACACGAAACTTAACAAAAATCATGTGTTTTAGGGTCAATATGAATCCTCGGCATGACTCATGTATGCATTAATGCTTGTTGAAAAAAATATTTGATACACTATTAAATTTGAGAAGTAAAATAATGGTGCAGTATCACACAAATTCACATGGTCAATGCAGTAAGACCTCAATCAATGTACACTCTTTTAATGAACATGAGCGTTTGTTGTAACTGACACTATATTTTTTTGCCTTTACTTTTGTTAATGGACATCATTTCACAGGCGGGGTTGGTGCTACTTGAATAGCCTGTATATACACTTGTATCCAAGCACTGCATTGCTTACACACTGAATAATTATTGCATGCATGCATAATTATCTAAGAATGAGACAACTGTTTTAAAAGAGTGTGTGTTATCTTTTCTCCCAGGCCTGTAAAAAAAAGGAGGGTAAGACGTGCTTATATTTACATTGCGTGTGGCAAAGAAAATGACAGCTAACTCACCCCTTCCACTGGCTCGTGCGTCCCATTATGACTAGGGAATCTGTGCAGGTCATTCACCAAATTTCTGTATGGTGCCGTACACGAGCTAGCCGTAGCTAGCCATTAGTCCTCTTCGTTGTAGAGCCACTGTATATTTGCAGTGTGTTTACCCAAAATAAATACAGATTAAGTATTGATAGGTCATTGTGTTAGCGAAATATTTTGTGTTTAATTCTACATAGCCCTTAGGATGAAAACAATAAACCTAATAAATAAATTAACCTCTAATTACGGTAAGAAGAAAGTTTTGCTGCGAGTTCTCCCTCTCCCTTCATTGTCTAACTGTGCCCCCTTCCCCCCCCCCCCCCCCCCACAACCCATTAAAGGCATGAGAGGGAAAACAGCCACTTGTGCGCACTGTCTCACTTTAGGCTGATTTACACACACCAGTGTTGTGACAGTCCTGTGGCTGGCTCGTGAATCACTGACGAGGTTAAAAATATTCTTTTAGGACTTTGAAGGTTCTGTTAACACTCACCCAGCAGGGAAGCCTTCATTTCACAGATGAGAGAGCCACACCCGAAGTTCATGCTCACTTTTTTTTTTCCGTTCTCTCACATTGTATAAACCGATGTGGCATTAAATTTTGCGGTCAATTAGGATAGGTTAGCTACATTATAAATACGTACTTTAAAACATTGTGGATGGTTGGTTATATTAGGTAAGTATAGCTACATTAAAAATACTGTAAAATCATTTTATGGTTGCTTAGCAAATAACTTTTTAATATGTAGCTATCCAGGGCTAGGAAACCGTTTACATGATTTCACAGTATCTTTAATGTAGCTATCCTAACCAAATCAACCGTCCACAATGTTTTGAAGTATTTATAATGTAGCTAACCTAACCTTTTACAATGAACAAAAAAAAACCCTGAAGATGAACGATCGGGCGTTTGGCTCTCTGGTCTGTGAAAAGAAGGCTTCCCCAGCCAGCACGTGGCCGTGCCGATGCAGACAGTGCTGTCGCCATCACTGTACCTTGGCTGTCAGATAGTTGTGGACAGTATTTTATAGTTCCACGGACTTGTAGCTGGTGGATATTTTTGAGTGTAGTTGCCAGATTACGGTCGGTGAAGTTACGGCCTGGCCCTTACTGTCACGACACTGTCAACTCACTGAAGTGTGTGAATGGGCCTAACTCGTGTTTTTCTTTCTCTCACCCTTACTCTTGACGAGATCACCGGGCTAACATGTTCACAACCTTCACAGTGTGGAAGAAAAGTGTTGGCATTCCAGGCTGTTGTCAACTTTCCCGTTTGTCGAATCCCGTGATGAGGTAAACCGCAGAAGTTGAAAGTGGCATTAGTGATGCACTTTGGATGCAGAACAGGTAGTTTTCCAACTAAGCTGTTTCCAGAGCTTAGACCACATTAATACATAAACATAGAGGGCTGAGAGTAGCATGGCACAGCAACATGACATGAGATTTTATAATTAAATTAAAATGGTTAAAGTTAAAAAAAATTAGTGTTGACCATTTTTATTCACCAAGGGTTTCCATTATTGAGAAGCTTCATTGTAAGTAAGTACTAAAATATCTCTTATCACACAATGTACTTTCAGAAATTAGTCTGGAATGTTCACAGATTATGTGAATATTAAGCTTCACTGTCATGTACAGACTTCAATATGGTGGAAATGATACAAAAAAATTAAATAATACAGTGAAAAATTAAATCTTTACAGTTAAAAACTGCTTGTAATATCACAATGCCCTGCTGATAAACATTATGTAATTATATATGCCCTAAAAAAAAATTGTCGGTTTTGTCACCTTTTGAAAAAGCAGCTTACCTTAAGCATCTACAGAATATTAACACCACAGAGCACAATATACCTGCCCCTCGAAGTAATGCCCCATTTTGGTCCAGGAAAACAGAGCGATAATCAAAACAACACTAACCAAAAAAGATTTTTTTTTCCATAAAAGTGTATGTTAATAATTGGTTTTCCAATGAGGTAAGTGTGCTTGCTGATAAAACATTGTAATGAAGACACTTTTTTTTTGCTAAAATCCATTTGCAGTACTAATATATGTTTAAATACATTTGAAGTATATTTAATTGAATGTTAAGTAATATTTTGAGATTAAACAACCTAAAATTAAATTCAACAAATTCATGGACTGCATTGTTTACATAATAGGGCTTGGGCACAACATTCCTAAGAAGCGCTAACATTTCTGAGTACATTTCTAATAATAATATTAATATATGAGAGACATTTCAGTTCTAATTTGAATCAAAATGCATAGACTTAACATTTTATATTATTATAAGTATTATTTAATCTGTTAACGTAATTCCTAACTTCACTGTTTACTAAATGTGTGTCTGCAATGATTTGCCACTAGCACATCCTAGTGGGCACGAGGTAAATTAGCCCGGAAAGCTTCTGGCTGTTCTCTCCAGCTGCTCTGACACACAGGATGGCGTGATATAAACGTTGGCTGAACACTAGGGCTGTCATCAGAAATAAATACACAATGAAGGAAACAAATAACTACTAAGGAAAGAGCAAAATATTGTTTGTTGATTCGTCACATTATTAAATAGTTACATTGTATTTAATGCTGCACAAGTGCTGTTGCCATTGTGTGCGCATAGAAATAAAAATTTCGTAAGTGAAAAAAGCACTTCTAGAATCTATGACCGCACTACTTCAAATCATGCCGTTAATTTTTTGATGTCGTTACTTCAAAACAACCCAGATTGAACAGGGTTATTTCAAGGGGCGGGTGTATTTAAATATAAATTATATCTGCTGAGAGTAGTTGTGCTGTTCAATTATGTAGCTTTTATCTTAGTAACACTGACATGTTTGATAGTGGGGGGAGAGAGAAAAGAATGGAATTGATCTACATTGAGTTTTTGAAAAATGAAAGTGGTGCAGTTTTAGATGAAGACATAATAAGTTTGTTTATCTTACTCAATGTCTTACAAAGTAACAAAAGTAACAATTGACTGGTTCTTACAATATGCACTAGGCACTATTCATGTTATGTTGGGTGCTCCTTACCAGCCAGGTGGATCCTGAGAGCAGCTGGCTACCACCATTCTTTAAATTTGATTAAATAATTATTTGTCCACAGTTGCAGATGTTTGCGACACCTTAATCCTTATGGTGACAGTCACTTACCTAATTTTGATATATGTGTACATAAATTCATTTTATTTAAAATGAGAACTTTTGCTGAAAATTAAGTGTTTGAGATAAGTATCTTACAGCCAATCACTTAATAAATTTTCAATAGTTCTACATATTGTGTGAGGTAATTTTTTTTTTTTTCAATTCAATACATAAACATTAATACTCCCAAAAATCATATTTTGCAAACTATTTCAAAGTGAAATAACTTTTTGTATTTGGTTCATTTTTGAAGTAACTTGCCAGCTGATAAAAATACATTACGCTGCAAACAATTCTCATGATCCGTTAAACTGTTACTGTGAAACTGCATGCAGACGCTTCATACACCAACAATATTTTTGTAATTAGCTTTGAAGCAAAATTGTATTCATGCTGTACAAAAAATTTTGGTTTCACTTACCAACTATACACTTAAAATATTGATACCAAGTTGAATCATTGTCTAGAGGACTTGTTTTTATTCCGGTAGCAATACGTTTGATCATTTACTCACACAACGTCCACTAGTACTAATGTTCACACTATACAGCATTAACTAAGAAATAAGAGTTTTAGTATTCCTTTCTGGCACTCCATTAAAAAATATAGCATACTTTAAGAAAAAAAAATTCAACAGGTTTTCTGTTGTATCATGTCAGAGTTTTTACTCATTTCCAAAAATACTTTTTAGAACTTAACATAATGACTCTATAGTATTTACATGCAAATATAAATAAACATCAGGATAACCAAACTTGCTAACCATATTGTACAAAGTAAAATCAATTTGTCAGTAATTATTAGGTTAGTTAAGGCCTGATATGTGTATAATATTATCCTTGAACTTGATGAACAACTATAGAAACAATCATATTGTAGTCTAGCCCAACAGGTTTATAAGTAAGTGGTTTAGTATTTTGAAAATGATGGTAGCCATTACATATTTTGTGCAATGTATGCTACAATAATATTATAATTTTGTTTAAAAATACTGATAAATAATGTTTGTTAAATGATTTTACAAAACAAACCAAATTCTGTCTAGAAATTTGTTAGAAAAGTAATACAAAATAAATTTCTTAAATATTAAATTAAGTTTTGCAGCAACTGCCAATGGGTTCTAAACAGAAAAAGATGATGTAACTATGTCAGAATTAGCACACAAGCTGTTTGTAGCTTTGCATCAACCATGGCTGCTTCTATGATGTAAATGTTTGTGTCAAAAATGTGATACTACCTGTCTCTTCATGCTAAAAGTGTTAGCCTGAAAGTCTGACAATGCTGTTGTTGTTTTGAGCAGAGATCAGTTGAATTTTTCAGCCAGACTGAAAAGTAAACCAGGTGGACAGTGCAGCCCGCAAAATGTCTTGGAGACAACACTGCCGTTTACTCTCATTATCCATGTAAAATGAGGGGACTGATGCTACAGATAATACAAATAACTTCAAAATCTTTTGGAATCATGAGCAGTGAAATAATTCACTAATATTTGTTCTTTATTTTTTCTTTTTTTATAAACGTGACACGTAATTGTTTCGATCTTACACTGCAAAGTCATTAAACAACATTTCTCAGCTTATCCAACTGTCTGAAACAAATGGTGAAACGGTTCTAAGCTATCTACTTGCTTTGAAAAAGTTAAATAATTTGTCTCTTCTTGCATGTCATATAGAAGTTTGGAATTTACTTTACATATTAATACATAATAAGGTAAAAAAAAGTTGTTACTAATTATTTTTGATTCTGTAACTCATTTATAGTGAGTAGGTAATCATTTTGGAAGATTGGTCATATCTAATTATTTAGCAGCTATTATAAACAATCTCATGCTACTTCAACCAAATGTTTATTCTTTATTCCAGCTTTGTAAGTGGGGTAAACTCATTATTGAATCATTGGTTTGGCAGTGACTTAGACAAAATTTAGTTTTGTTTTATACGTAGACCCTCTAGTTACTTTGCACCCCCTCATTTGAACAGAAAAAATAATTATAAATAATGTAGATTGCAGGCTTTTGTTGCATTGTCTAAACTACTAGGCTACTTTGATGCATTTTTTAAACCTTGAAAGCCAAAGTTGTTGATTCTACTGATGTTTTACTCTGCAATTAATTAGGCATGTTCAGGGTAGTAAAATAATCAACCTCAAAAGTCAATATAGTTTATTTATCATACATAAATGAGGTAAAAATGAGTGTTTTGTATGTAGGCAATTAATAAAGACGTGTTTGATTTTATACAGTTTTATTAAAGGGGCCATTGAAAATTCTCATATTTTAAAATTTTATTTGTACTCTGCATATGGAAAGACTGATATAAGTAAAAATAGGAATTTTTCTGTGCTGGGTTGAGCAAACTCCAGGTTGAGCAAACTCAAACTCTTATTTTTAAAAGAGTGTAGTAATAAATAACATTCTGCTATTAAAAATAATGTATTAACATGTCAATAACATTGGAAAAGTAGACATTTTCAAAGGAATAAAACCTAATTAATATTTTACAAAGAAAGGTAAATTATAAAACATTGAAAATTGCTTATTCATAAATTTCATCATTGACAATGTTTATAATATTTCTTATACTATTCCTTTCATGTTAATTTAAAATGTATTAATGTTTTCACCTCATGCTGGAAGACTTGTTGCAGTACAGCTTATAAACCAATTAATGCTAGAAATCCAATGGCTTAAGTTCGACTTTTACCCTCAAACTCAATATTAGAATTATATTATATGTTACACCTATATAGTTGAATTGATTCAGCTTATGTTTATCAATAATTAATCTTAAATATATTTTACAATTGCATTTTAACAGTCCTGCTTACTTCCGGAAGTTAATACGCAATATTTGATAAACAAAAAAAAATAAAAAAAACTAACTAAAATTTATTTTAAAAAGGCACCCATGTTTGTGGCTTGCCTAAGACTCTGATACAAGCTAACCGAAGGCTTTTAGCGGCTTAAATTACAAAGTTCACTTGAAACAATATTGCAAAATTAATGGTGCTCAATTGGTCAATTTTTTTTTGTACATTTACATTCCTTTCCATAGAAGTTTTTTTTAACAATGTATGAAAAATTTTTGGTTAAAAATATAATTTACTGTTTAAATTTTTAGGAAGTCAGTCAGACTTCGTTTTTGGTTAGCCTACATGTAAAGTACAATATCTATAAAGTCATTTAACAAATTTTTTGAACGTAACATAAAACCTTTTTCTGCTAGAGATAGTTAGGCCTTAGCCAGTAATCAAACTGCAGAATTATATGTTCACTTCGTTTTGTGCTGACCATTTTACATCTGTGGGATATTTCCACCAAAAAACCCACTGAAAAAGTGTGAAGTAAATGTTACATATTGTTTAGTTACGTGCCATACATTTTGACTTAGCAGCTCACATAAGCATGTCACTTTATCGACTTTCTACAATGAGGTAAAAGTGTCTTGTTCTTGTAACATTGACACCACACTTTTCCCACAGCTGTAGCTTAGCAAGCAACTTTTGAGACAACCTGATCCAAAGAACACAATCACAGGAAGTGACAGGTGTACTATTTCACAGCCCATTGCCAGAGGATGTAAGGGGAGGGGTGGTAAGCGTACTGGCTACATGGCCACATGGCCATTCTCCCTGGTGCTGCCAAAGTTTGCATTTATTAAATTAACTGCTGCTAATATATTTAGAGATACAATGTTGCCGTGGACTTTTCTTAAGATGAAGGTATGACCAATGACGCTTCATAATGTTTAAGGCGAAAAACATGCTGCCTGGAAACTGACAAGGAAAACTTTACTTCACATAATTAAATTTGAAAAGTAAAAAATTGAATCTGTTCATTTAGCAAACTTTCTGCTTACAAAATCTACAATGTGATGCTTGTTTGACAGTTCTGTGACAAACACAAACAGAATGGCATCCTTTTTTAAGTTTAACATACTATTTAACATGTTACTTACACTGCTATTTAGCTTGTTTGGACATTAATCAAGCCCTTCGAAGGTCATACGCAAGGTGTATCTGGACAGTGTTTCCCTGGGGCCACAACAGAAATAAAGCAAAGTTGCATTGGAACAGATACAGCAATCATTGTGCTACTTTTCAACATATTCACCACCAAAATTGAGACACGTCATACCCTGGGCTCAGCTTTTGTATTCCTGTCTCTTAGAAGTCTGCCTCCTGGGATTGGAACCAGTGTGTGACAGCCGTCTGCACCTCTTTGTCACTTTAAAATTGCTCACTGGACAGGGATTCCTTGTAATGTAACAAAAAAACATAATTGCTGGGACCAAAGGGTGTTCAAACACCTCCGAGTAGAACTCCAGAATTTGTATTTTGCGATGAGATGTATGTGGGCAAACATTATCGTGAATCAACACAACACCTGCACTGAGTATCCCATGCTTCTTTTTTTGAATGCCCTTAGCAAAGTCGGCAATTTTGACAGTTTTAGAATGCCCTTTTAAGTCGCAGAAACCAATGCACATCAATTTCTGCCGCGATATAGTCTGCCTGAATTTTGTTCTGCATGTGAAATAATCGACTTCTGCTTAGTTTCTAAGGAACATTTCATGTTGTGTGATGATTCTGTAGGAATTCATTACCATTATCATGGTACCGCTCCTGAAATATCTTTTAAGTATATATAGAAATGAGAAAATGTGATGAGATCAAATAACAAGAAACATGGAAACTGATTCATTTTAGAATGATTTTGTATACACACATTATTTTTAAGAATAATATATGTCCATAAATGCAAAGGCCAGTAATTTCATTTAATTATAATTGCACAACTTGAAAACTTTTTCAAAAAATCAGTCTTAAATAGATTTTAAAGTTTATCATTTTCATCATGTGGACAGCAAAAACCAAGAATGAAATCAGCTACCAACATGCAAATTTTATCTTTGCCCTTTGACTTAATAAAGAATAAAATTGTAATGGAATAGTTTTTTTTTTTTAGTAAGTATCAATAGCCCAGGCTTTAGATTGGTTTCACTCTGTTTAACATTTTATTGCACATATTCTTCATATTGTTCTTGTTGTATTTTGTGTGCTTGTTTGTTTTCTTTTGTTTGATTTAAAATTTAATTATTTTAAATATGTGTATTGTCTTTTAAGGTTTTTTGGTATTTGCTTGATAACTAGTGGATTTAATTAATTAAGTAGTGTCATTTTGTCGAAGAAATATGCTTATTCATTATATATGTTAGATTGCATTGTTTGTGTTCTTTTTTTAAATCTAAGGTTGCCCACCTACCTGGACTTATTATTTTGGTTTGGACAGAAACCAAGAAGCATTATGGGTGATACTGGCACGTACATTTGCCCAGTTGCCTTTGCCTGCAAGGCCACAAGTGGGCGTGCAGTCTTTTTGTAGTTATGCATGCAGTCTTTTTGTAGTGATGCGTGCACCTGTTTGACTAAATGGTGACCCTGTAATTTTATCTTCAGAATGTGTTGGAAAAAGTTAAATGCACATGGCTTTAGTGGTTTTGTGGATATTCATTTGAAAGGTTTAAGATACAACAGTGTGAAAATGCTCACTTAGATTTAGAAGGTCTTCAAATTAATGATTGCCTAGCCCCAAATGGTTTGAACAGGCATTCCATGTAGTCTGTAGATTTTTTATGTGATAACGTCTTATAAATCGATGAACGCCGGCTGCACGCACGAAAAAGCATGACTCTTTGTCACGTTCCGCCTGAGCTGAGCGTGCAAGAATCGGCCAACCACCGTGCGAGAAAATCTTCTATAATATTAAACAGGTTAAGGCGGGCTTTTTAAAAGCAGCAATTTAAAAAATTTGATATGACGTTATCACGAAAAATTATCGTCCGTAAACCAACTTTACAGACAACCCCCTTTTTTTACATTAAAGTAAACTAAGAAAATATAACACATTAATTATAAAAATTACAATAGTTGCAGTTAATAACAGTTACCATTGTATAATATGGAGAAATCTGTTATAATAGAGTTTTTTTGTGTGAAAATGGATTGTAAATACTTGCCATAGTTTTATTTAAAAACATGATTTCTAGCACACTACAACACTACACTGCTATTTCGCAGCAGGAAGGTGTACCACTAAAGGAAAATGGTTCCCAGCAATTTGAACTTAAAAATTTCATATGTGCATTATTGTGTATTTAATTATTTCCGGCTTCTTAAACTTCAGTAATTTTGGAAGTTTGACTCCTATGATACCTATCAATATAGTTAAATTTATAAAACATAGGAAGTAAATGTTGCTACAACAAAATATTTTAAGTACCATATCATAACTTTTACAGGGGAACATACACAAAGTGGTACCTTTTTAATTCCTATTATTTTGTGTTGTTTACATGTCATATGTAAAGTACTAGTTGAATGTAAGATATACACACATTAAGGGGTAGTGTACTTAATTACCTATTTTGCTTCTAAATTTTGTGTTTTTACACATGATATTAAATAAATTCATAATGTAAAAATATTTAATTGTTTATAAAAGCTTTTCTGCTAAACAAGCTCTTATTTGATGGTTTTTATGAACTTGAAGGCAAATTTTTGTCAATCCTAGCATGTACTGAAAGCATGAAATCAGGTGACACTGATTAACTGTTCGCATGTAACCATTGTATTAAATCTATCTTTAATATATCATTTGTTAATCAATACAAATCATGTTTTGCCAAAACTATAGAAACTTAAATTTTTCAGGGCTTTGGGAAAACCTAATTTTTATTTATTTATGAATGATCTACTAAAATTAAAGTTTTACTACAAAGGCTACATTCAAATAGTTAATCAAACATTGTATATCACATAATTTAATGCTTTTAGTACCTGCTAGGACTGATATAAAAATTTGCCTTTTAAGTTCATAAAAGTTATCTTTAAAAGATTTGTGCAATGGGAGTGCATGACTTGATGTAAGTTTTTGGACATACGCCATTGCTAAGAATTTTTTCTATTGAAGAAAAACTAATAAATAAAATAAATAAATAAAAATACCCAAAAAAGACAAAAACACACAAAATTAAGCAAACAATTGCTGTTGTCAACAAGGATATGAACACCACAAAATATTCCGAAACAGGAATATGGTCAACAAACAAAGAAAAACAAAGAAAAATGTACTAAGAGAACGAAAAAAAACCACAAATGATGACAACACAAAAATATTGAACCCAAAATAATTCAGCACAACAGTTGAAACGAGCTTGTTTCTGTTTTGGTAAAACTATTGTATTTGTTTGTCTTTTCGTTTTGTCGTGTTTTTTGTCTCGTTTCAACTGTTGTGCTGAATTATTTTGGGTTCAATATTTTTGTGTTGTCATCATTTGTGGGTTTTTTTTTTGTTCTCTTAGTACTTTTTTTTCTTTCTTTGTTTGTTGACCATATTCCTGTTACGGAATATATTGTGGTGTTCATATCCTTGTTGACAACAGCAATTGTTTGCTTAATTTTGTGTGTTTTTGTCTTTTTTGTGTATTTTTATTTATTTATTTTATTTATTAGTTTTTCTTCAACAGAAAAAGTTCTTAGCAATGGCATATGTCCAAAAACTTACATCAAGTCAAGTTCATAAAAACCAATAGATAAAAATTTGTTTAGTAATGATGCAGTGGGGAATCTACTATCACCAAATAGTTTATGCATCAATAACTGAATAATATAAAAATATATAAATAAAATTTTATTTCAAGAAATGGAACAACATTTAGATGTAGCACCCTTCATATGTTATAATTGTAATATAAATAAAAATCCACCGTTACCAAACATTAAAGCATGCTGTGTCAAGCCATAATATCGATTTTATAATGTGTTCTGGAAGATGTTTCAAGAAATGTTGCAATTTATTAGGGCATATAAACTAATGCTTGTGTATTTAGTAAATACATATAACCAAAATAATGTGGAATATCACATAAGCAAAGTGTTCTTTTTTCATTATTATGTGTTTAGTTAAGAATTTTTTGGTCGAAAAGTTTTAGGACTGTAATTATGTATGTAATTTTTTTTAGGTTAAAGGTTCAGTTTAAGCAGTTACTTGAGGATACAGGTTATGTAACTCCTGGGAAGCAATTGTCTGAGGTTCGAGTACTCTTCATGGGAAGAGAATGTTTTGAAAAGCTGAGTGAACAAGACTGCCAGTATATTTATGACCAACATCAGAAGGAAATTGTGGAGAGAGCCAAACAGAATTTCCAAGTAAGTTGATGTTTCTGAAAAACTTTAAATATATTTTCAAGAAATAAGTACATTTATGAAATTCCCAAAACATTGCCTGAAAATAAAGTATGTCATTGCACAGCCACTTTCACAATTATTTCATTGTGGTTTTATTTGTAAGAAATTATCGAGAAATGTTTGGATTAGCTAATTAGTAGTGGTATAAGGATTTTGTGTAAACACATTATTATTTCTTGCATCCTAAGATTTTTTATTGTTATCGGCAAGAGTACACCTGCCAGCATTGAGCTCTAATTTTCAATTTACAGTTAACATTAGCTTAAGAATATATCTAAACAATGACTACTGTAGCTTAACTCATTTTGGGCCTGTGTAATGTTTAACTGTATATAAAACAAAAATAAAACAAAAATAACTAGAATTTTATTTAATTGAGAAATTGTAACACTCTGAATACTGTAGCAAACTTTGTTATATTTAGTGATACGTAAATCATCCAATGAAAAAGTTACCATAACCTAATTTTTTTCAAATCTTCATTCTCATCAGTGATCACAGGTATAAATAATAGCCAATAAAACATATGTAAAAATATGCTACAAATTTTATGTTTGGATTTACTTCCGCAGACAGCTTGGTCTTTTCTCTAAAAAGTAGAACACTTCTACCAAAAACTGTTCAACATTAACACAAAAGCTGACCTGAAGCTTTCTGAGCTGCCAAATAGATAAGGTGGCATAAATAGCTCTGTAGAAAAATGGATGGGTGTTCAGACTAATACACTAATGCTGCAGTGTTTGTAAAACAATGCTGCAGTGTTTGTAAAACAATATTCACCATAATAATTTTTTTATAATCTGTCATAAAATTATCATTAAACAAAATTTCATTCAAACTATGTAAAGTGGAATATTGTTAAAATTTAATTTTAATGTTTAGGATATTTTTTTGTAAAATTTTTTTCATGCAATGAGTTAGTGCAGAAAATGTTGTTAAGGTCTAATAAAAGGTTTATGCTTGTCAATCAGTTGTGACCAAATATATAAAATTCAAAAACTAGGTAAACTCAAGGAAAGCTTGGAATTATAGAAGTTCATTAAAATTGGCTAGACTAAAGCAAACCATATTATCATTTAAACAAAAATTTTATTTATGTGTTTCATGCACACTTAGTTACAGTGATGCTCACACTGACAGAAAGTCTTAATAATACCATTTTTTATTTTAAGTTTTAAACTAAGTACGTACTCATGAAAATTTGTCATAATTATAGCAGCATTTATCATAAGAATGTATGGTATCGTCTATATCTCTGAATGTAATGCATTTTTCATTCTCAATTTGTATATTCTTGAAAGTAGTTAAATGCATTGCAGATTTGCATCACGGTTATAATGTAATGTTGGTGTGTGGTACAGGTTGGGAAGAGAAACTAAGGAAAGTCAGGTTGGTTCTTTTACACCAAAAATTAGATATTGGATATTCCCAACTTTGAGTAGCATGCAAATTTAGAGCAATGGGACCATGTAAGTACACAAACCGAATTTATTGAAGTTTCATTAATAAAGTTTTTTTTTTTAATGTTCTAGGAACTTCTTTTGGAACATGCTGACCTCTTCTACCATTTTAAAAGTATTGCTCCAACTGGAACAATTACACAAGAGGACATAAAAGAAATAACAGATGCTTTACAAGATGATTCAAGGTATTATACAGTTAATTCATGTTTTATAAACATTTATATTATTGAATTGCCACGTATTTGCCCTAAAGACTCTGTCTCATAGGCCATGTTGATTTTTTTAATTTTTTTCTACATTAATTTTATATAAGAGCTAATTATAAAATTTTAACTCTATAACTCCCTTGCATTTTTTGTTATGCCACAAATATTTTCAATAGATATTCACTTAGTGTAATATCATGGGTGTAAAAAGGCACCTATCTTGGTCATATTTTCCCTGCTTATATATCCAGCAATTTTGTCAGATTCTTAATATCTGTGGAATTAAAGAAAAAATATTTTTCTTTGGAAAAAAGATGATGTTTAACTTTACATCGGATAAAATATACTTCACAGGCTGGCATTTGGTCCAACAGCTAAAAAAAAAAAAAATTATCACTTGTTCTTTTAACTATTTTTAAATTGATGATTGAGACGATTTGGCTTGTTTGCAGTGCATAAATTTCCAAGTTGTGAAGGAAGATAGTTGTGAAGACAGGTGACTTTCGTATCAGAGGACCCAGAGTTAGATTTATTTTTAATGATTTTCTGAAATCATTATATGTGATTATGGTGAATTTTCCTTGTCCTTATTAAATACCTTCCCTGATAGATTTCCCAGTATTCCTTATTGTGTTGTTTTGTGTTACTAACAGTAATGATGTCATCTGTGAGATATAAAACTCTATCAAAGTGACAATGTTTAGCCATATATAAAACTGGTGGGGAAAAAAAATTCTGAGAACATTTAAGTGGTGCATACATACACAAAATTACTTTTTAAATAAGCATGCAGTTTCAACTTTTTGATCTGGTAATGCTTTTTTGTGAACTTTATAAATTTCCAGGTTTTACTCTATTTTTCACACACTCCTTCTTCATGACTATTTTTTAAATTATCCTTTGAAACCCTCAAGTTTACTATTTTAAATCTTAATAATGTTACTTCATCCTCTTTCTCTGATAAAATAACATATATTTCCAAGTTTGCAATTAGCACTATCTTTTCATTAAACTAAGTAGTCTTCTTATAACATCTTCATTGTGCTACTTTTTATACCCCAACATGAGCAGTTCAGAGGGTTTTGCAGTGCAACCACAGTTTGATAGAATCCTCATTATCGTATTTACCAGAATAAGCAGTGCCTTGCACCCTAATATTTAGATCATAACCAAAAAATATTTTTGTTGGTAAGAATAAGCCTCACGCCAGACTTTTGAAATCAGGACTTGTACGTGTACATATATTTAAGTTTTTATGAAATATTTATTGTAAATATAATTATTGAAAATTATAAATTTTCTTAAAATGTTTTTTGTTAAATATGTAACATTCCCATTACTAATGTCTCCTATTAATTTTTTTAAGCACTTTTATTCTTGTAACAAAAGTGCTGATAAATCTATCAATATTTCCAGTAAAATACTTTGTGAAAATACACATTCTCTCAAGATATCAGGCAGTAAGTACTTTATGAATTTTCTACGAAAACATGTTTGCCGTGATACAAGGAAAAAAGTACCATGAATGTAAAATGGGTTTCAACCGCAGTTGTTTTGTTTACTTCACTAACATCTCAACCATGAATGATCTTTCTCACTGGAATCCAAACACACAAACTACAGGCAAGGTTCGTCTTCTGATGAGCAACAGCAGGTTAACCTATCTTGGAGCTTGATGTAATTTGTGCTATGCAGTGTTGCCATGTGGAGTTGTCAAGTTTTGAGTAAGCTGTGCACCATGATTTTTCAACTTGCATTTTACAAAAAAATTGTGCATGGTTTCTTCAGGTAATACAGTATTAAGGCATTTTTGGGTAATTCTTATTCTGTAAATTTTAGGCTTGTATGTCACAATTCCCACAATCAACATTTATACCATTTTTTAGGTAATGTTTTAGAAAACACTTGCTAGAATAAGCTATTAAAATAAATATTATCATGCTTCATATTATTTGACATTTCAATACCATTATTGTTTTTCATAATTTTTATTTCTGTTTGTCCTTATTTTCAGGTATAAAGCTTTAGACCGCTTGGATCAAGACAGAAAACTTATGTTATTTCAGCATTTGGGATTTGTCCATTGTCCTATTAGAGAACATTGTCCAGCATTTCCAAATTGTATGGATGCACTAGTTGAACGCATTTTGGGTACTAAAGCACACAGGTGAGTTTTCAGAAAACACCCAACTATAATTTAATGAAGATTTCTTTTAAGTCCTGCGGGGTTATAGTTATGGACTAGACCATTTGACCTGACCCTTTGCGGTTTCCATTAACATTTTTTGTGTTAAAAGATGTATACTAACTCGTAAAATTTTATAAAGGCAATTTCTTCAAGTAGAACATGTTTTTATCCTCAAGTTATTTGCACATGTTGGTTTCGTTGTGTAAGTGGGATAACCAATGACTTAAGGCTCAAGCCAAGTTAACTTTATGTAATTTTTCTCTTGTGTATTTTTCCCTTTATTTTTTTTTTATAATTTTTAGTATTTTTACAAATTTAAATTTAAAAAAAGCCTTGTTCTTGTAGTAAATTAAAATGCATGAGAAATGAGGAGGGTACTAAGTTTGTACAACTATGTATCTAAGAGATTATTGACATCTTTGTAAAATTTTAAGTACTATCTAGTAGTAGGTTATAAGAATGTGTACAGTTGCCTGTAATTACTTGGGCAAAAGTCTAGGATTCCCGTGTTTGGGGTTGGTGGGCAAGGGGGGGGGGGGGGAGCGGCTGGCATCCCGGGATCTACACCCATGGCAAGTCAACCTAAACTGATAGGAAAAAATTCCACGAATAAAGTGAAAAAAGATTAAATATTATTGTAGAAAGGGGGTTGGGAGAAAAGGTTAAAAAGCACATTTTTAACAAAGAGCTTAGCTTTACCACACAATATAGACAACTGCAGGGCAGTTGCATACGGTTCGGTTTTATTGAGTTTGTGTATGTTTATTGATTAAAGTTAAATTTTTTGTGAGTAATGTGGTGTTAATACTAAATGCTTGTCAATCATATTTTTTTCCTTGATCTTATTTATTAATTATTAATCTTGTCTAGTGTTAGAGTATTCAGAATATAAAAAGTCTACATTATAACAACATAAAATTAATGAAAAAAAAATAGTGTTTTATAAAAAATTGTTTGTTAACTAATTTGTAGGTATTTTCATACAACTACTGAATTTATTATAATTAAAATAAGAATAATTAGGAGCAATATATTTTTATTTCAATTGGACTCAAAAGTTAAAAGTTTGTTTTAATCGTCTACCACAAATGTTCTGATTTCAGATAGTTTTCTTTAAAGATAAATTGTCTGGTGACAGTCTTTTGGTGACAGGAGATCTTGTTTGCAGATAATTTCCTTAGAAAACAATTTATGTACATTTTTTACAAGGGGGTAAATCAATATTTTTTTATAAATCTTAACATTTTAAATGTACTCTATTTTTTTTACAAAATGTTTGATTGAGAATCTGTGCAAGTGCTGAATTGTATTGAAGTTAAATTATATTCTTACATACATATGTAATTGTTTTAAATGTGAAAACATAAATTCAATAGTTTCAGGAAGTTGAATGCACGAAAGTATAGAACTATGATGTGAACTTTGTACAGTCTTCCAATAAAATGCATTGGTTGTGTTTTAAACTTAACATTGTTCCTAATTTTCCTCTGAGTTACATTTTGAAGCTCAAATCTTTTACTAAAAAAAAGTCTAGAAAAAAGGGGTAGCTGGTGTTCATTCGGTGGTTATCTGTGGAAGTCTTAATTATGCATTTTCGTGTAAATGGCCCAACACTTGAAACTTCACTTGCTTAAACGTATTAATTATAAATACCATTTTAACTGTTATGCAGACTCTCTCTAAAAATTAGAAAAATTTTCTAATTTAACAAATTATTTTTATGATATAGGATGTGATTATATACCCTTAATACACTCTTCCAATGTTAAATTAATTTATGTTAGTTTTAGTACTCCTGTATGGATGTAGAAACTATAAAGTAAGAATTTCTAAGGATGTGTTTTTAATGTTTTTGGAACTTGTGATGAATGTATCAGTTATGGTTATAGTTAATTGTGTTCTTAGTTGTTTCAATTATGCTAAGTTAATTTTACTATGTGTACACACATTGAGGTCTTTTTAAAAACATTCATAAATATGTTATACCAGTAATGGGGAATGTCAACAAATCTTAGATTATGATGCGAAGATGAACTATTTTCATCTATTGTTTCAACACAATTATTATTTTTCATGAATTCTGTGTTCTATTGTTTTGATCCTTTTAGGTTATGTCTAGCATGGTTATATTCTCTTATCTTTGGGTTATGAAATCATTTTAATGCAGTTAAAACAATTAACAAAAGTGAAATTTGTATTATGTTTATAGATAATTTTTGTCATTTTTAGAGAATTTAAATGTAATTGTAATGTTTTGTGCTCAGTGAATTTATATGTATTTTGGTTCCAGGCCATCTTCATGGAATCATAATAGCCAGTGGTTCCTTAGCTCTGACAACAGTCAATTAAACTTGGTTATTTTGGGAATTGATGGATTGGCAGAAGAGTTAGCCAATGAAATTCATGTATGTATTCAGTCATATTGTAAAGTAATCTGTGTTAGGAACGCTTCTAATTACTGTGGAATCTGGGTATAGTAACTTTCGATGCTGGGTGATAAAATTGTTGCTGTAACAGATTTTCTTATGATACACTGATAGAGAGGTCTGTTCGGAAGAGTTCCTTTAGTGATTTTAAGTGTGAAGGGTTTTGTTATTTTATGGTCTTAGACACCCGACTCGACTTTATCTTATGGTGTGAGGTTGTCCACATGGCTGATGAGATATTTCCTACATTTTTTGCATCTTTTGCATCTTTTTACATGCTCCATTCTCAGTAATGGGCATGCTATATGTTATAAATACACTTGTTGTTGAATGGGCTCTCGGGCTTCCCACGTGCCTTAACATGCAGCACGTACTCTCGTTTGGAAAGATGGAAACATACCTAGAATAAGTTAAAGTTGTTCATTCATTATTTGCATATTGCAATAGCTGGTAACTGTTAAAATTGCCAATCTGCAAGCACCAGGTTGGCCAACACAAAGCGATGCAGAAAGAACAGCAGAGACACATCTGTCCTCTGGTGGACGGACGATAACTTGGGCATTAAGGGTGCACTGGCATTAATTTGGTTAGGTACAAAAAAACATAAACATACACCATAAAGTATTACATAACAAATTAAATATGCAAGGCAGGTACATTATTTAAGCTGGGAATTAAGGCAGGTACATTATTTAAGCTGGGAATTAAGTTGGCACCATCCGAAAGTGATACATCATATCTATTAGTCATGATTAAATAAAAGCACTATTATTATAACATGAAAATCATAAGAAAGTGTACAAACTCTACAAAGTACACTTGATACAGCTGATGTGCATGCACTCCTGCCAATCATCTGGGGTTACCGACATGCTGTTCGAACAGCTACTCCTGCACGACACATGAGATCAATGTACTGGCCAGCATGTCACCACATTTACTATGCACCAAAATCATTGACTTTATTAACAAATAGTTAGGCACACAAATTTTTTGCGACCATGAGTTTTTCATGCCAAGTTGTGAATTTGGCACCAAAACACAAATTTCTCACTTTTGACAAAAACTGTGCAAAATTCTCATTTTCCCATGAAATTTATACAAAATGTAGTTAAGATTATTTATTTATAGCGACAAGATTAACACTTTGTGTTAAATTGACCTCACGAATCACTGCGGGTGAGGGCCTCAGACTTGAAATTTGTTTGTGTACCATATAGTATAGTTATATTTAGTATTGTGGTATAACAGCGGACAGTTGGCTAGCAATGCCCACCCAAAATGTTTGGGCAGACAGAAAGAATGGCTTTTATTCCCTAGACAGAAATACTGTAATGTGCAAGTACTGTAACTGTCAAGTGTCGTGGGAAAGGAAAGTTTCCGTGGTAAAACACCTATCGGCTAAACATTTAAGTAGTTTTCAAGAACGGGATAAAAAAATCTTCCCAACTCCAGACATCAATTGCAACCTGTTTCAGTAGGTCTGAAAAGAGGAAACAGACAGTTGAGTATCTAGGAAAGAGAGTCACAGAGACATTTGTTAAAGTGAACAATCCACTAGAAAAACTTGAAAATGTACAAATGCAACATTTCTTCAACAAATTTATTGAAATAAGTGGAGCTGTTCCCTGTGCGAGAGTTCTGCACGAAAAATATTGCCTGCTTTACATTAAGCCAGGGTTGATTCAATGAAAAATGAACTTAAAAGGAAAAACATTTCCATATACTGTGATGAGACTGATGCAAGAGGAAAATGCATTTTTGTGGTTTTATTTAAAATGGTTGAAGCTACAGTCACTCCGGAAATTATTGTTGTTTTATGTTTACAACCTTGATACTGCATATTCCAAAATGTGTTATAGGGCAATTTTGGAATCTCTGAAAAAATATGAAATGATTTTTGATGATGATGTGGCCCTTGTTTCTGATACTGCAAAATATATGGTTAAGAGTTATTGCTCGTTGAAAAGTATTGTCTGACCATGTTTTGATTATTCATTGCTGGGCACACAAATTTAACCTAGTTATCAATGTCCTTGTGAAATAAGTACCTGAACTCCAAAATGCATCTTCCAAGGTGAAATCTGCTTTCTTAAACACAAGGAAGAGCAAACTTCTGTTGCCTGGGCATTTCTTTACAAGAAATACCAGGCCAAAATATTTTTTTTTCTAATGTTGAGTATGAGTAGGTGATCTTCATAGTTCGACTCATTGTGTTACATAGATGTCCAAATTAAAAAAAAATTACAAAGATAAGGGCATTAGGACTTCCGCATTATAAAAAGATAACTGAATGATACAGGTATAATTAATAGTCAAATTGCATTATATATATGTGTTTATTTTTATATCTTCACCATACAAAAAAATTTATTATATCTTTCATTGGGATTTTTTTTTCAGTGAAAGGGGCCAGCCAGACCTTTTAAACAAGTGTTAGAATTATTTTTACAACATTTTATGAGTTCATGACTTTTGAAATTTGTTTGAATTAACTTAGGTGCCCTGTATTGAAAAATGAAAACTTTCAGTCCATTTTTTAAAAAATTGGGATTTATGCTAAACATTAAAAAAAAATTATAAAAAAATGATATCTACTACTTTTATTCTTAACTGAAGTATACTAATGTTCAGAGCATTGAGGGTTTTGGCATTGTTGTAAAATAATAATAATTATTATAATTTCACTAAGTTTACAAAATTTGCTTGTATTATTGTCGCGATTCGGAACGATGAAAAGTAAATAAATAAAATTGCTTTGTTTTTGCACCACGGAAACACTCGTGTGTGGCTGTTATCGGAGACTTGAACTTAGTCTCAATTGATGAAGTTTATAATTCACTAACTCAATCGTTTCACCATTGCAAATAGAATTTTTTTTTCGGTTCATTGCAGATTTTCAGGTTAGTCTACTGCTGGCCCGCTGTCACCTCAATATCAGTGTCTGGCAAAGCTTGCAGATACAAAAAAAAATTGGTTGTCTAAAGTTGGTTTACGGACGATAGTTTATTGTGACAACGTCATAACAAAACATTGATGAAATGTTTGCATACTTTTATGAATAAAATTGAATCATTTTTATTGAATTATCACTATTTTGTATGGATACAAAGAAGGAGTGAAATGAAATCTACAATTTAATTGATAAATTAACTTTTATTTACACTCATTAATTCAAATATGTTTATTACTTTAACGAAGAGATTATTTTAACTATAACTTTTATACATGTTTGCTATTTAACTTCTTCCAATCTGTGTTATTCTGTTAAGGATAGGATGATGAAAGGAAAAGTAGGAAATGAATGGGAGTGTTTCAAGTTTAATGTGCCTCGAAAAAGTCAAGTCGATGGTTGTTCCAATCCAGTGGAAGAGAGATAGATGCGGCGCAAGCGTACAATGAGCGTAACGGTGCACAGCGTAATGGGACAAAGTGTGTAACGGGATACTTTTTCGTGCGTGCAGCCGGCGTTCATCGATTTATTAGACGTCACGTCAAAAAAAAATGTTATCCGATAACACCTTGTGAGGTCATTACCAGGAATAGTTGTTGTGACACTTTGACTGACAAAAAAGCAAGTGAAATGTATTTAAATAAGTAATTACAAGGTCGTTCCCTGGACTGGTCGTTGAAACTCCTTGACCATGAACACATCAGTGAATATTTCCAGCCCACCGCTCTGATGACACTCCCCAACTACTGGCCAGTCATAGCCCTACGTCAACTTTCTCTTCCCCTGGTAACAGCAGATCATCCACGTTGCCAAAATCCCTACTTTATTTATCTTTAAGTCACTTACGTTTTACATTAAATCATTAGCATGGAAATTAGCAAAATATTATAAATAGTATTAAAATACTAACATTTTATAGTACTGTACGTACAGTTTTGGCACCTTTAATTTATTATTGCGTAATGGAGATGCAAAACCTGTGTGCACTTTTGAAAATCCAGGGCACCTCATGAAGAATCAAACTTGCTTCACCATAGAGAGACACTTTATCATGGGCAACCTGCCTGGGTATGCTACAAGATTTTTCGAGATAACATCATAGAAATAAATTTTTTAATAAAATGAATTTTTTTTGGTTATATCTCTCAAATACTTCTTCAGGAGTGAAAAATTTAATTTTAATTGACATTACAGCAACCATATTCAGTTTAGCACACAGTAACATTGCTGCAATACAATCTTGCTACTGCTTGGATGGTGTTAGGAGTGAAAAATGTGAGTTTCATGAGTAGCATGAGTAAACTCCTCCCACATAAACCCGGCAATTACTTAGCACAGTTACTTAGTCAAGAGTGATAGAGTGATACATTTTTTTAAAACTTCTACAATTTTTCACTTTCTTGTGATACATGAGATGCTTCACAATATGTAGTAAAAAAATAATAAGTAATAGTAATTATTACATCAAAAAAGCCCCAATCCTCATGTTCAGCCAAGCGTTTGTGAAGCAATGCTACAGTGCTCCATTTTTTCTTCTACCCAGTAAAACAATAAGGATTTACACCTTAAAAAATGAATTCAATTAAAATTAAAAAAATGTGTGTATACAGTACACAATTCTAACACTGACTGAATACTATTTTTTTGGTATCTAATTATGTATATACATAGATTAAAAAACTTATAAAGAGTAAAATTTGTGTAGAAAAATTACACAATTACAATCATGATCAAATTTAATGTTTGTACTCCAGGAAATAAAAAAAGAATTAGAAGCTCTCCCAAGAAAACCATTTACACATTTTTTTAACTGCACACAAAAAAAATCCAAAGCACCCTGAGAAAACCTTTTTTACACCACGCACATGAAATCATCAATTTGGAGCAATCCGAGAAGACCAGTTTTTAGTCCCAAAATTAAAAAAAAAAAAAATGTTCTGGCAGCTCGTGCCAAAATTTCACTTCTGATCTCACAGTGTTATTGTGTTTTATCAGCTCTAATGTCCTTGTTGATGAGACATTAGAGTCCTAATTAAATTTAAAAAAATATATACACCAAAAGTGGCTTAGCTTGTATTGAAACACACACAATGTAACTCTTTATGTTTTTATGTCTTCTAGTAGGAATGTAAGATATTTTACTATTAACATACTAATTTATTTCAGTACATAAAACATTATTTGGGTTAAATGGTACTACGTATGGGCATATATATTTCACCTCGTATAGTTTTCTAAAGTTAGCTTGAACATTAAGTGCCGATAAAGATTTTTCTCAGTATGCTTAAGGGTGCTTTTTTTTTTTCGTGGGAAAATGGAGGTTTATCAATAAGGTATTAATTTTTTTTTGCTAGGCAGGCATATTTAGAATAAAGAGAGATGTTCAAAGGATATTTAGAATTTTTAATTCTTCCCGAAAATGCATAAATATCAAACTATTTTTATGTATGTTTTATTGACAGTGTGGTCATTATAGATGGTAACACAGCACAGACCAATGATAATGGGACAGGGATTGGTCTTGGCCTATAACAGAAAACTTTCGCAGGATTTATCTGGAGTGATTTCAAAAAACCATAAATAAAATTGAGCCCATGGTGGGCTGACAGAAATTCAAATCTGGGTCCTCAGGAATATGAATCCATTGTTTTATCACTGCACTGACATCATAAGTGCTATCCTTTCATAATTTTGAAGAACATACATGACCACCTTTAAACACTATTGTTATATTCTACGTGCACCTCTTTATTCCGTTGTTCCATACATGTTACAGATTGGTGCATTGCCGCACTTGTACACCAAAACCTGAGTCAGTCGTGCCACACTTAACCTCTTAATCTTCCTTCACTTATTCCGTACAACATAACATATTCCACAACTATAAAAAAAACATAAACAGGGAATTGCTGTCAACCAACCTTGTCCAAAAAAGTTAGAAGAAATTTTCAAGTTGGAAAACCTGGAAAAGATACAGAATTTAAGGATTTAGAGATTTTTGCAACCTATCGTAAAGAACTTAAGATTTCTGACTAACCTGTAAGGTATCTGGAGTTTTCTTGGCTAGAAGTTATCTACATATTTTTTTGTGAATCCAGAGGCGCTATTAGTAGGCATGTGACCGGGTTCAACTTGATAGGACACAGGAAATAAATTTTGTTTCGGAAGAGGGTAAGAGAAGCAGTCTGCTAGTAAACTGGTTATCTGAAATTGTGTTGTTATTCAAGAATTATTTTGCAGTAATGTACAGTTTTTGTGTGTAGTTTTAATTGTGTTTTATGCCTGTGCTACTTGTAGTTAAACTAATTTTTTTTTCTGAATTGTTTCACAGAAGTTAATTTTTTTGTTTACAGGAACAGTGTGATGATGATGAATATGAAATTGACTGCCATTTATACAGTATAGACTACAGAATTATCGATGGAGACGTCAGTTTACCAGAAAATACGTTTACTACATCAAATTTTTCACCTAATGGTAAATAAGTTTCATAAACTTTAAAGAATTTAAAACTATTTTTCGTAAACTTTAAAGAATTTAAAACTCTTTTAACTAGAGGTGGGATAATAAAAAAATTGCGATAAATTTTAATAATTAAAATTAATATGATGAATGTTTATTCTAATTTACTAAGTTTAACCATTTGTTAACTAACAGTACAATAAATTATAAATTTAAATACATGTTTCTGTAAATATTAAATGTTGCATGTTTATTATTGAAGTAATTTTTTTAATTGAATTATTTATTGAGATTTATTTTAATCAATTTGATACATGATGCACGCTGTTTTAATTCCCCTTTGTGTTTACAGTAAAAAGACCAGGGTTTCAGGAAAAGGAAAATCAACAAAATTTCTTGATTAGTAAACTGTCATAACAAACACAAGCTTCATGCCTTCAAAGCCAGTTAAAATAACGGTTCAAAACCCACTATAATCTTAGGGTTTCTGTTATAAGCTTCCATGTTCATATCCATGCAGGATAAAATCCTGTCTTTAGCCTTTCTTGATTCACTTAGTGTAATTTAAAATGCCATTAGTTGTTCTAGATGTTATGTACTTATTGCTTGCTCTTGCTTTTAGGATGTTTTTGTGTATATTCTAATCCAGACGGCTTTGAATATGTGAGAGACAGCCTGGAAAAAACACTTTTGTCAAATTTGGAACAAGATGACAGGCTCCCATTCCAAGGACTTCCTATTGTTATTTTATTTGTTGGCGATCCTTCAGTAGATAAATGTGAATTATCACAACTCCGGGAAGAAGGCCAGAATTTGGCTGATAGGTATGTTATCATATTTACTTATTTGCTTAGTCATTACATTACAAACTTATTGAATTTATACCAAATGTTTTGAATAAATTCGATTGTGAAACCTCATTAGAATCTTATAATTAGCATATGTAAGATACAAAAGTCAAATATAAATCATTTAGACCCATAACGGCTAAATTTACGTAAAGATAGTGCATGTTACCATAACGGCTAAAAATATGTAAAGATAGTGCATTTTACCAAATGTCTAAAAGTGTTATGTTTGCAAGTCTCCTGCATTAAAAATAAGACTGCCTGTTTATGAAACAATGGTTTGTTTCATAGAATTACACGTTCTGAGTAAAATGATAGTCAACTGTGTAAAAATGTTGACAGAAATAATTAGTGGAGACTGCAGTGTAAGCAATCCTGACATTTTGGAGCGTAGTTCTTTTAAAATATTAGTTTGTAGGAAATCAGGCACTTTACTTCTACAAAAAAAAATTTAATTTATTCAAACTTTAATTTGTGTTGGGACTAAAATACTGCACGTTACTAAACCTGTGACTGTCTTGGAACCTCATTTGTTTTAATCAAAGTTACGTACCATCTTCAATTTTCTTTGTTCCAGTAGCTATGTTTAAATAAAGATTGGTTATGGAACTGTTAGCAACAGTTATTTTTATTTTTTTATGAGATTTTGCAGAACTATACATGTAAATGTATACATATTAACATGTAATTGTATCAGGATAGTTGCACCTGTTAATAATTTACGTAAATTTAATTTTTGGTACGTTTCAGCTTATATATTACTAGGAGGTTTACTGTTAAATTAATTTTATACCATTGAGACCCCTTAACATAATAGTTGTGTTTCAAGGTGTGTTTTTTTTTTTTTTTTTTTTTACTTTTTCTATATACAAACATCATGTTTACATATCTCTTGTTAAAATATTAAACTTTTAATCATTAAATGCTCCATATTTAGTAACCAGTTTTACTGTTTGCGATAAAGAAATGTATAAATTTGGGATACTTAAATCACATGCATGTTAAAAATAAAATTATATTTTTCAAAGATGTGCTTGTAAATCTACTTATTAATATATGTAGCTGGGAAAAATAGGTTGTAAATGAAGATAACATCTAACATCAGGAGATACTGACTTTGTATTTTTCATAAAAAATTAATTAGTTAAATGCAAATGTGCAAAAAGTGCAAATACAGTAAACCCTCGATTATCCGGGCCTGGATTATCCGGTTTTCGGGTTATCCGTGCTTGATTTTTTTATGAAGTTTTAAAAAAATGACAGGGTGTAGCTACGCCGCGCTCTTTTTTTTTTTTTTTTTTTTTTTTTACTGCTGTGTCAGAAAGCTATTTACCTGACCCTTCAGACCCTCGTTCCCCCGCCACCTACACCCGTCAATTTGTCACACTGTAAAACAAAAAGGAATGCCTTGACTGCTGCTTCCGGCTCAACTCCCCCCTCCCCAAACGCATACGTAAATTTGACACACAAATGTGTTTTACATTATCACAGTAATGTTCACAACTTTAATGATATTATATTAATAAAAGTGAATTCTTTGTGTTGCGCATCTCAACATAACGGTGGTATCCCTGGTTCCTCCACACAACTAGACAAAAAAAATTTTGTGAGAAAGCTCAGACGCTATTGGAATATTGCATCATTAAAACCTGTAAAGCTACACAAGAAGAGTGCTTGTGTTTTTTTTTTGCCACGCACACGCACAAAAGGAACAGGGCTCTCGTACACACATACACACATGGGGGGGGAGGGGGGGGGGGCAGAGAGTGGGGTGGTTTAGGAATTTTCCCTCTACCGGCTGAAGCAGCCAGTAACACAATGGGAGGGGGATGGCTTCATGAAACTGCCGAACGAGAGAGAGAGAGAGCTTGAAGAGAGAGAGAGCTTGAAGAGAGAGAGAGCTTGAAGAGAGAGAGAGAGAGAGAGCTTGAAGAGAGAGAGAGAGAGAGAGCTTGAAGAGAGAGAGAGAGAGAGAGCTTGAAGAGAGAGAGAGAGAGAGAGAGAGAGAGACAGAGACAGAGACAAAGAGAGAAAGGGAGCATGTTGTTCGCCACCAGACACCCCTTCCTCACCCCACACCCCCACCCAACAACAGCCATCATTCTTTCTCGGCATAGCCACAGCCCTCTCTCGCTTTTCAGCCTTTGTTTACTGCATGAACCTTTTTTTCCTTCCAACTAACGGTATTTTTCCTTGTTTGAAGATGCCATTTAAATCACTCTTTCTTACGAAAGAGCCAACAAGGAAGCACTCGTAATAACCAGATTAGTTTAGGATTACTATTTACGTAGTCAAACTGACGGTGCATTTCAAAACTCTTGTAACTTCGAAGGTCTCATAGTATCCCATACTCGTAGTTATGACTGTAAAGTGCATCCTAATTTTAATAGGCGGAATTAACAAGAAACAATATCTTGCTGCGCGAGGTAGAAAAATAAAATGCAATAGCTGGAAGGGGGAAAAAAAGGTGTATAATATTGTGCTGTGGTTCAGACACTTATTTTGTAGTGACCCCGGATAATAGATCGTTAAAAGGGTGGAGGGAGATGCTGAGTTGGGACTGCCGCCGCTCTCCCTCCCGTAGCAATAAAGGGGACAGGAGAAAGATGGCGGCAACACAGTGCCAGTATTGTTTACGGTCCAATAAGCTGGGACACGGTATACAAAGCCTTTGCTTGTACTCATAGAATTCTACTGAAGAGACACTCTTTTGCCAGTAAATACACCATTTTTAAGTGGTGAAACGGATTATCCGGTTTTTTTTTATGGGCATTCAATTATCCGGGCATCGGAAAGTCCCAATTAACACTGATAATCGAGAGTTTACTGTACATGAAAACTTGCAAGGAAACAGGATTATATAACACACGTGATAAATGTATGATTTTATTGTTTGTGAGAAAATGAAATGATTTATTAATGAAATAAATTTTTTCATTAGGCACCATTGTTCATGTTAGCATAAATTGTAGATAGAGCTGATATAAATAATAATTTGAATATTTGTAGGGTGAGGCCTAACATGACAATGCACAGTATGGCCATAGTATAATAATTTAATTGGGAAGTTTGTAAAATGTTATATGTTAATGAATAACATTCTAGCAGATAGACATTTTTTTTCCCAATGAGCTATAAAATTATATTATTCCAAAAATGGTTTGAAAACTTCACCATAGCATTGAAGCAGCCTGGCATCACAAACTAATAATTATTAATAGTAACTAGAAATATATATTATTTAAATTGTTATTGAAACCATAATTAATTTTTCTTATTTGTCTTATTATTAAAATAATTCTTATTCCAAATGGTTTAGAATACAATTTCTGAGTAAACAGGCAGCTTTGATGTTGTTTGTTTTTTTCTCGGTCTTAACTAAAATGCAAGTATTAATAATGTATATCTAGATTAAGGAAAATATGGTGCACAATTCAACTACTTGTGTCATTTAAACATTTTTATACTTTTATTTCTACATGTTAGCTTGTGAGTATATTATTTGTATAGTCACTCATACATTCAGTTCCTATGAAGTGACAATATTACTAAAAATTGTCTGTATCATTGTATTTTTTTTTTTTTTTCATAGCCTTCAATGTCCATTTATTGACGTCTCCTTAAAAGATAATGTTTTGGAAAAGAGATTTAATGCATCATTGATTGCTGAAGCTCTGGGTCAGCTTATTCAGAGTATTCACCACAGAGCTGGCTTTCTGGGTGTTTATCAATCAGTTTTGGAGTCACTGCATCCTGATATAAGGTAATATATATATTAGATTAAACTTTAGTTTCTAATCTTTATAAAAGAGGTTTATGGAGACAGGAAAATGAAAATATGAAAGATGAATGAGAAGGGTATTATTGTTAACTATTAAGAGGGCTTCAAAAACTATCTAGCAAATAATACAAATTACCAAAGAAATTAGGCTGAGCCATAACTTGTACGATGGAATCCACCACCCTGTTTTTTGATGAGAATGATCTCGCCAAGGCACCAGAGAAGTTGTAACTAACAACTCGTAGCTCAGCGAAAAGATATTTAAGCGAGAGGATACCAGAAACTTTTGGCATTGAGACAGTTGTCATTGCCAAAACAAGCCTGCTTGTGGACCATCAATGCAAAATAAAGAATTAAGAAAGGAAAAAAAAAACAATCCCAATAGTTATTCAATGACCAAAGAATTTTAAAACATGAATTAAAGAGCCGTAAATTATATGTTTCAAAACAAAGCCTGTTTACTTAAACTTTTAAATAATCTTTTATAAATTTATAACTTTCGTAAGAATGACTACTATAAGACATGTCATAGTAGTATTTCAGACAATTATTTTTTTGTACTTTCTTTATACAATTAAATTAAAATAATAAAACAAGGAGGGTACCTGGCCTATCTTGTCGTCAAAATACCTACCCAAGTTTAATAGGGTAGTAAAATAAACTAAAATCATTCCTTTAATATATATAAACAGAATCAACCACCAAAAAAAAATTTCACCTTACAGCCTTAGTAAATAATTATACGATGGCAGAGTGAAAGCTACGCCATGGAAGTCACATCCTACGTACATTTTAAATGAAATAAAACTAGATACTTAACTATATGCTGTGATGACCTTTTGAGGGTCGTCCGATCCTCTGATACTTATGACACGACACCAAACAATATCATCATCGTCAAAAACTCTCTCCCTACCAACTTCAACTTCCTCCTATGAGGCCCTCGGTCACTTTTAAATACTACAAACGGCTAGAGTGCCAACTTGCCCAAGATTTGTGGAATAGTTCACTCACAGATCATGCCATAAACCACAATCTGGGGCTTGCCGACCAATCACTGCCCAGACTATTGGCATGACCAACAGTTGAAGAGCAGACCGCTCGTATCCAGCACGCTGTGTGCAGCCCAGCTGTTCCAGGGAGAGAATCTTGCCCAAGACTATAGGCAAGGTCAGTTGTAGGAGTCAGGACATTCCAAGAATTCCGCCGGCCTCAACCTGCGGCCGCTCGTTCCCAGTAGAGCTGTGTCGATATGAATTGGCAGAAGCTGATTTTGCCAATATTCAGTTGAATCAGCATTTTTGCCGATTCACAATACACTTGTTAATTTTCAGCAGATTTTACTGAAAAATGAAAGTGTCCTAACCTAAAAATCCACCAGTACCCTTTTCACTTTTCGTAGTACTCCATACTTTGAACTTGCATCATTTATTAGCTACGTGTGCCAGCCGTACATATCAAACTTAACGTTGTTGAATTTATTACATTGTAAATAAGTATATCACCAGCACTGTAAAGTTAGATGCGAACAAAAACTTGATGTATTAGAGCATTGCTGCCACTACAAACAATGGAAATGTTCATAATATTGTGATGGAGACATTTGAAAATTAACTTAAGTCAAGCTTTTAAAACCGACACAACAGTAGCCCTGTGCACGCTACACGTACATGAAACGGCGAACCCAACCTGTAAGGACAGTGACCCTGACAGCTCGGACAATTCAAATACTAGACTAAAGAATGGCCTTATGCAGTCCGGGTCCGTTGAAGTTGAATGCTATTCAAAAAACAAAATGTCTGATTGTTTATAGTAGCTGAAAAACAAAAGCACTTTCGACCTAAAGACAAAAGGTTTGCAATACTGATCATTAATTACCTTAAAACAGTCTTACACTATTAATTATTATATGTAAGAAAGAGATATTGGGAGTGGTTGCATATCGGGCTCAGATGGGCATAGCCCCGGACAAAGTCAATTGCCTCCCCCCCCCCCCCCCCCCCCCTCCGCGAAATTAGCCCAATCTGTCTGCACGTTGCAGAGGACAGCTGAGTGGGTGTGGACCGTAATCATTATTAAAAATAATTATACATCAGCTTTGAATGTGAATGATAGTCTGACGTTGGCACATACGTATTAGATATAGTCCCCATTATTCAGCCGAGCAGTTGTCGGGCCAGGGAGGTGAGGCTGGTAGTACCCGGCTTTGGCTCGAAAGTTCCGGGGGGGGGGGGGGGGTTAATTGGGTAGATTCACGTGTCCTGTAGAAAATGCATTCGTGTTAGCGGTGGTGTTGGGTTGCTACAAAAATAATTTTTGTCTTCCTATTTATGTGCACACAAATTTGGAATAGACATTTTTGTAATTTTGCTCTTTGTTTACCTTAGCTGGGTTTATACGTTTCCATATTGGCAACTACACAACATTTAATTGAACTGAATTCTAGTGAAAGTTTCCCACGTTAGCCACCATTTGTTGTCTACTGCCTTTCTGACTGTTCTGTTACGGGTGAAAATCGCTGAGGCGTCAGTTGGCGCCAGTTCACAGAGCATGGAGACTGGTTGCTCCCAAGGCATGTTGTCACCAGGTGGTTTGATGACAGTTGTAGGCCCTCCAGGATGGTGCTGACTCGTCAGGACAATAGAAGTTAACACAAGGGCATCAACATGCAGCTGTCCTGGTCAGAAGCTGGGGGAGGGGAGTAGTGGTAGGTTTGAAGACCATTGACCTTGCAGCCCCTATTCGTTGTCATAGCTGTGCACCTAGCGGTGTTAGTGGAACAGCTGGGACACCAAGGGTTAGTGCCAGTGTAATATAGTTTTATTCATTCATTGTTTATAAAGATATACTAAATTTTTCACCAAGTAAAGTGGGATAAGAATGTATTAAGTTTTATCGTCAAGAAAATAACTTTCATCATGATCATGTTGAAAACTTATTTTCAGTTTCTTTTGATTATAATGAAATTTATGTATTAAATTGTATTGTTTTTAACATTACTTGAGAAGTGTTAAAATGAACTATATAACATGTTTGTTGTGGTTAATTTTAATTCTCTTATTTCTTGTTTTAGGATTATATTGTGTATGTTCTGTGGAGATCCATATTCGGTGGAAAATATTTTGGGACCTTTACTAAGCCACCAGTGTTGTTTTCTGAGCGGTGAACGTAGCATAATCCTGGAAACATTTCTTGGTGATTCGAAACGAAAAGTGGAAGTTATAATTTCATCATTCCATGGAGCAAATGCATTTAGGGATGAGCTTGTACATGGCTTTATTTTGGTGTATTCCACGAAAAGAAAGGCTTCTCTAGCAACACTGAAGTAAGTTGAATTTTTGCTTATGCTCTTTAAATACATTTTGTACATTAAAAAATGTTATATCTGCTTGAATATTTATTGCAGTTGCTAAATGGCTTGTGCTTGAATGTTTTCATGAAATGGATATACATTAAAAAAAATATTATCATATTGTTTTCCTTTAACTTTAATTTTTTATTTGTAATTATTCTCTCATTTTTAAATGGGGGAAAAAAAACCAACATATTTTTACAGTTTATGATGAGATGATTGCAAAAACCATTTTTAAACCACAGAAAGCAATCTGATGGTTTGGTTGTTGAATCAGTCACTACTTATAACTATCAAGTCCAACTTCATAATGTATGGAAATTTAAAAAAAAATATATATATATATTTCGTTTATCAAATTTTTTTTAGTTAAATGCAGAATTTAATTCATTTACGTTAGTTTTTAAGTGCTAATTTTAATTACTTAAACACAGTGTAGCAGTAATGAGACACAGAAGTAAACTCTTGGTTGTAAATCAATCATTTAACAAATGCACCATATATTATTTCTTTCTATTGTGTCAAACCACCACCTATGAACTATAAATTGGTTTTTAGGAGTTTTACAGCTGAACAGAGCTTTTTTTTTTAAAAATAATAATAGTTTTATAAATATTTGTCAATCGTCATAATTATCTGGCAACATATTGAACATACATTCCAATGTTCTTACTTTCAAGTGTGAAATACCACCATGTAACAAATTTGAATACTATCCAAGCATTAAGAAACAGCTAGTTAAAACCTGTAGTGATTGAGTAAACTGATCTCATGACAAAGCAAACCTAGTTAACTGTACACAATCACTTAATTGCCTGATAGTAGAGAAAGTTGGCCGAAGCAGATAATACACGTTAAAACAGCGTAAAAGTGGTTTGTGGTATATTGAGTTGAATTTCAGTGTTTTTGCCTTTAGTGATTAGGTAATTGCTTAACTTTTTTATTATTTGGTGCAAGGAATAACCTGACAGATTTTTTTCCCAGAACTTTGTGCAAAACCCAGTTAAAAAGTGATACGGTTAGAAATCATTTATTATTGTTTTTATGGAATATTTGGAAGTGAGTTAGTAAAAGTGTATTTTTTTCATGCCCCTAATAGTTAAGTTGATTTTGCCTAGAATTTATATGATAGAATATTTGTATCTGTAACATTTTGATTAAATATTTTTATATATATTTTGATTAAAAGCTTGTAAGGTTGATGCATGGTTTATTTTTGTTCCAGTGCTTTTTCTATGAACATTCCAAATTTACCCATCCAAATCTTGGCTGTGACCGATGTAGGAGGTGCTAATGCATTTTTTAGTAATGATTTGTGTCATTTGTTGATAACGGAAGGAAACGCGACAGCAGATAGATTACAAGCCCATTTTATGACATCTACTTCATCTTGTCAGCAAAAAAGTAAGTATAAGTAAGTATATTTGATACCACTATTATGTTTCATTATTCATTTATGTTTAAAAAAATAATTACATTCATTTAATACTTCAGATTTCACAGCATTTAGACTACTATAGGGTTTTCAATGTTTTCCTTGGTGCTGGTTTATAATTTATGTAATTTTTTACAGCAAATATGTAATGATTTATTGAAATAGTCACAGACTGCAGGAATAAAGGTTGTGACATAAAAACTTTTGTTTTTGTTTTATGTAAGTTGTAATTAGTAACAAGTGCAAAACCAAATATTTGAACATTTTTCTGTGTTGTAGAACAGTTGAAGAAGCAATGCACAGAGAGTCTTTTCTGTCTTAGCCAATTGTGGTGCATTTTAAAAATCTCATTATTATTTTATTAGCTAATGTTCTTGATTTACATCTGTTCATAAAACCGTTGTGTTGCAAATTAACAAAATTTAAAAATATTGGAACATGCTTGGTTGCACGTATGTCGTATATACAGGTCTCCTGCAAAAAAAGTTGACTTTTCATTAATAAAATGTAATAGTACATAATAAGTTTATGTGCTCTAAGTAAAATGACCATCATCTTTGCAGATATGGCCATTGATGAATCAAAATAATTGGAATTATTGATTGACCTAGCTGTGTTTTATCTATCAACTAATAAATTACATATTCCTTGTATAGTAGTGAAATGGTAATTTTTTAACAGTTAGGGTTGTTACATTGAACCTAAAAATTTTTTTTTACGTAAAATGTATATGAAACAATATGATTCTCAAAAATATCCAATACACATTTCAAAAATAGAGCCAAGATTTACATCACATTGCCACAAAAAAAAAATTCTCAAAAATTTGAGATTTTATTTGAATCTTGAACATAGAATAGAATAATAGTTTTACATGGAGTTAGTTAATTTTATTAGGTTTACATGATATTGAAATAAAAAAGAGCAGCCAAGGTTATAGTTTGTACCCAAAACTTCCTTCGCACTAGGAAGATATAAAATATTTACTAAAACAAGACAAAAAATCCGAACTTGATAAATTTAGACCTTATCTCATCTTCTACTTGGCACATATTGCCACAAGAGGTTTATGAATGTTTGTGATTTTAACATATCACAATATTGTAAAAAGATTCATGACTTTAACAAATTGCAACATTATCAACAAGGTTCACTTTACATACTGCATTGGGATGATAAGCTCATGCAAAGGGGTAAATAAAACTGTGGGAGTAACAGTATTGGCGTGAGCTACAGCTTACAAAAAGGAAAATGTAGGGCCTATTTATTTCTTGCACATGACAAGCTTCAATACAGAGGCACGAAATAACAACAAAAATTACGTTTTAAGATCCTGCATTCACAAGGAATTAACGAAACAAGACTGAAAAAAATTTACTTATACCATATAAAATCAAACAAGACGTTGAAAGCAACCAAATCTATGCTATCCCATTAAAGGCCATGACCGCAAATTTGTACTCATAAGTTGATAGAATGTGGTAACTGTGACAGTAAAATGCCTGATAAGTAGGCTTTTTATATGGACACCAACCGTGACAGTAAAATGCCTGATAAATAGGCTTAGCATATGGACACTGCAACTGGGTTTGGGGGACTTGTACTCTCCCAACAATTAATGTTTTATTTTGTCCCCCCTCCCTTCCCGAAAATAATTTACCCACAATATTTTTAGTAGATAAAAATAAAGTAAAATCAAATTAAAAAAAGTGTGGTATAGATGAGGACACACATCAGTATTATTTACACTGGTGTGCTACTATAAACCTTTAGACTGATGTTGAAGAGAAGATGTAGAGAAACAAGGCTTGACCATGGCACTATTAGTAAAGGAGGTAGGTGTACCTACTCTAGTAACTTGTTTTTGTCTAAGCTTGACGTTTCTGCCGAGCTCTAATGCTAAATGCTGGTATTTCCAAGAAGTTGTCATTCAGAGAAATTTTATACGCCCAACTTAAATAAGTACTAATTAAACTATGGGTTTAACGTTTTGCCTCATACAGTTAGTTATGCACTGATAAGATTTTCATAGTTACTTTAGGGTGTGAACTACATTTGAAACACTCATGTTGATAAAATTGAGTAATGCCGAGAGTTGGTTTAGCACTTCGGACCCTCTTCACATAAGCATGACACCTCAGTAGTCACAGCCACCTAGGACCCATGGCGTACGTACCTTCATTTAGTTTTGTGCTGACTTTTAACAAGTGTTGTGTTACTGATTGTTGGTAATAATAAATAACACAGTGTTCGTTAGAAAGTTTTAAAAATAATAATTTATTTTTAAATAAATAATATTTACTAAGTCAACGTAAAAAAAAATATTACTTCAAGAAATTTACATCTACTGAAAAAAAAAACTGTTTTATCAATAAACACTATCGAAAGAAATTATACGTGAAAAATATACATATATATACACATATACATATATATACATATATATATATATATATTACTGAGAGTTACCTTTAGTGCATTTAGGTGCCTGTGTTCATAAAGTTTTTGATAAAGTACACATCAAGGAAGTAGCAGAACAGTTTTATCTCAAGATCTCAAGAAAGGAATAAAGGAAATTATTATTTGGAAGATTAAAACTTGCTACAAGTTTAATTTTCATTTCGTCGCAAAGGGTCCTTACACACTTACCTTGTATTTATCTACATTACTATGAAAATAACTGATTTATGCAGTATTATCACCATATAGTGGTAGAGTAAAATAAAATATTTTAGGTTTAGCTGTATTATAATAAAATTCAAAAAAGGGTAATGCTTGTGAGACCAAACATCAATAATAAATAGGTGTTGTATCATGACAATGCGCCTTGTCTCACAGCAATTTCGGTAAACGAGTTTTTGGCCAGTAAAGCATTCTTGTAGCTCCTCAGCTTCCTTATTTGCCTGACTTGAGTCTCATGTGTCTTATTTCCTCTTCCCGAGATTGAAAATTCACCTAATGGGACATAGTTTTGGAACACTCGAAAACATTCAAAATGGCTCTAACAGACCAGCTGAAGGCTATTCCTGTATCAGAGTTCCAGCACTGCTGTGAGAATTAGTAGAACTGTCTCCAGCACCTTGTGGCTTCCCAAGGAAGTTAGTTTAAGAAAGACAATACTGAATTATATTATAATTCTATTCAAATAAAAAAATTGAAAAAAATTGAGTCTCATTACTTAATTTTCACACATTATATATGTTAGTTTAGTCAAGGTTGAAACACTGATTGTCAAGCATATACTAGAGTTTACGGCATGACTAACAGATTTGGTTTGTGCTTGTTTCTAGTGTATGTATCATGTTTTATTATCATTATTTTTTAGTTTTTGTTTTTAATTATTTGTTAAATCTTTGGTTTGAGTTTATGTTAACTATAACAAAGAATTTCATTTATCCCATTAAGTATATTATGTTTATGAAGATATTTACAATAAACAGCAGATGATGTTTGTTTTCAGCTGCATTTTTCACTCCATTCTTTAAGGAGGTTTGGGAAAAGAAGCCAGAAATCGAGCAAGCCTTTCACATGGAGGAACCAGTTAATTTAAATGATCTAAATAGTTCTGGAGAAGTTTCGTTAGAAAGGACAAATCGGCATCCTCTCCCACCACCTAGAAATGAGAGCTACCATATAAAAGTAGGATCAACTGAGGGGTAAGTATTTGCATATTTTGTTTTAATAAAATAATAATTTCTGTAACACTATTATATTGTAATTTGTATTATAATAGGACTATTTAATACAAAATTCCAATGCATATTTTCTTTTCATTTTGTTGAGAAAACTCTATAGTCTTCAATAGTTAAAAAAAATAATGCAGCACTACTGTTTACGTTTATATAAGAAGTTTATGTGAAAGTAAAAATAAGTGACACATTTTATTGTTTTTTAATCACATTTATGTACAATGGAAAACAAAAAGTATTATTGGAGCCCTGCTACTTTAACAGTCAAAGACCTTCAACATTGAATCACTTAAAGGTAATTAATAAACTAAAAAGTGATATTGACCCTGTGAGTTATGATTTGACATAGTTCAGGGCTCCGCCCACTGAAGACTGATGCAACTCTTTCTTGCTTCCTTTCCTACCCCCTCCCTAGCTCTTCTTTTCAATATGTAAACAAACCCCATTGCAGCTAGCCATGTGCGTGAGCCTATTCAAATAGCATGCCACCCATTCCCGGCTGAGGGTTTGTGAGAGTGACTTAGATATTACTCTAAATAGTAAATAGTAACTTGTTTATTTTATTACTAAGGGTTTTGTTCTTATCAGCTACGCTTATTTACCATTAAAATAAATAACTTTCATTTATTCTATTGTCTCCAAGTGGACTTGGACATTTCTAAATGCACCCCTGAGCAGCAACAAATTTTCATACTTAGCATACTTAAATGCAAATATTGTAATGGTTACCATATTTAAATTGTGTGAAGCATTTTGTCATGTGTGTTTTCCGTATGCGGCACGACTAAGGTATAACTTAACGGTCAGCAGCGAGGGTGGGAAGGGTGCTGGTCAGACGCCGCTTGTCTTATATCTGGCCCAGTCTGGAGTCGTCACCCCAGGAGGCAAGCCGCTTTGTGCACCTGAGAACTTCATCGTAGATAATCACTGTACACTTCATTCTTTTTATTTAGTACTTTCTTAATATCCTCAGTCCTCGTCTTAGGTGTCAAGACGGTTTAAATATTAATTTGTTAACCCCTTTTCAAGTCTGAAAGCAATTCATAGATTTCTATTCGGCCACGAGGATGATCAAACCTCGCATATAACTATTTGTGCCTTAGGATATTTTAACAGTTTCACATACCTGCCAACTTTTACGGTTTTCCCATCATTTGTATGGAAAATAATCTACATTGAGGTTGTACTGAAATTCTAAATATCTTACACTTTTCAAGTTTACGATTTATTTCTGTCTTTTTTTCTGGTAGTGGAAATATTTTTATTGTTTTTGTTTAGTTTCTGTTACAATATTTTTGTCAAGTATACAAGAAAAGGTGAAAAACATTTTATGGAACTAAATCGAGCTGACAAACTGTACAATTCCTCCCTTTTTTTCTCTCTGTAAAACAACCCAAAATAAAATTTATTTACATGACGTCTAGTTCCGTGGCGGAAATGGCGGCATGTGCTGTTAGGTTGTATTGTTCTGTACATCTTTGGAAGTTTAATACTTGTGTATGAAGATATTTAGTATTCAGTGAGGTTGCTTGTGCCATCATAATCTTGACATGTGTTTAGGTTGGCATATTCGGAACAATTTTCATGTATCAGCACAGTGAAAAAGGCCCGAACTATGCGTTGTGCAGCATGTGCCGTTGTAATTTAAATGTTTTTCATGGTGAAAGAATGCTGTTTCTCATCATACAAAGTGTTTGAAACACGTTAGTAATGTGAAATCTGCTGAGGAAAACAAAAAAAAAATTAGTTTCTTTTTGACGAGCCATACCAATGCCATGGGTATGATTCAAGCAGAATGCCATTTAACCAGGTTTTTAATAAAACGTAACATTTCATTTAGTGTAGCAGGTCACGCTGGAAATTTGTTCTGGAAAATGTTCCTGACTTCAGAAGTATAGTTGTGGGCGCATGAAAACTGCTGCTATATTCAAAGAAATGGAATCAGTAATCTATAAGTCGTAATTTCTCATAAACCAGTACGAATATAGAAATGCTGTTTTTAGAATAGTGGAATAACTTTAGTGTTCAAAAACAGTATTTTCTGATTTTAATTATTTTATTTACGGAAAAGTTACGATGTAAGAATATTACAGTGTACAGATTTGAACAATATAGACTCCACATACGTTTTTATGTTGAACTTTTGTAAATGCATATGACTTAAAAAAAATATTAACTGCAATCTAAAACAACAGATTATATCTCTTGGTAAGTTCACCTATATTTAAATCAATTAGGCTTTGGTTTTATTAATTAATTTTTTTAATAAGAACTTTAATTAGTTCTTTAGGTATTAAGTAGATACAGATATGCATCCATTAAACTATCAATGTTTAAAATGTTGCTGCACTTATGCACTTTCACAAACACTGATTGAATAATCGCATATTATTTACGCAAAATTTAGTGTTTTTCAAATCTTACTGATGGTGTTTTTGCCAAGTTGGCAGGTACCATTCGATATCAATGTGTAATGAAGGTGTGTAAGTACGGATGTGCAATAAAATGTGTCTGTGACCTGTAAGTGTAAGGCATGTGGTAATTACGGATGTGCAATAAAATGTGTCTGTGACCTGTAAGTGTAAGGCATGTGGTAATTACGGATGTGCAATAAAATGTGTCTGTGACCTCTAAGTGTAAGGCATGTGGTAAGTACGTCAGCGTCGCACCAGAGACCCGGGTCTTTAAAGGATTGCACTAGCTCTTAACCAGGGTTTATTCTGAGTATTGTACCCCATGTGCTACGTCACAACCTTGTAACAAGAGTCCCTGCCGGTCCGTATGCCCTTAAATATACTGTGGCGCCCATATTATTCATCACCCCGTGAGCCTATAAGCATGCGCAGGCCCCCTGACATCAGATTAAAGAACTACTCGCATTAACTGCAAAGTTTTCATTGAAGTAACGATCTCTAATAGCGTTAATTATTCATCTGTAATCTTGCAAGGTGGGATGCTCTGGCCTCTCATATTTGTAAGGTGGCCCATGCTGATTTAGGCATTCAGCAGTCAAAACAAATATTTCCTTCGTTCTGTCAACTTGCCCTCACTCCCAAGACTTCAAGGGCACGTCAAGGTTAGAGTTTTTGACTGTTGCGTTCGACCATCTCTGTCATTTTTAGGTTCTTAAAATATTTTCATCACTCCCATTCTGTTCCCTGATACAATGTCAACTGTCGGATGAAATATCACGTGCTGAAGTCTTTCATTTGTAATAAATGACTAATCGTTTCTCCATTAACCAAACACATTTTCTGTATGATTACTTAATATATAATTCTAGATTTCTCCAGGTTTGTGTCATTGAGGTTTTACTAATGTTTTGTGGTTTCCCTCATTGTAATTCCATGTAGACTTCAATACTGGACATTTTATGAACATCGCACAACTATTAAACCCACAAAAATCTATTAAAAAATGAAATAAAATAAATGAGTAATACTTGTAAATAAATAATTTTATATTTAGTTAAATTAATTCCATTTTATTTTAAATGTAAAGGCTACTTTGTATACTGCCAAAAGTGACCAAGTCAAACTATGCAAAAATGAGATTAAATTACTATCTGCTTAATAAAGGGCAGCAGTATAACTCAAAAAAATGCTCAAGTCAGTATCTCAATCAATGTACCAGGATTAAAAATGTAGCTTTTCTGACCAAATCTCAATAACTAAAATGTTTGTAAAAAATTTATGGAGTTTACTTATTCAGTTATGCCACTTCTGACTGGGTCACTTTTGGCAGTATACCAAAGATATGTATGTAGATGTATGATATGTATATGTGTGTGTTATTTATGTAATGTGACTATGTGTATTGACTATATTTAACATGTAGCTATTTGTGTCGTGTATCTATAGTGTTAGCTATTTAAGGTGTCCATAACTGTTTGGCTGGCAATCTAAATCCAAAAGAAATTGATAATTTGTCCAGATTATTATCAGCCAGTTAGATTTTTCGTTAATTTTTAGCGGTTTCTCAAATTGATTAATTGTATAAATATCAAAAATAAAATAATTTATAATCATTTTATCAATGTTTTATATTTTGTTTGTTCAATGATGTTTTAAATATATGATGGAGATAATTTTTTTTTTCAGAAGTGGCTCAGAAATATATGAGCAGCTCCCTACTGATGTTTCTTTTGATGATGGTGTAAATGAGCCCTTGTCTCCGTCCATTCCTGAAGAACGATTATTAAGTCAAAGTGATGATAGCGATATTTATTCCAATGTTGATCAATATAGTCAAATAAATTCGGAATTGATTATCAAGCCCAGTGATTTGAAAAAGAGCAGAAAATCAAAAAAAGGTGGGAATATTGAAAATACTATGTACTATTTTAATATGAGTCTTTTTTTCACAAGTATTAAATACTAATAGGTAAGTTCATAAATTTTATTAGTAGTTTTAATCTATCAATGTATTCGGTTTGAATTTTGTTTTTTATTATAGCACTGTTTTTGTTTGGTTGCCTTTTTAAGCAAACAACATCTTTTCAGGAATAAAATGAAGTGATGTGTGCAATATAAAACTTCATAGTTCAAACCCACACACACTTTTTCTGCCAAAACTTTTAGAAAAAGAAATGAATAAGTGACCTAACCCACTTTAGAGTCACATAGGTTACAATTAAGCTTTCCATGTGTCAAAATTCTATATACTGTATGTATTTTAGGCTACATTCATTTTGAACATAACTACATCGTTCGTATTTGGTTTGCTGATTGTGTATGGTCATTAGGTTGCATGTCCGGCTTGAGCATTCACGAGGTATTGGTTTTTATAGTCCCGGCTGCCTGCACTAGGGTGGTTTTCTCCCAAGTTGTGTTTTATCCCCACTCCAGGTAAATTCTTGTGCATTTGCATAACATATACCTTCCCTGTGCTTTGCTCTCACATTGCGGTTCAGTAATTGGCATCAAGCTGGTGACCAGTATCTATATCACTACTTGGAAAAAATAAAAAAAATTTTTTTTCACTTGTATGGGAAGATGTGGGCCACTAAGGAGTGACATCTATTAGAAAAAACATGCAGACATTTTTGTCTCCTCATTAGTTTTTCAAGTGACCAAGGACTTAAGTTATTAAATATTTAATATTTGATCTACCTATATAAATCATAAAATATTTTTCAAGTATAAAATCTGTGATAAACTTTAAACTAACATAATTACTCTTCGGTATCAAGTACCACTGAAAGAAAAATTAATTTAAAACAAACACCTTAATAAATGTGAATGGGTGAATAAATATGTATTACTCAACTTTAGGTAAAGATAGATAACAAATGTTTTAATCGGATTGCAGTAGCACAGCAAAAATAGAGGTTAAAGATGTGTTGGCTGACTCTGTACATATGTTTAACCCAGATATCTTGCTTAATTAGGAATATACTTCATCTTGTTTCTGATTGGTATTACATAAAATTAAAAGTAAGTTTTTATTAAAGTTCCACTGGGTAATGTCTACATACTACATTTTGTGTTTCACTTTTTCATTTGTTCTGTTTAAAGTTGTGCGGGACAAAAATGTTTTATTAAAGGCTTGTTCTTCATTTATTCTTCATAAAGTTCTGATTGACATCTTGTGTAGCAACATTTTCAGTTTTGCAGTGTATGATTAGCTGCAGTGAATTATGTTTGAACACAAGTATAATTGTGATTATTGGGCTTCAAAACAGTTTAAAACAATTACAATTACAGTAGCCATTCTTAACAGATGTGAGGTTATATTGTATGTCACAAAAGTCTTACAGAAACAAATGTTGCAAAGTATTGGATTGCGAAGATGCCACTAGATTGAAATCTTGCATGAGCGACACAGGGAAATTAGGGGAATGATTAGTACTCCATTCAGTTACGGAAAATGCAAGAGGCGTGTGCCTGTGTTTACAAGTCAGGACATGTAAAGCATGTTCCTGAACATTTTAATTTCATTTTTCACACGTCTCAATAGCACAAGGAAACATAACATTATAATCTTAAAAACAGAAATGCCTTGATGCCCCTCTACCTGCCCTAGATGTCGAATTGCGATGCCTATGTGCCTAGACGCCAACTAGCGTAATGTGTGTGTGTGTGCGTTCGTTCACATGAGACTCCTCAGGGTCGTGTCGTAGCCATGTGGCTGGGAGGCAGCAGGGGTGTGTTCGACCAGGTACACTATGCTCGTATACACAACTCTCGTACACTTGCTGACCCCTGGACCTGGCATGTCCCGCTACAGAGCCAGGGCTCGTCTCAGTCCGAACTATGCATGCTGGGTGAGGTGCCACTGACCTGAGCTCCCCCATGGCCACTGCCGTTAAGGGTCGCTGCGTGTGAAAAACGGGGAGTGAACTTAGGTTCGGACGGTGCCAGGTTTTGAGCTCTAGCGTACCCGTGGAAACATTGATAGTTACAATAAATTCGGGGATGATGTTATGGTGAATGTCCCTGGAAATGAAGTTAAGTAACATAAAAAAAACCAGGTTGATAGTCGATTGTCGTTCAGGTGACAGTCATTACCCTGCACTTCACACTTTTTATTCACCAGCAGATCACACGAACATGTGACGTTTTGCCTAAGGGCATTTTGCTAATTTTAGGCAAAATGCCGTTAGACAAAACGTCGTTAGGAAAAATGCCGTTTGGCATAACACCGTTAGGGAAAACGCTGTTAGGCTAATTGCCATTAGGCAATTCGCCGTTAGGTAAAACGCTTTTTCCTCTTGCAGGCAAACGCCATTGGGCGTTAGGCAAAATGCCGTTAGGCAAATCGCCATTAGGCAAATCGCCGTTAGGCAAACCGCCGTTAGGCAAAACGCCGACAGGCAAAACGCCGATAGGCAAAATGCCGATAGGCAAAACGCCGTTAGGTTAGTTTAGGTTAGGTTATGTTAAGCAAAATGCTGTTAGGCAAAATGAGGTTTTGTCATCATAGTAACATTTTAGGCAAAACGCCGTTAGGCAAATAGCCGTTAGGCAAAATGCCGTTTGGTAAATCGGAGTTAGGCAAAACGCCGTTAGGCAAATCGCCGTCAGGCAGAACTCCGTTAGGCAAATCGCCTTTAGGCAAATCGCCTTTAGGCAAATAGATGTTAGGCAAAACGCCTTTAGGCGAAATGACTTTAGGCAAATCGCCTGTTACTCGATCACACACCCTAGTGAGGTGCCGATGAGGCATAACAGCCTGTGCGAGCAGAGGGAGCAAAAATTACAGGAAAAGTTATGAACAGGTTTAGTTACAAGGCAAGAATATACAACTTCTTGAAAGTTACAAAAATTTAAGAATATATGCAATTACAAAAATAATTAAATAATTTCCTTAAGGTTATAAAATTATCAGAGGATAAATACAGGTACAAAAATTACTAGAATACTTCTTCAAACTCACGAGAGTTTACACTAGTAGAAATGTCCCATAACTTTAGGCACTTAAAGACACTAGATTATAATTACAGTGTGAATAATAAGAATAAACAAACTTGTCACATGACAGCAGACACACTCGCACATGCTGTCCAGGGAAGACTTTAATAAAATTGGCAAATTTCATTTCAAAGTTGCTATTAAATGGGGGATTCAGAATCCAAAATATCAAACTCTATAGTAAAAAAAAATATTTTAAAAGAACCAGCTCTTTGAGCCAAGTAGACTCTCAAAAACATGGGTTGCGTCTTGCTAGGAGACGCAGCGAAGCATTATTATGGCAAAATTGGAAAACCACTCAATAACTACAAATACTGAGGGAAAATACAAAACCAGCTTAGCCTGAATATGAATTATATGGTGGTTGCAGAAAATAAATTTAAACAAGAATTAATAAAAGTTACAAATAAATACATGGTTTTACCATCACAAATTGCTCGTAAAATAAAAACTACAATTTACATTCGTGCCATGACTCACCTAACGCATGCTCACCACGATTACCAAGTGATGTACTCATGTGCAGACAAATAGTAACAAGAAGGATCTGGGCTTTAAGGGGGTGCCTCCCATTTCAGGTCAAGATTTTATATTTACAGTAATGACAGGTAAACGTGTAGACTTTTTCAATTGTTTAACTTTCACGAAATGAAAAATATATACAGCACATACTTTTTGCATAATTAGCTGCCAAAGTTACATTTTTAACTTTTTTGAGTTGTACAAATATGGCTACTTCAAGAAATGGTTTGAATTTCTTCCAGAAAATATTAATTAATTTTACCTGGCATTTCAAAATTCTCAAATTTGTTACGATTTTGACAGCCAAGAAACATGGAATGAGTTTTTGTGATAGAAATGCAACCCATATAATGAAGTAGCCAGTGGCATTGCAGTTAAACCTAAAAAGTTTCAGTTCTGAAATAAATTAAATTCTCCTTATTTGTACAACCCAAAAACATTAAAAATGTAACTTTGGCAGCTAATTATCCAAAAAAATATGCGCTGTATAAATTTTTCATTTAGTGAAAGTTAAACAATTGAAAAAGTCTAAAAGTTGATCAGTGATTAATATAAATATAAAATCAGGACCTGTAATGGGAGGCACGCCCTTAATCCTGCTTATGCAAATTGGGCATGTAGGCCGCATTTTGCACACCAAAGACAACCCATGAGAGGCTGGAAGAACCTACACACACATTATTTTTTCAAATTCTTCATGAACTTTTTTAAAGTACATTCATATATTTTTTCTTTCTGATATCTTTATTAGTGTAATTGTAATTTTTTTTAATAATCTTCTACCTGTCTAAAGCACCTGCATCCCTTATTTACTTATGTCATTAGCAACTAACATTTAACAGTTGTGTGTTTGTTTCTTTATATTTTTATTGTAGCCTATTATTACATATCTAGAAAATAATTGAACTTTTTTAACATAAACGTGGCATTTGTATTAATGTTGGTCACTGCATCTTGTTCTTACTTTTTAGATTGTTTGTGTTGCAGTACATACTTTCCTATCATCTAAATAAAATCTGTGTTTTCGAAGAAACATTTTACGTAATACTTCATCAATGTTTACTATCTGTTGATTGTCAATTAAAAAAATTGTCGATAGGTAATAACTATGTTACTTTATTTTTGACACTTATCATAACCATTGCTTAGCTAGACACTGATTCCTCCTATACATGTAAAAAAGTTTAGAAACATTCCAGTAATAATCACTGGTTAGAGATTGTGTTTGAATTTATTATGTGTTAAGAAAACTCAGTCATAAAACACACATTGTGAATTCAGCCTAAAATATAAAGCAATTTAATATTTTCAATGGAGATGGTGTAGAAAAGCAATTTTTTTTCTTTTTCTAAAAATGTGTGCATCATTTGATTTTTTTTTTGCCATCAAGCCATTTGAGGACATTGTAATGTTGAAGTATTTGTCATTCAGTTGAGTACAATTCAAAACTTTATAATTACAAAATGCATATTCTGCCTTGAGTCGCCTAACCTCAATTAACTAATTGTTTATACTGTTCCAATTGTTATCCCTATCTCTTCATTCCCTCATGCTAGAGCATGCCTGGTTACATATTTAAATTTGATTTATTAGAAACCCTTTACAAAACACTTAACCCTCAAAAAATCAATAACATTTTAAAAGTAGGTTTTTTGTTTCTTTATTTTTCTTAATTAAATCTTTCCTACCAGTAACAATATGCGCTCCCTTTAGCTGGTTAGCATATTCGCTACAGTTAACCTATTACCAATAATTAATATGATTACTTACAGTAGTTCTTTACAAAATTCTTGGTCTTACACTTAATTCTTAATAATAAATACCAAATATGTAATGAGTCAGACTTCTCAGCAAGCTTAATGGTTCAACTTTTACATAGGTATGAAAACTTGAAGAAATTTGCTGGGCACTGAAAATATTGTTCACTGCCATTAAATATTACTTTCGATGTTAAGACTACATGTTCTGAAGATTTTCTTGCTTAAATAAAAGAATTTGTGAATAAAATTTGTAGAATTATTTTCCTGTTCATTAGACACAGAACGTGGACACTGTTTAAGACGAAGAAACTATTACGTGATGAAAACAAAACTTGCAAGACAAAAAAATATACTTCAGTTGCTCCAACAAAGTAGTTCAGAGTCCTTCTTTACCAAGAAGGAGACTCCCACATGACATCCAACAACCAATCACAGAGCACCTTAAAACTTCCATCCAATAACAAAACCTTTTACACTGCTGAAAATGGACAATGATTCTATGCTGTCTATGTCCACAGAAACCATCACATAATTTCTGTTCCCATGCAAAAAGTAAACCAAAAATCTGTTACAACACATCAAACTTAACCAATCAGCAAGAAATGTGTAAAAATAACCTTAAGCAGCTTTCTCTAATTAAATGATGTAAATTTATCAGGAATAATTCGAAGAAGAACTAATGTGAAATATCATATAAACAAATGTCTAAAACATGAAAGCCTCTAAAATTAATAAAGATCTGTTGTTTACCTTATGCCAAGAAACCTAACAAAGTTTTAAATGTGACCATAAACCATAATAAATCCCTTGCGAAATTGTTTCATTAGTCGTGAGGGTAAGGGCCTGCATTGGTACAAATACATAACTTACTTACACTTAATCAGTCTCAAAATTTAAAAACCACATTGTGAATGTGATGTCACACGGGCAGATGGGCGGCGGGATGAGCCACTGGAGTCCGCTGCCCAATGCAGTGTGAGTGAGTGACGTGCTCCGCCCTGCTCTAGTGCCTAGCAAAGCTGGTTGCTTGCTGTTGCTTGCATGCTCTACTGCTTGCTTGCTGTTGCTTGCATGCTCTACTGCTTGCTTGTTTTTTTGATGGTGTTGATGCGGTTCAGTGGTGTTTTTTGGGCGGGTGCTTGTCGCTGTCTGGAAATTGCGTTGGCAGGCAGAGTTGGCATTTTGGGCGGGCCCTCTCTGCAGTCAACTGCCAAGAAGTCTTGCCATCACTGTCTAATGACTCACTTGTTTTGAGTCTTCGATTAAGTGTCCTCACCCCTGCTGATGTAACTTCCGGTGTTGGCCCTATCTGCTGGAACATCGCCCGGATTTATGGGTGGCTTGCCGTAGACTAGCGGGCGAGACTCGCTTAGTTTATTATAACGTTCATTACTGAATTATTTATATGTTTGTAGGTTAAATTGCTGTTCCTTGTTATTTTTAAATATAGGTTTTCAACAGCTGAGAAGATGTTTCCCAAAGCATAATTTGTAAGAGTTTTCATTCCTTGTAATAGATTCTTTTAGTAGTTTCTGTGTATTGTAGACATTATTTCAAGAAAATTATAGTTAATATTAAATAAAATGAGATAAAACTACAAACGTAGAAAAAATTGGGGCAATACATTAACAATATTTTTTTTTCTCCCATTTGAACCTTTTCATCACACAGGATAAAATCAAAATAATTGCTTGTAAATTTGTGTTATTTGAAGAAGAAAAAATTACTATAAAAAATTGTTAAAAATTATGAGTTATTTGACTATTGTTTTTGTAGTGGGTGACATCCTAGATAATACTTCGGTAATTTTTCTTTTGACTTGTAATGAATAATTTTGAACTGCAATGGTCAGGTTTCAACATAGAAGAAATGCTCTGCATTATGTAAAATATGTTCGTAGTTTGTGTGGATGTTAAGCATGTAATTGGGAGAGAACGCTCCCTTGTGAAAGCTTAACTATTTCCTCCAATGGCTATTTTTTATTTTAAGGCAGACACAAAAGCATCCATTTTGAAGAAGAAATTTTAAAACTTTGACCAAGCAGAAATCTTTTCTCGAATTATACGTTTAAGCAAGCAGCATGTTATGGTTGACAGTATCAATTGCCACCATAAAGTCTATCTGTACTAAGCCTATGACAACTTATTCCTCGAATCCTGTCTCAGTATGTTCTGTCAGGTTCAGTATTTTGCTGGTGCAATATTTTCCTAGGAGGAAACCTGCTTATTGTCATATTAGCTTCTAGTTTAATGTGATCATAAAGCTTGAACAAGTGGCAGGGTAACTCGTTTCGTTGTCTGGTGTTTTTCCTGGTTCCATCAAAGTAATAACTTTTTTTCGTCTCCATATCTTGGGCATGACGAATGTCTCTGAGACGTTTGTTGTACAACTACAGTAGCCAAGATTTTGTGGCAGGGCTGAAATATTTACTTTGTTTGGTGCACTTATCGTCTGCTGATTTATATTTTTCAGTGCCGAGTCTGATTCCCACGATTTAATAGGTGACTCAGATAAATTATGTTCCAACGTCTTGTCTCATTTGATTTTTTTTTTTTAAATTTTAGTTGAGTAATTTATGGGCAACAGAATAGACTCTTGTACAGATAGAGCTGAGTTTTTGAATCAGTTTGTAGACATTTTCTACATGTATGTCAGAAAGACTGTAGGTAGCAAAAATAATGTCTATTTTCCGTTGTGAATGACTGCTAGGCCACAGCTCACAGTCCACTTATCTATCTTTTGTCAGCTCAGATCATTTCTGTGCTACCCCAATGATATGTGGCTGTTAAAATCACCTAGTACCAACTGTATTATGTGTGCTTCAAATTACTTATTTCAAATTGTAAATATTGCCAGGTGGTTAACAAACTGATATTATGGCACATTTACTCAGTTCCATTGTAATAACTTTAAGTCATCAATATGTTTACAGTTCTGACAAACACAGCACTGCAATAGTTGTGGGGTATCTCTGCAACTAGTCATGCCTTGTACGCAAGGTCGGGGTCTAGTTTCATCTCTGTGTTTCCATAAGCACAGCAGATTTATTTTCGGCTTACTGCGAGTGTTAAAAGTCTTTAGTTCTAGTAATGCCTCCAACGTTAAGGCTTACAAAAATCCTTAAAACTACACATTCAAATAAATTGTTGCCAGAGTGTCTTAAGTTTTGGAAACATCAGTGCCTCATAGTTTACTTTTAGCTGGTGGGTTTTCTCGTCTACTCGTGTCCCCCACCTGTGCAGTCCAGTGCTGCCCCTCTTATCCATCTCCTAATACTTTCAATGACAGGACAGAATAGGCAGAATACTCGGACTAATTAATTTATTCAAGTTTTTAACACTATTTGTTTTGTAAAATATTTGCAGAACTGCTACTTAAACTTTGAATTTTTTTGGAAGATTTTTTAAAATTAATCTCTTAAAAGAAAAGATATTGCTTTCATCAGTGTTATCAACTGACATCCAAACACAAACCAATGATATTCAAATTGTGCTGTTTACTTACCTACAGAATAAGAAATAAACAAAAACTGGGAAGATCATTATGACCCATTTTGCAAGTTTGGTTTTGGAGAAGCATTGTCATCCTTAAGAAACAGTTCTGCTTTCATGTCAAATTTCGATGAATAATACAGCATAAATGGAGTAACTTTATTATTTTTTAGTATGTTTGCTAACATGTGGTTTTAGTTTCTGTGGCTAAGTTTAAAACACTAGGCCCCTTAAAATTGCCTGTAATACAGAAGCCTCTCATCCATTAAGCAGTTTGATTTTACTTAAATGTTTGTAAGTCTCTAAAAAATTATGAGCTGTACAGTCTTCATGTTAGCTGTGGGGAATTATATGCTCATGTACGTAACTTAGTCTGAAAGTACTATGGTGGCTCATTTGCTATCGGCCTGTCAAACATGTTACTTAACTGCTCACTTCACTCTGCTCCGGTGCAGGCACCAATTGCTAACATTCCAGCACTTTTTCAGCCTCTTTTTTTCCCTGGCATAGCTGCTCTCCTTGATGCTGGTCCAATCCCGTACAGTCACATCTTGTGGGTGGTGACTCCATCGCTCGTGCGACCTTTCACGAACCAGCTGGTGGTGTGCTGTAAATTTTTGGTATACTCCCTTGTGATTGCAATGTTTCACCATCATACATCCGGGCTTCCTCTTCCTTCTTTTTTTCCTCCTTCCCCCTCCCCGCCCAACAGGTGGGCGGTGAGACGTGTCAAAACATATGCTGCCTCACTTTGTGGAGCATTTCACTCCATGTAACAAAACAAGTCTTGAGCCATGAAGCAAGACACTGGACTCTAATTCCATAGGACCAGGGCTGCATCCAGGTCTGGCCATCCTGATTTCGGATTTTTATAATTCCTGAAATTACTCTAGGCAAATGCTAGAACAGTTCTTCACTATAGGCCATGGGTGATTCCTTCTCCAATGTCCCTAAATTGTGTTATTTAGTATTACAGTTTCAAATGACCTCGTCATTGAGACGTAAAGCCACATGTCTCATTTGATTACTAGCTGGGCATGTCGTCCTTGGGGCAATTGACGTGGGTTCAAACACAAAGATAACTTACACAAACATGTACAAAACCATTAATTTACAAAAAATATCAAAAAATACAATGAGTTTTAATACAATGCTTCAAAGTTCAGAGCAATTCATATCTGTGTCGATTCTTTCTAAGGTGTTATTTAGAGAATTTTTTTTTGCCAAGTGGTGAAATTTTAAACATGCCATATTTTTTATTAATATAATTGCTTTATTAACATGAGTTTAATATTACATTACTCTGGCTTCATTATTCATTGGGATTTGATGTTTATTTTTTGTGAACTTGACTATTATTTCACATATTATACACACATCTGTATTAGAACAATTTCTTTATTTGGTTCCCAAAATAAATTGGACCAAACAGAAAGAATTGAACCAAATGAAGGAAATAATAACAGTATCTTACACCTTTAAATTTGCATGGGACTGAGACATGTATTCCAAAAGCAATTATTTAAAAGGAAATTTATAAGATTGGTATTTAAATAAATTTTTAAAAAATTGGGAATATTTGGGGGGCATCTTGTTTATACAGTATATTTAAAAAAATAATTTTGTAATTTAAAATTAAGGAAACTCTTCAGAGACATTTATATTATTCATCTGTATGCATATTTTATTGTTAGTGTGCTATCAGTTCCTAAATATGCATGATATCTCTAAATATAGAACAGAAATTGTTGCTGAATAATTCCAACAGATTTCCTAAGCTTGTAATTTTGGTCATCACAAGCAGTTTTTGTTGAATGGTGAGTCATGAAGAGCACAAATTTGGAGAGTTGAACAATTAAGTGCAAGGTAAAAGTCTGAAAAAAAAATGAGAAATTTTTCTTGGAATGTGGAGTGTTGAGTGTCAAATTAGGTTTGCAATCAAGACCATAGCTCCCATAATAAAACGATAGTGCTGCGAAATTTTGTGTTTCTACATGAAATTTGTGGCAATGATTTGGCAACAAGTAGAATTAATGATGTCACTGTACACATGTTTTCTGACATGCAAGACCTGAGTACAAGTGCAGTTGTTATGCAGGACTTGAATCTTCAGGTTTCCAGGTCTATCCTCAACCTACTACTCCTCCTGAGCCAGCACCCCCTGATCACCTAAGCTGTCTGCAGCCATCGGAGTCACACACAAGCCTGGATGAAATCAAATGTAAATTTTCTATATCTTACAGCATGCTCCTTAACGTAGAGCAGTGGTAATTCTTTGTGACACATTTTTTTTTGTGGGCAGTGTGGCCATTGATTTCAATTCTTATTTCCCTGTACAATGATTTAATATTTGCTGTTGTTCCATCTATTTTTTGAAATTTTTTTGTTATATACATACTACCATTTTATAGAGATTGTGTGTGTGTTTCTCTCATATGTTATTGTGACATACTGGTTTGCTTGTATTCATGTGCATATTTTGCATGCATGTATGTATAGTTAGTTACTTTCAAACATGCATACTAGAAATAATTTTTTTTTTTCATTGAGATTTTCATTTTTTTTCTTGACATAGGTGCTGATATTTAAAGTAAACTGTTTTCTGAAAATGAAAATATTTTTAGCATTGTGTACTTTAAGTAAAAAAAATTCTGGCTAGTAATGATTCCTAGCAGTCTAAAATTTTCAAATTAATGTTATTATTAAATATTATTGTGCCTGTCGGCAGTGTTTTAATGTGTGGTATAAATAACAAACATAGCACCCAGAAGTTAGAATGTAATGGAAGAAAATCACAGAGCTAAATTTAACTCTTAAGTTACGGGAGAGAAAGCACACATTGCATGATCTGAAAATGTTGGCAGACTGACATGTCAACATACCTTATTGTATGCATCCAGGAAGAGTTATATGTAGGCTAAAATTAAAGTAATTAAACAAATAGCAATGTTGTTAGGACAGCCAGTAATGGAGCATTTCCTGCTTGTGGTTGCTTGTTACTTGCCTATTGACAGGGTAGCGTACTCAAAGGGATGATATGTTTGGACACTTTTATGGTGGGAGATTTATTCCTTTGTCACAAAACAAGGTCGCAATTCTGAACATTTTTTATTTGAACTATTCAAATAAAATTCAAACATATACAATTTTGTACATTGATTATATAATAAATTCAATGTACTGACAAAAAGTTTTGAACTATCCACAATTTCAAAATACAGAAGTTTGAACTGGTCGGATTCTTTTGTATTATTTTATATACAATGTAAGTCTAGATCCTTTGAATGTTCAGTAGAGGTGTGTGAAATTAATTTTTTTTTCTTTTTCGAATTTAATCAAAGTTGAAAACTAGTATGAAGATTTAAGTCTTTGCAAAATTCACTTAAATATTTTGCCACATTAAACAAATCCCATAGATTCTTAATATATATCTAATGAGCACATCTTGCATACCATACACTGCTAGGAACAATGTGGGAAACATTTAGGATGTTAACCAATGTCACTGCTTGTTAATAAAAACAAATGGTAAAATATAAATGACGTATGTATTAGCAAGATTTACTTAAGTATCTATTTTTGAAGGTGAACACATTACAATTATCTCCTGCAACAGAGTATGTATTTAAGAGGCTTGGAAACAGGCTGTTGTACAAATTCTGAAACACAGTGTCAAGAATTTTTATTTTTCTCTGTTAATTACAAATAAAAATAAACAAAAGCAGTCTTTAAGTTAGGTATTAAGAATCTTGCTATCTCTCTACCACTTTAGGTAGATAACAGCTTTCATGAACAATGCAATTTTACAAGTTACAAGTACTGTCAAGTTCCGATTATCTGCTGTGATGAAAGGCCGAGGGGGCGTATAATACAAAACACAGGTTAAAATAAAACAATTTAGAATAGTACGTACCATATTTACCGGCAGAGAAATTGCCAGTGTATGGGTCACTCCATACATTTGACTTCAGTAGAATTTCATAAATACAAAAGAAGTCTTTGTGTATCATGTCTCTGCCTATTAGCTTGTAAACAATGTGGTGCCTTTCTTGCTATTTGGTGGCGGGTGACTATACACGTCACTTGCCGGGTGCCGGACGGGTAGGGTCGCAGGTGGCGGGTGACTAGACACGTCACTTGCCGGGTGCTGGACGGGTAGGGAGGCAGGTGGCGGGTGACTAGACACGTCACTTGCCGGGTGCCGGACGGGTAGGGAGGCAGGTGGCGGACACGTCACTTGCCGGGTGCTGGACGGGTAGGGAGGCAAGGTGGCGGGTGACTAGACACGTCACTTGCCGGGTGCCGGACGGGTAGGGTCGCAGGTGGCGGGTGACTAGACACGTCACTTGCCGGGTGCTGGACGGGTAGGGAGGCGGGTGGCGGACACGTCACTTGCCGGGTGCTGGACGGGTAGGGAGGCAAGGTGGCGGGTGACTAGACAAGTTACTTGCCGGGTGCCGGACGGGTAGGGTCGCAGGTGGCAGGTGACTAGACACGTCACTTGCCGGGTGCCGGACGGGTAGGGTCGCAGGTGGCGGGTGACTAGACACGTCACTTGCCGGGTGCTGGACGGGTAGGGAGGCGGGTGGCGGACACGTCACTTGCCGGGTGCTGGACGGGTAGGGAGGCAAGGTGGCGGGTGACTAGACACGTTACTTGCCGGGTGCCGGACGGGTAGGGTCGCAGGTGGCGGGTGACTAGACACGTCACTTGCCGGGTGCTGGACGGGTAGGGAGGCAGGTGGCGGGTGACTAGACACGTCACTTGCCGGGTGCCGGACGGGTAGGGAGGCAGGTGGCGGACACGTCACTTGCCGGGTGCTGGACGGGTAGGGTCGCAGGTGGCGGGTGACTAGACACGTCACTTGCCGGGTGCTGGACGGGTAGGGAGGCAGGTGGCGGGTGACTAGACACGTCACTTGCCGGGTGCCGGACGGGTAGGGAGGCAGGTGGCGGGTGACTATACACGTTACTTGCCGGGTGCCGGACGGGTAGGGTCGCAGGTGGCGGGTGACTAGACACGTCACTTGCCGGGTGCTGGACGGGTAGGGAGGCGGGTGGCGGACACGTCACTTGCCGGGTGCTGGACGGGTAGGGAGGCAAGGTGGCGGGTGACTAGACACGTTACTTGCCGGGTGCCGGACGGGTAGGGTCGCAGGTGGCAGGTGACTAGACACGTCACTTGCCGGGTGCTGGACGGGTAGGGAGGCAGGTGGCGGGTGACTAGACACGTCACTTGCTAGACGCCGGCCGGGTGGGGATGCGCGCAGCAATCATAGCATAAGGTGCAGTACACGGTGCTTCAAATTCAGTGCTGAGATATTTCAGTGAATTAATTTAGACTTACTTGCAATGTTTTATTTATTGAAATCAAAAATAGGGTAATACTTCACGCACATATTCAACCACACAGTGCTATGTTAAAAAAATGTTTACTTAGAGTGAAAAACTTGCCTAAAACTCAAATCAGCATCGTATGTGCAACAGTGTTTAGTACACAATACCTTTGTTGAAGCTCTAAACAAACACAAAATTATTTGAAAAATATTTTTTCACAGTTGCTTAAGTGAAGCTGCTTTCTTCTTTCTTATTATACAATGAATTTTTTGCAGAATCAGATCAGCTTGTCTGATATGTGTGTGTCCTCCTCGTGTTCCAAATAATGCAGCTGGTTTTCTCTTCTTTCGATAGGAGCTGTATGGGAAAAAAGCTTTTCTGGGATTAAAGAATCAGTTTCATCTTCTCTTTCATTTGCTTCCTGTTTCATTTTCAATCTGTTACGATCTTATCATAGCCTACTATCATGCAAACAGGTTTTCCATAGTCAACTTAATACCAAACTGAAATTGCATCACTGTCACTATTTTTGCAACCTGCTGAGTTTTTCAATGTCATTGAGATATTTGCTGGAGGGAAGAAAATTCTGTGAAACCAACTCACACTTTTACTTCAATAACTGGAAATAATTTGTTCCAAGATTTGCTAAAGCCCACCCCACACGATGCCCATTTTCTGCTATAACTTCTCTTATACCCATGGGTATAAAAATTTTCATAAAAATTTGTATAGCAGAACCGCAGAAAGATTTCTTAACTCCATACACACGATAACTAGAATGCTAACAGAAAACCAGCCAACGCAGTTGCCGACCAAAGCAAACATATCAGGGGAGGATAAACCTGTCGTAGTCAACTTATCAAAATACTGAAAAAAAAGTGAAAGTTACACCTGTTTGTGTTAAAAATTATGTAACTTGCGGAAATATTATTTGATATTTTATCTTATATTTTTCATTTGCAAATAAATAACAAAATTGGTTTAGTATTTAAAAACAAATTAAGAGCAATTTCGGAATTACAAATATATTTTTAAGTTGTAGGTTAATTTCAAAATCTAAAAATATATAAATTTAAATGATACAAGGGACATTGGGTTTACTAAATGTAGTTTATGTACGGTTTAAATTCTAATATTAATTTAATTATACAGTTAATCAAGCTAATTTCATTGTAATAGTAAAAAAATGTTACCGATTCATATATGTTATATATAATATTTATTGATTACTTATATATTTAACTACATAATTAGAGGAATTGTAACTAATATTTTTTGTGACCCAGTGAGACAAATAAACACGCACATACCGCGTAATAAATTTAAATCTTCGGTGAAGAAAAACATTTTGCATGTTTTTTTTTTACCCTCACAGGTGTGTCGCTATGAAGTATCAGTTTATTCATTATTAATTTATGGACACTCGTTTCTTAATAAACGTTGGCGTTTTAATTATAAAATTAACTTTTGGTTTAAATTATTTGTGAACATGTGATTTTACTTTACTTTTTTAAAAGTAAAAATAAATCTAGGTACGTAGTACTATGAATAAAATCAATGGACTGAGACACCTAAATGTAGTTAATAATATTATATCATAAATTAATTCTAATAATTTATATTTGCAGAAAGCACAGTATGTACAATTTAATTATCTGTTATTTAAAAAAAACTAAAAAAAAAATTGGACTGATGAGGATTCGAACCACGTTCAAAATCACCCTTCTACCACTGCCATCGTGCCCTTCGCCACTACGCTACCGCAACTTCTACGAACATGATAGGAGATAATGGGTAATATAAAATGCAACGTATTTTCATAACGTATTTTAAATTTTCCGATTACTTCTTTCTGTGGCAATTTCAGCTTAACAAATATATTCCATAGTAGTTTTACTATTATAAAGTTTCATTTGGCATACCATTACATTTGTTACGTCCCTTAATGTTGACAATACAGACTATATACGGGGTTATATTGCAACACATGGGTCCGCCATCTTGACGGCTTCAGCTCGTGGGTATAGCAGAAAAATAGAACACGTTCTATTACGGTTTTGGCTAAGACTTCGGTTATGAAAACTTTTATACCCAGAGCCAGACCCCTTGGAAGGGTGCTGAAATGTTACCCACACGGGAACAGGCGCGCTAGCATAAAAATTACACAAAAACTGCTAAGGAAATGGGTGTCGTGTGGGGCAGGCTTAAGTGTTGTTGGTTTTACCATGTTCCACTTCACATAAATAGCAACCAGTTCTGTCAGCTTCTTCCAGAAAGTATCAAATCTGAGCCCTCGTCAGTATGCTTCTGCAAAAGGCTCCCTCTGTACAATTTTTTCACTGTTGCTATCACTCCTTGTTCATGTTTGGTGGCAAATATTTTACACAACTTTTACCATTTGCAGAGTTGAGAACATTTTCACTGGGATGAATGATGCATTATCAATTAGCAGTACAGCTTTTTCAGGCAAACCTTTAGACTTTAAATGCTCCCACATCTGTAGCAGATAGTGGTGATCAAACCACGTTTAAAAATTTCTGTATCCATCCACGCATCTTTTTTTTTGTTGAATTAAGTTACTGATAAGTTAGTTTTCATTGTGCCTTTAATTGAACGTGATTGTATTGCTTTCACGATGAGGCATAGATAGCCTATTTGTGAAACAGCAAGGTTTTCACAGCACATAGCTTTTAGCCTTCTTTGCTTGATTTATGACCTGGAGCTTCGATACTAAAGCTAACGTTCTTGAAGGTAAACACTTCTAGTATAACCCAGTTTTACCTGCATTATAAATTTGTTCTAACGAGATTTTCCTTGAAAAGAAATTCTTGAGAAATATTTACAAAATTTGGCGGCTGCATTGTCATCACCACTTAACTTTTCACCTTGTAGGGTGGTTTCACATATAGGGTGCCACTGTTTGACTCATGTAACCAGCCTGAGAATGCATTAAATTCTTCCTCGAGTCCTAATGCTGTAAAAAAATGTGCTTGTTTGGCACCAGTGTTCCCTCTGCTTGTTTCTGGCTGAACCATTCCAACATCACCTTATATCCAGTTTGTCGTAGGATGACTGTTTCAATCTTTTTTTTTCTTTTAAATATACCACTGGTTGAATCAGCTCTCCTTGCATAATTAATCGGCTTTGTTTTGTTGCTCTGTATATCAGGGATTGTTGTTTCACCCCCTCCATAATTATTGAGGAAGCTGTTTTGTTAAACAGCATTCCTTGAGCTTATTTATTATTTACAGTTTTTGCTGGATTGTCAGAACAACATGTTCGTACTGCACCACAATCACCATGTTGAATAATTGCTTCATAACAACAGGTCAAGCAAGGGCTGAAGCACTAATAGGTTGCTGCCGCGGTGGAGGAAATGAGATAAGCTGGGGAGGGGACTTGGTGCCTGCTGCAAGGCTATGGCGTTGCCAAGTCATGCATGCACGGCTTCGAGGTTATCATATCAGTGCTTAGAAATTCTGACAGTAATAATTTTGTGCTTCTTCATTTTTTATTGTAGAAACTACCAAGAATTTGTTACTTTAGCATTGCGTTAATGTTTTTCTTAACAGGATTTTTGACCCAGGACTACAAAATTTTTGAACTTTAATGACTACGTAGGCAGGGGAGAAGGGGGAGCCAGGCATCGCGGTCTGGTCTCTCACGTTCGTAACACTATATATATAAAAATAAAATGATTTATCTATTATCTCAAAGCTCAAAGCAGTTTGTGTCCACTAACTGATGTAAGTGCGCATAAAAAGTGATTAGTAAGATGTATTCAGCTCTTATAAGTTTTCACCCTTTTTGGTTTGGCAGTGTTTATGTACTTGTCTTTGGATTAATTTATGTCGACTGAATCAATTCTCTTCTATTCCTTTCTGCATTGGGTTCCAGTTTGTGTAACATAAGTTCTGAGAAAATTAATGTTTCTTTGGGCAATATACTGACAATAATTGAACTTGTGAAAAGAAAAACAAACATAGTTAGGACATGTATCATGTTGTATGTTTTCCATGAAAAATAAGTTGTAGGATTGGTGAAAGAAAAATTTTGTCAGGGAAAATTTATGTATTATTTTGAAATCAAAGGTAGGGTTAAATACTTATAATAAAATGTGGATTTCATCGTTATTGTGCACACTCACACCGGAAGTGTGGTAACAGTATTTTTCTCCTAGATAATATCAATAAGTGAATAAGGGTTACAGTTGATAATCGTCTTGAATTTTTGGGGTTTTCAGTTTTTTCAATGACCCGCCTCATTAAGTAATTCATTCCAGGAAAACAAGAGTGCTAATCTAAACCATGATAATTCAATTTTTTTTTTTCCCATTAGATTGTAGGTTAATCAAAAAAATTGTTTACTAATTCTGTAAGAGTGATTGCGGTCTCCCATTTTAATCAAGACACTACAGCAGTTAAAATCATTTTTTTATATTTATATTTGTCTATATACATTTGAAGTACATTTAAATAAACGTTTGAATAACATACATAAATCAAACAATCTAAAATTATATTACACGTAAAAAAATTCACAAACCTTATTGTTTTCATAATAGGGCTTTAGCTCAACATTCCTATGTAGCTGTAATATTTTTGAGTTACAAAATAATGTTATTAAAATAGGAAGTATATTTCAGTCCTAGTGAAATTTCAGAAAAGCATAAACTTTACATTTTTTATTATTAGAAAGATTAATTAACCTGTAAATGTAATTTCTGTCTTGTTGTTTACTAAATGTCTATCTGCCATGATTTGCCACTAGCACGAGGTAAACTAGCCCTGAAGCTTTTGGCTTTTCTCACGGAGATGTTGCTGACCTGTGGAATGGCGTAATAGAAACATTGGCTGAACACTCAGACATTACAGATATTTCTGCGTAATACAAACCACTGAACTATCTTAAATGGGCTAAAGTAAATTTGCAGTGAAGGACGAAAATAGCTACAAAGGAAAGAGCAAAATATTGTTTGTTGAGTCATCACATGTTTAATCCGTTGCATTGTTTTTTATGCTACTCAAGTGCTGTTACCATTGTACATGCATGGAAATAAAACTTAGCATAAAACAAAAAATTGCTTCTTCCAATCATGCTGTCATTTATTGGCATTGATACTTCAAAACCATGCAAAACGAAGAGCATTACTTGGAGGGGGCAAATGTATTGAACAAAAACAAGAACTCGCCTCTGAAGATGTTTTTGAAAGGTTAAGCTAGTTAAAGAACTACCCTAATGTCAACTGAATTAATAGGTCTTAGTGAAAGTATTATATCCGAGGCGTGTCCACAAAGTAAGTTTCTGTGGGGCCGTTTACAGAACCAAATCACAATTTTGTATAAATTTCAATTGCAACAGATACAGCAAGTTTTCATATATTTTTCAACATATTTGCCACTGGAATCGAGACATTTGTCATACAGTGGGATTAACTTTTGTATAGCTATGTAGTAGAAAACTGCCACGTGGGATTGGAACCATCGTGTGACAATCATTTCCACCTCCCTGTCATGTCGCTGACACTGACCGGACGGGAATTTCTTTGAGGAGTAGTAAAAGATGGAAATCATTAGGAGTAAGGTCCGGGCTGTAGAGTGGATGAGTAAACACCTCCCAGCTGACCTTGCTATCCGTTGAGCCATGTTCTGCCTAGCATTATCGTGCAGGAAGACGATACTGCCACTAAGCATCCCATGCCACGTGTTCTGAATGGCCTGTTGCACTGACCGCACTTCACAGTTGGCAGGAGCTGGAATAGGAGCCTCCATCTTATACAGCTGCAACGATGCTACTGTGAGAACACGGGAAGTACTGTTAGTGCATGCCTCATTATAAGTCATTGCTCTCTCACGTACATGCCATAAGGTTTGCTAGCTGTGGGACGAGTGGGAATGTTATTTTGCGGAAGTGCCTCGTTTTGCAGTTGATGATATAAAAAGTGAGAACAGGGTGGCGACCAACCGGGAAAACCGGGAAAAGTCAGGGAATTTTGCCAGCAGGGAAAAGTCATGGAAAAGTCAGGAAATTTTTCAAATAGTCAGGGAAAAAATTAAATCTTGTCTAAAGTTCCTGCTGCAGCATTTTACAGCTTAATATTATTCATAGTCTTTGTTAATTTGTTAATTGTATGTAGCGAATTATTAACTGAAAATTCTGAATACTATATTTTATACGAAGTTTGACATTTTAATGAAGCCATTTTTGATGTCGCGGGTCCATGAGAAACTCTGCTGTGTTTGCATTGCTGATAACAGCTGGCTGGCGTGCGCGCGCATGCATTGTATTGCCACCATAGTCATGGTACGTGTACCAAATTATTCTATGCTTACTAGTTTTATAGCTCATAGTACACCGAGATGACCGAGATAGTTTAATTTTTGTTTCTCGTATTATTGGCAACTGTGGTACAAGTACACGAACGTTTTGGGATGAAAACGTGAGTGCTTTTTTTTTGTTGCCAGTCGTGTTGTGTAGTGCTTCTCTACGTTTTACTTTTCAGATGTACTATTTATTTTATTTTGCTGTCCTCTGTGTAAACGTTTTGAATAGTGGCGTGTACATGTTTTCAGTATTATTTAGTAAGCTAGTCGGGCTTTTTTCTGAAGATAAAAAAGAGAGAATAGAAGTAGTAGACAAAGATGGGGGGAAAAATGTGCGCGGGATCAGATATGAACGTGTGGGCCTGGGAAGAATATTGCCGTTGCCGAAAGCTAAGAGTAAAGGTGATTAATGAGTTAAAGTGTTTATTCGGTTTTATTCAAATTTTTAGCCCATTACTTTTATGGAGTAAAACATTTTTTTAATGAATTCCAATACAGGATAAGAAAAGTGAAAGGTAAATATTAAGAGTAGCTAATCATTAGACTTGCGCATAATAGTTCGCGACCGGGAGCGCTCCTATTAAAAACGTTTACACAAAGAGGACAGCAAAATAAAATAAATAGTACATCTGAAAAGTAAAACGTAAAGAAGCACTACACGACTGGGAACAAAAAAAAAGCACACACGTACAAACTAGGTCGCTCTTTTAGTTCGTCCGCTCCCATCTCGAATTCAAAGAAGACAGGTCAGAGATAATTCGTTCGCTTTGCTACAGCTACTGCAGGCGATCTTCTTTGTATGTTATAGTAGTTATTTTTTATAATGATCAGTGTTGTGAACGCCTAGACTATTATCCTTTTTTGGTTTATTATACATCAAATGAGTAAATAAAACAATAATTTACATAATTGGGTAAAATGGCGTATATAACAGTTGTTTTTAATCTTCACTTAACATATAATATAATCAAAAAATTTTAATTTATAACAGGATTTATTTTATAGCTAGTTAAAGAAATATTATTTATGAAATGTGTTTATTTTAGTGAATAAAATTCAGTTTTATAAATATACAAATTTTAATTTTTTTTTTTAAGTTTTAGAAATAATCAACAAAAAATGTGTTATTATTTACAGGCAACAAAATTACGTACATTATTAAAAAATAAATGTAGTTTAAAAAACTAAAGAAACATGCTTTTAAAGATTATCAAACTAAAAAGTTAAAAATAATTTTAAAATTTAATTTATGACAATAGTATATAAGCAATACTAGTATAAATGAGAAAAAAGCTTGAGGCGCTTTGTGCCATATTTTTTGTATATTAAGCGCCCCATGCTTTTTTCTCATTTATACTAGTATTGCTTATATACTATTGTCATAAATTAAATTTTAAAATTATTTTTAACTTTTTAGTTTGATAATCTTTAAAAGCATGTTCCTTTAGTTTTTTAAACTATATTTATTTTTAACTTTTTAGTTTGATATTCTTTAAAAGCATGTTTTTTTAGTTTTTTAAACTATATTTATGTATAATTATCATAGGGAAATGAGTTACCGACACTACCTATTACCATCTGAGATAACTATTTGGAGTTGCAACGTCACAAAGAAATGGTAAAGTCTCTCCGAATCATTTACAGTTAATGTATGGATATAATCTTAGAATTTACCGGAAAAAAATATATTTTTTTTTTCGGCGTGGCCGGGAGTAGAACCCACGATCGCTGAATCCGAAAGCTGACGTCACAGAAGTCGCGCGCCTTAGACCGCTCGGCTAATGAACGTAATGAAATTGGTGGGACATTTTACAGTGATGAGCCACTCACTCTTAGTCGAAAGAGTTACAGACGGACAGACAAACAAACATACAGGTGAAGCTAATATAAAGCATGTAAAAAAAGACCCATTACTCTTTTAATTTGTTACCTTACAATTAGACATAGAAAAACTAATAAAAACTCTTAAGTAAGATTGTTTGCTAATATTGCTTAAGAATGTGTATGTTCATTAGTACCTATATATAATTTACTAAATATTAGCAAGTTCATCATCACTTAACATACACTATAATCGAAAAATTTTAATTTCTAAAAGCTATTATTGTTTGTCTGATTTTGTTTTGACATATATTTGTGTATGTTATCTGATAAGTTAGTTATAATATGTAAAAATAAGAAGGTTTTACTCTTAAAAAAATTGATGAGATTGTTAGGCATGGTCAGGGAATAAAAATGATTGTCCTGGAAAAGTCAGGGAAAAGTCAGGGAATTTATTCTTTACAGTTTGGTAGCCACCCTGGAGAACCTCGTACTGAAGATGCTATTCAGTGATTGCAGAATAGAAATTTGGGAATTAAAACAAGAAGTTTTCCAATTCAAAAAAGAATTAAAAGTTCAAAAGGAACGAAACAAATCTAATAGTCAAGTTGCTAGAAAAGCTATGGGTTGCAAGAAAAGTAAACTGACAGCAATGAATGTTGACACATCTGTCTTCTCATCGAGCGACCAAACGGTTGACCTTCTTTGGTGTCAGCGGAATTCCCACGACGTAGGCAACAGAACAAACAACTCTTAAAACAAATGACGGTTGATGAACATGGCTTTATCTTGGTTAAAGAACACACACATAAGCTGAAGTCTTAACATGAGTCAAGAAACCAAGACTATGATTAACGACAGAAAGGAAACATCAATGCATTTGGAATTAGGAATACTTTTTCTTTGAAAATCATCGTAAAACCTGCATATAAAAAAACTATAGCTGTTTGTAACACCTTATGACCAACCTGACTTTTCAAGAAGAGGAAGTAGATCACACTACAAATAAACTTAAATTTTTTGCAAATTGAATTTGTCAAGTTTTGTTCAAAGCTTTGTTTTTTTTCGTGTCTTGGTTTTGAAAGATTTTATAGGAAACTTAACATTGTTTGTAGGCTTAATGGCTGTCTCATCAGTGTATGGAATACTAAAAACTAAATAAATATTCAATAACCATAATCAAGAACTATACAGCAATACTTTTCATAATCCTAGTGAAATGTATTTTAACAAGGGGCCTAGAGGATCACCATAATTTCCATTTTCATTCATGCCTGGGTCGTGTGAGTGGGAAATATTTTACCAAAATGTGAGTGGTTTAAGCACCAAAGTGATTAAATTTTGTAATAATTTAGCAACTCATGATCATGATAATTTGCCTTACCTACCTGTGGTTCACTAACTTATTCTATTAGCTCTCATTACTTTGACAGCTACCAGATCTTTAGACCACACAGATATTCCACCCTAACGGTGATGAAAAGGGTTGTTTGTTATATTGATTTTAGTCTGCAAACAAAATTTTAAACTGTTTTGCCAACTCATGAATTTGATCACTTGGAAATTGAAATGCTCTCAATAAAAATAAAAATAGCACAAACTAAATTATTAATGTTTTGTAACATTTAAAAAATTCTTCCCCCCCCCCCCCCCTGCTTCCTGCTGTACATACACCACCTACAGCATGACTTTAAGTATTATGAAGGCAAAATTACAGATTATCAAGATTTTGAGATTTTTTGATATATAATTCTTCATAATGTTTGTATTTGGTATTTAGATTTTTCCCCCAAAAAATTTACTTCTTTCTAAAATAAAGAAAAAGCTTAGAATTAACAAAGTTAAATAGCTAAGGGGCTCTGGAACATATTGGTGCAAGTCAAAAATTCTGCTGCTTTCCTGCTTTCAGTTCGCTACAGTTCTCACTACTGAAATATCCAAATTATTATTTGGTATGGCAAACTTGAATCTGAAAAGTTTATGACTTACCATTATGCTACGGAGCCTGCCAACTTTAAGCAGTTACTGGAAACTAATATCGCAAATAAGTTAATTCTGAAGAGCCCTAAGTAATCTCAGAATACTGTGCATTATGTTTAATTGATTTGAGATGCACCTTATAAGCATTGGCATAATTGGTCTATATTAGTAACTAGGCTTGTTTGTATAGAATACATGTCCTCAGCAGTCATATGTATTGGAATTTGACTGCAGTCTGTAGATAATGTGTTAATTTAAAACATATGTGTGAACATACACCATTGCTGGTTTACGCAATGTCTTAGAGAAACCTTAAGGATGGACAAAAAAGGTGGATGCACACACACACGCACGCGCACGCACACACACACACACACACACACACACACACACACACACACACACACACACACACACACACACAGAAAACAAACCGAAATTAGTTGTCACGTATAAAATTCATAAACAGCACGGAGAATTCTGTGAAAGGAATTATTTAAAAAATTATCACAGCACAGATGAACACATGGGCTGATAATGATACAGTTGCAACAATAACTGTAAACACTTAGTTACAACCACCTTGGATAACACAGCAAAAAACAGACTCAATAATGATACCTAACGGATCAGGACAACACAAGGACAAAACAGCGAAGCACAGATATTCTGGACTGACTACTTGTCGACAACAGCATGGCCAAACATAGTTGGCTTCCTAAGACTAAACAGAGGCAACGTTTTGGGAACTGACAACTGCTCCCTTCATCAGGTACAAACAGAGTGATAGCGTGCACTGGAAAACAGGGGTTTACTTGTGTTGAACGCCTTTCTCCTGGCACGGCCAATGACAGGCGAGCATTCACCTGATTAGCTGCACATCCAAGAGCTGAGGATATGTCTCATGTCTCTTTCTGCAAGAGTTGTTGGTTTACAATTTTTTCTTGTAAATTAGTTTAATTTTTAACTAAACAATTTCCATATATTTTTTAATTCATTACCTACTTTGTGTACTTATTAATGGGTGCATGTATAATGTAATAATATTTTATTGGTGTTACATTTGTGTATTTTTTGCATTGCATACAATTGTTAATTTTTAAATGATTCTCTCTTCTTTGTTTTGCTACCTAGCTGACATCAGTGGATCTCAGGAGTCCTTGGCAACAAGGGAAACAGGTGAATCTTATAATTATTGGCAAAATTGCATGGTTACTGTCTTGTTTATGTAATAGTTTAGTTATTTCATGTGCTAATAGGTTTTAAAAATGTACTTATTGACAAACTGTCCATTAAAAGAAAATAATTTTAACTGTTAAAGTGATTCCAAGGTGGTTTTCCATTTCCGTTTATAATATGGATGTAATACCTGCCTACTCTTATAATTTTGTCAAGAGACTTCATTTTTTTTTTTTTACTATCTCAAACGACCTTAATACTGTGATTTTCTCCCACTTTTAGTGATGATAAAAATATTTTGCTTTGTTTTGTTTACTTAGGGGTATTACTCACACCAACAATTATTGATGTATTGTTAAGACGTGCTTCTACTTGTGGAGTATATCTTTGGTGTGTGTGTGTGTGTGTGTATTTTTAGGACTAGCACAGCTAACTCAGTGATAACCATTACCCAACATCAAAATATCACTGGTCGTCTTACGACTCTCCCAGCTCATGCTTAATTTGCTATTATATTGCTTTGGTTTAGTCAATATTTTGTTTCAATCTGTGACTGTGCTGTGGTTTCTTTTTAACATTTTAAAATGAAACTATAGGAATTTGAGTTGTGGTGAAGTCGTTAGAGAATATTAATCTTATAATTAATTTTACATTTTTCATGATATTGGAACAGAAAGTGGCAGTAAATTCAATCATTGCAAGACAACATTCAGCAAGTCTTATTTCCTCATGTATTCTTTGCATGAAATCTAAAGAAAGTTAGGTTTGATTTATATGACAACCCTGTATGATAGGTATTATTCGTAACTTTCGATGTTTGAACTTCAATAAAAGAGTTTGAAGTAGAGTCTGAAATTTATTCTTCTTATGCTGAAAACACTACAGATCTTTAACAAGATCGCAAATGAACACACTAGCTCAGTCTCACGGATCGTTATTCGCATTCCGGTGCCTTAACGAAATAATGTTCCGAGGTACGAAGATACAAGGGAAATAAATCCCAGTGCACCAGTGAACCACACGGGCCTATGCCGTACGTCAGGGGCCTATAAATTTTAATTTAAAGTCCTAAAATGGAAAATAAAACACTATTAAAAAACTTAATTGCTGCATGGCCCTGGCCCCCAGATGTAAAATTGTCCGCCCTTACAATCTCATAACATTACTTGTGAGTCACCGCCCCCACACGTCCTTTCAGCACAGTACTTGAACAATGACTGACGAAACAAAGCACATTACCCAACTTACAGAAGAATGCACTTAGCTGGGGACTTATCCGAAATACTGCATTCCTATTGGCTGTACATACTATTCTTACAGCTACAATTCAGTGATTCCTGCTCAACGGACCTTTCCCCAGTCTTTCACCTCTGTCTATTTCTAATCTAATACACAATTCTGGGATCCCCAGTCTTGGCGAACGTCTGTCTCTCTATTACACAGGATGCGATAAATTTTCTATCATTTTGGCGCTGCTGCTTCACCGCACGTCTTTCTTTCTTAATTTTTTTTTTTACCTATAGCAATGTCTTACATTCTAGACATGTCACAACCACACCATGAACCATATACATAAAATTATCTTTATAAACCGAATATTTAAATGAAACAAAACATTGAAATTAACACTTGCGTTCACAATGACCTAGCCAACCAAATGAAAAATCAGTAAAAACATAGTTGAAAGGCTTTTATCAATAAAATAATTAAATATCGTCTTATCATCAGAATATTACTAATGGTAGAATGTAAATACAAAACTAGGTCACTGTGACCTTGAACTTACATAAACAGCTGATACCTTCAGAATGACAAAAAATTATATTTATTCCTCCAATGAATATTCATGAAAGCTGGGGAGGGTAAGGTTTTACAATGTTACAACCCTTGCAAACTGAATGTGGCCATCTGATTCGCAGAATGAGAAGCACATTGTGGTCTGACGGAAATAAGTCCGATGTTTTTTGTTTCTGTTTCCGGGCCTGTTCAGTTCCCTAGCTTCGCCCGTTGCCCCGCGGTCATTTGTATAGCAATGTGACTATCATTCTAGTTTGTGGCGGTTAGCCATGTTAGTCGCGGACGGTCGTGCATGTGTCGCGTCCTTGACCTCTGTGATCTTTTATTTTCACTTTGTTTGTGTGGTGTTTTACGATATTAATTCGTCATTACTAGATCAGCCCAACTGCCTGGGGTTTCTTCTGTCTTTAGAGCAAGCACAGGTTTTCAACATCTTTAGATCGCCTACTAAGAAAACCGAATCTGGTACTGTGGCCAGTTATGATCCTTCGTCTGTCACTTCAAAATCTGAAGTCTATAAAATGGACGAACTAATCAAATCGGGTGAGCTCCTTTGTTCTAAAGTTGATGACCTGAAAAATGAAGATTGTATTCTCAAGACTCTTCTCGTCGATTCATGATCTGAAGTTTGAGAGATTAAACATGAACGAAGCCTTATCAAGCAAAGTCTGAACTATAATAATTGAAATGACAAATCCTTCACTCAAGCAGTCACGAATTCAGCGAACATCAGGAAGGCCGAATGTGTTGAGTTCACCCGGTGTCACGGGTAACGGCATTTCTTCTTCTTCTTGTGATCTACTTTCCACACAACATGAAAAGCACGATGTCAGAAGCTGTGTCGCCACCCATCTTGTTGACCAAGACGGGTTCAGTCTTGTACAACACAAGCACAAGTCCATGATAAACCCGACTGTCGTTGAAGCCTGTGAACAAGAACTGAAAAACAAAACTATTCAAATGGGAGTCTGAAATACATCCTCATTAAAAACAGTTGCAAAACCAACATAAAAAAAACTAAGGCCTTTTTTTTCATGCCATTCAATCCTGATATTCATGAAAATTAAATATCTGAATACATCTTCAATGAGCCTAATCTTACGCATATGAAAGTTGTGAAACTACGGACAAAATATGACTTATGCATCTTTTCATATGTCAGTTCTCGAAGAAGACTTTTTTCTTCGATTAATAACAATGTATTTTGACCTAGTGGATGTTTAATAAGCCCCGTCTATGAACTCCATCTCGACCAATTCTTCAGCCACTACCACTAATAATGATCACTCCGGAAATGCTAGCCCTAAAATTTCTCAGTTTCTAAAATCTCGTTGGTTCTTACCATGATACCTGACGGAGCATCTTAAAACGGTTTTTGTGCATTTTAATATCAATGAGTGGGAATTCTTTTATCAAAATTATCGAGACCTTAGAACAAAATCTATTGAATTTTTTGATAATCTTCTTAGCTCTCACTATGATATAATCTGCTTAACTGAAACTTGGCTTAGTAACTCTAATATTAATCTATTATTTCACTGACAATTATCATATCTTCAGGAATGATAAAGATGCTTTCTGACGGCAAAAGAACGAGGCGTTTTAACAGCAATCAACCATTTCCAGTTTCCTTCAGTTCAAATTATCAATCCCCAGATAAACCAGGAATCGAAGCTATGTTGGTGAAAATTAAAACCTTGTCTAACAAGTCATTCTCTGTATTATCTACTTACCTCCTCATACTACTTAAAATTCATTTCAGTCTTAGTTTGAAGCACTTGCTTGAAGATAAACTTGTCTGTTATCTAAATGATAATATTGTGTTTCTTAGAGATTTTAATGTGCCTGGTATTAGTTGGTCCTCCAATCAGACATACAATATTGTACATTCGCTCATCAGAAATACGGCACTGTCTCTGCTTAATTTCTCATCCACTCTTGGTCTACAACGATATAATAATACTCTTGATTCTAAAAACTTTTTAGATCTTTGTTTTAGAAACTTATCTGAATGCACTGTAACTCAGCAGAAGATCCACTCATCTTAAAGAAGATACATATCATTCGGCCTTAAAAGTAAATATATTTATGGATGCTTTACCTTTGCAAAATAACTTCACATGTTATCTTTAAGGACTTCAAAAATAGTGATTTTCTTGGCCTTTGTATTTATAATGCTATAAAAAATTTTGATTGGTCTAATTTTTACAAAACCTCTGATCCCAATGATCTAGTAGAACAACTAACTGTCTGTATATGCAATAATTTAAATGTATTTATTCCTGTAATCACAAAAAAAAAAAAGGCCTCCAATAAATACCCTTGCTGGTTTACTAAATAGTTAATACACGCTTTAAAAACCAAACAAACATTATCATAAACTTTATAAAAGAAATAATAATATGTATTACTATTCCTTCTTTTCTCTCTACCCCAAGCATGACAAAATTAATTGGACCAAAACCATTAATAATAATATCAAAACTGATCATAAAAAGTTTTGGCATTACATCAAAGTTTTTATGAACATCGTGCCCTTAAAGTCAATGGAGTTGTATCTATTGATCCTGTGGCACTATCTAATACTTTACTGATTATTTTTATAGTGTTTATGTGTCCTCTATTTATAAGACCCAAACCCCTTCCCCAAATATCAGTAACGACACTATCACAGGCCCTGACATTTCCGAAAGTTCAGCACTTTGGGATATAAAGTCCCTAAATTCGTCCTTGTCCTCTGGTCCTGACGGAATTCCTAACTTATTATTAAAGGTTGATCCCACTTACTGTACCCTTTCTAAAACATTTATTCAACATGAGCTTTAAAAATAAAAACACATGTTTTTTCCTGACAAATGGAAATTAGCTAGAGTTATTCCTACTTTTGAAAATTTGGGTCTAAATTTAATTTTTACAACTATCGACCTGTCTAGCTTCTTATGGTTTTTCCGAAATTTTTGAAAAATTATATTCAAAATTATAAATTTCCTTTTGAAAAATAAATTACATCACAACAAACATGGGTTTAGATCTGGAATTTCCACTGCCACCAATTTTATCACATTTTTAAATCCTATCTTCAATGCAGTTTCTAATAGAGGCCAGGTTGATGCCTGCTATTTTGATTTGGCAAAAGCCTTCGATTCTGTTAATCATGATATTCTACTTATAAAATTATCTAATTTAGGACTCTGCGATTATTTTGTTAATTGGTTTATAAGCTATCTCAAAAACAGAAGTTGATATGTTTCCATTAATAATTGTATTGTTTATTTTATTTGGCCAGTTCTGGTCTATCTCAAGGTGGTACCTTGTCACCTTTACTCTTTAATATATTTATTGGTGATATATACTTTGTTCAGACCCATTCATCTGGAGTACTGTATGCGGATGATTGTAAAATTTTTAGAATAATCACTTTCCCTAATGACTTGTCTTTTACTTAATCTTGACATTGGTGTAATCTTAATTTAGTATCTCTCAACAAGGAAAAAGCAAAAAATTTATCGTTTACTAGAAAATATTTCCCCATTTCTTTTGATTATAAATTAGACAAGACTATTAATTCCTAAAACATCTTCTTTAAAAGACCTGGGCATAACTTTGGACTCAAAATTATATTTTCATCTCCATGTAGATAACTTAATCAAAAGCTCAAGAAGAACTCGTGGTTTAATAAACTACATCACTTTGACTCTACTAATCCTGAATCCATTCATATTATGTATTTTTCTTAAATTAGGTCTAAATTAGAATATTGTTCAATAATTTGGTATTCAATCAATTCCTCTGATTCTGTTAAAATTGCATCCATTCAAACTAAAATTGTAAAACTTTTAAATTTAAAATTTTCCTCTACTCACAATTTTGTTCCTTTAGCAGATCACTTCTTGATTTTCTCTTCATTAAAAATTGTTATAGCTCTATAATCAACTGTAAATACATTCTCGACAACACTGGAGAGTTCCAGAATTTCATAGTCGACTAAAGTCTACCTTATGTATTATGTACTCTTTAACAAAAGAAATTATGTTGTGTACAGACTAATTTCAAATTATAATAAGTTTGATAATCTTCTTTAATTAACTGGCTGTCATTTAGCTGATCCTTTTCTATACATATATTAAATATTATTGTCTATAAGGAATTATTTAATTCTAGTGTTTTAAAAATCAATATTTCCTTCACTATCGCTTATTATTTTATCCACTTAAACTCTCAGTGTAAAATTGTTATTTACCTCACATTGTTTTTTTTTTGTTTCATTTTCTTTTGTTACTAACATAGCCATTAGTAATTGTATGTTTTATGTGTCTATTCATATTATTTTGTCTTTATATTTATGTTCTGTATGAGTGTTTGTGTTGTTGTTGTCACTGCTAGTGTGTGGTATTCTTGCCCTCGTGCATTGGCCATTTTGATATGTTCTGTCTGCAGTGGTATCGACGAGGGTGGGAGTCCATACATTGGCAGTGATAACTGTGTACTGTCTATATGTGTCATGCCCACCACAGAAGTTTAACAACTGTTGGTGGGCATGCAACAAATTAAAATTTAAAAAATATTATATTTAAAATATTGTACAGTATTTAAAAAAGGGCTTAAATAAGAGGTAATCATCTACATACCTTAAGATTTTAGTCCTCTGTAGGTTGGCATTTATGGGTTGTGCAAGGATAACACAATCCATTATCCTTTATCCTACAAACGAAATGGGTCATTTTAAAAATATTTGAACCTTTGCAGGAAATAAAACTCTGAATATTTTGTTTACCATTCCGGCATCTTACATATTCATGTGTGTTAAGTGTTAACACACGCATACAAGACACGTAGGTGTTGCTATGACTTATTTGTTCAGAACATATTTTACCCAGATATAATTGATATTTGTTTACTAATATTTTGTGCTAATTTTTAATTTTTTCTTCCATGTTAAACTTGAAGGGGTTTCTTTTGGGTCCCAATTAATTTTATGTATGCATGTGGTCATATATTTTTCCTGGCGAGAACTGGTGTTTGTGTGTGGAAGATATGGTGGTTGAAAGTGGGCGACCTTGGCATTTTCATACATTTCGACTAAAGTCTTTTGCAAAATTTTTGAAATATCGTATAGGAATTGCTTTATAATTTTACACAGGTTTGGGTATTGTTATCAAATAACTAGCTCTTCCTATGGAAAAGTGGAATGTTAGACGACTATTTCATGGTTGTTCCATATTTTGTAGCATGTGGTGTTTCTGATCCCACAAAACATATGGCAAGGATTGGTTTTTTCCTACATAAAGTAATCGGCTATATTTTTGGTCCCTGGCAGAAGGGATTGATGCCTAGGATGGGTGCTGGTTTGTAACTGCTGTTTTTTTTTTTTTTTTTTTTTTTTATTTCTTTAAAACTTACAGTTTGAGAAAAGTTATGCTACAATGCCTAAATTATTTTTTTTTGTATCAGACTGCTTATGCAATTATATTTTAAAATCAAGATCATGGTAGTTTAACTTATAGCATCGCAGGCCCTTACGTTCCCAACTTTGGAAACATTTATTAAGCTTTATAATCAGGTATAATGCTTGGTTAGCTTTGGTGATATAATTTCAATAACAGCTTGTTATGTGTTCATAACAAAGATTGGGGAAGTGCATGGATCTGAGCACCATCCACATGCAACTTCCAGGTAACAAGCATTATCATTCACGTTTAAGTTACAACACTCCAATTGCACTATTTACTGAAAACTTTAGGTTAGCACTTCCGGATGTGGACCTTACTTTGTTTCCTTCCTATGAACCGGCGTAGAAAACAAATTATTAGTAAACACGGAATAATATACTTTGACTTCAAAGCTTTACAAATACAAATAAAGTAGTTGATATGATAAACTAGGTTACATTTAAGAGTCAAGTTGTCTGTTTACAAATAAATGCTTAATCACAAGTGTCTTGCAAAAAACATCAGCACGACTTTCGACCGGGAGAATCCAAAAGTTATTGGTGCCCAAAGGCAAAATCAAACTGTATACTCACCACTGGAAAATGTGGATCAAATAAGAAAAGTTATTCACCTCCAAATGTCGTCACAAAAAGGAGGGATGGGTTGACAGTTCCTGCGGACGTCCTGGCCAGCTCTCGACTTGCACTCTCCATTAGCGATGCTCGTAGCTCCGGTGTGGAAGACCTCCCTGAATCCTCTGTGTGAATGGATGTTTCTGCTCACTCTGCAAGTAGTCACTTGCCCGACATGTCAGTACGTGGTTCAGCAGATGTCAAACCTTGTTGCTCTCCGAAGGGGGTTGGGACTTGCTCAGAATGTTGGTACACCCTCCACGAGTGTCACCTCGACTTACTCTTTCAACCCACTCAGGGTTGCATGATGAGACTCTCCATGCTAACTCTCTGTGGTCCACCGAATTCTTCACCGGATTTGGCGCTCGCTCTGAGACATCGCTGATCGCTACTTCCACCCTGTTGGCTACTGGCAGTACCATTGTGAATTTGTTGTACTCAACAGACCACGGGTCACTTGCTCGACTCTCTGTCCCTGGACTCCAATGCGTGACAACTGGGTCAGTCGCAGTTCCTTTGAGGATTTTGATTTGTATCTTCTTGTTTCGATTGGGAATTAGGGGGGTGGGGGTTATGAATTTGCTGGTCCGTACTCAGCTGAAGTACTGTGAGGTAATTGTTGCTATTGGACGTACTTACTGACTCCTTCACTAACTTTGATGGACACTTGTTACTGATTTTCTCTGACCGAAGCGACTGCATGCTGCAACAGCTCACCCGAGGGGCGTTATTTACCCCCTGAGACTGTCATTTGTTTTCTCCCATAATGCTTCATACAGTTCTCAAGGCTCACTGAGCCTCAGTCTGGAACTCTCCTTCGTGAATTTCTAATGAAAAATTTACTGGGTCTTTGTTTCCACGGTGTTCCAGAACGTTTTGATTAGTTTCACTGATCGCAACTCCATCGCCGATGTGTCACAGCTTGGACGCTCCTAACTCTCACTGATGCCTAGTACGGTAGCAGGCTTCTATGCAGTAGGAAAAATGTATTGGGTGTACGCCCCTTAGAAGCTGATTTAGAGAGGTTTTTTGTTGATCATATTTTACATTAATTCATGTTTTTAACTTTCTTTGGTATTTTACTTTATTTAATTTGGTGAAGTTGCTGAAGTTTGTTTGTACCCATTTTTGCTTGCTTATTTCATTTTCATGTGCGCTCATGTATTTTTTTTAGTCATTATTTACTAAATTTCCTTTATTTACCAATGTCTGGTGTACTAGGATGGTTCTAGAAGGTTCTAAAATATTTGGATGATTTAATAGTAATCAGAGCATGGGAATAAGGACTCTTGATTTGTCTCATGTGAAAGGTTGTGTTGCATGGAAGTCTGAAAGGACTGTTGTTCATTTTGGATAGTGTAAAGTGTTTTGTTATTGGCTAAAATTGTAAGGTGCTCTGTGATTGGTCTACAATTTAAGTTCCTTCCAGGAGGAAGAAAATGGAATTTTTGGTCACTATTGTTTAGTCATCGCTTGGTGGTCGGCAGGAACAGTCTAGTTTTGAGTAGTGGTGGCTCACTAAAAAGTATTTTAATTTAGGTTATGGACAATTTCATCCTGTGGTCTGGGTCGTGCTGTCATTTCTTTTTTGGACATTGTTTAAAATTTTCATTAATGACCACAGGTGACAGCATAGGCCTAAGTTTTTTTTTTGTGGCCACACCAGGGAACAATTATCTCTCAGTCATTCGTTTATTGCCTTTGCCTCTTTTACCAAGCAAACATACCCTGGACAGAAAAAGAGAGTAATATTCTAAGCAGCTGGGTTCCTACACTTTAGTTAAAACAAGCCATAAAATATAATCTATAAATGTTAAAATATGTTAATATGAATGATGATTTATTTTCACATGGTGAAAAATATAAACAAATAAGTTTTAAATTATTTTAGTAACTATAGATTAAAACTGCTCACTGTAAATTTGTTTTAAACCCACCTTCTTGATGTTTCTTCACACACACTGCAATTGCCTTACATATTTGCTTTGCACTGTTTATTAAAAAACTTTTTGCAGACCCTGTTTTGATTATTATGAAAAATAATTTATATTTTCCTTTTAAAATATGAATATTTGAACAAAATTTTACCTAGTAATTGTAGCTGACATAACCTAACCAACCTTTCACTTCACTATTATTTATCTAATTTTCGAGAAGCCACTACACTACACATTTACTTTTTCTTTCAATATATATTTGTTATATGTGAAAAAATTTTAGGTGGTATTATAATTCTTGCTATTTGAATTCAATTTTTCTATGCGAGAATAATTTGATATTTGTGTTCATATTTGATTTTAACTAAAAAACTGATATTCGCAAAGGCCTCTCTAACAGACCTCTGACTATTGAAGTTAAGTTGAAGACACATTTGCCTTCCTCACTCTTTCTTTGCATAGTCACTTTTCCATTATCACCTGCTAATAAGTTTTTATTTTATAACATTGCTCTACACTAGTGACTCAAATACAAAAGGAGAACAGTGTAATAACTAATCCTCAGAATTTGCTATTCCCATCAGCAGTGAACAGACCCAGACTATACATCTCTCTCTGCCATCCAGATAATGGCACCAGAAGAGATAAGCATGTGCCTGTAAAAGTTCCTTCAAGTAGATACCTAAAACTTTCATTATTTAATGGGGGAAACGATTCTTTTTGCTTGTAGTGTTTTCAAATCCGTCGTGTACTGAACTACATTTATCTAGGACTTCTATTGAAGTATGGAATTTTACTTGTGTGCTGTGTAAATTTAGTTAATTTTTTTACTTTCTTTAGTTTAACATACTGGTTTTAATATGTTGGAGAAAGTGTACAGTGTTTGTGTATTTAGGTGCTTGCAAGTAATTTAAATGTCCTTACTGCCTTATACTGCCTTAAGAAGCAACTATGGTAACTTTGCTAGATGCAAGAAAGATTTACTGCATGTGCTTCACAGCCTAGAAGCATATTTTCTATAGCTCTGGTTTGTGGCATTTTCAGGTTGTGTGTGTGTTTTGGGTATAAACTAACCTGACATTTTTCTAAACTAAAAGATATAGAATGTCAGTGCAGTTCATGAAGGTTCTCACTAAAATTTCAAATTATTTTAGAATGTTTGCTGAAGTACGTACACACATTTCTAGTCATTACTGACTCAAGTTAGTATCATTTATAAAAACTACACTCTATTTTGCTGAAAGGTAGTTTGAGTTATGTGGGTATTGGTCTGACGACAATCTGCGAGACTTACATGAAAAACCACTTCATAGCCCTAAGGTAACAGTTGGTGTGCGGTGGGAAAAATTAGGAGTACCATTACTGTTACATCTGAGCGTTACATTAATATGGTGAACACATCATTCATACCTGATTTACTAAGAAGAGGTGTGGATCTTCTCACCAACAGAGCATCTAAGGCTGTTATTCGTCGCCTGTTTCCTAACTGTCTCATTTCGAGATTTGGTGACTTTTGTGGCCTCCTCTGTCCAGGTGTAATTTTCCATTAATGAATATTTTAAAATGCTATGTTCTAACATATGTAGTTCTACTGATGAAATATTTATAGAGCAAAAACTAACAATTTTATTATTATTTTAAAAACACTTGGTTCCTACTTCCTATGCTCCACCCTGTATTATAGTTCAGCATCCCAATTCAATTATTTTCATTACCAGATAATAAAAAGAGCACACAAAATAAATTTATTTTCTTACAGATTTGATTTTTGGTATTTATACTGGCAAAAGCTGTAAAACATAGTTTTTGAAATTAAATTTTGTAAAGGCCTGGAAAATGTATCATGAAATATGGGGAAAAAATGGAAATATCATGTAATTGTACATATATTTATGTGTGGCATTCCTGTATACTTCATAATATCATTTAAGTTACTTCAAGAAAAGTGGACTACAAATTTATTTCAGAAAAGAGAATTTGTATTATTAATGTATTATATTTAGAACAATGGTTATGGAATGTATTTGTAGAGTGGTTGAATAGTTATATTTAAATGTATTTTTAAAAATTATATTGCATTATTTTTAAAATGCTGTTTTTTTTTCTAGGATGGGTTGAGGAAACAGTGTTTGTGCAACGTCCACCCCTGGAAAATGAGTTGTGGAACACTTTTAATCAGCATGCTTTTACAACAGGAAGACGGCATATTTCGTCATTGAAATCAAGACCCAAAGGAAGCAGTCAGACATTGAAAGTAATATATTAGCTTATATATGTTTTCCATTTTAGTATTTTTTTTGTGTAATTGATGTGTTAATAATTTAAAAGATTTTTTATTATTTTTTTAATTTTAATATTTATAGTTTGTGAATAACAGCATGCCAACTCATTAAATATTATTATAAATATCAATTATATAAATCTTTGTAAAGCTAACAGTTCAACAACCTATGAACATTTAGACTTCTGGATGTTTTATTTGGTCCATACTAGGGTTGTGCGAAACATCAGAAAATTGAAGTCCAGTCGAAGACTAATTTTCTTGACTTCGTCTTTGGGAAAATTAAAAAACTTTGAAGATTCGAAAGATTTCTTTTTAGACCATAATATGTTAAAATCTGGATTTCACACTGTTGTTTGGGGCCCTAAATAACATTGATAATGTCAGCTAACTGCGGTTTTTATAGTTAAAAATGGATTAGAACTGTCAGAACGTTTTTCATGTAGCTAACACGAAGCGATGACCGATGCTCAATTCTGTGCCCCCACCCCTCCTTGTGGTGATAATAATCTTTTGCCAGCTCAGGCAATTATTTCTACCACCTAGGTTGCAAAAAACGATTGTGTTGCCCCATAGTAGAAATAAAACAGCTGGGGCCTTTCAAACAAGCATGCAGGGTGTAGGCATTGGAAAAAACTCTCTTAATTTTTACTACAGTTCAAGATGATGTGAGACATTTTTGACAGATGTTCAGTGAGCAGACTTTGGTAGTTGGATATTATTTTAAAACTAACAAAATAATAAATACATACGCAATTAGTAAGTCGGATAAAAATAATGAGATGTCAATGTCTGAATGTTTGCTGAAAGACCAGTCAAAATGTCTCATGTTATCGTGAAAAGAGTTTATCTTCTTTTTCCCTGCATATAAGTTTAATAAAAACTCTTGAATGGTAGATACTATAGTGCACGATAAACAGGATGTCCCTGAATTCACCTGCAAGCCAAGTTTATAAGGCCAACTAATGATTGTCCGGAATAAAAACAAAGTGTTATACATAGTAGTTTCCGAGTTGATTTTTTTTTATATCCTTACCTTGCTCCTAATGAGATACTGAGACTAAAAATTTCCATACTATACTATTAAATTTTTTGCCAGGCAATCCTAAATAACCCTACTATTGATTACAGTTACAAATAAAATAAAGCATCCTATACTTATTTTGTGGGGGGAAAATTTCTGTCAGGACTTATGACAGGAGGCAAAAAATTGTAATCTGCTAAGTTTGACTATTCATACTGTAAAAACATTACCATGCTAACTTTGCAAGTTATTTTCAAAGATGGCTCATTTATTCAAAATGGAAGTTTATAGTTACAGTACCTAATAGAAAAAACCTTTAACATGAAAACTACGTCTTTTTTTTTTGTGACTTTCTGAAACTTTATTTTGGTCTCATGTTCACTTTTTTTTTTTATTTCAACACCTATGGAAAAAGTTTTACATTTTTGTGACCCAGCAATAGGAAAAGATAAATTAGAGAGAACTGTTCTTCCCAACCAGATCCCTGCTATTTCTCCTTCACCCCTTTTTTTCTTCTCTGGGGGATAGAACACTATTTACAAAGTAAATCCTTGCACTATAACCATTTTGGTCATATTACTAAGTGTTTGTTAAAATTAAGCTGCTGTTGCATGATATATGTGTAGAAGAGTAAATTCAACTTACTACCAACCACAATTTTACCATTTTGCGAAACTCAACCCCCTAAGGGCTGAAAAGGGGTGAATATTGTTTTCAGATAAATAATTTTAACCCAGAATATATTCAAGCATAAGAAAATATGTTGGCTACCAATAATAACTAAATGAAAACTACCAACAAACATTTAGGCCTGCCACTTTGCTAAATTCAAATTTTAAGGGGGGGAAAAAGGGTAAACATGTTTTAAGGTAAATAATTGTATGTAAGAATTTAATCAAGTATATCAAAATGTATTAGGTACCAATAATAAACATACAAAAATTACCAACTACACTTTTATCATTTTGTGAAATACAAACCTTAAGGAGTGTAAAGGTGGTATGTATGTTTTTAATATGAAAAATAAACACTTCCAATTAAATTAGAAATCAAAGTAAAAAGCTTACAAAAAAAACTTGCATTTAGAGTTACATATTGCAAATTTTTTCCATTTATTAAAGTTCATCTTTTAAGGGGGTGAGTTTTGTTTTATCATAAAAAAAATTCATATCTGTAACAATAAAGCTGGATGTAAAAAACTGATCATTCATTACTCAAACCATTAATTACTTAGGGTGCTTTTATCATTTTGTGATATACAACCCCAAAGACAGTGAAATGTAGGCGTGTTGGTTTCATAGTAATAAATCATACATCCAAGAAAATCAAGATGAGGTGATAATTTGAGCAAGAATAGCATATATTATGATTTGATAGCATGTTTCTTACCAAAATACGTGAAATAACATTGTTTCTTTTTATCTCTGAAGCTAATCAAGCAGGATGTATGTTCTGCCATATGATTTATAAACTTGCAAAATATATTAACCCCTTTTTTACTACATGCTGATGTTCTATTTCTTAAGGGGTGATATTTTGCAAATATGGTTTTAAAATTAATAAATAATATCTCATCAAAAAAAATTATTTATGATACTAGAAATTAATAATAAACATACATTAAGCTACTTTCTCTTATTTAATGTTTTCCGAAATATCACACCTTCTTACGTTGCAACATTGGGTTAATATTATTTTTTTTAAGAAGTTATGGAATCTAATAAATCGGTTTTGGCAAGATAAATTTAAAATAAAGATATGTGTAAGTTTACTATAAATTTTTGGAGTTTACATCTGTAGTAAAATTAAGGATAAGTTGGGTTTTATTTGGTTTACGGATATTGCCATATTTACTTATTTTCTGAATTTTTACATATGCATCCCTGTGGGGAAAGGAGCGGGGTAAATACTAGCAAATTAGATCATACATTTTTTATTTGTACTCTTCATTTCAAATATATAAAAATAATGGAGGTATTTGCAATAAGGTGAAATTATTTGACTATCCTAAGCATAGCTTTAACCATTATAAATAAAAGTGTTAGTGTAAACATTTGTATAAACTTAATTAAAATGAAATAAAATGCTCTTATGGTAGGAATTGTGTTGTTTCGTGTCTTGCAAGTTCCTATAAACTAAAATAACAGTGAAGTCATCTTCTATGATCTGTAAAACATATAATTGATGGGGGGGGGGGGGGGGGGGGCCTATGTATTATGGTGTTTGATTTTGAAGTAATTAATTTTCATATTTCTTTAATTCAATTAATTTTTTTCCTGTGTTTTTGTGATGGATGGTATATTTCTGTATAATACAAATTGTAAGCAAAGCAATGTTTTGATTATTTGTTTCAGCAACCGGGCAAGTTGAACTTGCAGGAATTTTCATTGGTTACGGAAACAATTGCTAGAATGAATATTTCCGGAAAGGATTTAAATGTGTCAAAACTAAGCAAGTCACCGTTTGGAAACGCACCTCTTGCAACACCAGAAAATGTTGATTTGGGTTCAGAGTACGCACAGGTGTGTTTCTTGATAATTGTATGCTGTTATAATTTTAGTAGTTGTCTTTGTTTAATATTATTTAAGCATGATTATGACTACTATTTGATAACCAGAAAAGTGGGTGAAATGAAGTGAGATTTTTTTCATAAAAGTTTATTTTATATGAATATATTTAAAGTAAGTATATTATGTTTAGCTATCCTCTATGGTATGAGTGGTCAGTGTGGTTTTACAATGGCCATCTAATTATTAAAACTGGAGCAGATTTTCACACAGTGGACAAATGGCATGCAATGTGAGCTTGTGAGTTTTCTGGGGGTATTTCCTTCTATCCCACAAATGTGTTCCATTGCATCTCCATCTTGTTTTGTATTTCACACATAGTGAAATTGTTTTAAACAATGATTGTAAAATGAGCAAACCATTATTAAAAATTGTACTAATGGTAAAATGAGCAAACAAAACTGTTATTATTGGTTAACTAAGCTAACACTAATTAAAATTATTAATATATTCTCTCAGGGTAAATTTTTAATGTTTTTTATCTATATGAACGCTTTAACATAGATTATTACCTGAAATATTTTAATTCATGATCCTGAATTGAATATTGAAATTAAGAATTCAAGATGTGCAAAATAGCTTGCATACAAATTTTCAAATGGAATGCTTTAACACTGTAAAAAAATTATCAATTTTTTTATGCAAGTGTGTTTAAATTTACGTATATAAGTATAGTATGCATATTGTAAATTTATGTAGGTTATTTTAGTACTAATTAAATCCGAAGTTTTCCTTAACAATTTCTTTTTGGTCTAATGGATGCTTTAGAAGTAAATTGAAAACATTTTGCTTGAAAATCAATCTACATCACAAAAATTTAAGAAATGAAACATCAAAAAGTTAAGCACATTTCAGTAACAATAAACAAATCCACATTGGTAACAAAAGGCACTGTACAAAACAAAATAGTTATTTGATGGCTGCATAAAATAGCAAAAATAAAAGTGTACACTAACAGGCTGGGGATTCTAGTTTGCATTGGTATGTGTCTTGTTTTATAGGTAATATTTCAACTTAATGGTCTATAAATGTCAAGGAAGTTCTTTAGAACATGTTGTTTTCTTCTGTGTGTAAAAAATATTATTGTTTGTTGTAAGATATAGTATGAAAATTGTGTATATTTATGTTAACAATTGCATTTCAAAACTTTAATTTTTTTTTTTTCCTTTAGGTAAAAGATGCAGTTCCTAATGTGTATACTTCTTATGATGCAGAATATGCTTATGCTTTAGTGCAAGATGCAGTTGTTTGTCCTAACACAAAATCAAAAGTAAGGCACAGACGTGAAAAGGAACGTACATGTGAGTACAAGGTTAAATTATTGCTTATTGAGTCATTCTACTTTTGAGTTTGTAACGTTGCAAGACCCTGCCCTCCCCAGTTTTTACAAGAAATTTTTAAAAGAATAAATATAATGTTTTGATTAATGCAATATATCTGCTGATTATATAGCTTTGAATGTGGACGTGACCTAGTTTTTCATACTTGTATTTTATTATTTGTAATACTATTTTAATTAACTTTAATGTTTAAGTATTTTATTTTGAAAAGCCTCTTAACTGATTTAATTGGTTTTCACTTCACTAGCTAGGTAATTGTTTATGTAAGTGTGCATTTCAGTATTTTATTGCATTTAAATGTTCTTTTAATAATAATAATTATTTCATGTATGTGTTTTATAGTAGTTTTAAAACAGTGAGGAATTGTTTGAAAAGAAAGGGACAAAGACGTACAGAGACACAGCGATGCTGAAAGATGATAATTTATCGTACTGTGTAAGAGAGAGACAAACGTTAGCCCAGACCGTGGGAATATCTGATGTGAATCCCCAAATTCTATGTGAAATTAAAAAGAGGTGGAAGGTGTGGAAGAAGGAAAGATACATGTGATTGAGTGAGGGGAAGCCCTCAAAGAAAGGGGGTTACTTTATTATAATTTTAAGAGTAAACATTGTAGCCAATCATAAGGCAGTATTTCGGGGAAGTTCCCAGCTAACTTGAGTCTCGTCAGTCTTTGTTCGGGGTCTGGGCCTAGAGGTTATGCTGTGTCGGCGGCTCGGCAATAGTATTGTCTGGTTATAAATAAATTTCCAATCTTAAGTTAAAACATTTTTATTGAAGTTACATCATTGACCGTCGAGAAGTGTTTCAATATTTAACAGAGTTTAACGCCCCACTACTCGCGCCAGTCGTCGGGAGATTTTTAAGTGTTTTGGTTTGTGCGTAGCCAGGCATGATTGTGACTTGTTACAAGTTTCGTATATCGGAGGTTTCTTATGTTCAAGGTCCACTAAAAATGTATAAAATTTGAAATTTAAGGGTGTTCTACATTCATAGTAATTTTTAATTTGAAGGCATTTAAATTTTACACTGTCTGAAATTCTTTAACAACATTTATTCTTATATATATATATATATATATATATATATATATATATATATATATATATATATATATAATTTGTACTAGGCAGAAGAAACAAATGATATTGAACACATGTTTTGTGGTAAATCATAACTGATATTTACTTTGGCGATCATCATTGTATGAAAAACGCATGTGGCATGGATTTCTAGGGGATTTATAGTTATGCTTTTGCTAAATTTTACATTTCATCATGAGACCTGGTCTCATTTCATTTTAAATAATAAAAAAAACTTATTACTCAATGGGTATGTAATTATGCCAGTTCATCATCTTGTTGCTCAGTTTTTTTGTGAATTTTTATGTTATGCATTTTAATGTTCACTTCTTTCATATAATTGTAACCAAAACATGCCTAATTATTAATTTAGCTATGTCAACTGTTAAATTATCATTTTTATTGTATAAGGATTATCATACTTTGTAATTAGTCATAAATTCATTCATCTTGTTAGTGAGTTGTGGCCTGGTTTTTCAAAATAATTTTTATTTACTTCATGACTCTTTTCATAGTTGGTTTTTGTTTACTCAAATTATTAAATTTAAAATTTCAAGTATAAATTATAATAATTTGCAGAGTCTACTGATATCACTTCCATTTAATGTTGTTACTAAAATGATTAATCTTAAGTCAATTTTGTTATTTCAATGTCCATATTATTCTACTTAAAAATATATGTATTGGTTGAATACCTCTATTAACAATCCTTTAGTAAGTTTAGGTTATACTATATTTTGTGCTCGGGTATAGATATTTGCTGCTTTATGGCCCAGCTTAACTGACTACGTTGGGTGATTATACGTATTTTCATCTCGTGATTTATAGGGCAGTGTTCACTTGATAAGCAATGCTTTATTGGAAATGCTACACTTTTTCTGCAATTCGTAAAAAAGTATGATATGTATTAGTAGCTAAAACTTTTACACTAATTTTGTAATAATTACGAACTAGAAATTTATTTTCTGTGTTTCCATAGCTGTGTAATTGTGACAATATCCAACATAGTTAATATTTTAACTTTACTTTTTTTATATGATGCATGAATGAATATACGTATTGATAGTTTAAAGATTCATACATTTTTTATAAGATGAAATTAATTGGCGGATTGATTGTTAAAATTTCAAATATAATCAGTAACATTTTATTTCTATAAATTTACTGCCTTAATATTCCTCTGAGTTTACTCATGTTTACTTTGACTTTTTTGTAGCATATTCAGATTCAGATAGTGATTGGAGCTCTGTTGATGGACGGCAGAGACTAGCAGATACATATTCAACTGTTAATAGAAAACCCACGCCTCATAAAAGGATGCGTAAGAAACGTGCAATTCCTGTCCCAACGCCACGAGTTCCATTAACACAACCATCAGCCACAGCAGAATGTCCAAGAGTGGTTAACTTCGTAAACAAAGATGATCAACAAGAAAATCCGGATCCTGTTGAGCAAGGTAATTACTATTGTCTCTTTTTTGCTATTAGTAATGTGGTTCTGTTCATTGTATTTACTGAAAAGTTTTTTTTTATTTAGATGAACATAGTCTTATTTGCATTTATCAAGGGCAAAGTGTAGTTAGGGTAGTGGAACTAACATTTTCAGAATCGAAAAATAGTGCATGGGTAAATCCGTTTAGAATATTATTAAAATTAGGAAATACTTATTTAATACTTGTCAAGTCATTATCAATTTTAACCTCTAATTAAAATAAACATGTAAGTACAAAATTGCAATTTTTCAGAAATCGTATAATAATATGCTATACCCATACCTAGTCAATATCCCCATCTTATAATTGAAAATAGACATGGCCGACAAAATAGTTTTGATTGTTTGTTCACAGCCTGTAAGCCATTCATGGAGCTGTAAAAAACTTACTGTCTTTTAGAATCCCCACCTTTCCATTTGCATCAGGAAACCTAGGCGGCATATCTGGAGTTGGTCTTCAGCAGCACTGTCTGGCCTAGTGTGTCTGTCTTTATCTAGTGACATATCTCTTTCTCCCTCCGGCCCGCACGCATTGCTTTCCTCCACCCTCCACCTCCACCTCCGCTCATTGTTTCAATCCCAAGTTCCCCTCTCTTGATTTGATGGCTGGAGGAAGCAAAGCTAGCTCTCGGTTCCCTTGGTGCATGTAATTCTCGTGGCCTAGACCTGCCGAGGGATGAGTTAAATTTTCAACAACTTATTTCACGTATTGTGAATATAAAAAGGCCTTTCTGCTTAAATTAGTTGTTAATGACTCTGTTTTAACAAAACACCATCCTTTAATAAAAGAGCAAGGGAAGCAAACCACTGGTTTGGTTCCCCAGCCCAGCCATGTTGGCTTCAGGTGCAAGCGGAAAACGCAAAGATAGCCAATCTCTTAGCTTCAGTGTAAGAAGTGGACAACAGACAATTGATCGCTGCATTAAAGAGCAGAGTGAAGTGCATTTTATGTAGAATTTATTTGGTTTGTTTGAAAATTTTACCATTATTAAAATAACGTATTTGAATAACAGATTCATAAATAAATAAATAAATATGCATTTTATTCCTCCTTAAAGTAGGAGAAATGATTGTTCCCTTAATTCCATTGAATATTTGACAATATAATTTATTTCATGTGCATAATATTAACTCAAAATCATTTTTAGTAGCCAGCTAGAGTTACTGAACTCATTTCTTATAAAAGCAGTTGAGTTTGTCTAGTGTAAATAGGAACGTTACATTTTCAGGAACTGTGGATTCATGACTTTTGTTATAATTTTAACAACACGAGGAATTTTTGGTTTCCATCACTATAAAGCCACGCAGTTTACTATTGCATCGAAAATCGACTAAGTGAAGTGTACGAATAGAATCTATAGTGCTGATGCCAGAAGCTCTATATTATCATGATTGGTGATTGTTTGTTCTATAAGTAGTTTTCTCGTGTATCATATCTACTTTACATCAAGCACAAAAGGTGTATTTTGTAAATAAAGCATCTGCTATGCATTTTACCACAACCATTTGGATTTTTATTACTATATATATTTTCCATAGAGTGAGGTTTGACAGTAATTTTTATTTTTATTTTTTTTATTTTTTAAGAGTAGACTACTATTTTTGTGTAAGTCATGGATTTCCTGTATAAACCCATGTTGTGCAATCTTTATGCAGGTTTGCAAAGCATTGTGTAAATCGTTAGCTCTCAAGGAGCCTCTCTGTTTATCCAAAGGAGGTCTTAGTATTGCATGTAAATATTTTGACATATGCAGTTACTCTTTTCAATCGAGATAGCGAGGAAAAGTCTCTCAGCATATGTTAGAAGCTATTTAGGGTTTGTTTTGTTGCCAGTGCATAGATCACCGCCACTCATTATTTGGAGTTTTTTTAGCTTTATTTTTGCGTGCTATACAGGGCCAAACATCTGGTTGCTGCAGGAGCTATATTGGGCTATGGCACCATAGATGTACAGTTCTCAATGTGTGTGGTTTAATTCCTGAAAGTTTAGTCAGCAGTATTGTCTTGTGATCTTTCTGGCATCCATGGGTCTGTATTTGTTCTTCTCTGTTTGCAACAAATGATTTCCATCTTGTAGCTGGTGATGCCAACTAGGACAAGGCAATTGTGGAAGCTTACCAAAGTGTGATACTGGATACATTGAATTCTAGATGTGGTAATGTCTTCAGTAACAGATCTGCCAGAAGTACTGTCCCACGTAGTTCCAATTGGGGCAAAGTTGCTTGTTTAACTGGAGCAACCCTAGATTTGGAAACCAATAACTTCACTGCCTCATCACGCTGACCTAAAACAAATTTCAGGTAGACAGGCCCTATATGCTTGTTTCCTAGCATTTGAGAACCAATGAACTTGTTGTCATCTCAATTTAGACCATTGACAAGTACATATACATGCCTATCGACTTTAATGTCTTTTTGACAGCTGGTAGTCTCATGTTAAGCCGTTGCCACTGCAATTATAATTAAAATGGCATGATTTCATCTTAACCCAACTATTAGGACCAGAGTTGTCATAGAAATGTCTTGTAACAAATGACCAAAGGACTCATCAGTCCCAAAGGATCAAAGGTGGATGATACTGCTGAAGATATTTTGCACTTTGTTTGTATTACCAGTTAACTGATCATGCACCTTCATTGTTGGTTATATAATATTAGTCACTATACAAAATATGCCAATTAATGGCTGCCAGAATAGACCAAGAGTTTTTATTTCATGTGAAGTTTAAAATGAGTGCGCTGTTTGGTTTTCTCTATACTCTGGTGAAAATTCATCTAGTTCTGCTGGGTGATTAGAAAAAAATTGTAATTTTCAAGTTTCAATTTAAACCACACAAGTTAATTTTGTTATTATATAATTATTTTTTTTAAGCAATTTTGGCCTTTTATTTACAAGCAGAGGCAGATTGTTATTGTTCTTTTTTAGTGTGCTACATGCTCGATGTGCCCATAAAACACCTTTGCAAGGACTGAAAAGTTGTCTATGAATTTTTTTTAGTGTAGCAAACTATTTAGGTGAACTTCCACATTCGTCTGCGTCTTCGACGAAGATTTAGATTTTCGTCTTTGACTTTCATTCAAATCGAGAAAATGGTCTTTGCACACCCCAAGTTCCTAGTGAAACTATTTTATCTGCTGTGCATTTAATCGTGACCCATATTCTATCTGGATATATTGATGTACCTCTCCCTGAAAACAAATAGGAACATGCCATGCTATGAGCGGTTTTTGAAAGTATGAAATATTTTAAGAATGTATGGATAAATCATTTAATATTGTTTGGTTACTTTATTAATTATTTATGGATGACATAAAGATGGCGAAGTGGTGTAACTTGAGGGAATTGGCTTAGAAAATATTGTAAGACTAGTTTCATGTGTCACATAAAACCAGAAAGCTAATTTTGCATAAAGTAGTAAGAGTGGTGAAGGGGGAGGAAAAATTGCCAGTTTAAAACTATTTCAAAAGTGAACCATACTGGTGTGGAGGCTCTCTTGTTGTCTAGATGAATACTGAAGTTGACACTCTGTACTTTTTTTTGGAATTTTTAAATAATGAAACAGTAACTCATTATTATTAAGAATTAAAAATTTTATAGCTTAGACCGAATTAAATTTAACTGAACCATATATTAATGTTTTTTGTTTTGCAGTATAAGAAAAGTGTCAGAGAGAATATGTGTCAGCCTGAACTAAATTTTTTATTTATTTTTATTTATTTATATTTGTGACATGCCCACAGTCAGTTATAGAACTTCAACAATGGGCACTAACACACAAAAACCACAAATAAACAATGGATGCAGTCACTGCATATGGCCGGGCGCCAAAAGCATGACACCACTTCGCAAGGTGAGCACCACCTGCAAGAAAAACTGTCCATGCAGGTAGGCAACACCCACAAGTAATCGCAACATAACCAGCAGGCACCACACACTTATGCAAGTACCACATGACAACACAGAACAAAGAGGTAGAAATACATAAATTGATTTTATTTTTAAGAAGGCACAGCATATAAACAATCAAATACAAGCAAACAAAGATGGACACAAAAAAATATACAAAGGACAGATTGCAGGCTCCGCCTGCAGGCACACACCACAAGCAAGCAGGCACTACATACAGGGAAGAACCAACTGTAGGCTGGCACTACATACAGGGAAGAACCAACTGCAGGCAGGCACTACATACAGGGAAGAACCAACTGCAGGCAGGTACTACATACAGGGAAGAACCAACTGCAGGCAGGCACTACATACAGGGAAGAACCAACTGCAGGCAGGCACTACATACAGGGAAGAACCAACTGCAGGCAGGTACTACATACAGGGAAGAACCAACTGCAGGCAGGCACTACATACAGGGAAGAACCAACTGCAGGCAGGTACTACATACAGGGAAGAACCAACTGCAGGCAGGCACTACATACAGGGAAGAACCAACTGCAGGCAGGTACTACATACAGGGAAGAACCAACTGCAGGCAGGCACTACATACAGGGAAGAACCAACTGCAGGCAGGCACTACATACAGGGAAGAACCAACTGCAGGCAGGCACTACATACAGGGAAGAACCAACTGCAGGCAGGCACTACATACAGGGAAGAACCAACTGCAGGCAGGTACTACATACAGGGAAGAACCAACTGCAGGCAGGCACTACATACAGGGAAGAACCAACTGCAGGCAGGCACTACATACAGGGAAGAACCAACTGCAGGCAGGCACTACATACAGGGAAGAACCAACTGCAGGCAGGCACTACATACAGGGAAGAACCAACTGCAGGCAGGCACTACATACAGGGAAGAACCAACTGCAGGCAGGTACTACATACAGGGAAGAACCAACTGCAGGCAGGCACTACATACAGGGAAGAACCAACTGCAGGCAGGCACCACAGACATGCAGACTCTACAAACAGACAGGAGACAAGCAAGACCAAAAAAAAATCTAATCACAACTACAATTAATAACAATAATAGCATAAGATATGAAGTACTAATGTTACATATAAAACAAAGTTACATAGATTAAAATTAAATATATTGTTGTATTTTATTATTTTGTTTGTTTAATTATTTTATATTATTATTTTTATAATTTATAAAAGAAAAATGTTAAAAATTTAAATTTATCAAGAAGTCATACATTATAATTCTAGTAAAGTTTATTATAATTTGATATAAGCTTGTAAATATCATGATTACTATAAAAAGTACACAAAGTTGAATGTTGGCGAGAATTAAATTGGGTAATTCACAAGCCAATGTTTTCAAGAAGATGTATTCAACTGATTTTAGAAGTATAGCAATTGTAAACGAAGAGTGCATCAAGTTAGGCCCTATATTCAACAAGGAGAGGTAAGTAAGGTCGAGGGAAAATCTTCAGAACAATTCAATAACTTTATTTTGAATTTTTTTTTAATATAGTGACCTTGATGCCATTACAGATAATAGAACAATATTCTAACTCTGATGATATAAGTGCCAAATATATAGAGATAATAGGGTCTGAATTAGGTGCATAAAAAGTAATAAATTATATAATGGCTAAAGTTCTTCGAGTAGAATAATGTAAATAATCAACATGCTTGTAAAAATATAATTTGGAATCTAGAGTGACACCAAGATCTTTTGTGAATAGGGATTTGAAGATCAAAGAATTAACTCATTTGTATTCATATTTAATTGGATGATATTTCCTATTAAAGGATATATGACCTTAGTTTTATTTTTATTAAGTGTGACCAGATCTTTTAAACATTAATTATAGGCTTAAAAATATTTTCTTGTAATGAAAGAAGACAATCGTTTGATAAAGAAATAATTTATAGATTTTTAGATCAGACATAAAAGGCTTGGCAGTGGTGTACACATTAGGAGGGGCAGTGGCGGACCCAAGATGACAATCAGGCGCGTACCTGTGAAGAAGGGCAGAGGCAAAATAATGTAGCACAGCAGTGGCAGACACAAGGACTGGCAGTGGCAAACCAACGAAGAGGGGTGAATGTGGACTGGACTGATGTAGTTCGACAGTAGTGAACGTATGAGGACGGGCAGTGGCGTACCCACAAGGAGGAGCAGATGTGGACTTAAGTAGCATGGCAGTCACTCACTGACTGATCACAGTATATCTAAAAAAAAGTATTATTAGCTAACATAGGTACATGTTCACTGTACCAGCACTATAGATATTTCGCCCCATTCATGCATAATGAGCAGTGCAAGAGTGTTCTGCCTGTAGCCTTCCGTAGCGATGTACGGGTACTTCAGCTAGTGTCATAAATAATGAAGGGAAGTTCAAGACCACTTAAAACCTAATTTATTTAAATGCCCAAATTCATCAGAATACAAACGTAAACATATAAATTACCCTGAGAAAACCTACTCACATACAGCTGTATTAATCATGTTTACATTTTGAATACATAAAAATATATTCAAAATTTAACATGATTAATACAGCTGTATGTGAGTAGGTTTTCTCAGGGTAATCCCATTTCGCTCAAACATGTTAACATGCTCTATTTTTATGTATTCTCGTGGTGTGTTCCCGTTGCTGGTGCAACAGCAAAATGTACTCTTATAGCATTTATAGCTCTCGGGTAGCAATGAATGCACAGTCAATGCTATCTGCTGGAAAACGCTAGTAGGAATTCAATATTAAAACATCTTGGTCTTAAATGATGCATCAATGTCTACCGTAAATGACAAATTTTCAGTTACATGTTATGTTGGTTTTCATGCTTTTAAAATTTTCTCCAAATCAAACAAAGTACAAATTAATATTGTTTAGACAAAGTACAACCACTTTGTTACTTTTTGCAGGTGAATGCATTGGCAACAATTAGTAAATATGCAGACATGCTCAAGGAACTATTGGAAATTTAAGCATAAACCAACTCTCATGTAATGAAAATGTTGATGGTGACACCTTAAGGCATGGCAAAGAACATGGAACTCCATGACAATTTTTGTATTTTATTCAGGGAACTGCTGCAGGTAGGTTTTAAGTGGAACATTAGTTTTTCTGCAAATGTGTTGCATCATTTCAATATTTTTAATGTCCATTTAATAGTGAAGTACAAAAAGTTAAAAATTTTATGTTTGCATACTTTCCAGAAGGTTGAACGTTTAATCAATGCATTAGTAAAATTACTGTCCCCAAGTTCATCATTGGAGGTCTAATGATGTGGGTGTATATATGTATGTGGGTATGTTTATGATTGTGAGTGATTTATGTACTGTGAATAGTGTTGTGTGGCAAGATAAATTTTTATCTATACATTTTGGCGTGTGCATGTAAATCCGTGTGTCCATACTATCCAACCTTTCCAATTTTCCCTGCATTTTTCACACAGTTGTCTTTTACAATTTTGTGAATATCTTTCATTATTTGAATTTTGGTAATTGGTTAGATATATGAGTATGTGTGCATGTGTGTGTGTGTGCGTGCGTGTATACACACAAAAAACCCTATCCCCCCCACACACACATACAAACAGACAGAGACACACACACACACACACACACACACACACAGCATCACAAAAATTGCACCTATTGAAAAATTTTATTCTAAATTTGAAAGTTGAGTAAATCTTCTTAAACAATAAATAAAGGTATGTATTTTTGTTTATCAGTGTTTAAAAAAGGGTTGAGTCTGGACTTCTCTCCGGCCACTGCATAACAGGGATTTCAACCTCTTCCAGATAATTCGTTACAATTAATGTGGTGTGGGAACGAGCATTGTCGTGCATTAATGTGAACCCATCGCCAACAAAACCCGCATATGGAACCATATGCTCTTGTAGGATCTCTGTGATGTATCAATGAGTAGTCAGCCATCCTTGTCCTCGAGCAATACCAGTCTGGGAAACGCACACAAGCTTGGTTTTGCCGTCTATGGTAATGCAGCCCCAGAACATACATTAGCCACCTCCATATTCCACTATCTCCTGAACACAGACTTGTGCAAACTGTTCACCCTGCCTTCAGTATACTCTCTTCGCTGGTCGTTGCAGAATAGAGACACCCTCGTCTCATCCAAAAAGAGCAGTTCTCCAATGGTCGAGAGTCTAATTAATGTGCTCAAGGACAAACTGCAAATGATGCTGTGCCATCAATTTTGGGCCCGTAGCATGTCTTTATGCCACAGTTTTCTACTCTCGCAACCTTCTTCTAGCCGTTGCAAGGCTTACGTTGCTATTGCAGCTCAGCAGCATTGGAGAACCGACTGCGCAAAGACATCAAGACAATATAGCAATGGCCTCTTTTGGATGTGCAGCGTCATTGTCCTGATCCACGCCTCCTGATGAAGCCACCAGTCTCTTGAAACCGCTGGAAAACCCATTTGGACTAGATGTATTAGCTCAGGAAAAATGCTTGAAACTTTTTTTTTGAAGAGTGCGATTTTTGTGACGGCCAGTGTACATACATATAGATCATTTTACATAATTTTTTTTAATTTTATCTTTTGGTCACTGAGGCTTGCTCAGCTGAAATCATTGTTTGAGGTTGGGTAAAGAAGGTACTAAGTTCATATTTAAAACTTCACTTCCTTTACAGGGATGGTAGGGTGAATACTGCGGGTAGGAATAATCACTGAACAGTTGAACAACATATTTTCACTTTTAATGATACATTATAAATAAAATTACAACTACAAGGTGCATTCCATAAGTAATGCGGCCATTTTTTCTGTGACATGACGATGCACTGCATGTTCTAACCTGCTGGGCTATTGTTTGTTAGCTTCAATACACGCCCTGTCTTAGTCACTTTCAAGCTGCTGGAGAGTCAGGAATGCCTTTCCATAAACACAGTATTGAGTTAATGTAACACAGTGTGATGGATTGTTTTTTGAAGCTACGTTACGCTATCAGATTTTGTGTTAAACTTTGGAAGTCCGCCACTGAACGTTTTCATTAATTCAGCAGGCCTTTGGGAATGATTGCTTGTCCAAATCACAATTTTTCGATGGAACACATGAGGACCGAGAGGAGATCGCACACAAACTCCACAGTGGACATCCAGCAGCCTCTCAAATCATCAAAAATGTGACACGTGTGCGTGATTGTTTTAATTCTGACCTACGATTGAGTCTTCAATTGATAGTACAAACTCTAAACATGACGAAAATAATCTTTTATTGCATTGTAATCAAAAATTTGAACATTAAAAAGGTGTACGCCAAACTGATCCCAAAAGTGTTGACCGACGAACAAAAGGACATGCGAGTGCTCCAGTGCCAAGAACTCTTGGAAATGTGTGAAAATTATCCTAATTTTTTTAAACTTGCATATCACAAGTGATGAGCCATGGATTTTTGAGTACGACCCGGAGACAAAAAGGCAGAGTTCAGAGTGGCACACCCCAGCGTCGCCCCACCCGAAGAAGGCACACATTTCATATTTTGGTCAGATATTTCTCACATAACCAAGGCATGTGCCAATAAGGGTATTAAGGTGATCTACAGGCACCACGTTGAAAGATGGATTATTGGTATTTTAAGAAGTTGTGATGTTTTGTGGGCTATCTTCTCCACTGCTTCACGGGGAAAGATGTTTATATGAGCGCCACCACGTGAAATGGGCATGTGGACCCCGGCCGATCCTCTCTCTCAGGGCGTGACGTGACCCATGTGGGACGAGTTACCAGCCCTATTGATTCGCTTATGTCGATCTACACTAAACCTGGCCCGCTCTAGGCGTCAAGCACGCCACACTCGTACAAAGGTTGGATTCTCATTACGTAAAATATAACTCACGACTCAGTTCAAATTTAGGTTTAATAACATAACTCACGCCTCCCTACACGTTCTCCATTAAAACAGTAAAAGGCCTGGGCACGGATCAGCTTAGGTAAAGCATGGGCCAACCATGTGGCCATGCGCTATGAGTCTCCTGTGGACTGCGACAAAGAAGTTCGTAACGAGTTATATAAATATTTAATTAAACGTCCCACCGACCGAGAGCGGCCACGAGGGCTAGAGATTGAAATTATTTAGGAACAAATTATAAAACAGAAATACTTGATCAGATGCACAAAGATTGCGGCCCCCGGGGTGCTGACGCGTCTACTCTCGATGGCTGTTGAAGAGGAACTGGCGACGCTACCCTCGCAATGGCGCACTTCCGCCGTACAAAAACCGTTACGTTAATTAATGATCTCGTGCCCCGGCGAAAGTGAAGATAATTACAAAACACATAATTTAATTACAAAACACATAATTTAATTACAAAACACAATACTCTTAATTAAAAACCATTAACACTTCTGTAATTATTTAACGTGAGACTTAAAAGAATCACAACTGAGGTCAAGTTCCGGTCCGTGCGGATTCGTCCGCGCAACGTCTTTAAAACTAGAATATATTATTAAATTAAGTAAAAGAGCACGTTGGCTTGAACATAAAAACACTGGGGCTAAAAATAAAAGGTTACAATAATTAATTAGGTACATAATTAGGGGCCGTCGCACTGCTTCTACAGCGCCCTCATGAGGGAGGTCCTGGCGCACAATTCAAAACAAACACACGTTCGCGGTGAAATGCCGGGAGGGAAAAGTGAGGAAGGTAGCGGAGCCTGTCCAGGCTCAGGGCGAAGCCCCGGCCGACGTCAGTTTGATTCTTGATCCTTGGGATTTCATTCGGTATTGTTGGATGTTTGCTAGGGCGTAGTTTCCCATAGAAGGGACTGATGAGATTGAAATCGCACCAGAAAATTGTGTTCTTTATTCTATCAAAATCGTCTTCCAATACCGAGATGTGGAGAGAAACATAGGTATTGTATTTTGACCATAGCGTGACAACTTCAACTTTGCCAAAGATTAAGTTTGTTGGTAATGTAGTCTACTATTTTCTTTTCTTGTACATTTAGGTCAAAACTTGTTATAAGAAAAGGTGTTTTTTTTTTTGTATGCAGGTTTAGCAATGGTTTTTAATGAAAAGGTATACCTAATTCCAACTTGAATCTGTGTTTTTTTTTTTTTTTTTGTCATTTATTGCATTCTTGATTTAGCTGACTTTCATTAGACTGGATCGAACATGTGTTTTGTATCAGATAAAGCCAATTTCATCAACCTCTTGTTTGTTTTAAAAGTTGCTCATGCTGTTGCCGACATCCTAGAAATCGCGCTGAGTTGAAAGTAGGTCAGTCATCTGGTCGCTTGGTAAGGAGAATATAGATCAACATTCCTTGCAGTCTGACTTTCTTGAAACCTGTAGGTTTACTGGCACCTTGAATACACAATGTTTTTTTTTTTGGTTTAAGCAAGTGTAGTGCCTGACATCCTGTAAAGAGTGATGATTGGGTTTGTTGTATTTTGCAACAGGTTGTGGTTACAAAGTAAAAGTTGTCACGGGTTTTACACGTTACAAAGTAATGTTTCATTTGTAGTGTAGAGTTATAGATTAATTATACATGATCTGTGGCAGCAACAAGCTGTTAGAGTTTGTCGAGAGTAATCCCGGAGATGTCCAGAATAACTGTAGTCCGAATATATTTTAAAGCAATGCAGTGTAAGTGTACCTGCTTCAGCAAGCGTGTTCATGATTCATATAAACCTTAATGTCAAACCAAAAATATATATATATATTTAGTTGATGCTTTTTTTTTCTTCTCAATATTAGATCACTAGACACAAAGAGAGATTTATGTATTCTGATTTTTTAATTCATAAACATACTACTAATACGGTCTTGATGTAATTTCAAATGCAATTTTATCTCAAAGATGTAATATTTCTTAGTTACAACTGAGAAATTATTAGTTTAAGTTTGGCTAGCCACTAAAAAATATTCTAATGAAATTCTGTATCAAACTTTTGGATTGTTTGTTGTCTGGGCACGTTGAAATGGGATTTACTTATTTTGAGTTACAATTTTATTGATGCTGATTCGTAGACTATTTTATTTAATATGTATATATAGCTTTCATCTATGTATTTACTATTTAAATATTAATTAATTTTTTATATTTTCTTATTTTAAGCTTGTAGTCAAAGTCCATCAGATTTAAGTGATGCAAGTGATTCGGACATAATGAATGGTGCAGTACATGCTGGACAGTTTTATAAACATTCAACAAAACTGAAGAAGAAAAGTTTTGGAAGCAGATTATATGGTAGAGTTTCTTATGTTTCACATTTCATAGAGTTTCACAGCACTATGTAATATTTACATACTCATTAACATTTTTTTTAGAAACTCAAAATGTTTGACCATTATAAAAAAATGTAATGGTAAAATCTATAGTGATGCGTAACTATTTTAAATTACTTCAGTAGTTAATTTAATGAAAATTGCTACAAAATTTTTATCAACCACTTGCTGTCTAGTAGCATTGACGGCTAGCGGTGGAAAGAATATTGTATCTGATAGGACATTATGTTGATAGCTCGGGAACTGCTTATGTCCTCTCAGTTTGAGGTTTATTTTCTTTTATATGTAAGTTAATATTAATTGATTATTGCCAAATTAATGCTATATTGGTTCAAAAATGAGCTGTCCAAGAAAGTTAGCATACCGCCATTTTAATACACTTTAAACCATGCTGTATGTTTTCGTCTCAGTATAACAATTAGTTATGGATTATTGTTATACTAAAATTTAATTTATGGAAAGGTGAAAGTTTATGGAAATAGTTTTAAACATGTTTGTTTCATATACACAAGAAGAGTTTAAAATATTTTTAACACAGGGCAAATAACTTGAAAATTGAAGGAAGAACCAACATCAGCACTTAGTTCATTATAAAAATGGTCTAACATCATATTACTTATTTTATTTTACTCTCTTCCTCTACATAGATACAGTTTGAAAGTAATAAGTGCTTATGGTGTGTTTGTTTGTGTGTGTGTTGTGTGTGCATACATGTGTGCATGCAATTATGTGCATGTATGCATGCAATTATGTGCATGAATGCATTTGTGCATGTTTGTTTGTGTGCATGTTTGTGTTTCTCTTTTCAATTTTGATTTCTATTTGTTTTTTAAGGTTGTAAAATTTAAATATTTGGTGAATAAATTATTTGGGCTTATTTTCAGACCAATATGGTAACTCACTCTTTGTATTTTTTTTTTTTTCATTTGGATGATGCTATGTCAGTATAATGAGAAAATTAACCCTATACATATGCACAGTTTGCATAGAAATAAACACCAACTGAAACATTATACAGGCTTGGCCCTAGTGCATTTTCCTAATTTTTATATTCCTAATATCTAAAAGGCTTTACTTTTTACGATAGGCAGAGTTATCAATTTACACAATAATCACAAATAGGAAAATTCCTTGCATAAAGAAAGGTGTTCTATCCTATACCAGCTGACTAGAACACCAAAATGTAGGTGCACAACCCACAAAATGCCTTTAAAATGCTTGTCAAGTTGAATATGTAAATTAACATCTTAATCAGCAAAAGTCACTCTTTCAGCATATTACTCCCAGTGTAGTCCCTAATTTATTTGTACATGTTTGCAAGCCCCCAACCAAAAGTGAACAGTACAAATCTACGTACATCTGAAGCATGAATTGTCGTTTGGTTAGACTGTTGCTGTAATAAAAATGTCAAGATCTTTTAAAACTATAAGTTCATAAAAGTAGTTAAGTTTATGAGTAATAAATCCAAGAGCACCAAATTAAATATTAGTAAACTGTGCAGAGCTAAAATATAATTTTGTGCATACGACACGTAAAATGTCTCTTGAAATGAAAGCAAACATTCTTTCTGACGCAAAGTTATTTGACGTATTTAGGTTGGGCATTTATTCTTGCCATTGCAACACCACAATAAATTGTTAAATGTTCATGTCACAGGACAAGCACAAACCTTTGCCAGGTTCTAAGGCCAATTGCGATTATCCGTAAACTAAATTAATGACATAAAATCTTCCAAAAGCTGTTTGGTTGGACAAAGTTCCAAAAAAAAGTCATTTCCCCCACAAGTGATCTTCAAACGCAAGTGGCAACATTACGAGAGTTGTTAAATTAGGTCACTCAGTCGGTTCACAATCATGATGAAAATATTGAAGATAAATTTAACCACTCTATAAAAGTAATTAATCCAGCCTTACTGCTTCATCTGAAGCCTGCAGCATGTAGATAACTCAACAGTTAAAAGAAGAATGGGAACAGACAACTCACGAAAACAACTGTCTTCAAACTGCAGGTAGTGATGAAAAGGTGTTTGCCAAGCTGAGTCTCACACAGTGCCGGGCTAGATGTCGTGCAGTCCTTGAACTGCCCCATATCTCGCTCGTAAATGAATAGAAGTAAGCTGTTTCCCCATAGTTCTCATTAAATGTTGTTATTTCAGCAGCCAGCTCACCTGTTCCTCAAATTCCTGAATTTCCCACAGTACCTATCTTTATACGTGAGCTAGTTTGTAGTCTCATTTCTTGAAGGATTTTTGGTGAATATTTTGTAGAAAAAAACAATTATGATTGATACGTTATGAAATATCTGTGGTTATTGTGGTGTCAACACACTAGAGGTTTTGATTGTAAATGCAAATTATGTTTTATAACCAGTTAAATATGACTAAATTATACTAGAAATTATAATTTGTACCAGACTCAAAATGAGAAAATACACTTTTGATAAATAAATCAAATAATTATAACAATATATGTATTCATCTTCATCTATATATATTTTTTTTTAAATCCAAATATTTCATCATGAAATCTCCAAAACGTTAAGGCCTATCAACTTATCATTTTGAACGAATGCTTCTTATGGTTTCTAGATTTATGAAATTAAAATCCTGAAGAGGTAAATAGGGGGTGAAGGTTTTTATGAAACTCTTAAACAGTAGTCTTCAGAATCATTAAATTTAGAAGCTAGTATCCTTTTATAACGAGGGAAATTTTGTTTATTATCTTATTTTAAAAAACTGCATCCTTCTTTCCCAACCCTTGAATCAGAATATTGTTACTATTTGTAATTTTGCATACCTTACATTCAAATAAAAGGAAAATTTTTGTCTAAATCTGATTTCAAAAAAACTACCCCCATCCACCTGTCTACATGAGATTTCTAGAAACCACCCAGTTCCTCTTTCTGAAACTTAATGTAATTTTGGTAGTATTTGATGTAATTTTGGACACTTGACATTCAAAATAAGAAGAAAGATGCTGTCTACTTCTGATTTAAAAAAAAAAAAAAAAAATCCCTGTCCCTTTCTGTTTTAAATTTAGAAAATTGCCCCCAACTTTTTCCCCAACCCCTTAAATTTAAAAGTTTTGTAATTCCTGATGAAATTTTGCATATTTGTTGTTCAGAATGACCAAAAAAAACTGTCTATATCTGATTTTTAAAAAAAATTATTGTAATAGTGATTACAATTGTGATTAAATTAGCTGCATTTGTCATGGTGGGAACTTCAGTTTTCTCTTTTAAAATTTAATTAAACTCATAATTTTAATCATTATGGGTAACCTGATGTGCAATTCATTACATATCATCACTAACAAGAAGATAACATTTTGTCCCAAAGCTAAAGATTCCATTGTTTCATGCTATACTGCATTCGCTTAATCTCAGCATTAATGTGGTTGTTTTTTTCCTTCTTTCTTTTCACTGTGCTTGTCTGAAAAATATGTTTATTCCAGCTTTACTGACACTGAAAAACACTGTCTTAGGCCAAGCTACGTGTTGTTAAACTCTAACTGGCTATATTGTCATGTCTAGGGGAAACAGTGTCCGAAAAGGATAGCCTAATCAATTAACTACGGTTTATTTATTAATTGATATTGACATTTTTCCTTAAATAATAACAGTCTAATGTTCATCTGCAAAATGTTTAAAACCTAACTAATCAATTAAATGCACATGCCTCTTGTGGTCATGTGTCCACTTACCACTGTCCACACACTTTTCCAACACTACTGACTTGTGCTGCAACACTTCTTCGCCTCGCCGATATCACTTTGGGTGCTCAAATCGCTCATCGCCGAAGAACTCTCCTGTTCTCTGCCATCGCCCCGCGGAACTCACTGGCATCACTGCCGACACCCTCACGCTTCGAACCTCGCGCGCCTCTCGCTTCCTTCCGTCGCGGGTTTGTTGGCCCGGGCCTCGTACACCCTCTGCAAATATCTGGGAACCTGCATTACGCAACCAGGGCAATGGCCGGGACTCTTCCGTACGCCTTGGCACCAGGTGATGTCAGTGCTGACACTCGTACTGTGCTGGGGGCACCACCACTGTCCACCCACTGGCCTCTAGAGAAGGGTTGGGGGGGGGGATCATCCATGTACCTGCGTCAGGTAGACTTGTTGTGCCGTAACTTTACAGTTACTACAAAAAATGGTTATTTGGGAAGATGAAGATTATTAATTTTTTTTTTTTGTTTTAACTTGAATGTATTGAAATTTTCAAAACATATAAGTTTCATATTTTTGTATGATTTAAAGTAAAATCTTCTTGGGTGAATTATTGTGTTTGGCCTTCAACTATTTTTATGGTGATTTTGTTTGTTCTTTCAGATATTTGTGTGTGTGTATCCAGCATAACAGGTATTGTATTAAGCTCTACTTGTAGATTTTACTGGTATTTGTGATTTGCATTTGACATTTTTTAATTTTTTTTTTCCAGCAAAATCAAAGACTGATGGTACCTTCAGTCAGGCGCATGATGATGAATCCAGCATGGACATGTCTTCTCCAAGAGATGTCAACTCTCCCATGGTCAGAATCCTTATTTGTAAATTTATTGTAGTTAGTTTAAAATTTACTGTAATTGAGCACATAACCTTCTTACTGAAGTCAAAGGCCTTTTTGACTGTGTTTGTGGGAATATGTATCATGCCAAATTCAAATAGAGTTTTTCGCTGGTGGTTCTTCGTTAAATCTTGAACAAAACTAATGCTTCACATTTAAACCTTACCACCTTTGTGAAATTGTTAGATGCAAAATGGCATCTCTTCACCCATGGCAGCTATTTTGTATTTTTTCACCCTGCCATCTAGTGGTAGAATACTTTATGAGATAATTTGGGCATATTCTGAATAAACATGAGTTTTCAAGTCTATTGGTGCCACTCTATAAATTGTGCTATGTTCAAGGTAAATATACATTTGTGTAGTATGTGAAGGAACTCATATTGTGCTAAAAATAATTGAAAAAAATTTTTACTTGATCTGACAAAGCTTTTAAACTCAAGTGAGTTTTTATTTAATTATTCCAATTACAGCCATCATTCCCAATACTAGTAAAGAAAAATTCAGAGTGTAAACATATTATTCGTACCCAAGCTTAATTACTTAAAGATGCACAACTTGACTAGTGATTACTAAACTGCAGCTAGCCTCTATTATGTAGTAGAAGATAGGGTAGTGATGTACTAATAATGGGGGAGGAAGAAACTCTTATTATATGTAGTTAAGTGCATCAACTAAAACTAATAGAATCATCATTAGGAATATATGTATGTTTATTAGTGGGACTTACGTATCCTCACATCACATACATAAACATTGTGCTCACAATTTGTGCATTGACCTTAGAAACATTTAGGCCAGCTTGCAGAGTCAGGCAAGTAAAATATAAGCAAAAACTTTGCAGTTTAATCAATGGAAAAATACTTCACTTTGAAACAAGTCACAACTATGCAAGCTGGCCATAGAGTTAGAAATGTGCACCATGCTTTGTCTGTCATAAAAGTTGTTTACGTTATTGAATGCCTTCATTTTATGTATTATGGTTTGATTAGTTTAAAAATTATCCTTAAATGATAATTTTCACCTCCATCTTTAAGGGGTTACATAGCTCTTTATATTTAAGGTGGACCATGGTATTTATGTATCATCATTCTTACTTTAGGCCATAAATAACTGGAATAAATTTGTCCTTGTGTTTTAAAACAACCTAGAAATGATCTGCTGCCATTTTCAATCCATGAAATTTGTAATTTCTTTATTAACATGGCTGGAAAATAACTTGTGAATTAATTTTTTTTTCCAGTTTGGTGTGATACAGAAAGCTAAAGAAGGAGATAAACCATCACGAAGAAAAGAAAAACAGAAAATTAAATCTGATGAGAAGCATGTGAAAAGAAGATTGAAAGAGGAAAAATTAAAAAAATTATTTGAAAAAGAAAAAGAGCGTGAAAGGAAAAAGGCAAAGAGCAAGTCTAAAATTCCTGCTGTTCTTAATCAACCTGTTTTGCAAGATTTTGTTCAATCTACGGGTAATTCTATTCCACTTTTGCTGGAGAAATGTGTGAGGTTCATCGAAGAAGAAGGTTTAGATTCGGAAGGTATATATCGTGTCCCAGGAAACAGAGCACATGTTGATCTTCTGTTTCACAAATTTGAAGAAGGTGAGTGAATTCAATCTTTACTTTCTGTTGTAATTTTAAGTAGGTATATTTAATGTCTCTTTTATTACTAAATCACACAATGTTTAAAATTACCAAAACTGTTCAAAACTATGAACATGTTGTTAAATACATTATACTTCTTACAAAATCCAGTCATGTGTAAACATCTAACATCAGTAATGAGAAAACTTGTGTATTCATATGGTGTTCATTTTGCAAATAAACTTATAATACTAAACTCTATGACACAACATTTCATGTAGAATTCTTTAAAATAATGCTAAGCATGATTAATATACTGATCAATAAAATATTCACTTTTCAAACACCAAAATTTCTGGATGCAAATTAGCAGCACGAAACAACCCGAAATATTAAACTATTAGAAACTGCTTCGATAAAACCCCGGTTTTGGATCAGATTTTCAACAAAAAATATCATGAAAATATATTTTATCAAGTTAAAATTCACTAAAAATAAAATTTCTTCATACGTTAGAAGTTATAGTTGTATGGCATTACTAAAATAAGATCACCGGACTAAAATTTATCACCTTTGGAGAAATCATTACAAGCATCATTTAATAAAGTGAACACCACCTCTGGACTTGATAACCGCCTGGATTCGGTTAGGAAGTGAGTCCACAAGATTGTGCAGCTATGTCACATCCAGGTTAAGCCACTCGCTGAGGATTTGATCGAACGATTCCTCCACATTGTGGGGATGCTGATGTCGGCGTTTCACCGCTGTTCCAACATGTCCCACAGATTTTCAATGGGGTTCAAGTCAGGTGATTATGCAGGCCAATCAAGATGTAATATGGTGGGGGAGAGTTCATAAAACCAGTCACACATACGTCCAGCCCAATCAACTTTGCTGTTGTCATCTTGAAAAATCGGGGTATACTCCACATGCAGATGTTGACTGAAAGGCAAAGCCTGATCATCCAGAATGTTTAAATAAACATCCTGGTTCATGTTAGAGGTCACTACGGAGAGAGTGGACCAATTCACGATACAAAAAACAACTCTAAATCATCACAGACCCACCTCTGGCTAGAACCTGACCTTGCACACATCCAGGATGAAAAAATTGGCAAAACCGTGATTCTTTAGACCACATTACGTTCCGCCAGTCAGCTACTGTCCATGTTCAGTGATTTATAGCCAATTGAAGACACACAGCTTTATGTGACTGTGTGAGCAACAGCCTCTTGCGAGGTGACCGACTCCAAATGTTCATTGCATGCAGTTCCCGTTGTAATGTTCTCTTGCTAACGGGTTGAGATGGACCTTCATTCACTGGCTGCAGCAATTCCTGTCGGATTTGGAAGCGATTTTGATTGACAAGCCGTGAAATGCGTCTCCGGTCCTTCTCAGTCAGGATATTTTTACGATCACAATTCTGGCATCTTGTTTCGTGGCCACATGTAGTACACCACTGCGTGTGGATACAATGAACAGTCCGCTGCGAAACACCGACAGTTCCAGCAACTTTACGCACCGTATGGCTATGAGCACAGCCAAACAAAATTGCCCCTTTTTGTCACTCTGTCACATCCTTACATCTACCCATGTTGACTCACACTGTACACTTGAAACATCAATGTCTCACAGATCGCTACTGCCTTATGCTCACGTAGAGGCAGTGCACTTGTAGTTGAGCGTGGGACTCATTTGTTGTGCCATCTGTACACTTGTACAGGCCTAACAATCCATCTGTACATGCACGCTAGGGCGACTAATTTTTTGTCCAGTGAGCTTATTAACCTGAAACATTTTAAACACATGTTATAATCCTAAATCAAAATTTATTGTTTTTATGGTTTATGAAAGTGAAATATGGCACGGTTAATCCGCAAACTGGATAACCCGCACTCGAATAATCGGGAGTCTACTGTATATTGAATAAATGTTTAAAATTAAAACAATATAGCCATGTAACTAGTGAAGTTAATTTTAAAGAAATGCAAATTAATAACACTTAGAGTTTTTATCTGCAGTAATATCAATTCAACTGCTTTACAATACATAGTTTGTCTTGGGGTTATGGGGCTACTGGCACAAAATGATTGGTTGGATTATAATAAAATTACATTGCAAATAGAACAGTCTGTGTAAGCTTTTTTTTATCTCTCATGTGATACTCTTAATTACTTTTATGTATGCACTTCAGCAAAGGTTAAATTGTCTTATGCTTTTTGTGACAAGCCCTTTTCATTGCACATCATGTTCAAAACAAAATCAGTCCTAGTTCTTTATTTTTAATAGACCAGTAACTGATATATTGCTGTTGAATTTGTTCACAGTTTAAAAAAGCTTTAAACTCTATCTCAACAATTAACTTGCTGTCATTCCCTAACTTAATAAAATGTTACTACTATGCTATTTTTCAAAGTTTAAGCTCATAAAAATCATAATTAAAGTGCAGAAATACTTTTTACTTGGTAAACAGTTTAGGAGTTAAGATCACAAGCTTATTTTCAGTAGCATCCAGAATTATAGATGTGCACATTATAAAAGTTCTACTGCTGTTTGACTTTGATTGAGAAGGTGTGGTGTGATATATTTAAGGTGTTGCCAAAACTTAACTGTAAGTATAAAATTGTAATTTTTCAATTTTTTAACCACTTTAAAATATTTTGAAGGTACAAATTTAATCAGCAGTACATGCTCAAACCAAAATGGTGCCAAGAGCAGACAATGTATGACTGAATTGCTGCAACGCCAAGTAGATAAAATTAAATTTTCTGGAGGAAAAACTGAAAAAACACCTTGCTTCTAAACTCAATGCCATTTTATTTCCCCCCTCCACTCCTCTTCACCCTCTCCCCCCCCCCCCCCCCCACCTCCAGCTTTCAAAGTTTTGGATTCATTATTGGATTCTATCGAAACCAGCTTTTGAAGACTGTTGACATACCTTGTTAACTGTTAAAAGTTTGCTTTCTTGATTTTTTTGTGGTTGGATAGCTAAGCTTTTCTGTTGGATGCACATTGATTTTTTTTTATAAAATTTTATTTGATTAATCTGTTAAAATTTTAATGATATCTGGAATTCTTATAGGAGGACATTGGCAGAATAATTTTCTTGTTTACTATTTGTTTTAGATCCAAACATTGACATTCGTAAATTGGACATACCTGTAAATGCTGTTGCTACTGCATTAAAAGACTTCTTCTCAAAGCGACTGCCTCCGCTGTTGACCCAAGATCTAATGGCAGAAATAGAAGATATATCTGGTAAGTAAATAAGCATGGTATTAGTACAATATTTTATTAGGTTTTTGCATATGTGACACCCAAAACAATAGTGATGGATTGTTACTTTATCTTATTGAGTGTGGTACTAAATTCTAAAAAAACTCAATTAAATAAGACTGTAAATTTTCAAGTGACTTTGTACTACAAATAAAAACAGAAAAGAATGTTGTTACATTTTGATAAATGTTTTATTTACTTTTTGAAAGTTTTCCCATTATTTAAAATTAAATTAAGTAAGAGAAATTGGAAAACATGTGGATTCTTTTATGTTTCCTTATTTTTCCTCTCATGTTGCCTTTAATGCCAATTGATGATGACGTAAAACATTACGTCATATTGGTTTATCATCAATTGCAGATGCATAAGCCTGTTTTAAATTAACAGTTGTATAATGTTTGTTTATAGGTATTACAGTGCTCACAAATGAATTACTGATGTAATACATGCAATTAGTTCAATTTTAAAGGAGTAACACAGATTGAAATAAAAAAGTAGGAAATAATAGTTTGTAAAAAAAAATATTATAGCAAATTAAATTAACTTTTTCAGTTAATAATTGTTCTCAACTGAGAAGAAAATTTTTTTACGTCTTAACCCTTATCCGGAGACGTGGGGTCTCCGTGACCCCAGCAAAACTTTAACTTGCTGCCATCTATGTGCAGTTCAAGGCACTTGCTTGTGGTACCATCTACCTTTCGCTTGGATATCACATAGTCTCCTCCTGTAGTGTCAGATTTGTTTACGCTGTCTGGAGCTAGATATCAGGTCGAAAAGATAACTTGGGGTCGTAGTGGCACCACGTCACCAGTTATGTTTCTATCTCAGAAGTGATAAAAAGGCTTCTAAACGAATATGTGTACGTGTGGGCGATCCAGATTATGACGAAACTATTTCTAAGTGGTTGAAAGATATTTTTAGTGACTTAAGTTATCAAAGTGTGTGTGGAAAAGCAATGTGTGATGATTGCAGAGCAAACAAATGTGACTTTTCGTACAAATTTAATTTTTTCAAACAATGTTCGGCTAATATATTTTATGTAAAAATGGCATTTTCAAAATATATAAGTATGCATGTGCTTTCTAGTTAGCTCGATTATATATATTGTTGTGGTTTAAGCATTGGTTATGCAAGGAAAATATTTGGAGGGGAAAAAAGTAATTTCTTTTTTTGGGAAAATTTATCTGTTGTAGATTTTATGAAAAAGTCTTATTATTCATAGAAGTTTTCTAGATTTTGTTTTGTCACTATATCTATATTGAATAGCAAATAAAACTTTTAGGCTACCATCTGCTTATTTTTTTTAAAAAAGCAATTATTACAAATAGGCATTTTTAGATTTATTTGAGCAAGCACCAATGGAAAAAATTGTATTTTATAATTGGTAAATAATTATTTACTAATTTATTTTTTAATTTAATTAATAAGTATAAAAAATGCATTAAATAATTTTACATGGAACAAAAATAATTTCTAATCAGTTAACTTCTACAAAACATTTTGGGGTCTGAGGGGCACCACGTCACCAGATATGTCAAATATTTTCATGTCTCCGGCTAAGGGTTAAGACATGTTATAGTACAAGTTTAAGATGGTGGATATGGTCCTGAAAATTAACACACCATAATTGCATCAAGGTAGAACATCAGAAACTGGCCTCTAGAATAATCCTATACTCCTAGAAGGTGCCTGAAAGTGGAACCACCTCCCATCAGCAGTGGTTGACTGTGCCCCTGCAACTGTTGTGAGACTTAAGACATTCTATACTACCTCGACATGTAGTCACGTACCACTCAGGAAACCCAAATTGTAAAAGAGGATCAAAAACGAAAGAAAAAAAAAGCCAGTCTTTCATAAAAATGGTGGGAGAAACTCTATTAACCAAACATTTTTGAAGGAATCTCAAATATTGTTAGATATTAAATAAAAAAAGAAATGTGCATGATAATACTTCCTAACAATACAAACATTGTTATGTAAGTCAGCCACGTTTCCCGTATCATAGTCTTCAGATTTTTTGTAAGACATAATATATAATTTTAATTTATTTAATTTTTCTGTATTATATTTATTATGTATTGTTGGTTTCTCAGTATTTTTACTAGCATTGCTGGCTCTCACTTTGTTTTCTTGCTTAAATGCTTGAGGTTGTACATTCATTCAGTACAGACACATATTCACAGTTTCACAAATTTTGCCTGGTGCAAATTTTAGTGGTGTTATTATGTGAGAGTTGGCAATGTAATTTGTTTTGGCATAGTTTTTAGCAAATAAGTGCTTATTGTTTGTTTAGGTGCAAGAAGAAGCAACAAACAAGTTTCATCATCTTACCTCAGTTTGGAAGGTAAGTGGCATTTGCTTATAAAAAAGTTAATTTTTTTATTCTTTTTAATTAATGTTGTGGTTGCAGTGCCTGTTATGCTATAATGTATGTATAAGTTAAGTTAGAAAGATTTTCTAACTTAATTGTTAAGGAAGCAATTTTTTAGTTTATAATTTTTTAAGTATATTCTTCAGATTCTTTTACATTTGTTCCAGTGAAGTTTATATTTCTTTTGTTATATATTTATATTATTATATATAATTTATTATTATTTCTTATATTATGATTATTATTTACTATTATTGATAATGAATACTGATCCATATAATTAAAAACATTTATTTATTGTGAATATTATTGATAGAAATTATGTTTGTAAAATTTTTCAAGTGCATTTATATAATAGAGGTTATGTTCCTTCATGTAATTATGTTTGTAAAATTTTTCAAGTGCATTTATATAATAGAGGTTATGTTCCTTCATGTATAATGATATCAGTTTGCCTGTGAGCTTCCATTGTCACTGGCAGGGAGTGTCTGTAGAAGGTTAAGTAGAATCCTGGCTATTTTCGTGAGAGTGATTGTGAGGTAATGTTCCCATATATATAATTTATTTGCATTATAAATTCTAAATTATTACATTATTATTTAATAAGTAAGTAAAATTTATAAATTGGAATAAACATTCAACATATTTATTGATTTTAATTTTAATTATAATTTATCTAGAACGTTTTACTAAATTACATAATTTTATACACATGTTGAAATTGAATGTTGAATACTGAGTATTTATAGAAATTTTTTATTTTAATTGAATTTAAACTTTACCAACCTATTTATAATATCACTACACTCCTTTTGTTATTTTATTTTTATTATTTGCATGCAAATTAAAGTTAGTTTTTTTATTACGCCAAGTGAGTATAACTTCTCGTGAGTACATATGTAGTATTTGTGAAACTTATTAGCATCTTGAACAGCCTTAAGTTCCTGCTACAATGTAGTAATACACTACTGCTCATTTAATTAATTTTTAAAATAAACTCATATTTACGGATGTAAAGAAACGATGAACTAAAAATGTAATGTAGGTCACATAGAGGTTTACATGTATATGACCCAGCTATTTTGATTGATCTCTTATTCTCCTTTCTTTATATAGTTTTATCATTTTTATCCCAGTTAACCCTTTGTAATCCTATTGGAAGCCAGGTTTGCCATCTTTAAATTCTTGTTCTAATCCTTTGTTAAGTCTGACTTTCCAACCCCCTTGAATCATGTAACATTGTTCTATGCAATGTGGTTCAAGGGATTGGAGATGCACACTTTACAAAGGATTGGAACAGTATATTGAAAAATGGTGAAGCTATGTCAATATTGGAGCTCAAATTTTTAATGAATAATAATGTTTTAAACAAAAAATTTTATAGTCTTATAGTGCCAAATATTATTTGATCTTCACATTTCCATTAACACAAAATTAAAATGTACATAACTTTGAAGCTGATTTACTCTAAACCTTTTGTTTGTTTTGGTTTGTGCTCTTATTCCATCTTTTTCCTCAATTGTGGAAACTTACCATTTCACTTTTACATAAACTGTAGTCAATACTATTCCTGAGATCATTCACCATTTTCTAAAGTAAATTTGTTAGGGAACAGAAACCTGGTAGCCTATAAAACATTTTATAATATGAATGGAAGAAGAGAAAAGTTGGTACCATTTTATAATTCATGTCTAGTTTGAAATTTCTGATTGTATGCTTAAAGATCTAAAATATTACAACAGCATGGATACAAAAGTAGAGAATAACAATATGACTTAAAATTTTGTAATTGTCAAAAACGCTGTAGCATATCGTAATTCCTGCCCCCCTCTGCCCCATCACCCTGCTCATGTTAAGAATCTATTATGTTGCTTATGTTTTCTTAAGGTTTCATAATTATTTTAAAATCATGTTTCATCTATTATGTATAGGCATTTAAGGTATTCGTGTTTAAAACATCTTAATTAACAAATATTCATTAAGGTTAGGTTTTACATGAATTTTAATGTATTTTTTTTATTTATTTTTTTCTTTGATATTTAATTGGTCTCTTAAATAACGTATGTATTAATTATGTTTGAAAAGAAAGAAGGTCAGGGGTGCGACACTCCCGTGCCAGAAAATACTTTTCTCTTCCATAGGTTCACGACTGCACAGCTAGGGAGTAGGATGTTCATTGGGCGCAGCCAATCAGAAAAGACTTTTGTGATTTATCATGTTGTATATTTTGTGGGGAAAGCCTCAATGCAAAGACCAAGAAATTGGTGTACTGGTGTGTCCTTCGGAGAGCTGTGTTGTGGTTGGTCGGTTGGCCCCCGAGACTGCCTTCCCTTTGTTTCCACCTTTGTAGATGAAGACAGCTGCGTTGTACAATCAGTCGTTGGAGTGCTGTGTTGAGAGGTCGTACTGTTCGGCGGCTCAAGAAACAAAAATGATATTGTATGGGCAGATAATTTAACGTCTGGGTGCCGGGGCTGTGGCGCAATTAAGCTTGAACCTTTCTTTTATCACCTTTCGAATACCATGAATTAGAATTTTGTAGGTCCCTGACATGCGGTACAGACCCGGGCGGTCTGTGGGTCCACCAAGACATAGTTCTCGTGGTATTTCGTACCTGGAAGACGAGGTCTCAAGACTGTGAGAGAGTGTTTTCTTTTGGACAGATATGTAACACAAATTTGCATCATGATGAGGATAAATTTCAAAATCCATTTAAAACTATTTTATGGTAACTGGACTAGTATTAGTATTCAAATAATTTCATAACTATTAACTGACTCTTACACCCAGCTACCTGCAACAGTTGACAAGATGTTTTGTGTGTGTTCTTCTGTATGTGCAAGAAATAATCATCATCTTAGCCAGGCACGATTGTGACTTGTTACAATGCACTTACTTGGTGGGGGGGAAAAGTAACTCGGCAATAGAGTACTTTAGCAGTAGAGTACTCTTGCGAGAAGTAATCAGTTATTACTACTGCAACTGTATCGAAAGGATTTGTAAGATTCTGCCCTGTACAGAATGTTTCTGGTAGTTGTAAAACTAACCTACGGTCTTTTATTATTTCAACTAACCTAAATCTACTAATTCAGTAAAATGCTTAAAATTAAAATCATTCGTCAATTGCATGCCCCTTCCCCAGTCTTACCCCAAACTTTTTCTATTGGCTGCTGATAAGACTCACCTCTGCCTAATGACTTCGCATTCCCTTAAAAATTGAAGGCCATCCTTCCAAAACCCTCCAGTGCCGCCTAACCTAATTCCCCTCCCTCTGCCCAGGCAAGTTGTGTCGGCTGCCCTTCACCATTGTGCCGGCCTTGACATGTGATTGCATCACTGCCAAACCAAAAACAGTGCCCAGCACCTGCAAAGGAACACGAATAAAACTGTTTTATTATTACTATAGATAGCAACAAAGATACTAGTTTTGTTCAGATCTTGTTTTAGTTTGTCTTAGCCAAATTTAAGATGGCTCTTGTCTTTTTTTTTGTATGGTTGTATGAATGGTTTGTTGTATGTTTCAGTGAACACTGACAGGAGCTGTCGTTTACTGGCTCTTCGTGCGCTTTTGGAGAAATTGCCACGTGTTAATTTTGAGGTATTGAAGTTTGTGTTCCAACATTTTGTTAAGTAAGTAATTTTGTCCATTGTGTATGTTATTTTTAGCTTTTATAAATTAAGTATAAGATATGGTCAGTGTTGTATGAAATATTATTTTTTTCATGTATATCAATTTCAGTTACAGTTTTTTTTTTTTTTTTTTTTTTAAATATAATTAGTCCCTAAGGATAAATTTTCAAATAATATTTATTTACATTGGCTTTCTAGCTTCCTAAACTTAAGACTTGTCTTTTCCCTCCCAGTTGGGTTTTTTTTTTGTCGATTCCAGATATCTATGAAGAAATTTTTCAAGAATGGACAATTGATTAGTAAAGGTACATTCATTGCCTAGCTGTGGAAACACAGAAAATTAACTTTTGGTTTGTTAGTGAGTTAGTGAATATTTAGTACTTTCCTGACATTTTACAAATGGCAGATAATATAGTGAATATATTGGTCACAAATTATAACAACACAGAGTAATTTGCAATGCTTATGCAGTGAAATATCCGTAGGTATTGCAGTAAAACCAAAATAATGACATAACAATGCAGTCACTCGACATTCCGAGCCTTAATATTCGTTTGTATACTGTAAACACGTTTTTATGATAAAATAAACAGCTGTCGACTGTATGATTTCATATTTGGGAATAGTCTAATAATGAAATCTTAAATGTTTGATGGTTTGTTGAAAAATTAACGGACATAATTAAAAACTTATGCATAGAATAATTTAAATAATGTAGTCTGGACACGTATTGCTATCCACAAGAAACCAGAAAACTTTACTCTGTTTTAACCCTCTTTTTACCTGAGTCCTCGCCAAAGCTAAAAATACATAACAAACTTTGAATGAATTCAAATTAATAATGATTTTGTCCACGACTATTTCAGCATAGCTTATTCCATTATCAGTTACTGTTTGTTTACATTCTGTGCCCCACCGTTGACAGTGGCACTTCCACCAGCCGTTAGTTGAACTGCTTGACTCTGCCCCATTTCAAGTTGTTCCTTGCTTTCACTAATTCTTCGTCATTTCAGTACATTATTTTCACACATTTTCCTAAACTATTTTCTAACCCATTCAATTGATTTTTTTCATAACCTAGTATTAATTCAAGGATGTTTTACTTTTATAATTTTCAATTCACTTAAGTGTTGTTTATAAAAGTCCTCTTTTTATTGTTTGTTACTTAAAATAAATTATTTTCATTGAATTATTTCTATAGTAAATTTATTACAACTTTTTCTCTGAGTTGCAGTTTTTTACATCGTTATTTTTGGGGGAAATTACCTAATATTTCATTGCTTACTTGTACAGTAAACTCTCGCCAGTCCGTGGCCCGAGAATCCGAAGTTCTCAGAAATCCGGGGTATTTCCGAAGTGACATGATCGTTACTGTTTAGATGTATGTATCACTATTCTCAGTGGATGATAAGAGCGACGCTCACTGATATTTATAGCGCGGTAAAAGGCTCTGAACTGGCGCGCAGTCATCTCGTTCCCGTCAGATAACTGTGAAATTTGAGCGGTGACCGTAACATTATATGGCGGGAAAATAAAGATAAAGGTGTAATGCCTTTTCCTCTGGTGCTTTCAAGAAATTTTTTAACGGTTTTTTACACCTAAAACTTCAAAACCATGCCTTTTAGCCATTTTAACTCCTCTTAATCCGATATAAAAAAACAGTTGGGCATTAGCAAATTCTTAAATGCTTTTCGTAAACAGACTCCAGTCGGATATTTAGAGTAGGTTGGAAATCGCGTAGGTTTTCCTGAAGCTCTGGGCACCGTGTGTCAGTGTGTGAAACATGTTGCCAGTGACAAGTTTCCTAGCTGTGCGCGGCACACGACTGTAGTTGTCATGCGTCACACGCCGGGAATGCTGGCCGGAGGGAAGGTGAGTATAGTTCATTTGCGGTAAAAATAAATACTCTAACCGCCCTGCTAAATTTTTCCATTAAAGAAATTTTGAAGTTTCAGAGATTTTCCAGCAGAAATAATGTTCTGTAACTAACAAACAAATTGTATCAAAAAATTAACGGTAAATGGCTGCCGTGGGGGGTCTTAAAAAAATGTTCATTTTACCGGGAATGGACTATACAACCTGGCTTTCGTCGCATGCAGTGTGGAGTAGGGGAGGAAGGATGTTGACAGTTTCACACGCAGAAAATGGCTAGAGGGCTGGAGAGAGGGAGAGAGATGGTTTGTTGTCTGGGAGGGAGAGGTAAGCCGTATGACGTCATGCATCCGCTGCCTTTGCAGCCGCCAGCCTGTCTAGACGAGATTCTCGCACTCCCACTTACGTCGCACAAGCTACTGCTGCCGTGTTTTTAAACGGACTGTCCAATTTTTTTTCTCTTCTTATACGAACATTAGTAAGTGCACTATAAACCAACACAAAATATATGCTGCATGTTAAATAATAGCTTTGTATAAGCTTTTATTGTGAGTTTTACCATTTTTTCCCCGATTATTTTTGTTTTGTGCCAAAAGTTCAGATTTTTTGATGGTTCTAGTGTACAATTAACAAATGATTTTTTTTTTTTATTTCTCCCGTTTCTCTTTAGTTTAACTGGACTGGCCGTGTGTCTGTGAGGGAGTGGCCTTGAGTCTCTTGCCAGCTACGTATCGCTTCTCTCTCCCGCCCCTCCTAAATTCACTTCCCCTTATCAAGGGGCTTCCCGTTTCAGCGCACGCCACATTGCTACGCCTAGCTCTTTCACATCAAAGTGCGACTTTGGGTGCCATTAATTTAATTTAAGATGACTTTAAATTACGTTTTACACAATTTACTACCAACTTGAACAAATGGGTGTGTTAAATTTAATCAGGCCAGGCTGTAAATTTTCAGGAAAAAAAATTTCTCGGGTGCTTCATTTACTATGAATGGACTATACTGGTATTGCTTACGTACCATTCTGTTAACTTCTCAAGTGTCTTGTTTATTATGACGTCCTGTGGTAGTATTACATGTTCATTGACTACCATCTTATCTTTTAGAATTTTTTTTTGTATTTTAATGAAAATTTTTCAAAAATCCGAAGGTCATAAATCCCCGACACCCACGGATTTGCGAGAGTTTACTGTATTTTGCATCTTAGATATATCATGACCAGTACAAATGTCTGCTTATTAATTATTGAAAACCTGCTTTAAGTAAGTTAAATTCAATCCTCTAACAGTTGCAGGAAGAACCTTAAAGATTTTTACGAAGTATTGTAACACCCTCTTGACATCTGAAAATGTAATAATAGTAGTAGTGTTCAGTATGCATCCAAACTCTGTTTTATTGTACATCTTCATCAATAATAATTATACATAACAAAAATTAACATTACACAGCTCATCACAAGTTTTATCAATTTTGTCAGTCTGACAGTGACTCAATTTCGCCTATGGAAGTCTACTCATCACTGCGATTTTGGAACCCGAAACTCTTTCTTTAGACAAAGCAGCGAAGATCATACTGTGTTATGAAAAGGTGGTGGAGAACATGGCATCTGTTTCCAAACATATTGACCCTGCGTTTCATGATATAGAAATTATTTCTTGACATTTTAGAGATTTGCATTTTTCTAATTAACATTCTGATTTAACCTTTAGTGAATAAAATCCTTAACCTAAATTGAAGTAAATATGGTTTTATTTCTTATTAATGTCTTGTGTTTTTATCTGCAATCAACTTTGATGTCCCTCTAAGTGTTATATCTGTGTATTTTTATGTGCTATTTTGTTTTATGTATGTTAGTTTTATGTTTCTTGTTTTTACCAAGTGTGATTATTTGTAGTGTCATCCATTCAACATATTTCCCTACCCATTAGTATGTTTAGCAAAATAAGTGTATAATTAGATATGCGGTGCCATATTTTAGGTACTTATTACAAACATTTTTTTTTTTAATGAACAGTTATGTTTTTACTTCATTTATTATGTAAAAATGAAAAAAAAAACAAATTCATGTAAAAATACTAGTTCATAAAAAGTTCATGTTTGTCATTTATTCACAGTTATGTGAAATAAATAGATCACTTTTAAACAGATGTGTGAAATTTATTTTATATGAATAGTTTATTATTTCTTTTGACTTTGAAATAACAAATATTCAGTTGGTTACGAATATTTGACATCACATACCTTGTGATTTTGTCGTATGCCAACATTTACTGTTGAGATTAATTCATTTGTGCGGTTTAAAAACCTTATTTTAAATGTTTTAATAAAAATGCATCTGCGTTTTAAACACTCAACTGGTATTCAAAGTTATTTCACTTTTGTTTTGCAAAATAGTAGCAAAGAAATTTGTTTGGATGATTAAAAGCACGACTGTTTAAGGGTTTTCCATCTTAAAAAGAAAATATTATTTGTATTTGTTTCATCACACACCAGTAGTGGGAAAAAAATAAATAAATGGACTATAACATAAAATGTTGACACGCCTATGCAATGACGTTTAAAAAGGAAATGCGATAGTTGCAACAGCGTATAAATAGATAGTAACAATCAATTTACCACCATGCAAAACAGTAACAGCTTACTTTCTGTGTGTATCTATGAAGAAATAGACACAACTTAAAAACAACACGTCACTCTCATGTCTCTTCACTTGTTAATTTTTTTTTTATTTTTTGTGTCTTTTTTGTAATCAATTGCAGTGTTTAAAATTTAATCTGTTATGTTTTCTTTTCTTTTTTTCCAGAGTCTCGGAAAACTGCAAACTAAACAGTATGGATTCTAAAAATTTAGCTATTTGTTGGTGGCCAACATTGCTACCCATTGAATTCAATGACATGGGGAGATTTGAACAAATGAGGCCTCATTTAGAAGATCTTGTTCAAACTATGATTGACCAGTATCCATTTTTGTTCTGTGGAAAAGAAGCATTTGTAATGGTTTGAGAAATGCGGATTACCAAATGTAAGTATTCTGCTATTTATTAAAACTGTTCCTCAAATTGTACTTCACAGTAGTTCACATTTTTCCACATTATTTTATTTAACCGGCATAGCGACCGGTTAGGGTATCTTGAAAGAAAATGTTACTTAAAAAAGCTCCATACTCATAATGGCATAGATTAAATTCACTGCATGTTTCTGTCTGCAACCTCCGGATGTCCTTCATACCTCACCACATCAGGCTAACTCTTGCATTTAAATGGCTATCCACACAAAAATTAATTGCCATTATTTATTATTCCTGGGCCACTTGAACACTGCTTTTGGTCAGTTTTATTTACCATTTTCTGGACCCTTGTGATTAGTGTTAATAAACCACTTTTATTGTAATGACATGAAAACCGTTAGGAAATTAAATAAGTACAGAACACGTTGGCACATGCAGAGGTGCCAACCATTTACCAATGCAATCAGTAGTAAATATAAAAAAATCAGTAGTTTTAGAATATTTTCAGTAGTGAATTAAATCGGGCGGATCCAGCTTTGGGAGGGGTGGAAGTAGATGTTCGACAAAGTTCACACACATGACCTATAATAAAACAAGAAAGGTATATAACTTACACATGTTGTTTGTATGAAACTTCTTCACAGTTAAGTCTAGGATTTCTGGAGCATATTGAGTGTTGCCTTCTTTGCTTTGATAAGCACATCACTTGAGAATTTCTGATCAAAGCAAGCTTTGCCACTTGTTAGCATGTGTGTTTTCTGGATAACCAAAGATTCTAGTAATTCAGAACCCATTGTAGGCCTGAATTCTGTCTTGTTTTTCCTAACCATGCTAAAAATTCTCTCGCAAGAAGCATTACTATGAGGTATCGTAAGAATTGCCAACATTATTTTAGGAAGGACAATGAATTTCTTATGTCCATCAGCATTCTTCAGTTTTGTAATCAAATGCCATGCAACATCCATTCTATTTCTGTTACACGATTTGATTTCCTGAGGAAGATCTTCACACTGATACCTAGCAAATTCCACTTCCAGATCAGAGCTCTCCAGCTCATTCAACAAGAATGAATGCTTCGCACAAAAATACTGAACAGATTCATAGGAAACTGTTTCACGTTTTTGTATGTCAGCTACAGCAGCATGGATTACAGTTTCATTCTGTAGTGGAAACTTGGTCAGAATGTATTTGCAAGCAGATTCAAAATATTTTCGCACACAGATAAAGAAAATCACCATGTTTTCTTCACTTAAACCCACATCTTTATCACTTATGTACATTCTTGTTTTTGCACCAATAACTAGGTCTTTGTTGTCTTTTTGTTGATTCCTATCCCAATATTTGACATCTAAAATACTTTTGCTACTCCGAATACCTTCAGGCTTCAGAAACCTGATAAAAAGCTCAGTGAGTAGTGACAATAGCTCACTATGGAGAATGTGAATTAGCGGTTCTTCACTTTGCAGCACCGTATTAATTCTTGTAAACACTGGGGTAGTGTTTTGGAGGAACAAACAGTACAATTTTGTAACAGGCGAAGACAAAGCCTGCTTAATCATATCAAGTCGTACATTCACACTGTGATGCGTAGGCTTGGTTGCTATTTTTTTTGCTGATTTTGGATTTTGACTGCTTGAGATGTCAATCTTGCGTTTTGATTGAGCTGGAGCTTCATCATTCTTTGACTTAGACGAAGCGTGCTTCTTAGTTGTAGACGTTGCAACATCTCGAGGTATGGAGTCTCTGTCAGGTGCATTTGGCCTCTCAAGAACGTACGAATTGGACTTGATATTGGTAACATTTGAAGTTTTTTGCCTTGCTTTGTCATTCAAAGGAACTAAAGTACTAGTAATTTCAGGTATGCACCCAGCCTCTCCTACTTCATTACCACCAGCTGAAATGCAAGCAGTATGTTTCAAATTATGTTCATCACACTTTTTTTCATCAAAAACAAAACTGAAAAGTGCAGGTCACTGTTCCAAAAACCTATCAATACAATTCTTTAATGATAACCATCTAGTGCTTGTATGCTTTAGAATTTTGTGTGTGGCAGTATCGCACAGAACCTGACATTGCTGCAGCTTCTGATGACGAAGAGAACTTTTATCTAAGTAGTGGTACAAATCAACCAAAAGATCTTCAATACATACTGGCAATTCTTTTGCAGCATTCTGTGCAGCAATGTGTATTAAATGACAAGCGCAACCCTGCATGAACACATTTGGATTTTCTTTCTTTATGAAGGAAGCTGTTCCTTTATGTCTGCCAATCATTGTTGAACAATTATCTGTGCCACATGACAAGCAGTTATTCCATGTCAAACCCCTCCCTCTTCTGTATCTCTTCATTAATCAAAATGAAGATGTTTTCTCCTGTGTTTTGAACTTTGCAAGCACAAACAGCAAGAACTTCTGAAACGATTTTTCCTAGATCGGATCTGTAGGCCGTTACGACGATGGGGTATAATGTAACCTCTTCATTGTCATTACTCCCATCAGTAGCAATACTGAAAGCTGAATGCTTTAAGTTTTCAATTATTTCGGCTTGGGACATCTCTGCAAGTGATTTCACAATTGCAGTAGTCTTTGTTCGCTTGCAAGCATAATTCTGTGCAATATTTGAATCTGGACACTGATTTTAATAAAGGGCTGAAATGATCTGCAACAGCAAGTGGTATGTTGTGCTCGATGAGAAATGAAGTAAAAAGAACTTCGGCGTTTGTAGTGGGATCAGCAGTCTCAGTTTTAAAAAAAGACGTCAAAGTTTTATTAGCATTTTTTACTTGCAAATTGTCCATGTGATTTTTACTACTTACGTGACGCTGGCAATCGTTTTTACCTCCATGTTGAACACTAAAATCGCACTTGCACAAATTACAAAACACGTGGTATTCAGATACACTAGACACTGCTAGACTTGTCCACAACTGCGAATATTCTTTGCGATACTTTTGTGAATTTTTTGGTTTGGAAGCCATGTTGAGTTCACACGCACGCAACATTTATATTTCCCAAATATTTAAGGTAACTTCAAATGTAAAACTTGATAACTACACCTGACGCTTCCCGCACAAAGAACAACCAACAACTGGACGGATCGATGTATCGATGAATGAGTCGAAAAGCCAATCCACACGCCCGAAGCAATACACAGATCGATTGTATATAATAGATATTTTTCTCGTGCTTATACAAATACAAAAGTATCTTGAACAAGCGAAGCGGGACGTTGTACACCATACGCGTTTAAACAACTTATCTATACACAAAACACATAATTCACAATAATATGCTAACTCGACTAGTTCCACACAATTTTAAAGTGAAAACAAAACTCTCCCTGAGCGTGGGAAAATGATGCGTCATACGATATACACAGCTGTAGATGCGTACGTGCACAAGACAATGGCCCGTTTTTTTTATCTGAAGCTGATTATTCCGTAGCTTAAAAACGGAATCCGTACTTCCGTAGCAAGCCACAATAATTTGTATAAACTACAAACAATTCGTAGAACTTGGCACCTCTGCACATGGCGTGCTGTTACTAAATCCCACCCTACATGATGCCTAATTTCTGTTTTGCCTTGTTTTATACCCATGGGTATAAAAGTGGGTGTTTTATTATTTGTGTTTTATTATTTGTTGTATCACTATAATTATACTTCTACAATAACAAGTAACTGTCTCTTATTATCAATGCTTTATTCTTTATTATCACTTCCTGCATCGTTACATGTTATCCACTCTCTCTCGTCTACATTATATCACTGCTGCCAACACTCACTCTTTTAAAGTCCCAAGTCTTTATCATACAGTGGGCATGATAGTTTGTATAGCACTGAAAAGCTAGTAAAATAAATTTTATAAGGCTACAGGGGAATTTGGATTTGCTTTAATATAGTTTATTATTTATTGTATAATCATAAAATTTTATAATTAGACAGCTTATTAAGTTAATTTACATTTATAATTGGCTAATTTCATCATAATATTTCAAAATACTACGGATTCACTTTTATTTTAATATGTTAATAGATTACTAACTTAATTGACTACTTTAAAAAATTGTAACTAACAATTTTTTTTTACCAAGCAAGACAAAGAAACAATCTTAGTTTAATAAATCCTAAGTGAAAGAAAACCATCTAGCATTTTCATTTAGGGTAACAGGTGTGCAGTTCTTGTGAAGTGTTAGTTTATTCTCAATAATTTATTAACGTTTATTTTGTAATAAACGTAATTGTTTTAATTAGAGAATTAATTGGTTTGTTTACCACATTTTATCATACAATTTGTTTTAATTATAAGTAAAATATAAAGGGTATGTATTTAATTATTATAGCCATAGATAAAAATATTAATATGTTTTCCTGAATATACAATTTGCATAATGCCATAATGTTTTATTAAAAAAAAGTATTTCCAGTGACTAGATATGGAACCACGTCAATAAAATTCCTCTGTCAATTGAGACCACACTCTTTGCCGCCACACTACAGATAGTATGAATATTGTAAGGAGACTTAAGTACTCTCAACAGAGTAATGCCAGTTTTCTTATTATGTATTTTAAAGGTTGTGATTTACTGCTTGCTTTGACTATTTCAGTTTACCAAATATATTCCAGGGTAGTTTCATTTGGTGTGTCTCCTAATGTTCACGAAATATAACGTATACAGATTTTGTGTTGCCACACGTGGACCCACTATCTCAACGAATTGGGCTCGTTGGTATAGCAGAAAAATGGAACACGTTCTATTACGGTTTAAGGTAAGACTTTGGGCATGAAAACTTTTAGTTTCAAAGCCAGGCCAGGAGGCTGAACTCTTACCTACACGGGAAAAGATGTGCTAGCAGAAAAAATGCATGAAAACTGCTAAGGGAATGGGTATCGTGTGGAGCTGGCTTAGCCCTCAGGAATTGCCAGTGTGTTGTTGAAAGCCATCCACACAGCCACGCATGCAGTTTCCAATGTACTGACATGGTGCATCTGGATTAAGGAAGCGAGAAATTGATATTAACATTTACTTGTTTATTTTGTACATTTTCACACTATTATTTTTTGTAATTTCAGATCACACATTTGCAGTGATGTTGCCTTTAAATATTTATTTTAAAAGCTACATTTAAAATTATTTATCTAAGCAGAAAAACATTAAGTTAACTGTGTCATTTATCATACTCTGGATGCCAAGTGATTGTAGTGTATGATGCAACACCTTGTAACTTTGTTAATGTGATAATATATTAATGTGGTACATATTTTCTGAAAACCAAACTATGAAATAGTCAACACTAAAAAAATTTTTATCATCTGTGTAATTGATTCATGTACCAAGCATGCTTTACCATGTTGTGTGTGTTTTGTTTCTCTCCATCTCTCTTGCTTTAATATAATTATTACTGCAATATGGACCTGTACATTTTTATCACATTGCAAAAACACTTTACCATCTTTGAATGTTTAAAAATTTTGAAAGAACTTCAACAAAGCAACTATATTAATTAGTAAAATATAGGAAATAAATAATATTCCAAGCAAAAACAGTTAATAATTTTTGTCAATTGTATTATGTGTTTTATTTGAAGTATATAGTTTGGTTTATTTCAGATAAACGACAGTTCTTGTGGTAATCCACTGAACTATGACTTTCTTCACCATACACAATAAACTAAGAAGTTACCTTTCAACATTTCTGCATTACGTTGCAGGATTAGTATTTGAAGATGTGAATGGGATTTGAAAGTTATGTGGCCTGCTTACTGTCGATGTTTTTCAAGGAATGAATAAAATTAATTGTTGCTAAAATCATGATGTGATGGAAAAAATCACTTCGCCTATAAAATTTAACTTGTGTGATTTAAAATACTGACACGAAAGCATGTGGTAATTTAATTGTATGTCTATTGTACTGCATTATTCAGTAGATAAAACTCTGAAGAACTATGAACTTGAATAAATATTACAGTGTATGTCAAACAATTAGAACGCTTCTTGTTCTACATGTGCGAATGTAATTTGTATGCTGCATGGTGCTTTGTATGCAGTTTGTAAAAATTTTCCACTTGTGATGTTCTGCGATACATCCTTATTTTGTGAACGGAAGGATAAGTATTTTAAAAGTGAACATTTATTAGCTAAAGAATGTTAAGATTTTTTTGTAATGTTTTTACCATGCCTCCAGACATTTTTTGTATGGTCATTTTCTATTTCCTTTGAGTTGTATACAAATCATGATTTAATTTAATGTACAAACATATGTGACTTTGTTAAATAAGGTTTAGGATGTGTGTATTTTTAGTTGTAGATTATTTATGCATTGCTATCAGAAATGAAAGAAGACTGCATCTAGTATGTTGCCAATTTACAATTGTTACACTCCTTCTTTTTTACCCTCACAAATTGTAAAAATCTATAGTTCTCTGAAGTTTGTTGAGTTAGCTTCTTCAAACACATTTTTGATACTTGTGGGTTTAGTGTACATACAGGGAATTGTTTCTAGAACAGTTTTGCTATATGCAGTGAAACATGAAGCTCATTTCGAACATCCAGCCTCATTATTAAGAGTCTCATATTGTCTTAAGTATATTGAATTTTTTTAAATTTTGTGATAAACATTAGTCTTAAGTCAGAAAGAAAATTTTACATGAATTAGAAATAAATATCACATTTTCGTGGTATTTTTCAAAAACATTTTTTGTTATATTATACAAAAAAAATTTGACTCATTTTGTTACATTTCAAATAATGAAACATAACAGCCTATCTTCCTTTTTATCTATTTATGTATTAGAGTTAATCCTGTATTGTGAAATTAATGCCACCTTTGAGAATGAGGAAATTTTGATGCCTTCATTTAATTTTTAATTTTGTTCAAAATATGTATAGGTATGTTTCTTACCACAGGCATCTATGTGAATCATTTCTGTGCAATGCAACTGTTGCACATTTTGTGAAACCTATCAATTTGGCATATAAAACCAATGCAAGTTATCTCAAATACGTAACTTTGACTGTGAAAACTGTATTTGCATTCCATGTTAATGTCCAGTTAAGGATATTGAATAGCAAGGTATTCATAATTTTGGATGACCATCACATATTTAGATGTGCAAAATGTAATTTCCAACTAATGAAATGGTTTTCAGTTTTGTAGTTTTTTAAGTATTTGCCTGTTTAGGTCACAGTTTTGCTGGGTTTTTTCCGGTCACAAACACAATAACTAACCCAATTAATTTGAAACACTTTCTGTGAATACAGTATCTTAAAAACATTGCCCTGGGCTACCTCTCTCTTTGTGTGAGTTGGTGTGTGTATGTGTGTGTGTGTATGTGTGTGTGTGTATGCACCTCTAATATAAACATGGTTTGTGTAGTTTCAAACCAAAATTCTCCTTAAAATTTTATTAAATGTAAGGAAATCTTTTTGATACCTTTGTTAAATTTTTTGTAAAAGCATGTCTCTTCTTGAACTGATGATTATTACATCTACAAGTAGAATTGAATTTTACAGAAATCAAAAATGTACAATATTTTGGTTTGTAAATACTGATAAACACTATTTTTTTGTGAATGACAGTTGATTCTGTATATTACAAGTCACAGATATTATGTTCCTTTTACTCTGCAATGTGTTTGTACAGAAAAAGGAAATACAGTTCTTAAGCTGGAAACAGAAAGTAATGTATTTACCTGATAATAAAGCAGTGATTTTTACCAAAACTGCTTGAAACTATAAGTGGGGGGTCCCATTAAAATCTTTTAATTGCAAACTTGTGCATTATAGTCACAAACTTTTATCTATCTTGCTGCCTGAAACAACTGAATTAACAGCAATGGGAACACCCTTGAAAAACAGCACTTTCTGTATCTTCCTTTAGCTTGCTATTAATTACTCCCTCCTGAACCTCTGCTTAATTGAAAAACTACACGCTCTGCCTGTAAACTGTGTCACTGCTCTTGTTTATAGCTTCCTGAACCTGAACACAGGCCTGGCATGAGACAGGATAACACTTTGGTGTGGCAATGGGGGAGTATGGAGTTAGTCACTGGGTCCCTCTCATAATTCAACACCTCTATTTTCTCCTCTTCTCTGTGGCTGCCGCCCTCTAGATGACCACTCTATGTCGCCGCATTCTTTGCTTTCTGGATGCTTTTGAACGATTGCCATAAAACTCTAAACATTTTTCTAACTGCTACTGCTGCTGTTTTAGAAAATACATTTTATATTACTCTACTGATGAAAGTGACACCAGAAAACCTCTCGTAAATACCACATAAACTTACTTATTTAAATAATTTTTAGTGCTTTGTATTTAATTTGTGATTTCCACTCCACAAAGTCTTTTTCACTAACTCGTGGGGGAAAAAAAAAATTTGGGGTCACATTATATTCCTAGTCACGTTATTTTCTGGTAAATACGGTAAGCGCAGGAGTAATACTTTAGTGAGTGATCAACCTGCCTTTGATTATGTCTGAAGTTAAAGTCTGTATGGTTTTAAAGCAATGTTTAGATAATTAGTGTCTGATTTTTATGTGGGTAGGAAAGTTTAAAAGATTATTTTCAAGATGGTACATTGTCTTGTTTAAATAAATGTAATATTATTTTGTGTCATTTCTACATGGTCAAATATTTACTCTGAATTCAATTTTTATTGATTTGTATCATCAAAAAAAAGTGCAGTCAAAGCTCATTTTTTTATTACAAAACTTGTTAATGCAATACTCTCATTGATGGGAAATATTTTCACATCTTTTTAAAATGGAAATTTTTTTGTTAATATTCAATAAAGAGTTGTTTTAAGTCCCCAAGACAAATATTTGTTAAGTTAACTATTTTCGGCAATAGTCCTTATTGTATGATTGAACATGTAGGAAAACTAGGTGTAAAATGAAACTAGGATTAAAGTTTAGATTAGAAGTTAAAAAAAAGACAACATTGATAAGCACAAAGGTTCTGGATTAATGAAATTTTGTTCAACCAGTACTCTTGTTGGGTGTAGATCAGATAATAATTTTAAAAATGAACAAACTAGCATTTTCTGTAACTAGTTTTTAAACAAAAGTGACTAAAATGTTATGGGGGAAAATGCATAAAAATTTATGTTAATACTGTGTTGTGCTGTGAAATGAAAGTGCATCCCATTGTTTTCATTAATTTCAAAATCCTGGATGTGTCCTGCTCTTAAAAATCCCTATCAAAATAATTTTAAAAATAAAACTATACTTTTGGTTTAGTTAGATTGGTATGATAATACAAGTACATTCAACCTTCGACTATCCATGGGTGGATTATCCAGAGCACTTATAGGAAAGTAAGCTGATTGGAATTTATATAATATATTGTCATGGGCAAATATGTTTTTAATATAACAGTATATTATATTGTGCTACCCATAAATGATATGCCACAGTATATAAATATATAGATCAAAAATGACTAAAGAATGTCATCTTTCAGGGAAAAATTTTTTTTTTGGAACTGTGAAATAAAAGTGAGTCATCTCAGTCAGTTTAAGATTATTTTCTTTCTAATAAGCCTGCAATGAAACTATTTTCAATAAATTAAAATGTAGCATTTAGGTAGTATTTTAAATAATTCTATATTTGTACTACAAGCCAAACTATAAATGCTAAAAGCATGAATCATAAACACTGTTTTACTGTCTTAGTCATGGTATGTGGTTGTAGTTTTACCTTGCACCTGCACACTTGGCAAGAAACGTGCTGGGGTATTTGGCAAATTAATTTTGTGCTAGCTGGAAGCCATGGTCTGCATGATCCCCTAATGTGACACACCTTTTTTTTTTTGTTTTTGAGAGGGGTGGGCACGTGAAATCCGAAATGCCGGGTGACTCACAAAATGATCTCGTCGAACTGATGGAAACCACTCTCTCAGCATACGAGCAGAGCAATGCGTGGCATATTCGACCACGTGTGTCAGCCAGTATTGTGGCAATGCTGTTACTGTAGTGATGCTCATAGTCTTATCGTCCAACCATTCCTTTAAATAGGGAGAGTAGTGCACTGTCTTAATGACTGAAGGTTTTCTAAATTAAGTACATGATATGTGATGAATTTGCCATCACATTAAATTTCTGCTTATTTACAGTGGTGCCACCTTGGTGCACCATTCAAATTTAGCATTTGACATTAATTTAATGCATGCATTTCAGAAAAACTTTTTGCCTTCCCCCCCCCCCTCCCCCCCCCCCCCCACTTCCCTCAGACCTACATTGATAACTGGAATGAGTTGAGATATAAAAAAAAATAGTTTTTGCAGAACTGATAACTCTTAAGGTTTGCAACATTAAAAATGTTATTTTAAGTTAGTATTAAATTAAATTTAGCAGTCACAGTTACATTCTGAGCTAATTAAGCTTCAACCTATGTATTGGAGTTGTGATGCAAGAGTGGGCGCATGGCTCATTAACTCCATTGTTTGTGTCTGGCTTCTTTCAGCATTTCTGCTACTAATTTTTTTCTAGTATAGTTTGCTTAGCCTTACTTGTGATAATGCAGGTTTATTTTCCAGTAGAATAGCTTGGAAATAGTAATTAAAAAATGTAAATATCTCTAGCATTTGAGCTGAGTTGTGAATTTTCCTGTGTCATAAGACTGAGTATCCTTCACTGAACTTAATTCATTCATAGAAAACTAGTAATGATACTAAAGATGATTTGTTCTCTTTGATAATAGTGTTTTAATTTAGCCAATGCTGCGTTGTTTATGTATGACTAAGTGAAGACGTCAAGAGTATAAATTTTTGTAGTTTGATACAATTATATGCCATGTAAGTACCCGGGAAAACCACACACGTGGGACGTACTGTGTCGCAGTCCGGATATTTGCAGATTTTGATGTTTATCCAAAATCAAATCTACAGAACATGCCTCTTGTTAAAATTAGTACAGTTTAAGCAGAGTTTTATATTTGTCAGTATTTATAAATTAACGGGAGCATACCAGCCTGTAAATTAATGTTTAATTAGTAAACCATGTCCTATTTACTTGTAAATGGTCATTCAGAAATTTAATGCAGCCTATTAAATAATTATTTCACTAACAGAATATTCATTTTTCCGTTGGAAATTTTGTTTGCATATGTACGTAAATTAACTACTTTTATGAAATTTTTCCACTAGAAAGCTAGAGAATTTCAAAATTTTGACTTGTTTTTAACTTATTCAGAAAATATATTTACTGAAACACTTAATCCATTTACAAAAATAGTGTAAGACAGATGAGAAAGTTAGTCTTTTGAGCCCACTTTCCCCCAAAATTATATTGTTTGTACCATTAGTACATATTATCAGAAATACCCATGACTTAGTATTGAGTATAGATGGGGGTTAGACAAAACTGAGTTACAAAATATTATTGATATATTTAGTAGGTAAATGGTGTGAAAGATAACTGTGTATCAGGACTCACTGTATTTACTTACTTAAGGAGAGAAACTCATTTTTTTTTATTTTTTTATGAACTCTGGAATCAGTGTGTGTAATATTAAGAGGTGTCGTGGAATTTTTTTAAATGCAGAAGTAGTTTGTGTCTACTGGAAGCTGTGTTTGGGGGATGTTTAGATGAAAGCCCAGCCTCACCAAGACACCTCAGTAGTACCTTCTGCAACAAGGGAAAATAGGACTTTTGCATTAAAAAATATTTATGATCAATGAAAAGTTCTTAGATTCCAGTAATCATGAACACATTGCCCTTCCTTGCTCTATCATTTTATGATTGAGAATGGGAGGGGTTGGTTTCTTTGTATTTGAGCTTGCAGTATTAGATTCTGTTATTATTTTCAGTTGGTGATTTTTACTGGAGATTTCAAAATATAGACATTTCATAGATTCTGATGCTAATGTCCAATCTTACCTAGATTCCCAACTCGATTCCAATTCTGGATCATTGGTACAAAATTTGTAATATTAAGATTAGTTATGCAATACTTTATGTGTTGTGATCTTAACTACAAATATCTAAAACCGTTTCAAAGCATTTCGGCCACATGTAGCTCATGGATTCCACAAATTAAAAAATCATTGTAAACAACTTTTAGAAAATATTTTCACTAAAGTTGGAAAATAATTATTGGAATTTCCATAAGGTGTGAAATGTACTAGAAAACACATTGAGGGCTTTCGATTCTTGATACAGTCAACATTTATGGAATCACAGGAATCGAATATTGAGGAATCAACTTTGACATTACCAATTTTTACATTTTTCACATATGGTTCCTTTAATGTGTGAGGTCACTGATAATGGTGGACGGAAGGGAAGGGGCAAAACCATGACTGCAAGTTTCCTCATACTTACCCACAGTTTCCTTCATATTCTCAGATATTGATAATGTTTTATCTATTTACTAACCCCTTACAGCAAAGTTAGCTTGCTTTTTGTGTTGCCACAAACTATAATCTTCAGATTTCTAAAAGGTACTAAAGTGGTAGAACCCTCAAGTGAGCTAATATTTAAATTTGTGTGGGCTTATTGCATACTTATTTAATATTTGAAGTTTGTTTTTGAAGTTCCGCTATCATATTTAAACTAAAAAATTTCCTTTATCTAATTATATGATTAAATTAAAGTTAGAGTGGTTTTGTAGCTGCTACAACTGAAGGGCATTAACTTCTTGATTTATGGTTCTTTTCCACGTTGTAGTGTAGTAGTTTCGTGTGTGTAGATGCAATCAAAAATTAAGTAGTAAGTAGGATGAGTTCCGGTACGACTGATTTCTATGTCTAATTGGGGGTTTCAACCTAAACTGTATAATATTTTCCTCCTTTTTACTCGTTATGTACGTTTCGTATGGAAATTCTTTAAGAACACCAAACAAGTCATAAATTTTTGTAGTTTTATGATAACATGCAAGTAATTTAAAAATACCTAAGGATTTTCAGATATTATTTGTACGCCATTTTCGGAACCAAAAGTTAAAATTATTATTATGATGTAAGTGTTTATGTGTATTAAGCTTACTTGTTCTGGTCAGATTTTAACGAAATTTCATACTTCAACCTTGCTTCAACTTCTTCAGCTTCTAGTTTTGGCTTACGTATATTTTGTCAAAATGCATTGAAAAAATAGCACAATATTGGGTCCTAAATGCTACAATGCAACATTAGATCTGAATTATGCATTAAATGAATAATATTATAACAACAAACTTTCATAGTTGTTTTACCTTTATAATGTACATAAATAACTAATGAGGTTTTAATATATTTTCCAATTTTAAACCAAGTCTTCTATAAAATAATTTTAACAAACTCTGTTTATAATAAGTATTTGTTCAACAAAATTTCATTTTAATTGGTAAGCAAACATTGATCTACAAACTACATATTTTCGAACGCCAACAGCCAACTTAATCACAATTAGTTTTCTTATTTGTTTAATTTCAGGTTATATTTTTTTCTGTTTCTGGGTCAATCTTTTAGTCACATGTTTCAACAGGTTATTTTAAAACATATCTATAGATTGTAATTTTATTGTTCAACTTGAAATCATTTTGAAATATCAATATTGTTAAAACATTTACTTAAAAGTTAAAGGAATGTTGTAATGTTAATAAAGGTCAAGTAAGCAAGCTTACTTGATGTGACAATGTTTACTAACTCTTGTTAGGTTTTTGTAGTTTCAGTTTAGTTTTACACAACATATAAGTATATTGACAATTATTTATTGTCTGCTTACACAATCCCATTTTTGTGTTATATTTCACACCTTGTATTGTTGGCAGCCTTTTCCTCTGGAGAAACCACTTCCTTTTTATGTATATTAAGGGGCCCACTTTACAGTCTAACATTATTTATAATCTAATAAATGGAGTTTTAAGATTGTTGTTTCCTTGTATCATTCCAAAACTAATTGACTGATTTTGATTGAAAAATTTTGTGATATTATGGTATTTTTCTAAGCTGAACTTTATATATATATATATATCTACAGAATTCCATCTCCAAGGGGGTGACAAAAGTATTTAAAAAATTAATTCTATCGCCAAATCTCTTTTTACATTTTCCAAAACTCCACTAATAAAGTATGTAAAGAAGATTTGATTAATTTTAAGAATAAAAATGCAAACTTCTAAACCCTACAACTAGAGATAAGTAAATAGGAGTGAATTAAATACATATAGAGTTAGTATTCAATTCATTTTTTTCCGCCAAAATTTGCATGTTAAGGACGTGAAAATGTGTTCAGTTTTGTTTTATTTAGAAAAAAATTGTACCTCCGTAAGTAATGAAGCAGGACGTAAACTATTATAAAGCTTCATTTTTTCTTTTCATTTTGTGAGATTCTACTCGAGGTGTACATGAAGTGGGTTGGTTTTTAAGAAGAAACATGCATACTTTTCAAAAGTAGTGCTTTTTTTCGTTTATGTGAATTTTTAATTTCAACAGCATTTGTGAAGCATTAAATTTAATGCAACCAATTAAAAATGTGATGAATCAACAAACAAAACAATATTTTGCTCTTTCCTTAGTAGTCATTTGTTTCCTTCATTGTGTATTTATCTCCGACGACAGCCCGAGTGTTCAGCCAACGTTTATATCACGCCATCCTGTATGTCAGAGCAGCTGGAGAGAACAGCCAGAAGCTTTCCGGGCTAATTTACCTCGTGCCCACTAGGATGTGCTAGTGGCAAATCATTGCAGACACGCATTTAGTAAACAAAAGTGTCAGGAATTACGTTAACAGGTTAAATAATCCTCATAATAAAAAATGTTAAGTTTATGCATTTTGATTCAAATTAGAACTGAAGTGTATCTCGTATATTAATAATATTATTAGAAATGTACTCAGAAATGTTGGCGCTTCTTAGGAATGTTGTGCCCAAGCCCTATTATGTAAACAATGCAGTCCATGAAATTGTTGAATTTAATTTAAAGTTGTTTAGTCCCAAAATGTTACTCAACATTTATTTTAATCTACTTCAGATATTTTTAGACATATCTTAGTACTGTGAATTGATTTTCATGGGAGTAGTCTCGTGATTAAAATGTTTGTCAGCAAGCACATTTACCTGATTGGAAAACAAATTATTTTGATTAACATTTACTCGTATGGAAAAAAAGTATTTTATTAGTGCTCTGTTTTTCTGGAACGAATTAGGGCGTTACTTTGAGGGGCCGGTGTAGTCACATGGGTGCAGCACTCATTGTGAGAACAAGTAAAAGAAAATCTCCCTACAGTCATTTCAAAATACTTACGCCTTCTCATCCATTATAAGTTTTTCAGCATTGTGTGTTTCCAATTTACATGTTTCTAAGTTGCATGATTTAATGTAGTGTGTTTCTAAGTATGTAGTTCAGCATTGTGTTCTTAACATATGGCAATTCTAAGTCGTGTGTTTTTAAGTTACTTTGTTTCTAAGTGAGGTATTGTTTTTTTAAGCTATGATTTTTCTATCTTACGAAAGTTCTAAGTTAATTTGGATTTTTTTCGAAAATTCTAAGTTATGTTTGGATCCCACTGTTACACACCTCTTGAATGCTAAATACTTAAAAAAGTTCAGTGATGAGGGTCTCATTAAAATATTTCTTAAGCTCAACAAACATGCTTTTAATCCAAAATTTAAAATTAAAAAATCTTAATTTTACAAAAAATGCCTATAAAAATTTTTTGTGCAAATTAGAAACTTTACGTAGAAAGATGCTTATGAACAAGTATGGGTGCATTCACAAAGAAAATTACTAAACATGTATTTTTCTAACACTCAGGTTGAGCTAAGCTGTAACCGGTAAACCATTACTCCAGGTCACATCAAAAACAGTTGAACTCAAAGTCAAAAGAGGCATAAAAACAAGCACACCCAGGAAGTATGGAAAAAGACCCAACGCTACCACGAGAGTGAAAGACTAATGTGCAAAGTTAACTAAGCAAAAAATATTAGACATTTATGACAGGTCTAAATTTAAATTTTGGTTTCTTTCCAAAATGCTAAGCATTATTAAAATACTCAAGAACTCAAGACCTGCTTACATCGCACAGCCAAATCACATTAACAAAAGCTGACTTCAAGAAATTGTAGGTCAAATTCGAAATGTTAACTTGTAGAGCGCTGTGTTAAATAAGTAATTCAGGAAATTTGACATTTCTAGCAGCATTTTAATAGAATCAAACAATGAAAATCAGCTAAAAGGCACCAGAAAAAAAATCTACTGGAATCCGCACTATCCAATAACACCTAAGCACAGGTCACAATCTGACCAGCAAGTCCACAACTTTATCACAGTGTGATCACCTCTGTGTCTAGTACTTTCGGCTCGCCTATAGCCACTTCCCCCATTTTCTGTTAGGGAATCATTTGACTAGCCCACGTAAATTTTTTGATTAAACACTGTTAATACAAAGACTCTTAATTATGAACAGACAAAACTGGAGTAAAGCCAAAATGTAAGTCAGATCCAATCAATATTTAATTGCAGTTTGGAAAGCAAATAAACTACAAATGTATTATAATAATATAACTTACAGTAAATAGCAAAGAAATAAAGGAATTAATACATCTTTACATGACAAACAAAATTATTATTTTAAAAACCTTGGGAAAGCACATTATACCTCAACTGCTACAGTGTTTTTTTTTTTCCCCCTAATGATGTAAATACCTTACAAGAGTGGTAAAGGGTGGAGTACTGTTTTGCCAGTTGAGTTCACATTGCTGCCAATTTGAAATCAAAGTTTTTCTTTTGTGAACAATATTTATTTTCAAGCGTAAAATTTTAAAATTAATTATAACCAGTAACAAATTATGCTACTAGAATGAATTAAGATAATAAATAAACATTTTGCACGTACTCCATTGTAATAAATGTACCTATCTCCTGTCAGTTTTAAACAAACTAAAAGGTTGTGTAAGATAAAATGTGTAAAAACTTAGAAACATACTGATAAAATCAATAAACCATGGGAAATATTTTAAGCATTGGCACAACTAAAATACACCAATAAGAAAAGTAAATCTGCAGTTTGTACTTCATATTAAAATCAGTATTCCACACTATAAAATCCATAGGTTATAGGAGCTAGGCCACATATTTTAGTGAAGGTGGTAGTCTTCCAAGCCACCAGCTTATCTCATTACCTGAAAATCTCAGCAATCCAGAAACTTAACAGCAAAGCACATTTCACTGACCTCTTGGCCTGCTCATTTTCAGAGAATGCATTTTCTGATTTACCAAAAATGTGCATAACATTTCCTGTCGTCCAGTATGAAACCCTTGGTGAATGGGAAAAATAATGTGAGTGTATTGAAATTTTGCATACATAAGTGTGATAACAAATATTTTTTAATGCAGGTTCTAATGTTTAAATTATTTAAGGACATAAAAGTTTTGATAAGAAACTAATAAGGTTATAGATTGAAGGCTAAACTCTTACAAGCGAAGTTAATAATTAGGCTTTTCCTTTTTTATTAAACTAAATTGTCTTCATGAAATTATATTGTGATGAAATTTGCTTGTGGTAATCATTGCTAAGTTTTATTTTAAGTGAAAATATTTAATCTCTGCTAGTTATCTTACAAACATTGCTTCAAAGTTTTTGTATTAAAGCAATTGCAGTTATAACTGGCATAATAGACATGTACATTGTTTTGTCACATGAGATGAATGATGATATTGTAAGTTTTGAAGGATTCAAAAGTGATTCTTGAACAAAGTGAACACATATGTGCAACTATAATATTGATTTTTATTTTATATATTGAAAAAAAAAAGTTATGCTTGGTATTTGAGTTAATATCTTATGTTTTTATGCAGATAACATAATAGTGGTGTCTAAAATTTTGTTCTTTTAACATATTTAGCTTTGAGAGGACAAGGTTATGACCTCTGCTAATCTGGCTGGGCTAGTATTTTGTGAATGAATAATTACAATACTTAAATTCTGCTTGATTCTTATTTCATCTGAGCTTCTTGCGAAAGCGCATATGTTTTTATGAAAAAATTGCTTTTTTATTTTTATGTTTGCTTTTAAATATTTTTTTTTACTGTTTCCATAGCTCACTGCTAAATCTGTTAATTCTTTCCAAGTTTTGCTGTCATTTTGAAAAATTTTGTGAGCCATCAAGGTGACAACGCAGAGAAATTTTGATGGACACTTTCTTTTGTAAAATGTTAGTTTTAACTATTCTGTCTAATATTTTAAAATGCAATTCAATTATTTCAATACAAGTATTTGAACAGTTATTTACTGGTATTTCTGTTGTGATTGTGCTTGAAACCATTGTTTTAAAAATATTACACTACTATTTATTATTACTTTTATTTTACAGTTATCTGTAAAGTGCTGTTTTTATGACAAATAAATTGCTTTATAAATATAGTATAAGTTTGAGTGTTGGTTTTCCTTTCTTACTGCAAAGCAACAGTTAAAATTGCCCTTAAAATATCATGATTAATTATTTTAGTTTACTTTACCCAATTAATGGATTACATTTTTTTGTGTTCATCATATAATTGTTTGCTGACTGCTTTAATTTACAGTATCCCCAGAACTTGATGAATGAATGGTATGTAAGGACGATGAAGCGCTGAATGAGTGAGAAAGTCATGTCATCTTCAGAGATATTCTCAGGAACTTCAGAATAGGCCAAAAAAGCTTTGTGTACATTTCGGAACACCATCCACATTCTCCAAGAAGTAACATTACCAATACCAGCAAAACTAAACACTGTCACCTCCTTTAAAGGCATGGAAGAAAGGCACAAGATCTGAAACTCCTTGTGGAACCTTGCTGTGTAACTTATGGATGAGAACGTAGTGGAGATATTTTCTACTTCCATGCACAACCCATAATTTTTCTAGTTTTGATAGTATAGAGAAAGCATAAATTGCAATCATTTCAACATCGCTGTCTAACAGTTTTCACTGTGACCTTTGAATGACCCAAGTTGTCAATAGAATGCCACACATGAAGGAGCACACGAGCATTGGCTTCTGCATAGGATATAGGAGAGAGAGTTTCAAAACTGCTGTTACGTTATCTAATATTTGTGTCTGTAGTTGCAAATAACCTGTTTCCCAGTACACCCATCTTGACAAGATGTGTAATGACATTGGATTTCACATTTACTCTTGGCCTAGATCTTTGTAATTTGTTTGTGTCATGTCATTTTTCAGTCTTCCTTTTAGATAGCAGTCAAAAACTAAATCAACTCTTATCAACTGTGTTTAGTCTCGTAAAAATGTATTCTTTAACAATATGGTCACAGTACTGTTGAAAAATTCAGCTTGGTTGAGGGATAAATATATGGCGCAAGGCAGCTCCATTGATTATTGAGGAAGAAACATTAGGTTCAAGGAGACCCGTCATAGAAATTCCACTGAAGTGGACGATACAGGAGACTTATGATGGATTTCTTGCCGGGTTTTCAAATTTTACCGAGGCCATATATGGAAGGTGGTTAAGAGTTTTCATAGGAAAAAAAAAGCTCTTTGGCATCCATTTGTGTTGCTTGACAAGCAACATACAGCATGGCAAAAAGAGTAATGTCTTTTCTTAGGTTAACAATTTTTGTGTCCTTTAACTGTACAGAAAGGTTTTTTCTGCTCATTGGGGGAAAGTTATTTCCTCTGATGTTGCGGATTGATATCTTTCTTAGTATCAAGTGGTCTTTGACAAATGCATCAACATGGCTTTAGCCTATTAATACATTCGCTGACATGACAAACCTCACACTTTCTTCCAAGAAGGCAATATTACTGCTATAAACTGTAGTTAGCTCATTGTCATCAAAATGATTGCCATGTTCTTTGAATACTTCAACAAGAGCAGAATCATTGGTCGGGTAGCTATTATAAAAACTTGCTGTATATTCATGATGCTCCTTAGAAGTGATGTCCAATTTTAGGTTCTAATTTTCTTTGAACTCTCCAATTGTACGTACAACTTTGGATTCTGCAACCATCCATTGTGTTAGTCCCTTCTGATTTAGAGGTGATATGTTAGTCAAAAAACTTTTCAATCATTTGTTATTTTGGTCATGTAATTGGTCACATGCCATCATGTAGAATTTCCTGTTAATTTTTTGAACCAGATATATTTCCATCTTGAAACTCATGGAAAATATCTGAAAGAATCTCTGGTAGTTGCTTCAAGTTGTATAAAAACACTGGCAGCCAATGGGTGTAGTTTGTGTGGTCAAAGGCAAACCACCGTAGATATATTTTCTCCATAGTAGAAATAAGTTCAGTAAAATTACCTTTACGAATACTCCGCACTAGATCCAAAATCAAACACTGTAACATATCATGGTGATATAATAGTACTTCAACTGAGCCGACCATTCTGATCTTCGCAGAATCCAGTTTTTAAACAATTTATCTACGTCATCTTTTCGATTTTAATAGGCTTTCTCTAACAGGACTTGAGGAGTGGTAGCTGAAACCTTGTGAGTACATCGACTTCTCTTTATATGCTGCATTTACTCAACACATGCCTAAAGGATTAGAGTATCGTACCTGTTTACACAAATATGCAGCACACTGAGGGCGTACCGGTGTTATAGTTCGAATTACTGGTGGAAATAGTGGGCGCCACCACGTGAGTGGGCACGTGGACTCGGCTCGATACTCTTGCTCAGGGTGTTACGTGGCCCGTGTGGGGCGAGATATTAGCCCTCCTGATGTTTAATCCAGCACCTGTTCCTAACCAAGCCCACTCTCAGCGTCGGGCACGCTTCTAATTAACCGCAGTGGGCTCTTAGGGCGTCCCACACGCCGCTGACTGGTTAAGGACCCACGTGGCCCCCCGAACACAGACACGTTGACGACAGTCGTCGTACCCTCCCAGATGCAGAGGCCGTACCTGTCCACCGACGTGGTTCTAAGGGAGGTTTGTCCCCCCAGTGCACCGTCTGTGAAGTGCTACGGTCAGGGACGCACCCGCGTACGCCCTAGCATGCCAGTGGGCTTCTTTTTGTGTTGTAAATAATTATGCTTATTATGTACTTTTAAGTGGTCACGAGCCTCCACAATTGCGTATATTTTGTAACGTAACAAAACTCTCACGTCTGAAACATTGTGTAAATACTTCACTTGTCATTTATTCGTAACTAATTAATTCATGTGTATTTCGTTTTATTAATTAATTACTTGTCATGTCGTTTTAATAATTCTGTGATACTTTCAAGTGCTTATACTATGTTAGTAATGTAATCGCAGCCTGGCGCACCGCGAGGCGGGCCTCTCTCACGCCGGCCAATTTCCCCTCCCCTCCTCCGCGGCCCGCTAGCGGGCGGGGGACGGCAGTGGTGAACGAGACGCAAGAGCGAGCAGACGTGCGCTCCGCTCCGCGCTGCTCGAGAGACGCGTTTCTCATCTCGAAGTTCGCCGACAGTGAAACGTCACGGGTCGTCTCTGCAGCTGAGCTGCATTCGTTATATCGCTGGACGTACTCAGTTTTACGAGTTTTTCCGGGACTTCTCCTGCCTACGTTATAGGCTGTGTAAGTGCCTCTCCGGACCGCCGAACCTCTCAGTCAGTACAAGCACTCATAGGACCTTATTCCTCTTACGTGACGGGCCGCGTACGCGCTGTGCATCAATACGGAACAATCGTAACCGGAACCATTAGCTACGGGGTTACCTCCTCTGTTCGTGTCGGGACGTATTCTAAGGACGAGACTTATTTCCGGGAGTCCAGGTCGCGGCGGGGAGGGCACTCGTTCCGCGACGTGCCAGTGAGGCTGCGGCAGGTTCTCTATACGGAAATAAAAGGGGCTCGTGGAAACGGACATCACCGAGTTATCCTTGGAACTACCTACCGTTCCTCCTCCCCACGTAAAATTCCCTCCAGGTCCCGTATTTTCCGGTCCCGGCCACGTTGGCCTGAACTCACTCCTCGCCGACGAGAGCTACATGGGCAAAACAGGACATTTTCGCAAACAGGAAATTAGGGACCTTATGCCGAGGGACGTCAACGTGACTCAATTAAGTTGGTTTTATTTACTCACGTTACACACCCTTATACAATCGTTCCTTGATACTGTTATAAAACGCCCGAGGCACGAATCGAATTAGGTGAGGAGGCGAACCACGCACGTGGTCGCCTCAAGTCGTTACTTATAACACGGGTGATTAAAAACTCCGGAGAGTATAATAATTATTAATTTAACAGTCTCTCCGACCGAAAGAGGCCCCGAGGATAGAGTGAAAACGATTTGAATAAATTACTTAACAGAACTACTTCTCGGTGAAACAACGGTGATGTCCTCCGGGTGTCTGCAGAGACGTCCGCTCTCTGCCGGCTGAAGAAGGAGACGGGTGAGACAAGGGCTTGCGGCAGGCAACATGGCGCCCTTCGCGTCGAACACAATTACTGTTAACATCTTAGCTATTGCGTGCCCCGGGTTATTATTGAAAATAACATGAACTCTTTATAAAAATTAGCACATCACATCCATGACCAGACCGTCTGTAATTATTACCTATGTGGTAGAAAATAGTTTAAATCAAGTTATATGCTAGTTCCTTCGTCGCCCGCTAGGGAGCGCCCTTGTCTGTGCTTGCGTGTATTTTATTACAAAAACATCATAAATTAATGAAACAAAAGGCACTCACATACATTATCGTCGTGACACTATTTTGGGGCGAAAGAAAAGGTTACAATAACTGTTTATACATATAGGGGTGCGGCGCACTGCAGCTAAGTGCCCTCTTGCCGGGCTACCAACACACACACGCACGCACAAGCGGGAGGTTTTAACAGAGATGGTGGTGTTTTGGCGGTGGCATATCGGGCTCAAAGGGGCCGCAGGCCTGGACGACGTCAACACAAATATTAGACATGGTGATTACAGCAGGGGGGTGACAATAGATAGGACAAACTGAATCCTTAAAAATGGGATCATACCATGTTTCACCAACATCGGAAAAAAAAAATAGATTACAAGTTTTGATCTCTTTAGTTTATTACATATCCAGTTATAATTACATAAGGCTATCTTTGTATTGTCTCGTGGTAATAATGGGATTTAAAAGTAAAAGTATATATTTTTAAAATGTCACTGAAAACTAGATGCTGCATGGCATATTGCCGAAAACAAAAATTAGAGTACGTTGGCCTGTCGTTCTCCATATTACCTGCTACCGGTACAGTAGTTTTTGAAGTTGAAAATTAAAAAAAATATAATGGAATGGAAAATAAATATAATAAACAGAAATAAGATTCATTACTAAACGATCATCAGTTTCAATCTGGCTGCATAATTTGGACTTTATTAGTGCAGAAAAATACTATATCAAAATATATACTTGTAGAACATTTCTAAGATGAATTGGTGGTTGTGCGGTTAAAGGCGTTGTGTATATTAAATTGTAATTGGATCAGGCCTAACGGTCGCGAGTTAGAATCCACCTTGAACCAAATTTTCTTTTCTATTACGGAAATAGTTGAACGTCGCATTATAAGGACTAACATAAAGCATTTTTACAATATCAGTAGCCTTTATCGAAAAAATATAAAATATGGTGACTATGTCGCGGCCTCGTCTCTGGTGAAGATGTGGAGACGGGGTGGACGTCGCTCGGTCGTTCAGTTGTTGTGTTGTTTGCCCTGCGCCAGATCTTGGGTAGAGCAGCCTCACACTCTGAGGCGGGAGTGGACTGTTCGGCCCAGTGCAGCTGACCAAGGACGTGCTGACAGGGAGTAGCTAGCAGGAATATTGGGTGTAGAAGAGAGGGATGCCCGCAGTCTCACGAAGAGTAGCTAGCAGATGGGTGGGCAGAGAGAGGTAGAATGAGAGAGAGAAGCCCACGGTCTCACGAGGAGTCGCTAACTGAGGGGAATGGGAGAGAGGTAGAATGAAGGAAGCCCGCAGTCTCACTAAGGGCCGAATTCAGAGAGCTCTTTCGACGGTTATCCACACACCGAAAGGCTTTTCCATTGAAGCTGCTCGGCAGAGACGTTTTTCAGTGGTTGGTTGACTGCTGGATAAGGAGAGCCAACCACTTGAAAGTGAATGTGGTCTGAAGCTCATTCGAATGCCTGTTCAGTTGAAAATCGGCGGAGCAGTTGATGGTTTTAATATATAATTCCCACATAAAAACGTGTTCATGTATGTTTGTAATTGTTTAAAACATTATTGTCATATGGCAGATATGTAAAATATGTTTTGGAATTAAATATGCGTTTTTAAAGAAATCGTTTCGCCCGCGAAGTGTGCATCAGACACGTGTTTTGTAGCGATGGCAGAAGATTTGGATGAATTTCCAAATCACATTGACGAGATTTTTGAATTTGTTGATAATCTTAAAAATGAAAATCCAGTTCCGCGAAGGTATATAAGAAATTTAGCAGACCCGTTTGATTTTTGTCGGGATCAAGAGTTCGAAACACAATTTTTTTTCTCTGTAAGAAACTGCATCTGTTTTTTTTGTTTTGTTTTCGATTACGGTGTTGTGCTTTCTCACGAGATCAAAAATAATCGCTTTTTCATCTGGAGAAAACACTATAATTTTAGGCAACGTATCCATCTTAAGAAAATTTCTCAACCTCTTGTAGGGTTACCAGACGTCCGGCAAAAGGAGGACATGTCCTCCTTTTTATGTATTTTTTTGCGTCCGGCCGGATTTTCCTTAATGCTCCAAAATGTCCGGCTTTTTTATAAAGTGAGATAATTCCTGCAGTTACACTCTGGGCAAAGCGCGCGCTGTCCGCAGAGCAACGAGCATACAATCATTCTGAAAGAGTGGAAACTCCCATGTTAAACGTGTGTCACGATAAGCAGACTGCTATCATGGCTGCTATGGAGCGTTTGCAGCGAAGTTGACGCTGGCACGGACAAAATAAGAACTAACAACTTGCGCATGCGCAGTGGGAAGCTGTCACGCACGCACACATTCATGTTTTTTTTTGTTTGTTTATGTTTGGTAGCGGTAACGTAACCATGAAAATGTTTTTTCTTGTCAAAGCAGAATGGAGTTTGGATCAGCTTCGGATGTAATACTTATTTGCTGCTAATCTTATGACGTGATATACATGTGGGTTCTAACATGTTACATAATTAATTGCTGCCGCCTCCGTATATTAAAATTATTAAGACGCATCGTGACATTGTTTCAAGTTGCAATAGATTTGACATAGGATATTGATATATTCCTTTTGTAAAAACTTGTGGATATCACGAGAATTTTGCTTAAAATGTAAATTACATGCCATAACATAGTAAACGAAATTATTATTAAATATTATAGAAACTCTCATACAAAAGTACACAACTTTTTATCCCAGATTTACAACTTTAATTTACTTACAAATGCTAATTTTAAGGGGAAAGGTTTGGGGAGAAAATAACACCTCTGTTAAAAAGTTTCCCTAATGAATATAAAAACATGTTTACAAACATCAAAAGGGTATACCATATACTAAAAAAATATGTTCTCATCTGGGAATATGAGTTAGCATTCTAATTGAATTGGTATGTACACTATTTAATTAATTAGTATTTTTATGAGTTATATTATCTTGTTTTAGCAGAAAAACCTATATGTACTATTATTTTAAATATTAATTAACAGAAGTTTTTAACAAATTAGTGGAGCAAAATATTTTGCTTGTCAGGTTACACTACAGGATGATAAAAAAAGGAAATTAGATTAATCAAAAAGTTTTAATGCATGTGTAGAGAAAGTTTATTTGCAATGTGACACATCAACAATGTAAGAATTTCTGACAGCTATATTTGTGAAGCACCATGGTCACCAATGCAACTACAGTTCAGAAACGACTTTTATCACTCTGATAAGACAAAACACAAATATTTTTAGTCAGGCAGCAAGACACTGAAATAAATAACATCTTCATAAGTCTCTGTAGTATATACACTCATTTAACAAGTTCTATTAAAACATGAAAATGCAAGCAAAAAAAACCATAAGCTCTCACAAATGAATAATATGTTAAATGAAAGAATAGATTTTACAAAAGTGGCTTATAAAAGTTAACATGTGAACATATAAACTTGACAAATTTAAGCAACCGATATTACACATAATCAATACATGTGTAGGGAAACATGTTGAATATACAATCTCAGAAACAGGATGGTAACAATTAAGGATATGATTCCAGAATAGCAACCAAATAACCAGCGTCATCTTTACCCCTCTTCATAACACAAACTACGTAACCACAAAAAAAAAAAAAATTTATTTTAAAAAATATATTAACACCAATGTCAAGTTATAATAAATGTTGATCAATGTCATAACCTACAAAAACGTATAAAAAATGACAAGTGACTTCAATTAAACTTTAGTAACCAATTGAGATTTTTGAAAAAATAAGTTTAGTTTCAAGTGACCTACTTGGAGGTATGTTATACGAAAAAATAAGCATAGAAAAAAACCAATCTTCACATAATTGGGCCCCTACTTAGAACCTGTCATAATAAATCCTCCATGTTAGTGAGGGCTGGGTTGTACATGAACTACAATTTAAATTTCAAATATATTACATTTGTTTCTGTGGTTGGCAGTGTCAAACAGTTTCTTAAATATTAACAAAACAAAAGTTATACTGGGAATTTTTCTTTACCTACTTAACATTAAATTGAATACGGACTATTCCATTGTTTCCGCAAAACACAATCCATTTTCTATGCTAAATATTACAATAAATGTGTCAAAATATCATGGGGCTGAACTATAGTGGCAGGCTAATATAGACTATGCACATTTATCTGTAAAAAGGTATACCTTTTCCGAAATTTTAAATAACTCTCAATTGTCCCGTTACATACAAATTTTGCACAATTATAATCGAGTGTGAAAATAACGGTATATGTTTTACCTATATGTATCTCGCAAACCTATCCTAAATTTCTGCCCTGCACATAGGCACATGTGGAAAGTATCATTAAAAACAAAAGTCACCAATAAAAATCCACATGTGACAAAAAGTTATATTCTCAAAGATCTTGATATATATGTACATTGATTGTTTCGCAGAAGCTGCTAAATTAATGTCTACAAAATTACTCCCGCAACAATTGCCAAGAACTTGTACATAAAAGTTATCATTTTTGTAGTTACTATGAAATTGGAAATCTGTAAACATTTTTATAAATGTTTGTGTTTTCATAGTACTTTCCTCAAGAATTAAATTTTACATATGCAACATAGGATACAATTTTTCCCAGCACTAAATGTAATTTCTTTTCATAAAGGTCAATGGAATTTTTCATTTCTTGTCCGTAGGTATCGTCTATCAACAAGAGCAAAGAAATGAATACGAATGGAACTATTGGATCATTCCCCTTGAGCTAGGGTGGCAGACCGTGGCTCGCAAGCCGCATGCGGCTCTTTTCATAGGATATTACGGCTTTACAATTCACTGCTCTGCCAGAGCACAAAAACATGCCTAACCAAACCAAACGGCACAATCACAACGCATGTCCTCAACCTGCATGCCACTGCACTCGCCTCCCTCTCCATGCAAAGTCTGGCTTTAGTTTCATGTTTTATCAGTAGGTATATCTCCATTAATGAACATAATTTTTTTTACAAAAAAACTGTTTTGTGTAGAATGTGAGAAATAAATATTTTAATTTTGTCATTTTTTATTACTTTAATATTCTGTGTAGACACAGATAAAATATAAGGTTGCCGCTCACTAAAAAAAAATTGGAGAATATGTTTACTTAATATTTAGCTCATCTCACTTGAAAGTCTGCCAACCCCTCCCGTAAAAGCGTCAAGAATACGGCCCCAGAAGAAGCACATGCTTCACACAAAAACATATGTACCATGTTCAATTCCCCTAAGAAACATACACAAATGTGTAGAGGAACTAGGATTCACAAGTATCTCCCTAAACTCCTATGCCGGTATACTGGAGCTTCTACATTGCTTTTATCACATTCATCTGCTTAGAAATTCTAATAGGTTATTGCTTCAACAAAAATAAGTAATATGCTTATTAAATAGATGCACGTTAATTCCAACTTACAAACACAAACAAACACACTACTATGACTACATGTGTCAAATATATAATTACAAGATTACTTATAACTTAAGTAAAACATAGTTTTGAATTTAAAAATAAAAATTATTAATATTTCTGTTAAAAGCTACTTATTTACGTTAATATGTAAAAATATAATTGTCAAAAGTCTCCAGTATGACCTAATATGTTACAACTAGCGATAGTTTCCGCTGGCACGGGAATAACAGAAACTACCAAAAAAAAGGCTACATAACATTGCAACCGATTCCTATACCAGTTTCCTCCCCATGCCGCAGAGTCATCCCACTAGTAAGTAGTTCTATGACAGCTTGACAGGTAGCAGCACATGCAGAAGCACGTGTTTTTAATATACTGTATATGCGTAGTATGATTCTTTATACTGAAACTTTATTAAATGCCAAAACATTGTAAAATATCGTACTCCATTGTAATTAATTCATGGCTTTTTTAAAAATATATATTTTGTCCTCCTTTTGCGAGATGAATGTCCTTTTTTTATTATCAGTGTCTGGTAACCCTAACCTCGTGTCCAATCCAAACAAAATATTATATTCAGCGGGAGAGCAAACAAAAGACAATCAATATGAAATAGGGTGTTTTTCCACACACACTCCAAGTACTTGATCTAAGAAAATTTTTGTGCCATGTTGCCAGATCTTCACTGAAAGTGGATGGGAACAAGCTTTCAGCTGGCAGTCATTCGAAAGGCGTTTTTGAAGTATGAGGGGTGGAGAGTCTGCCAGATGAATGAGAGTTGGATGCGCTTTCGAAGGTCAACTCTGAATTCGGGCCTAAGAGTCGCTAGCTGAGGAAAGAATATTGAGGAAGTCAAGCCAATGATACCACCTTTGCCTGTGTCAATATTTATTCTCACAGATTGGCTGGGTAAGGAAAGCTCAAATAGGTAAGACTTCTCCCAGAGTGGCTGGGAGAGGAGAGCTGTCTAGGCTTGTTAGCCCGCACAATTTATACAAGTTTCTTCTACAATCATTTGTGTTAAAATTTTACATATTTCTATCTCTTTTGATCTTTTGCATTTTACAATATTATTTCCACATCTACAAAACATACTTACAATATACACTTAATAATCTACCTAAATATTTACAATAATAACATATATAAAATAACTATAATACATTGTCTCTTTATATTTACAACTGCCATCTGGTGGCGAGTGGTGGCACTACCAGGGCCATGGCTGGAGTGTTGCGCCGCGGACAGGACTGTGACCCGGGTTTTTTGTTTAATAAAGAGGAGGTACGACGTCAACTACTGTGCCGCCAATTTAGATTTTCGGCCCTATTTTCAAAAATTTTCAATTTTTTTTAATCTGAATTTTACGTATTAAATTTGCGACTCAATTTAATTTTTCCCCCCTCAGTGTACACCCTCACCTAAAGTTTGTTATAGCAGTGGCCCCGCCAAGTTCCCAAGCCTAAGCCCCCCCCCCCCAGTATTCTCGCCGACGCCTGCTAAACTCAGCAGGGCGATTCAAATTTTCCTCGCCTAGCCACACGCCTCCCGTCTGTCATTTCGATCCCCTCTCGTGACAGGAACTGCTGCCATCGACAATCTCTCACGACGAGCTCAGATCCGAGTAGCAGCATGACATGAGCACCTTTTGTCATGCGCGGCTCATGTCCCACCCGACGTTAGCATAACGTCTCCTCGCGAACGGCCGTCGTTTCTCACAGACAGTGCAGTTTCCCCATCCCCCCCCCCACCCCTTCATGTTTTCTCAGAAGCAGCCCGTGGACTCTCCTGGACACGCCCCCGCCCCCGCCCCCGCCCCGGGGCCATTTGCTAGCGCCAAACGACTCACCCGTGCCATCTAGTGGCACTGTTTTGAACTAAATTACCCCCGAACGCCTGTAAGTAGGCTTCCCGCTCGTCCCGGAGCTGTCGGCTAACCCTTAGTTTCCCGTGTCACCTACCTAGAGAGCATCACCGCCCGACCAACAGAACTTACCCCCCCCCCCTTTTATTTTATAATTTCTTTTAGCCCCTTCGAACGACCCCCACCAAGGCGTCTTCGGCCAATCAGCTAATTTTCCCTTCCCCTCGAGACCCAGCTTCCCTGGGCTAGCCGATGTTACCTCGTGCCACTTAGGGAATTGAGGAGGGTTTTTCTTGAGCTCTCGTCGCGAACGGTCGTCTTAGAGACTTGGCTCCCGCCATTTCGTCGGTTTTTCTTCTTTTGCCGTCGGAGAGCTCCAACAAAGTCTAGGCATGTGATTACCAGAGTTTCGGGAGTAGTCCCGTCTCTTTTTTCTAGTTAGCTAGTTGGTTTTTTTATTATTGTTTACATCACCGTAGTAATCTAGTTATGTTCACTTACGCGACCCGCGTCCGCGAGTGCCATCCCGTGGACCGTTTTCTTCGGAATTCACCCTCAGCAGAATGAGGGTGCAAAGTCCCAAGTTCCAAAGTTCCGGGTTCCAAATCTCCGGAGTACCACCCTCCCAACCTCTTGGAGTTCGGCTCCAACTTCGCGGAGCCCCCTGAAAATCGCCAGCCTTCTCCGGTGACCGGGAAGCTATTGCATCTCAACGACATTTTCGGCAATAAGTCCTGATCATGCTTGTGGTACAGTACATTCTTATTTCTCCCGACCCCCTCGTCATGGCCAGTCTTCGGTGAACTTTTAATATTGTTAAAATAACAGAACTGATTTTACGAAGGTTTTATTATAAGACAAAAGACTACGCAAAAAATTATTATTAACCTCTGTCTATGTTTTTTTTTCTCTAGAGGGGCCCCTGAATTAGTAAATTGAATCTGTCTAATATTATTATGTATTGAAATTGTAAAGTTATAATATGTTCGAAATTCAGAAAATACCAACTACAGAAATAGTTCTTTAAAAATTCTAACTTTAACAAATAAACAAGGGAATATGGCACAATCACCCATGTTGTATTTTTTTTTTTTTTTTATCTAGTTGTTAATTTTTTTTATTAATATTAACGATCCACAGTGTTCTCTAAGGTTTACTTGAGGAACACCATTTGGACATTCCGTTTCTCCCTTGTGCCCTCTGGATTTTTCAACGAACATTTGTGTGGCTATAAGCGGCTTCCAGGACTATAAATAAAGGTACTACCCAATGGCACAAGCACAAAGGGGGGTTCACTACATAGGTGCCAACTATCACGCGCTAAACCTTTCTCAGGTTGTATCTGGCTGTAATTTTTTCGTTGTCAAGTTGCAAAGAAATGATATGTTCGCAAGGGTTTTGTTTACAAATTTAAGCAAACGATAATTACTATGGGAGTGGCGCCTCTCCCTTTACTTACTCTATGGATTACAGCCATTACCTTATCCATTACCTGCAGATTGTGTTACAAAACAATTTATCATAATGTTCGTGAATATTTAAAATTTAAATCTGTGGATGACAGGGTACAATACATTTCCATAGATGATGTAGGGTTTCAAGGCACACTCGGACAAAAAAGTTCTTAATGTATTGCAGTGCTGTCTAAGGCTAAAATGGTGGATATGATTCGCCCCCATCCTCTGTGGCCTCGGCTGAAATTTTGATATTGTGGCAATTGTCTGGGGTCTGCACGCAGGGCTTCAGTCGCAGAACTGGCCCCTCTACACTGACCACTGCATTACACTCTTCTTGAGGGTTGTCTTAAGTGCTCTTGGAGATTCGAGTCCTTGGAAGTATCCCTTTCTGCCTCCATGGCTGAATGTAAAGCATTTTCTGGGAGATCCACACTCCTTGACACTGGTAGAGCTCTCTGTTAAAGTTGAACCTTGGGTGGAAAATGTGCCACTCTGAGACTGTCACAATGTTGGCATAGGTGATATTACTTTTTGATTTCCCCTTTCCGTTTGCCACTGAAAACCACTGCCAGAGCTAGTTTGGTTCAGTTCTGTTGTGTCATTATCTGGTGGGGAAGTTTCTTGGGGTTACTGGTCTCCTGGGTTCAGCACAAAAGTAGGCGGATCTATTGGTGTTTCCACATAGGTTTCTGGAATGGGGTTTTCAACTGACGCCAACCGCCGGTGCTCCCTCTGGTCCGCAAAGGTCGTTATGCCACAGCAACACTGGCTCCGAAGTGCGACGAACACGCCCAAGCGTGATCTTCACAAAGTGTAAGAAAGTGCACCGCAACGAACGCCGCGACGACGACAGCGCCCAGCCGGGTGTGGCAATGCGCCTAACAAAACACTTGATTATTTTGTTAATTAGAACAACCAAATAAATAACAATTTAAAAGAAGGGTTCATGTAAGGGAAATTATGTCTAATCGTCTTATAAGCATATGTTGTATAATTTGTTTCTAAGTCCAAAACTGGTCGGGTCGGTTTTCCCGCGTTCCACGCGTTTAGGCGCGAGGCCGCCGGGCTGTCTCGCGCTCAGTCTTCGTCGGGGGCTCTCAGGGGTCGGACGCTCCGCGAACGTCGGGCCAGCACTTCTAGTTTCTCTTCAACATTTCAGCAATAGTGTAAGTTTCTACAAACCTTTCAATCAGCTCGGCGCCGACCCCACTTCAATCGCACGATACTTCGTGCGATTCTTAACTTAATAATTATTCCCTACAGGGATCTTTAACTTAATACGTAAGGCCATGTCCAGTTGAAGGACAGCGTGATATTGGCACGCAGTTTTCGGCTTCAGTAGCCAATTAATTGTTATCGTCGAGAATCTTGTGAAAGACTGAATAACTTTCATATTGAAACTTTCTTCGTGTTTTAGTGTAATTGGTAACGTGTGTTTTAAGTGACTATCTTGCCACGCATTGAGACTTTACGCGTACGTCGCTCACTGACGTGATTGCATAACTTTTCGAGACTTTAGTTTTTGTCGCAGGCTAGACTGCAAACCGCCCTAATCACAGGGTTTCCGCTATACGTTTACTTTTCTACATAATTTGTTGCAACCATAATTCCGTGACTGTATGCTGAATCTTACTCAGGGACACGTAGCCACCGCTTCAACCCGTTGATTTCACTTTGCAATCTACCCTGGTCGCGCGTATTTGTTCGCCCACGTGTATACGTGTGTCACAGCGGTTCGACAATGGACGCGGCCAGTAACAGGACCAATCAGTGTATCAACGTTGAATAAAGTGCAGTGTTTCGGTAATCTGTTTATTAGTCATTTACAAGGCGTCCTGGGTGGCCTAAACAGCCCAGGTAATTTATGAACGTAATTTTCAAACTCCGAGACGCACTCTTGCCTGCAGCCACGAGGCCGAACCCCCGTTAAAAACCCTGAGATCTTTTCAAACATTCATATTTAATTATAAAACATAAACAGGCAGCGGGGATCGCGTCACAACATTACTTTTAATCCAGGAATTTGGGACACAAATTTCTGTAGTGGTTCAGTCAAGTGTTCAGCAAGATGTTCGTTCGAAGTAAATAGTTTTTTTATTGAAGTCTAATATCGCCTGCTGCTGCATGAGTCAATCTTGGCTCAGTATGAGATCTTGGAGGTCCTTTGCGACTGGACAGGGAATCCCCATCTCTACATCTGCTATGCAGCATTGCACTGTGGCTTTACCTTGTAAGGTAAGGGTGGGTCCTTGTTTGACCAGTTGTGCAGTTTGGGGTGTAGCCGCACCTACAACTGAAACGGGAAATCAACACAAACATGGGGTCGTTGCCGTACGACCAGGGCAGTGGTGCGCTCGTGCTGCAAGAAAATAAAGTCACAAAAATACGAAATAACAAGCAATCCAATTTATTAAGCACAAAAATGCATACAGTGCATATAATATGCATATAACAATTCGATTCCCGCGGGAATACAGGTTAAAACAATGGTGCGATAAATGGGGCAAGCTGACGACGCGTTTAATGAAGCACAATCATATGGGCCGCTAGGCAACAACAAGAAAGAAAGAAAGAGTTTACATACAATCACGATTACCGTTACGACGCGGCTTGACAAGAAGTGTCCTAAGCCATCATGGCATGCACATATACAGCCGCAGAAAAACACTGTTACATAAGCTATCGGTAGTACTCGGCGTGAGCAAAAAAAACTAAGGTAAAGAATCCAATTAAGCACTGACCTTAAGGGTCCAAGAGAAATTACAAACATTACTAAACATGGCAAAAATTAATAAGTGAAAGTGCGACCACAACGCGCAAGCAAGAACAAGAAATCATACTAATTACTGAAAATTACAGACGTTAAGTTTCACAGCCGAGTACATACCAACGCGACGCCAGCCCCAAGTGACAGTCTTCGTGTCAGACGACGGGAAGACTGCGGCAAATAGCCCGGGTGCCGAGGTTATATAGGCCGGGAACAATACACGGCAGAGTGCGCTGGTGGCGCGGCGGGGAAGGGAGGAAGAGGTGGGTAGGAAGGGGAATTTGGTGAGGAAGGGGGAGGGGAAAGGAGGGGAAGGAACGCTCAGCAGTGCCCGCACTGCTTCAGGGGTTTTGACTTCATAGGTGTCCCTGTTGCAAGGCAGTTGCTTTTGTGTACATAACTGGTGGTGGCTGCTGAGTCAATAAGGGTTTAAGTTGGCTTGGGTTCAGTTAGACTTGGACTCGTGGCAGTTCTTGTTCTTGGTGTGTATTGTGCTGTATGCATATAATACCCTGGGAAGGGTTACTTTTGAGTGGATCTTGAAGGTTGGTGTCTTTTACTTTAGACTCAGGGGTCGTACTAGTGAGCGCCATTTTCTCTTCCCAGGAGCCTTTTTTCTGCAGAACACTAGGCATTCTTGGTGGAAGTGCTGTTGGGGGCAATGCCAACTATTGGGAAAGCTTCTTTTCTGTGTCATATTTTATTTTAATCGCAGTTGTAGGCCGGGATTTACTTACTATGTTGCCCTGAATTTCGAAATGATCTTGATGAACTTAAGTGGCTCGCATAAGGAATTCTGATGGATCCTCGGGAGGTAGGTACCTCAAATATGGCCGAAGTCCGGGTTGCGCACCAGTTCCAGTATGGTAGGGAGGAACTCATTAGCATAACTTCCTGGATGTAACCTTTCATAGAGTCATGTTTTCTGTAGTAAGAAACATTCGACATCCTCCCTTACATTTTTTTGGTGCCAAATAACTGGGCAGTTAGCTCTGCCATTCTTGGTTGGTTATTAAAATAGTTCAGGAAACCCCCTGTGAACTCTTCCCAGTTGTTATGCAGCCCTTCATGCATATTCAACCATCTAGCTAATTCTCTCAATATTAATAGGCCTACCATGTCTACCCATTCGGTGTGGCAGATTTTTTGCTCCTGTAAGGCCTGCTCTTATTGTCGGGCAGTTTGCACAGGATCCTCTTGAAATTGTCCTTTAAAGGGCACTTGCCAATCTAGTAGGTATGTAAAGCTGTAGTACATAAATATATATAATTAGTTAAATAAATATATTTTTGGGCAAAACCAACATAAAATGCTCCCGCCCAGTGGCGTAGACAGGATTTGTGTATGGGGGTGTTAAGAAGCATGCCCCCCCCCCCCCAAGCCACCATATTAGAACGGGTGGTCCGGTCCCCCGGGAAAATTCCGATTTTAAGGTGTAAAATAGTGTTATTTTAGCAGTTTTTGGTACTTAAATTTAAATATTGTAATGGTAAAAATTTTATTAATTTTAATATGAAATTTGTTTGATTGATGAATAAGAAATTAATTAAAGATATGGTCGCTGGGGGGGGGGGGTTGAACCCCTAACCCCCCACCCCCCTTGACTACGACCATGCTCCCACCCAAAACCCACCAATTGTCTGCTTGCTAAGTAAGAATGTAGGGGTGTTAATGATGTCTGCACCACCATATTGGCGATGTCATTTATATTTTTATGGTATCAGGATCTAGAATAATCTCAAATTTATATTGCTAACCAAACCAAAAATTTTCACAATGTTAAGAAATTTTTTTTTAAATTTATTAAACACAACCACATGTTCAAATGATTCACTATTTTAATTATCACATCATTATTGTAAGGAATTACTTACAAAATGTCGCGTACCCATCTCCGTAGAATACGTGGAGACGTGGCAGACGTCTCTCGGCCGTTTTCTTGTATTGCCCGGCGCCAGCTCTCTCGCGTAGAGCAGCCTCCTGCGGGGAGGCAGGGACGGACCGTCCGGCCTGTGTAGCTGCCGAGAGACGTCTCGCACGCTGGAGAAATGTGCAGTGCAGGCTAGTTATGTTAGTCCACGTGTTTTTGCCCGCAGACACGCCAGATACAAAACAACACTCACACACACGGTAAAGAACACAATAAAAGAGATGATAACACGCTATAGAATATAAAACAAAAGCGATAATAGCGGCGAGTTTATGGAGCGTCTCGCGGCCGCATCTAGCCTCGAAGGTGGCTCGCACGGGACTGGAGACCAGGACGCCGGTGCACTCTCTTGCGCGCACGGAGCGGAAGTGACGTCATTCCCAAAGGCGCGGTGTGCTGCGGACAGGGCTGTGATCCGGGCTTTAACCCAGAGTCACGGAGGTACGATATCAGACGCCCCCCACCCCCTGGATAAGCCCGAGTCTAGGCCGTCCGTGCTTCCACCCGAGGCAGCAGGATAGGGACGCCCTCTCCCACGGCGGTTGTCGGGGTTAGCTCCAAGCCTGTGACATAGTCTTCCAAGTAACGTGGAGCTCGGCGACGTCGTCGGTTGCGTCTCGGGGTCGTCTCAGCCGGCTCCTCGACTGTGACTCGGAACTCTGCATCGGCGAGAGAGGCACCATGTCCCCATCCACCTCGGGTGGGGGAGAGTGGCTCAGCTGCCTCCTCCTCGTCCTGCTCGGTCACCAGAGGTTGTTCGTCCACCGCATCGGCGCCCGCCTCGGGCATCCCGGTGACGTCACAGATCTGTGTCCGCGTCGTGCGTCTCCGACGGGGTCGCCACGGACTTGTGGCCGAGCTTCCGGCTGTTTCCAGGGTTCGCTGTTTCTCGGCTGGGGGGGGGGTGGGGGCATGGAACAGGCCCCGCATGCCTCGGGGCGTGATCGAGTCGTCTGAAGTAGGCATTTTGTCCACTTCTACTAGGGTGACATCTTCAGAGACCAAATTTTCTCCTAGGAATGTTGTTCTCCGTATTGTGTCTCGGTGCACTTTTCGCACCCGCCGTCCACCCAGACAGACTAAGTAGGTTCTCCTACTTAGCCGTTTAAAGATCGGGTGTGGTTCCGACCATCTGGGAGCTCAACCCGGCACTGTAGTTCTTAGGCGCGCTGGACAGAGGCTGTGTGCGCACGTATAGCAGTTCTCCAGGTTGGAGTTCCAGTGGCATTCGTGTCGTCTGCGGTGTTATCTGGCGAGTATAGGCCCTCTGGTGTTCGCGTGCTGTTGTGATTTCTGCCTCTCGCCGTTGACGGCGCTCCTCTGGGTCTTCATCTTCATCGGCTACCCCATTTGCTGTCCATTCTCCTGGCAAGGGCAAATTGTGGCCTTGGACCATTTCCGCCGGGGTCATTCCTGTGGCTGCATTGGTTCTGCGACGAATGCAAAACAGAGCCTCTGCAATATGGACGTCCCACTTAGTATGGTCGCTACCCAGCCTTATGCGCATCTGGACTTTCAACTCTTGGTTTCGCCTCTCTGTCGGGTTGGCTTGGGGGTGGTAGGCAGGAGTGGTCCGGTGTTCGACGTACCACGAATTGCACATCTCCCGCCACTGCCTCCCGACGAATTGGCTAGCATTGTCCGTCAGCAGGTCTCTCGGGTAGCCCCAATGCGGGAAGAATTCAGTTTGCAATATTGACCCAATGGTGTTGGCCCTAACGTTGCTGGTGGGGTAAGCTTCTACCCAACGGGTGAAGAGATCTGTCACTACCACCAGGAATCTCTTGCCCCGGCTGTGCGGGGATATGGCCCCATGACGTCCAGCACGATAGACTGGAAAGGGGTAGTGGGAATGCGAGGCTGTTGTTGCTCCGTCCTGTCGCTCCGCCGCGCTTTCCGCTCTTGACATGTCTCACAAGTCCTCACGTACTCCCGCACATCCCGGGCCATGCCGGGCTAGTGGTTGTGCTGACCGCCCGTCCACCATGTTTGGTCCGCCCCAGGGTGTCCAGCCAAGTCGTGATCATCATAAAGCTCAACACCGCTTCACGTGCCTCCAGTGGGACATGGGTGCGCCACTCCTGATCGGTTCCCATTCCTCGTGTGTAGAGCACGCCATCCCTTGTAGTCCAGGTCTCACATGGTTCCGCTATTTGCTTAGCGCGTCTGCGCTCAGCGTCCTGAGAGGTGCGTTGGGCATCATGCACCCGACGTTTCAGCTTGACCAGGTCTGCAGGAGGCGGGTCGTCGTCCACACCTAGAGCAAGGAGGCAGCAGGTTGGGTCCCTTGGGTGGTGGTGATCCGTCTCACGGCCAGGTGGAAGTATCTCGTCCCAAGATACCTCGTCCTCCAGGCACGATCCCTCATCAGGGTCCCGTGACAGGGCATCCGGCAGCTCGTTTTCTACTCCTGGGACGTGCTCCATAATGATGTCGAAACACTGTAGAAACAGTGCCCACCTCACGAGTTTGCTTTTCCACCCCTGGAGGGTCCGCAACCATGTGAGGCATTGGTTGTCTGTGCGCAATACAAATTGCCTACCCTCGAGGTTGGGACGGTACTTCCTCAGTGCCCATATCCCTCCCAGGCACTCCTGTTCATTGCTGTGGTAGTTTCGTTCAGCGCGGCCGAACTTCGCACTGGCGTAGTCGATTATGCACCTGTCCCCATTTTCGTCTCGTTTGTAAAGCACCGCGCCAACCCCCTCGGCGCTCGCATCCGTCTGAACGTACAGCGTCCTCTCGGGGTTTATCCATGACAGAGTGTGGCATCGGATAAAAGCCGCCTTCAAGCTGTCCAGCGCCTTCTGTGCAGCCGGTGTCCAGTGGTATCGCTGTCTTGGTGACAAAAGATCTGTCAGGGGGGCAGTGAGCGTGGAGAACTGCGGGATATAGTTCCGCGAGGCCCAAGAGCTTCTGCAACTACTTGCGGGTTCTAGGGGGTTCAGCATCTGCAATTTTCGCCAGCTGCATCGGGCGCGGACGATTACCCTCAGCATCCACGACATGCCCCAAAAACTCCACCTCTCTCTGTCCAATGTGACACTTCTGTGTGGCACAGGTGAGGTGGTGCGTCTCGAGCCGCTCCAGGACCAGGGACAGGTGCCGCACATGGTCCTCCCAGGTCTTGGAGTACACGATCACATCGTCGAGGTAGGCTGTCACAAACTGGCCAATGTACTCTTCCAGTATGCGGGCCATCATAGCTTGAAATGTGGCCGGCGCGCACTTGAGCCCGAAGGGCATGGCACAGGACTGAAAGCGTCCACCATCGGGCACCGTGAACGCAGACTTTTCTCTGTCACCTGGGTGTATTGGCACCTGCCAATAGCCCGAACGTAAGTCAAGGGTCGTGAACACTCGTGCATTGCCCAGGCCTGCCAAGGCCTCGTCCACACTGATCTGCGGTGGTGGAGAACTGATGGTGACACTATTCAGGGGATTGAAGTCCACACAGAAGCGCATAGTCCCATCCTTCTTGGCAGCTAGGACAATGCGTGAGTTGTATGCGCTGTTGGAGGGTTCAATGACACCATCTCGCAACATTTCGTACACTTGCTCACGTATCACTCGTTGCTCGCGGAAACCATATCCCCTGGGGGCCTCATACACTGGTTGGTCGTGCATAGTGGGGATTTGGTGTTCTGTAACCGTTGTGCGCCAGAGTGGGTCGGCAGTGGCGAAGACGCTCTGCCTTTCCCTTATGAGCCACCTGAATGTATCCTGATACTCTGGGGGTACATCATTGTCCACATCTTCTAACTTTGTTGGCTCTCTAGGGGGAGGTGGTGCTCTACCTAGTGCATACACTGCCAGGCGCTCATGTTTGCTGACATTCACTAGCCTAGAGGCCGGTGCTATCACTGTGTCATGCTCCACCAACCAAGGCTGTCCGAGCACTAGGTCCTCCCTGAGTCCCTCTACTACAACTGCTGCCGTCTGTGTAACCAGCTCCCTTACACTCACTGTTATGATGGCGTCCCCGTAGGCTGTCCCGACTCCGGTGCTCGTGGCCAGGCGCAGCGCGCAGCGTCTCGGTGTGACGTCCGCTGGCGGTACCAAGTGTCGGGGCCACAAACATGTGGCTCGCACCTGTATCTACGAGAGCGGCCGTCTGTCTCCCGTTCAGAGTGACGGATACCCGCATCAGCCGGTCTTCTGGGGTGGTGAGTTTTCCCAGTGTTATGTGTGTCTCGGCCGTGACTTCGGGAAGGGGGTTAGGTGGTGTGGGGGGGAGAACTGTTGGTCCTACACCCCCTGCTGCCCGTTTCCCGCCGGTTGTTGTTGTTGTCATTGTCTTGGGCAGTCTTGATTCCAATGGTACGTGTCCTCCGGACATTCAAGGCGACACTGGGGTGGTCGGCCTCCGTCCCGCCGTTTCCCCGCGTTCCGCCACTTAGGTGCGGTGGTCTGTCGGCTGCCACTCGGTGGGCCTTCGATTGCCCGTGCTGCCATCTTCTGTGGACGTTCGGACTGCGTGTCTCCCTCTGGGAGAGCGGGCGCTCTGTACTGGAGTCTGGGCTCTTGTCCGGGCGTTGTCGTAATTGTCCGGCGCCCCAGAAGGTGCTGCAGGTTGCCCTCCATGGCTATGGCCTGTCGCACATATTCTTCAACAGACCTGTTGCAATATGACCTGAGGAAGGGTTGTAATTCTTCTCGCACTAACGCGGTCACGTCCGGCAACGCCTGTTCCGGCGCCTACCCTGGGGCTATGCGACGATAAAGCTGCAACTTGCCCGCCAGGTATCTCTCCACCAATTCCGTGTCCCTCTGCGCCTCACCATAGAAACGGGCCTTGCAGCTCAAGACTGCCTGGTGGTCATAAAATCGCTGCATGAGACGCGTGGCGAACTCCCGCCACTGCATATCGTATCGCCCCCATATAGTCCACCACTCATGAGCTCGCCCATGCAACAGTTCGCTCGTGCGTCGTGTACACTCCTCTACTGGCACACTGCACTGTAACATACGCCTCTCACACCATCGCACAAACTCCCATGGGTCTTCATGCACGAGCCTGCTTAACTCCGGCAACACTATTAGCTCGGCCCCTGTGGCAACCCGCACAGCATACGCAACTGGCGGCGCTGCCGAGTTCGTAGGCGTGTATCAGTCAATTAGGTTCGGCGACAGTGGATTCTGGTTCGGTAACATCGACCCGACGCGGTTGACCGAGCTGGCTCTACACTCGTCACATCCCCCTTTTTCCCGGTAGACGGCACTCGCTGTGTTCGAGGCTACCTTATGCATCTGCTCTGATGATGTATCCCTGTCCCACAACAACACACCCTCAGCAGTTTCTGTCTTCACCTCACTGCGCCTCAGTGGTGCGCACGTGCACGTGTTCCGATACTGCCACTCTCCTGTCACAAGGTCCATGCCTTTCGGTAGATGACACGTCGCGCACGTAACTGTCAAACCGTGTGGCAGCATTGTTTACAAACACGGGGCCACGTGGCCGCTCCGTCTGCGCAGCCTGCCCGCGCAGGCTATCACCGCGCCCGCCCGAACACCGCCGGCGCGCCACGAAGATCACCGATGGCAGAACGTCGAAAGGAAGGAAAAGGAGGGGGTACCACGGTGCGTTATCAAGTGGAAGGGGGAGGGGGGTGAATCGACAAGAAATATAACCTGGTTGCGGGACGGGATACGGCGATTCGTTATCAGCTGAACCGTGAAACTGATAGGTGTTGGATACATGGGAAAGGAATGGTTGCGTCCTCGCCTTGATGAGATCAGACATACTGTCTAGGTGGATAAGTGAATCCATCCATTGTCCTAGGTGGATTTTCAAGCTGTCTGATCACTCACTGTACACTCTTTTCCTGCACTGCATGCGCTCTCTTGTGGACTTGAAGTTCGCCACATGTACGGGCGCCAAATGTCACGTACCCGTCTCCGTAGAATACGTGGAGACGTGGCAGACGTCTCTCGGCCGTTTTCTTGTATTGCCCGGCGCCAGCTCTCTCGCGTAGAGCAGCCTCCTGCGGGGAGGTAGGGGCGGACCGTCCGGCCTGTGTAGCTGCCGAGAGACGTCTCGCACGCTGGAGAAATGTGCAGTGCAGGCTAGTTATGTTAGTCCACGTGTTTTTGCCCGCAGACACGCCAGATACAAAACAACACTCACACACACGGTAAAGAACACAATAAAAGAGATGATAACACACTATAGAATATAAAACAAAAGCGATAATAGCGGCGAGTTTATGGAGCGTCTCGCGGCCGCATCTAGCCTCGAAGGTGGCTCGCACGGGACTGGAGACCAGGACGCCGGTGCACTCTCTTGCGCGCACGGAGCGGAAGTGACGTCATTCCCAAAGGCGCGGTGTGCTGCGGACAGGGCTGTGATCCGGGCTTTAACCCAGAGGCACGGACGTACGACGTCAAAACATGCTTGGAGATGAAAAAAAATATATAGCTATCATTTATTAATTTCTTAATCTGTAGAAAAGAATCTCGCCTCCATGATTACCTTAGTTTGAATTCACTCATAACTACAATTTTAACAGCCTTTAACAGCCTTGTCAAAATAAAAATTAAGTTTTTATCCTATAACAGTACCTAATGGTTTTGCTGTTAGGTGATTTAATGTTTAGTAACTTACAATGCCCAATATCAGATTATGTTTTCACAAATAATATACTTCATAAACCCACAAAAAAAGGTATAACTTGGCTAATTCTATAACAGTTATGTACTACAGTTTATTATATGTATCGTTTTTTGAAATAGTTGTCTTCAGTATCATTAAATGGTAGAAAGTCTATTAACTTTAAATCAGCTTTAAACTAAATAATGTTGACGCCGTCCTCGCTACCTCTGACTATTTAGACGTGATTTTTGCTTGGGTTCGTGATCTCAGGGAAAGTTCGGCCTTGTGGCTAGAGGTAGGGGTTAATGCAGTAGGGCCCCCCGAGCTGTTATGGCCACTCGGGGCGCCTGAATAATAACACAAAGTTTCTGGAAAATAGTTGGTGAATTTAATACAGCACAGCCCAATACATGGTGCTGCCCGTTCTGGCCGTAACAGTTTGCCTGACGCGACTAGTCACACGCGCAGCACACTTCCTCAGTGGCGGCTCACGATTTTAATGCGCGTGAGGGGCGGACTTGTACACGTGATGCGATAGTTACAAAAATACACTCTGACATGGCGCACGATATCTTGATGAACAATACACTTCACTATTACCTATCACTTAATAAACTGGGCTAGTGGCACGTAGGCCCGTGTCTCCGGCGACTCTACGTGATACCTAGATGTGTCCCAGGGACTGAATCGTTAATATGTTCGACGGCACGCGTCACCTGCTGGCTGCCCCGTGCGGGCCAAAACTAAGTAGCTTGTAGGCTAGGTTGGGGCGTGAAGCGCCGACGTAAATTCACGTAAACTTCCCACCGTACTTACGTATGACGTAGAACACTCATCTTGGAGCACTGATTTAATTAAGTTAAATACCTTGCCGTCACCCGCGGTCTTGGCTTCGAGACCTGGGCGGGGCCTGGTGGGAGTTGGTGGTGTGTGGGTATGTTCCGGTGGGCGCCAGGCTAGCACAGTCGTTAACCAATGGTTTTGGGCGTGGATACTTTCTGCCCCGGCGTGGACCACTAGGCCTTCGGCTGTGATTGAATTTAAGAGGGGGGTTTTCGTAGAGCTAGTTATCCAGTACTCTCCTTACACAATATAGTATACTGATCCCTAGCTGGAGGGGGCAAGAAACACTACAGAAGAACACAATTGATTACGTTACTAGGTTTTATTCGGGGCTGACCCCTTTTGCGCTGTGAGCACTGAGTTACACGTTACAGTTCACACAATTTGAGAGGCACTATACTTTACATTATACACTAGAAAGTTCCGCCCTTACGCCATTTCCACCCATAGCAACGGGGGAAGGGGGGTGATTGGGGGCGGCCAATCCCGTAAGCTTAGTTCTTAGCAGTGGCCGGGTCACTTGTGTGAGCCGCGGTCCATGTTAAATTACTTGCGAATGCCCATTAAGTTAGCATCGGCACTTGTGTGCGCGATGTTATTACTTGTAGTAAATGAGGGGCGGGAGTCGGCCCGTACCGTAAATAGACACTGTGAGGTGGACCGGAGTCGCGTCGCCCAATTAAAAATTGGAGTGGCCGGGTTAAGCCCTGCACTGTAAATGAACGCGGACGCACACGGGAAGCTGAAAAAGGAAGGTTTGGTTAGTGACTATATTTACCAGCGTTACTTGGTGGTTGGAAAGCGATGCTGGCTTCCCGTGGCACTAAGGACGTCCGGCCCGGTTCGCGAGTAGTTCGATACTGGCGTGCTAGCCTTGGCGCGGGGGAGAGGTAGGCTGATCCCGCGCGCCAAAGTTCACCGTTTACTGTTATATTTATTTAAAGATAACTTAAAGAGATCATAACCCCTACAATGTTCACACAATAATTACTAAGGCTTAATTCTAATGGCGGAAGGCCTATAATAATTGTAGTTACATTAATTGTATTTAAATGTACTTAAAAGGAAGGAGAGTCAAGTTGGAGACTGTTTGTTAGTTAACCAACTACTCCAGCAGTTACAGACAAGTTAGAACGGGGGGGAAAATGATGATGGAAGAGTCATTTAATTAGTTTAGGCGGAAGGCCGCAAAGGGAGCACTTGCTACGTGTGATTTCAAGTTCCCCACGGAAGTAAGTGGCACACTCCTACGACACACTTTTCTTGTGAAGAGTTTGTAAAAATTGGGGTAATTACTGGGCTCCCTTAATTACTCGTCTTTACGCGAGGGGCACTCGAGCCCTCAGTAATTACCGCACTTTATCTTTGTGGTACGGAGTGGCGGGAAACTCACTTGACTCCGACCGGGTGGCTAGGGGCGCGCTTCATTAGCGGGACTAAGTACGGGCGGTCGCAAGTCGGGCTTGAAGAGGGCCTCCGGCCGGACGACGTCAACCTCATGGTAAATTGAGGCCGACCGCGGAACTGCACGTAAAAGTTTGAAAAAATAAAATACTATTAAAAACCACATGTCAGTGAAAGCAAAGGTTGATGGTTCCGCGTTGCGCGCAGGCTGCCGGCCTGGTTGAGCTCTCGAAGGACACTGCCGGTGTCGCCGCGCGCTACCCCCCTCCCCCGCCAGGCCTTCCGCGGAAACGTGTGAATTTCGCGGGAAACTGAACCGGCCAGGTTCGGGACAAAACGCACAGTGAGACATGATTTTGACAGGACTGAATTATTAATTAATGAAAAATAATGTTTAATAAAAACCTGTGGAAAAATATAATTAAAATAATTTGTTCTAGTGCGGCGGAAGCATATGCCACACCCGGCCTGATCCTTCCGCCGGCGCAGCACTGGTTGCATGGCGTTCGCCTCGTCGCACGCACTACCCTTTGCTGCGCGCACGGGCGCGTTCGGTGCACACGCTTTTGCGAGACGTTGATGAGGCATAGCGGTCTATGCGACAGAGGAGCATTGGCGGTCGGCAGCAATGTAATTGACATCCTCATCAAACATAGTTCCTTTTTTGAATTATTTTTTACTATTGCCGTCACCCGACCTATGTGAAAGGCCCGGGGGGTACCTGACGGGCGCTACGGGCGTCGCGGTGCGCTTGTTGTCCGGAGGGGCGCCAGGCTAGCGGGCTGCTAGGACGTTGGTGTTGGGTCGTGGGTACTCTGCCCCCGCGTTCCCCGCCAGGTACACGGCTTGAATCTACCCTGAATGGCTCTCCCTTGATTGTGAAGGCCGCTCGGCCGTGTGGAGGACGGGAGACTCCGGAAAATTAGTATACACGAGTTGGTGAGAATTACCTTTAATCTAGTCCCGCTACAAAACACTCTCACCAACACTTGGCGACGTCTAGCCGTTACACAATTAACACAGAAAAAACATAACACTACGCGACACTAATGGTTACCGCGGCAGTCTCGCGGGACGCGGGTCGATGCTCGCTGGAGACGGCCAGCGCCGAACATTAACGGGTGCAGGGGGGGCTCTATGAGCGGGCTCCTAATTTCAGCGAAACACTTACGTGAGTGATACGATCTGCAGCACGGTATCACGATGAAGACGGTCGGGATAGGCCCGGTTCCGTAAAATACGCGCCCAGTCGATGTGGGCAGCTATGAATTAATAAGAGGTTTAAATTTAAATATTTAGTACAGAATAAAATAATCGAAGAAAGAAAACTTGGATGCTGCCCACGGACACACGTCTGTTCCCGGCGCTGAGTGGTTCGAGACTGCCGGACATGGCCGCCTCGCAAGGAAGTGAAACTTTCTCTTCTTTGTGAGTCGGCGTCAAAAAACTTATATTAACTTAATTTGCTCTATTATAAGCTAAAAACACGTTCCAGGTGCTCAATTAAAAGGTAGCACCTGGTAATTGTGTGCTTAAGGCTTAACAACTGTTTTATAGTAGTATTTAATTATTTGAATTGTGGCATCAAGTTGGCGACTGTAAATTTATCAACATATTGTCTCACTGTTAGCTGTTTTAGTTGGATTTCTTCTAATCTGACACGATCATAGTCACGGGCATTTTAATTAAGGCCAGTGGCCGCGGTGACTTTTAATGAGGTTTGTTGTCTATTGGGGTCACGCCCGGGACGCTCGCCTGACTCAATCCGGCTGGGCAAGGGGCGCGCTCCGAAAACGGGATACGGTACTGGCGGTGCAGAGCACGGGCTTAAAGGCCATGGTCGGTACGACGTCACTATCATGCGCAGCTTTAACTATTTATTTAAAACAAATACTTTTCATATAGGCAGCACAATATAAACCGTCCTTTAGCAGAAATTATTATTTTAATTTCGAAACTCTTTAGGAACGGTTTATAAAAATTTAAATTTTTCGTCAGTTTTTCAACATATTTAATTATAAAAACAATACTACAATATCAGTGATACAGCAAAACCAAATTATCGGGTAACATAACCGGCCGCGTTAATAATTTTTCGGGAAAACATTGAATAATATCCGTAGGTCAGCTGATTGAGATCCAGATTTAAAAAAAAAAGACGAGTGTTTGTTCTTTATGGTATATAAACTGGAAGGTTGATGCACACAGTAATATTTATTTCTATGTGCAATTATATAATGTGAACACGCTTTTGAAATATTAGGTATTTAATTTAAAGAAAAAAAATTGAGGTTTAAAGTCTAGTAAATTGGTTATGTTAGAGAGAATGCATGAGCTGATTATATTTTTAGATGCCATTGAAGACACCTAATTTTTTCCGTTTATTCTAAACTCGCACTTTTTTTTTTCTATGCACAATTTAGTTTACATGTGCGTTGTTTGCCGCTCTTCATAGTTTGACACAACTGCAATTACACGTAATTATTTATCCTAACCTATTATTCTGTGTAAGGATGGTGTGAGTCCATTCATGTTGTCATTAGTGTCTCAAAACATTTAATCCCTTGTTTATTTCGGTAAATATCTTACGTCACGGCTGTGACGTCATGTGGGTTTACGTAGAACAAAATAGGTACTGAAATTACATGTGTGTGTACAGCCCCCATCCCCTCTAAAATAAATTTAATTAGGTTACACAGAATACAGAATTAGCAAACGCATCTTTATGTTATGTCAGCGAGTGGATACCTGACAAACCTAATTTAATCATTAATCTTGCCTTATTCATGAATAACAGTTGTTAATAACTGAAATAACTGCTATATATTTGTGATATACTCGCCAATTACGATAAATTGATTATAACATGACATTCTTAAATCATATAATGTAAACACTAATGACATATAGTATAAAAGCTATTACAGAATTGGCTTAGCAATGTTAATACAGCCTGGTTATATACTGATAAGAGTGTTAAGTGATAAGTTATCTAACCCAACTGGTCAACACATATTTATGATTTTTTTGCTTTTTTGTATTACCAAAAAACTATTTATCATATCCCAGGACAACATAAGTTTCATTTTGTCATCCAGCAAGATAAACTTGCATATACACATTATTTCCTTCCAATTTTGGATAATAAAAAGAAAGTATTCTGCATTTAAATACATTGAAACCTGTAATGCTCTTGCCCTGCACAGGGGGTGTGGACTTTCTTGTTCTGACTTCCCTCAGTAAACACGGCGAAGATTACACACACACGGACGCCAACACACACATCCCCCCCCCTTCCACAATCACACCCGTCAACCAGTTCCCTAACATCTTAACTCCATGGTCTGTGTTTGTTTTGGAGAACTTACGTCAATATAGATATTATTTTAATAATCTAAGTAGGTAGTTAATATTACGAGTTTATTGGATTGACAAAGTAAGAAAATGCTAATGTTTCAATTATTGTTTTGTTGTTTTAGTAAATTACTAATTACATTATGAAATTCTGTTTTTCTGGCTTTTGCATTTAAATTAGTATTTGGAGTCACGTAGTAACAAATGATTCTATTGGAAGCAAAAATTTAAATTGAATTCAAGATGCTTTCACCTCAGACCAACGTTCTTATATTTGGAGAATCACAGGATCGTAAAACCTAAAATTCACTACAGTTCATTTCGAGGCTGCGTTCTTACCTGTTAAGTTTAAATATAACATATTTTTCATATTGTGAGAATAGTCAATTAGGTTAGGTTGGTTACATTAAAAATACTTAAAAATATTGTGGACGGTTGGTTAGGATAGCTACATTAAAAATACTCTAAAATATTTTTAATGGTTGGTTAGGAATTACTTTAATTGTAGCAATCCTAACCTAATCAACTGTCAACACTATTTTATCCACAATTCTCTATTTTCCCTGTCACTTTAGCCTATGAAAGATTACATCTATATCTTTCTTGTGCAGTTTTTTCTATAATATGTAATACTGAAGTTTCATGTGTGAGGAACGTCGGTGAACTTCGAAACTGTTCGAGCCTCAGACTGGACTGGTGTGAATCTTATGTTACCGAAGTTGTTACGCTAAAGCACAATGTCGGCGGCTGCATCAATGCATAGGCTAACTAAGGTAACTTATAGATGGTAATTTGTCAGAAACTATTAGGAATTTAGAATCATTGTTTTAGGGTAGATAGAGTAACATCTTTAGTACTCAGAAAAGGTATTTTCTGAATTTTCAATTTACGGAAAAGCTGTCTTATAAGAATTTTACAGTGGCAGTGTCTGTATCTACCAATTACCGAACATACACAGACACACTCACACATGTGTGCACATGCATTAGCACGCACTAGTGCTAGAGTGCATGCATGCTGTAGCATTAGAGCAAACCCTAGCACGAGCACTAGAGTGTACTAGCACTAGCAGATGCTATAAGGTAAACTTTTGTCATATAATTTTACTTGATAATCGTTACATTTCTTCAGCTTAGGTTACATCATTCCTGAAATGCTGTCTATTCCATGTTTAGAAATATTTATGTTTGGTATGTGCTTGAGTTAAACTGTTGTTTGAGCAATTTGAGCCTTAGAAGCAGCTTTTCAAAAGCATGATTTACCTACACAGTAATTTGGAGGAAGAGATAAACTTTTTTCCTTGATGTTCTCATATTATATAATGATACAACTAAAATTTTGTTTTAATAAATTATAAAATGCTTTGATGGTTTTTTTATTTTAATTAATAATAAAATATTTATTTTTGTTTATAGAATATCAATGGGAATTTTGGAAAGACTACTGAATCTTTTGAGACACAAAAAAAAGGAAGTAAATGTCATTGTTATTGGATTAAATAATAGTGGTAAATCAACTGTAATTAATCACTTCAAGAATGAAGACAGTAGAACTACTGATATTGTGCCAACTGTTGGTTTTAATGTTGAGAAATTTCGAAGTAAGTAGGTAGTGTACAGTTTAGAAAATTTTGCACAAAATTTATTTTATTCACACCATGCACATTTTAATTCCTCAGATTTAGTTATAAAGAAGTAAAGAATTGTCATGACATTTTGAAAAGTAAACAATTAAAGTACAGTCAACTTTTGTTGAACTGACACCACAGGTTATTCAAAACAGTGGTTAAAGCTTACTACTTAGTAATTAAATAAAAACACTTTGTGATGGCCCTCAACAAAGTTGTTTGCTTTCATATTTGTCATTTAGTTTTGGCTTTTCGATGTCCAAATTTTCAGAAATTGAAATCATAATTAATACTGTCATACAGTCATAAGTTATAAGATAGGTATTCCAAAAAATAAAAATGTATGTATTTTTTAATGGATAGTGTTTGTAGTCTGTACTTTTTAATTCTAACTTTTTTAGTATGTGAATAATCTATTTTCAATGAACTAAACTTATTCTTAATAGCTACTTGCTACTGGTATCTTTATTTGAAACACAAAGTTTGAATATTCATACAATGCTGTCTGTGAAAACGATAAAGACAGGGCTGAACAAAAATCAAAGTTAACTGATGTGTTCTTTTTATCACACGACATCTGACCATACATGTCTTTACTATCATGCCTTTCTACTGCTTGCTTCTAGGTCATCATTGACTATTGATCTTAAAAGAATAAGCCATTGAAGTGTTATATTGCCACTGCTACATACCAAAAATGGCTATTCCTAAAAGTCAAAGATGGATCCCTGTATCAATTATAGTTTTATTTTTCCAATGAAATAGTATTAGTGCTTGGCTGGACTCTTCCATGCTGTCAGTCTTTAACTATCATAGTCGACTGTTAGAAACAGTTTTAAAAATGCTGTCAGAAAGAGGCAGTAAGAAATGCACTGCAGTCCATAATTAAGGGCTTCGCCTACCCGGGCACACACACGGTGCGCAGAGCTTCAGGAAAAACGTGATTTCAATACTACACAAGATATCCGAGTGGGGTCTGTTTACGAAAAGCATTTAAGAGTTCGCTGAGGGCCGAAAAGTACTGGTGATTTCGGATTAAGTTTTTAAACTGTTTTTTTAGAAAAGTTAAAATGGCTAAAATGTATGTATTCAGAGTAATTCTTAGTCGTAAAACAACCAGTATAGATTCTTGAAAGCACTTAACGGACTTGCATTACACCTTTACTTCATTTCTCCGCAATATAACCGCTCAAATTTCACAGTTATCCTGTGACGACGAGAAGACTGCGCGTCAGTTCAGAGCCTTGCGCTTAGAGGCTATACCGCACTAGAAATACCAGCGAGCGTCACGCTTATCATCCCGCCTCACTAACACACATACACCCCTTAAGAACAATTTAGAAAACATGAAAATCTGTGGTTGTATGTTCTGCTACAAAAATGTTTGCATAAAAGAAGCCTTACTAATGGCAGTCAACAAGAAGATTGCCAATGGTACAGCACACTTGTCAGACGGATGACTTGCATCCAGCCTGCAGGGTTCCCAAATCGGTGCTTGCGAACGTACAGTTACCGGCACACGAATGAGCAGACGTTGCTTTGTGATTGTGCGTGCGAGTTCCCTGCTACTGGCTAGAATGAAGTTCATCACGGTCTAGTCTGTGGTCGGGCGACAACGGTACGGCCCGGCAGTATATGCGCGGACGTGAAAACATTTTGTCCTTTACACCTTGCCATAGCTGATGTTTGTACAACAGCTGATAGCATAGTCAGACCTGCGCGCGTAGACTTATTAGTATCATGCCCCACTTTTCGTGCTTACTGAAATTTACAGACATGCTATTCAAGACTGGGGCAGTAAAATTAACGTTGCGCTAAATGAATTTGCGCAATTTGAAAACGTGCTAGGTGAGGGATTGGTGTACAAACATGTGTCCATTATGGGAACTTGGTGATTGCAACTAGATGGTAAATATACACTAGAAAAATATTGAGCAAACATATTGGATAACACTACAGGATCACTAATAGTAGCACCATTGGATTTCAGTGATATCTGTTCATAATAACCATCAGTCATTAATTTTACATCACACCAAAACTTTTTTGATTATGTTTGATGTTATTATTGATTGTTCGAGTCCATTGGATTTTATCTCAATTAAAAATTCACTTGTTTGCGTTAATAAGAAAAAACAAGAATAATAAGAGTAGGTACGTTATTACTTTGTTTGTAGAGTTTATGGAAATGTTTCTGTGATTTCAAAGCTTTGATTAATTCATTATAAAACTAAGCAGGAATGTTTAGATTTTTTTAAAATATAAAGAGGGAAGAAGCTGTTTACATTACCGTTAATACAAATGCATAATTGATTGAGTTCATTGACATCATTACACTTATATAAAATTTTGACAAATTTGGTTTTTAATTGAATGGTATAAACAAGAAAATTGCCATTTTTTAAATTTTGTAAAACAGGAGATATGTTAATAATACGGGGGAAACTGTCCACTGTTATGTTAATGATTAAAGCTTCTTTAATAAGCACTTTTATAGCATGCGTAACAGTACATGTAGGAGTATTATATAAACAGAGATCTAAAAGATTTTGCATTGGGTTAGTATTATTATATTGAGTAAGACCGAGACTTGAAGTAAAGTTGAGTAAGAACTGAGCTGTTAAATTAATGTGGTGATGGAGGATATTATCAGTATTATTATTTGACCAATCGACTCCGGGAATGTTAAAATCACGATGTACCGACAAATTATCTTGACAGGTGACAAGTTTATCTTCTAGAGTCTCAAAATAGGCTTGGTATGTATTTGAAGTTACATTATTAGGTAAGTACACATTGCAGAGAGTGAGAAAATTGCAAGGTGAAATTTTGATTCTAAGCCAAACAGCAAAATTATCAATAGGTTGAACAGATAAAAATTTATATATTTTAATAGCAATTAAAGCACCGCCACCTTTATTCTTCAAAATAAGTAGAGCATTCCTGTCATTTATAAAATTAGATATTGGTCCATGAAATAATGCAAGTTAATACTGTTTTCATTGAACCAAGTTTCTGTGAGACAAATAATGTCATTAGTGGAGTTAATAAGGTTTTCGAAGAATTCAGGATATTTTGTTCAAAGTGCCCTGATGTTTTGGTAACCAATTACCCAATCTTTGTTAGATGACTGCGCTGAAGGGCACTAAAATGCTTCTCCTCGTAGCAAGGATGAAATAGAGGCAGTCATACTGGTGGAGAGAGTCACACTGGTAATGGAAGGTTTAAAGTTTGTTTAAAGTTTGCGCTGCTAGTATTATTAGGCTCCTGAGTGATTAAGACATTGCTGGCGATTTGATCTGGATGGAATTTCCCGTTAAAAGGGCTTATAAGACATCCACTTGGCCAAAAAACAATATTGTTTAATCTGTTAAAGTCCTCTTCCAAGATGGAGACATGTAAAGATGCATATGTGTTGAATTTTGTACGAAGTTTTGTCACATCAACTTGAGCCATGTTGATTTCTTGTGAAATGTAGTCATAATTTTTTTTTCCTGTACGTTTGGTTCAAATCGAGTGACAAAGAGGGCTTGTGTCTTTTTGTGAATTGCTTTAGAGATGGTTTTTAAGGTAGAACTATTTCTAATTACAACTTTGACTGGCATTTTTTTTCAGTCTTGTTCATGTCGAGTAGCAATGTTTCTATTGGGACAAGGTTTGTGCGCATGTTGCACAATGATAAATCCTTTACTGTCGACACACAGGTTGTTTAGTAAGCTCATGTCTACGCTGGATTCTTGCTGAGTCGTAATCAGGTCACTGGTCGGTGTGCCGTTGCCAGACATTCCTGATGTTACCACACGGTCAGCTGTCTTGTGTTGGGAAACTTTTTTACTACTTGATTATAAGTGTTGTCGTAATCTTTCTGAGAAATTAGACTTTGTTTGATCAGAAGTAATTCTTGTCTAATTTAGGCTGTTTCAGATCTTGAATCCATCAGAAGGGTCTTTAAGATTACATTTTAATTTTTTAGATCTTCACCTGTATTATATAAAGATTTAACAGATTTTATTAGATTGTCCATGTTAGACACTTCAAATTTTAAAACTTCTCTTATTTTTTATTGGCTTTAACGGAAACATTAGAATCTGATTTCTTAGGCAGATATTGAAATATGTCTTGCTGGACATCTTGTTCTAATGTAATAGCTATCACATCTTGTGGGGGTAATGAAAACCACGAAAATCACGAGCAGTCAGCGATGAATTAACAATTCCAATACAAATATAAGTGACTCATATTCACACAACTCTAAATGGATTAAAATATTAAAACAAAAACAGCTCATTAGTATGATATTCAGACTAAAATTTACCCCCAATTATTCTTAAAAGGATTTTATGTATGTTTATCAAAGAATATTTACTTAAAATTATTAAGTTAGTTGATAAATTTTTAATCTATCACTAAATCATATATAAATTTTGCAAATATAGCAAAAGGCAGTTAAATTATTAATGTATAAAGGATTGTGTGTGAGCTTGTGACACACTCATGTGGTATATATGTTATTTTTGTAACCTCTGTTTTTGTATGTTAGGATACTTATATTTTAAAAGTTAATGCAAATATATATTTTTTTCAGACCAGAATATTGGCTTCACTGCATTTGATATGTCTGGACAAGGACGGTATAGAGACCTGTGGGAACACTACTATAAAGGCTGCCACGGAATAATATTTGTAGTAGACAGCAGTGACAAATTAAGATTGGTGGTTGTAAGAGAAGAGTTAGAGCTCCTACTTCAACATCCGGACATATGTTATCAAAGTATCCCTATTTTGTTTTTTGCAAACAAAATGGATTTGCCAGAAGCACTATCAAGTGTAAAAATTGCATCAGCACTTGGACTGGAGAGAGTTTCAGACAAGCCATGGCACATTTGCACTAGTAATGCTTTGACTGGTGAAGGCTTACAGGAAGGCATTGAATGGTTCACACAACAGATGAGAGAGTCAATGAATAAATTTGGGAAATAAATTATGTAGATTTTATTGGCTCATGCAGTAAGTTACAAGGTTCTTTAAGATAATGCGCACAAATCTCCTGTTTATTCCATCAGGTTTATTATTGTATTCGACACCACTAAAGTGAAATTGCGTAACAAAATTTCACAACTCAACTACATTATGTATATTATTGTATAGAACAACTTTGTTGTTTTATATTTCTTAACTGAAGCACACACATCAGGTACCTACGTATCCACAATGCACTAACATTCATTGTAGGCTATGCTTATGTATGGGTCATAATTATTAAGGCTGAAGTCTTTCTTGCAGGGATTTGTATCTTCCAAATGTTTTTGCAGCAATGCCGCAAGTGGAGTTTTAAAAACTGTTAAAGGAAAGGGGTTGCACACATACCAAATGGAGGTACACAAATATGCACTGGTAGATGTTCTTTCCAGAAAAACACTGTCTCTATAGTCATTTGCCACTCCTACTCTGCACAGATTGCAGCATAGCAGTAATAGACTAAACTCTAAAAATGTATTATTTAAATATTTTATTTACTTATAAAAAATGTTTCTCATCAATACTTGGTCAAGCGTTTTCAAGCCAAGATCCATGCCCACCACTTCCTGTTCACTTGTTCCAGGCCAAAGATAAATACATTTGTTCTCTTAGATATCTGCTACAGTCATCCTGAGGTCTCTTGGAGAGCCAAGTAAACTGAATACAATACCAGTAAAATTTTCTTATCAACTGAAGGTTATTCCACATTTTGAAAAGTCACTTAGGCTTTATATAAAATAAATTAATACTTACAGAATTACAAAAAATTATTTGAAATATTATTCAGCCTTTGGGTTGAGGCCATTTCTGTTTTTAAATACTAATTATCAACTATTAATGTTTTAACATCTCCAGGCTCAGCCATTGCCAAAAGCAGAGATTATTAACAAATGGCATATAAATTTTGATTGGTCCATGTGAGTGACCAAGAATGGTGGGAGGGTCCAACCAATCAGATGATTCTTAATGGATGATCTTTTATGGTTGTTGAAGAAAAAATTAGAGAATTCAGGCAAGCAACATGGTATCAGAGAATTTTTAAACAGTAACGCTAACGTAGACCAGCTTATTACGTTCTTTAAATTTCATGTACTATATTAAATTTATTTTGACTTTCTATATTCCAACACAGTCATGGCAACTTATTGTATACTAGTCACATTCTTGAAATGTGCATGCTATCAATTACTACCCATAAATTTTAGATTATATAGTATATACATCATCACACATGGTGCCTAGCTGTATTATTTTGAATCATAATTGTTCTATTATTTTTGTTTGATGATGAAAATAAATGCTTATACTTACTTCAGTAAAGGGTATTTATTTGTTACATGTAAGTTGCATCCATAAGTATCACCATTGTACATTTTTTTTTAATGTAGGAATTAAAATTATGTTGAGAATACCATAACAAAAAAAATGTTTTCATAACTTTAATTAACTTTATGTGTGTCAGAATGTCGTCCAGTGACAAGAAGGCAGTCAGGTGCAGGTAAAACTCCCAAGGAAAACACCCTCAGAAGATGTGCAGCTGCGAGATCAGGTGCCTTTGTTCTGGGACAGCTGACGCAGACACCAACTGGGGAGAGGAGGGGTGACTACAGGGATGAAGGGAAGGACAGGAAGGAGAGTTGTGGGCATATGTGGGATGGTGGCTGGTGAGTTACGGGATGGGAAAAAGACGAAGCTGTGCAGTGGACTGTAGGGAGGGCTACGTATCATTTCTGCGAACCAGGGCAGCAGCGGCTGAGGCAGTGGCAGTGGCCTCATCTCACTGCTGAGATTGACTCATAGACGAGGGGTCCTGAAGGTCACTCCCTAGAGAAGAGACAGCTGTAGTCCCTGAGATGGCTACCAAAGGACAAGGAATGGTTGAAGTCCTGAAGGTCACTACTAGAGGAGGGAAGTAAGAACGTGAACCAGTTGCTCAATGTTCAGATTTATTTCCCTGCATTCTCTGAGGGGGAATTTTCTCCTGACGGCCAAACTCCAGGGTCAAATATACACGGACACATTAATACTGCAATGTATAAACACATTACATGTTGATATGCACATAATTTAGTCAACCAGTTGAGAAGCAGCCAGGTGCTGAAGTAATTAATTGAAGCATTATGTTTGTGATTTTGTAAGAGGCTTTATGCTGTTTACATTATGCCATAATGAATGCTCAAACTTAAAATAATTGTTGTTTTTATATTTGCCTGTACTTGCATGCATTCTGAAAGAAATAAATTGACATTTTTAAAATTTCAAATCCATTTTGATTTTTAAATTTTCTTAGGTGAAAAATCATAGCATTTCTAAAGAATGAGGCCCATTTCTCATAATTATTTTATATTTCAATTAAACTTATAGAATTTTATACGGGCTTAACTTTCACAAAATGAAAAAAATATGTAAATCACAACTGTTTGTAGAACTAGTTGCCCAAGTTACATTTTTAACAATTTTTGTGTGTGCCTGTCAGGGGAATTAAATGGATTACAGAACAAACTTCTTACGCTTAAAGGTACTGCTACTGGTGTGGCTACTTCATAATATGGTTGAAATTTTTTTCCAAAAAAGTTCTTTCATTTCACCTAGCCTTTCAAAATTTCTGTTTTGTAATTAAATTATTTAATATTACCTTACCTTTCACAATTGTCAAAACTGTGAGGATAATTAACATTGAAGTACGGTACAAAAAAATCAATTTATATCATTAAGTAACCAGTAACACTTTCTTTAAAACCAAAAATTTTCAGTTCTATACTACATTTAATTTACCGAACTGGAATCTCATGAAAAATATTGTAAATGTAACCATGGCAGTTAATTAGCAACAAGTAGGCAATATACAGGATGTTCGAAAAGAGTGTGTTATAAATTTAGTGGGTGATGGGGAATGCCAAAACAAGCCATTTTTGTTAACGAACAATATGTCCGGAAATGAAACCATGCAATATTATAGATGCAAATAATAGCACAAATTTGAATCTGGCAGGCTTTAGGGAACTACTCTATTGGCTGAGGACATGCGATCGCTGTGCAGTAGCGTTAAAATGCTCTATGGGAAGCAGGTGATGAGCCAGCACAAACATTCAGAGTTAGCCATACAGAGTTTGGTGTACATCAATCACCCTTCGTGGTATGAACTTCCAGTTTCAAGCAGTCACTGGTTCAGCCGTACGAAGGTCTTCCTATTTGGTACGTGTCTGTTGTGAATGTTCCCTCAGTAAATGCACACTGCTCCCTGCAGCAATTTTTTTTACATACCCATACACCATTAACATATCAACAATTTCTGTGGATGTAAAAATCTGCTGTGCTATTGCTGTTTGTCAGATCTGTAATTGCACGAAGTACTCACTAACAGTAAACACTGCGCTAATCGCCCAAACACAAACATGTAAACGTAGCACAAACAACCATCCACTGTGCTGTACACCAGACTGCTGGTTGCTAGTGTACCTAAATGTCTGTGCCCGGCTCGTTTAAAAGTCATTGTGCTGCGATTGCGTGTCCTCTCAGCAATTGGCATAGTACCCTGTAGCTCACCAAACTCAAATTTGTGCACAACTGTCCATGCCCGTAGATTGTAGTGTTTCCTTTCCGGACATGTTTCTTAACAACCAATGCTCGTTTTGGCATTCCCTACGACCCGTTAAATTTATGCCCCGCAGTTCGTGAACATTCCGTATATTTTTAATTTTGTGATGTTAAAACATTTAAAAAGTACACAATTTTAACCGTGTATAACATAAATATAAAATAACAACCTAAATGGGACGTACCCCCTTCAAATTGATTAAAAAGAAAATGGCAATTATGCTATTGCTAAATTATAGAAGTATATTTTACTGTACGTCTTATCCTTAGATTGCAGTGTAATAGACTGTTTGTCTGATAAAACAAAATAATCAGAACAAAAAATAATTCTTCAAATTAATTTTTCAGTAATAAAAAAATTCTTTATTAGGTCCATAAATTTTGAGGTTAAACGTCCATATGTGAATTTAGGATGATTGTCTTTCTGAAGAAAATGTTTGCAAGTCCAGGGATTTCCTACTCTAGCTAATTCTCGGTTACAGCGCAGGGCAGTGATATTGGTGACACATAACTACAAAATTGAATATAGGAAAGTATGACAGTATCATTTATGGGGAATGCTGAAGTCATGTCATGCTTACACTTGCTGGATAGTCTTAATGAATATGTATACTAATTCTGTGATATTTTTTACATCCCTATTACTGTGCAAGTGATAGCAGAAGCAACAAACAATAATCCAGTGCTGTCACTAGTGTTGAAAATGGCCAAAGAGGATTAGCGTAATCACATAAATGACCCCAGTAATCAGAACTTTCTTAAGTGCTTTGTTCTTGCATGTCAGGAAGGATGTATAACGTGGGGTGACCATGTTGTAATTCCCCCCTGAGCTACAGTAGAAAATTTTGAAACTGTTGCATGCTGAATATCCAGGCATTGTGCACATAAAAATGTTGACTCGTTCATTGATGAAGATGCACAGAAGACTGTGAAAATGTGTGAGGCTTCTCAGGGTATGCAGAATGTGCGGCAGGATGTTTCAACAGTGGAGAGCGGTCCCGTTTCTTAACAGGGACGTAGTCAGGGGAGGTGTCTGAGGGGTCCGGACCCCTTCCTTCCTGGATAAAAAAAAATTGAGAAGACAGAATAAGAAATTTATTGCAACTTGGCTACATAAGGTCACAGAGAAATCAGTTTGGGGGGACTGTAATCCTTAGTGGGCTACAATAATGCATTTCCTCCTCAATCTAGCCCAATGTGCCTCATACACCGAAGCAGCAGGAAATGTGTTTCCAAGTACGCTGTTTTACACACGTTATTTGTAAGCATGTATTTCATACAAACTTCAAATGTGTGCTTGATGTATTAAATGAAATCAATATATGAATTTATGGCTTCAAATTCTTTGGTTTTTATATTAAATTCATATACCCATTTATGGTTTCACAGAATCATAAGTTTTGATGGCTCAGAACTTTTATAGTAGCCCTGTTACCCTATTTTTATAACAATTCACTGAATTAACTACATTATACATCTTAAGTAATAAGTAGCAAAGTCTTGTATTGGTCAGTAACAAATAAGTAAAAAGTAATACTTTGAAACTTTTATGAAGAATATTTTTGGGTTTTTTGACGTTCTTTAGTTGTAATTTCAAACCACACTTAAAAGATTCAGTAGAAAGTAAAAAAAAAGTATGGTAGCATTAGCTTTTTAAGCCTTTTTCTTTTGATAACACATATTCCTTCATAGGTCTATTTAAATTTTTGTAAATTAACTATTTCACAGGGAAATTAGTCTGCAACATCTGAACACTTTTTAATTTCTTTGTCTATTTAAAAATATCTATATAATCAAAAGAATGGTTCATTTCTAGGCATGTGTGAATACTCAAAGCTTCCAATATGAATAGTTTATTATTTGCATTCAATTTGACTTCAAATACCAACACACTGAATTAACAAACATTCAACTGTGTATGAATAATTGACATATCATACCTAGTAAGTTTGTCGTATATCAAAGTTTAAGTCATTCGTGCGATAAAAAATACCCATTAAATAATGTATGCACATTATCAAAAAAATTAACTAAACTCTGTATTTTTAACACGTAATAAGTATCTTAGAGATTTTTCACTACTGTTATGTGAAACAGTAGTATAAAAAATACACATGGACAACTGAAATTGCTGATTATTTCTTACATTTTAAACTCTAGAACTAACAGTTTTCGTTTTGTCACGTGTACCCAAAGTGGGAAAAAATAAATAAACATCTACCATAGACTACAACACATGACACAGACACCCCTTTGCAATGGCCATTAAAACGTTTAAGTTAAAACAATGTATAAATTGATAGTCACGATCGATCTACCTTAATGCGACACAGAAACAGGTACTTAAATTAATTTACCAGGCTGCCATTAACAATGGAAATGGGTAAATAACTAGGGTTTAAAATGTAAGATGAGCTCATTAAAACAATATTTGGTGAATACAGCATTTTTAAAATATCTCACTTTTTTCATGAAATGGGTTGGATTTCATGGTATTTTTAAATTCACAAAAATTACCTTAATATGTAGAGAAGCAGCTTCTGGGAATGGGAAACAGACCTGCGAGCGGAGCTTCCCTGAAGGTCATGCCTTGCCACTGGTCGTGCCTGCCTGCTTTGTCATTTGTTTAATTGTCTGTATTGTAGTTTGTTGATCATTTTATGTCGTGCCAATTTCAAAAGTTTCTCAACTGTTGGTGGGCATGTCACAAATTTGTAAATAAATAAATAATTAAAATAATGAGTTTACAAATTAGTGACTGTGAAGTGGTGTACTATTTTATAATTAATTGAATATTTCACCAAATTAATGGTGCATCACACATTTTTTAAAATCATTGTTAATAGTGCACAGGGCATGCTAAACACTCACAAAGTGATTCCGAAAAAATAAGTTCTCTTTGTGTTTTTGAGTAAATTTTATATTTAACATTGTCTTCGATTGAATTTTTTTGGGGAAGACTAGATATCTGAAAATTTACGTGATCATAACTAAATAGAAATATTTGGGTACATTAGGTCAGCTCATTAAATACAGTTAGGTTGTTAAAATTAGTGATGGGTCGAGTCACCCTATTTCAGCATCAAGTCGAGTTCGAGTTAAACAAAGAAATTTATCTTCGAGTCGAGCTCGAGTCGAACTCATAGAAATTTGTTTTCGAGTCGAACTCGAGCCGAACTCATGGAAATTTGTCGAGATGAGTCAAACTTAGCGAGGTACAAGTTGCAGAATGATGAGCGAAATAAATAGAAGTAAAATATTTCTCAATATAATATAATTATTGAAGGTTGCCCTACACTTTTTTTTTGTCTTTTTTTTTTATCTTCATACTGACACTAAGTGAAAATGCACATCCAAGTGACGAATCAGACTTGAAGTTGATTATGACAGAGTCTTGTAAATTTTTTGCAGCATTTGCATAAATTTTTTCAAAAAATTCCCAAATCTCTGCTCTTGATTTCTGTTCGTCACTTTGTGACGTCCCAGGCCGTACAAACACATCCATTCCACTAATTCTAAACCGTTTATGATTAATACGACGCCGGAGACGCAAACATTACTTTCAAGTGTAAACATAAACTTCAACAGCCTCAATTTTCCGTTCGGCCATGGAAAACTGGTTGGAGATTTCAATTATTGTTGATATCGATTTATCAAAGTGGCAACATTCCCTGGCTGTATGATGACTTACGTAGGCCATTGGCCCGGAGTTAAAATGGCGGCTATCTAGTGTTTAGTAGTAAATATTATTTACTTCCAAAGCTGCCCAAATATTGACGATGTTCGTGGTTTTATTCATGACTGAATCTAGAGAACATTTTTTAATTCAGTTATAGTTAAATAAAGGTATTTTGTTGCAATTAGAAATATTAAGTGCATATTGAAGGATGGGATGCAATGTTTGCGGTTATACACGATCGAAAATAAATAATCTTCCGACTTCGTTTTCAAGGTTTTCAGTGTTGGATCAGAGGTTTTCCACTAGGTAGGCCTAAATAACACGTTATATTTTATTTTAAAGTGCATGGTTTCGGATAAGTACCTTCACGACTGGAAGTTGTGCAACATTATGGTCGAGCCAAAAACTAAACTTTGACGAGACTCGAGGACACGATCTTAATCAACTCGGTTTTCGAGTCGAGTTTAGTTTCGCCAGCTCGACTCGACTCGCTCGATTTTTCGAGTCTCGACCCATCACTAGTTAAAATATTTAAATTTTTGTTAAAGTAGGGTTCACTAGCTGTGAAGGGCTTTGAAATCAAGAAAATTAAGTTGTTTTACAAATTAAAAATGATAGAAAATTATTAAAACCAATATAATTCAATTTTTAGAATAATTTTTAAAGTTCTTGGATTAATAATTTTCTGATTTTTAATCATTTTAATCCCACAATTTCCCTGGACTTCATCAACATCCTCACTACAGTTTTTCTTAATCCACGAGAAATTAAAAAATTTCCTTTGAGGGATAATCAAGCAATATTAGCAGTACACAAAAACAATAATTTTCAATCCTTCCCTTTTAGAAGAAACCTGTACACTTAACATTAATTATTAAATTTTATATATTGTGAAAATAATGGGGTTGAACACACATTAAAATTAAGAACTACAGAACTTGTAAACAGTCTTTCTGTGATTTATTTTTGCATTTGCTAACTGTAAACATAAGTTCCAATCATAGGATATTTACAATATTACAAAAGAAAATGTAAGTGTGTAGTTTTCATGATAAACCACAAGCAGATGTTCAGGAGTTTCTTCACAACTAAGCAATAATTATTTTAGCACAATTTATTTACACAATACCTTTTTAACATTGAATTGCACCAAAAGCAGGAAAACAATATAATAGTAGGGGAGCCCATGAGGCTAAATGGGGATTTGCTCGAGCGTCGTGGGGACATCTTGTATTTTGAAGATTAGATGATAGGAAGAATAAAAGGTTATATAATGTTTTCTCTTTCAGCGGTGGGGGAAGCGTCTACAGGTTTTCAAAAATGTAAAAATAAACCATTACATGGAAATACTTGAGCATGTCAGATATAGATAGTTTAGGTGCCCCAACATATCTCTGATATCAAAAATATATTAATCTGCCGGCTTGCGTGGTGAGGGGTGGCCATCAAGAAGGGTAGAAAATTGAAAAGAAAAAAAAAAAGAAATTATTTGAGCAAATCAGTTATACTGAGGGGATGTTTAGTAAACCCTAAAAATGCTCCCATTCAAAAGACTGACGATTCGGAAGTGACACAAGCTCGTAGTGAATTTTTGAAAATGAAAAGAAGAAAAAAAATAATTAGCCATATTGAAATACTTGAGCGTGTCAAATTTTTATACAGACGGTTCAGCTTAATGTCCTAGTCGTGCTAGCCTAAAATTTGACGATTATTTGGAGGGGAATTCTTAATCTGAGACTCGAAAAAAATTATTTTATGAATTATGTTTTTCTTTTCAAAAACCATGAAATGTGACAAATAAAAGCACAAAAAATTAAGCAGATATTTAGAAATATGATTTATTCAGAAAAAAATTTTAAATAAAATATAATTGTTGAAAAAATATATATTTTTTTCAATCTTCATCGTTATCCGAGGAATTATCGTCGTACTGCAAATCTACCGATTCAACTGGGCCGTCAATATTAACTGTGGTTTCCATATTTGTAACAAGAAATCGTTATCGTTATAACAATTAACAATATTTTATTTATTCCAAGAACAGCGTGTTATTAAAGTATTGAAAAGAAATATACCCAAATCAGAAGTATCTCCTAGAATAACTGGTGTTATGACAACATCTTCACAGGCTTCTGGTAGGTGATTACCAGCGAACCAGGTGCGAGAGTCACAGATACGGAAAAAGTTAACGTGAGCGAGAGGCGTGGAGTGGGGAATACATGCTTTGCCCCAGCTGCAGGCACTAAATTTTTTAGACAATTTTTTCTTACTTCGGCTTGTGGAAATCGGCAGATTACCTTTTTCCAGTTATTTTTGCATTATTTCCTCCAAAATAAAAATAAACTACGATTGAGAATGTCCAGACGACTTTTTTTTTGCAAGTTTGTGACCCTCCCACTTTTTTACATTACGCTCAAATCGTCAATATTATTGAAATGCATACTTTTTAGCTAGTAATTAACTCACCTTACCTTAATCTGACACGCTTGAGTATTTATGACGATTGATTTTTTTTTACTATTCTGTTGGGTTGCCCTAGCTGCACGTTCCTATATAAAGGGCTTATACATGGTGGAGGTACTCAACAAAACGCAAGGTATCCTCCCTTATGTTCCTCTGCCACGCTCAAGTAAATCCCAAAATCCCCTATTGGGCTCCCCTACTATAATGCTTTTATAATTCTAAATAAGCTACATATAATTTTCATTTATGATTAAATATAATTCCCCACGTGTTTTTTACAAAATATTAATCTAACAGTCTTATGCAAAACAGTTGTAGACAAATTTCTTTTAACATTTTTATAAAATATTATCTGCACAGTTTTATAATGACAGTCCTGTAAAGTACTTTCCTCCATTATATGACATTAACATGTTACTGGTAAAACAAGCTGTCTTACATAAATTTGTAAGTCATGACACCAAAAAACATACAATTTTCAATTCTTTGTTTTAATTGTTTTTGGCAAATGAACCTCCCCATCCCGTCCTTCCCAAAGCTCAGTTCAAGTAAACAATACACACAATCACATACTGTAATGTTTTCTGTGTTTCGTCACGTAAACAATTCACACCATCACATAGTGTACCTGTAACGTTTCTTATGTCTCAAGTTGAATACACGAGTGACTCGATGATGCTTACACTTGGCACAAATGAACACTTCAGGAATGTTGTTTTTCTTAACTTTAGCACACGATAGATGTATCCATGTTGAACACTTACTGCACTCTATCATTGGACGACCAGCAAATGGCTTGGAACAGTAACACGTAACAAGATCATAGGAGTCATCATCTGCAAACAAAGTTTAAATAATATATACAGAACATGGCTTAAATCATAAAATAAATAACAATTTTTTTTATACAAAAGATAAGTTAAACCCAAATTTTCAGTGTACACAAAGAATTAACCATTAAAAAACTGTTAGAAAAAATTCATAATCATACACATGATAAAAAGTCTACATAAATTCAATAAAATAGTTTCTATTTAAATTTTATGACTAAAATTACAGTGACAGGTATTTAAACCTTCAGTCTATGGTTTGGCACTTCTGTAATCTGGCATTCCGACTCATCTGGTGGACTCTGGCTGTTGACTCGGGAGGACAGTACGCATCACTGAGCTGTGGTTTTTTTTAGTTCGCCCGCAATTTACGGTTACAGTCTGTTTTCATTTCCTTTTTACTAACAGGTTACATTTTACGTTTTATGGGTACATTTCTGTGATGATTTTTTTAAGAAGACCAACTCCCATTCATTTTGTTTCTATTGCGAAACTTACTACAACTTGTTTTGAATACCATTGTACTGTATATAAACCTTTTTCGTATTTCCGTTCAAACTATGTTGACGTTCGATTATCCAGCAGAATCTTTAAAACAGCATTCCCATGGTTCCAAACATGCAAGATAAAAGACTATATATTAAATACTATAAATGTTTTTGATCCGCTTCCTAGTAAAACATTTTGAGGGTAGCTAATTTAGCCATTAGTGAACATTAAATAAATAGGTTCACTTAAATAAAATGTATTATCATCACGTATTAATATTAATGTAACATGTTAATCTTAATACAGCCATTCTATGCTGTTAAATTTACATACTAAAATTGAAATTTGCAGACCAATCCACTTCTTCCATTAAATATTTCATTGCCCTGCCACTGCCTAACATTGATTGGTAGCATAATTGCTATACAAAACAAAGTCTATGAAACAAAAATAAAAGCAAAGTCGTCTATAGAGAGTAATTTTGTCACAATAATTTTTGAAGAATTTTGCAAGAAATAAAATTTGAACATCCTGTTAGTTAAAACACCTTCTGATTTGAGTGATTGCCCAATCTGAAACAACAATTTTGGACTTTTTCTGCTGACTTGGATTTTTACTTTAGCACCTTGAGTTGGTTCACACATAGATATGCATTTGGAAATTAATTGAAATGTTTTAACATCTTGTAATTGCGAAGCAAATGGGTGCTATGATTTTGTGGCCTGGCTATACCAGAGAGGTGGTCCCACAAAGCACATAAATGAACAGGTAAAAATAACTTCAAGCAGCTTATGCACCAAAAAGCAAGAAAATCATCAGAAACACTTAAAAGGCATGAAACAATGTAACTTGGTTATAAAACGTAATGCAAATATACAAATACTTCTTGACAGAAATAAGAAGATCGTATTTAAATGATATCAGAAAACCTAACCAAAGTACTGAACATGCTCAGCCAACATAATAACTCTTTAATTAAACTGTGTAGCAAGTGCAGAGGCCAGTTGCTACAACGGGAGTAGTGTCTTGATTAAAATGTTTGTCAGCAAGCACACTTACCTGATCAGGAAACAAATTATTTTGTTTAAAATACACACTCATGGAAAAAATGTATTTGATTAGAGCTGTTTTGATTAGTGCTCTGTTTTCCTAGAATGAATTAGGGCATTATTTGGAGGGGTCCAGCACTACTGCTGCTTATTTAGGGACTTTTTCGTGACTTTTGTAACCAGCCCTTCAGTTTCTTTAATTTTTTGTGACTTTCATAACTTGTAAAATGAGGTTATTATGGTAACTGAGAGGCTACTTGGACTCTGTAGAGCATAAGAAATAAAAAAGGCTTTTTTTATTTAAGTAGCTATGTGGAATAATTTTTTTCATGATTTGCTATGTTGAAAAATTTGTTTATCTACAATGTATTTCATTACTAAGATAAAGTAAATTTTTCATGTAATATAGGTTATGAAATTTTAATTCTTTGTTATGAAGTTTTCCTGCATATACGTATATGTAAAATATATATTTTTTTTTTCCTCTGACTCCTTGGATAATGTTATAAGAGAGTTCTTCTGTAGTAATAATAATAATTTTCACTCACCTGATCCTGATTCAGAGTCTGATGATTTACTCTCAGGAACACTAACTGTGGTGGATTCTTCAGATTGGCTACTTTCTGCTATACTTTTGGTGCTCCCCATAGGACTTGCAACTGCTTCATGTTGCTCCTACACAATAAACATAAATGTGGATAATCCTTTAGATTAAAAAGAACTATGCAGTGATAAAAATACAATTTTGTTCAAAGATTAAACTTATTTTACTGTGGATTTTGAGTGCCAGCCAAACAGTTGAGGGACCTAAAATGACTAACACTGCACATAAGCACAACCTACTATCTCATTACAGCTGACAAATGTATACATAAAACTACTATTAAACACACATTTACAAGACATACAGGTATATACATATATAGTATATGACGTCATCCGGGCCTGCGGCCCCCTTTCAGCCCGATATGCCACTGCCCCAAACACCACCATCTGTTCAAACCTCCCGCTTGTGCGTGCGTGTGTGCGTGTGTTGGTCGCCCAGCAAGAGGGTGCTTAGCTGCAGTGCGCCGCACCCCTAATTTGTAGTAATAATTATTGTAATCCTTTTCTTTTCGCCCCAAAATAGTGTCACGACGGCTATGTATGTGAGTGTCTTTTGTTTAATTAATTTATGATGTTTTGTTAATAAAATACGTGCAAGCACGGACAAGGACGCTCCCTAGCGGACGACCGAGGAACTAGCATACAACTTTGTAACGTTGCAGAACCCTGCCCTCCTAGCTCAATGTTTTTCTTTTAAACGTCTTTTTTGTATATGTAAGTATTAATAAGTCCATGTTTTTTGAGTGGTGTATATGTTATGAAACAGTAGAATCAGACATTATGAATATTAATATATGTTATTTGCACGTGCTGTGTGTTTTGAGAAGGTATTTTGTATTTTATTAGACATTTTTAATCATTACTATTTTTTATGTAATTATTCACAAATGAGCCGCTGTTCTAGATTTTTGTCTGTTTAGGCCTACTTTTTCAGGTTTTTTCTAAATGATTTTAATTTTGTAAAGTAATTTGTATTATAATTGCTGTTTGTAATGTTCATTAACGTGTGGAATGATTCTAGAACACGGGACTGTGTCTGGTGTGATGGTTAGAAAGAGAGGCATGAGAGGCCTGTAAGTGGGAGTGAGAAAGAAACAGGTTATCTTTAAAAGATTTGTGCAATGGGAGTGCATGACTTGATGTAAGTTTTTGGACATACGCCATTGCTAAGAACTTTTTCTGTTGAAGAAAAACTAATAAATAAAATAAATAAATAAAAATACTCAAAAAAAGACAAAAAACACACAAAACTAAGCAAACAATTGCTGTTGTCAACAAGGATATGAACACCACAAAATATTCCGAAACAGGAATATGGTCAGCAAACAAAGAAAAACAAAGAAAAATGTACTAAGAGAACGAAAAAATCCCCACAAATGATGACAACAAAAAATATAGAAAAACAAAATAATTCAGCACAACAGTTGAAGCGAGACAAAAAACATGACAAAACGAAAAGACAAACAAATACAATAGTTTTACCTAAACAGAAACAAGCGACGTTTCGGGAACTGCTATCTGCTCCCGTCCTCAGGCAGAGACGCACATGGTACGGAAACACAGGTGCGACTGAGAAGGGGCTGGAAAATGAGGGTATTTAAAAGAAAGAAACAGTGCTTCCCCGCTAACTGAGATAAAAGCTGGGATTCCCCATTGGTCGTGGGAAATGTGTGATAACTGCTGTCTCACGGTGTGGGAGGGAGAAAGAGAATGTAAAGTCCCTGGCTCTATGGAGAGAAAACTGTTTTCAATATGTGTTCTGTGTTCCTATTGGCTTGTATCTGTAAGTGTGAATGAAGAGTGCGTAAGATTGGTCGGTGAGGTCATGTGACGTCTACTCCCTGCGTGGAGGAGATGTGTCATGAGTTCATCAGTAGTTGTCGGGCGATCGCTGCCAGGCGAGGCCGCGTTTCGGCGGCTCGCGGTTTTTCGCTAGGTGCGGCCGTGTTCTAGGCCGCACATATTTCGGATATTTCCTGCAAAAGGTTGTTGAAAGACTTAATTGACGTTATTTTTGTTTATTAATTTTCATCGCCCGGGCTGCGAATATTTCTCGACAGGCGAATGTACGACGGGAATGAGTGAGCGAAGGATTGAAAGTGTTTGGATTCGTCTGTGCATTCTAGTTTGAAAGAATAAAACAAAAACTACAATCAACGCTTTAAATCTTTTTATTATTGTATGTAACGAACCGTTACAACTTGATTTAAACTATTTTTACCAACATAAGTAATAATTACAGACGGTCTGGTCATGGATGTGATGTGCTAATTTTTATAAAGAGTTCATGTTATTTTTAATAATAACCCGGGGCACGCAATAGCTAAGATGTTAACAGTAATTGTGTTCGGCGCGAAGGGCGCCATGTTGCCTTCCGCAAGCCCTTGTCTCACCCCAGTCTCCTTCTACAGCCGGCCGAGAGCGGACGTCTCTGCAGACACCCCGAGGACATCACCGTTGTTTCACCGAGAAGTAGTTCTGTTAAGTAATTTTATTCAAATCGTTTTCATCCTATCCTCAGGGCCTCTCTCGGTCGGAGAGACTGTTTAATTAATAATTCTTTACTCTCCGGAGTTTTTAGTCATCCGTGTAAGAAGTAAGAACTTGAGGCGACCACGTGCGTGGTTCGCCTCCTCACCTAAATCGATTCGTGCCTCGGGCGTTTTATAACAGTATCAAAGAAGGAGTTTTATAAGGGCGTGTAACGTGAGTAAATAAAACCAACTTAATTGAACCACGTGTCTTTGTGTTTGGGGGGCCACGTGGGTCCTTAACCTGGTCAGTGGCGTGTGGGACGCCTGAGAGCCCACTGCGGTTAATTAGAAGCGTGCCCGACGCTGAGAGCGGGCTCGGTCAGGAACAGGTGCTGGATTAAACCTCAGGAGGGCTAATATCTCGCCGCACACGGGCCACATAACGCCCTGAGTTAGAGTTTCAAGCCGGGTCCATGTGCCCGTGGTGGCGCCCATTATTTTCCACCAGTATTCAAACCTTAACACCGGTACGCCCTCATATACATAAACACACACATATATACATATTCAAAGGGAAAAAAACTTTTAAAGTAGTTATAAATAATTTTGTTAATAAATATCATGCAGCATTTATATGAACTATTATGGTTAGTTTTATATCAGATCCTTGACAAAAACATTTTTACTAACAAAATTCAAAAAAGATATTACGTCATTAAAATGTATGGACAACCTATCAAAAATGTCATTTTACTTGTTGGTTGAACAGAGTAATTGTTAATTTCTGACAAAAAAAAGGGGGTTCCTGTTGAGATAAATATTTGAATACCTACAACAAACTTTCGCTACAAAACATTTTTAAATAAATAAAGCATCTTATAGTCTCCTCTTTTAACTCTAATGATGGTAAAATAGTGTGGAATTTTAAAGGCTATATAATAGAGGATTTTAGTTAGAATATTTTCTTTATTTTGGGTGTCAAACTTAAATAATGACACTAGTTATTTCACCCTACAGGAATCAAGATGGAGTGCTAAAAGATAGACAGAAGGTTCCATCTAAATAATACTTAAAATCTTCGTTAGATAGCTCTCTAACTAAATGACCATACAAACACTTCCATCCACAATTTTTATATTTTTTGAAATTCAACCCCTAAGGAGTGAAAAAGAAGTAAGAATGTTAAAAAAATTAATAATTATATCACCAAATTTAATTAAGCAAAGCGAATAATTTTGGGTACCATTATTAACATACAGAAATTTATAGCAACAATTTTTATATTTCGTGAAAATTCAATCCCTAACATGTGAAAAAGGAGAAATATTTTTAAAAATGAATAAATATATTTTCAAATATAATTAAACATAGTGAATGATTTCGGGTACCAATAATGACCAACAAAAAAATTTCATTTACAATTTTTTACTGTGTGAATTCCAACCCCTAAGAGGTGAAAAACAGGGTAGTATGTTTTAAAGATTAATAAATATATCTCTGGATTTAATTAAGCATAATTAATTATTTTGGGTACTAATAATAAATAAATGAAAACTACCAACCACAATTTTTATATTGTGCAAAATTCAAACCCTAAGAGGTGAAAAAGGAATCTGTTTTTTCTATTAATAATTATATCTCTGAATTTAATTAAGCATTTATATGATATTGGGTACCAATAATAAACATAAGAAAACCATAAAAAATATTTTTTTTTGTTGTGTTTAATTCATCCTAAGGGAAGAAAAGGGGTAAGTATGGTTTTAAGAATTATTATTATGTCTCCGAATTCAACTAAGCATAATATATGATATTGAGTAGCAATATTAAACATAAGAAAACTAACAATCACAATTTTTATATTTTACAAAATTTTATCCAAAGAGGAAAAAGGGGTACGTATGTTTTAAAGATATATAATTATATATCTGAATTTAATTAAGCGTTAAAATGGTTTTGGGTACCATTAATGAACATACAAAAACTTACAACCACAATTTTGTATTTTTGAAATTCAACCCCTAAGGGGTGAAAACGGGATAAGTATGTTTAAAGATTAAAAAATTTTATCACCGAAATTTAATTAAACATAATAAATGATATTGGGTACCAATACTAAACACATGAAAACTACAACCACAATTATTATTTTGGAAATCCAACCCTTGAGGGGTGAGAAAGGGGTATGTATGTTTTTAAGATTAATAATTATATCTCCAAGTTTAATAAAGAATAATAAGTGATATTGGTTTTGAATTCACCTCATTATTAAGAAACATTTCTATTTCCAACAATACAAAATCAGTCCCATTAACCTCTTACTGCCTACTGTATCATATATGATACATACCAATTTTCTCTCATTCTTTACCTACAAAATGGCGCCAGCGTGTTTATTTTTACTTTAATACATTTATTTAGTACATATTCAACATTAAAAGGCATTTACTGCACTCTGTGGGCGTTTCTGAGAATTATTTTTTGTATGAATGTTTGCCATATTGTTTGTTACCATTGTGTTTGGAACGACAAGAAATAGTATTTTTTTTGTTATGTTTGAAGGTAAGATATGGCTGTAAATAAATATATTCCTTTTAGTTTGATATATTTACCCCAAAATTAGTATATTTTAGTTTAAGAATTCTTGTACTGGTGTTTATTACATTGTTTTTGTTGTATGTATCGTATTTGTTACAACAGGAAACAATGGAAAAAGTATTGAAAATTATAGGTTATGTGTGTTTTGTTCAGTTATTTACTTTTATTAGTACTGCTTATGTTATTTATCACATATATTTATTTCTGTTTTTGCAGATGGAGGAAAACACAACTTCCAGGAAACTGAGAACTGATTTTGCTGTCCCTGAAGATAGCAATGATAGTGATTTAGATGACAGTGATGCCGACCCAGACTATTTACCTAGTACATCCGGACAGCAAAGACAAGCCCTTAGGAGTACATCTGGTAATGTATTGTCTGATAATTCTGATAGTTCTGACGTTAGCAGTGATGAATCAACTCCAGTGGGTGCAACAACTGCAAAGATAGCTCAGTCATCACTGCACTGGGAAAAAGTTTCTCAAGAAAACAGTGAAAAACAATCTCCATCATGTAATTTACGTGAGGTATATAGTGAGGTGGAATCCCCTGTTTACTATTTCAGGATGTTTTTTTTATGAGGATGTTCTGGACAATATTGTGGAGCAATCTAATCTGTTTTCAGTCCAAAAGAACCCAAACAGACCTTTGAATGTGGACACAAATGAAATCGAGGAGTTCATGGGTCCATGCATATTCATGTCTGTTTTAGAGTTACCTCGGTCTTGCATGTTTTGGGCAAACAACACAAGAGTTGAGACAGTTGCCAATGTTATGCCACGTGATCGTTGGGAGTTTATAAAATCCTGTGTTCACTTCAATGACAACACGAAACTGCCATCTCGAAATGACCCGAATCGTGACAGGTTATTCAAAGTTCGCCCTCTAGTTGATGAAATGCAGAAAAAGTTCAAAAACTTGCCTTTGCGTCAGATGTTGTGCGTAGATGAACAGATAATTCCCTATAAGGGAAAATCTGCTCTAAAACAGTACAATCCAAAAAAGCCTCACAAATGGGGATACAAGGAATTCATCTTGTATGATTCCAATTGCCTTGTTCACAATCTTGAAATGTACACGGGGAGTATAGCTCCGGTTGAAGGAATGCCTGACATAGGCCCTAGTGGAAATATAGTTTTGCGACTGCTGGAGAATGTTCCCCGACATGAAGGATATTGATTGTACTGCGACAATTGGTTTTCGTCCTTGAAGCTGTTTTCTGTGCTCGCAGAAATTGGTATCGGAGTTCTTGGTACAATCAGAGTGAATCGCTTTCCTGGCCTGCAGTTCCAAACTGACAAAGAAATGAAGAAACGAGGGAGAGGAGTATTTGACGAAGTTGCCACAAAAGTGAATGGTGTAGAGATAAGAGCAATAAAATGGTACGATAATCGGGGCGTTACGCTGGCATCAACTTTTGACTGTGCATACCCTCTAGGAGAAGTAAAACGTTTTGACAGGAAAACCAAAACTGAGGTTACAATACCTTGCCCAAAAGCAGTAAACACTTATAACACTTCATGGGCAGAGTTGATTTGCTTGATGGACTAATCTCGTACTATAGGATTCAGCTTCGCTCAAAGAAGTACTATCACCGTATATTTTTCCATTACATAGACATGGTATTAGTCAATGGATGGTTGATGTATCATAGACACTGTGATGTACAGAACTTCAGTCACAAGGACCGACTGGACCTTTTGGGGTTTCGATGTGAAGTCGCATCAGCTCTTTGTAAAGAAGGCAAGTACAAAGGGAAGAAAAGGGGCAGGCCTTCTGATTCACTCGAAAGACAATTCGAGATGAAAAAACGAAGAGGACCAACAGCACCTATGCCAGAGTATACATCAAGGCGAGACCAAATAGGTCACTGGCCCAAAATGGAGATCCAGCGCCAAAGGTGCAAGTTCCCAAGCTGCAAGGGCCTAACTGCTGTAAAATGTGAAAAGAGTAGTGTACATCTGTGCTTTACTACCCAGAGAAATTGTTTTAGTGAATTTCACCAGTAAAAATATTTGCATTGAAAATCAGCAACAATGAACTTATTATGTATTTTATTTCTGCAAAATGTCAACAATGATTGGAGTTTTGTATTCATTATATTGTTGAAAACTGAAATAAGTTCCATGGCAATAATTTAAAGTTTCTTGTAAAGCTCTATTGCTATATGTAGTTGGTTTCTAACTAAAATGTAAATATCTGTTTTTACCAACCAGGATATTGTTCAATATTTATGTTTATGCATGTTGAGTATTGCAGATGTCTTGTAAAGTTCTAATGCTATGTTTATTAGTTAGCTACAACTGTGTAAATAAAAACATGTAAAATAATTTTGTTACTGACTATAAGAGCTTTTGTGTGCAAGTGTGTTGTATGAGTATTGCAGGCTTTTCGTAAAGTTGCATAACTATTACTCTGTTTCAAGCTATTACTATATTTGCATTTTATAATCTACTGTAATAATATGCATTAACAAGTTTTATTGTTTACCATACAAAAATATTGGTTCTTGAATAAAATATGCTTTCTGTAAAGACTTATTCTTATAACTGTGACTGTGTAACAATTGAAATCCAAAAGACTTATAGTATAACATTGTGGCCTGGTGTATCATATATGTTACAAAGCTGAATATTGTATTAAATATGCTTCAATTTGTTTGATATTATATGTGAGTGTTATTTATATCCTAAACAAAATGAAAATCATGACAAAAAAATTTTTGGCTTTATTTTTCATAATTCAGGCATTAAGAGGTTAAGATTGTTATACAGAGGTTTTACTGTATATATTTCACATAAAAATAAAAAATGAGCACAACTCACCTCTTGCTGCATAACTTGGTAATTTTCATAATCCAATATAAATTCACAAAATAACAAAAAATCATTCTCAGTTCGAACTCGTTTAGGCCTTGGCATTGTCACCTAGAACCAACATACAAATGTTTTAAATAATCATTGTACAGGAGACAATCATATATACATAATACTTTTAAATTTTATGTACATTTCAATTTAGAGATGAAACAAATCAATTTTAATAAAAAAATATTCATCCTGTCTGCAGTATTTAACTTTATTTGCCACTTAATCAATTAAATAATGTAGTTTAGATATACAGGATGTTTGGTAGAAGGACAATTTTTTTTTTAGGTATTGGGGAGGTCATTGGCTATAGTTATTACCCTCAGACCTCATGTACTAAATGTCACGGTAATGGAGATACGAATATTTTTGTTGCCGACCACCCCAAATCTTACCTTTAAGTCATCATAACTTTTATATTTGTGGTAGTAATAGCACAAAATTAATGTTGTATTCTGTGCCGTATTTTCATTCTAAATAAATCATTATTTAATACGATAGAGTTCAGGAAAATTACTTATGAGCTTACGAAGTCCAAAGAATGTGTAACATAGGACAAACTTTCAACTTTGAAATTCATTATAAAAAACTAAATGCTATTTTAATTTAGCTTTATTTTAAAAAGTTGCTTAGTTTATAACCTTTAAAATGGTATTTTACATGTCACAGAAAATAGAAATCATCCATTATGTGGTCAAAATAAGAGATACTTGTTTGCCAAGGCCGAACACTGGCACTTACAATTGGACCGGTTTGAACAATGTGATGGTCTCAACGTAAGCAGGTAAAACGTTTGTCACTTTCTTACGCATCCAAAATGATACTTGTCTTTGTTGATCATTGGGTTGGAAGTTCATGATGTGACCAGGGACACAATTCTGAAATGCACACTGCGAGTAGGTGGTAGATATCATTTAACAAGCTTCCCAGATACAAGGCTATGACCATTAATTATAGTGTATGCTGATGGTTCCATTTGATCAGTTCATTCATTGGCCAGTGATTGTAGCCTTGTGCACAGGAGCGTGTAAATTGACGATATGTCGTCGTGAGTGCCGATGTGCGACTGTGCGTATGAAAATCGAGCCCCAGGTTCAATGGCAATTTGACTTTCTCTGCTATTGGAAGTGCCCTTGCGTTTCACATTGTTCTCATCGTAGTTGAGTTTCATTTGTTAAAACTTGCTATTGTTAAACCTGTGGCTAAACATTTCTCATTGAAAGAGGTGTTTTTTTTTTATGTTTGTTTTCACTGTTGTTGTTGTTGTTGTTGTTACAATGCCTAACATCAGTAACAAAGAGTATGGTGACATGCTACTTGCGTATGGCAGTGAATGCGCGTGAAGCGGGAAGAATTTATCATGAGCGATACCCTAATAGACATTTGCCACACCACGGGACCTTTTCAACTACTTATCGACGTTTGACGGAGACCGAAAACCTACATTTTCAAGAACCTCGAGTAAATAAGCACCAACAGAATGTGCTACTAGATGAAAGAATACTTCAATTCATTTGATGAGGACCCTTCAACAAGCATATGAGTTGTTGCTGAAAGACTTGGCTTATCAGTTTGGAAAGTCTGGTTGGTTCTTCAGGAAGATGGGAGGCATGCATTTCATTACACCCCTGTTTTTACAGTAATAAAAAACAACTTTTGAATGTGATGTAAAACCATTTTTAACATATTTCAAATGTGAATGAGGGGTATTTCACTGGTCATTTATTCAAGTAAAACATTAAAGTTACTTTCATAATTTCAATGATGTTTAATTGTGTTTGTTTTTGCTGTTCAAAAGTTATTTTATTGTGGTTTTTTTTTTAGCTCAGTGTACAGGAACAAGTCTTACATTTGAGCGACTGTCAAAACCTCACGGATTAAATAATTATTGTAGGTCTCGAACAGGGTGATCATGCTAGATGGCAAGAGTTCTGCAAATTTATACTCCATATAGATTTTAAATATCACATTTTTGTAACGAATTTTGTGGTGTGATGAGTCAAATTTTAATCATTAAGGAATAGTAAATATGCACAATCTACACCATTGGGATGAAAAGGACCAAAACCCCATCTTATAAGGCAGTGTTCTTTCCAAAGAAGATTTACTGTGAACATTTGGGCTAGTGTTATTGGCCGAAATCTCATCAGACCATATTTCTTGCCAGATCGCTTAAACGGAGACTGTTATCTAGATTTTATAATAAACAATCTACCCAAACTAGTGTTATCAGCTTGTGTTTCAAAATGACGGCTGTCCGGCAAATCATCAACTAAATGTCAGAGAGTATTTAAATAATGCACTTCCCAACTCGTGGATAGGAAGAGGCGGCCCTATTCCTTGGCCTGCATGATCCCCAGACCTGACACTGTGGATATCTACGTCTGGGGATGTGAGAAGGAATTAAATTACGCAACAGAGATGCCCTCGAGAGGGGCTCTACTAGAACAAATTAACAGCACATTTGACACAATGAGAGCAGAAACGTGACTCCATACACCAACAGTTAAAATAAGAAATAGGTATCATGCATGCGTACGGAATGGAGGACGTCAATTTGAGCAATATTTGCAACTTAAGTTTAATAAAAACTTCATAAACATAGTAAGTCTCATCTTAGCCCTGACTCTGGAAACTAGTACATCTTATCTCGTATTTTGGCTACATAATGGATGATTTCTAGGACATGTAGAATACCGTTGGAAAGGGTATAAACTAGAGAACTCTTTAATATAAAGCTAAAATTAAAAAGAAGCATTTAGTTTTTTTATAATGAATTTCAAAGATGCAAGTTTGCCCTACATTTACATTTTTTGGACTATGGAAGCACATAAGTAATTTTCCTGAAACCTATTGTATCAGATAATGATTTATTTAAAATTAAAATACAATGCAGTATACAAAATCATGCATGCGTACGGAATGGAGGACGTCAATTTGAGCAATATTTGCAACTTAAGTTTAATAAAAACTTCATAAACATAGTAAGTCTCATCTTAGCCCTGACTCTGGAAACTAGTACATGTAGAATACCGTTGGAAAGGGTATAAACTAGAGAACTCTTTAATATAAAGCTAAAATTAAAAAGAAGCATTTAGTTTTTTTATAATGAATTTCAAAGATGCAAGTTTGCCCTACATTTACATTTTTTGGACTATGGAAGCACATAAGTAATTTTCCTGAAACCTATTGTATCAGATAATGATTTATTTAAAATTAAAATACAATGCAGTATACAACAACAGTTATTTTGCTATTACTATCACAAATACAAAAGTTATGATGACTTAAAGGCAAGATTTTCAACAAACTATAAAAAAAAATTCATATCTCCATTACTGTGACAAATAGGATATGAGGTCTAAGGGTAATAACTGTGGCCAATGATCTCCCCAATATCTCAAAAAAATTTGTTGGTCCTTCTACCAAACAACCTGTAGTACTGTTAACTACTGATGCCAGGAAAATCCTTGAGTTTAATGGCTTGGCAAACCATTTATATATGTTAATAACTATAGAAAACTGGGAAACATCAGAGAAATTGAAAATGGTCAGGAAATGTTATTCCATTATGTCTCGACAGTGAGGTCATTACACGACAGTCAATAATACATAAATACAATAGTGATTTTGAGAAAACATGGAAAAACAAATTCAGGATGGCTGGACTGGAAAACAAACATTCCTCTGGAATGTAAGACCACTGCACCACCTCGCTCCATAGTCACAAATACCGGGAAAAGAAATATCACCTTTTTTTGGAAAATTGTTGTGACCAAAAATGACAATGTGTTGATGTCTGGCTCACGCAACTGCTGCTGTGCTCACCATTGCTTCCATACCTTTTCTCCTAATGTTCACAAAATTTAATAGCCTCCATTCTTTCCCTTCATATACCATTTCACAAATATCTCAGAGTCCTTCACCACAACTCTAGCTTACATTTACTGTTCAATGAAAAACTGAGCCCGCATTAAGTTTTAGAAACAAATACAATTGATTTCTGTTTTTAGTGGTATTTTGCAAGAAAAGCAGACATGTTGTTACGGACACATTAATTAACTTCGGTTCACATGTCTTGAAATTAAATACTACGTTCCAAAGAAATTTACATAAAATTAATAACAGCACTAACACCTAGCGCCACCTAACATTTAGCATTAAATGAGCACACTTGGTATAGTTTTTATTTGTTTCTTGATGTAAAATAAATATTGAAAAACATTTTTATTGCAATATAAAAATGTCTATATTGAATAAAATTAAAATTCACTATTGACGCTGACATCCCTCATACAAGCTCTCTTAAAACAAAAAACAAACACAGAAGTTTTTAAATCAACGACTGCTTCCTTATTTGAAGAGATACATTTATGCCATGTTTATATTTAATGGCATTCTGCAGAAAACCAAAGGTTTATTATTTTTGATAGTGCAATTTATTTCAAAAGTAAGACTTTTGAAGTAAATATTTGTGGTATTAGTGCATATACAACTGTCTGTTGCCACCATAAAAAAAATTAACTCCTCCTAACTTTAAGTGTTATATCATCGTGATGTCCAGTTTCAGGGAAACTTTCCTGAATATTAAACATTTTATTATTTACATTTAAATTTCTGTCAGCACACAGATGGCTTCTAAATAAAATGAACCAACCAAGAAATGTCAAAAATGCTTCAAACACCAAGCCTGTCCGAACCTGTGTCTGAGGGACGGAGTGCACCAATCGGTCGACGTGGTCCTCCGACGTCATGGCAGGAGTGGTTGTAGGTCCCTGCATCCCTCGTCCAAAGTGTCTGCACAAATTTGAACTTCTTGTCCCAAGCTTGTCCTAAGACAATGGAAAAAGAAGAGATTAATGTATGTATTTAGAAAATAAATGGTAAACAATTTGTTAGAAAGTCATGGAAAAAACTAAATCTTATTTAATTTGTTTGTGTGTGACAAGATCTTTTTAACACCAGAATCAACTATATTCAAAAGCTACAATTCAAAGAAAATATGTGGAATTCTGTTGAATATGCTTGTTTTTAACATATCGCATTCAATCCATAACAAATGAAATCAATAACAGTGTAAAATTAATAAAAAAAGTTACTATTTAGGAATTAAGCTGTGATTGAATGTTGAATGCTCCCTGTCGGATGACTTCAGAACTTTCTGCTTTGGACATCCAACTAGTATAAAAACTGCTTCTCATGTGTGGCAATCTTACCTCATTCAACTGGATGAGGACAGGATGTGCCGAAGGGTTCAGGCTATTGTAGAATAGACTTAACTAGAACTAAATTTCCCACGTCCATTTTTTTGTTTTTGGTGGTTTCTTGCAAGAATATCAGACTTTTGCTATTGGCATTAATTAATTTTAGTATGCATATGTCCTCTGAAAAAAAAAACTACATAAAAGCATACATGACCTCCCATTGTTACATTGTAAAAAAACTGCATACTGCAAATTCTATTCTCAGTAGTTTCTTGGTAAAAAAAAAAAAAAACCAGTACTAATTATATATTTATAAACAAATAATGTCTCTGAATATAGATATATAATAGGGTATTTGACAGGTTTTAGGTAAATGTCTAAAATTGTTCATTATAACATAATACCTAAGCAATTTGATTAATTCTTTGTGAAGTTATCTATTTTCTATGAAAATCACCATCAAAGTTTAAATGAATAAAAAAAGCTGCCAAAACGGTGAGACGCCATGTTTGCAGGTCACCTGATGTCATGACGTCACATGCTTGTAAACAAACTGTCAGCTTTCACGTCGCAATGCGGCTAGTGAGAACTTTGATATTCTTACTGTTATGTGAAATGGCTTACAAATGGTGCGTACTGCCACAATGCACTAACACGTCCGTTAAAACACCGGAGAAAATATTTGTGAGCATTCCGAAGAACTGTAAGATTCGTAAAAAGTGGTTAATGCTCGCTCGCAGAGACCCGAAAGATATAGCAGCAAGTACTAATGCTTTCATGTGTTCCGTATCACGTATCCAGGTTTATCCCTTACTCCTAGTGGCATAATCCTATAATTATTGATCCTGTGGTACATGATGCTTGCTGTTTAAATTTAGTACGTGGAAATATACTGCATAAAACAAAAACTTGTGATCCACCAATGAATTATGAACTTGATTTGAATAAAAAGTGAAATATATCGTGCATTCAACTTACGACCATTAGTCATTATTTTACCACAAATTTTGATTATGTCCAGGATCTTTCGACGAACTAAAACAGAAAAATTATGTACCACAGTAACAAAAATGTACAGATATATGTACATAGCAAGAGATCAATTTGGATACGCGATATGGAACTCTTACCTATTAAAGTAATGTTGACATAACTGTGGTTCACAAAACGATAATTTGGTTAATAATTTTATATCTATATACATTGAAATACATACTTCAGTTCATTTTTATTCGCTTTAAATTTGTTCTAACGGGAGCCCTACTTTTGTTTTTGAATGGTCAATCCAATCAATCTGTCAACATTATATAAAATGTTTACAATAATAAAACATTTTTAGGGTTTTATAATTTACTTAATTATTTAAAAGAATATTTTAATCATTTATAATAACACTTACAACGCTACTTTCACGTTCTTTAATTCTGCAGCATAAAAATTGGGATTGTTTTTAAAAAATAGTCCGACCATTATTGCGTCTATTCTCGGGAGGTTTCCACTGTCAGCTTTAATGAAGTTGGTCTCCATCGTATTTTTTTCAAATAATTACAATAATTTCTTACTTTTAGTCATTATTAGATAAGAATATTAGTTAATATGACGAAAAAACCTTGAAGAAAACACCGATGCACCGCGACCGTACAAAACTTCGACTGACATTTACTGTTCACAAGCAGGTGACGTCACGCCAGATTCAGCCAATCCCGTGCGTTTTCAATCACGTGGTCAAACATGAGAATTTAATTATTTTATTAATGATTTCTTATAATAATCACATATATTTCTGAATAATGCGTTGGCTAAATAGGTTTTGAAAAATGTTTACTGTAAAGCTAACAACATTTAAGGTAAATGTACCAGTAGTCGTCATGCTAAGAAGAGTTTTAGAAAAAAAAAATTGTGTACATAACCTCGTAGGTGTATTACTGCCCCTACATGTTTGTTTTTAATCTCAAACTTTACTCTACAATGCTATCCAACACTCTTCGATAAACACATATTATTTTTGTAGATTTATAATTTTGAAAAAAGTGTGATTTCGAGCCAGTAGTCGTCATGCAAATTTTCGTGTTTGCCAGTGTTCGTCACATGTTTGTGCCAGTAGTCGTCATGTGCGATTTCGGCTGCATTAGTTTTAATTCATGGATGCAGAATGATAGTATTGTACTATTTGGGCTTCAAATTTTATTTGGTACTATATTTTAAACATCAAAATGGCATTTCATAAAGATCGTTCAGTAATATAATGAATAATCCTCATTAAATTTTGAATTTACTTACAGCACTCACGGAACAAAGAGGGACAGCACAACTAACATGAAAATATATACCTAGAGCTGTAGCAAACCGTATGTATTCATTACTGAGTAACGGGTGTGCCGTCTAGAAACGAGTAACGAAACGATACACACAGCTGCATTTTGTTACTCGCATTTCTCGTATATTTTACGCATGCGCGCGCATATTCGATGAATTTATGTTACAAAGAACGATGTTTGTTTATTAATAAAGTATAATTTGGAAATTCCTCGTCTAAGTTTTTTTACTGTTTATTAAAGGTATTATGTGTGTAGACAAAGTTTGAGATTGGAACAGAAACAACGTAACAAAGTATTTTTTTACAAATTAGAAATATGTATGTTTTTGTTTTTCACTATCGCGTATTTTCACGTTTTTTTTTTGTTATCTTAAAAGAGATATAATGAAGCCGCTCTAATGAGATTTAATTGTTTCTTGGTTAACAAAAACTGTTTAATTATCAAATATTATTAATTGTTTATATTCTATTTATTATTATTTACGCGACGTCATACTGTACGCGTACGCAATACGACTCAATTCGTTGCTGCAACATAACATAGCATGTTATGCAGTATCAGAAGTAAAATTTAAAAATGAATCAGGGCCCATCTTCCTACCCAAGGGCGATTTGCCTTTGTGTTTATCGGACAATGTGTTCCTTGGCACACTATTTTTTTCCGCTGCTCATTTTATACTCATACCATTCGCTACATCTTTAAGAGCAGCTTCCATGGCTGACTCTTCATACAACAGTATTTTCCGTTTTGGCATTTTGCCCTGTAATTAAAGAACGAGACACATTACAATGTTTAATTTACTTATTAATGTCAAAATATATATCGAATGACCCCTAAATTAATGTAAACAACAATGCCTACTCAATTTCGGCAATCAATAAAGTAAAGTAATTTCCGACCCAGAAGTCGTCATACACATGCATCGGAAGTCGTCATAGGTGACGACTACTGGATCTGATCATAATAACGTACTTTGTCTATTAACAACAAAGAACTAATATTATTTAAGAACTTTAGGGTGTAACTTAGCACAACTTTAAATAAAATATTAAATGTACCAGTGCTCGTCAGGTATGACGAACACTAGCAATACAAGGTTTTTATTGATCCAGTTTTCGTCACCCTAACTAAATCATACAAAGAAAACGAATTTTTTTAAATAAACACTTTCACCTCTTCAAGAACATTTAACTAACACATTCAGCACAAAACATCACGAATAAACATGAAAAATTACAGAATTAGAAGTAAAAATGTGCTCTAACGTCCTTAGTGTTTTAGTATAGGAATTCCCCTATTTATCTTCACTGCTCTACGAACTTTTGATGCACTGACTTTTTTTGATTGAAAATAGTGTTTGTTCCGAAAACTATTGTGGTAATTTCAGCTAGAACGTCGACCAAATTTTTGTCAATATTTAAGTTGGCGATATATTGACCTACTTCTCTGTTATTTACATTTGAAGTTGCTAGTGACGACCATTGGAGCAGTGACGAGTACCGGTGCACTTACCTTAAATCAATATTTTCACTACAATCAAATACCCTATTCCTAGTGTGTGTAGGTTCTACTTGAAATAGTTTTGGTTCATATCAATTCAGGCAGGCAAAGAAAAAAATTCTTGGCTGCCAAAGATGGTGTCTTCAATACCATTTCTCAGGTGCGATTTATGGCAAATTCTTAAATTGCTCTATATCTGGAACCATTATTGATAATTTGTTCTTTTTTTTCTTCGAAAGATAGCATTAATTCGATTTCCACAATATCCTATGTTTAGAAATACATGCCCAATTTATTTTGCTATAGCTCTCTGCATTTGGATTTAGAAAATTTAAAAATATTTTATTTTAAATGTCAATCCCAAAAAGTTTCGATTGTTTGACTAAAGATCAGTATCATATTCCCTGAAAAAAACAAAACACTTCCCCTTTTCAGTTTATCAAGTTTATTAAGTTAAACTTTTGCCATACATTAAACCAGTTACAGTTACCACAAGTTTCACTAAGGAAAAATATTTTTCTAAAAAAACCCATTTAGGGAAAATGTTATGGTGTGGCAAGATACATAAAATGACATTTGGCACCAAAACTCCATACTAAATTCAAAGCACCATAGCTAGGCTACGCAAGAGCAAAAAAATTGTAATAATTTTTGACAACTTGTTAATAAAAAATCCATTTCCATTTTTGAAACAAAGATCAATGGAAACTTGAAAATCAAAGCACAAAACAGACATGCAGACGACGTGTAACTTTCACCAAGACTGTGTTTATTGCAAAATAACTTCTTCCAGGTAATACACAAATCAGTACCACCAACTGAGCATTAACAGGGTGTCTACTGAGTTACAAAAAGAAAAATTAGTGACTTTTTCTTGACTTTTTCATGACAATTTCTACTGAAGTGTGACCACGAAACTTTTCAAAATGGTATAATTTTTAAATGTTCTAAAATTAAGTGTAGCCTACACCTTACATCAAAAATAAAAAAATTGAACGTTTGCTTTTCTTTATCAAAATGTATAGGCCTAAGTGCTGGAAAAAAAGGACATAAGTTAAGCCTACATACATACAAAACTAATTGCATACACTTAAGTTACTTGTTAAACACTCTTCTTGACTGATTTCTCTGTATTCCGTGAAGAACAAGTATTTACACTGAAAAATCCTGAGAGTATTTACACTAACAAACTGTAAAGTATGAAACTAAATTTCTAATTAGTTGACATGTTTTTCAGCTTCTTCTTCTCAATGTCAATTTCCTTCTGGTGTGCAGAAGCTTCTTCCTCAGCCTCCAAGATAAGTTTTCTCTTCCTGACTTATAATTTTGTAAGCGTTTCCATGGCAGTTTTTACCTTGTTAGCTAGCCTCTTGCTTTCCTTTTGAATTATTTTTTTCAAGGGCTTCCTTACTCTTGAAGCTTGCACGCCTAGCTGCTTGGATCATTCCATTGCATATTTCAATATTATTTATTCCACCCACTGCCTGCACAGCTGAATAAATGCTACGTTGAGAAATAAGAGAGAGTTCATTCATTTTCTCAACCAAACACTCTTTATTGATCGAAAATCCCCTCTCAACTGCACTATTGCTATGAAAAAATGTAAATATAATTGTGCAAAATGACAACAATGCCTGGTTAGCTTTAGCATCTGTGAGGATGTCAAAGAGGAAAGAATCCAACCTGTGTGAACTTATGTCAAAAGTCTTCAACTTTTCTTGAACAGCAGATTGCTCACAGATGCCAAGATAATTTTTTTTAACCAGGTCTGCCTCAATGTTGGAGACATGATTTTTTGAAGTTAGTTCATCAAGGGCAATTGTGACATATTGTACCCTTAATGTGTCATTCAACATTACTGTTGGTGAAAGGCAAGCAGCTCCTTTTACCATACTCTTACGTAATGGAGACTTTGGTCCAGTCAATTTCATGTACATTTTAAATAAAAAGCTTCTACAATCTCTTCTAAATAGTTGCACATCGAGTTCTTTTACATTCTTACAACTGTTTTTCGCACCAAATCCTATGTCCACATTTTGTGTAGATGACAAGTTATTTTTCACATCAATTGCAAGTAGCTGTTTTGTGTTCTTCACAGAACTCATGACATCCCTTTTCACAAACCGGCTTGCAATGCTGCGTGCCACTGAATACAGTTCTAATACAGAAATGGCAACATTGGATTGTCACTCTGGAAGCTTATCAAGTATGGCTCAACTTCTTTTACCACTGATTGCAAGAAAAAAAGTTAAGCTTCAAGAAAACTGTCTTTAAGAAAATCTTCAACAACACTGAAGTTCTTTGTTTCTGGTCGTTTGGGCTGAACAAAAGCTACATATTTTTTCAAATGTGGGATCATCTTTAAAGCCCTTTCTATGACTTTTGAGTTTTCCACCCATCTGATGGAACACATTTTCAGAGGGAACTCAGTAGACCCACTTGACTTAGTGTAGTCTGCTCTTCTGGATGGAAAATCTTTAAAAAGGTAGTATAGTGCACGCAGGAAATTATTTATTTACCGCTCACATTTATTGTGGCCTGTCTTGTAAGCCCCATGAACTGTGTGAAGAGAGCAAGTTTGTGCCAGAAATTAGGAATTTCGACACTTTTTTTTTCTTTTCTAATTTTATATTATTTTAAATTATTTTGGAAATTTTAATTTTCTTTATAATTTGGTTACTTTGGGTGATTTACTCTTTGTTAGGCTGGTGAACCCCCCTAAGTTAAACTTTGTGCCAGTAGACAGAAGCACTTTTCCCAGAGACCTATAGGATCTTTTGCAGATCTAAGACTTTGTTGGCTGCCAGTTTAAAATTTCCCTAGCTTACAGGCACGCCCCAGACCTGTAACGTTACTTCACTTCATGACTAAAACCGCCTACAGCAGCTCTGGACGAGCTGTGTTACCATTTCTCAGAGGCGAGCTGACCATAGCCTTTACTGTCACGAATACGTATTAGGTTCTTTCCTCGAAAAGCACGTCATAGATGATTGTTCCCAGCGTCGTTGCGTTTTCTGCCCCCCCTTACTCCACCCCCCCCCCCCCCTTTTCAGTTCTAAGAATTCGTCTAAGGCCAATGACCGGTCAGAGACCCCAGCAGACAGCGACAGTCTCCAAGGACGCCTTGCATAAAAAATGTGTGTGCCAAGATGGACCGCACACGATACCTAGCGGCAAATTCGCGAACCGCCCAGCCAACTTACCCTGTAGGCCGCCAGAGCGCAGCACTAGACTGCGCCCTTTATTCCCTTGGTAAAGCAGACGCCTTGGGCGAGTCGATTCTTTTTTATTTCAGACACCCCTCAACAGGTAGCGCTAAGGTCGGCCAGTGCTACCAACTTAGAGACATCAGTCAGAGTTTTTTTATGATGCCCACTCGGGGAACTTCGGAACCTTTCGGTCCGGACTCCCAGTCCCCCCCCCCCCCCCCCCTCTCTACTTTTGATAGAACAGTTACTTTTAATTACGAGACGCGGTTCTTCGAGAGACACTTCGCGTCGCGACTGCAGACGGACCATTTTGCGATTATCGGCGAGTCGACGAGACACTGCAAGACTTCCATCCGGCCGCAACCGACTATGTAGTCGCCTAAATAAGGGATGCTATCCCTATAATCTTTTTCAAGTAGTTTAGTCCGTCTGCGTAGTACAAAATGTAATAGTTATTTTTCTTTTAATTTTTTTTGAAATGATGAAAACGACCACGCCCAGCCGCGTATTCGCGGGATCCAGTTTCTGGCTGGCGACACATCTGTAAATAGAAGCCAACTCCCCTGTCTGGTGAGTGACGATCCGCGACTTTCCTCAACCTCCCCTTAACTTTTCCGGGCATTTTCTGCCCCGTATACTGTCTGTGTACAAGTTCTGATCAGTTTTGATTCAGACTGTTCCAGACAGGGTCCGAGAGCCGGACGCCGAATTGGCATTTTCATCTCCCTTCTTCAACAGGACACAAGCGCCCTGGCATCATGTTCAAGCGTGATCTCCGAAACGAAGCCCCGACCTCCGGCGCTACTGTAAATTGGGATGGTTTAAATATACAGTAGAACTCCAACTATCCGAACTCCGACTATCCGAATCGCCGATTATCCGAATCACAAACAAGTCTTGACTTGACTTGTCTTAACTTGCCGTTGTGCCTACACTGACTTCCCCCCGCGTGTGTAGGCACAACGGCAAGTTAAGACAAGTTCCGGCGCATTGCAGTCACGGCGCACCTGTCATTGTTTGTTTTGATTAGCTAGTGTGCTATTGACCTTGCTCGAGGACGCTACTCTTTCGCTACGGCTTACTTTTGTTTGTGCGTGTACAATACGTATGTACTGTATTGTTTTTATACCATGGCTTCGAAAAGAAAACGTGTTGTGCTATCGTTAGCGGACAAACTGAAAATTATAGAGCAACTCGATAAAGGCGTAACGGGTAAGAAGTTGTCTGAGATTTATGGTGTTGGACAAGCAACAATTTCTGACATTAAAAACAGTAAGTCAACACTTTTAAACTTTGTTTCGGTGCTTGAAAATGAAGATGGAAGTTCCTCCAGGAAAACAATGAAGACAGCAACCAACAAAAATTTGGAAGATGCCGTGTTTAAATGGTTTTTGCAGCAACGTTCTATGGGAAATCCGATTTCAGGTCCAATCCTTTGTGAAAAAGCCAAAATCTTAGCAGAAAAGCTTGGTTATTCATATTTTAAGGCTAGTAACGGCTGGCTAAGGAATTTTAAATTCAGGCATGGTGTACGCGAGTTAGATTTGGCTGGTGAGAAGCTTTCAGCAGACTCTGCAGCTGCTGAAAATTTTATTGAAAAGTTTAAAACTGCATCAGAATCCTATGATCCGGAGTTTGTTTATAATGCCGATGAAACTGGCCTTGTTTGGAAAGCATTACCAAAAACCACTTTGGCTTCTAAAAGGGAATCTAGTGCCCCTGGACATAAGGTCAGTAAAGAACGTGTTACAGTGCTTAACTGTGCCAACTCCACTGGAAATCATAAACTGCCACTTCTTTTGATAGGAAAATCAAGAAATCCAAGAGCATTTAAAAACGTAAAGAACTTCCACTCTTCTACAAAAGTCAACCCAAGGCCTGGATGACTGCAGCTTTGTTTACCGAATGGTATGATGAAGTGTTTATTCCTGAAGTGAAAAAGCACCAAAAATCGGTGGGAAAAGAAGGCAGTAAGGTGCTTTTAATTGTTGATAACGCACCCACTCATCCTACAGCAGAACTGTTGGAAAGAGAGAATGGGCAGTTTAAAACGACGTTTTTGCCTCCCAATGTTACAAGTTTGCTGCAACCCATGGACCAGTCTGTTATTGAAACAATGAAGCGCCATTACAGAAGGCAACTGCTGAGAAAACTGCTGATCGAAGGTGCTGAAGATGAAGAATTGGTTTTGGCAAATCATAGCAAAATAAATTTAAAGGACTGCTGTTACATGGTAGCGGAAGCTTGGAGTTTGGTTACGGCACTGACGCTAAGACGTGCGTGGAATAAACTGAAAGGCCTACCGTCTGAGAAGAACAAAAAAAAAGAATCTGAAGAAAATGAGAAACAAGACTATGGAGAGGATGATGATGATAAAGATGCGTTGTCACTAGAGGAAATAAGAAAAATGATTGTAAAAATTCCTGGTTGTACAGAAGTAAGTGCTGAAGATGTAGGAGAGTGGATGGCTTGTGACACGTCTGACCCTGGTTTTCAAATTCTCAATGACGATGAAATTGTTGTAAGTGTGAGAGAAGATGTTGAAGTGGAAGTGGAAGAAGAACTTTCTGCTGATGTTGAAGTAGACGCTGGACCATCAGCTAGTGAAGCATTTGCCGGCCTCGAGACTGCTTTGAAGTGGATGGAGCGTCAGCCCGAGTGTGACCACTTGCAACTGCTCACCGTCAAGCGAATGCGTGACCTGGCTGCCCGAAAACGGTTGAAGACCGCAAAACAGCTTACATTGACGGAGATGTTTAAAAAACAATGATTTTTATTTCTAAACTTGTACATAAGTACATTTTATTTATATTTAAAACATGTGAAAATTTCATGTTTCTTTCATTTAATTCAATAAAAAAATAGTGCAATATCAAAACGTAGCTTTTATTCTCTCCAATGGCAATTTTTTTTAAAAAAAATCCAATTATCCGAATATTTGATTATCCGAATGGGTCCCGGTCCCCATTAATTCGGATAATTGGAGTTCTACTGTATTTGTATTTTTTTTATTGGTTTATGTATTTTTAGTAAATGAAACTTTTGATAATTTCATGTACGGCCGGCCCATAATTTTTTTCTTTCTTTCTGAATATACCTGAGAGCTGTTTAAGAATGTAATTAATATTGTACGTTAATATTCTCTTGTATCTGCTATAAGTTTACTCAGTATGGAGTAATTATATTTCAGACGGAATCACACCTTGTTTCTGTTCATTACTAATAACATTGTGAAACCTAAAGATCCACCCAGCAAAAAAAAAATGGTAATCAGACCATGGTTTGCTGCTGGGCCATTCCATAACAAAGTGAGCCTGGAGCCAAAATTTTAAAAATGTGAATAATTGTTTATTATTCAGGGAAATGAGAAGTAAATATATGCTATGTTAATTTGCCAAAACAAAAAAGTTGAAAATATATTTAAATGTATGAAAGTAATTGGTTGTGTCTTAAGTGTTGAAAGTTGTCAGCTTGTGACACAATTTTTGTTGTCTAGTTTGGCAACATTGTAGATACTTCATTACTTACTTTCAGTGTTCTCAGTTTATTCATAGTGAAGTTAATATCTTGTTCTTCAAGCTGCATATGAAGTTTGTTTTGTAAGGTAAGCCATTTTTGTGATATTATCGAAAAAAGAAAAGCATGTGCTTAGTTGTCCCACCCGTGACAAAAAACTTACTTAAGTGTATCTTGTGTAAAACCCAGTTTGAGTTTAGGGTTATAATGTTGTGGAAGTAAGGATTTAGTTGAGTGAATCATGTTGCAAAAAATTTGGACAGATGAAGATAGTACAATTATATATATATAAACATTTTGACCTGTCCCACCCGTGACAAGATCAGTGGCGCTGGTGATGCATTAACTAACTGTCAGCTAAATTCATAGATTATACCTATTATTTTAAAAGAGGACAATGCCCTCCTTTTTGACATTTTTTCCTAATTATGCCAATAGTACAGTAACTCATTTTGCAGTTTTAATTTCAAGTCAAATATTGTAGGTAATAATTATTGATCTCATTACTTGGTTTAAATTTGTCTTTTTAAATGTATTGCAGTATACATCTACAATTTTCTGGGGTATTGTTTGTGCAGGCATGGGGAAAACTACATCAGCTGAGAGGATGAGAAAGCTCAGAAAAAAGCTTAAAGAGGATGAGAAAATATATAGAAGTCATCGAGAAAAGGAACGAGAAAGAGATAGGATCCGATGAAAGGGAAAGAAATGTCATCTATTCGGCTGTGTAAGGAAAGAAGACGGAAAGATGCTGAAAGAAAAAGAAAATACAGGCAAAATAAAAAGAATGCAAGTATTGAAAATAAAGCTACTGACATTGCCTCACCACTAGGTTCATATTTGTGTGTTCAGTCACTTGGAAAGGCTGTAAATAGAGTAAAAAAATCTCTTCCAAGTAGCCCAAGGAAAAAAGTAGCAGTGATAAAAAAACTAGTGTTTGACAATATGCCTGGCACTGAGGCTAAAACTATCTTTCCAGAATTGGATAACAGGGGAGGTATAAGATTGAACAATGCACTAAGTGAAAACACTGCTGTTGAAGTCCAGCAATTTTATGAACGTGATGATATCAGTCGCCTGTCACCTGGTATTAGGGATGTCAAATCAGTTAAGGATCCGAAAACTGGTCAAAGACAGACGCTACAAAAACGTCATATGAATATGACAGTAAGGGAAGCGTATCAGTTATTTAATACTGAAAACCTTGGTGCAGTAAAACTGTCCACATTTTATACATTGCGTCCTCAGCATGTTATTCTGACAAGTGAAATGCCACAGAATGTATGTGTGTGCAAATACCATTCAAATTTCACTTTTATTCTTGAGGCTGTCGCTAAAAAAGTTCCAAACTTTCCCTCAAATAGTTCCACACTTCTTGAAATAATCTGTTGTGATTTGACAAATGAGAACTGCATGATTGGAAACTGTACTAAATGCATTCATAATCTTATCACTTTAATTGATGAGCAGACAGATACATCCTGCCTTAGAACCAACTGGAAACAGTGGAAAGATATAGAAGGTCGCCCCAAACTCATTGAAACTAATGGGTCAGTTGATGAAGCACTAAAAGAACTTCAATTACAAGTATTTAAAAAGCATGTGTATATAAAAAGAGCTCAATCACAAGCATTTAAGGATATGAGAGAAATGTTAGAGGATGATGATGTTATTTTACAAGTTGATTTTGCAGAAAATTATTCTGCTATGCCCCAAGATGAAATCCAGTCTGCTCACTGGAACCACAAACAAATTACTGTCTTCTCAGCTTGTGCATGGGTAAAAGGAGCTACACGTTCTTTTGCTATTGTAAGCAATGATTTAAGCCATGACAAGTATTTTGTTTATACATGTATAAAAAAAATTACAAATTTACTGGCACAAGAATTTGAAAGTTTGAAATACATAAAAATCTTTTCAGATGGCTGTGCTAGCCAATTCAAAAACAAATTTACCTTGTCAAACCTATGTTTTATGCCAACAGATTTTGGTGTTGAAGGTGACTGGTATTTCTTTGCGACTTCGCACGGTAAGGGTGCGGTAGATGGTATTGGGGGACTCTCAAAACCTGCGGTGTGGAACAGAGTGAAACAACGGTAATGTGTCGTAGAATGTGCTGAAGACTTTGTTGCTGCTGCATCATCTGCAGTCCCAAATGTAAAATTTGTACTCCTTTCAAAATCAGAAATTGAGGATAATAGGGAGTTGTTGGACAAAAGATGGAAAAATGTACTGGCTATCAACGGTATCCAATCAAAACATTACTTCAGACGGTATGACAGTGAAAACCTTAGTATCGGCTGTACATTTTACTCAGAACTAAAGAAATGTAGAGTCTTTAAACTAAGATATTCAGATGTGTACTCAGATTCTGAAAATAATCACGATGATAATAGCCAATGCTGCAAAGATTCCCAAGAACAAACAAGATGTTCTTCAATTTGTTGCAAAACCAGATGTTGCCAATGTAGTGCCAGGAACATTTTTGCTCGTAGAATTTGTCACGACCAGCAAGAAGAATGCTGTCAAGTATAAGTATGCAGCCATTTGTCAAAGTGAAGTAGAAGGTGATGGAGAACTGAAAATCATGTGCATGAGAACTGTTGGAGTGAGTGGCAAACTATTTAGGGCCGATGAAAAAGATGTCTCCTATGTGCAATTTGAACAGGTTCTTTCTCTGTTGCCAACACCTGAAGTGAAAAACATAAGAAATAGTGTTATTTATGACTTTCCTTGCCAGTTGGATGTCTATGAACAAACATGAACTTAGTTAAAAAGAAAACTTTTGCCAACAACATATTATTTTGGGCATTTTGTTTTTGTTACTACTATTACTTTGATTATATTATTTTTAATTTCTCACAAGTGTAGAATTTGTCTTTCAAAGTTATTCACTGTTTAACATGCAGTTTTTAGTTGGTCTAAAATTTTATTTACTTGATTAATTCTCATCGTGTCCCACCCGTGACACGGAGTGGTCCCACCCGTGACAGTACAAAGTTGTATATTATTTTCAATATTGGTGTTTTAGCTCCTCCTCTCATGTGGTAATGTATAGATCAATGCCTCCCATATAAGATTATTATGAGTTCAATTGTGTTACACTCATAAATTCACAGAGTTTTTTCCGAGAAACTTGTTGTGTCTAAGGCTATGTCTTTTTTCTGTCCCACCCGTGACAAATGTTTAGGCACTAGTATTTAATTATCAGAAGAAGATTTAAAAGTAAACCATTAACCAATAAATAGCATTGTGACTGTAGTTCACACACTGCAAAAATAATATACAATAAATATTTTTTGAAGCTTATTTTAAATCCCTGAATAAATTAAATGCTGCACAAGTGTCCCACCCGTGACAATGGAATGGCCCTGCTACAAAAATAATAGCAGTTAGCATGGTTTGAACCTTGCTACAAAAATGGTAGCAGAGCTGGGGTTCCTAGTTTATTAGTGTGTGATTTCGTCTCTAAACAATCCCAGTAAAAATAACATAAAGTAAATTAAATTATTAGATATTTCATTTTTTTATATAAATATTTGAGCGGGAATCTTGTTGTATTTTTTTTTTGCGCGAATATAAGTAACTTTAACTTTAATTCCTTACAAGCAATATTAATCTAACTTTCACGCAAGACGTCGCCAGCTGTCCTCAGCTGTCCCGACCGCGGCGCGTTTACCAGACGTGACACACACAAGGTTACAGACACCCCCCCCCCTCCTCCTTTCACCTCGCCCGACGGCCGAGGGCTGCCGCGTCAGTTGACAGCGGCAATCTTATCATACGTACATGCCTCCCCGCTAGTGCGGACTTCCACAACCACCCCCCCCCCCCCCCTCCACCAGCAAGTCCCAGTGGTCGCTTACCTCTGCGGGACACAGACAGACATACCAACTTAAATGTCTGCCGGTCGTAATAATAATAAACAGAGCACGTTGTGTGTTCGACCAGTATTTTGTTTACTAATGAGGCCCCCAAAAAAATAAATTACTATAATGTCCTTTCGGACTGTCGTGTTTGTTTGTATTTTTGTCTCTCTGCGCTTGCGCGTGCCGCCATGTTATCTCGTCACCTCATAACATGGCCACCAACCGCGCATCGCGGGACCCCCCTCTCTTCTCCTGTGTGCTCCTCCCACATGCCACGTATTTTGTAAACAAACCACCCATGCTTTGTATTTATGTCCTAATAATATTATTTTTATGTCACCAAGACACGCACTATAAATAATCTATACTGCATTAAATCTAGCAGCAAAGTATTTTCTTAATCTAGGGAAACTTAAGATATAACATAATATATTTATATAACTTATAATAATATTAATAATACAAATAATATGATAATATAAAATATGTTGTTTTAGCTAATGTTAAGAAACTCATTGTTTACATTTTCTAAGCGTCTTAACTTAACGATTAATTTTTTTAATAATACATAAAATAAATCTGAAAAAGGGTCCAGTCATTATGTAAGTAATATAAAATATGAATATACTCTTAAGAAATATACACAACTACTCTAATCCAATTGCATCGTTCACAAGCAACGTGAATAAACTTCGACATATCATTTCATTGTGTTACCATACCCATCCACGTGCCTAGCTTTTATTTAAATGATTTTCGTGATCACCCAACAAGAGGTGCAGTCACTACCTTCAACTAAAGGTTTATTAGATTATATTTGTCAGTGTGTCGGTCGAATTTTCCCCACACGTTTTATTTATGCTAGCACTGCGATGATGATTTTTTTTGCTAAGATAGAGTACGTATAGGTGAACAACTAAGAGATAAAGTTTAAACTATCAAAGTAAGTGAGTGATAAATTTTGTAATTACGATTTTTATTGTAAACCATTTATTTCCTATTTTTTTTTAACATTAAGTATTTTTTTATTGTCAGGTGATGTACAGCTACGTACAGAAAACTGAGCACTGCAGCTCGTACATCTATGTTTACAAAAGTTTTTTTTAAGTTAACATTTTTTTTATTGCACTCTCTCCAAAGTTAGTAGTTTATTTTGCATCATTATGAGGATATGATTTTGCATTGTTTTGCAATTGTGACTTCCAAGGTGGCATCAAGGTTTTATTTTTGTGTGTTTCCTAAAAGTCGAGCAAGGTCAAGCTAGCCACCGAACAGCGCTAAAGTAAGGGCCCTCTGCGCCAACGAGCCACGACCCGGTCCTCTAGGTGAAACATCCTATGACCACCGAGTGTCACTGGGTTAGATCCCGAGCACACACCCTTTGGACGACCTATGTTCAAATCCCCTCTCAGGCAGTGTGAACTTTCATGCCCGCCATGGAAGATCCGACGGCGAAAATTAAAATTAATTATAAGTTAGTTATATTTTTTTTTAGGACTATAATATCAGGTGTTACAGTTTTGTATACATTTTTTTTATTAATTAAATTTGAGTGCACATGAAAACCTTTTAAGTTCAAATATTTTTTTTTTTTACATTATCCATCATTCATCCGAAATTCGTTGATCTTTTGGGTTTCGAACCCGAACTAACTCAGGGGTTAATTTCCCTCTTAGGTGCCTGTGCTCCAGTCTGTTAGTCTGATCAACCTTCAGTCTGAGCATGGAGTCTAAGTGAGTTAATAAATGTAGGTACCTGGGACTGAGGTTCTGTTTCGCCTTCGGGCAAGCAGCAAATTTCTACCGTATTCTCCATCGCCTGACTGTGCAGGGCTGAGTCCCAATGCCTTCGGCTTCTTATGGAAAGACTATTGTACAGGGGTTTTCATTCCCATTTAGTTTGTAAGTTACAGAGCTATCACGCTCATATACAGGGCTACCATACCCATTTACAGGGATTACAATCCCCATTCGTCACTGAGCGCTCAAGGACGCTTATCCCTTGTTTCGGCCTCAGTGCATTTCGGCCTCCCTCACAGCACCCATTTTGTGTTCCTACACGATATCCAATATCAGAGATCAACGGGATGAATTTCATTTCATTAATATAGCAACGACATAAATAGATGTAAGCATACAGGTACAATAAAATTAAGCTTTGAATTAAATATTTTTATTTATTATATGAATTTAAGGATATATTTTAAAATAATTAAAACTGAGTTTTAAAGGACCCATTTAATTATAAACGTATTCGACCTATAAGGTATTACAGTCAACGGTCATGGAATTAATTCTGCGTTTATTGTAAGTAGTTTATCTTAGTCGATTCTGGTACAGGGTAAGTATGACAGATTTCAATCATTTTATGTTCAGTGTTGGTTGCTTACCCTGGCTCCGCCTTTCAGTGGGGGAGTATGTGTCGGAAATTAGGAATTTCGACACTTTTTTTTTATTTTCTAATTTTATATAATTTTAAATTATTTTTGGAAATTTTATTTTTCTTTATAATTTGGTTACTTTGGGTGATCTACTCTTTGTTAGGCTGGTGTATCCCCCTAAGTTAAACTTTGTACCAGTAGACAAAAGCACCTTTCCCAGAGACCTATAGGATCTTTTGCAGATCTAAGACTTTGTTAGCTGCCAGTTTAAAATTTCCCTCGCTTACAGGCACGCCCCAGGCCCGTAACGTTACTTCACTTCATGACTAAAACCGCCTACAGCAGCTCTGGACGAGCTGTTACCATTTCTCAGAGGCGAGCTGACCATAGCCTTTACTGTCACGAATACGTATTAGGTTCTCTCCTCGAAAAGCACGTCATAGATGATTGTTCCCAGCGTCGTTGCGTTTTCTGCCCCCCCCTTACTCCACCCCCCCCCCCCTTTTCAGTTCTAAGAATTCGTCTAAGGCCAATGACCGGTCAGAGACCCCAGCAGACAGCGACCGTCTCCAAGGACGCCTTGCATAAAAAATGTGTGTGCCAAGATGGACCGCACACGATACCTAGCGGCAAATTCGCGAACCGCCCAGCCAACTTACCCTGTAGGCCGCCAGAGCGCAGCACTAGACTGCGCCCTTTATTCCCTTGGTAAAGCAGACGCCTTGGGCGAGTCGATTCTTTTTTATTTCAGACACCCCTCAACAGGTAGCGCTAAGGTCGGCCAGTGCTACCAACTTAGAGACATCAGTCAGAGTTTTTTTATGATGCCCACTCGGGGAACTTCGGAACCTTTCGGTCCGGACTCCCAGTCCCCCCCCCCCTCTCTACTTTTGATAGAACAGTTACTTTTAATTACGAGACGCGGTTCTTCGAGAGACACTTCGCGTCGCGACTGCAGACGGACCATTTTGCGATTATCGGCGAGTCGACGAGACACTGCAAGACTTCCATCCGGCCGCAACCGACTATGTAGTCGCCTAAATAAGGGATGCTATCCCTATAATCTTTTTCAAGTAGTTTAGTCCGTCTGCGTAGTACAAAATGTAATAGTTATTTTTCTTTTAATTTTTTTTGAAATGATGAAAACGACCGCGCCCAGCCGCGTATTCGCGGGATCCAGTTCCTGGCTGGCGACGCATCTCTAAATAGAAGCCAACTCCCCTGTCTGGTGAGTGACGATCCGCGACTTTCCTCAACCTCCCCTTAACTTTTCCGGGCATTTTCTGCCCCGTATACTGTCTGTGTACAAGTTCTGATCAGTTTTGATTCAGACTGTTCCAGACAGGGTCCGAGAGCCGGACGCCGAATTGGCATTTTCATCTCCCTTCTTCAACAGGACACAAGCGCCCTGGCATCATGTTCAAGCGTGATCTCCGAAACGAAGCCCCGACCTCCGGCGCTACTGTAAATTGGGATGGTTTAAATATATTTGTATTTTTTTTTATTGGTTTATGTATTTTTAGTAAATGAAACTTTTGATAATTTCATGTACGGCCGGCCCATAATTTTTCTTTCTTTCTTTCTGAATATACCTGAGAGCTGTTTAATTATGTAATTAATATTGTACGTTAATATTCTCTTGTATCTGCTATAAGTTTACTCAGTATGGAGTAATTATATTTCAGACGGAATCACACCTTGTTTCTGTTCATTACTAATAACATTGTGAAACCTAAAGATCCACCCAGCAAAACAAAAATGGTAATCAGACCGTGGTTTGCTGCTACAAGTTCCAACATCAATCAGTTTCTTATCTTCTTCGTTGTCTGCAGATTTTTCCATCATGTAGTTGAAGTCCTTCAGAAACTTGAGGTTCACATTTGGCCCATCTAGGGCTATCTGCAAAACATTTTTCAGAGGCAATTCCAAACCATGCATTCCTGAAGTGAAAGACTCAAGAAGATCAGCTGCAGTGGCATGCCCTAGAAACACGGAGTTCAGGTAGCGAGTTGAAACCATGTTTAAACTAGGGTCCCAGTAACGAACAATTATATCCATCTGTCTTTTTTGCGCAATACGATTCAGACTCTCGTCCAGCGAAACTGCAAAAAATGTACACTTCTGTAAAGTATTGGCAAGTTTTTCTTGAAAAAAAGGGCCAAGGCCAAAGGATGTCACATAACCAATTTTATCCTTCTGAATTTTGAATTTTTGTGCTATAACACTGTCGGGGAACATTATGGGGAACAAATCACTAGTAGCGCATGTACCTCTGTCAGATGTGTGTGTCATTACCTTATTAAGTGACCACAATATTTCTGCTTTCCACACATTCTCATCAACACAATATTTATTTAAAGAACCTGGGAAATGTTGTGACTTTGAATTTGAAGGAGTTACACATTCAGTACATGATTTATCAATAGAAGTCACGGTTCTTGAACTACTTGAAGTGGAAGTTGTAGAATCTTTTTCCTGACCCAAATGTGTGAGCTTGTGTTAGTGTTGATTGTTTGCTTTGTAGTATGGCAGAAGACAGCTCCAGATGTTTTTTTCCTGCTTCATGAACTTTCACAGATGACAAACCACTGTGACTTACATCAAACTTCAATTTACAGAGTGTGCAAAATGCCTTGTACTTGTCATCTTTAACAAAACGCAACCACTTTGAAAACCTATCATTTTCATCTGAGAGCCAATATTCTTTAAAAGAACATTTGCCAGGCATTTTCTTTTTCTTAGTTACTTTTCATTCAATTAACACTGGAAATAAAATTATTAGCATGCAGTTGCAGTAAAAGCATGCAAAAATATACAAAGTTAACAAATGAAGGTTAGTTTGAAACTTAATTGAATAAAATTAATTAGATCTGCTTTCCCGCATGCCAATTTTTTGTCTCACTTTAAGCGCTAAAACACTTTAACATTTGTTGGCAAACATTTTCAGCACATTATGTATATCACAGAAAATATTACAATAACATTCCGTAGCACTTTAACCTCTTCGACAATGATTTCAGTTGGAAAATAAAATGTGGCGGCAATTAAGCGATTTTGTGTTTTGTAATTTGTAAACATAGTCGTTAACAAAATCAAAACACGAAAATACATCACACATTTTGTGCACAAATTTTTGGTTAAATACTTATTGATATGGACGCGGGTCTCGCGCATTGACGCCTTGACAGCTACAATCGATTATGTGCGATCGTTGTGCGCTCTGTAAAGTAAGAATGAAACTGACTACGCCATGGCCGCCATGGAATTGAATAAATTACGTTTTCAAAGCATTCTAATGGACTTTTTTTTAAATAATGAAGAGCAAATCGCTATTATTAAAATTTTATCTGCAGCCTATGTGAAAATTATGACGTTGCACGTAGGAGAATAGAAGCTGCAAGCAACATTTTGAAAGGTATTTTAAAGCAAACGTCTTATGGCGAAAATGGCGGGACTGGCCTAGTTAAACACAGGAAAATGTATTGTGTGGGAACATTTTAACCGATGATTTTCCTGAAAATGCAAGCTGCCAATAGCACAAAAAAATATGGTAAATACAAGATCAGTGCACAAGAAATACACATTAGCCTTTTAATTAATTTTTTCGTGACTTTTACCAAAATATACTAAAAAATGGTAACTTTTTTGGGACTTTCGTGACCTTTTACAACATTCGTGACTTTTTCGTGACTTTCGTGACCTAGTAGACACCCTGATTAAACATAATTACAAATTCTCATACACGTCAAAATTGAGTAATACCAACATATACAACCAGTAAATTAATAATCACTGAAGTCTTGAAATAAATACTTTATGAACATACCTAGTTTCTATCATTTCGGTCTGGACTTTTCCTGGGTACTGGCACTGCAACAAAAAAAAACATTATTACCCCAGGTATGCAATACAAAACAGTTGTGTTTGATTAACATAAGATTCTTGCTCTGTAAGATAGGCCTACACATTACAGATGAGTACAGCACGTTTACAGAGGAATATTTTAATGTTAAATCTCAAATAAATTCTGACTAAGAGAATTATATTTTTATGAAAGAACATAAAGGTAAATAATAGTAAGTAGTATATAACCTCTTTTAATAAATATTTTTCCTGAAACAAAATTTATAATTTGACAAAATGTATTTCTCGAGCGTTATCGGAGCCCACCCACCGGCAAAGTGGCTATCGCGGACATCAGCTGTGTCGTTAAAAACTAATTACTACACATATGACAGCAAATCAACAGAAACCTGACTGATTAACCACAGTTTTTTGTCATGTGTTTTTTTTTATGTTAACATGCATACTGGCAGAACAATCAAGGGTTTGGTGACATCACTTCCTATCCCTGGCTGGAAGTCATGGTTCCGTGTGAATCTGAACAGCCAGTATGATTTGGACCATGGATAGAAGCATGAATCCTGAGGAATTCATTCAATTTCTTGCAGTAACTGTTTTCCATTCTGATGATTACACTTGATTCAATTAAACCTCTCTCATGTCAGCATCCCCAAGTCTTCTAGCCATTGTGAGTGAGAGCACTCATCTCCCCTCCCATAGCAGTGGCACAAGGCACGAGTGACCACTGTTCGACACTGGCTATCTCCAGAGACTGATGTTCTGTTAATTAGCCTGACCACACCGTGACAAAACAGCACAGCTACATTTTGAAATGACAGTGCCATAGTTCCAAAGTTTACAGTTTACCGTTGTAGTGTGTTATAGCAGTACTTGTCAGTGCCCTTAGACTACAATAAAACAACTTGGTACCTGGACGTACATGAGTGTCACTCAGTAAAAGCACCTCTTGTCGCTCCTGTCACAACAGTAGAACTTAAGTATAACATTTAAAATGCCCGTTTTTATACAGAAAGCCACTATGAAATTCTGTGTACGCTCCTGCAAGGTAGACAGATTATCTATACCAATACCTTTGTATCCCAACTAAACCTTGTAACTATATTATAAATGTGAAGGTTTACTTGGTTGAAAAAGTGTTTTTTTTTTTTCCATTAAACATTTCTATTAGAACTTCTTACATTCCAGATTGGCCTGGCAAACCAACCCACTATAGCAACAAGTTCATTATAGGCCATACACTTGAAAAGTTTATGATGTTAAAATGCAATGACTTCAAAGATTATTTTGCAGGTTCGTCTTTTCATCAAAGCTAGGAAGACTATTAATAAAATGGATATTTTTTTTATAATTTTGTTAAATAAAAAATATTATTTAAATAAAAAATATTTTTTTAAACAGTCTTCTGTTTTATTATTTTCCAAGACACATAGATCACAATTTACAGTTCAAGTCCAGATGACTTTCCACAGATATTATATTAACTGTAGCTCATCGCTCGGTTATATAAAAAAAAATTGAAGACACGGTGGTACGGGAAAGGGGGGAGAGGGGTTGAGCTGGAGTGACAACTTTCACCCTGGGCTAAAGCCGACACCTGGGGTCGAATTTATAATTAATCAGCCCAAAAATTATATAAAAAAAAAGTTAAAACTCAATTGGCCCTGTCCACAAGGCTAGAAATTATCCCGTCACGCCATTCAAATAAAATTATGCGGTTGCCAATGACGCGAACACACGCTGTGACAATCAAGCGACAAAGAAGTTGCCTTCCCTTACAAAAGTGAAAACAAACGGAGGCAACCCAGTGGGTCAGCCAGCCAATCACAATACAGAACCAGGCACATGAATGTACATAGAAAAATATAGGAAAAAATTGTTCTCTGAAAGTCTGGTACATCACATCACACCACCGCATGGTTCATCTTAATTGGCTGGCAAGACAGCACCCAGCAAACCTTCTGGTCTAATGCTGCGATGTCATGCATCTATGTGAATGGGTTTTCCTAACTCCGCACTAACTTGAGGCATGAAAATAACTTACTGGCAACAGTGTCGCACCCCTGGTCTTTCTATTTGCTTCTACTTCTACAATGTTACAGCCTCACAAACCACAAGGTGATTTAAAAATGTAATTAATACCCCTGTTAATGTAACCAATTTAAGCACACTGCAATAGAACAAAAATAAAAAAAAAACTACATTCAACTAAATATATACAAACTAACCAAAAGAAATAATTAATTAAAATTTCTTAGCATAAACAAAATTCTGGAAATGCATATGCATAATAGAAGAAACATTATCATAAAATAATTATGAACCTTAAGAAAACCTAGGCCATCTAACACATTCTTAGCCAAAATATTAGTACAGGGGCAGGAGTTATGCTATGCTAGAAACTACACTTATCCTCAACTTGAGATTGTTACTTATGCATTATATTTTTGTTGCTCAATTTTTTTTGCAGCCACACAAATACACAATACATATTTACTAATTACTTCATAGTTGATTAAGTTTTGTTTTACTTCATAAATGAGTAAAAAAATTACATGTAACTTGATTTCAAACCTATTAAATAATTACTGAGAAACAGTAGTTGAATTATAGAAACATGAAAACATGTTAAAAATTTTTTTAGCTACATTCAAAGTTGCCGGGAAAAACTGCTACCTACTGCCTGTTGCAAAAAATAACTTTATTGCATTTTAGGTGCAAATCAACATTTTCTCTGAACCGTACTTTATTCCAGAAGGTACATTTTTTTCTAAATTTCTTAAATTACTTCAATATACTGCACAAGAAAAATTGTCTTCACATATATTATTATTAAAAAATGTGAGTTCCTAGTTAACTTTTGGTACTATTCTGAAAAGCATTTTCAGTTCAGTAAATTAGAAAATAATAGCAAAATACTCAAAACTGAATGCTGCTTAGAACTACCGTGGTTGATAAACTGAGCAGCAGTAATTAATGAGCAGCTTCAATTAGAGACCCACTAGGTACCGTAACATTCTAGCAGAAAAAAGCTTTACAGAAGTGACAATTTTTGAATATTGAATTACCCTCTAAAGAAATAAAAAAAGAACCTCAAAAAATGTTTCTAATGGAAAATGAATATGTTAAACTGTGCCATACTGATTCATAAAGTGCAAGAGGACTGAGCTTAAATTCGATACACACCTTACCTACTCCATTATCTCTGATTATTGTAAGATATTTTCCATTTTTATTGCCATATTACATTATTCTACATTCTTAACTTGTTACATTGTGTGGAGTATTTTCATTTATAATTTTTTCCTTTGTAATGAAATTCTCTTCACCATTTCCATGAGGCTCATTTAACAAAATTAAAAGTTTAAAACTTACAAGTTATATTTTCCAAAGTGAATAAAGAAATCCAATTACAAGTGTTTCACAAAAGCACACTTGTAAACATGTAATGACAAGTGGATTTAAGTTGTACAAATTTCAGTTTCTGGATTTACCTACATTAACTGATCACTCTGAAGGTGTCCGTTAGAGTTGAATGTACGGATATAATTTTTGTGGTTTGTGAATACACAATACAATATAATGAACTTAGGAATTACTTATTGTGTGATATCACATACTAATTTAAATATTTCACTGAATTCAGAATGTATTACATAGCCATAGGTAGTGTGACTTTTTCCCAAAAAGGCTAGGTATTTGCAGTTCTAGGTGACCATGATTACAGTAAAGGTTTGCTTCGATCAGCAAATAACCATTTAAAATACTGTAAAATTTTATGAAAGTATGAGTTCTTGCAAAATCTTATTATTTTGACAGGATTCTAGAAACCATGGTGTAGGTATTGCATATTTTTCTCAACGAATGATATCTGCACTAGCCACACTAAAAACTCATACAGACTACAGAAAAGGTGTCAAATATAGGACGCTAATAAATGAAATGAAAAATGAAAATGAAATAGTGATTTGTGGGTTTTTAAGTTAATTTACATTCCATAGGGTTGTGTTAAATTTTCACAAGGGGTATATTTTTGAAGGTGTAGTTTAAACGGAGAAGTGAAATTCTGGTTAACTTACTTCAGCAACATCAAAAATAACTAGAATTTTTAAAATGTATATTATAAAAACTCAAAAAATTTAGTTAAAATTGTTAGTAAACTATTTTTAACAAATCAACAGTTGTAAAAGACGATTTAGGTACCAAATTTAAAATGAGATAATGTTGATAAAGAAGTTATTAAAATTGTAAATAATTTGTTAAACAAATTTTAATAATTTTTCATTATATAAAGGTACTCTTGAATTATTATTTCTTCGCATCTCTGGCATTCATCGTTCTATCCACAACAGAGTTTATTCAGGACCCACTTTGGCAGGATAATCAAGTAATATTAGAATTACCCAAAAACATCATTTACAGATATTTTAAGGCGTAGTGACTCAAAATTTATCTTCTGTTTTGATAAGAAAGAGAGTAAATTGAGACACGGCTATAGAGTCAAACGTTGCATACCAACAGAGGTAGAAAAGTAACTAAAATTAAACAGCTACGAATTAACACGCTTATTTATGATTTTGTGTACTTTCCTCTTTCAGCAACCCAGCATATCCTACAAATAACCATATCTTTAAAGCTTCTATTAATACAGTAGACAAGTTACGAACGTAAATAACTAATTCCAAAACGACGTAAATTGATGAACACCAATAAAGTACTAACCACAAAACTGCACAGACACAAATTCAAATGATGATTTTCGTACCTCTTATGACTTCCATTTATTTATTTAATTTTTTGTTGCCAAAAATGACACTTCATATATAACAATATCTAAAATAATCATAACACTGAAATTATGACACCAGTCTACAAATAACTACATTTCGATACTGACCACATTAAAATCTCACGAATTGCCAACAAAACAAAAAACAATTCCCTACAAATTAAACAAAAAAAAATCGTTAATTTATAAATTTCACCTACAAATTCACAAAACCAAGCTGACAAAAAAAACTAAATAAGTGCCATTTTTAATTTAAAATTATTAAAATTAACTGTATATGAAAAGTTCAGCACTAAAATACGACAAAATATATTAGAAATAGTGTATGTAATCATAATCTACATGTATTTCATTAATTTTGTAACCATGTTTACAAGCCCTATAATCAGAGAGACACTGCTCATCAACTGAGTCTATTGGGTGCTAAGAAAATAAATAAAATAAATAAATAAAATGATCTTTCCAATTTTTATAAGGGAATCCTTCTGAAGTTGTGTTCTGTATCGCCTTTCTCTTCAGCCACTTGAATGGCAGCAGTATGACCAGTCATAGTGAACACTAAATTCAGTGCTTTCAACTTTATATTTGAATATTTCCGATACAATAGGATAAATCTCATGCTTCCTAAGAATTCTGACCACGTGTTCTGAAATTTCCTTGACGTAAGCAATGAAAGCTTTATTAGCAATTTGCTCTTTATTTTGCTGTTGTGGTGACTTTCTGGGGGAGCCTAAATTGTAAACAGGGTTGAGACCCATCCAAACACACCCAAAGAGTTCATCTTCCGCCAACTTAGGGATTTTGTTTTTCTTTTAACAAAATACAGGGGAATTATGGTCATGGAGTTCAATGTTAACATGGCACAGAAAATTTATCACTTCATCCTGATTGCATGATCTTGTATAGTACATTGTTCCTGTGGTACATGTTGCTTGATGTTTTGATTTGGCACATTGAAAGAACCTGGGCATAACTAACTTGAGATATTACAATTATATTGCTGTGTTCCAGGAGGGCACCAGGTTAGCTCAGCAGCTAACCAAATGTGGGACTTGTGGGTGCGTTGCCCCTGTGTGGCCCACTAGGATCGTCAGCGGAGTTCATGGCTGGAGGGGGCCCTAGCTGGTGTAGGGATGCTGAATGCAAAAATAGACACGAACTCGAGATTTAGATGGTTGTTGGCACGTCGTGAATGGGGGTGCGGAATGGCCGTTTAATTAGATGAATTATTACAGTCGCAAATTACAGTTACACTACACTTGCATGTCGCACACAGAATTACCTTACAAAGTTACAATTAGATCAATATGAGTGCTGTGACGCACTATCACTAGTTAAACCCTCATGCCAGTTGTGGTTAAGGGGGAGGTTGATTGGAGGCGATCAATCCCGAAAATCGTTAATTGGGCGGTGTCTGGATTCACTTGTGGGAATCGCGGTATGCAGTTAAATTAGATACAAAGTTCACTCGTGATTGTTGTCGGTGTATATGCTCTCGACGTTAATGAAAGTTCACTGTTAGCGGGAGTCGGCCTGTTGCCGTAAAGTGGACTACCCCACGTAATGTCTCTTGTGGGGAGTTTAAAAATTATGCGGCTGGATTAGGCCCTACACCGTAAAAGGACCGGGGACGCACTGGGAGTTAAGGTAACGAATAAAAGAGATTTGGTTTGATTGACTATATTTACCAGAAGTAGTGTTCGGTGTGGACAAAGGATGATGGCTCCCCGTGGAACGCACATCCGCCCCGGTCTGAGAGTCGCTCGGTACTGGTGTGTGCCCTTGGCGTGAGGGAAGGTCTCAGCGTTCTCTCGCGCTAAAGTTGCTAAAGTTCCGTTATTCGGAAATTATTTTAATAATAAAGCACTGAGAGCAGCTCTAAATTCACACATTAATTATTATTAATCATTAATCTGATTGGCAGATAACCTTTAATAATTATGGTTGATGCCATCCCCGTTGCCTGATCTGAATTTTACGTGAATTAGAAATGTTTTGATTAGTTTTGATCTCAAGGGCGGGGTTCCTGGCCTCGTGGCTGCAGGCAGGGACGCGTTGGCAAAGGGCTCCCCGGGCTGTTATGGCCTCCCAGGACGCCGTATTAATAAAAACACGCACGTACTTTTAGCTGGTTTACTCCGTCGCACACATTACACTTGACACGCTCACGTGACTGGCCGCTTCATCGTCGACCTAAGCACCACGCACGCCACCCTCTATTGGCAGACTTTTTACGGCCACACGGTAACACGGTGGCAAGTACGTTGATAGGGGTTGTTCCCGGCGAGTTGCGAGTGGGATGCTCGGGTGAGCGGTAAGTCTGTTCCTACCTACGTGAAAGTCTGCGGAACGCAACGTGAAATACGTGGACGACTGGTCATACAAAATTACTTAATAAAAAACACTACACTACAGTCACTGTGGTTAGTCCCGGGTTCGGACCAGGTCCGGGTAACCCACACAGGTGGTTCTACAATGGTGGCTACTCCGCGTGGTGGCTGGGGCCACGTTACGCTGGGTACAGACGCGGCGGGATCCGGCTGGATATCGCGCCCGCGACCGTGGCACGTCCCAGTTAATGACTCGTCTTAAAACTTGAGTTCACGTTTGGCGCAGTGCCGCCCCGCGTGGGCGATGAACTAATTCCCGAGGTGGGATTTCACTAGCGTGAGGCGCAGGTGCCATGGAGGGTCACCTAATTAATTACGTAGCACTCGAAAAGCACTCTATCGGGTTGCACATTATATTGAAGGACCGTGCGAAATCTCGAACGGACGATTCGGGCCGACCGGGGAGCTGAGTTAAACGGTTTTACTATAATTACCTATTGCAGTGACTGGTGAAGTTGGCGCGAAAGTTGAGAGCTTCCCGTGCGTGAGCTGCCGGCCCTGGCGAGTGCTGGATGGCGACTGACTAACCTCCCTGGCCACCGGGACCAGGGAGGGGGGAAATTCCGCGGGGAAACTGCGGAGCGCGGGAAGATGATTTCGGCCAGTTTTATGAATGATCCCAGTTTACAAAATGATTATTAAATTAACATTAATTATTAGTTATTTTACAAGTATTAGTTTTTGTTTGTTTTATCAAATGCATGAACAAATTATTTAGTTTCGCAGTGCCACACCCGGCCGGGTGCTTTGCACACGTAGGGGGCCGTGACTGACGTCACGCCATTCGGGGCACTGCACTATGTTGCACGCACGGGCGCGTTCGAGGCGCGGCACTGATCAGGTGTTGAGGACACATAACGGCCTGTGCTCTCAGAGGGAGCACTGACGGCGGCGTCATGGTTAAAAAATGTACGTAAATTAAGTTTAAATACTTAGAGTCACACCAGAGACTGTTCGTCACATGCTGACTACTCCAGTGGCTAGTTACATATAAAAAACAGGGAGGTAATATTTACGTCAACACAACACTATAATTAATTAATGCTGAAGGCCGCAAAGGAGGCACTCACAAACTGATTAAGGTAAGTTCACACGTGAGTGACTCGGGCACTCCTGCGTCGCACTTTCCTTAGGCGGGGTTTTTAATTAATAGTGGAGTTGTTATTAATTTATGTTTGATTATTAGTGAACTGGGGTCGAGGTGTTTAACTTATTAGACACGGCCTTTGATTCTACCTTGGCATCGAAGGCTTGCCTGACTCGGGTGGGCCATGGCTAGGGGTGCGTCCCGTTAGCGGGGTCGGATACTGGTAGTTGCAGGTCTGGCTTTGGGGTGGCCTTCGGCTGGACGACGTCAAGTAAAATATACTCAAAGCTGATTGGACTGGTTTCCGCACACACTTGTAGAGGAATTTTTACATTACTCCGATAATAAAGTCATGTTCCAGGTGCATCAGCAGTATTCCTCGAGCAGTAGACAAAATCATACTACCGATCCCAGATATGCTACCTACGCTCTTTAACAATCATTCTATTGACAACCTCTCTCCTTTTAATAATTATACACATCCTTATGAAATGTCTTTCTACACACCGACATATACTTCGGTTGGTCCGAAAGCAGCTCCACCTAACCACACAAAACAGAAACTCTTGGATACTCTACATTCATTACCCTTTTTTCGATGCATATTCACAGATGCATCCAAAGATGGAGACAATGTAGGTGCGGCATATTATCTGTCACATACGCGTCAGTCAGGCCTACTCAAACTACCTTCCCATTCTACAATCTTCCAAGCCGAAACGTTTGCCATCTATAAAGCCATATTATATAGTGTTAGAGAGAAGCTGGGGAACACTATTATTCTCACAGATTCATATTGCTTTATTCAAGCTCTATCCTCACTTTCTCACCCCTTGGAGCCCACGATATGGGAGATTCGCTCCATCTGTTTTCAACAAGAAAGTGATGGATATCAGATTCCCTTTATATGGATTCCAGGCCATATCGGCATAGGGGGCAATGAAATGGCGGATAAATTGGCCAAGATCGCTGCACATGAGAGTACATTAGTGACCAGAATTTCATCATTAGGACTGACGCCGCTGTCGGTGCTCCCTCTGAGAGCACAGGCCGTTATGTATCCTCAACACCTGATTTAGGGCAGGTATAACGAACACGCCCACGCGTGCTGAACAGCGTAGCAAGTGCAGTGCATCGAACGGCGTGACGAAAGGCACGGCCGGCTGTGTTGTGCAAAGCGCCCGGCCGGGTGTGGCAATATGCAACTGAGAAATAGTGCACATGCATTTCTACTTAAAAGAATTAACTAAAACTTTTCATATATTTTATATTCCCAAATAGTTAATTAATGTTAATGTTAATGTTTTAATATCACAAAACTGGCCGTCAACATCTTCCCACGCTCCGTAGCTTCCCGTGGGAAATCGCCCCCTCCCTGGCCGAGTTGCCAGGGAGAATTAGTCAGACGCCTTCCAGCAGTCGCCAGGGCCGGTATCTCCGCGCATGTGGAGCCTTCACTTCTCGCGCCAGAATCAGCATGTCGCTTCAATAGGTAATATTTTCAAATCCATTTTCATCCGCTCCACAGTCGGCCCTATATCGACCGTACGATGTGTCGTACGGTTGTTTGCTAAATATTTGTGACTCGTCCACGAGTCGTTTAGTGTAATACATATTTCTATTGTTTTGGGCAGCCCAACAAGGTGCCAGCACTACACACCTTAATCGCTCCGACAGGAGAATTGAACTTTGCCCATGCGGGGCGCCATTGCGCCTAAAGCGAATATCGACTCTCTAACGCATCAGTTCCTGGGACGTGCCGCGGTCGCGAGTGAGTTTCCACGTCAGGTACCACTGTGCTCGTAACCAGCTTACGTGGCCCCACGCCACCACGAGGACAATCTCTTGCTAATTATATTAATTTCCCTGAGCGGTACCACCATATCAGTATCATCCCGATCTCCGGGACATTTCCATGGTAAACTCTATTTCCGGGGTTTAAATGTTAGTCTTAGTTTCCGCCATCAGCCTGTCGTGATCTGGTCGACTAGTTCCTGACAATGCTGCTGTACTGCCGGCTACTCAGGGTTCGGTAGAGAGGGGGTTCAGGCCGCGTGGCCGAGGAACTTAGTCTCCAGAGATTAAATGAAAACAATTCTAATAAAGTTTGATGGTCCTTTATGCACAAGACCCCGAACACTTTACATGGGGCTGCCACGTTTCCGTCTGTGACTAATTCGAGGTGGGTCGAAACCCGGTTCGGCGCACTGATCCATCTAAGAAAATTACGGGACGTCCCGCCGTGATGACTATCACTCCCACGGTAAAGAATATACTCCTTAAGACCCGCGCGTGATAGGATGTCTGTCTGAACAGGCCAGAAAGAAATTAAAAGAAAAATAACACAAAACCTAAGACTGCGGATGACCAGGATGAAACAAAGAATCGCAACTCGCCCGAATTGACAACAGAACACGCTTGTGCGAAAAGTAAAACGAAAACTCGCGAACGTAACTGCTCAACGACAAGCTCGACTGCAAAGTTTATGAAAACGTCTCCGCACGGCAAAAGTCTATTGGCTCTGCAAATACCGCGCCCGCTTGCCTCACCGTCCCGGAGCGACTTCCCCAAGACGTCCGTCGCCTCTCGTGCCGGGTCCACGACTTGCTCCCGCTAGCGCGGAGCGATGACACTCGCGTGACCGCTGTCTGCCGAGTCCTGGCGACGACTGCCCTCCCACTCTCCTGCTGCGCCTGAGCGCCCGCGTCTCCCCCCTTCTCCGCGAGCCCGCGGAACACGCTGATTGGTCACAGGCGGAAGCCGCGGCCTTGGCGCCCGTTGAACAATTAAAACTTATAAAATACAAAACCCTTCAATACAAAATTAATTATAATAAAAATATACAAAAACGTAAAGCAAAAATATATTTATAATAAAATAATAAGTCATATCCTGTATAGGAAACATATGTCGCACGTCACCGACACTTGCGTCGCACAACACACTCAAGAGATGGCGCTGGCGAGGCATAACGGCCTGAAGGAGCCGGGGAGACACTTGGGTCGACGTCAATCCATGTGTAGTGTATAATTTCAGTGTTTTGTATAAGCCATTTGTTAAGTGACTAGTAAGCTATCCTTGTATCTCACCGTCCGGACTACCACTCTCCTAAACAGCTAAGTTCGCCACGTGCCTTCATCGTCATCACCGTCAATCTCAGGGTAGCCTGTGACCCTCGGTGGGGTAGTCATCAGGAATTCCGCTGGACGTGAACCAGTACCACCAATCGAGGGCCGTGTGTGCAGAGATGAAAAGGTAGACGATGATACTGCCAGTTATGTGAAGATGTACTGTACCAGGTGAAGTACTGTATCGTGTGACGTATCAATAAAACCAGTTACATTTACGTGTGCTTTTAATAGTTACGGCATCCTGGGTGGCCTAAACAGCCCGGGGAGCCCTTTGTCGATTCCTCCCTGCCAGCCAGGAGGCAAAGATCCCTGCCCTCGAGTCAAAATCCTTGTTCATGTAATTTAAATTCAGTAATTTCAAGACAGGCAGTGGGGACGGCGTCAGGACTATATCTGCTTTTATACAAGATCCACTGAGGAATGTGGGACTCATGTTGGAAACAATACAGTATGGCACATACATCCGCTTATACATCACTGCATCCCGATATAAACGCTAAACTATTGAGAATATTCCACTCATTCGATCGACGTACGTATGTAACCTCATTTAGGATACACTCCAATCATAATGCCTCTCCCACGCATCTTCACAAATTACGGATTTTAGAGACCCCCAATTTTAGCTGCGGAGCATTATTAGGCGACATTAACCATATTTTACTAGTGTGTCCACAAATGGCAGATCGGGAAACATTTCTCAAGAGGTTACGAGATTTGCAATTGCCTCTCCCACTCAAATTTCCGGAAATATTAGGTTTGTTTGACTTGACGTCGTCCGGCCGAAGGCCACCCTAAAGCCCGACCTGCAACCGCCAGTATCCAACCCCGCTAACGGAACGCACCCGTAGCCATGGCCCACCCGTGTCAGGCGAGCGCCACGGTACTAAGGTATTTCAACACCCTTCATTAATTGGCAAGACAAACCAAGCCAGGTATACAGTAAATTCACCAAACATTAACGAACCCGCCACATTGAATTAGTAACATCACGCATCACAAGTGCGACGTAGGAGTGCCCGGGTCACTCACGTGTAGCTTTCTACTAAAACAGCTGTGAGTGCAACCCTTGCGGTCTTCAGCCTAAATTCAATAGTGAAATATGTGATGTAACTCAAACCGCCCCAAATTAGCATTATCATTCGCCACTGGAGTAGTTATCAAGAAACAGACAGTCTCCAGCTTGACTCTAATATTCAAACTTATTTTAGACAAACTTATTAAATGTCATTTCTAAAACATATATAGATATTAAATTAATCATTATTTTTTATTATGTGAATTTAGAGACACTTAAATTTAGTTAATTATATAGATTTTTACGAATAACGTAACTTTGGAAACTCTGACGCGACAGGGAGCTCACCCCTCCCCACGCGCCAGGGCCAGACGCCAGTACAGTGCGACTCGCGGACCGTGACGGACGCACGTTCCACGGGGAACCATCATTTCTTTGTGTTCATCGAACGTCCATTTGGTAATTATAGTCACAACCGAAAACCTTTTTTTTAATACTCCCCGTATGCACCCGGTCCTTTTCGGGTGTAGGGCCTATCCCAGCCGCGTCAATTTAACACGCCCCACACAAAGCATTACGTGGGGCCGTGCAGTATATGGTACGGGCCTTTTCCCGCCACCCCAGAATTTTTAATTAATCACCCAGTGCACAGGCACAGGCTACATCCAATCGTAAACGTGTTTTTAATTTAGTAGAGAGCCACGGTCCACACAGGTGGGCCCGCGCGTCACAATTTACCAATTACGGGATTAGCCGACTCTAATCGAACACTCTCCCTCAACTGCGACTGGCGTGAGGGCTTAATAAGTAAACACACGTAGAGGCACGCAGGTGTCCCTCTCAGATAACGTGTGGAGTGTAATCGTGTACGTAAGCGCACCACAGGGTGCCGTGTTGTCAAGTGTAATTGTAATAATAGTGTAACCAAAACTTCTACATGTTCCGACGCCTCACTGGCAGTCATGTACCGCCGAGTAGACCTCGCGCCCAATGTAATGAACCAGTGTAAATCGTGAGCAATAAAACATCCACCCGCACCTCCCGTGCGCGACGTGCGACCCGTAGAACAACCAGAACAGTGTATGTAAATTTACCTAAACAACCCAACCTAATCAGGAAACAAATTCCATCACCACCGACTGTTCTAGTGGGCCACGCTGGGGCAACGAACCCACGACCATCACACGGTTAGACACCGAGCTAACCTGGCGCCCCCCCGGAACAGAAATCTCTAAGAAAGCCAGCCACCCCGCTAGGACTTGCGCCCGACCTCGAACACGAGACCGCGGCGGACGGCAGACTCGAGGTCTCTTTTTGACCTGTCAAATCTCGGGGCGCCCTTTTCCGTAACCAGAATGGCGGATGGTCGTTTAACTTGCGGGGGCAAGTTGCTCTCAAGTCACTTTGGTCATGCTCTCGATGCTCCTCCTCTCGAGGAAGAATTGCGAGGGCAAGTCGTCTGCTGGTTGTTTTGGCATGACTTTAACGATGGAGTCAATATGTTATCAAGCTACATTTGGTGGTGACGGTAATATTTTAATAGATGACGACATTGAAGCGGACATTAATTTTAATATAACTTATTTGGTGTCCTTTATTAAACAATCACAAGATTTCCAATCATTTCCTAGTATAGGTTAGCTTATGCATACCACAGGCGGTTTTAAGTCAAAAAGCTGACGACAGTCGTCGTACCCTCCCTGATGCAGAGGCCATACCTGTCCACCGACGTGGACCTAAGGGAGGTTTTGTCCCCCCCAGTGCACCGTCTGTGAAGTGCTACGGTCAGGGACGCACCCGCGTGCGCCCTAGCATGCCAGTGGGCTTCTTTTTGTGTTATAAATAATTATGCTTTTTATGTATTTTTAAATGGTCACGAGCCTCAACAATTGTGTATATTTTGTAACGTAACAAAACTCTCACGTCTGAAACACTGTGTAAATACTTCGCTTGTCATTTATTCGTAACTAATTAATTCATGTCTAATTTCGCTTTTTAATTAATTACTCGTTATGTTGTGTTAATAATTCTGTGATTTTTCTCAAGTGCTTATGCCATGTTAGTAATGTAATCGCAGCCTGGCGCATCGCGGGGCGGGCCTCTCCCACGCCGGCCGATTTCCCCTCCCCTCCTCCGCGGCCCGCGGGCCTCAGCTCGCTAGCGGGCAGGGGACGACAGTGGTGTTCAGGACGCGACAGAGAGCAGACGCGCACTCCGCTCCGCGCTGCTCGTGAGGCGCGTTTTCTTATCTCGAAGTTTACCGACAGTGAAACGTCACGGGTCGTCTCTGCAGCTGAGCTGAATTCGTTATATCGCTGAACGCATTCAGTTTTACGAGTTTTCCCGGGACTTCACCATCAAAAGCCATAGGCTGTATAAGCGCATCTCTGAACCGCCCAACTTCTCAGTCAGTACGAATACTTATAAGACCTTATTCTTCTTACGTGATGGACCGCGTATGTGCTGTGCATCATTACAGAACAATCGTAACCGGATTCATAGCTACGGGGTTACCTCCTCTGTTCGTGTCACGATGTATTCTAAAGACGAGACATATTTCCGGGAGTCCGGGTCACGGCGGAGAGGGCGCTCATTCCGCGATGTGCCAGCCAGGCTGCGGCAGGATCTCTATGCAAAAATAAAAGGGAAACGGACATCACCGAGTTATCCTTGGAGCTGCTTACCGTTCTTCCTTCCCACCTAAAATTCCCTCCAGGTCCCGTATTTTCCGGTCCCGGCCACGTTGGCCTGAACTCACTCCTCACCGACGAGAGCTACGCGGGCAAAAGAGGAAAATTTCGCAAACGGGAAATCAGGGACCTAAAGCAGAAGGACGTCAAAGCAATATTTATATTTTTTACCTTCATCAAGCTCTCTCATAATTTGTAGTCCAATATATGGTAAATCAATAGCAGTTTTATCTTCAGATGAATCTTCATTTCCAAACTAATTTCTCACCATGTCTGCTATATTTTCAGCCATCTTTGTTTTACAACAAATAGCATTTTCTTCGTGTATTAAAAGTTACCGACTCTTTTTGCCACCAGGTTAACTTGCTCCAACTATTTCAACTCCCGAGGAGCACAAGAGACCTCGAGTCAAGCAAACCTATTGATAGACGCTTCTAATCTAATTTTTCACATGATTGCCAACTTCCTCACCCGTAATAATGTCGCTTTGTAACAATATACATCAAAATCCTCGCCTTCAGGTTGTTTAAATTCTAACATTTACAGCATCCTTTGTTCATAGATCTCAAGATTGCATTTAATGAGTTTGAATCTTGCAATATTATTATTACATATTTTCATTCTCAAACTTTGGTCTTTGTTGTCCCGCTGGAGACCAACGAAATTAAAAAAAAACTCCACGGTACGTCACTTGCTTGTAGCCTATGAATGTTTCTATATATTATGGTCTTTGGGTTCGAGTCCCGGGTAAGGCATGGGTGTTAATTTACATACAGAGAATTGATTGCTGACGATATGTTAAGGTCTCGGATATGAACAAAGTATCCTCTGGCTGTTGGTGTAACACTGAAGGCCACCCTATTTGAAAAAAAAAAAATGGTCTTTGGAAGATGGACTATTTAAAAATGTGTTTGAGGTTATAGTAGTGGAATTTAGTATGTCTGTTTACTGTAAATATTTTCTAACCACGAGCCCATTAAAATCATTAAAAATAATTCATTCTCTTGGTTGTTCTGTTAGGCGCAGATTTTATTACAACGATAGACCTTATGTGAGTTTTGGTGGTGTTTGGGACATTAATTTGCAAAAAGTGTTTTGTAAAGATATGCAAGTAATTTTTGATTTCTTGTCAGAAAAAGATGAAAAATCATTAGTAGAAGAAGCAGAAAAATTATTGAAGAGATTACGTTACGAATACGATCACTGGGATAACGTAAGTTAAATAGTTTAACATGGTAATAGAATTCAGAATAAGACCTACTTTTTTTGGTAGGTAGAAGAAGCAGAAAAATGCCTTAAAAAAATTACGCTACGATTGTGACCAATAGGGTAACGTATGTTTAGTTCATAGTCTAGAATGGTAACAGAATTAAGATGTGACTTGGTTTTATTGTTTGCTAAAACTGCAAGAGGACTAGTGTGCATCAATTTCAGGACAACAGACGAACACAGTAGGCTTCTTAAGACAATTATTTACGACGTTTCGGGAACTGACATCTGTTCTTTCATTAGGCACAAATGGATGGATTGCTTCCATGGAATTTTCTCTGTGCTATTTGTTTAACATTTGACATGACTGATTTTGGCTGTTTTTTTTTGTGTATTTGTGTATTCATCTTGTTCATTCTTTCAGTTTTTGTATGCAATACAGTGTGACTATTCTATATCGCGATACCATAACAATACTGTTTGTCACCAAGGTGGTGTTGCTTAAGTCATTATCACCCCTAAATTGTTACAGTACAAGCATGGGAATATGGGGGTTTTGGGCAGGGAACTATTAACACACTATTTTTCACACATTTTGTTACTTCAATTATATATTTTGGTAAATATGTAGTTTAGTGGTATTTGCGAAAATAAATGTTAAAAATCAGAAAATACTTTTATTATATGCTCTCTCACTTCCTCTTTTCATTAAACCCGGCGGAGATAAGAAATTCCAAATACTTTAGGAGATATCGCAGTTCTTATTTTGCAATACAAGACCTGTGTTTATCATTCGACCGCCGCCATTTTTGTATTTTGCAGTGTGTTCGTGAATGCCTAATTAATTAAAATGGTCGATTAGGTCAGGTCAGCTACATTATAAATACTTTCAAACTAAGCGGACATTAAAAATAATGTGAATTAATTTGAATGGTTGTTTAGTTTTAAAGTATTTATAATGTAACTGACCTGACCAAACAAACCGGGACAAAGGATGAACAGTAGGAACTCACGTAATTTTTTTTATTATTTCTTGCACAACAATATCCAAACAACAAATAAAACATTAAAATTTGAAACGTTAAAAACTCACCTAAGTTAGAGGCGGGTACAATTCCTTTGCCATTACATAGTAGAAAATGATGTAGTCGTTCACCTACGTCGCGAAAAAAAAAATTTCATACTCGTAAACAAGAAACAATTGTCAATGCCGCATGAACGCACAGGTATTGTGATGAGAATTAAAAAATTCGATATCTCCTAAAGTATTTGGAGCTTCTTATCTCAGCTGGGTTTAATGAAAAGAGGAAGTTAAAGAGCATAGAATAAAAGTATTTTCGGAATTTTTAAATTTTTTTTTAACAAATATTGCTCAACTATGAAAACTAAAAAAATTTGATATCTCCTAAAGTATTTGGAATTTCTTATCTCCACCGGGTTTAATGAAAAGAGGAAGTGAAAGAGCACATAATAATAAAAGTATTTTCGGATTTTTAACATTTATTTTTGCAAATACCGCTAAACTACATATTTATCTATATTTTTCCGATATAAACTAGAATATAATCCCCCTTTTCTCTATTCTCGTTTGCAATATTGATATGTCATTATTAATGAAATTATGTCTGTTGCATTACAATGTATTGCTGTATCTGGAAAATTAACATTGTGCCCTACTTATTACAAACGTTCATTATCCTGAAAAATAGGGGAAAATTGATAAATTATAAGCATTAAAATACTTATATTGAAAAATAAGAGTAGACCGGGTGGGACTGTATTCCAGTTCACGATACCAAGAAAATATCTGGAAAGTCTCTTTTTTTAAAAAATTACATACTGATATCAAAATTCAAACTAGTTTAGGTTGAATTTTAGTCTTCATTATGATAGCCTAAACTTATAATATAAAAAATGAAATAGGTGAAAAATACTGCATCTGCAGTGCTCTGGCCGAAACCCGTGTTTTTCCTGCTTATCCCATGATACAGGGTTCGTTCGGAAAGTAATAGGACAGATTTTCTTCCGCCGCGACTGTACTTCGGAGCGTGCGCGCACCGACTGGATTCGGTAGAGGGGTCCTAGCTAACGAACGAGCGGCTGGTCAGTTATCTCCGAGCAGCTGGAGAGTCAGGACAGGCTTTTTCGTGCGACGTGTTTCTGTGAGTGGTGCAAGCCGAAAATGCAGCGTTCGTTAGAGCATAGGTACGCGATTAAATTGTTTGAAACTCGGTAAATCTGCAACAGAGACGTTTGATATGATCAAGCAGGCTTACCCAGATGATGCTTTAACAAGAAGTGGTGTGTTTCGGTGGCACAAGGCCTTTTCGGAGGGCCGGGAAGAGGTCGCAGATGAAGACCGTGCTGGAAGACCTTCGACTTCGACAAACCCCGACAATGTGACTCGTGTGCGCAAAGTTTTGGACTCAGACAGTCGACTGAGTATTCGTTTAATTGCCCAGATGTTAAATTTACCAAAATCTGTGGTTCGTGAGATTGTGACGTCAATCGTGTCCGACAAGACATTGCAGCCGACTGGAAGTTGCACCACGACAACGCCCCGGCTCACACCGCCTTTCTTGTGAACAGCTACCTGATCAAGGCCGGCATCCCAACGCTTCTGCAGCCGGCCTACAGCCCAGATGTGGCCCCCCCCGGACTTCTTTTTGTTTCCTCGCTTGAAAAGGCCGATGAAAGGCGAGCATTTTGAGACGACAGAGGGGATCCAAGCAGCTTGCACCGCAGCTCTCAAGGCTATTCCGGAGAATGCCTTCCGTGACGCCTTCAATGCTTGGAAATCGCGGTGGCAGCGCTGCATCGACGCAGAAGGAGCCTACTATGAAAGTTTTTATAGAATTGTAACGATTGGCTGAATAAAATTTTTTAAATCGACTCAGTTCTATTAGTTTCCGAACAAACCCTGTAAGACTGTTGTAATAGTAATATTGTAACCGACCTCTACTGCACGATACACTGTGCCATCAAGACTATCTAAAAGTATTTATAATGTAGCTGACCCAACCTAATCAAACATCCTCATTCAATCATCCTCATTCATTCATCCTCATTCATTCATTCTCATTCATTCATCCATCCTGTCATCCCCATTACCTCAATAAGTGCTAACCTAGCTTATTAAATTTCAAATTTGACCTAATCCTTGCATCAACACCTTTATACACATACACACTTAATTCTTCCATGCACACAATTGTACATATCCGATTTCCCTCTGTTTGAAAGTAATTTCGCCTGTGCATTTTTCTCTTCAACCAGTCCCAATATGCTTTATTAATTACTTACACGTATTCATTGCAGACATTTTCTATATTTTTGTAACCTTTCATTATTCAAACAAAGAAAATTACACATCATGCTTGGTCTGTAACTTCAATTACTGCCACAATCTCACAAAACATGGAAGAGGTCTAATTTTCCCAATGATGGTAAACACGCAAAAAACAATTTTGTGAGCAACACTTTCATTACTCGCCAGTGATGTTTAACTTCCAACCTCAGTAACGAGCAAATGATTTTGTTCTCTCTGTTTCAAATACACTTATGATACGAAGCTAAGTACGTCCCTAACAAAGAAACAACTACACATTAACATTGTTTACTCCGTTGCTACCAATACATGAAATAGTACTTGATTCCAACCTCATTGGCTTACTCCTATGACATCATTATTTCCCCTAATTTTTCTTTACATGTAAATAGCTTCCGTGTTTGCCGGTATCTTGAAAAGACCCAAGTTAAAACCATCAATGGCGTATCTCTATGAAAATATTTCAAATCAAGCTTCCCCATTGCAAGAATCATTCATACAGAATGATTTCATTAGGTACCTACATTGTAAATACTTTTAAATAGTGTGGACAGTTAGTTAACAAAAATAAAACAATATATTTTGCCTCAACAAATATTCCTGGTAGCACTAATGCTTCTGGTTCCGCTAGCCTCAAACACTTCTTCACTACACAAAATTCTAAACTGTTTTACCTCACTTACTGTCTTTGTTCAGAGAACATTTCTTTCACATCACTTATAAATTGTAATTAAATTTAATTTCTTTATTCGTTCTTTGGATGAATTATTTCATATTTTTAAAACTACTTGTAATATTTTTGTCCACACCTAACCACAGATGCCTTGGGAGATAGCCTGTAGCACTTGATTTGTCATCTTTTGTTGATTGGCATCAGTGGCGTAGCGTGGGTGGGGCGGAGGGGGCGGCCCGCCCCGGGCGGCAGCCCGCGGGGGCGGGTCGCCGGTGAAGCGGGTTGAGATCTGATCTATGATTCATTCATTACATGTGTCAGACACACTATAATGTTCCATTTTTATTTAACATTTTGCGCACCAACTATTTTTTAATATTTATTTAAAAGAAAAACTGCGAAATCACTGACAGAGCTCTTTATAACGTTTGTTTGTTTACATACGAACGGCAACATCGCATCACGCCGCGCCGCCCGGCGCGCGCGAGCTGAGTTGAGCGGCACTCCTTATTATGTTAATTACTCATACAAAATCTTTTGTTTCACGCGTCGGCCCGTGTCGATGCCTCTCTTTCGCACTCATTGAATTTAGTACTACGCATTGTACTGTAAAGTTTGACCTTAACCCAGGGCAAACCAAACAACTTCCGCGAACCGGGACACAGTAAAACTCCTATATTGCCCCGTACCGCGAGCGCAGGTAAACCCAAAAAAATATTAAAACCCAAACTAATAGCAGGCTTAAAAAATACTAATAAGGTTGCGAACAGTGAGAGGAGGCAGCAAGTTAAAAAGACGCAAAATTTATATGACAACATTTAATAAATATATATATATATCATAAAATCGTTTCATCACAAATCGGCGCATCCATCATAAAATACCTACCCTATTACTACTTATAAAAAAATAGCTATATAATAATACTAAAAAAATACTTTAACAATTCCCCGAAAAAATTATAATTTGATCATATACTTCGGAGCTCCAAAAATTAAATATAATTACCAAAAAGGCATTAAAAATATATAAGAACATATTAATACAAATACAAATATAGATACGCACCGGGCGTATCACCGCTGTAAATACTAATTAACATAGGCGAAATCTAGCAAAAAATTGACACACCTTAACATGCAAATAAATATACCAAAAATTTAGCAAATTAAAAATTATGGGTTTACAAGCCCTTCTCAGTTAAATCATTTTCTAACGGTCGACGCCTTTTTTCTTCTAGGTCTGGCAGGGACTGGGTGAAACACGCTGAACGTAAAATCCCAGTTTCAGTTTTATTAGTCCGTTAATTTAAATACCAAAAATCCACAAATTATAGTTTCGCACCAAGGGTCTAAAGGGTCAACGGGGCAGTGGCACAATTACCTCAGATCTACTATAAGCTCCGCTAGACTATAAACTTGGCTATATTGTCGATTGAACAAGAATTGGCTGCTAATATTGATTTTGACAAAGTTATTTCTGACTTCGCTGCTCATAAGGCCCGTAGAATCCGCTTGTAAAACCGCTCATCCTATTTTAACTTCAATAAAAGGTACCTCATTGAATGTGAAATTTAATTTTAACTAAGCACCTATAGAATGGGGGCGGCAAAATGGGTCTCCCGCCCCAGGCGCCGAGATGGCACGCTACGCCACTGATTGGCATGTGGCATTATTCAAACCTTATTTGTAATTTTATCACCTAGGTTACTTAAAGTAATACCTTCATATTTCTTAAAACTGAAGTACACTCCACACAACTTCGGTTATTATTACTGAAATTTTCAGTTTTAAAATAGTGGACATTTTTTTGTGATTAGTTGTAACCCAGACAATCAACCAGTTCAGTGAATATAATGCTGTCAAGAAAGTTAATTCAAAGTAAATGACATTTCCCAGTGCCCTTTGTATACTTCAAACAAATGACTGTGACAACTAAAGAACTAGAAATATGTGAAACCATAAATCACCACAGGAGGAGAATAATGTCCCAGTCACTTGAAAAAAATTGGGGCTGGTGTTCAATATGTAAAAGGGTTCAATTTGTTGTAATAAGCTACCTTAAATACTCATTGTGAAGTTGTGTTACACAATTTGGTCATATTAAGGGGTGAACTACTGTGGAAGTCAGAGCTAATGATTTATAAATCTTAACTGTGGAGGAAACACTTGCAGGGTTAGATTTTTTTTTACATTACATATATAGCCTAACCTAAATTGAATTCTCAAAAGTCAGGTGTTGTAAATATTTTCCTTACCTCCGCTGCAGTGTTCCATATTTCCTTTAACTTAATGATTTGTCCTATTTTTATTAAAAAAGAGTAGTTTGCTGTTGTATGATTGATCCTTATGATCTCCTGTCAATAAGTAAAGATATTTCTATACATTTTTAAAAAATTTGAAAATGCCATAATGATCAGGCAACACCATCTTCCAGTGGCTGAATGTCATGGCAATAATTAGATTCTTTATAGTCTTTTGTTGAATATTATACTTTAAGGAATATAATATTCTAATGCTTCATCATTTCTGCTATGTTTTTGTTTGGTGATTTCCGTTATGAAGAAATTTATCTCTAATGCATGTGATGGTATTTAACTGAAAGGTTTAGATTTAGATTATAAAAAAATTTTAAAAAGCACATTGTGATAGATTGTGTGTTAGTAATTTGTGGTTATAAAAACTCTTTTAAACGATACAAATAAAAATTAAATAAATGAACATATACCGAAATGACTCGGAAACCTAATATAACAAACAATAAGAAAATAATTTCAGTTTCCAGCTGCATTGAAAAAATATTATGAAAGCCTTTTCTGAAAAACTGAAAATATTTTGACCTATTGCTAAACAGATAGAATTCAGGAAGTTCAAAATTCAGAATTTTGCCCAATATTTATCACAGCAGATTAGTTAGGTGTTTGAATGTTGAAGATGTTGTAACAGAATTTAATTTCATTTAATGGGAATAGTTGTTAGCTTTTGGTCAAGCATGTTTAAGTTGGAAGATTGTACAAGAAATCCAAATATGTTATGTCAAAGTAGTTTTTATTTTGTTATCTTGAGAGGTACAATTTGAATTTGGGTTTTCACTAAATGAAATAAATGTCATAGATAAACCAGGAAGTTTTTTTGACTTGGTCCGTTAGTATCTTGAGACAAAGTTAGAGATTTTCAACAAGCAGCAGTACCTAAATTCCCTAATATAAACTTTGTTAGCCCATTGTTCATCCTGATCAAATCTCTTCTATTAGTCGCGCAACATTTTCCCAGCGCCACAACTGATAGCCTTGTGTGATTTCGCCATGCTAGTATTAGACATCATTTTTCTTCCCGCCTCGGGCCACGAACGCATGAAAAATAAATTTGTCCAAATATTTCAAATTTGCATCAACATTTATGTTAAATGTCTGATTTTAAGTGTGGACTATTTGTAGATGAACAGCTAAATGCCAATTCAAGAATTTGCAGAAATTGATTGCTGATGAGTGAATGCTTACCAATAGCTTAGTCTATGTGCACTGTTTACAACTCTTTAAAAAATTTTTGTACATGATATACAAAAATATTATAACAATCTCGTGTGTGTTTAGTTTGTTTTTGTATCTCTTCTGTGGTAATGTTAATTTCAGTTTACGTGGCCATTGTGTGCAGAAGGTGCTGCTATGTAGCAGCATGTTTACAGCACTAAAAATGATTACAGTTTGCCTTGGCAGATGGTAATGTTAAGTGCACGCCTGAGCTAAATAAATTAGATTTTGTTTCATTAACCACAGCTGTACTGGGATAATACATCATTGTGCACTACTTTCCTATATTATGCTCAAAATTAAATCTAGTTAGTGACACACACACTATATATTTGACTTTAATATCTCTCAGCTATTTAGAGAGTAAGGAATTGAGGGAGGCATGTTATAGAATTGCATCAGAATTTGCTTGAAATCAGGTTGTTACAGACAGCTGAATTCAATAATTTAGCTAATTTTATTTTGTCATATATTAATTTTTATGGTAACTCATGGCCAATTTGTTATAGGAAATATATTTTTTTTTTTTTTTTAGTTAAATTTACACTATAAATTTATGTAAATTTTCAGTAATTGGCTATGGTTTGTGTAGCAGTTGTCTTGCTTGAATTTTGTAGGCTATACATGGATATCGAGAAACAGAACATTTACATTGGAATGAATACAACATGGGTATTTTGAAGAGAGTTCAGAAGACTGCTTTTCATTCAGAAACACAAGATATGAAATTGGTACATATTCTAGATCTTGCAGAAAATGGTTTCATTAAACCTCATGTTGACAGCATCAAGGTATTAACTTTTAAGTAATTAATCTATTTTAAAAAAACTATCAATGACTGTATAAAAGGCTCAGCATATCATTTTAATACTACTATTTAATCTTTTTTAAAGATGTTAATAAATTACCTCTTTTGAGTATAATTAAATCTGCAAATTACTATAATGTGTGTCAACTTAATTTTGTATGTATGTGTTGTTTTAAAAATTTAATCTGCTGAGTACTATAATGTGTGTCAACATAATTTTTTATAAGCAAGTGTTTTTTTTTCTAAATAACCATGAGGATGTGATGGGGAATCAATTCTCGTCCAAGCACTGTATTTTAGATACAGCAGTGTCTATGTATGTAGGATGCTAATAGACTCTTGCACTTAAACGCAAGATGGAGACTAGTAGAGGACACAGGTGCTTTGTCCTGCTCTAAGAATATGTAATATTTTAGCAGTTTTATAAAGAAGGGCTTGTGGGATTACACTCCTTTTGGCTTGTGCAGTATTGTGTGTGTTCTTTTCATAGTATCAAATGTCCATTTTATGTCATTACTAGGCTCTCAGAAACTGATGGGCATACTGATTTGTATTTAGAAACATTAACAGACAGCTGTGGTAAAAGGATATATGTGCACAGGATGTTTTACGTGCAAAGTATTAAATATTTAGTGTACTTAAATGAAAAAAACAACATAGTGTTTTTGCACATGGGATGCCTGCAATATATTTTCATGTACGGGATAATGTCAACTCTTTAAAATTTAACAAACAAATAATAGAAGCATTTGTATTTACATTTTATTTTGAAAATAATTAATTTTAAGATACAGCATGATAGTTATAATTGGAAATATTTAATTGTCATTATATTTAACTAACCTATAACTTACTGGGTTCACCTTAAGTGCCATTAAACTTTGTTGTTTACAAGTTTTGAAATGGTGCCTTGGCTGTAAACTTCCCTTTGTTAGCCTACACACGTTCTATGCCACACAGCACATAGCGTGCTGCTATCCAGATGCTTGCTTGCATTTAGAATGTATGCTTGCCAGATTGCTGAACGATGCTAACAATTTTAATTTAAAGTAGCTCTAATGAATTTTAAACTCTGTGATTTAGTTTACAAATTTACTCATCTCATTTGTCGTCAGACTTTGTGTATCAAATACAGGTGTAAAATTCTCAAGAATATCGCGATAGGCATTGACAGCAATATTTTAATCATATAAATGTGATAATCACAAAGAAATTGTTAAATTATTATTTTTTAAAAAATAAACTACCAAGTAGGACAACTTTGAATCTAGCAGTGCATAAATATATAACCTCAGTCAAAAAGTCAGGGTAACTGAGCCATTTGATGTTTGTAAATTTGTGAGTTAAATTCTTACTTCCATGCTTTAATTGTGGGTGTAGATAAAATATATGCTAATTATGTCCTTTATCAGTTTTCTGTAATATTAATTGTAGGCAATGCAAAAATCATCAACATAAGTTTCAAATCAGTAGGTACAATATGTTAAACAGCATACACTCTTTAATATCTTCAGCAATAACAGAGTTTTAATAAAAAAAATTAAAATAATTGAGTTTACCTTTTGAGGTAAAAAGCATGTCAACAGTGCTATATACTTTAAAAATAATTCTGCTGAATTGTTCAGAGCTTAAGACAACAAAAGCAAAGTGTCAAAACCAATTTATATTTATACTTAAGTTACATCAATTCTCCATGTATATGAAGTACAGTATAAGGGACAGGGCGTGATCATACTTTAAAAATGCTTCATTTTTGTAACTCCAGGAAACTCGCCCTAGCTAGCCGTAAAAAAATTCAAAGTATCTGTTGTAAAATTTCTTTTATTTTCTATTACAAAAAAGTGATTTAATTTAGCTTCAGGAAATCGAAAATTCGATGTGTTTTCCTTGTAAATTTAGAAAAAACTGACGAGTGATGATAGGTATCTGAAAATAAAAATAAAAGGAAGTATATATTTTGTTATTAGAGGGATGTTGGTTCAATATTATAAATGATTTCCTTTTTATTTTGATTTTATTTTTTCCTCCTAAGTATAATTTATGATGAAAAACCTTGAATACAGTATAATTTAAATAATTAGTAGTATAGTAGTTAGAAATACTGTAGTACTTTTATCATCAAGCATTAATATTTTATACAAGAATAACGTTGTATTCACAACATTACTACGCAAATATTATTTTATAGCATCATAATAAACCTTAAAAATTTTAAACTTTTAGGAAGAAATGTTTGTTATACCTTATGTTACAAATTGGCTGTGGATTTTATAAACTATATTCTATATAATATATAGCACCAACATGAGCCAGCTATGATAACAGCCTACAGTATATTTAAATAATTTCATTGAGGTGCTGAATGGTTTAGTTTGTAGAATGATTGTAGTTTGAACTTGAATGTTGTATGTATTTACTTTTTTTTTTGCAGTATGTTCTTTATATATAGTTTCATAAAAAAAAATAAGACAAAACCAAAGAATTAACATATAATATATATTGCATGTTATAACATCAGGTAATTTATAAGGATAATGGTTTGTGATTAAAAATTTGTTGACATAAAAATTATTATTATAATTTGCTGTCATTCAGCACCAAAGTAAAAAGTGAGCATTTTAAATTCATTTTCACCAAAAATCAGTTTCTGATTAAAATTTTCCCACAGTACCTAGTGTAAAATATCACGGAGATCAGTTCAACAAAAGTAAAGTTTTATAACACAACAAACATGCACTGTCAAGCAATCACATTCGTTCGTGCACACAAACACTCAAAAATTCACGTACAATGTGATATCCTATGTTTTTCTTGAAACATAACATAAAATTACAGAAAACTTTGTAAACATTTTTTCCTTGTTCATAACAGTTTCAAAAACTTATGCACAGTCTAATTTGAGGACATTTACAGCCAGTGCAAAAACTTTGATTTAGTTAAGTTCTTTAAAAAAACTCCACTAATTATACTAATTCACGTCATCACTTATGTTTTATGTGCTGTGAATGGTGTATTGCTTGTCTAAGGTCATTTTTAAAAAACGTTTTTTCTCACACCTCTTTATTTAATAATTCATAAAGTTCCACACAATGATAAAAACCATAACAAACTTAAACAACATGTATATTAAAACAGGAAATTGACTTTTCGTGGGATTGAATTTTTAATGGTTCAATATATGGGGCATTATAGCAAAAGGAAATATAAACATGTTTGGCTGAGTGTGAAATGTACTAGAATTTATTCCTTTATTTGGGTTTAAATTGTTACGGATTATATTGTTACGGTTTTATATTATTATGGATAGCCCAATTAAAGATTTTACCACTACAGTTTTATTGATTGCCAATATTTACATCACTAACAAATAATCTTCTAAAAATGCCTAATAATCAATTACATTTAAAAATGTTTATTCCACGGTCACTCGGTTTTTACACACCGCACACCTCGCTGGGCTGCACCTCTGGCACAACTCTCGCCGCAGCACCTCTCGTGGACCTCCGTCGCGGGACTCCGTCACACTTCCCTTCGCCGAGGATCCGCTCAACGCTTCGCTCGGGACTCTCGCTGACCCGCGGCACTCTCACCGAGAAATTCGCTCGCCGAGAAACTCTCGCCCAGGAACTCGCCCGAACTATCGCACCGGAACGGAACTGAACTCCCCAAGGAACTCCGCCGCACTCGCGACACTATCGCGCGCAGACTATCGCGCGCAGACTCTCTCGCCCCGGAACTCCACCGCTCCCGCGGCATTATCGCCACGGGAAAACTCTCCCGAGGACGGCATCCCGGGCTTATATAGGCCCAGGCGCCACTTCTAGAAGTGACGAGCGTGGCTGGGGCCAGTCGCGTCATCCCGCGCCGACCCGACGCCAGATTTATTGACGTCAAGAGCTAGCGCGAACGCAGGCGGAATTCCCACAGCTGCCAGGTGTCAAGTTAACTGTGCCGTAGCAGAGGGAGGGGAAGCGGCGACCAGGGCCGTAACTGGGTGGGGGGGGGGGGGGGGCAAGCGGTGCATACGCCCCGGGCACAAAGCTGTGGGGGCGCCGAAATCGCTTGCATTGTAATTCCTACTACAACTGGTAACTGGTAAAACGTTTTTTAACTTGCATGCCAGTAATGTCTAATCTGATTTACAATATAACGTCTCAACATATTTATTTTAAAATACTCTGAGAAAAATGTTGAGTTCATCATTAACATAAAAAATTGTAAAGGGAGAAGTTAGAAAGTTTTAATGCGTCCTCTATACGAATACAGTACAATGTTGTTAGAGAGGGTGGTACCACTGGCAGTGAGAAAGAGCATCCTCTATTTGCTATGATGATATCATCAAAATCTTTGCTGCAAAAAGGTCTCGCAAGTTGAATTTGAATCTGTAAAAAAACCATTTTTGACGACAATTTAATGAACAAGTCTAGTGATTATACGGACTACTTTATGGACATAGTGGGTTCATGCATGGAAGTTACTGTAGCACTGAAACTGTTACATGTAGGTATGGAAAATGCTTAAATAGCACAATTTTTCCGTGGGAGGGCCCCCGGACCCCCCGCTTTATTGGTGTGGTATGTGCATAAAAAGAGGGGGGCACATGAATCCATTCATGCCCCGGTGTCAGAGACTCTAGTTGTGGCCCTGGCGGCGACCCTTGTTTCCACCAGGCGCGCGTATCATGTGTCACGTCAGCTGCGGCCACGTGACGTCAGTGGTCGCACGGGGCCGCCAGCCAGCCACGGCCCTGCTTACGTTTCGTAACAATATTGTCAATAATGAGGTCATGACAGACAAATGTATACTATACAAATAAACTAAATTAGGGAAGGATTTTTCAATAGCCTTTAGTGGGGAACCATCCTAGCATTCATTTTCTTGGATGAATTTGGAAAAACTCTGGAAAACCAAAATCAGGATGAGTTGACTGATTTTTGAACACAGAATAATGGATAACATTAAAGCAGATTTAATAAGCTACTTATCTAAATCATATGTTTAATTTATTTAAGTTTGTGATTAACCTGTAAATTAGGTCAATGTTAATATGGAAGGTACACAAGAACGATAGCAACTGACTATTGAATTGAGGGATACGTAAACCAGTATTGTCAAGTATATAATTGAATTTTATTTTGTGATTAGTAGATGAACGACATAACATGAGAGTTTGGTAATAGGATGGTACGGAAGGCAAGAAATCAAAATATGAAGGGGAAGTCTGTTAGAATTTTTATGATTTCCTCAAATTTTGATTTCTTGGACTCTAGTGAGCTGATGGATTGGAAAAAAAATGTAAGCTGTCACCCCTTCCAATGTTAGAAAGCCAACAGAGACTATTTCATCAGTTCTGAAAATAAAATTTCCTGAATTTAATTTTTTTAAATTTTTCATACCTTACACAAACTATGGAAAGAGCATCAACTTGACTCAAATTTTGCGAATTAGTGTGCAGCGCAATAAAACAGAGATGGCTACTTAGAAAAACTTTGATACCAAGTTCCACAATGCTAAAATTTAATCATAAATCTATAACTACACTTTCTTCCATTATACTGTAAAGGTCCTCTTGCCATGATGAAGTGATCTCACTCCAAATTGGAAAAAAAAAAAAGTGGGCGTGTAGTCCATGTGCAACACAAGTGAAATTTCTTGTTTATTATATTATTAGGTATAGAAAACATAATTCTATTTGGCTTAGGTTCCAGATAAAAAAAATGTATGCAAATATGGGAGCTCTAATTTATGCTATTTCCAAGTATGCAAGAGTGAAAGTTTGCAAGTGTGCAATTGTAAAATATGTAAGTAAGAAGTAAGGAAGAATGCAAGTGCGTGAGTATGCTAGTGTGCAAGTATGCTGCGTCTTTTCTACCTCTCCCCTGCCGTCTCCTCTACTGGAATTTTCATAATGCTCAAAAAGTGTAGCCCCTTCAGCAAAGAAGTAACACCATTAAAAAAAAAAAAACTTAATAGATCCTTATTAGATTTTTGTTCTTTATACTCAAATTAATTTGGTATTTGATTCAAAACGTCTTAGCGCACAACCATTACTTGACATTGCGACACTAGCATTAATCATCTAAACATTACATATAAACACTTGGTTGATGGCAACTCAAAACAGCAACATTTTTGACTTGCACCAACCACTATTTTTTGGAACCCCTTCAATGTACACTTCAAAATTGTAATGATTAACCCTCTCGAATGCAGACAACAGATTATAAAAGGAAAATTAATCAAATTTTGTTGACAAAAATTGAGATTCCCAAAAATGAGTTAACACTAGGTTTAACAAATGGCCTTTTTTAGTTTCTCAGGCCATTTAAAAACAAAACTATGTACCTCCAGAAAGAATATTTACAGTTAAATGAAAAAAAAAATTATTTCAGCACAATTTCATGCTTTTATGACTTCACATATATGTATAATATTATAAATAAAAAGTGCATAGCATATTTTTTCTTGTGTCAAATGATCTTGAATAGTAGTATTTACAAAAATTTTAATCTCTCAAATTTATAACCTTTCATTATTTATTGTGTATAAAATCTTGAACATCTTGGTAATAACTTGTAACCCAAAAAAGTTAGTGAATAATTAACTTGATACAGTATTTTTTTAATTTAAATAATTGATTTGTTGAAGGGCTTTTGTTTACTGTTCTAGCAAAGTAATTGATAGAAATTGTAGCAAAAGATGTGTTTAGATGTTGTGTTCTTGTAACAAACTTACATGACATTGTTGTGTTTTTTTTTTTTTTTGCAGTTTTGTGGTAATACAATTGCTGGATTAAGTCTTCTGTCTGACAGTGTAATGCGTTTGTGTCATACAGTAGAGAAAGACAAAGTGGTTGATGTTTTATTGAAGCAAAGGAGTTTGTACATAATGAAGTAAGTATAATGCTTGGCAGGTAATTAATGGATTTTTGGGCAATTTTGATGGCCCAAGTTCTTGTGCTTTTTAGTTTTTTATTATGCTGGGATGCTTATGTTGTGTGACGAGTTAGAAAACAACTCTTAATCTATTGACTTTAGCGTGATGAGTTACAAAACAATTTCTTAGCTGTTGGCTTTGGCTTTGATCATCATACCTTTGCGAGATCTTTGATGGCGCTTGTGTATTGTGATTTTGATCCCATCCCCAAAATTACCTCGTTTTCCATTTTCATTCATTTCGCGTATTAATTTTTTTTCAATAACTAAAGCTTACATAGAGAAACTGTACAGCCATTAGTTTTATGGGACAGGAGAAGGAGTGGGGAGTGGGAGATGATCATTGGATATATATTTGTTTCAATTTTATAGTGAAGTGGTTTTTTTAAGATTCCTGGCAGATGTAATAAACCAGGGAGTATAAACAAACAATACAAGATGAATATACAGTGGATAAATGACATACAAACAGATAATGATAAACAGTGGATTCATGATACATAAGCAACATATTGTCGTACTAGGGAGGTAAGGGAACGAACAAATTAAATGTCGGAGTGGGTGCCACCACGTGATGTAGGCACGTAGACCCGGCGGAGACTCCCTTCAGGGCGTGACGTGACCCGTGTAAGGCTAGGCCCGGTTCTCTTAGCACGCGATATTGTTACAGTGGGCTCTTCAGGCATCCCACACGCCTCGAGGTTCAGGAGCAGGGACACGTGGTCACTCGACTAAAAATCACACGTTCGACGTACTCCTTTTATTTCAGCAACGTTACAACACATCTCCAATCGCTCTACACCTACATACACTATGAAACTGTTAATAACGCCAACGGCGGGAGAGAATTAGTTTACAGGCTGACCAGGTCACCTCATGGCCTGGCCTCGTGAGTTTAGGACGCGGTTCATGATTAAATGTTCGAATTGAACTTAAATATTTATTAAAACGAGTCGGCCACCCGGAGTAGGCCTGGCAGATACAAAAAAGGTTTAAGAATGATAAAAAGTCCGGCGGATGTTAAAAGATCAGTTGATTAAGAAAAATATGAAGTTGCGCGGTGCTCACCAAGCATCCTACCCCGGGTGACGAACGGAAGCGACTGAAGAGGCCAGGGCAGCATGGCGCCCGGAAAGCGCTGGATTTACCGTTAGTCTCTCCTGTTATTTATTAATACATATTTAACTAAAACAATTACACTAAAAATTCTATAATAAAATTATACCAAGGTTTCCTTAATTATTTAAGCAGTATTGATTATTTTAATGAGGAATATGGTTCAAACTGGTTGCGGGTAGTTCCATTGCCTGCCGCGTGGGGTGCTGCGCTGTCCTTACAACTAGCACTTAAAACATAAACACTTAGGGAATATTATTTAAAGAAAAGACAGGTAGCAATTACGTAAACATAAAAATTGAATAATAAAATAAAAGGGGTCGTGGCACAGACTTTACTCCCGCCTCTTGTCGGCAGCCTCACACGCACACACACACACCTGCACAAGGGGCGGGAGGTTTGAAACAGAGGGGGGTGGTGGGAGGAGAGGGGTGGCGACGGCGTGAGGCACATCGGGCTTAGGGAGGGTGTAGCCCCGGTCGACGTCAATATAATTGTAATAATGTCATAAACAACAGTTCAGTTTAACCTAGAAATGTTGACAGATTAAGGAACAGAGTATGTTAGGCTATTTGGTACATTGTAGTCATATCAAAGTTATTACACCCTTAAGTGGTTTTTGGCCATTAAATTGTTTACATTAATGTAGTTACAATATACTTCCTATTGTGAGGTAAAATATTCAAGAACAGGCAGTCCTGGTGGAATACTGTATTTTAATTTTGAAAGGCTGTTCACATTTCCTGGCTACTCTTTTGTAACACATGTATAATACTAGTCTCAATAGCAAAAATTATTCCCATTCATAAAAATGGCTCTAAATTAACTGTTTCTAACTAATGTCCAATTTATTCAATAATTTTTATTTTTATTTTGAAAAAATTATATTTTAATTTTTCAATTTTGAACTTGGTAATATTCTATCCCGTAATGAACATAGTTTTAGATTGGATATGTCTACCTTCCCCTAATTTAATTACATTCCTTAATCCAATTTACATTGAAGTCACAACTAGTTGTCAGGCTAATGCTTGCTATTTCTGACGTCAGCCGGGGCTTCGCCCCACGAGCATGATCATCCTCCGTTCCCTTTCCCACCAACTTCCTACCCGGCATTTGTGTCATGACGTATGTAGCCGTGTGAGATTCAAACTGCGCGCCACGAACTACGGCAAGAGGGCGCTTAGCTGCAGTGCGCCGCACCCCTAATTGGTATCAGTAATTATTGTAACCCTTTTCTTTTCGCCCCAAAATAGTGTCACGACGGCTATGCATGTGAGTGTCTTTTATTTAACTAAATCATGATGTTTTGTTATTTAATAAGTGCAAGCACGAACAAGGACACTCCCTAGCGGGCGGCGGAGGAACTAGCACGCAACTGGATTTAAACTGTTTCTATCATATAAGTAATTATTACAGACTGTCTGGGTATGGATGTGATGTACTTATTTTTGTAAAAGGATTTATGCTATTTTTCAATAATAACCCGGGGCACGCCATAGCTAAGTTGTAACGGTAATTGTGTTCGGCGCGAAGGGCGCCATGTTGCCTCCCGCAAGCCCGGGTCTCTGCCGAGTCTCCTTCTACAGCCGGCCGAGAGCGGACGTCTCTGCAGACACCCCGAGGACATCACCGTTGTTTCACCGAGAAGTAGTTCTGTTCATTAATTTATTCAAATCGTTTTCTTTTTATCCTCGGGGCCTCTCTCGGTCGGAGAGACTGCTTAATTAATAATTATTTACTCTCCGGAGTTTTAGTCATCCGTGCAAGAAGTAAGAACTTGAGGCGACCACGTGCGTGGTTCGCCTCCTCACCTAATTCGATTCGTGCCTCGGGCGTTTTATAGCAGTATCAAGGGAGGATGGTGTAAGGGCGTGTAACGTGAGTAAAAAAAACCAACTTAATTGAGTCACGTGTCTTTGTGTTCGGGGGGCCACGTGGGTCCTTAACCTGGTCAGCGGCGTGTGGGACGCCCTAAGAGCCCACTGCGGTTAATTAGAAGCGTGCCAGACGCTGAGAGCGGGCTTGGTGAGGAACAGGTGTGCATTAAAAATCAGGAGGGCTAATATCTCGCCGCACACGGGCCACGTAACTCCCTGAGTTAGAGTTTTCCAGCCGGGTCCACGTGCCCACTCATGTGGTGGCGCCCATTAGTTTCCACCAGTAATTCCAACTTCAACACCGGTACGCCCTCATTTCAATCTAACAAAGACATTTGATGCCGTGAATCATTCTTTATTACTTCAAAAAATCTAATTTTGGTTTAAATATTAATTTTGTTAATCTTGAGAATGGAAAGATTTTTGTTTCTATCATTAATCATTCATCTTCATTTACTGCAAGTTCTGGTGTTCCGCAGGGTGGTACTTTGTCACCACTACTCTTTAACATCTTTATTAATACATAACCCATGTACTTAAGTATTAAGTACTCTTCTGGTGTTTTTTTTTTTTTGCTGACTATCTCAAAATATTCAAGAAAATAACCTCACTTAATGATTGTTTATTATACCAAAATGATATTATTGAAGTTAACAACTGATGCACCAGGAATATGGTTACCCTCAATACTAAAAAAACTAAAATGATAACTTTTACCAAAAATCTTCATCCTGTCAATTGTGCTTATAAATTAGATAATTTTGTAGTTTGTTAAACATTCAGTATCAAAGATCTTGGAATAATTATAGATTCTAAATTGTATTTTCATAAACATGTAGATTTTCTATATATATTCTTCTTGTAGAAACTTTGCCCTAATTAAATACGTATATCACTTTTTATGCTTCCAAATCCAAGTTTGACACTTTTATTCTGATCGCATAACTCAATTAGATGCACTGTTTATTAAAAATGTTACAATCACAAAATATAATGCAATTATATTCTTGGCAATACTGGTTTACATTTTCCTAAATTTAATAGTTTGTCTGCTTTGTGTACCCTCCATATTAACATTGACCTAATTTACAGATTAGTCTCAAACTCTAATAAACAAAATATGCAATTTAGTAGCATATTAAATCTACCTTATTGTTATCCATTATTCTTTTATTTTGTAGTAATGTTTTGGTTGTAGTCGTACATGTCAATTTTTAGTTTTGTGCAAATTTTGTTGGTATTTAACCAGTTAATAAATGTATTTATCGATGGGTTTAGTCTGTTGTTGTCTCTTTTGTGTTGTCCTTTTGTACATGTTGTGTCTTTGTATTATTGTTGTGCCTGCTCCTTGAGTCTCGTACTGTTGGTAGGCATACTACAAATAAAATAAAATAAATATGTATTGCAAGCACTGTGGAATTTTTTTAAAATTTTTAAAAGGCATTGAATGTAAATTATTTTATACCAAAAGTTTAAGATTTCAAGCTGTTGTTTTTCTGTGTGATATAGGTATGTACCATTGATCTAGTTATTTAATTTATTACTATACTTTGTTTGATTTGTTTGATTAGCATCAGAGAACTCATTTCAGAAGACATATTAAGGGGAGGTATGTGAGTGATAGCATATAATTCAGTTGTTGGTGTCAATGTAGGTAGAGAATATAATATTTTGATTTTTTATATTTTGTAGAAGTTCTAGCTGTTTTAACCTGTTACTGCTATACTGTGTACATATTACGTTTAGATAAGTTAGCTGACTGTGAACTAGTGAGAAATATAACTTTCTTCTGACAGGTTTAGGTATTTTACCCCTAATTTGTTTTAGCACATCAATTACGGGAGCCACTTTGCTAACTTACAACTGATATGTTCAGTCCTGTTAGATTTTTGTCCATAGTCAAGCCTAAAAATTTTATTTGTCTACTTATTTGATTTCTACAGTGTGTATTTTAATAATCTTGTTAGTAATTACAACGTTATTAAATTTGCACTTTATAATATTTTATAATTTGTTTGGGTTTTATTTCATCATTTTATTTCTTATAAGCTATTCAGTCACTATATTTTGTGTTGCATTTATTATAGCATATGGCATGAAGATCTGAGTTTTTTTCAAGTAAACCATGAATTGGTATGGTGTTGTCTGAAGTTTATTTGTGTTTAATGTAGAACCTCTCACTGGTGGAAAGTAGTGATGTTAATAAACAAAATTAATTTAATAATTTCATTTATAATATTTGGAGGATTGATATATTAACACTGTTTAATTTTAATTAAGGGTGAACTTTGATTTATAGTAATTTTTGTTAGCTTTTCTTATTCTATGTCTTGTTATATATTTTAAGAGCTTATTGGAGGGAGCGCATGAACTTACTCGCTGTATGGCTTTTATATTTTTGCAACTTTAAAAAAGTTAACTTAAAAACATTATTGAGTTATTCTGTTTCTATTTCCTGGGTAAAATAGAAACATCATGCCACTAGGATTGTATGGGTTTATTTTTTTCTGAATTGGTGTAAAAAAAAGTTTTTTTTTTTTTATATTTTTATATTTAATGCATGTAAAAGTAACCATTTACTATGAAAACTGAAATAACATGACACTTCTATACACAGTTTGAATGAAATTGTGTCTTAAACCTCCCTTGTCACAAATCATTTTCAGAATTTAGCCCATAAGAGCCGAAGTTCTGTGCCCATCATTCAGAAAAGTAAAGATGCTCTTAAGTGAAAGCATGTAGGTCAATCTTGTAATCATCTTCTCCAATGTAAGATCACATATGTCTTCCACTAACTCACTAAACATAACATTTTATTTTACCTACATTTATATCTTTGGAATAAAATATTTGCAGTTTTCATGTAGTTTTATCTTGAAGTGTTACAACAAATGATTTATAAACTTACTCAAGCACTGACGTTTTTTTAAAGTTTATTCAGCCGAAATATACTGTTTAACTGTATATAAATTAATATAAATAAATATACAAATTTTTTTCTAGCAAATATGTTTTTTAGTGTTCTCCAGCCAGTTTTTTTTCTAGGGGCATAGCAAGATACGAATACACTCACGAAATATTGGGTAGTAATGTTCCAAACTTGATGAATTACACAGTTCATAAATCCAGAAGAGTGTCTGTGATTTGTAGAAGCATGCCAGAAATGGATTTTCATCAGAGATGAGTTCAAAAAGAAGATAAAATGGAATTAGGTGGGTTATTGTGAAGTTTAGAGTTGAAAGTAAAATTTGGAAAATTGTGTTTTTGGGTACAACTAAGGGGTTGGTATTATCCTGCAAAGGTGTGTAATTTAATTGTTAAACTATAATTAAACTGTTTTATTATTCCCCCTCTTTTTCAATCATTTATCAGTGTGACTAGTATTCCCTCCCAGCTCTAGTAAGCAGAGCAATGCAGATTGGTGACTAAAAAAAGTTTAATTTTTTTTCTGATAACATTCAGAACTCCATATTTACTATCAGTGTTTTGAGTGGACATATTAAATATGAAGTCAATGGTATCTAAAAATTTATTTTCATATTTGTTGCTGTTATTGTTTTCATAATGTTGAAAATAAACTCTGTTATAAAACATATGTAACTGTTTAAAACTTACTTTTCCTGTTTCATTACATAAACTAGCTAATTGGTTCGTTTGAACCACTTTTGGCTGAAAGCACTGTTTGGAAATGCCTTAACATGGATTCCATTAGAAACAATGCTCTTCTAGTGAAATTTTAGGCAATAGTGCTTGAGTGGTCACCTTCTACTAAGGCAATCTGGGTTTGATTCGCAGCGCGTCAGACCCTGGTTGTTTGCAATCCGGTTTGTTCCCCCACCCATTTATTCTGTCAATACTCCATTATCATCCCACCACCCTTCATAATCTCTAATGAACTTCATGTCTATGAGACTTTAAGCCCTAAGTCATTCATTCATCCATTCATTCATTCATTCATTCATTCATTCATGTGGATTTCCACAGTTTATTCATTTGAAGTTTAATGGATTATTATAGTTCAGTGATTATCTACACTTGCTCAGTGTTTTTCATAGAATTTGAAAGATAGAGAAGTCATTAGAATATATCAACCACATGAAAAATTAGCTTCATGATATTGAATATGCACAACTGGCATTGATTGAAAATGTTATACTCATAAAGGTTTTTTTTTTTGCATAGAACTGCCTATTAGTTTTCATTGTTACAATGAGCGTCCTTAGGATCTTGGGGTTTATTATGAACACTAGCATCTTGCTCATATGGTGAGACAAGAATGATAGTCTGTACATAGCCCCCAGCCTGACAACCTTATGAACACTGAGTGGATTACAAAGTGGTACGGAGCTTACTCTAAACTTTGAGATCTCTTAAACCTAAGTACATCTGGTGGGCCGTGGTGGTCGAGTGGTCTGATCGCTCATCTATCACCAAGGCAATCAAAGTTTGATTCTTAGTGGGATCAAGCCCAGAATGTTACTAGTGGCAAATGTGGCATTGCAGTGAGCCAGTGTGTTTACCCCACTCATTCATTCTGTCAATGCTCCATTTTAATCTTATTACCGCTTACCATCTCTAATGCCTCGATTTCAATAATACGTAACCCTTAATTCATTTACTTATTCCTAAACCTTTCTGCTCTTGATAACATTGTGATATAATACCTATTGTACTTTGTTGTGCATCCTGTACATCATTCCTGCCCAATGGTTCGCCACTGTGTCACAGATACCTTAAGACCAGGGGCGGGTACCTACATTATCAGCCACTTGGTAGAGCGAGCTGAGACACTTGTTTCTGGGTAGCCAGGCCTAGACTTCGGGTAATGCGTTCGCTCAAGTAGGGACTGTACTGTGGGAGTCACAAACTCCAAATAGTTGGGCACCGGGCCAGGTGTCATTTATCTGATTTCTTCGGAGTACATGTGTACTACATTGTGTGTGTGTTTGTGTTTGAAAGGGGGGGGGGGGGGGGGGTGGCCATGCACATAACGTGATTAGCCGGGATGATAGTCAATGGAGTTAGTGTAATAATGTTTCACTTCCGGCTGCCGTCACCTGGCCTCTGTAGAAGGCCCGGGGAGTACCTGACGGGCGTTGCGGTGCTGCTGTTGTCCGGGGGGGAGGGGGGGCAGGCTAGTGAGACACTAGGCCGTTGGTGATGGGTCGTGGGTACTCTGCCCCCGCGTGCCCCACCAGGTACGCGGCTTGAAGTCTACCCTGAAATCCCCTGAGACCGCTCGGCCGTGTGGAGGACGGAATGGTGCGGAATAATCGTAGACGACACAGTTTATATTAAATTGGCTTTTAATCCACGGACTTCTCCGGTGGTACGCATGGGTTCACTGTACTCCCTACACACACACTACGCGGTGGCAGAACCGCTACAAAAGCCATGATGATGCGCTATGCGGCATCTGAGCCGTTGTACAATTACACTAACACACGCTGATTACAAAACAAAACACGACACTAACATAACACTGTGAATTTGCAGCGGCAGTCTCGCGGGGACGTGATTACTTGTTTTCTGGAGATGGCCAGCGCCGAAAGTTAACTGTCTTAGGAGGGCTCAATGAGCGTGATCCTAAATTCTATTCTACACTTGCGTGAGGTTGTAGCCGGCAGGCGTATGCGCGGCGATCTTAACGAAAACGAGTTGGCTGGAGTAGGCCAGTGCCATAAATTGCGCAAGCTGCGAAATACACGCTGAGTCCACGTGAGCAGCAATGAATTAAAAAGGTTTGGTTATTAAATCAAGTGCAGAGTGAACGATCGGTGGAACAAAATAGAAGGCTGCTCACGGACACACGTCTTGACCCGGCGCGGAGTGCTTGGAGACTGCCGAACATGGCCGCCTAGTAAGGGAGGGAAACTTTCACCTCCTTTGTGATTCGGTGCCAAAAACTTATATCAACTTAATTTGCTCTATTATAAGCTACAAACACGTTCCAGGTGCTCAATTAAAGGGTAGCACCTGGTAATTGGGTGCTTAAGGCTTAACAACTGTTTTATAGTATTTAATTATTTCAATTGTGGCATCAAGTTGGCGACTGTAAATTTACTAACATATTGTCTCACTGTGAACTGTTCTAGTTGGATTTCTCTTAATCTGACTCGATCATTGTCACGGGCACTTTAATTAAGGCCAGTGGCCATGGTGGCTGGTAATGAGGTTCGTTGTCTACTCCGTGCGTGCAGTGCTCGCACTTGTTTAATGCCTGTGAATTAATAATTGTGTCCTAATGTGTTGTTCCTTGATTGTTTTATGGGTCGAGCCCCCGGGGTTCCGTGCCCTGAAGTTTATTTGAGTGTAGTGGGGTCACGCCCGAGGCGATCGCCTTACTCATTCCCGCTGGGCTAGGGGTGCGCTCTGAAAACGGGATCTGGTACTAGCGATGCAGAGCACGGGCTTAGAGGCCATGGTCGGGACGACGTCACGGCTACCAATATGAGATTTTGCCCAGAGCTTATATGCATGACAGAGAACAAAAAAAAAGGATAGGTGACATTGAACAGAGGTCATGACCCCCTGTGGTGACATGATCAAAATGGCCATCATGAGTTGTAGATAGGTTCATTTAACTACCCAAATTTCCATTACCTACATAACTAAATAACTGCAAAAAAAGGTATTTAGCAATTTTTTTTACGTCATATTGTTTGAGTTATTGCAATGACTGTGTGGGAGTGTGTGAATAACAATAGTCAAATTGAATTTCCTGCTGGTGGTGTAGTATTTTCATAATGCTCTGATATCTATGTTATAATACATTGGTCCATAAGCTTATTCCTCAATCAAGCCAAACTGTTTTAACAGTACTGCCACCAGATCTTAAACCATATATTTTGATGAGACTAATAACAGTTGAGTTGACTAAGTTTTCGACATCTAGAAGAAAGCCTGAAAAACTATACAAAACAGTTAAGAGGATCTGGGCTAAGAGTAATCCAATGTTGTAATACCTAAATCCACGAGTAAGTTCCTTGCTCACAGCAAAAACAAAAAAGAACTCTTCGCGTTTTTAGCATAAAATATTGTCAAGATGGATCTGCCTGCTGGGAAACAGGTTATTTGTACCTACAGACACACTAACTATATCGCGTAATGAGAATCTCTCCTGTATCCCATGAAGAAGCAGATGCTCGTCTGCTGCTTTATGTGTGGCATGCTACTGAATACACGGGGCATTCACAAAGTCACAGTGAAAACTGTTCACAATGTTGTTTTAGTGGTTGCCATTTATGCTTTTTCTAAAATACTGAAACTAAAAAAATCGTGGGTTGAGTTTGGAAATGGAAAACATCTCCAGTATCTTCCCATCCACAAGTTACACAGCAAGGTTCCACAAGGAGTTCCAGATCTTGTGCCTTTCTTCCATGCCTTTACAGAAGGTGACACAGTGTCTAGTTTTGCTGGTACTGGTAACGTTACTTCTTGGAGATTGTGGATGGTGTTCCGAAATGTACACAAAATTTTTTTGGCCTATTCTAGAGTTCCTGAGAATATCTCTGAAGATGACGTGACTATCTCACTCATTCAGCATTTCATCATTCTTGCATACGTTTACTAATCAAGTTCTGGGGAAACTGTAAATGAGGCGAGGCAAATTACCTTCATCTAGAAGAACATCAACTATTGAAAATATTCCACCAACCAGCTATGTTCTGCTGCATCACCTGGAGATGTTCATACTGCAATGTTAATTGTGGGCTAACTGTCTTCAGCAGAATTTTCAGCATCATAATTCAAGGCTACGTATTCAGCTTCAGTGTTGGGGATAGAATAACACAACTCTGTTTTGTACATTTCCATATCACATTATTACCAATATACTAATGAAGTACCCTGTAATACTTTTCCTATCAATTTTATCAATTTCCCCCCATACCATGTTTCAGCTGGTACTAGGCCATTGTACCTAGGGGTTCTATTATACAAGAATGATGCTGTCCTAACAGCTTCCCCACATAGGTATTTAGGTAAGTTTCCTATCAAACACCGGGATTTCTCTAACAAAGTTCTATTCATTCTCTCACTTTATCCATTTAACTGAGGTGTATAGACAGGAGTATATTCCAGCTGAATACCTTTCCTGAAACACTAGCCTTGAAAACTTGCAGAACAAAATTCACCCCCATTATCACATCGTATTCTCAACACCTTATGATTATCAGAAGAAAACTGCCTTTCTGCTGATTTTATAAAGCTTTTCACATTTTCACAGGCTTCATCTTTCGTCCTCAACAGGAACACAGTTCAAAAACCAGAATATGCATCTGTTATAGTCTGAAAATAATTATACCCATCAGACGTAGTAGGCTTAACGGGACCACACAAGTCACTGCATATTATCTCAAGACATCTTTTTCCTTTAGGGCTTATCAAATTAAATGGTTGTCTAGTCAAAATACTCTCATGACATAATTTACAATCTCTTACTGCTTCCATACCTTTAATTCCTGTCATCTTACCCAATGTTCTCATTGCCTCCTCACCTGGGTGACCTAACCTCTCATGCCAAGTAGACATTCGTACACTGGGCACAGGTTCATTTCCAACTACCGAACAATTCAGCCCTACCACATACAGTTTACCAATTTTTTGGCCTACGAGGTCAGGTATCCTTTCAATTGCTTATTATCATCTTATCATTAAGAAAGGTTGTTTGATACCCAACTGCACACACCCTTGATATAGAAAGAAGATTGTATCTCAAGTTATTTACTTTCAAAACATTTGTCAATGTACATTTATCAAAAACAATATTTCCCTTTTCAATTACAACAAGCATTTTACTTCCATCTGCTACAACAATAGCAACAGGCTCCTTTAATGTCTCAATGCCTGTCATGAGAGACCTATAATCAGTATTTATCATATGCTCTGATGCACCTGAGCCCCACACAAAAGTAATGGCGTGAGATCGTTCATCGTTACTCATCAAACAGGTTGAAGCTATAAACACCACATCATTCTGTTCAGCACTTACCGATGGCATTCCATTTGCAACATTTACCTTTTGGAAATCATGTCTCCCGCCACGGAAACCCTTCCGAGGCATATAGGAAAGCGAACCTCTCCGCTTTAACACTGGACACTGTCTCTTGTAATGACTATATTCACCACAGCCAAAACACTTCACCTTTGATCTCTTCGCCGCAAACGAACAGCCAGGCACCTGGGATGGTGACATATGATCATCCACCATTCGAAGTTCTGCATCCAGGAGTCGTCCCTTCACGAACTCTAAAGTTATGTTTAAAGCCATCGTCTCAATGGCTGTGATAACACTGCTAAATTTCTCCGGCATAGTCAATAATAGAGAGCAGACTGTATCTGTTTCGTCTAAAACTGCCCCCAATGCTTCTAACTCACTAAGCATAGTCTCAACTACAAGGAAATGGTCCTGCAGCTCACCTGAATAAAATTTCAATTTCAAGAGTTTCTTCATCACAAATAATTTGGAAATGGGGCTCTTCCGGGCAAAAACATTCTTTAACAAAACCATCATTTCTTTAGCTGAGGTTGCCCCCTTTCACTATCTCCAGGTGTTTATCTGATACACATTGAGCTATGACCCATTTAGCCTTTTTATCACGCACATCAAACTGTTGTCTTTCTTCCGCTGACAATTTCCCTTTGGTGATGTCCGAGATATTTATCACGTCGTCTACTCCCTCTTTGGTCAAAAACGTCTCTACTCTCCATAGCCAATTGGAGAAGTTAGTATTCGTAAGTTTTGGATATCCTACAACTGTTGCAGGAAACATGGCCACCTTTCTACACCACACACGATCACAAAAAACAGCAGCAATTGCAAATATACCGACCACTGCAATGGCAATTATACTCCTGACATGCATACGACTTTCAAGCAGTCACAGCCACATGAAACCAAGCTTGTCTGGGCCCATAATCACTGTTATGGGAAAGTCGGAGCACAAACAGACATGCAGATGACGTGTAACTTTCACCAAGACTGCGTTTATTGCAAAATCACTTCTTCCAGGTAATACACAAATCAGTACCACCAACTGAGCATTAAACATAATGACAAATTCTCATACACATCAAAATTGACTAATACCAACAAATATATTTATAATTGTTGCGTGATGAAGTTTTAGTTAATGTGTTTTAACTATTGATGCTGTTATACGTGTATATGATACATCACAACTATTTTTAGCATGATACATTACTCTTGCTTTGTGTGGTTTGTCTACTTTTTAAAAGTTAGTATTTTCCATGTTTTCCATGTGCTGGTGAGCAGCAGTGAATGAGACTGCACCTGGGATGTTCTCTTTATAACTGCTGCATGAATGCAGAACCCGAGAAACCATGCTCAGTATTTTCAAGACTTAGTTCTCTATTGGGATGTAATCTGTGACACTTGTGTATGTGCAATTAAGATACACTGCGTACAACATGTTAAACCTTTTAAGTACTATTTTTCTGGAAAAAAAATTTAAAAAAGGGTGCATTTACTTATGTACGCGCGTGAGAAGTTATACTTCTTTGGCATCATTAAAAAATAGTTTTTAATTGGATGTAAATAATTAATTACAATAAAATAATAAAAGGGCTGGAAAAAGATAGTCAACACAGTCAATAAAGTTCAGTTTAAATTTGAAAAAATAAAATTTAGAGAATAATAAATATATGACATAATTTGTACTAAATATTGTAAGATTCTTAATTTTAAATATTTATTATTGATTATTTAATATTTTAAAAGGAAATAAATATATTTAATAATAAATTAAAAAGTTTAATTTAAGTTTATTGATTTTTTAAATATTTATAATTTTCTTAATTTTATATTCACTTTTCATTTTTATCAAAAGTATTCATTAAATTTGTTCATTTATTTTTATAAATATTTATTATTTATTCAATTTAATAATAAATATTAAAAATTAATATTTTAATTTGATGTTCGAATTTAATTTTTATCACAAATATTTTATTAAATGTTTTATTAAATTTATTTCTTTATTTTGTAAATATAAAATAACCAATAATAAATATTTAACTTTAATAATTTGTAATATTTAGTATTAGTTATATTAAATAATAATAATTTAATTTATATCAATAAATAATACATACAGATAGTTAGCCTCAATTATATTGGAGCACTTGAAAAAGAATATAAGCACAATTTTTTTACAACTATTTACGAATAGTAAATAATATTAATCAAAATATTCAATTTAAATCACTACTGAATATAATTTATTGGCACATATATAATACGCACTTGTATGAAACTAAAACACGTGTTGTGAATGTAGAAACTAGAAACATGTGGATAAATGTTATAAATATGAAACAGTGATCAGAGGCGACGAGCGTGCCAACATGCGCGACTAATAGAGGTTCTATTTCTATTTTGTTGGTAGCTTTTTATCGAGACTTAATGAACGGTTTAGCGGGCAGCTTCAACCTGTTAATTTTGTGTTAGTGATGCGCGCGCATCTTAAAATTTCACTCATCATTTTCTCATAACGCGCCTAAAGAAGTATAACTTAAAAAATGTGTTTGCTATGGTCATTAAATTTGTCTAATGATGACTGACAATATTGTTCGCATTGGACTATGTTTAATAAAGGATTTTTTTACTGAATAAACCAAATGTCAATAGGGATTATTAAACAACACTTCATGATTACTTTACTGATAACTCACAGATTACTAGTGTATACAACAAAATATATAATGACAGTATTGAAAAAGACTTGTAGAAAATAATTTAGTAATCTTTGGAATGAAACTAAGAGGGAAAATGGATTTATAAATATGTAATACCTTGAGGTGTTCAACGTGCCTGGGTTTCTGAAAATGTGTAAAATATTTATTGTAATGGCATTTAAGAAACTCTGCAGTTAGGTGGGGGCAATTTTTAGAGTACACCAATCCACTTAGCACGTCTTCATATTGCGCGGATTCATTTAGCGCGATGTGAATTTTACTGCCCCAGTCTTGAATAGCACGTCTGTAAATTTCAGTTAGCACGAAATCTTGGCAGGGAAAAAAAATACTACGAGCACGACGCCACGAAGTCTGTTTCAACTTCTGTAAACAACAGATGTGCCATGGGATACAGTTAGCCAAACAAGGGGGGAAGAGATGCGCGCAAAGGTCTGTCTACGATATCGGCTATTGTACAAACATCAGCTATGGCAATTTAAATTGCGGCTATGGAGTGTAAAGGACCAAATGTTTTTACGTCCGCGCGTATGCCGCCTTTCCGTACCGTTGTCGCCTGGCCACAAACCGGGCCGTGAACTCAGTCTACCCAGTGTCAGGGAATTCACTCAAACAAAAGCAACGTCTGCCCATTTAGCTGCCATTAACTGTACGTGCTTGATTACTCTTAATGCATTGTGTTCAAGTATTTGAGATAAAACTAGAAGTATTACGGCGCCCATATTGTCATGCAGACCACGCTATGTTTGGTCGCACTTTAGTTTTAAGCAAGTCAACTGCGCACAATCGTACAAAATAAGAACTCTTACCAAAAGTTTATATAAGTATGATGCCGTTGGTTTTACTAGCGGGAATATGACATTAGATACCGGAACACAAATGAACAGATGATTCACGTGGAAAAGTTTGTTAAATGAATGTTGCAATGAAACAAATAATCATTGGCCTGACAGGATTGGTGTGAACCTGGTGGTGATACGTAAGTAATCACTTTAATTTTTTAAAAATTGAAATTTAATTATCCGGACAGTAATATCGGTATCACTGTCAATGAAGTGTGGTTTGGAAAGGTACGCTACTTGAGTTGAAGGTCACGCCCGGGCGGGCAAGTCAGCCAGCTGACTGATGATAAAATACATAACCACGTATTTCCCTTTCGCAGTGTCGTATTTGTCATACAAAGTGTGATGGGAGGCACATAAAGGTAAATGGTGTGACATATTTATAGTTGAGTGTTATTCAACCCGTTTATATTACGTAAAATATATTTTCCTACACAATAATGGAACACATAAATAAATTAGCCTTGCTATTTATGGAAACTAATGCTTCAGAGTACGTGATTTCGAATAGCACGAACATTTTTAGGAATGAATTAGTCGTGCTAAGTGAGGGATAGGTGTAAGAGAATTGCTTGTGTGTAAAAGCAATGTGCTGTAACATTTGCGTACTTGATCTTCATATTGAAAGTTATTAAACTTGTATTTTAAGAAAACTGTAATTATGAAAATTTTGATGTAATAAATATACAAATAAAGTAGATAATTAATTTTTACTATTGAATTATATACATTTATAAACTGTAAAAGATTGTTTTGTAATGAAATGCTATTGCTTATAACGATAAACTTGGTTTTACTTACCCAAATCTTGAATTTATTCCCAGGGCATCTGTATTTTGTCATCTTTGCATTTTCTTGGTAAATTCATTCTTCAGGAGATCATTTAAATGCTTTAGTATATGAAATGAAGGTAACAACCTCCCGCAGGGAACTGTTGTTTGAAGGTATCGTATAATGTGACAATGCAATTTTACAATTTTTATTTGTGTAACAAATGAAAAATTCAAGATATTATTCATCCAGCCAATACAAGGTTTTACATTTACAAGAGACTTAAATGAAAATACTACGTATCTGTTTATAAATTTGTCGGGTGAATAACAAAGATTATTACCTGATTGTATTAATCCATATTTATTCCACTTACTTTCAATACATGAAAAAAATACCCACCATCATAAATCTCAACAGACATTTTGTCATTGCTGCCATTGTTAGGAATATATTAATATACATAACAAAGGTAGCTGCAGGCATGGTTAATAATTTTCAACAACTAACATTTTTTCTAACGGTATCCCACTTTAAGATAACCAAGAACTTTTGTAAATATTCAGTAAACTTTGGGAAAATGAACTAAGAAATACACAACTCAAATAAATGTACCTAAAAGTTAGTTCCAGAGAGTTATAAATCTTGTAATAAAGGTAATTTAAGTAGGCAAAAAATATTTCTGTATGATTCTTGCGATTTGAAAATTAGATTTAAAATATATTACCAGCGGTTTTTCAACATGTAAAATACTTTAAAATAATTAAAATAAATGCTATGGGTGGTTTTACATAAAATATTCCTGAAACAAAAGTACCTACTTACTGGTTAGTATTTTAGCTCTTTCCTATACATAGATTATTTGGTTGGTGTAAGACAAGCACCAAGCTTACCCATTTTAGAGTGAATAGCGAGAGAGAAATGCGCAGGATATGACGTCACGAGATGTCTGCTATACAGAGTGCGAATGTTTACATTTGGAAGTAAACTTTGAGGAGGTATAGAGACGTCGGAGTTTAAGTTAATTATTTCTGTAGGTTGTCGGAGTTTAAGTTAATTTTCATGTGGGGTAATTTTTCGCCAGTAATTTATATGTAAATTTTTAGATGTAAAGTTATCAGAGTGACGTGTGTGAGAAACTCTTTGCAAATGAAAGAAAATGATCTTTCGTCACCTAAGAAATGGCTACACGAAAGGAAAAATGATTTTAGGTGTGTAGAGTGTCTTAAAACATTTCCTTTCAAATATAATTTGAAGAGACAAAGGAAATGTGCATAGTTCTGACTTTATTCAAGGCGACAGTGCAAAACTTTGTGCTGTGTGTGGCTTCAGTGCGGGAAGCAATAAGTCTGTTGCCGGGCATTATCAAACAAGCCACAACCTTACGTTCCAAGAAAAGGTTATGAAATTTGTATCACCGAAAGAATTTGAAGAATGGAAAAAGAACACTGAAATTAAGTGTAAGTCTCAGTTCATCAGGAAGACCAGTTCTTGGACCAGGACAGACGGTTCTCAAAAGACCACATGGAATTGTCACAGAGATGGAAATTTTGGGTCATCTGGAAAAACATTTTCGACATCTGAAGACTCAAGGCTCAAGTAGAATCAATGCACATTGCCCAGCAAGAATGGAAATAGTGCAGAGTAGTACAGGCATTGTTGTGAAATTTATTAAATCTCATGTTGGTCATGATATGGACCTAGGTCATCTTCGGTTAGTGGATAGTGGAAGAGCAGTTATTGCACAGAAATCAGCCATGAAGGTATCTTTTGACAAATTTTGGATGACGTTCGTGATTCTGTAGTGGACAGCAAGTTAAATCGAATACACTTTCTGAATAGAAGATATTTGTGGAACATTGCTAACTCTTTCAATGTGAACCATAATGCTATTTTGCATAAAAGTGATTGTGTGAGTGTGGATGCATTGGTTCACCACATGAACAGTACATCAAGTACTGTTAGGCTATACAAGCCACAGGGTGTCCTTGTGGAAGAATATCCTGATTTGAAAATTGATGATGCATATGCTGTGTCAGTGTTTATTGCAATTGTATATATTCCTGTAGGTTTTCATGTTGTAATAATAGTGTTATCTTTAAATAATGTCTAAATTTACTGTTTCTATGTATTTATTTTGTTTACTAATTGGAGACCACTGTGGTGGAGTGTTCAGATAAAATACTTACCTAAGGCAATCTGGGTTCAATTCCCAGCAGGTTCAAACCCAGATTTTCTGCATGTGGGGCAAATGTGAGCTTTGTTCTCATGACCCCTCATGGTCTCTAATGACCCTGAAGACGAAGAAAAGACGTAAAGCTCTACTCCATTCACTGTTTACTATTTACGTATTTAGTTATGTTACTTGTGCCTTATTAATCAAGGGCCGTTGTTTGTGTGTAATATTTTATTAGAGATGCTGTCTGGATTATTTTCTTGTAACAATCAATACTAGTCCTAGCGCACACTCATGAAGCTATCTAGCTCCAGCCTCCCAGTCGTTTTCCAGTCGCCTGAGACAGATGTGCTGCTGCTCTCTTGCTTTGCTCGCAGCTCTCCGCATGGTGTGGTCCAACCTCCTTAAAGCTGATTTTGTGCCAGTAGACATTGTGGCATTGCAGGCTTGTCCTTTGTCAAGCTTTGACTGTATTTTTAAGAGGTAATTTTTTCCACTAATGTGGTAACTCAACTGATTAAATAAGTAGTAAATGTAAGAACAATCTTTGTAACCAATAGGAAGGTAGCGTTTCTGGGGAAGTCCCCATTTTGTACTATGCTTTGTCTGGCTAGTCATCGCTCAGATGTTGCCATGTGAGGGCGTTTTGGTCAGTGGCTCACTAATTTAACATTTTAATTTGAGTTTGAGATGAATTTTTAGGGCTTATCTAAGCATCATCAATAATGAACTCTTTGTAACATTCCTTTTGAAATTTGTTGACCAGTTGTCTGCAGGAGCCCTTGACAGGGCAATAGTGTACTTTTTTTCACCTCAAGGACATCATAGTACCTTGGTTGTACTATGTGATCAGAAGTGACAACGGAACATTTTCATATACAAACAATAACTATTTTGAGTAATATCAGTTTTACTGACCTCAAAAAATTTCTTTCCAAGGAGCAATGAGTGCCCATGAACTATATGGATTTTGTGTATTTGTAGACAGTATGACACATTTTTTGACGAAGGAAAATAAATCTACGAAATTCACTATAAACTGTTTTATTTAAAATGTCACTCCAAATTCATAATTAATCTTCACAACTTTATTCTTTGTGAACAGTCTTGAGTTTATTACCTGCAGGACCCCACAAATTCATGTATGTGCAATTCAGACTGATGTCGACCCAAGTGCCTACCTAGCTCCCTACAGGCAGTTATGACGAGGCAGCGCCTCTCCTGCCAGTTAGGCATAATGATATACCAGTGTGTGTTGTTTTTTTTTCAGCGGACTGTAATCTTTTATATTTTTGAAGGGTATTGTTGTATTTGTACACCGGGCGACTGAGGTCCCGCCCTGCCTGCGAAACGTCATGTGCTCCGTGGGAGACGTCGAGGGGAGGGAGAGACGCGCCGGGAGGGGAAGCGCCGCGCGCGGAGCGCTCAGTCGAGTGAGTCGCGAGGGAGACACGGTCGCGGGTAGTCGCACAGTCGCTGGGCAGACGGCCCCGAGGAGTAGTCGCGGAGTAGTCGCGTGAATCGCGGGAGATTCTCGTGGCGCGGTTGTCTAACAAGCGGTCACGATTGAGACGCGGGAGAAGACTTGCAACCTACAGAGACTTAAAACCTATCCTGAACACCGGGAAGTAATAGTTATCGTGTCAGTGCCAGCGTCGCACGGACTTTCGGTGCGGTACGGAACGGCGTGGCACAGCCCACGGAGCCGGGCTTCACCCCAGACGTACGCAGGCAGGAACGGGGCCAGCCCCAAGTATTCCGTGTTAGTGGATTATAAATCATGAGTCGACCGTTGAATTTGGTATTAGTCATTTCGGGCACCAGGTTGACGTTCCCCGGAGGCCACGAGGCCTGAACCCCCTCTACCACGAGCAGCCGGGCAGCTGCACTGTTCCTGGGGAAAAACCTGGGCGACGACAAGTGGCGCTCAACTTGTGTGGCTACGAACTTTACACAGGGCAACGAACAGTAGTGAGTAATTTCAGTGACGTGCAGAGTCGTAGGACGGGCCGTGAAAGTACGCAGGGAAGCAAGAGACACGGGGAGCGGAAGCAGGCGCGCCAGTGCGGCGCGACAGCGGGCGAAAGCACGTCGCGTCTCACGCCGGGATCAGATCGCGCGGCGAGATAGCGAGCTGCGGACGATAGCACGTTGCGTCTCACGCAGGGATCAGATCGCGCGGCGAGATAGCGAGCTGCGAGTGAAGTGTCGCACGGCGGTGTTGAGTGTCGGCGCGTATTCGCTTACAAAGCTTATCGTGCGAGCGATAATGGACGGGCCTGCCGGTTCAGCCGGGTCGGAGGGACGCAGTGGCGGCATGGACTCCGACGCAACAAAGATGGAAGGGGGAGATAGGTGCGCGTGGTGCGGTCTACTTTTTACCGCGAAACTGGGCGGCGTAAAAACGGAGGACAGTGAAGTGTGCACCTGTCCGTGGAACAAGACAGGGAATCCGGGAGTGACGCAGGAGAGTGACGGACAGAATCACGGACATTCACCTATAGTGATGCAAGTGACAGAGGTCGCCGTCGTGTTGCCGGAGTTTTCGGGAGAATTACACGAATGTCCGCGGGCCTTCCTAGCCGCATGCAGGGACAGATTGGCGAGTGTGCCGAGGGACAGTTGGGTGCCCAAGGTCAGCGGGCAGCTACGGGGCCGTGCACGAACCTGGTGGACGGACACCGGTGATTACCTCACAGGGTGGGAGGAGTTTGTGCGGACATTCGAGAGGCGCTTCAACGGGCCACAGGCCACAGGCGCGGGCCAGCTGTCATCGGCAGCTGTACTGCGGACAGTGAACGCGTCGAGGCATTTGTGCACATGAAAATGCGACTCTATCGCCGTTTGGACACTGGGAGGCCGACGAGCGAGATCCTCCCACTCATCTGCGAGCAGCTGTCACCGGACTTGAGACCATTCATGCGGGGCGCGACCGATTTGGAGCTGTCCGAGTTTGTCGAGCGGGCAAGGGAGGTGGAAGGCGACTTGCGTGCCAACCGGGAGGAGAGGACGCCGTTGCGCCCGAGGCGCGAGACTCGTGTTCAGGGACAGGTGGCGCCAGGGGACGCTATGGCCTTGGTGCCCTATGGGGCCCAGCCTCCCCCACGTCACTCAAGACCGCAACTCGAGGCTAGACCGGAACAAGCAGCCAGGCGGGACGGGCGGTATGCGGACAGAAGGGCGAGTGACAGCAGGCCACCGCGGTGTCAATATTGCACCTCTGAGCAATACCACTGGCACGTGGACTGTCCGACACGGGAACAAGTGTGGCGGAAGATGGAGGCCGAGGGACGCCGGCCGGGAAACTTCCAGTAGGGGGCAGCGATTTAGTCGGCCACTGTCCCCAACGCACCCGCCCGACGATCACGAATCAGTCACTGCCGGCGGACAGAGAGAGGGGTCGCCGACAGGAATCTTCAGCCAGATTCACGAGGAACAGGACGAACGGGCAAACGTCATCAGAGGTCGCGACGTCATCCCCAGCACATCAGGGTGTACCAGCACAGCTGGCACCACCAGAGGACGTCAGCGACGTACCGGTATCAGCAGCCGCCGGCATCACGTCACTGGCCAGCACGGCCGAACCCACCCGGCCGTCAGGCGCACCGGCAGCCCCTGCAGCGAGCTGGGCCGCACCTGCCTGCCTAGGACGGCTGGGGGACGACGAGGCTACACTGCTCCGAGTCCCGGTGCTCCTGAACGGGCACCCCGTCCATGCTCTGGTGGACACGGCGGCGAGCCACTCGTACGTCGCTGCCCACCTGGTGCCGGAGGGGGACCTGGAGCAGTACGAGGGGACCAGCGCGCCCACCTCTGGGCGCGCCCAGGTAACCATCGGCATACGTGACCAGTCTAGTCAGACGAGCGCCCTGGTCGTCCAAGGACTCCGAGATGACCTGATCCTGGGCCTACCCTGGTTGGTCCAGGAGGACGCCACCATCGACATCAGACAAGGTAGGCTGCACGTGGGTCAACGGGGCCGTCGCACGGTGTACGGCGTGGGTCGAGCAGTTCCCGCCCCTCCAGCCAACCCAGTCCGACTGGCGGACATTACCAATGACGTGCCCCCTGAGTATGTCACCCTGTTCGAGGACGTGTTGTAACAGCACCCTCAAGTCTTCGCAGCCACAGACATGCTAAGACGCACGACAATGGCGGAGCATTCTATACCTACCCGGCCCCACCAACCCATTTTTGTAAAGCCCCATGGTATTGGACCAGTCGAGCGGGTGGCCATACAGGAGCAGATTACAGAGATGCTCAGGGACGGGGTGATCGAGCCAAGCGAGTCCCCTTACAACAGCCAAGTGGTTATGGCAACCAAGAAGGACGGGTCTCTTCGTTTTTGTGTGAATTTTAAGCCGGTGAACTCAGTAACAATCCCTGCACCCCCACCCCTCATAAACATTGCAGATTCCCTCGCGGGGCTGGGGGACGCCACTATATTCACATCACTAGACCTAAAGAGCGGGTACTGGCAGGTCCCTGTCAAACCCGAGGACCGCCCCAAAACAGCCTTTACCGCCCCGGATGGTCGCCGATTCCAGTTCTGCGCCATGCCGTTCGGGCTGATGGATGCCCCCACGACGTTTCAGACCATGATGGTCCGCGTCCTGGATGGGTTCGTGGGCGAATTCGTCACGGCCTACCTGGACGACGTGATCGTCTGGTCCAGATCGTGGGAGGACCATGCACGACATCTTGCTTTGGTCCTCGAACGGTTGGCCAGGCACGGCCTCACCTGCGCACCACATAAGTGTCGCATCGGGGCGGCGGAGCTCGAATACCTGGGGCATATTGTGAATGCCGCGGGTTGCCGACCTCTACCGAAGCACTTAGACCTCATAGAAACTAAGTCAGCACCACGCACGAGGAAGGAGTTGCAGCGCTTAATGGGCCTCTTAAATTGGCTACGCTCCTTCGTTCCGGATTTCGCGACGGTGACTGCTCCTATCACCGACTTGCTCTCGCCCAAGACAAAGTACAGGTGGACAGCCGAGGCAGACTGCGCCCTGGAGGCCGTCAAGCGCGTGTTCCGGGGAAGTCATGTCCTCGCCCGTATGGCACCAGGGGAGCCCCTGTACCTGCAGACGGATGCCAGCAAGGTGGGTATGGGGGCGGTGCTATACCAGGTCGGCCCCGACGGCGAGCGGAGAGTGTTGGAATATGCCAGCTCCAAATTCGGGCCGTACGCGAGGAACTATGACGTAAATGAGCAGGAATGCTTGGCGGTAGTGTGGGCGGTTAGTCGCTACCGGCACTACCTTGAGGGCAAAGAGTTCACCCTTAGGACAGACAGTCAATGCCTCAAATGGCTAAACACGATGCAGGGCCGCAAATCTAAATTTACCAGGTGGGCCATGACGCTACAGAACTATGCCTTCCAAGTCGAGCATGTGCCGGGGAAAGCGAACCAGCTCGCGGACGAGCTTTCCCGGCACCCTGACCCGGCAAACGTCTACGAGGACGGAGGATCCTGGGAGGACCTGCTTCCTCCACAGGGTCACTCCTCAGCTATAGGGGAGTCATCCGGGCGTGCCGCCCTGTACGCTGTGACTCACCAGCCCCAGAGACTCGGTCGCGAGTCTGTAGACACACTAGTCGACCTCATCAATGCTGTCCAGCAGGTACAGCGGGGAGACGCCGCCGCCAGGGCCGCTGTCGAGGCGTGTGGCGCCCAGGTGACACCGTACCAGAGGGTGGTAGACGGGGTCCTGCAGAGTAGGGCACCTGGGGATATGGAGTCATGGCGAATTTACGCCCCGGAGGGAGCCCGATCCGCCATCCTCGCCTACTTCCATGACCACCGGCTCGCGGGTCACCCCGGCGCAGAGCAGACGGCGGAGGCGCTGCGCACCACGTTTCACTGGCCGGGGGTGGCCCGGGACATCCGGGAGTATGTGAGGAATTGTCTCCGCTGTCAACACTGCAAGGCGAGGAGGACAGATGGTGAGGAGCAGCAGCGACCGAGGCGGCCCCAACACCCCTTCCACACCATAGCGCTAGACATCATGGGTCCTTATCCTCGGAGCAGCAAGGGAAGGAGGTTCCTCGTGGTAGTCACAGACTTGTTCACCAGGTGGGTGGAGGCCTACCCTGTCTCCAACGTCCGTTCGGGTACACTAATCGCCCTGTTGGACGGGGAGGTTTTTCCCCGGTTTGGATACCCGGCAGTAGTTTTGAGTGACAATGGATGCCAGTTCACGGGTGCCAGATGGAAGCAGGCATGTCGAAGATGGGGGGTGGACCATCATACTACCCCCACATACCACCCAAGGGCCAACCCAACCGAGAGACGGAACCAGGAAATTAAGGCGCAGCTCCGTCTCCGGTTGGGCGAGGACCACAGCAAGTGGGACTTGCATATTCCGGCTCTCCTGTACAGTCTGAGACGAAGGACGAATGCGGTTACGGGGTACACACCGGCAGAACTAGTCCAGGGGCAGAACTTGGCGCTGCCAGGCGAACGCCGCGTGGCGGCGGCCGCTACAGCAGGGGAGTGGGGCGAGTCGCGGCGGGCAGAGCTGTCGGAGAAACGGGAGCAGGCAAGGCAACATCAAGAAACCTACCTCCGCAAGCACACGCCACAGACGGATAGGCCACCGCCCGTGCTAGCGCCGGGGGAGCAGGCGTTTGTGCGCCAACACCACCTGTCATCCGGAGCCAAAAAGTTCTGCGCTGGGTTAGCACCAAAATGGGCGGGGCCCCTGCCCATTCTACGTCAGGCAGGACCAACGTCGTACATAGTACGGACGCCCAATGGAGGGCGTACCAAAATTCATAGGGACGACCTCAGACGTGCGACGGACGTGGAAACGGACACAGAGCAGCCCGGGAGTCCGGATTGGCCGCCAGCATTGCCGGCGAACACGCCCCAGGGAGCGTCCCGGACGTCAGAGCCACGTGGTCCGATAGGCCCCCAGGCCCCGGGGGAGGCAAGGGAAAATGTGCCAGACGTTACTCCCACAGACATCACTCCAGCACCAACGTCCACGGACATACTGGAGACAAGGCCAACAGACGCGACAGAGGACGTGATCCCGGATGACGAGACACGAGACGTGACTTCTGCGGCTGCGGGAGACAGGACACCAGGCAGGGCTGAAGGGGAGGAGGCAGAGCAGTGGCCTTATAGCCGGGAGCTGTGGCAGTACCTGGAGACAACGTTGGACTCTCTGGAGAGGGGTTGGAAGGGGTGGCCCGCCCTTGACACGGGGCGGCAGGCGTACCGGGACGGGTCACGGGAAATGGTCACGGAACCAGAGTCGGATGATGAAGGGGAGGGGGTCAGTGAGGAGCAGGGCCTTCCCCGCCAAATCTCTGGGGGCGGTTGCGACATTTCTGAGTGTCTGGGAACAGATGTTGAGGCGAACACAGGGGACGAGGAGGAGCGCCGCCTGCGCCAACAGATGCAGTGGACCGGGGGTGGGTGCCGTTCGGATGACCCGACCCCCACCCTGTTCGACCTGTTTCCACAGGCTGCATCCACACCTAAGGCGAGTCCGCACGCAGATTTTCCCCCTCAGGCAGGCCCCGCCGCGCTCGTAGTAAACAAACCCGCTACACCATCTCGTCCCTCCAGGACCCGCAGGGCCCCTGAAAATCTGAAAGATTACGTGTGCCCCACTCTGACCATGCCAGTGCGCCGCGACGTACCCATACCCAGGTGCAGCGTGATGAGCCTGTTACCCTCCTGGGAGCAGTGCGAGGTTGACCCCCAGTGTGACCACACAGTGTTTGAATTATCCCCAAGTGCGTCGAGTGATACCTAACTGAGAGACGTTGCCGCGCATAGCGGCCTCGTGGGAGGGGGGGGCATTTGACGTCGACCCAAGTGCCTACCTAGCTCCCTACAGGCCGTTATGACGAGGCAGCGCCTCTCCTGCCAGTTAGGCATAATGATATACCAGTGTGTGTTGTTTTTTTTTCAGCGGACTGTAATCTTTTATATTTTTGAAGGGTATTGTTGTATTTGTACACCGGGCGACTGAGGTCCCGCCCTGCCTGCGAAACGTCATGTGCTCCGTGGGAGACGTCGAGGGGAGGGAGAGACGCGCCGGGAGGGGAAGCGCCGCGCGCGGAGCGCGCAGTCGTGTGAGTCGCGAGGGAGACACGGTCGCGGGTAGTCGCACAGTCGCTGGGCAGACGGCCCCGAGGAGTAGTCGCGGAGTAGTCGCTGGGCAGACGGCCCCGAGGAGTAGTCGCGGAGTAGTCGCGTGAATCGCGGGAGATTCTCGTGGCGCGGTTGTCTAACAAGCGGTCACGATTGAGACGCGGGAGAAGACTTGCAACCTACAGAGACTTAAAACCTATCCTGAACATCGGGAAGTAATAGTTATCGTGTCAGTGCCAGCGTCGCACGGACTTTCGGTGCGGTACGGAACGGCGTGGCACAGCCCACGGAGCCGGGCTTCACCCCAGACGTACGCAGGCAGGAACGGGGCCAGCCCCAAGTATTCCGTGTTAGTGGATTATAAATCATGAGTCGACCGTTGAATTTGTTATTAGTCATTTCGGGCACCAGGTTGACGTTCCCCGGAGGCCACGAGGCCTGAACCCCCTCTACCACGAGCAGCCGGGCAGCTGCACTGTTCCTGGGGAAAAACCTGGGCGACGACAAGACTATAGCTAGCCAGTGAGGTCTTGAGTTGTCACGACACGATTGACAGAGGGTTTGTCACATGCACAGACTTAAGTGACGGGACCTCTAAGACTATAGTGACTGCAAACCACTTGACTACAGTTCCAGTGCTCACAAATTAGAGACATGCTGGGGTTTTGGCCTCGCCATATGAGCATGACATGTTAGCCACAATGGTTGCTGAGGATCTCATGTGCCAGTAAACTATTTATATCAAATGTAGTAGATGTGAATAATGATACTGAGGGCGTACCGGTGTTAAGGTTTGAATACTGGTGGAAAATAATGGGCGCCACCATGTGATTGGGCACGTGAACCCGGCGTGAAACTCTAACTCAGGGCGTTACATGGCCCGTTTGCGGCGAGATATTAGCCCTCCTTATTTTTAATGCACACCTGTTCCTCACCAAGCCCGCTCTCAGCGTCTGGCACGCTCCTAATTACCGCAGTGGGCTCTCAGGGCGTCCCACACGCCGCTGACCAGGTTAAGGACCCACGTGGCCCCCCGAACACAAAGACACGTGACTCAATTAAGTTGGTTTTTATTACTCACGTTACACGCCCTTACACAATCCTTCCTTGATACTGTTATAAAACGCCCGAGGCACGAATCAAATTAGGTGAGGAAGCGAACCACGCACGTGGTCGCCTCAAGTTCTTACTTCTTGCACGGATGACTAAAACTCCGGAGAGTAAATAATTATTAATTAAGCAGTCTCTCCGACCGAGAGAGGCCCCGAGGATATAAAGAAAACAATTAGGATAAATTACTTAACAGAACTACTTCTTGGTGAAACAACGGTGATGTCCTCGGGGTGTCTGCAGAGACGTCTGCTCTCGGCCGGCTGTAGAAGGAGACTTGGGAGAGACAAGGGCTTGCGGATGGCAACATGGCGCCTTTCGCGTCGAACAAAATTACCGTTAACATCCTAGCTATTGCGTGCCCCGGGTTATTATGGAAAATAACATAAACTCTTTATAAAAATTAGCACATCACATCCATGACCTGACCGTCTGTAATTATTACTTATGTAGGTAAAAATAGTTTAAATCAAGTTGCATGTTAGTTCCGCCGTCGCCCGCTAGGGAGCATCCTTGTCCGTGCTTGCACGTATTTTACTATAAAATCATCATAATTTAATTAAAAGACACTCACATACATATCCGTCGTGACACTATTTTGGGGCGAAAAGAAAAAGATTACAATAATTATTAAGACTTATAGGGGTGCGGCGTACTGCAGCTAAGCGCCCTCTTGCTGTAGTTCGTGGCGCGTAGTTCGAATCTCACACTGCTACGTACATCACGATACAAATGCCGGGTAGGAAAGGTGGTGGGAAGGGGAACGGAGGATGATCAGGCTCGTGGGGCGAAGCCCCGGCTGATGTCAATACATTATTTAAATGGACGAGTTAGCAGTGATTGACAAAGCTTGTGGGATGCTTGAAAAGGTAATTATGTTGTGGACAGTATTATTTTTATCTTACAGTTAAGTTAGTAGCACTCCTGTCGAGAAAAGGGGGGGAGAGAATTTAATGGATTACTGGGTACGAAGTTGTGCCACTTAGGTGTGAAGATATCAATCAAATATCAATGATTTAAAAAAACTTAAGTGTATCCTGAACTATAAAAGTGGATGTGTCAATTTGAATGAAGATGCAGAACTGCAATGAGCTGCCACATAGGTGACAGAAACTATCATAATTTTAAAGTTTGTTGGAAACCTATATTATAAACATTTTGACTATTGCAAAATTTATTCTGGCCCTTTAAAATTATCTTCCAAAAATATTTTGTTTTACAAGCATTTTTTACATGTTTATTTTGGATGTTTTATTGGAGATAAACTTAAAATTAACAAATTTGTGTACAGGAAGTAAAGCAAGTTAAAACAACTCATACTTAACCCACAAATAAGTTAGGAACAATATTTAAATATAAATGTTTGTGTGTAAATGTAATTAATTTAATAAAGGTAAACCTATTATTGTTAATAAGAATTAAAACATTTTAAAACATCTATAATGAAACTATTGTAAAATCCAAATTCTTCCAACATCAATGATAGTGGTATACTTGTAATACTGCAGATAACTCCTACTCCATACTGTAAGGGTCGCATCTTATATCACCCTTTCATTGATGGCAGACTGCTACAGGATAAGTCCCGAGCTCAAAGGGTGTTGCCTCACACTCGTGGTCACCTCCCAGTGCTGCGACTACTCAATTTTTCAAAGCTATCGAAAATACTTCTTGAAAATGATTAGAATATTTGTAAGTAGTGAAGTTCTTTAGTGATATATTTATTAGGCTTGAATTCAATGTAGAGAAAGCTTGCAGCAATCGACTGATGTAGGTGGTATATGTGCACATTACTTAGTTTGTCAGCAGCAAATTTTTTAAAATATAATAAACTTTGAGGTGGTAGGGTGTTTATAAATGTAGTATTTTTAAAGACGTATGCTCTAAAAAAGTAAATAAATATAAGTTTTGATAACGACAGACATTGTGTAAAGTGTGTTTATGCTGAGGGCTGATCGCGCATTGCCGGTGATTTCGAGATGTTAACTATGGGCGCCACCACGTGGAAGGGCACGTGGACCCGGCGGAGTCTCTCACTCAGGGCGTGACGTAGCCCAAGTGGGGACGAGTTACCAGCCCTTTCTATCCTAGCTACCCAGACCTGGCCCGCTCTAGGCGTCGGGCACGCCACACTCCTAGACTCACTCACCACGTGATTAAATAAGTACTCACTTTATATTTATTCTCCAGATTTAATTTCACTAACACGTCTCTCTACACGCCCGTTACACGTTACACATTACACGGTTAAAAAGCCTGAGGCACGAATCGGTTTAGGTGAGGGCATGGTCCACACACGTGGCCATACTGCAAAGTATACTTATTACACGGTGATGAAAAACTCGACTGAGACAATTAATTAATTAAACAGCCCGCTGACCGAGAGCTGCCCCGAGGATGACGAACGAAAGCGATTTAAAAAGAATTAACGATACAGAAATTACTTGGTCAGTGATGAACAAAGGTTGAGGTCCCCGGGGTGCTGGCGCGTCTGCTCTCGGTCAGTGATGAAGATGGACTGGGGTGAGCTCATCGCTCGCAGGTGGCAACATGGCGCCCTTCGCGCCAACACAATTACCGTTACTGTATTCTACGACTCCGTGCCCCGGCGAAAGTTGAGTAAATTACAGATAAACATTAAAAATATATAAAAATTACTGACAATGGAAAGTTTGTTACTATTTACTTATTTAATGATAATTCATATAAAAGCATTCCTATCCTCGTCCAAGTCCGTGCCTGTTCGGGTCCGCCCGGGCAACGTCTATAGTTATTTAAGGTAACTTATTTAAATTAAAGAAACACAAGTAAACTACACAGCACTGGGGCGAAGATGGATGAAAACAACAAAAAGGCTTACAATTAATATTAACATAGCAATTTTAGGGATCGCCGCACTGCTTCTAAGCGCCCTCTTGTGGTAGTTCGTGGCGCGCAATTCAAACACACGACTACGTACATGGCGGTACAAATGCCGGGGAAGGGGAGAGGAATGTTGAGGAAACGGAGACTGACTAGGCTCATGGGGCGTAGCCCCGGCTGACGTCAATTGCCCCCCCCTCGAATAGCCGGTCATGTCGACGTTTCCGCTGGGTCGCCTGTGGGCGTGGTCGCCCCCTTATCAACAACAGCTGTGCTCCCTCGCGATCCCTCGGGGTCGTAGCGTGTATCGCGGAGCCGGAACTGGGTCTTGTGACGCCCGGTCTCCCCTCTCTTCCCGCGGTGTTTCGTCTTCCTGCGGTTCGGTTACTGTCACCCTGAACGTGGAGTCTGCCAACGAGTAATGCAGCGGCCATAATGGCTCGTCCGGCGAACCCGGCCTACTCTCTACTTCCTCCGGCCACCTTATCAGTGGTTGGGATGTCGACTGGCCCTCCGTCACTCCGGGCGTGTCCCTGAGAAATCCCCTGAAAGGCGAGACGTCACTCCCCGAGTCTTCGAACAGCCGCCTCGGCCGGACATCTGTGACTGCGAGGGGCGTCGCCTGTCCCGCCCCCAGGTCCGGGAAGCCTCTGAACCCGTCCCCGTCTGTTGGGGTGGACGTGACCAGCTGTGCGGCCGCCCTCCCGTCTGTCTCGTCCGCCGCCTCCGTCTCTCTCTGCCGCGTCCCTGCTCCGTCACGTCTCGTTCCCGTCTCTTCCGCCCCGCCCGCCGCCTCCGTCTCTTCCTGCCCCGTCTCCGCCTCGTCCGCCGCCTCCGTCTCTTCCTGCCGCGTCCCTGCTCCGTCATGTCTCGTTTCCGTCTCTTCCGCCCCGTCCGCCGCCTCCGTCTCTTCCTGCCCCGTCTCCGCCTCGTCCGCCGCCTCCGTCTCTTCCTGCCCCGTCTCCGCCTCGTCCGCCGCCTCCGTCTCTTCCTGTGCCAAGCGCACATCGTCCCGGTGATATTTCGCGGCCCGGCCTGAGGGTAACTTTATCACGACCGCCGTGGGCCCCGCCTTGACCACCGCCACCGGGCCAAACCACTTTGGCGCCAGGCCGGCGCAGAAGTTGCGTCGGCCGGAGGAGAGGGGGTGGAGCCTCGCGTAAACCAGCTGGCCTGGTTTCAGTTCAGGGGGCGGGCGGGTCGTCTCGGGTGTGCGTTGTGCTTGGTAAGCTGCCTGGTTACGTCGCGCCCTATCGTGCGTCTCGGCCAATCGCCTCAGGCGTCCTTCGGGGCTCTCTACGTCCGGGTCCGTTTGTTGTTGCCGCACGTGATACTCCCCGGGGAGGGTGAGGTTCCGCCCCTGGACCATGGTGGCTGGTGTTTCGCCGGTTGCCGCGTTCACCCGTCGCCGGATGCAGTACAGAACGTCCGGGATGTGCGTGTCCCATTGGGCGTGGTCATCCGCGAGCCTCAACCGCAGTTGAACCTTCACCTCTTGGTTGCGTCGTTCCGTGGGGTTCGCGCGGGGGTGGTACACGGGGGTGGTGTGTAGGATTACCCGCCATTTTCTCCCCAGCTGCGCCCACCGGCGCCCGACAAATTGGGTGGCATTGTCCGACAACAGGACCCGGGGGTACCCCCACCTAGGAAAAAACTCCGTTTCCAGGCTGCGTGCAATGGTGCCGGCGCGGATGTTCGCCAGGGGGTAGGCCTCCACCCAACGCGTGTAGCAGTCTGTCACCACCAACAAAAATCTTTTCCCTCGGGGCGTGCGGGGATATGGTCCCATTAGGTCTATGGCGACTGTATGGAATGGCTCGGTGGGCTGCCTGGGTACCTGCTGGGCTGTCCCGTCGGTGCGGCGCGCCTTGTGCCTCTGGCAATGTTTACATCTCCTCACGCAGTCCCGTACAAACTTGTTTACCCCTGGCCAGTAGAACTGTTCCCGCAGATCGCGTCGCGTCTGGTCTGCGCCGGGGTGTCCGGCTAGCCTGTTCACGTGATACATGTCAAACACCTCCCGGCGGGTGGCGGCTGGCGCGAACGTCCGCCATTGGCCAGCTGTCCCCTTAGGTCGCGCCTGCAGTGTCCCGTCCAATACACGGTAGCCTTCACATTCTCCGCTCCCGCAACGGCGCACGATCTCCTGTGTGTCTGTGTCCGTGAGTTGGGCCGCTCGCACGTAGGCGTCTAAGTCATCAAGCTCCGCGCCTGGCGGTAATGTCGGTGTGACGTTAAGGTTTAGGGCACACAATGCGGCTTGGGTTGTCGGGGTGCGCGGGGTCCTGGGTATGCGCCCGCTGGGTGGTGGCAAAAGCTCCTCCCACTCCGCATCGTCACAGGCTGTGACGGTGACGTCCGGATCTCGCGACAGCTCGTCCGCTAGTTCGTTCTGTTTTCCCGGTACATGCTCGACTTCGAAATCTAAGGCCTGTAGAAGCATGGCCCAACGCGTCAGCTTCGAACGTCGCCCCTGCATCGTGGCCAGCCATTTGAGACATTGGCTGTCAGTTCTCAGTACGAATTTCTGCCCCTCCAGGTGTGGGCGGTAGCGTCTGAGGGCCCAAACTACGCCTAGACACTCACGCTCGTTCACGCTATACCGCTGCTCGACGTCGCCGAACTTGGCGCTTGCATATTCAATCACCCGAGGCTCGCCGTCGTCGCCGAGTTGTAACAGGATGGCCCCGATGCCCTTCTCGCTCGCGTCTGTTTGTACGATCAGGGGTCTGCCTGGGTCCAGCCGCGCGAGTAAGTGGCACTGTTGAAATCTGCGTTTTAGCTCGTCAAAAGCGTTCTGGGCTCCCACGGTCCACCTGAACGGACGTTTGGGTGACAGCTGTTCTGTCATCGGCGCCGCTACTACCGAGAACTCTGGGACGAAGGCTCGCAGCCAGTTGGCTAGCCCCAAGAACTTTTGCAGTTGCTTGCGCGTGCGTGGGGGCTCCTTGTTGATAATTACACTCAGCTGTTTTTCCGTGGGTCGGTTTCCGTCCGCGTTAACCACTAAGCCCAGGAAATCTAGTTCTGTGGTCCCCAGGTGGCATTTTTCGCGATTGCATGTCAGACCATGGCTCGCCAGGCGTTCCAAGACTAATGCTAAATGATGCGCATGTTCTTCCCACGTCTGAGACCAAACAATTATGTCGTCCAGATACGCGGCCGCAAACTTGCCCGAGTAGTTGTCTAAGACCCGTGTCATCATCCCTTGGAAGGTAGCGGGGGCGTCCTGTAGGCCGAATGGCATCGCGCAAAACTGAAATCTCCGCCCGTCTGGGGCTGTGAACGCCGTCTTGGGTCGGTCCGCCGGACGTATCGGCACCTGCCAATACCCAGATTTTAGGTCGAGGGAAGAAAATATCTTGGTGTTACCCAGGCCTGAAAGTGTGTCGGCCATGTTCAGCAGGGGGGGTGGGGCATTAATTGTCACTCTATTGATAGGTTTGAAATTGACACAGAAGCGTAGTTTCCCGTCTTTTTTTTCTGCCAACACGACCTGGAAATTATACGGACTTTCGCTAGGCTCAATTATCCCGTCATGCAACATGTCCTGAACCTGGTCTAGGATGGTCTGTTTACCAACGTGGCCGTAGCTACCGGGTGGGATAAACATTGGCTCGTGAGGATGGGTCGGGATGGCATGCTCAGCTATGGTGGTACGTTTCAGCGGGTCCGCGGACGCAAACACATTACACTGATGATCGAGGACCTGCTGGATGGTAGCACGAAACTCGGGGGGAACTCCGTGCTGGAACTCGTCGAGACTGACCTGGTTTACTGCTGGTGGAGTAGGCTTACCCAGCCCGTGGATGGTCCGCCGCCCCTGGGTGCCGACGTGGACGCAGCCGGCCCGGATGTCGATGGCTGCGTGCTGCTCGTAGAGCCAGGGTAGCCCCAGAATGACGTCATCACGTAACTGCTCCACCACCAGCGCCGTCGTGACGGACCGTTGGTCCCGCACGTCCACCTCCAGCGTCGCGACGCCCTGGGTGTAGCAGGCGTCCCCCGTGGTAGCCAGCTGGAGTTGGCCCGGGTGGTACTCGAAGTTGTCACGGCCAATCACGCGTGCCGCCACACAGTTGTGGCTGGCGGCGGTGTCAACAAGCGCGTGGACTGCGCGCCCGTTGACAACCACCGGAATGCGCAACAGGTCGGCCTCCGCCGCTCCCACGTGACCCAGGAGAGGCCCCGCCGCCGTAGGTCTGTTGTTGTTAGGTGAGGCGGGGGAGGTGGGCTGTCTTAGCGCGCCGCCCCCTGCCGTCCGTTTCCCGACGGCTGCTGCGCCGCGAAGTCAGGCCGGAACTTGTTCCTCACCGGGCAGTTCTCGTGCCAATGGAACGTGCCTGGTGGACACGTGTGGCACTGAGGTGGTGGGCTGCCGCCGGTAGTCCGTCTCCGCCATGTCAGCTGCGCGTGGCCGCTCGGTCCGGGTTCGTCGCGCCTAGCTTGGTCTCGGGTGGGCGCCGTGTAGGGCACCAGCGCCTTGGTGTCGGCGGGCGTCGTGTCTTCCTGCTTGGTGCTCAGGGTGGCGTGGATCCTGGTCGGTCTGACAGCTCGTAGGTCCTGCTCTAAGACGCGCGCCTGTTGGACGAACTCCTCTGCCGGACGCCGCGTCATCGGGCGTAAATACGGGCGAAATTCCGGGCGCATCAGCTCAACTACCCGCTCCAGCACTCCGGTAGGTTCTTCTCCGGGAAACAGCCGCTTGTACAGACGTATTTTTTTCATGATAAACGCCTCCGCCGCCTCCGTCGCGCCTTGCTCGAGACAATACAGCTCCGTCCGCACTCTCATCTCTGTCTTCACGTCCGCGAATCTGGCCTCGAACAATCTCGCGAACTCGGTCCACGGCATGTCATACTCCTGGACGATCTGCCACCACGTCTTGGCGTCGCCTTTGAGCGCGGTGCTCACCCTGTTCGCCCACTCACACTCCGGCACTCCGTAGCGATTCAGGCGTTCCCGACACGCGTGTACAAATCTCCGCGGATCGTCGCTGGTTCTGCCCGCAAATTCCGGTAGCTCCACGTGTCCTATGAGAGGTACCCTGCTCCGTGGTGTGTCGGCGGCGTCTCTCACCGGGCTGCGGCCTGACGGGCCCGCTATTCTCACGTGGTGGCACCACTGGCACGTGTACCACCCGTCTTGAAAGGAGATTATTTCGGACTTCGCGAAACACGCCGTGTGCTTGAACGCGCGACAGTTCCGGCACCAGCCTCCCTCCCGCGTCTTGCCCTCACACTCCGCATCCGTGCACTTCCCGTGTCCCGCCTCAAACTGATCCGCCCGTTCTGCCTGCTCGTGGTTCGGCTGCGCTTCATACTGTCCTACGCACACGCACGTGTCCGTCCACGAAGAAATCGCCGTCCCGCTCACCTGGCGCGGTCGCGCGCACATAACACAATATAAGCTATTCTTTTGAAACAACTCACTTGCCTTAATCGCGCCCGGATTTTTGTCAAGTCCGTGGTTGTCCGACATGGTCGTGTGGTGGTGAGGCCGGTCGATTGCCCCTCTTCCCTTCGCTACGCGACGCGACGCGGATGGCGGTACACACACACACTGACCTGGCCCGGCTGCTGTTGTCGCGAGGAATCCGGCCACCTGGCTGCTCGCAGCGAATTCCTGGAAGCGCGCGCCCGGCTGGTCACGTGGCCGGCGCGCCAGAGTCCCGCTATGCGCTCCGCGCGAACAATAGTTCCAGCGCGAACTTTAGTTCCGCGCGCTCCGCGTAACAATCGCCTATCTCACACGCTCGTACAGGTCTGGTTTTCGCGGAAAATGTAACTCGCCCCACGTTGGGCGCCATTTGAGGGCTGATCGCGCATTGCCGGTGATTTCGAGATGTTAACTATGGGCGCCACCACGTGGAAGGGCACGTGGACCCGGCGGAGTCTCTCACTCAGGGCGTGACGTAGCCCAAGTGGGGACGAGTTACCAGCCCTTTCTATCCTAGCTACCCAGACCTGGCCCGCTCTAGGCGTCGGGCACGCCACACTCCTAGACTCACTCACCACGTGATTAAATAAGTACTCACTTTATATTTATTCTCCAGATTTAATTTCACTAACACGTCTCTCTACACGCCCGTTACACGTTACACATTACACGGTTAAAAAGCCTGAGGCACGAATCGGTTTAGGTGAGGGCATGGTCCACACACGTGGCCATACTGCAAACTATACTTATTACACGGTGATGAAAAACTCGACTGAGACAATTAATTAATTAAACAGCCCGCTGACCGAGAGCTGCCCCGAGGATGACGAACGAAAGCGATTTAAAAAGAATTAACGATACAGAAATTACTTGGTCAGTGATGAACAAAGGTTGAGGTCCCCGGGGTGCTGGCGCGTCTGCTCTCGGTCAGTGATGAAGATGGACTGGGGTGAGCTCATCGCTCGCAGGTGGCAACATGGCGCCCTTCGCGCCAACACAATTACCGTTACTGTATTCTACGACTCCGTGCCCCGGCGAAAGTTGAGTAAATTACAGATAAACATTAAAAATATATAAAAATTACTGACAATGGAAAGTTTGTTACTATTTACTTATTTAATGATAATTCATATAAAAGCATTCCTATCCTCGTCCAAGTCCGTGCCTGTTCGGGTCCGCCCGGGCAACGTCTATAGTTATTTAAGGTAACTTATTTAAATTAAAGAAACACAAGTAAACTACACAGCACTGGGGCGAAGATGGATGAAAACAACAAAAAGGCTTACAATTAATATTAACATAGCAATTTTAGGGATCGCCGCACTGCTTCTAAGCGCCCTCTTGTGGTAGTTCGTGGCGCGCAATTCAAACACACGACTACGTACATGGCGGTACAAATGCCGGGGAAGGGGAGAGGAATGTTGAGGAAACGGAGACTGACTAGGCTCATGGGGCGTAGCCCCGGCTGACGTCAATGCTCTTATTGGTGTGAATGAAAGCAATAACATTTAATAAATAGTTAAATTTCATAGAATTTTTGGAGTTGTTGCTAAAAGCATATACAGAAAATCTGTCTATCCATTTTGAAAAAGTGGACAGTACTTTTTTTATAGAAAGCTTGCAGCAATCGACTGTTGTAGGCTGTTATATGTGCACATTACCCAGTTTGATTGCAGTGAATTGTTTAATTTTTTGGTTATTTTGGATAGCATTGTTTTTATAAATGTATTATTTTTAATGACCTTTACTTGTAATAAGTAAATTAACGTATTGTTTGTTTAGTTTATGATAAATGTTGTTTTATGGTTTTTTACTTGTTAATTTGTGTATTTTTTCTCCATAAAGTATGATGTTTTTGTGTTTGCTAGTATTAAAGTAGCGCCATGTACATGCGCCATCTTGTTTCCGGTTTTGGTGTTGGTATATACCATATAGAACTTTACCAAGGTAAATATTCGCATACTGTATAGCAGACGTCTCGTGACGTCATATCCTGCACATTTTTGTCTCTCTATCCACTCCTCATTTTTGTAAAATCATAGATATGTCATGGTTGCTACAGGACTAGAAAACCGGGAAAACCGGGAAATGTCAGGGAAATTAAAATGTTCAGGGAATTCCGGGAAATGTCAGGGAAAATTCTACGAATTCTGGAAATTTTAAAGTTGCTTATAATTCAAACAAAGCTTTGTTTTGATGCGCTCGTACCGCTACCGAACGACTCCGCTAAAAGGCTGCTGCTTAAGGCACACAGCAACTGTAACTTTTTTTTTACTTGGTCTACGATTGTCCGTTGCAATAGGCTGATACAACCATCCACCATAACTTCTAGCCAATCCAGGCACTCGTTTGTTCACTAGCGAACCTGGTCTTCATTTGTTCGTGTTTTGATCCTTTTTAATTTGCCCTTGAGACTTTGTGTTTTGTTCCGTTCCATTAAGTGAACTACAGAACGGGCATGGCGTCGTTTATCTTTTGAAGGCTATTTTCACGTGGAATAAGATGAGTACAAAGCTTATTACGTGAATTTAAAGGCGTTGTTTCAGGTGAAGTTAGTTTTTGATGCGATCATAAGAAAATAAAGTGCATTTTGATAAAGAAGCAATACCAATTCTCATTTTGAAAACTACCAAGCTGATACGAAAACACGTGGCTTTTGTGTGCGGTTATGTTTTTGCATTTTTTCTAACTATTTTTTTTAATTACTTTTTTTTCAACCATTATAATCCGTGAGTTCTGTTGCGTGACACTTACATTGTGTATAAAAAAATATGCATAACTGAACATGTTTTTCCACAGAATCGTTAGTTAACATTGTAAGGGCCTGTATTACCACCTCCGGATAAAGCTCTGAATAAAATTTATTTCTTGAATAGCGTCCACGAACGTATTACGACCTTTAAATAGTGATATTCGGGCGCCTATTCGCTGAATTAACTATTTGGTGGTCGGACGAGCCAATAAGCCTTTATTCAGCGAATAAGCACTTCGAAAACATCGGGCCGATCAGCTGTGCTACTGAAATCAAATACGGCTGGAAGGAGACAGATGATTGTTGATAGTGATTCTGATGATGAGTTTTTGGAGATTTTGCTTGCTAGCACAAGAATGGCGAAAACAATTAGATATCGTCCAGATAACTATGAAGAGTGGAGCGACGATGAATTTGTTATGCGCTTCAGAATCTCCAGACATTCAGCACTTCGGTTGCTTGAAGAAATTAATGGCAATATTGTGTTTAATACCAATAGGTAAACTATGCATTAGTTTATTTACCTTTAATTTTCTTTGTCATAAAAATATACAGATCAAACCTAACCAAAATTTTCCTTATTGTTTAGTGTGTTCAATATTTTTTTTGGGATGGGTGGGGTTTTGGGGGGGGGGGGGATGTGTTTACTTTTTGGCCATTTGTTAAGACCGTGTCGCAATTCAAGAGTGTATGCACTCCTCGTTGATGCACTCTCACTGGCCACTCTCCCTCTCAGGATTGTATACTCTCTGTTTATTCATAAAAACAAATTAATTTATTTAAAGAATAACTTACTAATATTCATGAGCATTTCACGCGAATTAGTGCAGATTTACATCTGCAAAGGGTTCATAAGAAAAAAAACTTTACAGTCAGTTAGAAATGTTGGTATTAGATTATTCAATAAACTACCATCAGTTCTAAAAAATATTGACCAATGTAATTTATTAAAAAAAAAATTATTTCTTTATTTAGCACATAAGGCTTTTTATAATATAGACGATTATGAACAGGAGGTAGCTTCGTATTTTTTTTTATGTATGACTTTTCTTTTATATATAATTTCTTTTATATATAATATATAATAGGTGCTTATTCATGGAAGAGCAGCTGTTATGTTATATTATTTTAATTTTGTAATGCTTTTAATACTGTTCTTGTACCTGTTTATGTGTTTGTATTTATGTTTATTTGTAATTTTCTTTTTTGACATATTCTATACCATTGTATGGTCTATTGAATGAAATAAAAAATCAAATCAACTTGTGACACGGCCTTATACTTTATTCGAAAATAATCCTTTAGGGTTAAAATATTGCCCTAATCCGAACTGCAAATCTGTGATGCAATACAAATTTAGGACAAGGATTGTTTGTCTATTTTAAACTAATGTAAATGTATAAAAGGGTTACTTAAAAATACGTTACGCAATGTTTCATGTTGCCTGGCAGGTTAAGAAAAAATACGTGATTTGGAACAAAATCTGTCTTCTTGTTTTCAATTATATTTTCGAACGTGCGCACGAATTGAACTAACTTCGTGCATTCTTCTTTACTGTAATTAGAGGAGCGCAAACGTTTCGCTACTTTTAATTCAGCCATATCTAGCCTCACAAAGCGCAAATATGTATTGAATAATATAGTGAAGATGATAGCAGAAAAGTAAAGTAAACAAAAGATCGTCGGAATAACCAAAACTGGCAACACTACAACATTATTTTTCACTATCTTAGCAGGGTTTTTAATACCAACGCTTAAAAAAATACACTAGAGGTGTCAAAATCATCAGATAAATTGCGAATAGCTATTTGGTCACTATTCGGGGATTGTAATACACGAGGACAAAGATACTCAGCGAATAGCTTATTCAGTGTATAGCTATTCACGGCTTTTATCCAGAGTTGGTAATACAGGCCCTAAGAATGTAAGAGTAGGCCCTATTGCATGTTGTAATGCTGCTATTGTAATTCTCTAAGTAGGCCCGTTATATTGCTAGGTGTGAATTAGTAATAGTTTTTGTATTTGTGTAGTAATATTTTTTTAAGAATTCATAAACAAAAATTTTTAACCTAAGCTGAAAATATTAATATGTACTTTTTTTTTAGCTTAGAGATGTTGAAGAAAACTACTTTTAAGGAGAATTGGCTCAAGGAGTCACAGTTTCAGCATATCAAACCCTCTGCTAAAAACATAAATTCTGCGTACTGCACTTTGTGCTACAATAGTATTCACAGCAATATGGGCCGAAGAGCTCTCACCAGCCATGTCAAAGGAAAAAAACACATTCCTTCGCAATTCTGCCATCAAAATAACACAATAAAAAAAACCTTATTTTACCTCAAGTTGAAATTTTTATATTACATTTAATCATATGCACGTTAATATTTATGGTATGTACTTCATAAGAAAGTCAGGGGATTTTTCTCTTAAATTTCTGGAAAACAGGGGAAAGTCAGGGAATTCTAAGATTCTATTTCTGTAGCAACCATGTATGTGTAGTGTATGCTTTTCAACTGGAATTAAATTAAGCGTGTTTGAAAAAAATAAGGTCTTTGACGGTAGACCATGGAAATTACACATATGAGGCTATTAGAGCCCCTGGTGCAACCTGAATAATGGTTTGCACTCTAGTTTTGATTTTTATTAATTCTACACATGTATGAAGGTCACTATGTACCTGCTCTATTGTAGAAATTTGCAAAGTGGGTTTAAGAAAATAGGTTTGTAGCAGATATCATGAAAATTACACATTTTAGGCTATTAGAGCCCCTGGTGCAACCTGTGCAATGGTTCGCACTCTAGTTTAGAATTTTTATTGATAGTACACACATGTACATCTTCGCTATGTACTTGTATCGGTAACTTCACATATTTTGTTGTAAAAATATAAAAACTCGGCCGGAAATTGCATTAGTTGCTTGGAATTACATAGATTTGCCGTCGGCTGCGGTCTCGTGTTCACGAGTCCGGGCGCGAGTTCTAGCGGGGTGGCTGGTCTGGTTAACGTTTTATGTTCCGGGAGGGCGCCAGGCTAGCTCGGTGTCTAACCAATGGGGGTTCGTGGTTCGTTGCCCCAGCGTGGTCCGCTAGAACCGTCGGCGGTATTGCTTGGGAATTTACGTTAAAGAAGAATGTGTGGGATTGCCGTAGTAGCGACGTGCCTTTATTCAAGGGATTGACGTCACACCATACAATTACTGAGCACAGACATGCCCCTGAGGGCTACTTGTCCGTTGCGGGGTGCAGGCCGGTACATGTTCAATGTTTCGTGGCACTGGTTTCTCGGGTAACAGTATGCAGGCCAAGTACACTTGATGCAAGAGAGGCGCGCACAGATGACGTGGCGCAAAGTTACATTAACAAAGTACACTTAATGAAAATTAGGCTCGCACAAATGACGTGACGCAAAGTTACGTTAACAAAGTACACTTAATGAAAATTAGGCGCGCACAAATGACGTGGCGCAAAGTTACGTTAACAAAGTACACTTAATGAAAATTAGGCGCGCACAAATGACGTGGTGCAAAGTTACGTTAACAAAGTACACTTAATGAAAATTAGGCGCGCACAAATGACGTGGCGCAAAATTACGTTAACAAAGTACCCTTAATGAAAATTAGGCGCGCACAATTGACGTGGCACACAGAGTTTGTGGGTGACTGGAGTCGGCCAGTCCCGTAAGCGATTGTTTCTACGCGGGTGCCGTGCCCACTGGGGTGGTACACGCACCGCCACTAAACTTGGCGAAGTTTCCCTTGCGGGTTTGTGGTCAGCGCGAAGGCGCGTGGCCTTAAGAAAGTTCTGTGGTTTGCGGGAGACGGCCCGTGCCGTATGCTGAAGAACGACCCTGCGCACCAGGTGTGGTGCGGGGCGTCTTTACGTTTACGCGGTCGGATTAGGTCCTGAACCGTAAAAAACGGACCGGGCACGCACGGAGAGGTGAATCGAAAAAGGTTTGGTTTATGCTAAATGACTATATTTACCGGACGTTACTTGCGATGAAGACAATGGTTGTGGTCTCTCCGTGGGACGTAGGTCCGTCCCGGTCCGCGAGTCGAGTTGCACTGCGGAACTGGCATGGCGTCCGGTGGCGCGTCGGCCCCTGCCGCGCCAAGCTTGACCTCATTACGTTAAAAACTAAATGACTGCGTCTGGAAGAGACTTTAAGGTCGCAAAATTCGTAATTAATTGTTTGAGGGGGAATGGGTGTGGTTCGTCTCTAGTCCACTCGGATTTAGTGTGCTTTATAATAATAATGTCTGGTTTGGCCGTTCGGCTCGGTGGCTCGCTCGACTCGGGTGGGCCACGGCCAGGGGTGCGTTCCGTTAGCGGGAGAGTATACTGGCGGTTGCAGGTCGGGCTTAGGGATGGTCGTCGGTCGGACGACGTCAGACTGTTGTTGTTCCAAGCGCTCTGTGCGATGATGCACCAGGACGGCCGGATAGATCTAACTTTAGCTCAGTGATGGGCACGTGGATCCGGCTATCGACTTTGTCCCTGGGTCGTGTCATGACCCATGGGGAGCTATGCTTGATACACTGAAACTTACCGGCATGCTATCTGCAGCAGGCATGCTATTTTTTCGATAAAGACGACTGCCAGTGCGATCTTGAGGTGCCCCACACATCTCAGTCTATCTACTGGGAATCTTGTGTCAAGAGATAAATACGAACAAGTCAGAGTGACTATCAGTTTTATTGGTGCCATCACGCACTTTTACAAGACTTGAGTAATCACACATTGAGAAGTTGTTACGTATAAAATAGTGTATATTGCCAACGTCAAGTAGTCCAGCTTAAATACTGACTAGGACACCAAGTGGTCTGGCCCGAAAGTACAAAGATAGCAGTGCAATTTAAAATGCTCCGGGGAGCTTTAAACAATTATGTAGAACATTCTATCGCCAGGGTAGACCTTGAAGATGGATAGAAATTTTTTTATGATACTTAACGATGGTGGATGTTAACAGATCATTAACTAGCAACAGGTTGAAGTCGATGAGGTGCGCAGTCTTCCTACCACGGACAGCATTGGCCAGGATGTTATGGCTGCAGGAAGTGGTGAATTTACCGTGAGTCAATTAATATAGTAAAGCAAATATACCTACATAACATTTTATACCGTTCAAAAATTGCACGTTTTTTGAGGTTTTATTATATATATTACAATTATTATTGTTAATTATTTTTAAAGGGGAAGTCTTCACCACTCAACTGAGGGTGTGCGCCTAAAGGGGTCAGGCATGGTGCTGCTACGTCCTCACAATTAGCTGTAATCAATTAGCCTGGGAAAAAATAGTGAAAGAAATCAATACTTATTAATTTGATAAAATTATAAATGCTATGAGGTCTTAACACGGGCTCCTATACAGTGCCTCTTGCTGGGTGGCCAAACTCACGCACTCGTTGGCAGGAGGCTTGTAACAGAGGGTGTCGACACTACTCGCTCGGCAGTGGGAGGTTGCGTCCTGGAACTACCCTGGCTGGGGTTTCCCCTGTGGCTGCATTCACCTGGCTGTGTATACAGAACATTATGTCAGGTACGTGTGTGTCCCATTGGGAGTGGTCCTCTGCTAGGTGGAGTCGGAGTTGCATTTTGATCTCTTGGGGTCGCCGCTCACTCGGATTGGCCCTTGGGTCACATCATAGATTACACGAGTGCCAAATTCGGCGAGTTGGAGTGGCGCTATAGCGTTAATGAATGGGAATGCCTCAGGGTTGTGTTGGTCCTGCGATGCTACAGGCCACACCTGGAGGGTCAACACTTCTTAATGCTCACCGATAGTCAGTGTCTTAAGTGGCTGGCGACAATGCAGGACCACCACTCAAAGTTGACACGCTAGGTCATGTTGTTGCAGTCCCTAGACTTTACGGTAGAGCACATGCCCGTCAAGAGTAACGAACTCGCGAACGAGCTGTCCCGTAACCCAGACAACACGGTTAATTACCACGATGACACCTCCTGGGATGAACTGTTACCGACCACCAGCGGACGGCCAGTAGATGAGTCAGGCGCACGCTGTCACCATGCAACATTCTGCGCCGTTGACAGGGACGATGTTCCAACACCCCTGCTAGGGGCAAAAATCGACGAAATCGACGAGTTCGTGTGCGCATTACAAAGAACAGACGACTACTCACAAGCCCTAATTTCTAGCTGCGTGGAGGGCATGTGCGAGGGCTATGGAGTCGTGGACAGACATCTGCCAGCACGCCCCACTGGAAACTAACACCCATGGCGTACATTCGCAACACGGGAGAATCGAAGCCAGGTGTTCCACATGCTGCACAAAAATCGGCATGTCGGACACCCGGGCACTGACGAGATCACGGGAGCCATTCCTGAAACAGGGCTTAAACAGTATGTACGTAACAGCGTACGATGTTGACATCACTGCCAATGCCACAAAGCATGGCGCCAAAATGGGTTGGAACACCAATTGCCATGATGATCCATGAAACTGTTTCACACAGTGGCATTGGACTTGATGGGGCCATACCCTCGCTCTCCGAGGGGAAAAAGATTTCTACTGGTAGATGGATGGCATCACACTATGGGTGGAGGCTTACCCCCTTACCATTGCTTGGGCGGGTACTATCGCGCATTCACTCAAGACCGAGTTTTTTCCATGATGGGTCCACCCCAGGGTACTATTGTTAGTTAATGCCATGCAGTGTTCGGGCCAGCGATGGGCGGAACTCTACGGGAAGTGTTGCTTGATCGCGCACAAGTCACTGGCACATTCAAAATTGAACTGTGAACAGAAGTCTGTCAGCTACGTTTGGAAATGTAGGCTTGCAGTGGATAATTCGAAATAATTAAATGACGAGTAAAATTGAATCTTGAATAGTTTATAGTGGGTCCTCTGTTATTTGAATCGTTGACAAAACAACTTGTTCTAATCAATTCTCGCACCACAACAATCGTTCGGGTCTCTCACTCCTAGACACGTTAGCCCCCTTCCCCGACACCCCCAAAAACAATTTTTCACAATTCGTTGACAAGGGGATGTAAATGGGACATTAAAGCCCGTGCGAAACGAGGGGATACCAATGGGTGTCGTTAAACTTTTTAAGTTGTAAGAGTTTATTTTTATGACCATGAATGTGTACAAAATGTACTGCAGGATAGTTTCGCTATTATAAAATTTCATTTGGCACACTATCATGCTTGGTACATCCTCGACAGCAAAAATTACTATATACATGTTTGTCGTCGTCCGGGTTCTCGTGTTCGAGACCGGGCGTGTATCCTAGCAGGAAATTGGCTCTGATTGAAATTACATTCTGGGAGGGTGCCAGGTTAGCTCAGCGTCTAACCAAATTTGGGTTTTGTGGGTGCGTTGCCCCTGCGTGGCCCACTAGGACCGACGGCGGAGTTCGTGGTTGGAGGGGCCCCTAGCTGGTATCACGTCACATGCCCTGTGCAGCATAATACACTGATTCCTAGCTGGGATAGGGATATACTCAATTCAATAACAAACACGAACTCGAGATTTAGATGGTCGTTGGCATGTCGCGCACGGAGGGTGCGGAGTGGCCGTTTAATTAGATGAATGATTATAGTCGCAAATTAAACTTGCACGTCGCACAAAGAATTACCCTACAAAGTTACAATTAGTTCAATATAAGTGCTCTGACGCACTATCACTAGTTAAACCCTCACGCCAGTTGAGGTTAAGGGGGAGGTTAATTGGAGGTGGACAATCCCGAAAATTGTTAACTGGACGGTGTCCGGATTCACTTGTGGGAATCGCAGCCCACAGTTAAATTAGATATAAAGTTTACTCGTGGTTGTCGTTGGTGCCTGTGCACTCGACATTAATGAAAGTTTACTGTTAGCGGGAGTCGGCCCGTGCCATAAAGTGGACTACCCCGCGTAATGTCTCTTGCGGGGAGTTTAAAAATTAAGCGGTTGGGTTAGGCCCTACACCGTAAAATGACCGGGGACTAATGGCGAGTTAACGTAACGAAGAAAAGAGATTTGGTTTGAATGACTATATTTACCAGAAGTACTGTTCAATGTGGACGGATGATGGCTCCCCGTGGAACGCACGTCCGCCCCGGTCTGCGAGTCGCACGGTACTGGCGTTTGCCCTTGGCGCGAGGGAATGTTTCAGCTTTCTCTCGCGCCAAAGTTGCTAAAGTTCCGTTATTCGGAAATTATTTTAATAATAAGAAGCTGAGAGCAGCTCTAAATTCACACATTAATTATTAATAATTAATCCGATTGGCAGATACTCTTTAATAATTATGGTTAGCAAATTTATGTAAATTAAGTTTAAATATTAAGAGTCACACCAAAGACTGTTCGTCACTTGTTACACATAAAAAACAGGGAGGTAATATTTACGTTAACACAACACTTTAATTAATTAAGGCTGAAGGTCGCAAAGGAGACACACACAAACTTATTAAGGTAAGTTCACACGTGAGTGATTCGGGCATTCCTGCATCGCACTTTCCTTAGGCGGGGTTTTTAATTACTAGTGGAATTATTATTAATTTATGTTTAATTGTTAGTGAACTGGGGTCGAGGCGTTTTATTAATTAGACACGACCCCTGATTCTACCTTGGCATCGAAGGCTCACCTGTCTCGGGTGGGCCATGGCTATTAGGGGTGCGTTCCGTTAGCGGAGTCGGATACTGGCGGGTGCAGGTCGGTCTTTGGGGTGGCCTTCGGCTGGACGACATCAAGTTGACAGACATGGGCCCACCATCTAGTTGAAATCAATATAAATGTTAGCTCTGCACATGCGTGGTATTTCGAATACGGAAACAACACTGCCGTCGTCCGGGGTCTCGGGCTCGAGTCCCGGTGTGGCTCCTAGTGGGAAAAGGCAGTTCTTGATCTGTGTTGTCCGGGTGGGTGCCAGACTAGCTCGTTTCTAGTCATGAATTTGGGGTCGTGGATGTATGTGCCCCTGCGTGGCCCACTAGGGCCGGCGGCGGTGTTGCGTGAGATGATTTTAAATAAGAGACGTGGAGTTGAGGTGGCGGTGTCGTACCTTTTATTCAGAGGGTCGTACACAATACAACACTCTACAGAGGTCCCCGGGGGGGTTTTACTTGTTATTCCGTGGCGCCGTATTGTTTGTGTTCCGCGTTACGTGGCCTCGGATGCTGTTATGTCTCAGACGTCTCACTGGGTACGCAGGTAACGTAATTTCGTAACACAAAGGCGGGACACAAAATACACTGAATTAAGGGGCGCGTGCAGGTTACGTGGCACTCGTTACTCGGGTAACGTAAGTTAGCAATACACAATACGGGATACAAAAATACACTGAATTAAGGGGGTGCGCACAAGTTCCGTGGCACTCGTTACTCGGGTAACGTAAGTTAGAAATACACAATACGGGATACAAAAATACACGGAATTAAGGGGGTGCGCACAAGTTCCGTGGCACTCGTTACTCGGGTAACGTAAGTTAGCAGTACAAAATACGGGATACAAAAATACACTGAATGAAGGGGGTGCGCGATTGGAGACGGCCAATCCCGTATGCAAATGTCTCGGCGCGGGTGTTGTGCCCACTGTGGTGAAACACGCACCGCAATTAAGTTTGTCCAAGTTCCCTTGCGGGTTTGTGGTCAGCGCCGTGCACGTGACCTTAAACAAAGTTCTGTACGTTGCGGGAGACGGCCCGTGCCGTATGCTGAAGAGCAGCCCCGCTGACCAAGTGTGGTGCGGGGTGTCCTTAAGTTGATGCGGCCGGATTAGGTCCTGGACCGAAAAAAGGGACCGGGTACTCACGGAGAGGTTAAGCAATAAAAGGGGTTCTGTTAATTAGTGACTATATTTACCGGACGTTACTTTCGATGTAGACAAAGGATGTTGCCCCTCCGTGGGACGTAGGTCCGCCCCGGTCCGTGAGCTGCGCTGAACTGCCGAACTGGCATGGCGTCCGAGGGAGGCTCGGCCTCTCTCGCGCCAGGCGTGACCTCATTACGCTAGACTCCAAACGGGTGTGTCTGGAAGAGATTTTATTGTCGCTAAAATCCTCATTTAATGTTTCAGGAGGAATGGGTACGGTTCTTCTCTTGTCTACTCAGGTTTCCGCGGCTTTGTGCCTTAATTGCTGTTCGGGTCGCCTGACTCGGGTGGGCCATGGCCAGGGGTGTGTTCCGTTAGCGGGAGCGTATACTGGCGGGTGCAGGTCGGGCTCTGGGGTGGTCGTCGGCCAGACGACGTCAACACATACATTCTTTCCTTAAAAGTAAGGGACTGGAAGCATTTTATTGTGCACTATGATACAGTTAGGATTTAGATGTAGCACATTAATTACTTAAAAAAAAATTTTGTGTCTTTAACAACCAGCCAAAAAAGTAGTTTTAAAAAATTAAAAATAGTAGTCAAGGTCCTATTATTTAATCTTATAATTATTTGAAATGGTATTGTGTTATTTCTGATAAAGTAATACACTTTACAGTGGGGAACGACACAAACCACATCTGTTTTTGAGGTCACAAATTCAAATGTTTTATTCTATTGACGTCGTCCCAAGTGCTCCTCCAGCTCTCTGAGGCCATTATTGCCCGTTGCTGCTTCAGGCTTGTGTGTGCGCCGGTGCCCATGCGCGAAAGTGTAACAAACGGCCTTGGTCGAGAGGGGAATGCCCTGCAGAGGCGCCACCAAAACAGTGATGTGTCTATTCATAAGGGTTTTGTTTATGTTTTTATGTGAGTGTGTAGTGTAAATATCTATTTGTGTTGTTGTGTACCTGCAGATGTGTTTCTCGGGCGACTCAGTCGCGTCTCCCCGCCTGTGACCATGTGGGCTCCATGCACTTGCACACGAAGGGAAGGGGAGAATTCATGTGCGCGCAGCAAGGGGGGAGGCCGCTGAGACGTCGCGGAGCGTGGGTCGAGTTAGTCGCCTGAGTGGGATGAGAGAGTGCGGTCGCGAAGTTGTAAGTGAGAGCAGAACGGACACTGTCAGTCGCGTCACCGTTGTCACGTCCCCATCATTCCAGTTTTAGTCGGTCATATCACCGTCATTCGCATTGTCACATTACCGTCAGTCACGTCACTGTCGTTCGCGTTGGCAGTTACGTCACAGTCGTTCATGTCATCATCATTCTCATGTCACTGTCATTCACATCACTGCCAGTCACGTCACTGTCATTCACATCACTGCCAGTCATGTCACTCTCATTCACATCACTGCCAGTCACATCACCATCATTCACGCCACTGTCAGTCGCGTCACTGTCGTGTCACTGCCAGTCAGGTCACTGCTAGTGTCATGTCACACTCAAAGTGCATGGAATCGTGCCTCGCCCCCTGATGGACTGTCACAGATGAGGGCCGTGACTGCCCATGTGCAGTGTGTGACGTGTGCAGTAAACACAACTTAACATATTAAACACTTTTATTTCACCCGAGTTAGGCTAGTTTCATTTTTCATTTCATTTCATTTATTAGCGTCCTATATTTGACAGTACATATGTCCAGGTTTTGTCAGTAACATTATAAATAAAATACAACATCATAATACACTAACAAAACAATATAAAAAATATAAAAAAAATACATTATAACACAATAATATATGTTACAATAAAAAATGATAATAAAAAACAATGCAGCAATTTATGTAGATGCACTGAGGAATTCATTAACAGAGTATGGAGCTATTCGTAGTAGGTAATCTTTGAGATGTCGTTTAAATATGGTATGTGATTGGGATGCTGTATTTAACAGGGATATCGGTAGAACATTTATTAGTTTAAGGCCCATGTAAAAAGGGTTCAATTCGAATTTTTTTGTTGAATGAAAAGGAATATGATTCTTATAAATGGATCTGGTAAAGTGATTATGTATCATTATTCTTTACATACTTAATATTTTGAATTACATAAATGACAACCGAATATATATAAATGGCTGGAAATGTTAAGAGTTTGTTATTCAGGAAAATAGGCCTACAAGAATCTGTCTTACTAAGATTATAAATAATTCTAATAACCCGTTTTTGAAGCTTAAATATCATTAGCCAATTTAAGGAATTTCCCCAAAAAATAACACCATATCTCATTATTGAATATATGTTTGCATAATACATAGCCATAACTGTTCCCTTGCCACGTGGCACGAACCTTCTCTGCCGGAGCAGCTGGGCAGCGACTCCGAACCATGGGAACGGCCCTAATGTTGACACTATAGTTTCATACATACACTCGCGCATGCGTGCACGTAGTGTTCACGAGCCAAACTAGTCATATTATACACTGTGTACCTTAACATTTTCAAGTATTTAAAAGTAGGTTCTTTTATAGTTGTTTAAATTCATTTTTAAAAAGTTCTTTAAAAATCGCTTCATTGTTTGAATAGATCGCTTACCTAAAATGGTGTTAGTCTTATAGATGGTTGAATTGGAGAGCTACAATTTAAAAGAAAAAATTAAAATTGTTTATTTATGGGGTAAATTGGTAAACCATATTTAAAGAGGGGTAATTTATAAAAAAATTTGTTTAGGTCACGTTAATGACATTAAAAATATATATGAAAATTATTCTTTCCGAAACAATGAGGAAGTACCGAAAAACATATGCGGAATTTATAATTATCCAGAAGTTCAGAACTATGAAATTGTCAGAACAATGATTTTTATTATTTTACTTTATTATTTAAATGCTGTTGTGACCTTTTCTATCAGTAGTTTTCTTTAATTTGTAATTTTCGTTGGCCATAATGTTATGTATTTCTATATATCTTGAAAGCATTTATACTTATTTTACACTATAGCATTTGAATGGAAATTAATTAATTTTATAATTTTTAGTTTAAAAATCTTCATTTTTTAGAAAAAAAAAATCTGACTTGACCATTCAAAATAAATTTTGAATTTCGTGTCATCTTTGTTTGTCTATGTAACACGCCTATGTTTACACTATCTTGTACTATGTATACTTGGTAGTATTCGCGCGCGTTTCTTGATTGAACACATGAAAATGTATAAACGCACAAATGTTTATAAATTTATGGGAATGGTTTCTGAAGTTCGAAGGCACAAAGCCATTGTGAGTTTTGGACTTAATGGGTGCCATGAGCATGCCATTTTAAAAGCGGATAAATTATTTTTGTTCGGTAATCGTCAATCGGAAAACCTTACTGAGATATTGTCGGTAGGAATGGTAATAACATTTTCGGCTCACACCCTTTCGCAAGTGAGTGAAGAGAACTGCGCGTGGTACATCTATTTTGCAACAACAGACTGCGTGAGTAAGTTCGACGGTAGAATTGGTTGCATTCAGAAAAATGCTGAATTCATTCTGCCACTACGTTTTCACGTTGGCCGAGTTGATCATTTGAATGATCGTAATGGGGCAATAGAATGCTACGACAATTCAGGTACGTTATTGCTATGTGAAATAATTTTTTTTTATTATTATTATAGCTGCAATTGGGTTCTGAACTGATCCACACTTCCAACCGACGCACATTCCTCCTCCAGCCTATTCCATTCCCCTACCGTCCTCACGACCATCGCATTCTTTCCCCTTTCTGTCCTCCTCCTCTCTTTGAAAACCTTACTGTTGTAAATGTGGAGTTAACGGACTGGTTGTTAGTAAGAAACTTACAATAGTGGGAAATAAGGTACCTACCAGGTAATATTGTTACAGAGGGGCGTTAACATAAAGTGTTTGTTTTGGAGAAATTTAGTAAACGGAGGTGGTGTTTTGATAACAGGACGTAATATGATGACTGTATTGCAATTAGAGAATTTTTAATTTTTCTTTTTTCTGTTTTATTTTGTAAATAACTAGTTGCAAGTGCAACAATAAATTCTCAGAAACCAGTAGGAATTCAGAAACTCTGGTTTCCGGATAATTACAGGCACGTCTCTAGTATTCAAAAAAATTACATTCAAAATTTTATTTTTAATTAATGTAAAGGCCTTTCTGTAAGAATATTTTAATGATTTGCAGATCTTATGCTTTATATATAAGAACTTAATAAAAAAAGTGGCAGCAGCAGCATCATTGCACGTGTACTGTAATGTAAGCTATAAACTGTGTTTTCTTAAATGTTAGTAGGAATATAGAAATGCTAAATGTAAGTGTAAAAACAGGAATGTCTTTAGTGTTCGAAAAAAGTATTTTCATGAATATTTTATTTATGGAAAAGCAGCTACTTCACAGGGTAGAATTGCAGATAGTATCTAGAAAACCTTAAGTTGGCTACAACAATAAGAGCAATTTTTCATGGAATCAGTCTTTGCTACACTGTTAAAGAAAAACATAAATTTGTCACTATTTATATTACAGGTAATAATTACAAACATTTTACACCAACTGTTATCCTGAAAATATTATTTTTCACATGTGGTTATCGTAACCTAACTTCTACTTCAAATGGTTACTGTGGGGGATCACTCGTCATTTATGAATTTTTGAATGAATGTTTGCTGTAAATTAGTAGCAGTATTCAGCATGTACCTATCCTCTCGTTAAAACAATAAATTACTGGTAAACTACTTGGATTGGTAAATATTTACTTGGGCGGTATTTCCGGAAAAAAATGTTAAAAATCCGAAAATACCTTTATTTTATGCTCTTCAACTTCCTCTTTTCATTAAAATCGGCGGAGATTAGAAATTCCAAATACTTTAGGAGATATCGAATTTTTAAATTTCTTATTTGTAGTTGAGCGGTATTTGCGAAAATAAATGTTCAAAATCCGAAAATACCTTTATTATATGCTCTTCAAATTCCTCTTTTCATTAAAAGCGGCGGAGATTAGAAATTCCAAATACTTTAGGAGATATCGAATTTTTAAATTTCAGCACAAAACCAGCGCATTCCTGTGGCGTGCGTGCACCATTGTTTCTTGTTTACGTACGAGTATCTATTTTTTTATTGGATAATGATGTCACGTGATTATTCGTGATAGGCCAGAATTCAAATGAACTGATACGTGATTATTTAGTTCAATTATTGTTTAAAACGGTGTTTAATTACCGCCTCCAACTTAGGTGAGTTTTTAACGTTTCTAATTTTAAAGTCTTATTTGTTATTTTGATATTGTTGCGCAAGTAATAAGTAACAAAAAAATTTACGTGAGTTGTTACTGTACATCCTTTGTTACGGGTTTGTTAGGTAAGGTCAGTTACATTATAAATAATTTAAAACTAAAGAATAATTAAAATTAATTCACATTATTTTTAATATCACCTTAGTTTGAAAGTATTTATAATGTAACTGACCTGACCTAATCGACCATTTTAGTTTACTGTTCACCGTCTGTCCGGGTTTGTTTGGTCAGGTCAGTTACATTATAAATATTTTAAAACTAAACAGCCATTAAAATTAATTCACAAAATAATTTTTAATGTCGGCTTAGTTTGAAAGTATTAATAATGTAACTGACCTGACCTAATCAACCATTTTATTAATTACGCATTCACGATTCACGTATTCACGAACACGGCAAAATAACAAAAATGGCGCCGCTCGAATGGTTCCACAGGTCTTGTATTGCAAAATTAAAAAATTCGATATCTCCTAAAGTATTTGGAATTTCTTATCTCCGCCGCTTTTAATGAAAAGAGGAATTTGAAGAGCATATGATAAAGGTATTTTCGGATTTTTAACATTTATTTTCGCAAATACCGCTCAACTACATATGATGAAATTTAAAAATTCGATATCTCCTAAAGTATTTGGAATTTCTTACCTCCGCCACTTTTAATGTAAAGAGGAAGTTGAAGAGCATAAAATAAAGGTATTTTCGGATTTTTAACATTTTTTTTCGGAAATACCGCCCAAGTAAATATTTACCCTTGGATTTCACTACTCTTCTGAAATTATTCAAAAACTCTTAAAGGATTAAAAATTTTTGGGATTTTTGAATTATTTTCTGCAGAAAACTGTGCTTTTGTCCAATTGCATACTGAATGGAAATGGCGAGGAATTAATTTTTTTTAATAACTTGTTTTAAAACATTAGATGACATTTAAATAGTTATAGAATTAATGACATTGTTTGATAAAGGAACAGCTTCAACTTTCTTTAATTGATCCGTACCACACACAAGTTCCCACAAATTCAGGGCACAAGGCTTCACTACTGTTTCCACAATTGTGTATGGATTTTTTTGCTGGGCAATACGATAAGCAACTTTGTATGATGCTTCAAGACAATTTTTGTGTTGGGGTGAATCGAACATTATGTAAAGTACCGGTTTTCTCAAACCAAGCATTTTTAGCACCAATGAATTGGCGTTATTTGCCCATATGTACGAAGAACCATGCAGTTTATCCTAAATGTTATTAAATCCGCAAATTTTTCCTTTTCCTATTCATGTCATACTTTATCAAAGATAGTTATTGGACTAAGCTAGTTAAAAATTTTGGTAAATATGTAGTGTAGCGGTATTTGTGAAAAAAATGTTCAAAATCCGAAAATACTTTTATTGTATGCTCTTTCACTTCCTCTTTTCTTTAAACCCGGTGGAGATAAGAAATTCCAAATACTTTAGGAGATATCGCCGTTCTTATTTTGCAATACAAGACCTGTGCTATCATTCAACCTTCGCCATTTTTTTTATTTTGCTGTGTGTTCGTGCATGAATGCACAGGTGTTGTGATGAAAATTAAAAAATTTGATATCTCCTAAAGTATTTGGAATTTCTTATCTCCGCCGGGTTTAATGAAAAGAGGAAGTTAAAGATCATAGAATAAAAGTATTTTAGGAATTTAAAAAATTGTTTTTTAACAAATATTGTCCAACTATAAAAATTAGAAAATTTGATATCTCCTAAAGTATTTGGAATTTCTTATCTCCGCCGTGTTTAATGAAAAGAGGAAGTGAAAGAGCATATAGTAAAAGTATTTTCGGATTTTTAACATTTTTTTTCCGCAAATACCACTACTCTACATATTTACCAAAATTTTAAATCTTCATCACATTTTGATAATTTAAAAAAATTCATCATAAATGCTGGTTGAAAAATTTTACTTGTTATGAAGCTCTACTTCAGATGATCCATCAAAACTCAATAGTTCTACCTCCAGTTCTTTAACTAACAACTCGGTAGCTTCTAGTTTGTCTCAGGTGCTTGGAGGAGCATTGCAATATACCTTCAGTGCAGGCAATATCTAAGGAGTGGGCAGTTAATTGGCTATCAAATGTCAGGGGACTAGGAACAAGATCTAATGAATTGTTTTGTAATCTGGTTAACTCAAATTATGACATTATATGCATCACGGAAACCTGTTTCAATGAATATAGTACGTATAAATTCCCATTACTTTACAGAACAATATTTGATCTTTAGAAATGACAGAAATCAGCAACTCACTAAAAAGTAAAGAGGTGGTGGTGTGTTAAGTGCAGTTAAAAAACATAAGTTAATTACTGTTCATTCCATTGAAAATCATGATTTCCATGAAATTGAAAGTGTTTGGTTCAAAATTAAAATTTTGGAAAACAGTAATCAAATGCTAAGTAGGCTAACATCTGTCTACCCCTTGATATGCTCTAAACACATTACAAGCTTATTTTGAGTCATTTGAACAAAAACTAGTATCCATTCAAGATAATTTATTAATTCTCAGTGTCTTTAATGTTCCTGATATTGATTGGCTAAACAAATTCACTACTAGTATCCTGAACTGTCACTCTAAATCCAAGGTTTAATCATTTACTTAATTTTGTTTCGAGCCTAGACATTTATCAATGTAACAAAACCCATCCTTCAAAAAATCTATTAGATCTTGGTCTAACTAAAACACACCAATTATCAAAGAAGATGTATATCATCCACCGTTAAAATTTGTCTTACCAATTAACTCTACACACGTAATATTTATTAACTTATTCTCTGTTCTTTAGGAATTAGAAATATGGCTATCATCTTGGTCTTTATAATTCTATTCAAAATATTGATTGGACAAATTTCTATAAATCTTCTGATGTGAATGAACTTGTTGACCAACTATCTAATTGTATAACTGATAAAATTAATACTTTCATTCCACTATCTACAAAAAAGTATCTAAATATCCTGTGTGGTTGTCCAAAGAATTAATCAATACTTTAAAATCCAAGAAACACTTTCACAAACTGTGCAAGAGAAGTAGAAACCTTTTTAATATAATTATTTTCTTATTGCCGGAAACAAGTGAATATCTTTATAAAATGGGATAAAATGGTCAAGATTAACTAATAACAACATGAAGAGTAATTCCATAAAGTTTTGGTACTTGATAAATTTAATGAAGGATGGTTATTATGATCTATACTCTTTAAAAATCAATGATGTTATATGTAGTGATCCTTCCGTGTTGTCTAATGTTTTTGCTAAATATTTTTCTAGTGTCTATGTGTCCTCCACTTGTAACTCTCCAATTCCTTATAAGGCAAAAGCACCGGTAGTGGACACCCTTAAGAAATTATTTTTTAAAAAATCTGCTAAAAAAATTCCTGAAAGCACAAAAGTGGTTAAATGATATTAATGTATGCATTGGCCAATTCTCCAATCCTTCCTAGTCATCTAGAAAAGTGGATTAACAATGAACATAGCATAGTTATTAATATAATAATTAAAAAAAAAGTGTTCTCATACCAGTAGTGGACATGCAAAATTATACATTTTCCTAGTAGTGGACACAATATTTAACCAGTGGTGGACACACATTGAAATGTGCAGAAACATTTGCAAAACTAATTTTACATTTGCATAAATAAAGAAATAGAGACTAATAGTCATTTAACTTATTGGGATTAAATTTAATTATTAAATTTTTGAGCATAAAATGAACTTAACTTAATTGTATAAGACAAAACTTGAACTTTAGCAACATTCTACACAAAAATCAAAAAAGAAAAATGAAAACTGTCTTCTAAGTTTAGGTAACGTTACCTGGGGTATGAGATTTACAAGACCAACAGCAAGACAATAAAAATTAACACAAACACTGCAGCTTTTAAATTATATTTCAAACACATCTACAGGTCCACTGAAGGTGTATTTCATCCTGCCTCCATGAAGTTCAAAGTTTGGGTTTGGCAAAATGCCCACAATTTGAGTAACGTGAACATACGAAATGTCATTGTTTTTAGGTGCAAAAATTTTCTTGGATGGACCAACTGTTCTCATCCCCATTACTTGGATATCATCACCTTCTAATGTTTGTATTATGCATACATATCTGTACTTTGTAGCCAACCGTTTTCCTCCCATGAAAGTTACAAGCACAAAGGCTCCTGGTTGTACATTTCTCTCATTTGGCTCTTGCATTATGAGTTCTTCAGACACTTCACTCATAGCGTCCAGTGAATCTAGCAGAATGAGATCCCGATCATCTTCGGAAAATGATGTATCGTCTTCATTGCTGATAGTTTTGCCAGTAGGCATTAGTGGCTTCTTTTCCAATTTCTTCCTATTCCTTTCTGCAATTCTCTCTTCATTTCTGCTGAAGTTCCCTCTTCAAATTTTCCTTGTTTTCGTAATATACCTGCCAATTGCGAGACGTTATCACTGATGGAATCTTTTCCCTTGTAGCTCTTTTCTTGGTTTTCGGCATGTTGTCAGATGGCCAGAATAATGCACGTTTAAATGGAGATGGAATTACTTTTCCACTTGGAGTCACAGCACGTGAAGTTCCAGTTATGTTGCATGTTCCTGAAGTAGAAGGTTCAAGGGAAGATGAAGTACCTGGTATCTGTATCGCAGGTGTTAGTGCTGCCTCAGAAACCCTTTCATTTGTTGCATCACATGTCACAGTTGTTGAAGAAGATAGTGATTGCGAAAGTGCTAAATCAGCTTCGACGACGAGTGTTGCAACATTTTCAGCTGCAGGTGATGATGAAGTAGTCTGGGAATCTTCTAAGACATTGTCTACTTGGAGTTGCACTGCAGGTGACAATGAAATAGTCTGAGTGTCTTCTACTACATTGTCTACTTGTGGTTGTGCTTCAGGTGACAACACTAGAGTCTATACACTTTCTAAAAGGTTTTCTTCAGGTGGAGCTGAAGATGATGGCAGTGCATGAATGCCTTCTGCAACATGATAATCAAGGGGTGGAGTATCTAAAGTTGTGTGATGCTCAGTTTCTTTCGCCTTGAGGTCGTTCACATACTTCCAAAACTTGAACAGGTCAGCCTGTTGTGTGTCCTCCAGCCAAACATTGCAAGATTCCTGAAACTTGTGTACCTTCTCAGCCCCTAAGAAATTTTACAATAGCTGGGATGTGCATTTTGTCGGACAGCCATGTGTAGCCCTCTCAGAACTTGCCGAGTTTGCTGCTGGTTTAGACTTACTAGCAGATATTTCCATCAGCTTGGTGGTGTCGATTGCAGAAGGATTCCATGGATGTAGGCCACTTTTGCGGAAAGCGTGGGTGAGATCTTCAGGCTTGATGCAATCGTGGATACTTTTTTCCAGCAACTTAGGAAAATCTTTCCTTCTTAGTGTTGGATCTTCATTGTTAGCCACTCTTTCCAGCCTCCACTTGTGTTGAGTCTTCTTCCAGCCACCTTTCAGTTGCTTGAAGACACCAATGTCCATTGGTTGGAGAACGTGGGTGGAGTTGGGCAGTAGTGCAACGCACACAATTCCATTAGCTGCACAGAATTTACTTGTATGAAGTGTCAGATGGGAACAGTGGCCATCGATGAACAGAACAACTAGCAATGGAATTTTGTGCTCTATTAGCCACGGGTGGAATATGTTGGAGATTAACTCGTAGAAAATCTCCCCAGTCATCCAACCATTGGGAGATTTTCCAACGATCCAATCGTCAGGTTTTGCGATGTCAAGGTCTGGAGGAAGTCTTTCATATTTAAAAACCAACAAGGGAGGACATAAAGCTCCTGCAGCATTTCCTGTTATCAGTCAGGCATTCTTTTTCATCTGTGTTCACCTGCTGATAGATACTCTTGTCACCCTTTTGTGCCAAAACTTTGTTTCCTTTAGGGTTCAAAAAGAATGCTGTTTCATCAGAATTGAATATTCTGCTGGGGTCCAACATCACTGCCTGTAAATCATGCTCTGTGATGTAATCTCCAACCTCTTTGAACCAAGACTTGATGTGATAAGCAGTAATACTAGCTCAACTAGCAGTCAAATTCTGTGGGATTCGCAAAGACAGAGTTGTGTGCCTCTTCAAAAAAGATAGGTACCATTTAACTCCAGGGCGACCATCTTTGAAAGGAACTTCTCGTTTCAGTTCTTTCACAATTAGCTGAACACTGTTTAGCAGATCATCCTTCGTTACAGGAAAGCCTGCTTTAGCAGCAGAAACAATCCACTCAACAAGAATGTCCTCTTCCTCTGGTGTAAGCCAGGAATCTGGACCCATTCTCCTTGCAACTGGGCTTTTCCCCGAGATTTTGTTATGTAGAGTAATTCGTGGTACTCCATGGTTCGTAGCTGCTCTCTTGATGCTCAGACCATTCTGCACATCTTTTATAGCAGCTTCCATTGCTGCATGTTCATATCGCAGGATGGACCATTTTGTCATTGTGGCCTAAAGCAAAGAAACAAGTAGAATTTTTAATATCTGCATTTTATTATTCAATAAAAATTTGACATTGTTTTATATAATAGATCTACACACCAAGCAGTATGTGTTAGATGTATGTATACTTTGTCCTAATTATGGGAGACCTTTAGAAAAATAGATACATAAATTTTTATAATGTCAAAATACAATTATATAAATATTTACCAAAGGTGGAAACACAAAAAAACCAGTGGTGGACATCTGTGTCATCTATTGATAATGTTACGAATTTTAAACTGGAAGTCATAGCAATTTGTCAATGTTACATAAACATAACTTTCAAGTGAAGTTGCACATGTTTTAAATTTAAAATTAAATTCACCAGTAGTGGACATGTGTGTCCACTATATGGAAATGAGAGGTTATGCATGCCAGTAGTTGACACCCCTCATAACAGGGCCATTTTTTAAAAATTTTTATCATACGAACATATATTACGTGCCACAAAATATCTGCATTACTATAAACACAAGACATCTTACTTACATAATCTAATACTTAGTAAAACGTGTCTAACAGCACTTACCTCATCACTTTTGACAACAAATGGCGAGATTTCTGGACTTCCTCTACCGCCACTCAGATTTGGCGCGATTAAAATGCAAACATGGGGTGCTTTCCAAAAACAATCCTATCGGTTGTGTCACAAAAGTCGACTTGTAAGTATCAATTTTTTAGGTACGCGATATATTGACCCAACCTCTTATTTTTTTTGTTCAAAGTCAAAAGTGTCCATTACTGGGTGGGGTGTCCATCACCGGTGTGTTTACCTTACTGATATGGGCCTCGAAACTATACCTGTACCAACCATTTCTGAAAGTCATGTCATTTGGAGAATTAAGGTCCTAAAAACATCAAGATAAATAGAACCTGATAGCATTCTGAACTTCATTTTGAAAGGTTGCTCCCATTTGTTAGCACCATTACTACAACATATTTTTAATACATGATTGAAATCACAAGTATTTCCCAATAAATGGAAAATAGCCAAGTTGACACCTATTCATAGAAATGGATAAAAAAATTTTTTCCAATTTTCTTCCAATATCCTACTTAATGGTTTTTCCAAAATTAAAAAAAAAGTCAAAATATCTACATTTTCATTTCAGTAATAGATTATCTAATAGTCAACATAGTTTCAGCAGATGAATGTTTACAGCTAATAACTTAATTATATTTCTCTATCCTATATATAACAAAGTAGTAAATAGAAGACAGTTATTTTGATTTGGCCAAAGCCTTTGACACTGTTAACCACATTAACAGTATCAACAGTTAAAATGTTATCTCAGTTTGGTTTATGTGATAACTATATAAGTAAATTGTTATTCCAGTTATTTGATGAATATAAGTTTTTTGGTATCTATAAAAAATAATAATTCCTCTCTCTTCAATGCTAATTCTAGTGTTTCGGAGGGTGGCACTTTATCCCCTCTTATTTTTAATATCTTTATTAATAATATCAAAAGTGTTTTAAACTACTCCGTTTTGCAGAAGATTTGAAAATTTACAGGAAAATTAGTACTCCTAACGACTGCTTATTATGGCAACATAATATTAATAAAATCAATAATTGTGAATATACAATTTAGTTACACTTAACAAGGATAAAACTAAGATAATATCCTTTACGAGGAAATATTACCCAGATAAGTACGACTATAACTTGTTGAACTCTCAAATCATCAGAACTACATTGAATAAAATATATTGGAATCTTCCTAGACTCAAAAGTTATTTTTTCATAAGCAATTTAACTATCTATATTCTACTTTGGCCCTTATAAAATTCATCACTTTTCTTTTATGCTACTAATTAAGATTCTATTATTTCCCTCTATTTTTGTTATTATATTTTTATATATTATATATTTATATTCAGTACATTATCTAAACATTTAAGACTGGTAGAATTATTAAGGATAGGTACTTAATTTAAGTTATGTACAAAGTGAAATCAGTGTACAGTTCTTCTAAATACCTAATATATAGTTTTGAAAATTTATTAATTAGAATTTATTAAAAAAAGAATTTTTTTGAGAAAAATTTTATCACATTTACAAAGTTGAAAGCTTTATTTATAATACTGTCAGTTAACATTTTTTGACCTGCAATGCTATTCACGGAAGGAAAAAATTTCCCCGGTGGCTGCAAAACTATAGATCTAAGCCTTAACTGTCTGCTCTTCCTACCTTTTCCTTGGTCTTCCTTGGGTTTTTTTCCCCAGGCAGCCTCTCTTTACCCATTCTCTGGACAGGGCCATATCATCTCATTCTTGCTTTTTCAGTGATCTCATTAAAGTCTTGTACTCTTGCTCTTGCTTGCACCATCTCATTCCTAATCCTGTCTCGCCTCCTAACTGCCAACACATTCCTCATAAACTTCATTTCTATTGCTCTGATCTTCCCAGCATATCTCTATAGTCCAAGTGTCTATGGGCACTTAGTAGGTATTGTACAAGCTACTTGAAAGGAATAATTAAATGTGTGAACATTATATTTGTTGTGTGAGGGGTTTCAAGAGGTGTAATGACACTAAAAAATATACAATAGACAATTTTGACCTGAATATCTCAAGTTGTGAATGATATAAATATGTTACTGAAGGCTATCTAAGTTTAGCTTTACTTGTGGATAATACATATTAATGAACTGAATTTATTACTCTTAACCTGATAACACTTTTTGATCTGTAATTAGGTGTTATGCTAGTTAATTTTTCACATAAAAATTCTTTGTTTTTATTTTTTTCAGGTGCCACTTCATTGGTGTTCTTTTGTGCATCAAAGTTTTATATTCATGGAAGTAATTTCGATGCAAATGGGAAACTTAACCAAGTTCTGGATGGTAATGATCTACTGCATTTTGATGCAATTCCATGCATACCGCTCAACAACATCACATGTTCAGAGTGGAATGCTACTCTTGTGTGGATTGGCAGACGGCCAAGAGTGAAAGAAATAAACTGTCCCACTGAAGTTAATTTTAGAGAGTTCATCCAGGGATATAAATTCAGATGGTTTATCCGTCAGGTTAGTGTTAATTTTGTTCTTTATTTTCTTAATGGTTTTTATAAGATGTATTTAATTAAATATATAAAATTTTTCTCCTTGGAACTTTTTTTTGTCATAATAACAGTTGCTAGACTATAAGATATTTGAAAAATATTTTACTAGCCAGTTAAGCAAAATCTATTAAAGATTTAATTCGCGGGTGTGCTGGAATAAGGGGATAAGTCAAATATTGGCAAAAATGTTTCTTTTTTTATGGTATGAAATAAAGGAGAAAAAGCTCTACAAATTGGTCCAAATGGGTTAAGTCTAGCACCCTTGCGTGTTATTCTATGGCACTGAACTTTTGGAATGATTAATTACTGATCTTGCATACTTGAAAGAACTTTAAATGTTTAATATCTTAATTTCAGTAATTTTGACACATCCCCTTTTTGCCGCGCACCCGCGAATTTATCCTTCCTTTCACTCCTCTTACTATAGCAGTGCACTCCTGTAAGGGTGGTACACTCAATGAGAAGTAAGGATTGTGACAAAATATAAGCACCATTACCAAAAACAGCATAGTTTTCTTGTCCTTCCTCATATTGTTTTTGATGTTAATGTTGTAATGTTTCATAATAATTGTCAGTGTAGAAAGAGTTATTTTAAAGAAAAATTTTTTATATGTAGACTTATATTTAAATAAATAAATTTAGAAAGCTATGAACCTATTAAAAACACCATTATAGGCTAAATATTATTTTTGTGTTAAAGAGAAAACTCCTGGAATGATATTTGGTACAGTGTATTTTTTGCATTTACTAATAAATGCAGGAAAAGGCAAGCTACTTTAAAGGCAAGGTTTAAAATTAAGATTTAAAATTCTGTGATTTCTTGCCTTGTAAATGCAGAACCTCTTAACAAGTAATTAGTAGGTACTGAACTTCTTTTAAACTTACTTTACTGATATAGAAATCATTGTTTAGATAACCATTGTTTAATATAAATGTGGCAACAATGCAATATTGGGCATACATAAACAGTTCCCGTTTTGTTTTAAGAAGCCTACTGTGTTGTCTGTGCTGTCATCATTGTTTTGTCTAGAATATCTGTTTTATCTCATAGCTGGATATGTCTGTCACTGTGTTGCCCAAGGTCATTTTGTTTGTCTTTATTTACTGTTCTGGTTGTAACTGTCTCTTCAGCCCACTGTTTCCATCTGTTCTGTGACATTTGTCTGACTAAATCCTTTTTCTGAATTTTCTGTGCTCTCTGTGTGTTTAACTTTTGACATTTGGTGATTTGGGCTTAGCATATTAATCTTTTTTTTTATCCTCATTGAGGTTTCTAAACAGATGCTGTGCAACCAGCCATGGCTTATGTCAATAAAAAAGAACATATTAAATCAATCTTCCATTTCATTGAAAGAATGAATACAATATTTGACATAGTGATTGGCCGCCAGAATTTTTTTTATAAATAGAATTAACAGCAAATATTACACAGATTTAATCTTATGAAATAAGCAATTGGTTTGTATAAATTTTGTTTCTTCATTGTTTTGTTGAGTTTGGCATGACTAATTAGTTCCTAAAAATGCTTGTGTTATTCGAAACATATTCTGAAGCATTAGTTTCCATAAATAGCAAGGCTAATTTACTTAATGTTTTCCAAAATTTTGAAGGAAAATATACTTTACTTAATATAAATGCATTGAATTATACTCAAATATAAATATGTCACACCATTAATCTTTATATGCCTCCCATCGCACTTTGTATGACAAATACGACACCATGTAACGGGAGATATGTGGTTATGTACTTTATCGTCAGTCGGCTGGCTGACTTGCCCGCCCGGGCGTGACCTTCAACTCAATCTCGTACCTTTCCAAACCTTTTTTTACTGACAGTGAAACCGATATTACTGTCCGAATAATTACATTTTAATTTTTCAAAAATAAAGTGCTTATTCGCTTATCACCACATGGTTCACACCAATCCACTCAGGCCAATGATTATTTTTTTCATTGCAACATTAATTTAACAACCTTTTCCACGTGAATCATCTGTTCATTTCTGTTTCGGTATCTAATGTCAAATATATTCCCGCTAATACAACCAACAGCATCTTACTTATATAAACTTTTGGTGAGAGTCCTTATTTTATACGATTGTGCGCACAGTTGACTTGCTTAAAACTAAAGTGTGACCAACATAAGCGTGGCCTTCATTAAAATCTGCACGCCGTAACACTTCTATTTTGGTGTCAAATACTTGAACACGATGCATTATGAGTGATCAAGCACGTACAGTTACCGGCAGCTAAATGGGCAGAGGTTGCTTTTGTTTAAGTGAATTCCCTGCCACTGGCTAGACTGAGTTCACGGCCCGGTCTGTGGCCAGGCGACAACGGTACGGCACGGCGACATACGCGCGGACGTAAAAACATTTAGTCCTTTACACTCCATAGCTGCAATTTAACTTGTCATAGCTGATGTTTGTACAACAGCCAATAGCGTAGACAGACCTGTGCGTGCATCTCTTCCCCCCCTTGTTTGGCTAACTGTATCCCATGGCACATCTGTTGTTTACAGAAGTTGAAACAGACTTCATGGTGTTGTACTGAACTTTTTTTTTTGTCTACCAAGATTTCGTGCTAACTGAAATTTACAGACGTGCTATTCAAGACTGAGGCAGTAAAATTCACATCACGCCTAATGAATCCGTGCAATCTGAAGACGTGCTAAGTGAGGGAAAGTTGTATTGTGAAAACCTAAAAGTGAAAACTTTATCCAGTGATCTGCACTTTTATAAATATTTATTATAGAGATGACATAAAAGCTTACGGCAGGGGTTCCCAAAGTGTGTGGTCGTGGCCTTTAAGGTCGCCACTGCTTTTTGCTGTTTTAAAATTTGAATTTATTTTACAATTCACAAACAAATTCTCTACTTTCATGTTACACCTACTGTTTCTATATATGTATTCATTTCTCTACCTTTTTCTTTGTATCACCTGCTGCAATTTATAAAATAATTTTATTAATATATATTTTTAAAGTTAAATATATTTTCAAATTAATGTATTACAAAATAATAAAAATTATATTTAGACATTATGGTTTGTAGGTTTGTGCTTTAAAAATTGTTTTAACAATTTTTGGGCTGGACTTTGCATTGGTTTTTATCAGGGGCACTGCTGGAAATAATCTGTAGATTAAGGTAGCTGCAGGTATAAAGAAGTTTGGGAACCCCTGACTCATTTTATTGTCAATTGTGTTTCTTTTATTGTGTTTGCCTATAAACTGCTAGGAAAAAGTAATATAAATGTAACACTTAATTACAAAACATTAGGTGTGAAATAATGTAAATAAATAAAAGGTGCAGCTCTTGAAAGGAATTAGGTTGCAACCTAATAAATATTTTAACTTCAAATTATGTTAATAGAATAAATTTTTAAAACTCATTGACCATTTGTATTTATGCAGTATAAGTTAATGGCTATGGGTTTTAAATTTTGCCGAAATGAAACCATTGCTTTATATCACTAGCCACATATCATAAATGAAAAATAATTTAAAGTTTTTTTTTGTTTTCTTCTAAAAGGGCTATTAATATTTCACTAAACAAAGACCATCATTAAATGTGTTTCTCATGAGTTTTTTTTTTGGCTATTCTATTTTATATGAACACAACAAAGTAATTTTTTCTGTGCAAACATTGTGAAAAAATTGTTTTCATCCTTAAAATTATTGCTTTCTTTTAAAACTGAATGTTTATGAAGTGTTCTTTCTACTTAGATAAGTTTTTCTGTGGTAAATGTGAAAGTTAAATTAAATTTATTTAATGTAACCTAAAATCAAATACAAACCATCACTATCTTTGTTACAAAGTGTTTTGGTCTTGAAAGATACATGACCTCAAATTTATTAAGAGTTGCCACCATGTTTGTTTTAAATGTTTTAATTAGCCCAGTTATCAGAACTTAAAGATAACAATTGGATTCTGGCAAATTAATAATTAGTTACAGCTAAAAATTATTAAAAATAAAATTATTACAGCCATTACTTATTATTTAAACACAACTTCAATCGGAACTAATAGGTATAGTTATTGAGAACCAGGTAGGCTTGGCTTATTCACTACGTAAGATATGCAAGCACACAAGAGCATTTCTTTAATTGACCCAAGAAATCAGTGGTCTTTAAAACTCCAAAACATCATGTTGGCAATCCTTGTAACTTGAATAAATTGTAAAGATGTCATAAAAAAAAATATAAAAATTGTCTGCATAAGGTAGGGTAGGTGGTATAATTATTGGCAGTTAATGCATATGAAGTTTATAATTTGTTTAATATTTAGTTATATAAGTCTTGTAAAGTCAACTGTACCTATTGTTCATTGAAATGTGGCACATAACCCAACTTTGAGTACCTACAGTTGGAATGCCAACATTTGGTATGTACCTTTTAAATTTTGGCACAGCTTGCTAAGAACTTTAATATCACATAATTAAGTACCTACTTACATACAATGTTGTTAAGTAACGAATTACAAGTAATCGGATTACTTGTAATGATTACTTTTCAAGTAATTTATACTTGTAACGAATTACATTTAAAAAATGTAATTCGTACTTGTAATCGGAATACATAACATTAATTGTAATCGATACATTAAGGTAATCGATACTTTACATTTACTTGCCGTTACTTTTATTCTCGGAACGTATAATGAATACAATTAAGAACAAGAAGATCATACACTTTTGTATTAGTAAAGTTTATAATTTTACGCTTGTAGTGCTACGATCGTATGCACAACATCTATGATCAAAAATGAAGATCCATAGTGACTTGTAGTGTCTCCAACATTTCCCTATCCTAAAATCTGCATTTTTAAAATTTAACACATCGCTACCGTCAAGTGCTCCCGTTGAGCGTCTTTTTAGTGTTGGTAAAGATGTTTTTGCCATCAAGAAAGGGAATCTATCTGATGAGAACTTTAAAATGCAATTGTTTCATAAGGTCAATTCCAAAATTTAAAGAGTGTTACTTTTATTACAGGTAGCTACATGTATGAAGTCTTTTGATGTTATTCAAGCAAGTTTGTAATCAAATATTATTCATTTAATTAAAGATAATAAATTTAATCATTACATGAAATCATTTTTTAACAAAACATATATGTATGTATGTTTATTAATGTAACAAAGTGTAAAAAAAATTGAATCGTAGGTCAGTTTTAAAATGGTAGTGGAAAGTAATTGTAATTGTAATTTTACTGATTACTTCTATATAAAGTAATTTTTACTTGTAATTAGTTACATTATCACCACAGTAATTGTAATTGAGCCCAATTACTTTTTCCGAATACTTTTAACAACACTGCTTACATATATATACCTTTCACATCCATGTCTTATCCTAAGCTACATATTTTAGCATGGGGTGCCAATAAATTCGAACTTTACAATTATTGACAGTATTGTAGGATTACAGACAGCTACTTAGACACCTGTTTTGAATTTTCTGATATGTGAGACACTGTTAAACATTAATTTTGAGTTGGTTACCTTTTGTACGTTAGCCTTTTTAAATACATTGGCACTTAATTTCTTTTCTTGAGTGTAATGCTTTAAATTTTTTTTTTTTGCAGATTTATTGACCGCACAATTAATTTTAAGAAATGGAGACATTTTTGTTGATATTGTGTGGTATCATAAAAATATTTCAATTATGCACAGATCAGCTATTAAACCACCTAATAACATAAACACTACTAATATCACTTCTAGCATGCTCCTTCAATTATAATTTTTTTCTACTTTCATCACTACTCTATCACTACTATTGTTACTAATAATAATAAAAATTCAGCAAACTCTAAAATACATGGTTCAGAATTCAATGAATGCTGCTGGTAAACTTTGGTAGCAGTTGAGTCTTTTGTGGGAATAAATGTATGTGTGTGTCTATATATTTATGAAAATCTACCTAACGTACTAATATATGTGTGTGTGTATACATATATATAGCATCCACCCATGGGTGGATGCTATCTTCTTCCTGCTCTGTCTTATGGATGATTACTGGTTTTGGGATTTGGGGATGTTGGTTGTAATTCATTTCAGTCCAGTCTTCCTTTTGTGCAGATAAATTGCTGGAATAAATGTACATAGTCCGTGATCCGTGTGGCAGATTTTCATGACTTTCAACAGCAATTATGGGTGCATGCTATCTTCTTCCTGGACTGTCTTATGGATGATTACTTGTGTTGGGATTAGGGAATGTTGGCTGTAGTTCGTTTCATTCCGGTCTTCCTTTTGTGCAGAGCAATATCACAAAAAACTAAAATATTTTTTTTAGCAGGTGACAAACTGAAAACTGGTTCTGAAGAAAGGAAAGAAAAAAAGGTTGGCCTATATTCTGGTGAGTGAGGTACTGATAAAGCAATTGTCAAAATTGGTTTTAAGAGGAACAATTAATCTAATGTAGGGTTAAGGAGAAGTAAATGATTCTACAATAAACTAATTAAACAATAAATTATATTTTAAAATGATCAAAGCAGTCTGGTGTAATTTTTTTCTCTGGTCCTGATTTTGATTAGGTGAATTTAATACCTCTGTCACATTAAATTGAACATAAATGTGTTTTATAGTGCACGTTATATGTAGATCCATCAGCAGATAGAGACCTACAGTTAGAATGAAAAATTAAATAAATACTTATATAAGAGAACCCTTTTTGGTATGTGTACGTTGAGCGGCACTGTGTTCTTAAGAATAAACTAGGTTTATTCCATTCACTTTATTCTCGCAAATAATCAAATTAGATTTCAATATCATTATTAAGAAAAAATAAACAACTATAATCATAACACAAATACACATAATTCTGGTGTTATATGTGGACTTGCTACACACAAGTACAAAAATCACAGTAGCTATTAATACAAAAGTTACAATATTTTCATTATCAAAGAAGGCATTAGAACTGTTTAGTCACAAAAATATTACTCATATTACATGAAACGAGCTTTTCCTTTAGAGGGAAAGAGGCAATGAGTGACCTCAAAAGGATATGAGATATTTCTCGTAAAAGTTAAACTTTTCTCCACACAAAATCTCGTTCCAGTAATTATTTACTTAAAACATCATTAAATGACACATAAATCTGGTTTATTGTTCATAAATACGGAGAACTTCGTTATCGTACCTTAAACAGCTGTTTCCAATAGCCCATTGTGCCTTGATGGACTAAGTGAAATTTAAAAACTTACGTATTAATGACTCCTCTTCTTTTAACCTAATCGTAACCGAAATGTCACATCTTGAAGTAGGGAGTGAGTTTCGATCTCTCTCAAACTCCCACTTAAATCCCTACCCGAACAATCCATGGTTATTGGAACCAAATTTACAAACAGCTTACCAGGACAGCTGAGGAGGCTACCCCCTCCACCCAGGTACGCCAGTGCGCCTCAGTAACCACAGCCAGACACTGCGCAAGTCCATTGAATTTTATCATGTTTAATTAAAACTTTAACTTGTTTTTGATAAGGAGAAAATTGAGTGTAGTAAAGCATATTTTTGAAAAATTGTATATAATTTAAATATTTTTAATTTTAGAGCTTAAATGAACTGATTTTAAACCATAGTGTATATTTAGCGGCCTTTTTTCTTGACGTTGGTATGTAGGTGTTAATTTTTCACTTACATAATTATGTAGTTGCTCATCAAGATAATTTACGTCAAAAGAGTTATAAAAGTCAGTCCAATAGTGGTTTTTAATTGAATTGTAGAGACAGAGATAATTAGTTTTTTTGTAATTACAAAAGTCGTTATATGAATTATTCTTGTGCGAGAAACTGTCAATTGAAATAATGTTTAAAGCAGAATGGTACAGGTCTTCTTTGATTAACACATAGTTTGTAAAAGTTACAGAAGATGGAAAAATATTAGAGAAGCAGAGATATAAAATACATTCTAAATGGTTGGTTATAATTGCACTGTATTAGCCTTAGGGTAGTTGTAAAATTAAGAGACGCTGAGCCTTAATTTTAACGTGAGGACGAACAATGCTATCAGCTGAGTTGTCCGCCCAGTCAACACCAGGAACATGAAGTCTCCAACTATCAATAATTCATCAGAACAGGTAGAAAATTTATCATGTAAGGCCACAAAAGTATTCACAGTAAGCATTGGCAGTAGTATCAGGCGGCAAGTAAATATTTCCAAGAATTAAAAATTTGTAAAATGAGTTTTTTTATTCTTATCCACGTGGCTTCAACTTCAGAGGAGTCCAATATATATGTATAGGTTTAGCTGATATGAATTAATTTTCTTAATATTTATTAATGCACTGCCATCTCTTTTCTTGTTAGTTGTGGATTCCTGTTATTTCTAAATATCATATACTGATCAGTGAAATAATGAGAGTTTACACTCTATTTATTTAACCACGTTTCAGTAAGAAAATGACATTATATTGGGAAATAAGATTTTTATAAAGTTCATTTGATTTAGTTCTAAGTCCTCTGACATTTTGATATGAGATTATCAAATCTTTAACGCTAGACTGCACTGGATTATAGCAACGAACATCATAACTCCTAGTGGAATATGGTTAGAAGAAGATGCAGACGTGCTGGCCGTGGAGTTACAAGGTATAATGTTGTTGACAATTGCTGTATCCGTAAGGGTGGATTCGTTGTTAGCGATTTGCCGATTTGCTCAGCATGAAGCTTCCCCTAGAAGGGGCTAATAAGACAGCCACTAGGCCAGATAACTATGTTGTTAATATGGCTGAAGTCATCTTCAGGGACCGAGACATGGAAGGATGCATACGTATTTTTTTATTATTATTATTTTTTCATTTTTGTCACTTTGAATTGTGATATGTTTGGTTCATTGGAAAGATAATAAATGATTTCCTGTTCCAGCACAGAGGGTTCAAAGCATGTGAAAAACAGCTTTTGACATTTGATAGGTAGGTTTAGATCTGATTTTAAAATAAGATGTGTTATGAATACCAACTTTCATTGGTTTTTTTTTTTTTTGCCGAACTTGGTCATGTTTGGTATCAGCGTTGCAGTTGGCGTGGGACTTTTGCCAATATTACACAATGGAAAAGCCTTCTTGGTCGTCAGGTTGGTAGTTGGTGTTGTTGGGGTTCATGACAAGGCACGATTCGTGCTGCGTCAGAAGTAGGCCACGAGTCATGCTACTGTGGCCGGATGCGACCGGCGCTTCTGCGTGAGTTGATAACTCACTGTTGGGGGATTTTTTTCACTGCTTGACTATAAGATTTTTCGTAGTTACTCTTGGTGTTAGGTTTTGCTTGATCTGGGATAATTCTTGTTTGATGTCATAGGTTTCTGCTCTAGAGTTCATGAGCAAAGTTTTTGAAACTTAATTAATCTTTTAAATCATCAAATTTTTCGCAAAGTGATTTCACAATGCTGATTAATTCTTCCATGTTTGAGCATTCAGGTTTAGAAACTTCATGTAAGGAGTGATCGTGGTTTCATAGGTTTTTTAAAGACTTTTCTTTCGACTGTGACCTAAACATGATTGGGTGAATGTCCCTCACTAGCTCAAACTCAGGAGTAAAAGCATCATTCAGGGATGGCAAAAACCCCGAAAATCAGGCTGATTATATAACAATGAATTAATGATTTACACTAAAGGATTACAATAGAGTAACAAATGAATTGCGGAACACATGTGAAACACATCCAACGGCTAGGAACTCATGACTGCTACTTAATAATGTTTTAGAGGGAGGTTATACTTCATGGGTAAGTTGGTATTGCTCACACATGATTAACTAAAAGAGAAGCTGGGAGGTGGTTGGGGAAGGAAGGATCTGGCTCCATGAGGGTGCAGCCCCTGGACAATGTCAGCAATGAAGTGCTGCTGACTTATTTTTAACACCTGAATTTAATTGTTATATTTCTGTAAAGACGCATGACCCTAATACTGCCCGTGACTTTTATTATTAGTAATTTTTTCATTGTGTGATGGTATAAGATGATACTGCATACTTTTTCTGATGTTTTTATTATTAATTTTGTCTGAATAATTATTGAACTCAAATTAGGGTACAGAATTCTGTGCTTTTTTTGTTTTTTCATTAAAGCTAGTAGGTATTTCATCAAAATTATTACACATTAACACCACTTTTAGTATTATTCTAATACATTTATTTGCTACATGGCCAGTTTATGTACAAAAAAAAGTTAGTCTGGAAGTAATAAAACACACTTTATATTTTGACAATATACTAATTCCAAGATGATTATGTAAAAAAGCTTGAATGTTATAAAAGAAAGAGCATGTTTTTTAATAAAATATAAATATTTCATGCTAAATAATTTTTATTTTATTTTTTTACATTGTGTTTTGTTATTCAAAGAGTGGAAGAATTAGCTTTAAATTTGACTTCTAAATGAGCATAAGTATTAAGTTCGCTTGTTTATGGTATAGACTTTATTTTTGTGTCTTGTATTAATATGAATTTGATAAGGGCCCTAATCCTGTTAGCAGGCATATAAAGCCAATAAAATGTAATCAATATGATGTGATTTTTGTTTGCAGCTGTGCAATGCCAACGCCTTATATGTTAAAGCTGAAGGTCGAGTCATGTTCCTGATTAACCATGAATTTGGTGTAGCTTTACTCATGATAAGGCCAAATGTCTTGCAAACGGCATTGTTTCACAGGAATGACACTTTTTCTTGTGGACGTAACATGAGAGATTGTGATTTGAGGAAAGTCCTGAAAGAAGGTGAGATATATATCTGTTAATCATGACTTATTTTGTATTGTGTGTAACATAGCAACTGTGGTAACATTTCTAGACTAGTTTCTGAATTTTAGCGAGCTTGCTTTGCATGAAATTTAATTTTAAGCTTGGGCAGTCTTAAGCATCAAATGCCATTGATATATTTAACACTCCAGCTTCCTGCCAAAGATAGCCATGGTTGAATTTTTTTTTGTTGGATATCAAGAGAGAATATTTAACATTTCAGAGTGTCTGCATGTCACGAAAGTCATAAAGAGTAACGGAACTAAAGGAATGGTCACAATAAGTTCCGAAATAAACAATGTTTGCTGGTGTTTCATCTAAAAGTATTGAATTTTTTTTACCTAATAACGTCTTATAAATTGATGAACACCAACTGCACGCACAAAAAAGCATGACTCATTGTCACATTCCGCCTGAGCCGAGCATGCAAGCGAGAGCGCGGAACAAGTGATAGAGAGGCACGATCGGCCTAAGCGTTTGGCTTGTGACACATCTATCTCTCTTCCACTCCATCGACTGATAAAGTGAAGTGGAAAGTTAATGTGGTTTTTATTGTTTATTACAACAATTGTGCCAAAAAAGGTACTTAATTCTTGCATTTTAAGAATTTGATCTAGCGATATCATCTCATATAATTGATCTTTAATTATGAAAAAAAAAGTAGCATCGGTTGGCCAGTGCATAGGTTATGCTACAACTTTGATTAAAAATTATTATCTCATACAAACGATCGTATAAAAAGTCAACTGCTTTTATTTAGTATTCAATGGAAAAAATGATTGTGCGTAGCTATTAATGTAATATTAAAAATTAATGTTTAACATCACACATGTCATAACAATGTGTATAAAATAACAAGTTGAACTGGCCAACCACCGTGCGAGAAAATCTTCTATAATATCAAACAGGTTAAGGCAGGCTTTTTAAAATTTAAAATTTAAAAATTTGGATTTATCTGTCTAATTTTGTAATTTCAAATAAACAATTTGTTGACATTGATTTGATTTCAGTTTATTTCTATAACTAATTGTTCGTGATTATATTTAAAAAAATTATTTGAATTAAATTTGCAAAAACTGTAAATAATATTTGTAAATTAAAAAGTATCCAATTTTTCATAAATGTTTTCTTATGACGTTATCAATTAAAATTATTGTCCGTAAACCGACTTTACAGACAACCCCTTTTTTGTTATTAATTACGACTGCCATAACTGCAGAGGCATTGAACTACGGCAATGTGTTGTGTGTGTGCATTAAATTATATATATATGGCCGTTTTGTCTGTGCAAGGCATTTATTTAATTTCATTCTGTAATTATATATACAGTAATTATTTATTGAAAAGATATTTCAGATGTATAGGTTATTTTTGGACCCCTATCCCTCACTTAGCACAACTAATTTGTTCCTAAAAATGCTTGTGTTATTCGAAATCGCGTATTCTGAAGCATTAGTTTCCATAAATACCAAGGCTAATTTATTTAATGTTTTCCAAAATTGTGTAGAAAATATACTTTACATAATATAAATACGTTGAATAACACTCAACAATAAATATGTCACACCATTTATCTTTATATGCCTCCCATCACACTTTTTATGATGAATACGACACCGCGTAATGGGAGATACGTGGTTATGTACATTATCGTCAGTCGGCTGGCTGACTTGCCCGCCCGGGCGTGACCTTCAACTCAATCTCGTACCTTTCCAAACCTTTTTTTACTGACAGTGAAACCGATATTACTGTCCGAATAATTACATTTTAATTTTTCAAAAATAAAGTGCTTATTCGCTTATCACCACATGGTTCACACCAATCCACTCAGGCCAATGATTATTTTTATCATTGCAACATTAATTTAACAACCTTTTCCACGTGAATCATCTGTTCATTTCTGTTTCGGTATCTAATGTCAAATATATTCCCGCTAATACAACCAACAGCATCTTACTTATATAAACTTTTGGTGAGAGTCCTTATTTTATACGATTGTGCGCACAGTTGACTTGCTTAAAACTAAAGTGTGACCAACATAAGCGTGGCCTTCATTAAAATCTGCACGCCGTAACACTTCTATTTTGGTGTCAAATACTTGAACACGATGCATTATGAGTGATCAAGCACGTACAGTTACCGGCAGCTAAATGGGCAGAGGTTGCTTTTGTTTAAGTGAATTCCCTGCCACTGGCTAGACTGAGTTCACGGCCCGGTCTGTGGCCAGGCGACAACGGTACGGCACGGCGACATACGCGCGGACGTAAAAACATTTAGTCCTTTACACTCCATAGCTGCAATTTAACTTGTCATAGCTGATGTTTGTACAACAGCCAATAGCATAGACAGACCTGCGCGCGCATCTCTTCCCCCCTTGTTTGGCTAACTGTATGCCACGGCACATCTGTTGTTTACAGAAGTTGAAACAGACTTCGTGGCGTCATGCCTGACTTCTTTTTTTTTTTTTTTTGCCTGCCGAGGTTTTGTGCTTATTGAAATTTACAGATGTGATATTCAAGACTGGGGCAGTAAAATTAACATCGCGTTAAATGAATCTGCACAATCTGAAGACGTGTTAAGTGAGGGATAGGTGTATTGTTATGTTTAAATTTTTACATAAAAACGTCTGCTTGCGTTCAATGTATTGAAAATCAAACTAAAGTGTAATTGCATCTATTTTTGCAAATTTCATAATCTTGGTCCGATTTAACTTTGGGTTGTGCTATAAAAACTATTTTACGCTGAAGGAGATTTAATAATACAAACATGCAATGCTTGCTGTATCAAAGAAGGTAAACATTTTGTAAAGTACTTAACATAAACATAAATTCTGAAGTTATTTTAGCATTTTAAAAACATAATGATGTTGGAAAGTTGAATGGATTCGGAAGCAAGAAATGGAACTCACCAGGAAAGCAGACAATTATTAAAAAAATATTTAAATATCACAGGACTGAAATTTTCATGTACTATATTTAACTTCTGATGATTCTGTGTTAATTTTCTCAGTTAAAATTTTCTGTTTTGTTGTAGAACATGATTATTAGATTTCTAGTGTATGTAATTAATAACAGAGTTTGATGTTTATAGGCTTTTTCATAATACCTCCCTATTCTCCAAAATTTTTGCTTATCCATTGTTTTGCTGGCCCATTTATCTATACTGATATTATATAGAGGAAAGATTTGTTTGTTTGTTTGTATTGAATAGACTCCAAAACTACTGGACCGATTTGAAAAATTCTTTTTGCATTAGAAGCCAACATTATCCCTGATGAACATAGGCTACTTTTTACCGCGTTTTTTATTAACCACATTATTTAAGCAACATATTTTAATTTTTCTATCTTTGTAATTCAGTAACTAGCAACTGTCCGTCGTCGTGGTGTCTCTCTTGACGCTCGCGTTCCCACCACCGCCTGCCTCTGCTACCGCGCCCCGCCCACCCCGCTCGGCTAGCTAGGCAGCAGCATTTCACCTAAGGGAGGGGAGTCAATGTCACTCTCACGGCTCACTCGCGCGGTCGCCTCCCTACGCAGCGGTTGTGTGCGATTTCGTATATTTTTCCTTGAAAATATTTTGAATTTTTTATAATTTTTTAATCACCACTTCATATACAGGCTAATTCCTGTTCAACACTTTGTCTGTTTTTGTTGTATGAGTGTGCACGCATGACACAATTTATTTAAATATAAAAGATAGACAGAGATAGAGTGATATATATATAGATTGAGATAGAGCGAGACAGAGATAAATTGAGATAGAGTGAGGTATAGAGAATGAAATGGGTTAGATAAAGAGATATATTGATGTATAGAGCTATATAGAGATTTATATATAGAAGAGATAGAGATAGTGTGAGGTATATATGTATATATGTTGATATAAAGTGATAAATAGCAATAGAGAGATACATAGATATATAAAGATGTAGATAGAGATAAATATATGTTTAAAGAGATGGATCGATGATTTGTATATTTTTCAGGTGATGCTCTTCGTTTTATTGGTGTACAAGCACCAAAGGGGGTGTTGACGAGGTTTGTGGCTTATAAAATTCATATCTGCAAATTTTAAAAAACTTAAGAATTTTATGTCAAGTTTATTTTATTTTTTTAAACATAGTACAAATATATTAATATGCTAGTCTTAGATTTTTCATTCAATAAGCTTGGCACTATTGTACAAGTTTCGAAGTACTGTCAAGAACTTACTGTTAATGGAGCCTTGTACAGCTGGCAAGCTGAAATACCTCAAATGTATTAGTTACAATATTTTACAAGAAGTGTTTTATGAGCTGTTTGAACTTAAGTATTTTTTTAATAACGAAGACATGACTGAATGATTTGTCTCATTGTTATGCAATTTTATATTTAAAAGAATTGTTAAATTTTGTACTTACATATATGATGTTAATTGATTACTTACTATGTCATAGAAAGTTTATGTAATTGTTAATTGTAGGAGTATTTAACTCAGGTTACTTTGATTTGAAGGGCCTATGTTATAACTATACTCCATCTGAAAGTATTTTGTCTTTGATATAGAGAAATGTTAACTAAAACTATGCATAAGTGTGAGATGTATTCTTTGCTTCAGGATGTGAATTTCTAACTTCTAATTTCATGTAAACCTTATTCATGTCATTGTAAAGAATTATAGGGTAAAGTGACCGAATATTGGATAGGTTGCTAATATCGGATACCAGGATATTTGACACACGGATGCTGCACGCTATTTGTGGTGTTATTAAACAGTTGCCTTTAAGTACTCTTTGTACTCTTAAGTACTCGCGAGAATGCGCGGCCGTTGTCACCAGCGTGCCAGACGCCATTATCGTTTGTGTGTTTTATGAAGTTTCGAAATTTTCAAGGAGAGTTTTGAACTGCAGATTGCGGGTAGAAGGTGGGTAGTTACAAACCACATCTATACATTAGATCAAACTACAAGTGTTGTAGTTTCATGTATAAGTGTTGTTTATGCATACACAAGTTTGGTTTTGACACAGAAAAATGTAACAACCGAAGTTGTATGATGCCTAATATCGGATACTGAGGGATGCTGAATATCGGATATCCGATAATAGGGCTTCAATTCTAATTTTACCGCAAAAATTTGCTCCACGAAAAACAACTTTGAATTATCGAAATAAATTTATTAAAACAGTAATTATAAATTGGGAATGTTAAATAAAAATATGTGTTGTATTATTTAAATAATTTTGACGACCTAATTTGTACATAATTTTCGTGTGGCATTAAACTTTAATGTTTTTAGAGATTTGAACCAAAAAAATAGTCAAGCCTACTGTTGATAACCCTGTCTGTTTGATTCTTGATGGACATTACTCCCATACAAGAAATTTAAATGTGATAGAACTAGCACGGCAGATTGGGGTGAAAATAATTTTCCTTCCACCACATTCGACACACAAGCTACAACCTTAAGATGTAGCTTTCATGGCTCCATTTAAAAGTTTTATTCTGCTTAAATTGAACATTGGCTGGATGCCTATCCTTTCAGAGCTGTTTCTGTTTACCAAGTTGGAAGTTTAATGGGACGCGCCTGCATGAGAGAAGCTACCATGGAATCAGCTGTAAATGGGTTCAGAAAGTGTGGTATATCGCCATTTGATCCACTAGTCTTTGGAGAACAAGATTTCCTCCCTGAAGAAAAGTAGAATCACAAAACAGGTCAACGTTTGGAACATGAAAATGATGTAACCATGGCTGGAAATTACTCTACCTATCCAATTTGATGAAGGATCTGAAGACAGGACAAAGGACCGAGAAGGAACAAGCTATGATACATCCATGGATGAAATCACAGACATCCCAAAAACTTGTGAGGCTCAGAAGAAGAGAAACGCTGCAGTTACAATCAGCCCGTTCCATTTACGTCCATGTCCTAGGCTACCAGGGCCTTCTAAAAAGAGTCGTAGGTCTGGACAAACAGCCGTCATCACTTCATCTCCATACAAGGCACAGCTTACAGTCTCTCTACAAAATGCAGAGTTAAGGAGACGTAAGCAGAATCTTCCAACGAGTTCCAAGAAAGAAATTGTAAAAAAAAAAATCTTAAAGGGAGCAACAACGTCCATTTTTAGGAAGACAGCCTTGCCGAAATCATGTGGAAAGAAAGGAACTTTAAATGCAAATTTCACAGATTCGGAAGATTCAGAATTGGAGGACGAACCACCTCTTGTTTCAACGGATGACAGCGACAGTGCAGATGAAGAGTGCCTCTACTGTGGTGTGCCATATCACGAAGATCATTCTGGATTCGGTGCATTCGCTGTCTAGGATTGGTACATGAAACATTTGCTGTAATTGGTAAATACAGCTGGAAAACATTTGTTTGTGAAAACTGTGGTTCGTGATTTAGTTAATTTGTTTGGCTCAGACAGACGTTTAATATGTTCCACAGAACTCAGGTTCCTTGCAATCAATGCTTGATATATTTTTAGTTCTTTTTCTTTAAGTCTAACAGTTATGTATTGTACTTGATCAACTGCCGGGAAGAATTATGCCTTATTTCATAATTTAATTTTGAAAACACCTACTATCCGATATTAGGAACACCTAGTATCCGATATTAGGCTACTTTTTTCCAGAACTGATAAATGTTATTGTTTTCCTTTTTATTATTCTAATATTTCCGTGAACTATTTGCGTACTTGAAATACATGTCAGTGTAAACTATGTTTAACAAAGCAAATAATGGAGTAAATTGTAATTCTTAATATAATTTCTTTCATTAAGAAAATTTAAATTTTAAAAAAGTATCCAATATTCTGTCACTTTACCCTAAATGCCCGTCAGTACATTGTAGATTTCTGTGTAGCTGACACAAGTTTTAAGTTAACTAATTGATACTCTTTTAAATGTTGTTCAAATAACTAAGGAATGTAACTAAAAAAATTTTATTTTGTTGTGGAACGCATCATTTTTAGCACATGCAAATTACATAAAATGTGTAAATATTTTTGATGTTGAAGACTATGCATAGTCGACTAATTGAAACAGAAATTTGTCATGAAAATAGGTTTTAAACCGTTGTTTATTTGTTAATTTAGTTTTAATTATTTTTGCATTATTTGGTCTACTAGTGTGTCTAATTATAGAATGCATAATAAAACTACCAGCTTGGCTGAACTGGAATCAAATAATGCTTTGTCCTATAAGCAGTCTGCATGTCTATAGGATGTTTGACTCGTGAATTTATTCCATGGTTATTTTAAACGAGGAAGAAAAATGTCCAAAATATTTTAACAATGTACAAAAATTCTTTTATGTACTGTGCTGATGATAAACTATTTAAAGTGATGTGGTAGCCTACTTTGGAATTATATATATAAAGTTATTATTTGGAGTTTGTTTGTATTTTAAGGAATGTTTTAGCAATAAAATCTTTAAAATGAGTATAACGCAACAGAACATTGACAAAAATGTTTAAGGAAGCTGGAATAATTAAAAATAGTGTGAAATGTCATGTGATGTGGGCTAGTACATATAAAATAAATACCATCTCCAATTTTCCCAGTGAGTAAATAATGGCAGCTTGTTCATATTGAACCAATATGTACATAGTATTTGGCTTTTCAGAATTGATTCTTTAAGATCAACTGAAAATTTTATAATTTCTGTTTTGTAGCATTTCAAGTTAAGTTGGTTCTCTTTTTTTTGGTGTAGCATGTAAAAAAACCTCAAAAAATTTTTTCTCTTATTCTTCAGTTCCCAAAACTTTGGATCTGATGGGAAATTTTATCAACTCAGCACTTATTGATGAAGCTATTATCTCCAATATATCTAATTTGAATTTTTATAGTTTTGTGGGATTCTCACACAAAACTCAAAAAGCCAATGTTTTCTAAGCTTTGTTGGGGCTGGTACATACAAATTTTTTTGTTAGCTGACTCACAAAAACTTTTTAAGTATCCATCTTTAGCATGGTGTTGGTCACCATAATATATAACATTAGTATCAGTCTTACTTAATCCAGGAACAAAATAGTGTTTGCAACTTCCCACCACAACCACAAATCTATTGTGGTGTGGGCAAATCAAAGTACACAGGGATTTAAAGAATATTATATATCTACATATTATTGTGTGTTTGTATTATGAATTTATAGAATATATATATTAGTTAAAAATAAGTATGCAGTGTTAAACCATTATGAAACAAATGTGCTGGTGGCAGTCATGAATGCAATGCTAATTTTTCTCACCAAGAAAATTTTACTTATGATAAAGTTTATTTCCACAATTTTAGTAAATGAACATTTTTTTTTTAATTTTTCAAAACTTAGTTTTCTATTCTTAAGTAAAATATAATTTTGCCTAGTAATACAATGTTCAGGACATTACGTGTACTCAATGATCTCTATCAACCTCCCCTCCTTTTTTTTCCATTTAGTCAGAACATATTTCAAAATATATTTTTTCATTTTCACTTGTTTTTCTACTTTTACTTACCACTTACTCTGGTTAGCAACTTACCCTAGAGTATTTGTTACTAACAATTTTGGAAATTATAAGCATAACATGCTGCTTAAAGTGCTAGAAGAAACAAATACTTGCTGATACCATGGATCTATTTTCTTCTACTGGCATGTCTTGCCATTTCCCCTAAAATATAAGTGTATTAAGCTGTTGTATTTTGTTTAGATAGGTCACTGTCTTGTATAATTTTGTAAATTTTTTAGTGCACACAACTGTAATGAAGATGCAAATTACATGCCTATTACTTACAGAACTTATTTCTGTCTAACCTAACTGCATAATGTAAGTTTTATTTAAAATTTTGATAACTGCACGTCAGACAAGTGTAACTTCATTAGTATTTCAACAATTTGCTTAAAGCCGAATTTAAGTTTGTGTATGGAAGTTTAACCTAATGTTTACTTACACATTGTAACTTGTTTCGGTTTATTTCATGATACTGTAGAGTTAAGATTATTCATAGACATAATACTGTTTAAAAAGTTATAATTTTTAAAATTTGATAGAATGTTGGAACTTCATGTTTTATACGATTGTTACATAAATTTAATATAAATTAATGATTTGTTGTATCACTTGAGCAAAAATCTGTGAAGGTAATATTGGAATTTAATTTTTATTGTGTTGGTGATAGTGTCAAATATATGCTTGTTGGTGGTTGTAGAATTGTATATAGTTTGGCAATACATTTTAAATTTAATAATTTTTAGTAACTATATCTTAAGGCCATTTATAAATAAAGTAAGACTGATACTTTATGTTATATTACATTATTGGAGCATAGCACTTGTAGTTATGTTTTTGTGACTTTTAACTTCCATGATTGAAACATTTTAGTCATTAAGATAATGAATGTTATTTAGTTTTAATAGTTAATAGACTTGAGGCAAAAGTAAATGAGATATGACAGGTTACATATTTCATGCCTATTATTGAAAATGTATAGTCATTAAGTTATAATATTTATTAGTAGTTTATAGTAAATACAAATGTGAGTCAATCTACTTCTTTGTATGTTTAACTAAGGCTGATTCTATACAGTTCCTTTGTATGAAAAAAGACTGTTTCAAGCATTTGCCTTTCAAGAGTACAAATTTCTTGTATAAAAAACATTGTTTGGTAGTTTGTATTTAAGATACTTGTATTATCTTAGCTCAAATAAAAAAACGTTTTTACATTTCCTAACACACTGTTGTTTGTATACTTACATCATCCTTTCTGATGGTGGAAGTGCTTTGAAAATTTTCATTACACGGAAAAAAAACTTTCTTTCCAGGGAAATGAGAAAAACCAATCATATCTGTCTATCCACCCATTTGAAACATGAAATGATATGTGAAGAACATTTGCAACAGCATGCGCCGAGCACACAGGCACGGAAGTTAAATGTACACGGTAGGGTGTCCTAAAAAATACAAAAGTTTTAAAATGTTTACTCTCGCCCACTAAAAAGTTGTTTTGCTAAAATATGACTTCTTTTAAAACATTCAATTTATTTGCATAATATTTAAGGGTCCCTCAACAAAGTTATTTCCATGTCAGAACTAATGTTAAAATCATGGATTGGACTCGCTCACTGCGGTGACCACTAACATGAACTAGCATGTTTATTTAAACAGTTTGGATGATCAGGGGTTGCCTTTCGGTCAACATCAAAATGACAACAGCAAAGTTCATTGGGCTAGATGCATATGTGACTGATTTCATGAACATTCACCCACCCTATTACATCTTGATTTGCATTCAAAATCACCTGTCTTGAACCCCACTGGAACAGCGGGTAAAATGCCGACCGACATCAGCATCTTCGCAATTTCATGGAATTGCACAATCAAATCCTCAGCAAGTGGTTTGAGCGTGTTCCAGTGGTCCAAATTGTTTCCCCACTTCAGAATGACTTCAAACTGACACAGCACTCACAGTAGATTAAAAACTGCTCACTGAACGCCCTAAGAGCACTGTGGTCGTGGTAGTGGGAGCTCAGTTGTGAGAAGGCCTCCGAAGGTGGACATTGTTTCGCTTGGCTCCAGATCAGCGGGAGGGCGACACGCGTAATAAAATGGACCCTGTCTATCCAAATTGAGGGATAGCTAACTGTTTTTAGACTAGCAGCAGGAAGTCACGCGGGCCTTGGGTTAGGGGCTAGGAGCTCGGAAACCACTCATCGCTGAATCATATTTAGCTCAGGCAAATTAGACATATGCTTCCCGAAAAATCGTCCAAAGCTGGAAAGTGTTTTAATACCTTTTCGGGGTCCCAAATAAGAGTCCTGTGAGTTTGCGACGGATTCTGACTTCTGCTTAAGTTTTGGGAGTCAAAAAACCGCGGAATTTTCGCACTTTGTTTAGTTTTTCGCTTATAACTCCTAAACGACGCATCCGACAGAAAATTTTAAAGCTTTTTTAAATTACATTAAATTATGCTTCGAATGGTGTTTGGTTCATCAAAATCGGCCTAGCCGTTTAGCCGCAATCGATTTTCAAAGTTGGGCCATTTTTACCAACTTGGGTAAAAAGTTGATTCTTTGTTTAGTTTTTCGTTTACCACTCCTAAACGACGCATCCTGAAAAATATTTTACTCATAGCTTTGTTTAAGAGCATTAAATTCTACGTCGAATGGTTTTTACTCCGTCAAAATCGGCCTAGCCATTTAGCCGCCAACGCTGCTGTTTTGTCACTTTGGACCATCCACTCTGGTTAAAAGCAAGGAAAATTCTTGCTTCTGTCGGCCCAAATAGCGAGTTGAGTTATGTTGCCGTGTGGCTTGGGGGTTTTCATTTGCTCATGTCCTACATGGGCAAAATTGGCTTCATTATGGACGGCAGCGGCCTCCAATATTTGTGGAGTGTTTGCTTCGCGATGGCATCCACAAAACAATGATGTCAGGCCACTACTATTCCAGAGCTGTATGAGCTCATATATTGGCCCAGCTCGCTTTGGCCAAAATAATTCTACAGACGATGTCCACATCTCAAGAAACAAAGCTGACAGACGAAGAGACTGATGCACTATCGTATCTCATAAAGGATTTTACATCAGAAATATTTGACATTAACAACCCAAATGTTGACAGTCTTATGGAAAAGTTCAAAAGACAATTGGAAATCTTAGAGGAACGAGGAAGCACAGCACAGCTGTGGGTGCAGTATTTCAGGATGGTGTCAGTCCTCAAGCGATTTATCGAGGCTGAAAGAACTGGGAATTGGATGTTACACCTGCAGAGCATAAGAAACATGATTCCATATTTCCATGCCAGCGGACACTTCAACTACGCAAAAGCTAGTCAACTCTACCTGCAGGATATGGAGGAGCTCAATAAAAAAACTGACCCATGCTGAATATCTACAGTTCGTTGTACAAGGTTACTTCACAATAAGGCGTAGCGAAAAGCATTGGTCCGGAATATGGTCAATTATGACCATTGAGCAAGTGCTCATGAGAGCAATATCTTCTTGTGGAGGGCTATTCCGTGGGCGGGGAATCAGCGATGGGACTCTAGCCCGGTGGATCGCTGGCATGCCCACTGCATTGGATGTTTTTCATCAAATTGAGAGTACTGTGAGGTCTCCTTCTCAACATCCGATCAGCATGTTGACACGACAAACTCCAGAATACGGAGGGACGACAGCGATTTGCAGAAATTCAGCGAATGGTTTCAGTGCCATGACCCATTCCCTAAAATGAGTTCCCTCATGTCCATCAGCACAGGAGTTATAGCAGATAACAGCATTAACTGCCACAAATCTTTTGAAAAGGGCACAGCCAGTATGAAAACCATTGAAAGGAAAAACTTCAAAGAACTTCAACTTAACAGAAAAAATCTAGTGGTGCCTTTACGAGCCGTGAAGGCTACAGCAAAGATCAACGGAGAATCAGCCCCTATCAGTCCGGACACGATTTTCCGCCGCATTCCATTTCACATGAAATCACAGCTTCAGCTTGAATCGTACTTTGGATTCGAATTGGCCTCGTACCCACTCCCACTGTTTTATGATGATGGCATGATGCGGAAGAGTAGAAAATCTGAACTGTACAAGCTGTTCACTCCAATCAAAGTGGATTTCACTGTCAATGCAGACTACGTAGTGGATGGTGGTTTCCTCCTGCACAGAGTTGTGTGGAACAGCGGAGAACAGTTTTCCAATATCATTCACAAGTACGTAAATTACGTGAAATCCAACTACAAGTCTGACAGTATCAACATAGTTTTCGATGGATACCCAGAGGATGTGGCCGAGAAGAGTATAAAGTCTGCTGAAAGAGCGCGAAGAGCCCGTGCTATGTCATCTTCGTCGGTTATATTCCAGGAACATACCAAGGCCACAATGCCGAAAGATCGTTTCTTGTTGAATGATCACAACAAGAAACGTCTCATATCGATGCTGACAAACAAACTGATGGACGAGGGCATTCACGTGAAACAAGCCTTGGAAAATGCAGATTCTCTGATTGTGAGCACAGCAATGGAGAGGTCTATAGAGGGAGGCAATGTTTTCATAGTGGGAGAGGACACCGATCTGTTGGTCCTGCTCTTTCATGTTGCTGTCTTTGAAGAGCCCATCTCCAACGTGTTCCTCATTAAACCCGGGAAGCAGAACCAGGAAACTGTCGTTTACAGTCCGAGCAATTTCCGGCTGCCTCAAAACATGAGAAAGCATGCCCTGTTTCTCCATGCCTTCACGGGGTGCGACACCACATCCTCATTTTTTCTGCCAGGGGAAAATTCAAGAAATTCATGGCAGACCAAAACCTCCTTCATCAGGCCTCTATTTTTCATGACCCGATCGCTACTCCTGATCACGTTGCAGAGGCAGGCGTTCACTTCATAAAAACCTTGTACACGGGTGGCAGCAGCAAGTCCCTCAATCAAGTAAGGTTTGACCTCTTCCAGAGGTTGCTTTCAAAAAAGAATTTCGACTTGGCGTCCTTGCCTCCTACAGAAGAGGCTGCTCGCCAGCACTCCTTCAGAGTTTATTTACAGGTGCAGGTATGTAGGAGTAATGTACTAGATCCAGAGAGATGGGGATGGAAAATAACCACCAATGGGTTAACTCCCATCACGACTGATCCACCGGCCCCGCAAGAACTTCTCAACTCCATATCGTGCACATGTAACAAAGGGTGCAAAGCAGCTTGCTCCTGTAGAAAGGCAGGGATAAAATGCACCACCATGTGCATAACCTGTTAAGGGCACGCATGCCTCAATTCCATCTCTTAAGACAAGGATGTTATACTGGATGCCACCCAGTGTGACGAGGAGATTTATATCATCAAAGGAGAGCAAGAAATGAATCCTCATTCTCAAGATTTCGAGGATGAGGAGCTAGATGACGTGATCGGCGAAGAGCGACCGTCTTCTCCTAAACGGCGAAGAAATCATCAACATGAGTACCTTGTACATCTTTCATAATATGATCTTTCATGTACACAACTAATACATCTTTCATGTACACAACTAATACCGTTATCGTTTACATGTATACATCTTTTGTTACCATCAATAAAACATTATTCATTATAATGCCTTCTTATATTTTGAAACCACATAACATCATTTTGGAGTGTCCAGGTGCGGATCCAGTAGGAGGCGCGCGGGGGGGGGGGGGGGGGGCACGAATCCTATAATTTCTGAAACCCCAGAACAATTAATATTTCATATTTTATTAAAAATAAGGATTATACTTGAAATTCCAAAGGGGGGCCGTGCCCCCCTTCCCTTCACTCTTGGATCCGCCCCTGGATGATTGTCATTAAATAAAACATCATCAAATGATTCATATGATCCATTCAAAGGGCATAATCAACTTTCTAGCCTAGTTGGTAAAATATGGCCCCACTTCAGAAATCTATTGCGGCTAAACAGCTAGGCCGATTTTGACGGACTAAAAACCATTCGACGCAGAATTTAATCCTCTTAAAAAAAGCTATGAGTAAAGTTTTTTTTTCAGGATGCGTCGTTTAGGAGTTGTAAACGAAAAACTAAACAACTTTGAAAATCAATTGCGGCTAAATGACTAAGCCGATTTTGACGTACCAAACACCATTAGAAGCAAAATTTAATTTGTTTTAAAAAGGCTTCAAATAAAATTTTCTGTAGGATGCGTCGTTTAGGAGTTATAAGCGAAAAACTATACAAAGTGCGAAAATTCCGCGGTTTTTTGACTCCCAAAACTTAAGCAGGAGTCAGAATACGTCGCAAACTCACAGGACTCTTATTTGGGACCCCCAAAAGGTATTAAAACACTTTCCAGCTTTGGACGATTTTTCGGGAAGCATGGCCTTTTTTTGGTCTAATTTGCCTCACCTGGTGTTCGTCCGGCTCACATGACAGCACGGAGCGCAGCTTAACCCATGTCAATGCTACACAATGGCGTTCTTTCACTATGGCTACCATTTAAATTTCTCCCTCAATTCTGTTTATTGTTGCTTTAGACACATGCAGACACTGCACAAAAAACTAAATTTCTTTACTTTTAAAAATGATTCTTTTGACCCAGTTGCCAAAAAATAGCTTTTAATACTACAAGAAAGATGTGAATTTGTACAACACATGGCTGTGGTAATTTTTGCATATATGAAGTAATTTTTTGAGATTTTACAAAGTATTTCTTGCAAAAATTGGTGAATTATTTATATTTTTATTGATGTTTCATTCATGCATAATTTTTTAAACCATTTTAAAGTTATTCTAATATAAAAAAATTTGTCTTTATTTTGTTTTAATGCTTATAATGTGCACAGTTAATACTGGAAAGCTATTCCAGAAACAATTTGTATATAACCTTAACTATTCAAGGTACTGGGACAACACAAAGCATAAATGCCTGCATAATAATCCAGACCCAGGTTTACAGTGAACACTATTTTATAGTGATACAGTTTTTTTTCATCTAAATGTACGATTGTACAGATACATGTATTTTACATGAATATTTCTGTTCAATTAGCAAAAAATTTTACAGTGTGTATATCACACATGCACACATCTTGTGCATTGTGTGATACACACATAAATATAACTTATATAGTGCTGTATTCTTTCTTAGCTTTATGTCTGCATGCAACGTCAAAATAAGTCAATATACAGCAAGATCACAGAATGAGTGTAAAAATAAATTTTTATATTTCTCAAATTTTTCAACGTAAGTTATTGCCTTTTATTAGCCAAGACAAAAATTGTTCCAGTGCGTGTTTTTTTTAAAAGACTGGTGTATTTGTCCTAAGGGTTTGGTAGAATAAACTGTTTCGTTATATTTGAAGAAATAATTTATTCAAGACTAAATCACTCTGATAAACAATGGACTATTTCTGCATGAAATTTTTATTTATTTTTCTCACTAGAAAACAAATTGCACCATATACATCACACACATCATGAAACCTTTAGCACAAAAAACTATGAATCGAATCAGCATTTTCGACGTGATAACGTCTTATATATCGATGAATGCCGGCTGCGCGCATGAAAAAGCATGACTCATTGTCACGTTCTGCCTGAGCCGGGCGTGCAAGAACCAGCCAAGCACCGTGTGTGAAATCTTCTATAATATCAAACAGGTTAAGGCAGGCTTTTTAAAAGCAGCAATTTAAAAAATTTGATTAATCTGTCAAATTTTGTCTTTTCAAATTAACAATTTATTGACTTTGATTTCAGTTTATTTCTATAACTAATTGTTCATTATTATATTTAAACAAATTATTTAAATTAAATTTGCAAAAACTGTAAGTAATATTTGAAAATTAAAAAGTATGCAATTTTTCATCAATGTTTTCTTATGACGTCATCACGTAAAATTATCGTCCGTAAACCGACTACAGACAAACCGTTTTTTTTTTATGAATCTTTATAAAACCAAAACACTTGAATTGTTATCTTCCTCATGTTCCAAAACCAAATAGACGACTCAATTTCCGGCGAGGAGGCTGAATCTGAGTTGGTTCGAGGCTCATCTCTGGTAAGACTGACCTTCATATATTAGCACCGAATCTGTCAAGTAGTCCGGAGTCCATTAGAACCTTGGAGGTCCCATCACATTTAGCCTAGGTTAGCTCTGCTGTGCGACGTTGATATTCAAGTTTAAATAATTATATCTAATTTTTTTGTTTAATTTTTAGTTATGGGTTTATATTGTTACCCATTTTATGCAGTAATGCTTTTCAGAGGGTGGTGCACAATTTAACTGTAAAATTCATGAAAACGCATCTTGCCTTAGATGGAATGTAGATATTAAATGTAACGTACACAGTCACGATGGTAACAATATTTTATAAATGTGTGAACATCAAGTTTCTCTATTTTTTTATTTCTAGGGGAAAAGCCATCCCAGTACTTTATAACTGATTTTTGGGATATGTACGTAGAGAAACAAATACACAAAAACTATTACTATATGCATACACGTGTATAACACTAACGAATTAAACAGTATACATTTTTGTATGGCCCCGAAAGAAACATTTTGGCCTGCTGCATACCAATAAATTGTCTTTGTGAAAACCATACACCATCTTCTCTATTACTCATGAAACTGTACACTAAACGACTATTCACTTAATTAACTCAAACATGTTTCCATCTTGCTGTGTCACATACTCGCATGCACAGCTCTCGTGTTAAACAAGGAATCAAGGGACCTCTCAGACTAATCTTCAAGTCATAATGTACTGTCCCAATGGCCTAGGAGTAGAAGGTTCCACTCCAATAAAACATCTTGACTGACAATTCCCGACGCCATTTCGTACTGTCCCAGTGCCCCAGAAGTAACAATTTATTGCATTAATGACTATCAGCTAAGTATGTTTAAAAAATACTACTTTATTAGTCACTAAACTATGCTTTAAACAAATACTTGTGCTTAACACACCCACAAAAAATTCTAATTTATGGTTTATTCACAGAACCGTCTCTCTTGCACAAAACTAAATTTCCTGAAGCTGCATTTTCTCGTTCATAGCTGCCTAACAACATATTACAATACAGTAGAATCTCGTTATAGCGAGCACGGTAATAGCGAGAACACGGCTATAACGAGGTATTTTTGAGAAATTTACCGTGTGATCGCTTGAAGCGCGCTTTTGTTATTTGTCTGCTTTATCTCTACCCCTCTCGCTCGCCACTAGACATCTTGCCGTTGACGCCTGTCACATTCTCTAGCCGTGCAGTCGCCACCTAAGTACATGGCTTAAATATGTATGTTTTTGTTTTTATAATCACGTATTTTCAGGTTTTTTTTGGTTGTTATCTTAAAAAAGAGAATATTAAAAAGCCGCTCTAATGAGATTTAATTGTTTCTTGGTTAAGAAAAACTATTAATTATCAAATATTGTTAATTGTTTATATTCTATTTATTATTATTTACGCGACGTCATACTGTACGCGTACGCAATACGACTGGATTCGTTGCTGCAACATAACATAGCATATTATGCGGTATCAGAAGTAACGAGTAACGTAACGATAGTAACGAGTACTAATTGTTATAGTAACGAATACATACAGGTACACATTTTTTTCGTTACTTTTACACCTCTAGTAGGCACTACCGTATTTATTTCAGAATCGCTAGGGCAGTTTTCTTGTAACTTTTGTTTCGGTCAGTTGTTTGGGTATCTGTCCGGGAAAGGGGTGGTGATGGTTTGAGTTTAATCCCAAATTTATTTTCTAAAAAAGTTGACAGGTTTCTTTAAATGAAAAAAGTATAGTTTTCCAGTGACTATTTTGTTTGAGGCGTACGTGCGTTGCCGCAACCGCACTCCTGCTTTTTTGTAAGAAATTAAATCGTCGCGCTACACTAGCACTACCTGTTAGCAACATCCCAAACCAACATGGCCGCCAGCAGACAGCCCGCATCGACGATAGATAGCAGGACAATGCTGTGTCGGCCGCAGGCTGAGATGCTATACTTACGTGGCTTGGTAGGGTATTCTGGTTATTTTGACGCAATCGGTGATCGCATCCGTACTTATGGGGTATCGTTTTAAAGAGAATTCACACATCTGCTCACAGAAATTAAGATTTCGTTAATATAACCTGTTATTTTCCAATTATACTGGTTTAAACACAATTTTAAACTATTTTAGGTTAATTTTTATTTTGTGGGGGCCAAAATTTGTCTAATTCGGTTATAGCGAGGATCAAACCCGGAACCGTGACACCTCGCTATAACGGGACTCTAGTGTATATGGAAAATCTTCAACCTACCAGTTCACATTTCAAGAAGTTCTCATTTTCTCTAGTCTTATAATAATATTCTTTTATCTGTCAATTACGCAGCAATCCTAATCACGGTGATACTTCCCAAATTTGCTACTTGCAGGAAACACATTGAGTTTGGACGAGCTGTGTACAATCAGAGCAGAGAAGTTCATAAGCCTTAAATAATGTGCTTTTATTAGTGTTTTATTGACTTCAGGGGTTAGGCATCAATGTCCATTCAACAAATAAAAAACCGTCCATTCAGTGTGTGTTGATTGTATTGAAAATAATTAGACACATGTTTTAATACACCAGTGATATTGCTTCCTTGTAGAATACTGTGTACTGTTCATATTTTAAAGTGACATAATATGTATGTTGTTGATATGCCATTGACGTCCCTCGGCCTATAGTCCCTAATTCCCTGTGGTGAACTGTCCTGTTTTGCCCATGTAGCTCTCGTCGGTGAGGAAGTGAGTTCAGGCCAACGTGGCCGGGACCGGAAAGTAAGGGACCAGGAGGGAACTATGCGTATGTGGAAGGAATGGTAGATGGTAACAAGGATAATGCGATGATGTCCGTTTTCACGAGCTCCTTTTATTCCGTGAAGAATCCTGTCGCAGCCTGGCCGGCACGTCGCGAAACGAGCGTCCTCCTCTGCCGCGACCCGGACTCCCGGAAACAAACACTTGGAGACAAAATGAGAACCGGCGTAAAAGCGAATGCGGTCCCGTAGCGAATCGTACCGGTTACGAAAAGTTCAGCGGTGCTTCGTAGCACGTACGCGACTCGTGACGTATGCGTAGACGACTCTATGACGATATATACAGGTTAAGAGAGTAGGAAGGTCCAGACGTGCACAGCGTGCGTCTCGAGCGGAGTGAATGGCGAAGTTACGAAGACGCGATCTTGTTAACAAGGTTTATCGCGAGGAATCCTGTCACAGCCTGGACGACCACGTCGGTAGACGAACGTTTCATCCACGCTGCGACCCGGACCCCGTGCTACTTCTCGTGGAGCGGAGCGAAGCAGGTCCGCCCTGTGCGACTCCCAGCAGACGACTGACTCCGCCATCTGCGCGCCGCTACGCGCGGGCTGCGGAGGAGGGGAAGGGGAAGCGGGCCGGCGGGGAAGACGCGACTCGCACAGCGGGCCAGGCTTGCCGATCTACATATGACATAGCATAAGCACTTAAAACTATATACAGAAATCCCGAAATGCAAAGTATCAAAAACAAAAGGACATTTTAAATTATTAACAAAACTTAGATACTCGTGAATATTTACAACGGAACATAGTGACAATAAGTATAAGATATTAGAAATTATTTACAGCACACAAGATCGGTTTTGGACGTCCCAGGGCGCACGCGGGTGCGTCCCTGCTCGTAGCACTGCACTTAGGTTGCACTAGTAATGCAAGAGAGGACGCTGACGAGGCATGACGGCCTGAAGGAGCCGAGGCGACACTTGGGTCGACGTTACCATATTAACTTATATAGGCCTAATAACACTATTGAACACTAGCAGACTCGTGTAAGGCATTTCCAAAATAAAAATTTTAATACCTTAATTGTTAAATAAAATATATGAATTACTGGTTAGTGTTGTTACTTAGGGCTATAGACTGAGAATGGTAGGCATGGTTACTTCATTCTTTTAAGACAGTTCATTGTGATTTTCGTTCATTTATGAAAACTCATTTACACCAACAGTTTAAAATTAATTTTTTTTTTCTTTCAAATCATGATAAGCCACAATTCTCAAGTTGGCTTTTCATTAGTTACAGTTAGCAAAAAAGTTAAACAAAAAAGATGTGATAAAATCATCATCAATTTTATTTTTCAAGAATTTCACTCAGACTTACTAAAAAAATTTATCTAACATTACATAATTACTGTAAAATGTTAATTTTAAATAATATCTAATATTTGTAAGCTTAAAAATATTTGTCAATTTTGATAAAGAAGCAAGGGAAATTTTGATTAAGAAGACAAAATATAATTGTCAAAGCCACTGCGTAAATAATACGTGAATGACTAACCATGTGAAACTTGTATTACTGCGATAGCTGTTTACAACCTAAGAAGTCATAACAGTAACATAACAGTAACGTAACAGTAACCACATGGATAGCTCATGCTCGAGGTGGAGGGCCAAGTGGTTCAAAGAATTATCAAAGGCGTCGTGGCCAACAGGGATGCGTTTCTTGGGAGTCAAGAATATTCTTTACTACAAGTTAAATGTAAATTTTTTGAAAGATGTTTAAAAAAAAACAGCCATTAACAACCGAATGCCATTGAATAATTTGAAAAACTTACATTTTTTTTGTGTCTCACAGAACTCGCTAATGGAAAATCAAAAATAATTTTGATAGTTTGTATAGAAAATTTAGCTGTCAGTAATGAGATGTTTCTTGAATCACCTGTCAAAAATCAGCACTATTTGCAATGAATTTTATTTTGCTGTGTGTAGTACAGCTGGCATCATTGCTTAAAACTTGAAAATGGGGAGGTTTTTTTTATAATGGGTCTTTTTTCATTTACAGCTGGTTTAATATATTTAACCCATAAAATATTCTTATACATATAATTTATAAAAACATTAATTGAATAAAAATATTAAACTGTTACAGCAGATATGCTTTGTAGTATTTTCAGAATATTTTATTTCACAATGGGAGGGGTCATGTAATCACTAGGGGTAGTCAAATTTCGTTAATGACGAAATCGCGAAATTTTAAAAAAATCACTTGCACATGATGTGTAATACAAATAACGGTAAATCTGTATTGTACGGATTAGCGCCAAAAAAATCGTACAAATATGAAATAACTTTCATTATATGCTATCTTACGTCCTCTTTTCAGAACCGCCTGCGGAGATAAAAAATTCCAATTACTTTTGGAGATATTGAATTTTTTAATATTCATTTTTTGGCGATTTTTTTAAAAAAAAAATTTAAAAATCCGAAAATACCTTTATTCTGTGCTCTTTAACTTCCTAATTTCATTAAACCCGACGGAGATCAGAAATTCCAAATACTTTAGGAGATATGGAATTTTTTAATTTTCATGTTGTGCACTGACGCGGCGTTTCAGCGGGAAGCCTACGATTCACACATCCTTCTGGACATACCCGAATACTCACGTTGGCAAGCATTCTTTTCTTAAAATTAGCAAGAAGTAATTAAAAATACTTTAAAACATTGTAGATGGTTGGTTATATTAGGTAAGTATAGCTACATTAAAAAAACTGTAAAATCATTTTATAGTTGCTTAGCAAATAACTTTTTAATATGTAGCTATCCAGCGCTAGGAAACCGTTTTCATGATTTCACAGTATTTTTAATGTAGCTATCCTAACCAAATCAACCATCCACAATGTTTTGAAGTATTTACAATGTAGCTAACATAATCAATTGACCATTAGTTTTCATTAGTTGCATATTTATTTACAATAAACAAAAAAAAACCGAAGATGCACGATGCCTCTCGTCTGTTGAAAGAAGGCTTGCCAACGTGAGTGTTCGGGTATGTCCAGAAGGATGAGTGAATCGTAGGCTTCCCGCGTTCACCATTGTTGCTTGTTTACAAGTATGATTTTTTTTTTCCGCGACGTAGTTGAACGACTACATCACGTAAAAAGAAAATTACGTGAGTTCCTACTGTTCATCCTTTTTCCCGGTTTGTTAGGTCAGGTCAGCTACATTATAAATACTTTAAAACTAAACAACCATTAAAATTAATTTTTATTATTTTTAATGTCCGTTCAGTTTCAAAGTATTTATACTGTAGCTGACCTGACCTAATCTACCTTTGTCCCGTTTTGTTAGGTCAGGTCAGTTACATTATAAATACTTAAAACTATACAAGTAAAATTATTTGATATTATTTTAATTTCCGTTTATGGGAAGTATTTATCATGTAACTAACCTTACCTAATGGAAAATTTATGTTATTTAGGCATTCACGCACACACGGCAAAATATAAAATGGCGTCTGTGAAATGATTACATAGGGCTTGTATTGCAAAATAAGAACGGCGATATCTCCAAAAGTAATTGGAATTTTTAATCTCCGCAGGCGGTTCTGAAAAGAGGACGTAAAAGAGCATATAATGAAAGTTATTTCATATTTGTACGATTTTTTTTGGCGCTAATCCGTACAATACAGATTTACCCAAATAACCTTACATGGTAGTGATAAGACGTTAATATTAGAGGTGGGTCGAAAAGTATCAACCTGATACTTTGTCACTGATATGCGCCTGTATCAGGAACGGCAAACGAGTACACTTGAAAAGTATCAGAGACTTTAGTATCAGTTCAGAATTCACCTGGAACAACACCACGGCCAATGAGCGCAGTACCCGATCGCAGATAACGGTCACTTGGGCGGAGCTTGTGAAAGGGGAGGGAGCAGGAACGACGAATAAGGGATAAAGAAGGGAAAGAATGTAGGGGAGGAAGCGCAGGGGAAGGCGTTGAAGCCTTGAAGGAGAGGCGCAAAGCGATATTGTTACAAGCAGGGCTGCCACTCATGGGTTTTTCCACCCAGATCTGGGTTTTTCCAATGGTGTTTGGGTTTCTGGGTTTTTAAATAATGAATTCCAACAATTCTAGGTTTTTTATAATTTTAATTATTTTTATACCTAAAACAATAATAAAGTTAGTAGCTACTGTATCTGTTGCAATATCTGTTTGATAAATGCAAACAAGTCTATGTGTTTCACACACAAAAATACATAGTATAAACACAAAACTAGTTTTCAAGAAGCTAAGTCGAATATTAAATTAGACACATTCTTCAAAGAGGCTTGCAGAACACAAAACCAATGCAACAATTAACCTTCAAACCAATCTTGTAGAATCAGACTCTGAATAAAGACTAACGTACATGATGCAGTTTTATAAAAACAATTACCGGTTTAAAGAATGCAGTGATGGTGTTTGTTTTGTCATGTATATATTTGTAGGTTTTTTTATGATATGTGCTGGTCCAAGAATTACTTATACAGCCATTTTGCTGCAGTGTAATTTTCTTGTATTGGTTGTATTTAACCGTTTTCAGTCTTGTAAGGTAATTAATTGTTTTATATTAAAACCAGTTATGTTTATATTTTTGAATTGGTACGCAAACATTTTCAACGATAGCATTTTAGACGCATCTGGGTTTTTTACCCATGTGTCTGGGTTTTTTTGTAGGTTGACGCCGTCGTCGGTGCTCCCTCTGAGAGCACAGGCCGTTATGTGTCCTCAACACCTGATAAGTGCCGCGCCCCGAACGCGCCCGTGCGCGCAACGTAGTGCAGTGCCCCGAACGGCGTGACGTCAGTCACGGCCTCCTACGTGTGCGAAGCGCCCGGCCGGGTGTGGCACTGCGCAAGGGTATTGTTTATTCATGCATTTGATAATATATACAGAAACTAATAAATCTAAAACCATCAATAATCAATGTTAATGCAATAATCATTTTATAAAGGGTTATAATTCACAAAACTGGCCGAAGTCATCTTCCCGTGCTCCGCAGTTTTCCCGCGGAATTTCCCCCCTCCCTGGCCCCGGCGGCCAGGGAGGTTAGTCAGTCGCCATCCAGCACTCGCCCGGGCCAGCAGCCCACGCACGGGGAGCCTTCAACTTTCGCGCCAACATTCTGTAACTGCAATAGGTAATTATAGTCCAATCGTTTTTATATCAGCTCCCCGGTCGGCCCAAATCGGCCGTTAGCGATCTCGCGCGGTCTATTAATAAAGTGTGTAGTCCATCCATGGACCTTTTATTTCCTACGTAATTAATTAGGTGGCCCCTAGTGGCACCTGCGCCTCACGCTATAACGTCCCACCTCGGGACATAGTTCATTGCCCACGCAGGGCGGCACTGCGCCAAACGCGACCACAAACAGTCGGACGAGTCATCAACTGGGACATGCCACGGCCACGTGTGTGATATCGTTGAAGATTCCACCGTGTCCGTACCCAGCTTAACGTGGCCCTCGCCACCACGCGGACTAGCCACCTGTGCATATCCTCCTGTGCGGGACTTATCACAGTGATTTAGTGCAATGTGTTTTCATAAGTAAATTCGCGGGACCTACCGCCCTTATAGTGTAACGTGTTTTCATAAGTAAATTCGCGGGACCTACCGCCCTTATAGTGTAATGTGTTTTCATAAGTAATTGGCGGGACCTATCACTCACGCACTTCGCGTTACGTCCACGGACATTCGCATAAGCCAGAACAGGTTCATCGTGCGCGGAGCTTAGGTCGACGATGAGGCGGCCAGTTACGTGATCGTGTGACGTGTAGATTGTGCTACGCAATAAAACAACTACAAGTATGTGCGTGTTTCATTAATCAGGCGTCCTGGGAGGCCATAACAGCCCGGGGGGCCTTTTGTCGCCACGTCCCTGCCTGCAGCCACGAGGCCAGGAACCCCGCCCTTGAGATCCAAAAGTTAATCAAACAGTTAAAATTCACGTAGAATCAGATCAGGCAACGGGGACGGCGTCAAGGTTATCTAGTTTTTTCATGAATATCAGAGTGGCAGCCCTGGTTACAAGTCGTTTTGTTTATTGTCCTACTTCAAAGTACGCTCAGTGTGCAGTGCGTGCACCGTCTCGTTCAATAATAAAACTAATGAAAATTTAATATTAAAAAGTACATTAATACAAGATATAATATTTATATTTGTGCACCTAACAGCTATGAAAATGCAAATAAATTCTCAGTTGACACTAATAACAGATGTAATCAACATATGGACTTTCTTTTTTCGAAAACAATTAGTAACTAGTGTTTTCATACATTAAAAATTCACGATTTTATCAAAAATAAAAAATAAAAAAACAGATAGGTACATTAGTGAGCATACTATATCAATGTTTTTTCAAATGTTTCTTCAGATTAGTCGATGATTTATAACTCAGTTTTTGTTTACACAAATTACAATTAGCAAACTCATTATTTTCCGTGAAAAAATTCTACACAAATGAAGTCTTTTTCGTGCACTTATCCATTCCTTATTTCACTATAAAGATACTAACTACAAAGCATGACAGCCCGCAACATGGTGAAACACGGCCAGGACGAACTGCAGTGAATGTTGAACTGATTGATACTGGTTGTATCAGGCGGGCATGAGAGTATCAGAGGTAGAGAATTACCAGGCGTGATAAATAATGTATCAGATTCTCCTTCCGGTCGCACGGTCTGCGTACGCGGAGCTTTGTTGCCTCCTGGGACCGTCTGATACAGAAGTATCAGAGACTTGAAACATGATACAATGCTGTATCAGTATCAGGATATGACAGATACCGAAAATTTCTGTAACAACCCACCTCTAGTTAATATACTGCATTTCGTTTTAACGAAATTTGCTGTGATGCGCGAAATCCGTAGTTTTTCACGAAATATGACGAAATCGCAATATTCGCGCGAAATTAACCTTTTTATCGCGAAAAATCACGTTGAATCATTCTGGAACTTGCACAAAACGTTTATTATTCCAAGAGGTTATATGCGAGACGCCATCTTTGCTTTTGTTTTTCTCTAGCACCCATAGAGTAGAGTGTGGCAATAAACATTATCACTTTAGCTACTGGTAGACAAATCACAGATGGCGTTGGTAGTTACGAGTGTCGAAATGTTCTATGATTTTGTTTTCACGAGTGCGTGTCTGTCGAGTTTAAGTTCTTTATTTCCGAGTGGATGATGTCTCTCTTCCGCATCTATGATCGTTTTCCGTTGAAAGTTTTTGTGTCATTTTGGTCATATTACCGTGGTCACTGGATAAACGTATAAAATGCCGAAAGTTGTGTTTTCGAAAGAGCTAAATAATATGACGATAAAGGATTTTACGTGTTCAGTAAAGAAAAAGGCATCATGAAGTGCAAGTTCTGTAATGTGCAAGTCGACTGGAAAATAAAATACACGTGTGAAAAACACTGTAAATTTCGAGCATCGCACTAGGTGAACAAAGCATCGGGTTCTGGAACTAAGCGTCAAGTTACTCTAGAACCATATATTTCACGAATGAAAATTATTACATCCAGACGTACGCCTACTCAGTCTCCGTCGTCGCACACGTTCCTACGAGACGTAGAAGACCATAAAACGGCAAAAATGACATTATTTTGCCGACCGCAAATGCGTCTGGTGACGCAATCGTCGATAGGCCTTAACTCAATCTTTGTTCCTTTCTCTGAATCGGCCAAACGCAGTCCAGAAAAATAGCGTCACTTCCATATTAGCCAATCAAATCATAACTTTCAAAATGCTAATTGTTGTATTTGGGCGTCCTAGCCGAGGCGACTAATTATTTTCGTAGTTGTCACGGCAATGCACGAAAATAAATGCCGGCCAAGAGTGCCAACATATACATGAACAAATACAGCACACGCAGTTGAGGCGGTGAAAAACGTAAACAAAAAAAAAAAAAACAATATTCTGTACTGTTGAATAAGTACAGTGTTTTGGTGGGGACTAGTTTGCAGGAAATATATAATAGCTGATTTTCAGAGATAGGTAGTCAAAATGGACTTGAGCCACTAACGTTTCTGATCAGTTTCCGATTTTGTTGTATGTAATCTTGAGAATTTTAATTACAAATGCAGCGTGCTAAATTTTAGATGTGAATGTACTTCAAAACATTGTTTTTGATAAATTTCGACCAAATAAAACAATTATTCCATCAAACATATACATGTGTATAAAATTATAATGACGAAATAGTTATTTTTTCTAACTAAACAATTTTTTTTCACCGAAATTTGGCACCGAAATAACTCTTAAAGTTAACCAACCTCAAAATCACACCATACGAAACTCTAAACTCTCAAATGCTTCCACGCCAAGTTTATCTGAAAAATTTACTATCATGCACCAAAACATGCGCAGTTTGAGAAATAAAAAAATTGAACTTGAAAATATTCTATACTTGCTGCAACCTGACATTCTATGTTTATCAGAGCATTGGTTAAAACAGGAAGAGATTTCCTGTTGTCATTTCGATAAATATGTACTTGCAACAAGCTATTGTAGAGATAAAGTTAGTGGGGGTGGAGTCTGCATCTATGTAAAAAACAACACAGCCTTCAAAGTCTTAAAACTGGAAAACTGGTGCCAGGATAAGGTTATCGAGGCAGGTTGTGTAATACTACCTCATCTAAAATCTTGTATTATTGTAGTTTATAGATCACCTATTACCTCTAACTTAAAAAAATTTTTCACAAGTATTGAAAAAATCTTAGTTATGACAAGGAAACAGAGCAGATATCAAATAATCTGTGGAGACTTTAATATTAATATGAGTGAAAGTAATAATAAAACAGACACTTTCAAGAACCTCCTCCTACAATTTAACTTAAAATGCTCAATTTCTGAACCCACTAGAATAACCTACTCAAATAGAAGCACCCTAGATAACATCATAACAAACATAAATCACATACACTACACATCTCTAAACTATGTAACAGCTCTGTCTGATCATGATGCCCAAATCATTGCACTAGAAAAATCTATTTTAGATAGTAATATCAAAATTAAAAAGTTGTTTACAACTTACAATATAAGAAAATTTAATGATGATAAAATTACTCTTTTCAATAACCTGCTACAGAAGGAGAACTGGCAAGAGGTATACTCTCAGAATGACTCTAATATGGCGTGGAATGTGTTTTCCAACACATTCTCACGGATATTTGAACGAGCCTTCCCAAAAGTAACAGTAAAGGATAAAAACAACACTTCCAACAAATGGATGACTAGAGGACTTCACATTTCATACAATAGACTTAGATCACTCTACCAAGAAAAAAGGAGAAATATAAGTGAAAGTCAAAAAATATATATAAAAAATTATGAAAAGATATATAAAGAGTTAATTAATACAGCTAAAAAGCTATATAATAATAATATAATAGATAAAGCACCTAATAAGTGTAAACAAATGTGGAATTTAATAAAACAAGAAACTAAACAAGGTCACTGCCATGTAAATCTATCTCTAAAAATAAAGGACTGCCTAGTTGAAAATCCAATTATAATTGTCAATGAGTTTAATAAATTTTTTACAACAGTACCTCATGAACTAGTAAGGCAAGCTGACCCACAAATAGCTGATATTACCATCCCTCAAAAAGACAAAGGTTCAATAAACATAAACCAAGAATCTATAATTTTCAATCCAATTACTGAAAATGATATACTTAAAATAGTAAACATTCTAAAAGCAAAGAATTCAGCTGGCTTAGATGAAATACCTATGACCATAATAAAAAAATGCTGTTATGCCATTAAGTATCCACTAACATATATTTTTAATCATTGTTTACTAAACGGAGTGTTTCCTGATAGGCTAAAGTGGGCTAAAATAATCCCGATCCACAAAAAGGGAGAAGCTACTAGTATGACCAATTATAGGCCTATTGCAGTACTTTCTTCTTTCTCAAAAATTCTTGAAAAAATCATTGCCCACCAGTTAATAGCATTTTTAGAAAAATATAAAATAATATCACCAAATCAGTTTGGCTTTTTAAAAGGGAAATCAACAGAACAAGCAATATATCACTTTATAAACAAAGTAGTTGACTCTTTCGATAAACAAAACCATGTCTTAGGTATTTTTGCTGATCTCTCTAAGGCTTTTGATTGTGTAGATCATAAGTTGTTAATTACAAAATTAGAATCATATGGGGTAAGAGGAGTACCACTTAAAATATTTCAATCATATTTACATAACCGTTATCAAGTTACAGCAATTACTCATAGAAATAACAATGGAAGATTAATAGAATACATTTCGCAAAAAAATCCAGTAACCATTGGTGTACCTCAAGGCTCGATATTGGGGCCAATATTATTTATATTATTTATCAATGACCTTCCACAAACAGTAAGATTAATTAAAGGTGAAACAACTATGTTTGCTGATGATACAAGTGTAATAATATCAGGAACTGAAAAAACAGATTTTATAAACATAACAAATACAGTGATAAGTGAACTCAATAAATGGTTCCAAAAAAATAAACTTGTCCTCAACATTTCTAAATCCACTATAATGAAATTTTCACGGTCAAAACATTTAATTCTGGAAGACGAAATTAAGCCTATTGGAAACAGAAAATTGGAAATTAAAAATGAAATAAAATTTCTTGGTTTAGTAATTGATAAAAATCTATCCTGGAATGTGCACATAAACACTATTTCTAAAAAATTAAGCACTATGTGTTATGCTATGCAAACCATTAAAAATATTTGTTCGACTCAAGCTGTCCGAGCTCTATATTTCTCAAACGTTCAATCTATCCTTGAGTATGGTATTATTTTTTGGGGAAACTCAAGTAAAGCAATTAAATTATTTCGCCTTCAAAAAAAAATACTAAGAATAATAAAAGGTAAAAATAAAAAGTACCATTGCAAACCTCTCTTCAAGGAGCTAAACTTTCTTACACTCCCCTCCTTGTACATATATCATACCATATTGTTTGTAACTCAACATATAAATTTTAAACAAAATAGTGATATACATGAATATAACACCAGGGGTCAAAATAAGTTACAGATAGTAGGGCATAGAACCAATATATTTGCACAAGGCCCGTACTATTGTGGCATAAAATTAATTAACAAACTTCCAAGACAGATGATAAATACTAGAAATGATAAGAAATTTAAAAAGGAATTAAAAGAGTATTTAACTAAAGAAGCGTTCTACTCTGTTAAAGAGTTTTTAGATGGGTGATTCATATTTTTTGAAAAGTGATTATATTAAATGCTCTGCAAATATAGTTATTGTATCTGTTTTGTATATTAAATGCTCTGTAAACATTGACTACAAACTTAAAGACTTGTCTCTTAATATTACCTTCGTGGGCCCGCGACTCACACAGGTGAGCCCGGGCACGAAGCTAGTTCCAGTTTATCACGGGAGTGGCCGTTAACCCACTCAAACTCTTCGACGACCCCCAAGCCCATGTAGGGATCTTATTTGCAAGTGCCGCAACGTAACACGTTATTAATTATTCAGTGCGAGTGTGTGTAGTGTCAGCGTATTTGTCCAGTGTAATTGTATAACTTGTGCCCATCCACACTTTTTTAGATGCGGGATTAAAAACCAGCACCGAATTAACGTTTTCTTTATTTCATAGAGGCCCCCTGAACAGTTAGGAAACAGTCCTCTACACTGTTTAAAGCCAGTGCGTATTAAAAGCAGGGACTCCCTTCCACCATCAACAGCCGCCGATCCTAGTGGAACACGCAGGGGCAAAAAACCCACGACCACCTCGGTTAATACTCAAATTAACCTGGCGCCCGCTGGAGATTTCATTAAGAGCCACTAAAACCACTAGGACTGCCCCGGGTCTCGATCACGAGAACGCGGGTGACGGCAACACAAAATACCTAACATATCACGATGCAAACAAATTATGTCAGGTCTTGTAAAAATGTATTTCTTTCGTATACATTTTACAATCATAATTATTTCCCCAGTGAATATGTGTAGGATCTCTCGACCTACTAAATTAAAACATTAAGCTTCCTATACCACAAACTAATTCCATCAGGATCGGATTAATTTGGATATGTGATACGAAACTATTAGTACAAAAATGAAACCTTCACCAGTGAAATGAAAATCGACAAGTATTTTCCCGAAACAGGGTCTATATTATTTGATTATGAAATAAATTTATGAAAGAAATAACTGTTCTCTAGCAAAAATGTCATCCCTATTTATTTGTTTGTATAGAATTACTTCGTTAGTTTTGGCTTAAATATATAACCTAACAAAATCACGAGTTTAAATACAAGAGTAAAGTTGAAAACACACGGTTTTGAATCTTAAATTTTATTTATATGGTTTAATACAAAGCAGGTTTGATGTCGAAGTAGTTTTTGGATAATTTAATTATATCTGTTGCAAGATAAAGTTCGCGGCATATTTCATTATTGCAGCTGTAAACATTACGATTCACAATACAAACAAACAGCTGACTAACATTCTACCAGAAAAAAACTGTCTCGCAACAAAAGTTACCAAATTCTGGTTTATTTTATTACCAACACACCCATTATTAAACCACATGCTTCATCAGGTTCCGGTTAGCCAACTGCAGGCTAAGTATGGGTCATAATACACCCCTAGTTCGTTAACAGGAGGCTAGCCTAACATGAGGGCTATTCTCCGTTCACTCTTAGCTGAGTTCTGAAATAAACAAACACCGCCGTATCACTGCTCCGCGTCAGCAAGTGATAGGCTGAATTCATCTGGCGCGCCAAGCACTAGTTGCAACACACACACTTCAGTACAGTCGGTGCTAATAAAATAACGGAGACGTAATATAACAGGAAGCACCGTAGCACTTTGTTCAGCGTAGGTGGTTCATTTGCGAAGAAAAAACTATGCACTTTACGCCTAATAACCGTCTTCACAAAATCATCACAAGTTTTTATAACAGGATACTCAAGTTTCCTTTTCTTCCCGGAAGATGTTAATGTCCCGGTGTCCTGTAATTCTTTCCTTGCACGAAGCACACTGCTCTTCGAAACACGCCTAAATTCCGCAGTTAAACTCGCGATATCGTTCACACGACAATCCGGATATTTGTCTGAAAATGTTTTAAAAACATTCAACACAGTAGCTTTCTGTGCACTTTTCAAAGGCGTTCCCGTTCTGTGTTTTACAAAACTCGGTCCGACGTCAGCCATAACAAACCGTGCGCGCGCGAATCCGAAATGCAACTGTTGCTAGGGATGCAAACGATACATCGATGTTTTCAAAACATCGATGTATCGTTCATGAAACATCGATGTTAGCATCGATGTTTTGAAGAGCGATATATCGCCGATGCATCGACGAAAAAGTCCAAAAACATCGACATCGTTCATCATTAAAATTACCCTAGTTATTTTATAATATTTTGGCTATCATTTCATGAATATTTATTGAATATATAAAAAAAATTATGATACGACATTTAGTTTTTAAGATACAATTTTTTTAACTGTCTATACTTACTATAAAAACCTACTTTTTAAGTAGGTATCAAAAATGTTGTAAATACTGAACTATTTGGTTGATTTCAGTATCAATTTTTTCCCAGTATTTTAAGATGTGTAAAATCATTTGGAAAAAATAAATAGCGTTAAAAAAATTTGTTTACTTAAGAATTTTCTTTTAAATTTTGAAAAATATAGGGTAAAAGCAGCGAGACTACATGGGCAATTTCATAGCTTGTTGTACATACAAGCTATTGATTGATACCGATACGATCTCGCTAGCTCTATCGAGAAAATTAATGTTACATTTTAAACCTGCACATACTCTTCATGTTTTATCCCTATTTTTTTTTAATTAAAAATAAATTGTGTACAAAAAGTTTATTTATTTTAAATAAGTATTTTTTTTACTACAGTTATAATAACTAAACATTGGCAACTTTTGACCTTTCTTTTTTTGAGTCTGGTCAGTAAATTACAATAGCTACAATTAGGAAAATCGCTTCCAATGTATATTAAAATTTATAACATTTCATAAAAAAATTGGTTGTCTGTAAAGTCGGTTTACGAACGATAGTTTAACGTGACGTCATAACAAAAAAACATTGATGAAATTATTGCATACTTTTATGAATAAAATTGAATAATTTTTATTGAATTATCACTATTTTGTATGGATACAAAGGAGAGAAATTAAATCTACAATTTAATTGATAAATTGTCTTTTATTTGCACTCATTAATTCAAATATGTTTAATACTTTAACGAAAAGATTATTATTATAACTATAACTTTTATACATGTTTGCTATTTAACTTCTTTAAATCTGTGTTATTCTGTTAAGGATAGGAAGATGATAGGAAAAGTAGGAAACGAATGGGAGTGTTTCAAGTTTAATGTGCCTTCAAAAAGTCAAATCGATGGTTTTTCCAATCGAGTGGAAGAGAGATAGATGCGGCGCAAGCGTACAATGAGCGTAACGGGACATAGCGTAACGGGACAATGTGTAACGGGACACAGCGTAACAGGACAATGTGCGTAACGGAAAACTTTTTCGTGCGTGCAGCTGGTTTTCATCGATTTATTAGACGTCACGTCAAAAAAGAGTTATTTTTAAAATGATTTTAGACTTCTTAAAATACTGGAAAAAAATGATAAGGATACCAACCAAAATGGTTTAGCATATGCAACATTTATTTATACTTAAAAATATAAGTTTTATAAGTATCGAAGACTAAAAAAAAAGTTTCTTGAAAACTAAATGTCGTATTGCAATGGTTTTTGGATAGATAGATCTCTCATGATCTGTACTATTTTCAATATATTCATGAAATGATAAATAAAAACAAAAAAACAAGGGTAATTTTATTTTAAGTAAGCCTGTGTCTTAAGGCTGCAGTCTGCCCGGGCACACACACGGTGCGCAGAGCTTCAGGAAAAACGTGATTTTAAAACTACTCAAGATATCCGAGTGGGGTCTGTTTACGAAAAGCATTTAAGTGTTCGCTGAATGCTGAAAGGTACTTTTGAATTCGGATTAAGTTTTTAAACTGTGTTTTTAGTAGAGTGAAAATGGCTTGTTTTCGGAGTAATTTTTAGGCATAAAACAACCGATACAAAATCTTGAAACCACTTAAGGGCAGTGTAGAAGTACACCTTTATCTTCATTTCTCGGCCATATAATGTTACGGTCACCGCTCATACGAATGACGAGAAGACTGCGCGCCAATTGAGAGGAGACACCGCGCTAGAAGCACCAGCGAGCGTCGCGCTTATCATCCCACCTCACTAACACACATAAACCCTTAACATACGGCCAGCTTTACATACATTTAAATTACGGACATGCCCTTTTCCACAAAAAAAAAAAAACTATACATTTACATTTAAAATTTTGATTAAAACATTAATCAACACTGAAGTAATTTTCTAGATAAATATCTACATACGAAATGTTAAAAATGTGTGTTGTGAATCATTGTGTTTGCTATTGTTTCTGCTTCTGAAATTAAAATTCTTGTATAGTTTGGACCAATGCATACATCGCTTGTGGCATTACTTCCACATAACCAGATGTCCCCCCGGCGACGTCACACACTACCAACCAATGGCGCGCGAGCAACTGGTGCGCCCCTTTCATTCATTTCATTTCGTTCGTGGATACTCGGCCGACGATACGTGGAGTCGCGTTCGCGCGTATTTCGGGTTGTGCAGTGCTACTGGATATTGCTCTCTTCATGATTTGTGTACTTTTGGATAAGTAGGTAAGTAAAGTATTATGTTTATAAATTATAATACAATCATTAGTCTTAATTAAATTTATTTGAAACGCACACAGTCATCGAGTATTTTGATGATATGCATACTATAGTTTATTATACATCCATGTGTGTGTTATTTAAATGATTCATGCAAAACCAGGAAATTTAATATAATACAATTATTTAGACTATGTCATTTCAGTTTAGCGCTGTTTGTTACGGAAAAAACGGAAGATTGCAAAATAAGAAAAAAAACCTTTAAAAACACACAATTGCACAGATAACAAGCCTAGATCAGCCGATGTCGAACAATTTGACCCAACAATGAACCTTAATAGGTATTTTGAACATAATACCTGTTTATTTTCATTGTTGTGTTAGTATGTTTGCTGCGTTGCCAATGCTGTTGACTGTCTGCTTTTCCTGATATTGTTGAAACTGTCCCATCATTATTAGGCCACTGTTCGTCTGTGTTTTTTTTTGTGACTAAATTTCTTCCATGGAATTCTTGTGTTGTCTGATATTTTAATTTTGAATGTGTTCGTCGATTCTGTCGTCGTTGTGTTGACACATTCCTCACATCCGTGGCGGGTGTTCGCCTGTAAACACGGTTCAAAAATGTTATAAGTAACCCAGTTAATAGGCATGACCACTTGAGTAGTTTTTTCAACTAAACAAGTGCTTGTTACCCTTTATTATGGTAATCAATGTGCGTTCATTAACATTTTTAACGCGTTAGCTGTTAAAGATTAACTTATACAGCTGATAAGAGGAAGGGTGTAGAAATGCAAGGTAGGAAATTCTTATAGCTTATCCACCAGTATTACTTGTCGACAACAGTAATACTTCGGTTGCTTTTTTCATTCTGCCTTTATCTCTCCCATAAAAATTAGATACTGGCGCATGTGAGACTTCGAATGTTAAAAAGTATGGGTTGGGAATACAGGGGTGGACAGAAGGCATCATGTTTGGGGAAAAAGTGGCGTAATTATATTTTACTCTATGAAGTGACTTTGTTTGTCATCCCATGGGAAAAGATAATTGCTTGAGCTGTCAAAATAAACATCGCCGGCGGCAGTAAAAACAAAAAGTGGTGTACATCTGGTCGATCGCTGTGTATATCTACTCGAAAAACATGTCATAGCATTTCAGGATAACTAGAGTCCTAATGTCTTACGTTTAGAGCCGTATGTTTTCTACCTGATACATACAAATTTTTTAGTCACTTTTGAACGAAAATAAAACACTGGCCGAGCGGGCCAGTTTTTTGCCCTGTTTTGTGGATTTAGTATACAGCTTTTATCAGTTTGCTGACAGTTGTAAAATGTTTTTACTCTCTTCTCGGAAAAATTAAGTAAGCCGGTATTAATGTGGTTGTTAACAAGTCCAAACATCCACGATAGGCCACAGCGCAGAGGGCAGGCAGGGATTGGCGAGGAGAGGAGGGCCAGCAAACATTCCATGTTGACATGCTACGGCCGGAGGTTATTTTGGTCGTTGCATTAAAAATATTTATTATTTAATGGCACTTAATTTATTAAGTTCAAATATACAAAAATCATACCAGATAGATATATAGGGTTCAAAAAGTAAAATAATAGTTTTCTTCGCCTGGAAGAAAAAAAAAAAGGGGGGGGGGGTGGTTATAAATGCCACCTCCGAGTTTTACGAACGCAATACGTGGAAACTTGTGCATACTAGAATAATTAAGGAAAAAAGTTTTAATGTTTTGAATATTTCACTAATAAAAAGTTTAGCTTTATTAAATTTAATATGAATATATTGTATTTATAGGTTACAGGTTAATGTTGGAGGGAATGTAATCTTTATTATTATTTATTTATTATATTGTTGTCTTTAAATCATCTTAAAACATGATTTTTTAATTTTTAAATATTAAATTTTATAAAAATATTCATTTATTAAGTACATATATGTATGTCCCGATTTATCTTACCTACTTGAATTGAAAACAAAAACCAATATTATATAAAATTTTAGTCACTACTTGTTAAAAAATGCTTATTAAATAACTTAGTATTTTTAATGCTTTTTCCGTGTAAAATATGTGCCAACACTGTTTACATTTTAAGAAATATAAAAAAAGTATTATCTCGTTTTTTTACAACTTATTACCATTATGTACTTTACTTATATTTAGAGACATCTGTATTTCGCGAATACATTTCCTGTCAACATATTTCACAAAAGACTGTATCTCGTTCTCAGAGTTGTGACGAATTGTGGGCGCGCAGCAGAACGGTACCCACATTCTCAGTGACCCCGTCAAGTGGAGGAGAACATTCCTCACCGACCACAGCCAATAACTATACTTAAAAGCTACAGTATGTTGTGAAATACCTTGACGCGAAATGTATTCGCGAAATACAAGTGTCCCTACGTATATTATATAACCAAAATTTTAAAATTGCTTGTTTGTTTCAATACATATTACAATGCCACCAAACAAATTAAAAAGTAAGATTTGGCTCTATTTTACCAAAACTGGTGACAAAGAAGCTGTGTGCAAAATATGTAATAAGAACCTAAAAACTTCAGGCAATACGACAAATCTTCGTGGTCATTTAGAAAAAGTACATTCGGAACTGCAATTGCAAGATACAGAACCACCTAACAAGAAGTCAAGAGGTAATACCATTACTGGTTATTTAGAAGTAGCTGCCTCAACATCTGGTACCAGTGACTTAAGGAATGATAATCCTACAGCAACATCAAACAACGATGTAAATGTCTGCTCTTTGACAAAATCGTGCAGCACAGATGATGATATTCCAGAAACAGTGTCACTTTCACAAGAAAAAACAGTTGCCATTACATCGTCAAGCATTCTGGTGCGTGGTTCTAATAAAACTACGCAGCCAACTGTTGATGATTTCATAAACAACATAAAAAGCATAACATCACAGGATGGGGAAAAATCAAAGAAAATCACTGAAGCCATCGTGAATTTTGTAATCATGGATAACAAACCATTTTCTACTGTAGAAGGTAAAGGTTTTTTTACAATTAATGAAAGAGGTGTGTCCATTGTACAAGGTACCATGTAGAGAAACAATAAAAAACCGGATTGACGAAAAGTATGAGGCGATGAGTGATCTTTTTAAAACATACATAAAGAATGCTGATAACTATTGCATTACTTATGACATTTGGACTGAAACAATGCAAACTAAATCATTTGTGGGTATCACTATTCACTTTCTGGACAAGTCTCAACTACTCAGTGGGACATTAGGTGTTTTTGAGTTGACAGAACACCATACATCGCTGTACATCACTGAAAAACTGACAGATATTTTTTCAGAGTAGAATATTTCAATTGAAAAAGTTTCAGCTGTCATTACAGATAATGACAGCACTGTTATGAAGGTCAATCGTGACATGTTTGGTGAAAAAAAATTATTCCTTGCTTTGCCCATACAATTAACTTGGTCGTAACTAAATCCATTGATGATGCTAATAACTGTACTGAATTGATAGGTAAGGTTCGAGATATAGTCAAATACATTAAAAAGAGTGTCAATGCAAGTGACGAATTACGGAAAAGACAGATGGAAACGGGATCAAAAGGTCAAGTTAAAAAAATGATACTTGATGTTCGCACTAGATGGAATTCATGTTTGTATATGCTAGAAAGATTCTTGGAGTTAGTGTCGATTGTAGGAGCCATACTTTTAACTAGAACCGAGGCTCCCCCAATGGTTTCTAGCAGCGAGTTAGAGTGTGTCAAAGAAATGGTCGGATTGCTACGACCATTTGAAAAAGTAACAAAAGAAATTTCAGGAGACAGTTACGTTACTGTAAGCAAAGTAATCCCGTTAATCATCTGTGTCCGGGATACAGTCGAAAATATGAAACCTAGGAATGAAATCATTGTACAATTTAAAAACGAAATAAAAAAAACAGCTGGCTAGAAGGTTTGATAACATAGAACATTCCGCCATTCTGGCAATTTCAACAACTCTTGACCCAAGATTTAAGTTCATGCACTTCAAAGATCCCGTCGCTAAATCAAAAGTAATTAGTTACTTAAATAAATATATAAGGAAATCGAACGTACCTACCACCCAGAAAGACACATCTGATGAGTCGGAACAAGAAGATTCAGAAGAATTTGACATCTGGAAATACCATAAGCAGTTGACACACAAAAACATGAAAAATAAGGCATCAACATCTGCTGGAACTATCAACGAAACAGAGGTTCAGACGTACCTGTCGTCTCCTGTTACACATATGAAAAGAGACGCTATTGAAATCTGGCAGGACATTAAGTCTATTTTCCCAAAACTTTCAAATATTGCAATGTTATACCTCCCCATCGTCGCCACATATGTGCCAAGCGAGCGCTTGTTCTCGGAGGCTGGTGCAACCATCACCCAGGAAAGAAATAGACTTCTAGGGCCTAATTTATCTAAACTATTGTTCCTAAATTCTATGTAAAAATTTTTGATTTTAAGAAATAAATAGTTCGGTTATAAAAATAATTTTCATTTAAAGATTTGTTATATTTAGTTTCTTAATCTGGTGATGTAAGATAGCTAATACATTGTGTTTAAAAATATCTCTGATCACACTACTTACATTACTGCATTAGCTATCATAAAGTTATAGGTATGTACTACCTACTTATTGTAATCCCGAGGTGCCATAGACTCTGGACTTAAAATGAATATATATTTTTATAGTTAAATGGCTATCTTTATTTAATGAATTGTAATAATTTACATATTTTTTAATGAGTTTCGTATCAGACATTAGTATGTGTAGGAAGTTTTTGTTAAGGTTAGTAAGTAGCCTTGTATCTAGATGTTTACAGAAGTTTCATGTATTTTCTATGTTATATTTTAGTTTAAGTTTTACCAATTGTTATTGTATATTTATTCTTATAATATTTTATTTAATATAATGTGTGTGAGAATTGTAAAATTTAAATATTTATGTGTAATGCGCAAGGAACTCCTGAACTTTTTTTTGTGTGTACACGGGAAGTGCATATTTTTTAAAGACTTTAAAATTTAATTACCTATCGGCCATGGTTGTTGAGGTACATTTTGTTTTAGATTGGTATTTGTTTTAATATAAAAAGGTATTTATTGAAACTATTTTCTGAAAATTAATTTTATGATATAAATGTTTTTTTCTTTTTTTTTAAGAAATATGGGCACATTTATATTTTATATTAATGTTGCTAGATAATTTTACAGCTATTTTTACATAACTTAACCCTGACCTTGACCTTATATATTTTTGTGATGCTTCTGTATAATTTTTATCAGAGAATTGTCACTTCCATTTTTTTAGTAAATGTAAATATTATATTTCTTTGTATGATTTTTTTGTCATTTTTACGGTGTTGTTTTTTTCATTAGGGATTAAAAATCAAGTGAAAAAACTTAAGTATTTAAATTTTGCCATGTTATGCGTATTGCCTCCTTCCTTAATGTTTACCTTTATTTCTACTAATGTTGCGAAGTTGTAGTCATTTAAATTTGTCCACAACTCTTTGAAGTTTACTGAGAGCTGGTCCAGTAGTTCATGCGGATTTTTAAGTTTTTGGTAGCAGACTTTGCTTTTAATACATGTTTTCGTTCTGCATGAGACACGACTATAAATGGGCTGTGGATATTGTGGTCAGGAACTATAATTTAAATCATTTTGGCATGTTTTTCCCGATATTTAAAAACATCGGTTAAAACATCGATGTATCGGCTGGTCAGAACGATGTTTTTTGACATCGATGCTTTTTCTTTTGAACATCGATGTTCGTGATATCGATGTTTTTAAGAGCGATGTTGCATCCCTAACTGTTGCGCCGGGCATCAACTGTACACCGTACAGTACCTTTTGTCTATGCCACCGTACACACGGCGTCTGCTAACATAATTGTAAGTACATACTTGCTGACACATTAAACTGTATTGGAAATTAATGATGAATCGCTATAATGTTATATATCAACAATTGTTATAAAAAAGACAGTGTAAAAATACTTACAAATGGTATGTAACCAAGGGACTATTTCTTGCGCACGAATAATGTGCGCGGCGGCCGGCAGCCAATGAAAATGTTTGTTTATTCCTAAACTCAGGTAAGAGTGAACGGAGAATAGCTAACTTTTAGATTTAGCCGGGGGTCATAAAACCGGCTCTTAGTAGATTTCATTATCTGTATTAATATTCTAATATAACTAATGTTTAGTGAATATTCCGTGGTGGCCGGTTCCTACTCCCATCCTAATACTCCTCTCTTCCATGGCCTTCAAATCCTGTGGTAGATCGGCCTCTACCGGGAAGATTAGATGTTCCTACCGTTTTCCTTCATGTAGATACTTTACTAATATAGTAGTTACGCTGCTTTGAACCATGGCTGCTGGTTAACGCCGTAGGCCACCCAAATTAAAAAAACAATTTTACACGTCTGTATTCCCGCGCGTTATGTTGTTATATTTTTGAAAATGCCCAAACGCATAAATATTTCCGCAGTTACGGGAATTGTATGTGAGGTTCGAAGGTTCAAAGCTATCGTGGGTTTTGGTTTGAATGGCGTACACGAACAAGCAATTTTGAAACTTGATAGATTGTTCATTAACGGAAAGCGTTTTCGGACGGAAAACCTCACTGAGGTGTTGTCAGTTGGTTCAGTTGTTAAATTTTGGGCTCACAACCTTTTGCAAGTGGGTGTTGATAACTGTGGCTGGTTCATCACTCATGCAATAATACAAGATTATCAAAGAGAATTCGGCAATAGAATTGGTGGCATTGAGGGAACTGCTGAATTCATGCAGGCACTACATTCTCACGTTGGCCGAGTAGATGAGTTGGATGACCATAATGGGAAAATAATATGTAAGGATAATTCAGGTATGGTTTGATTTTGCTATGTGAATTATATTACTGTTTTTGTAAATGTGGAGTGAACGGACTCTTAGGTGAAAATAATTCTGAAAATTTTTTTACTCAAGTTTTATTATACCGTAAAGAGGCTTTTATTAAATTAATTGGGTTAGCTCTAGTATGCGATAACTGCAATTCAGTCTTGATAGTAAGAAACTTATTATTGGGGAATAAGGTACGAGGTAGTATTTTTATAGAGGGTCTTTTACATAAAGTTAAAATAATCCGAATATACCTTTTTGAAACAGGAGAGATGTTCCTGTATCAACCCTGTAACAGCGTTTCTATATTACTACTGGGTTCTGAAAAATCGTTAGTGGGTCATTACATACCAAATCAACCAAAAAAAACTATTTTTGACACCCACCGTCTCAGATTTTGACGAAACTTGGCATGGTTGTTCAATTTATTGATGTAAGTAACCATACCAATTTGTTTTGCTCTCTCTAGTGGTTTAGATTTTACAGCCCCTTAAAGTTTATGGATTATTGGGGTAAATCTGTATTGTACGGATTAGCGCCAAAAAAAATCGTACAAATATGAAATAACTTTCATTATATGCTCTTTTACGTCCTCTTTTCAAAACCGCCTGCGGAGATTAAAAATTCCAATTACTTTTGGAGATATCGCCGTTCTTATTTTGCAATACAAGCCGTATGTAATAATTCAACAGACGCCATTTTATATTTTGCCGTGTGTGCATGAATGCCTAAATAACAGAGATTTTCCATTAGGTAAGGTTAGTTACATGATAAATACTTCAAAATAAACGGAAATTAAAAATAATATTAATTAATTTTACTTGTATAGTTTTAAGTATTTATAATGTAACTGACCTGACCTAACAAAACGGGACAAAGGTAGATTAGGTCAGGTCAGCTACAGTATAAATACTTTGAAACTGAACGGACATTAAAAATAATAAAATTAATTTTAATGGTTGTTTACTTTTAAAGTATTTATAACGTAGCTGACCTGACCTAACAAACCGGGAAAAAGGATGAACAGTAGGAACTCACGTAATTTTCTTTTTACGTGATGTAGTCGTTCAACTATGTTGCGAAAAAAAAAAAATCATACTTGTAAACAAGCAACAATGGTGGAACGCGGGAAGCCTACGATTCACTCATCCTTCTGGACATACCCGAATACTCACGTTGGCAAGCCTTCTTTCAACAGACGAGAGGCAAACGCCCGATCGTGCATCTTCGGTTTTTTTTTTGTTTATTGTAAATAAATATGTAACTCATGAAAACTAATGGTCAATTAGGTTATGTTAGCTACATTATAAATACTTCAAAACATTGTGGATGGTTGATTTGGTTAGGAGAGCTACATTAAAAATACTGTGAAATCATGTAAACGGTTTCCTAGCGCTGGATAGCTACATATTAAAAAGTTATTTGCTAAGCAACCATAAAATGATTTTACAGTTTTTTTAATGTAGCTATACTTACCTAATATAACCAACCATCCACAGTGTTTTAAAGTATTTTTAATTACTTCTTGCTAATTTTAAGAAAAGAAGGCTAGCCAACGTGAGTATTCGGGTATGTCCAGAAGGATGTGTGAATCGTAGGCTTCCCGCTCAACGACGCATCAGTGCACATCACGAAAACTAAAAAATTCCATATCTCCTAAAGTATTTGGAATTTCTGATATCCGCCGGGTTTAATGAAAAGAGGAAGTTAAAGAGCAGAGAATAAAGGTATTTTCGGATTTTTAATTTTTTTTTTTTAAAAAATCGCCGAAAAATGAATATTAAAAAATTCGATATCTCCAAAAGTAATTGGAATTTTTAATCTCCACAGGCGGTTCTGAAAAGAGGACGTAAGATAGCATATAATGAAAGTTATTTCATATTTGTACGATTTTTTTTGGCGCTAATCCGTACAATACAGATTTACCATTATTGGCATTTTAATCATCTGGCCGCAGTTAACTAGATGTTTTGTCCGATGGAAAAAAATTCATAATTTTTTTTATTTACTAACCATTTTGTCTGAAAAAGTTTTTATGTTTGGATCAATGTAGCAGGAATAATATAAAAAATGAACAAAACTACTAAGTGTTTATTTGGAACCATAAAAAAATCTCAAAGTGTAATTTTTATGATTATCAAAACAAAATGTAGAGTTTTACGGAAAAGGATAACCATGAAATCTCTGTTTTATTTTTGTTCTAAAAGATATCTTCTACCACATTAAACAGTAAGATTCGTGGGTTTTTTTACTCCTTTGATAATTTTTTTCACTTCAAAACACAAAAATGAGTTAATTATTTAATTTTGATTAAAAAGCTGCTTTGGCCATTTTTTGCCTGACTGTGTTTCTGAATTATATACAGATGATTAAAATACCACATTTTTCTTTTGGTATCCCACACACTTTTTTTATAAAATAAATTACCTTACTTGCTGCTTCCTGTTTCCCACGCTGTCAAAGCCCTGCATTCGTGCCATGACACCATCCTGTTCCTTTTCCACTCGCAAATATATAAACAACTGCCAATGTAGTTTACCTATTTTTTTGTGTTTGTGCCTGGCTGCGGACTTCACACACCCCTTCCCCCGTCTTCTGTGCTCGCCCTCTTCCAGATCCAGATGCAAGATCTTCCCAGGAGATAAGCCATAAGGCCAGCAACTGATACAATCCGTGCATAGAGAGAGAACAAGGCGGGCTGTGTGTGACCTTGTGCATGTCCGAACCTGCCTTCCCCTCACAGCAGCATTATTTAATATAGCTTCCATGTCAGTCCGTCACAGGTAGTTGCCATGAAAGAAGTAAGATTGGTGCTTATACATAACAGTCAATTAAGCATTTCAGTAGATGAGTGTTATTGATAGTATTTATGTGTTTTTATTAAACTTTGTGAGTACCAAAGTGCATTGTTGTTATGTTTTGTTGAACAATGGAGAAAAAGTGCAGTGTTGGAGAAAATACTGAAAGTGATTGCCATCTGTTACACTATGTCAAGGACAAGTCTATACAAGGTATTGAAAAACTTTCTGAAGAAGATTTGAATCTTTTGACATTAAGATGTGAATCCAACAAGTTAACAACTGTTTGCCTTCACCATGAAAGTGTGTTTTTAAAGAAGTATGAATTTTTACAAAAGGTGTGTTGTGATCCTTTTAAAGACATAAAACTGTTATTATTAAAAAAGCACTTCGTGTTTTAACTGTACAACAGAGTAGAATCATCTTATCAAAAGGGTACAAGGTTAAACCTGGTCAGAAACTTTGTGCGTTTTGCAGGAATAAACTTTTAAAAGATAAAGAAGCTGACAAGGTTGAAAGTAATGATGAGCACGAGAATGGACAAACAAAGGACATAGGACTAACATTTAGAGATGAACTAAACCAACTTCAAAAAAATACTGTAATTGACGAGCTAAATTCTTCCTTTCATGAAATTGGATGTTCACCAATGAAATTACATGCACTTGGTCATCATAACAAATCAAGTTATGCTAAAGAAAAGCTACAAAAAGTTCATGAAAAAGTAAAATAAAAAATTGAAACTGTTCGTGAAGTTGATTTACCAGAAGAAAAAAATTGTTGGAAAAAAGTATGTTGCAGAACAGTGAAGACATGGATAAACTAGTGAACATTATTAAAAAGGAAATTATAGGTGCATCAAGAAAAAAAATAAAAAACTTTTAACACATCTGATTATTCTGTTCGTAAGGCTCAACATGTGTTTAAAGACAAGGGTTTTTTAGGCGAACCAGACCCTAAGCAAGGGAAACCGCTAAGCCTTGAAACAATTGATTTAGTGAAACAATTTTATCAGAGTGATGAACATTGTAGAATTCTGCCAGGTATGAATGATGTCGTGAGTATAGGAAAAAAGGTTTATGAGAGAAAGGGTTTGATTTTGTGTAATCTTTCTGAGCTATACTCAAGTTTTAAATGGGAGCATCCTCATTTGAAAATATGTTTTTCAAAATTCTGTTTCTTGAGAGCTAAATGGTGCGTTTTAGCTGCCTCTAGTGGCACACACTTAGTACCTATGCGTGTGCACAATACACCAGAATGTTATTTTATTGATTCATGGAGCCGGTATAGAGGAAGATTACAAAGAACTGATATTGCTCATGGTTTGTGAAGGAGCAACAAGAGAATGTATGTTAAGGCATTGTGACAAATGTTTATCAAAAGATAAGTTTGTCCATTTTTTACTGACAAAGTTTGAAGAATATGACAATGAAGACGTTATTGAGTTCAGTGGGTTTCCACAGATCGAACTGTTGTTGAATTTATAGAAACATTAGTTGAAAAACTCAACCAATTAATACCTCATTCTTACATTGCCAAATCACAAGCATCTACTTTTAAAATTTTAAAGGAAACAGCTCTTTCCATTGTAGCTGTAATTTCAATGGACTTCAGTGAAAATTATGCTTTCACGATACAAGAGGAAGCCCAAGGTTACCACTGGACCTCAGATTCATGCACTATTCATCCTGTAATCATTCACTGCAGGGATGCAACTGGCAAAAAGCTTGTTCTACCTTTTTTGCATCATATCTGATGACCTCAAACATGATGGTGTACGAAATCCAAAAAACTATGACTGCCTTTTTGAAAGAGAACCACCCACACATTAAAGAGATACAACTTCGTAACTCTGTGTCTACATGAGAGAGATTTTTTACTGAGATCTCAGTGGTAATTTTTTGCGACCAGCCATGGCAAAACGAAATGCGACGGAATAGGGGGTACTGTAAAAGGCATAGCTTGGAGGGAAAGTCTTAAACGACCTCTGGAAAAACAAATTATAACAGTGGCTGAACTGTTTGACTTCTGCAAGACCAGAATTGAAAATATCAGTTTCCATTTTATTACTAAAGAAGCAGTTAAATTGACTCGTCTTGCTATGGAAAGTCGCTTCAAAGATGTTCCAACTCTTCCAGGGACAAGATCATTTCACAACTTTCAGCCACAAAATGATTCACAAACAATTGAGTCTCGAAGAATTAGCAAGGATGAAAAAGCAGCTATTATTTTTAATTTATTTAGCATTCAGCAAAACTTATCTCGTGGAATTAGAAGATTTGTACCCTGTATGTTTTATTGCTTGTGTTTATGACAGCTTCTGGTACTTTGGCATGGTGAATGAGATAAATGCTGAACAAAAAGATGTCACGGTACAGTTTCTTCATCCCCGCGGACCATCACCATCCTTTTTTTGGCCCAAGAAAGAAGCCCATTCCTCATATTATTGCTATGGTGAAACCGCCAAAAACAATGACTGGAAGAACCTATCAGTTTTCACAAGAATGTATGACAAATATCCAATCAAAATTTGACAATCTAGACGAATTTTGAAATACAATGACCTACCAGTGTTACAACCACAATAACTGTAAGCCTTAATAACATAGGAGTATTGCAACTGTAAGTAAACACACTAATGTTTTATGTAGTGTAATTTAATAATTATATTTAAATTGAACTGCAATCTCATTACTGAGGTCAGTTCTGTTCGTATTTGTGAGTAAAGGGAACAGGTTGATGTCATGGCAGGAATGCAGGATTTGACAGCATGGGAAACAGGAAGCAGCAAGTAAGGTAATTAATTTTATAAAAAGGTGTGTGGGATACCAAAAGGAAAATATGGTATTTTAATCATCTGTATATAATTCAGAAACACAGGCAGGCAGGCAAATAGCGGCCAAAGCAGCTTTTTAATCAAAATTAAATAATTAACTCATTTTTGCGTTTTGAAGTGAAAAAAATTATCAAAGGAGTAAAAAAACAGCGAATCTTACTGTTTAATGTGGTAGAACATATCTTTTAGAACAAAAACAATACAGAGATTTCATGGTTATCCTTTTCCCTTTATGAGATTTACCATTTTCCGTAAAACTCTACATTTTGTTTTGATAATCATAAAAATTACACTTTGAGATTTTTTTATGGTTCCAAATAAACACTTAGTAGTTTTGTTCATTTTTTATATTATTCCTGCTACATTGATCCAAACATAAAATTTTTTTCAGACAAAATGGTTAGTAAATAAAAAAAATATGAATTTTTTTCCATCGGACAACACATCTAGTTAACGGCGACCAGATGATTAAAATGCCAATAATCCATAAACTTTAAGGGGCTGTAAAATCTAAACCATTCGAGATAGAGCAAAACAAATTGGTATGGTTACTTAAATCAATGAATAGAACAACCATGCCAAGTTTCGTCAAAATCTGAGACGGTGGGTGTCATGGTGTGGTTGAACTGACATGGAATGACCCTAGTATGTGTCATAATACCTGTGCATTGAAGTGGCTGCTGCAATTTTTTTTCTTTTCTGTTTGGGTCTGTGTGTTTGTATTGGATAAATTTAGCAAACTGTGGTATTGTTTAGGTAATCAAATGAGTTAATGAGACTATTTTTTAAAGGTTAGGTTAATCTTTTTGAAAACAAAACATAAATGCCTTTTAATATTTTTATTTATGGTAAAAATTTACCAGATTATCTATTTTTGTGAAATCCAACATAACTGCACATAATTGCTGATTTCCTGACCAGTTATTTTTTCCAACAGACGAGCAATAATTTTCTGTTATTGCAGTGCATTTAGATTATGTTTGAAGACGTTATTAAATTTGTAGAATAAGTGTTATTTTTTTTTACTTTTTTATTTTTATTTTTGTTTAGTTATCGGACGTCGCAGCTTTTTAGAACGGAAACATAAAAAATTGTAAAACATGGTTTTCACACTACACATGTCCCTAAATTTACTTTGAAGGTATGATTTCGTAATTCCTACTAGTTTCTGAAGAAATAATTTTATATCTTAAATTACATTACCTGTGCTTTTACGCTGCTGTCGCCATTCATTCTTTACCTGTGATAAATAGGAATATATGTTTTCCATTTACCTACTAGAGACGTTCCTAAATTAACCCTGAAAGGAACGTATCTTAATTCCTAATGGTTTGTAAAAAAAAAATAACAGATTACAGCTTACATTAAAATACCTATGTATTCACGCAGTCCCTGACATTTATTGTTTATGTTTACCTGTGTGGGTTTTAAAATTTTTATTGGAGAACTCTAGTCAATGTAGGTAGGTATTGTTATAATAATGAAATTTGTTCAACTACTGTATTGGAATTGTAAGGAATTTAATGCTTAAGTTTCATGTTTGTTATTTTATTAGAATAATAATTGTATTACGAAAGGTTTGTTTTGTTACATTGCATTTAAAGTACTTACTATTTTGAGTCACGTTGTAATGGGAGCCAAAAATTTGTATTGAATTGTTACAGTTCATTTTCTGTGAGGAATACGTGCTGTGCACTGAAGTAGCTGACACATTGAATTTTGCAGTCTTTCCAGGGAATTTTTGAGTACAGCTTTCCTAATTCTGTGTCTGATATGGCTGGGGTTTATATATCCAAGTTTATCCCTGGATCCTGATGGCTTGATCCTGATGGCATGATCAGGGCCGCCGAGAGGGGGGGAGCAAAAGGGGCAAATGCCCAGGGGCCCGGTAGCCTTAGGGGCCCGGGCGCCCGGCTGGGAAGTGAAAATAAATGGCTGGAAAAACATTTTTCCCCTGCTATTAAAACATCTTGTACTATATACACACACACACACTTATATATGTTTTGTGTGTTCCTAAAACTATAGTCTATAACCAATAACCTAATCGAGCAGTATCTGTAACATTCAGTTCACACCAAAATACTTGCGTAGTAGCAGAAATGGGAACGCCAGGTACGAGCACAATAGGTTTGCTTGGTCCCGTACACCCCTCCACTTGGAGTCAATGCCATTTAGACTCCCCCTTCTGAAGTAAAGAATGCGGTGATGGGCCCTGGCTGGAGGGTGTGTCATGGAGATATCTGATGAAATGAAACATCTCAAATCAATTCATTTTTCAAATATTGGTTCAAATCAGTTGAAAACCAATCCAGCTTTTAAACACACTACGGAGATTAAAATTGGATAGTTTATTTCCAAATGTGTGTATCGCTGTTCGAGTGTTCTGCACAATTTGCGTGACAGTTGCCGAAGCTGAAAGGTCCTTCAGCAAAATGAAGGAAATAAAAAATGTACATCGCTCAACCATGTCTCAGGAAAGGATTAGTGGGCTCACCTTGCTTGCCTTACAGCCTCATCTCGCTCGGTCATTGAACCACGACGATGTAATTAACGATTTTGCTTTGAAAAAGGCACGGTAAACCGATTTGTTGTGATTACTTCTGAACTATTTAATTGTTTGTAAATCAATATTATTGAGTAGCATAATCCTTTTAAATGCATTATATGTTTAAAATTTTAAATAATATACTACAGTGTATGATTATTCTGAATGTAGTGATTCGATATGAAGTAATGACTGTTTTGTTGTAAAACATTTTGAAGTGTTTTTAAATTTAGACATTTTTATATAGTATATGACATTTGAATAGTTGTGTTTTAGTAGGATGTAAAATATATATCATTGTTATTTAAAATGTGTCATTTATGATTTTGCATCGAACTAAGGGTATTAAATTAATTTGTATAAATTATTAATATGTATTACAAATTTTTCAATGTAATGAACATGGTTCAATGTGTTTGATGTTTTCGAAGTAATAAAATTTATTATTACTTTAAATATTTTAATAATATTTATATTCAGAATAAATTATTATACTTATGTATTTTAAACACTCATATAATAATGCAATTTCTGATCACCATTTAAGATTTTTTTATTTTTTTTAGCAATATATACATCAAAATTAATTATTATTTGTATTTTGTTGGGATTAATAATGTAAAAGTGCACTGAGATAATACATGCAAATGCTCTCTTTTTTTTTTGCGTAACTAGGAAATCGTTATGTATGTTCAAATGAAGGATGCAATTTTACGATATTATATATATTTATGGTATACATAGTACGTAATAGTGGTAAGCAAAAAAAAAAAGGAAGGGGGCCCACTACCCCAGCTGTCCAGGGGCCCACAAATTCTCTCAGCGGCCCTGGGCATGATCCTGTGGTACATGATTCCTCCTGTTTTAATCCAGTATGTCGAAAGATCCTATGGCATAATTCTGTTGGCTTGATCCTGTCGTACATGATGCTTTATGTTTTAGTTCAGTATGTCGGAAGATTCTGCACATAAAAGAATTTGCGAAATAAGAAAGAATTATGAGTTTAGGTTGGAAAAAAAAAATCTTTTTTATTTAACTTATGATCATAATTCATTAATATATGAAAATATATTTTTTTTATGTACAAAATTTTTTGACATACTGAAATAAAACAGCAGGCATCATGTACCACATGATCAAGCCTTTAGGATCCAGGGATAAACTGCAATATATGAAACTGAAGAATTAGCGTATTTTGATTTGTCCATCGTTGGCTTAAGTGGTTCTAAACAGAGATACATGATCGTGAGTAAACAGTGATTGGTGGCGGCAGTATGAAAACACAAGTATTGTAATGTAAGCTTTAAACTGTTATTATTCATGAACCAGTAGGAATTAAGAAACCATGTTTTCAGGGTAAATTTATAGATATCTCTAGTACTATAAAAACATATTTTCAGTTTTTATTTACATTTTTAGTTTCACAAAGCTGCGACATCCAATGCTGGTAGAGTAATGTAAGCTATAAACAATTACTTTTCACAAACTATTTAGAATTAAGAAACCATCCCTTGAAGGTAAATTTTGGGACGTGTGTACTGTACGTGACTTATGGGAAGATCCCTAGACTAGACACGGGTGTGGTGAAGTTGGGGGGGAACCGGTCTCTACTCGAAACAAGGGGGGTGGGTGCCAGTTATCGCTTGTCGCCTGAGCAGTGTACAGTTCTGCGTGCAAACATTGTTTCTTGTTTTCAAGTTGAGGCGCAACGCTTGGTCTGTTAGTATTTTTACTAAATGTATAGCCTATATTTGACATATATTGGTAGTTATTTAATTAGTAATTATTAAACTGTACTATTTACGTAACTATAGATAAATTTAAATAGTAATAATAAACCTCATTTTAGCAATGACTTCTACAGGGAAAAAGAGAAAAGGTATACATAGTGAAGGACGCAAAATTATAAACACTGTTGTAGAGAAGTGGGACAACGAAGCAAAAGGAGGTAACTTAGCTTTTCCTGTGAGTCAAGCTACACGTTGCGCAGCTTTTTATACAGGTGTGAGTGAAGCGACGGTGAAGCGAATCAGAAAGGAAAACCAAGTAAGAAACCCTACAGATTCTACGAATAAATTATCAACACTTGGAAAAGTTAGTTCTGCTTGGCGAAAACACACTACCATGACTGTAGATGATTTCAACAGATGCGTTATAAAAATGCTATACATGGAGAAAGCAGATATTGTTATGTGGCGTAATGATTACGTACGCAAGATACTGCACTACCGCGAAGTCGGCACAGAGATTGTTTATCTCGATGAAAGTTGGATTGACAACAATTTAACGTTTTCCAAGTGTTGGCAGCACAACGATGAATTTGGAGTTGAGGCAAATTCAAGCGCAGGTAGGAGGCTTATTATGTTGCACGCAGGTAGCCAGAATGGGTTTATTCCTAATGCATCACTTGTTTACAAAGCTGGAATTGTTACCGGAGACTACCACGGACAAATGAACTATGCAAACTTCGAAAAATGGATAGACGAAAAAGTATTACCTAATTTTCCGCCAAATTCTGTCATTGTGATGGATAATGCACCATACCACACTGTGCAAATAAACAAACCGCCGTCAAAGTATGCTACAAAAACCTATGTTATGATGTGGCTTGAGAAAAACGGTGTTGGATTCAGTGAGAGCATGCGCAAAGTTGATTTGGATAAGCTCTTAGAACTACATAAGCCCAAGGAAAAAACATACAGAATAGATGGTAAATTCAGGCAGTTTGGTCATACTGTACTTAGGCTACCTCCTTACATGTGTAACCTTAACCGAATTGAACTGGCATGGGGGAAAATCAAGAGGCTATTCAGAGAAAATAATGTTACTGGTGACTTGTCACTTACGAAACTAAATGATCTGACAGAAGCTGCTATTTCGTCAGTGACCAAACAAGATTGGGAGGGATTTTGCAGGCATGTGCAACACATTGAAGAAGGATATTGGAAGAAGGATGGCATAATTCCGGACGTTATTGACAGTAATATTGTTAATTTGGATACCGACGATGGCACTGATACTGAAAGTGACGAGTTATCATGCGATGAAGAGCCAAGTGATAGTAAATCTGACTCTGAACTGGCGAGTCCATTGTAAAAATATAACATAAGTGGGAAGATGTATTTTTGACGTGACAACGTCTAATAAATCGAACGCCGGCTGCACGCACGAAAAAGTGTCCCGTTACACACATTGTCCCGTTACGCTGTGACCCGTTACGCTCATTGTACCCTTGCACCGCATCTATCTCTCTTCCACTCGATTGGAACAACCATTGATTTGACTTTTTCGAGGCACATTAAACTTGAAACACTGCCATTCGTTTCCTACTTTTCCTATCATTGTCCTATCCTTAACAGAATAACACACATTGGAAGAAGTTAAATAGCAAACATGTATAAAAGTTATAGTTAATAATAATCTCTTCGTTAAAGTAATAAACATATTTGAATTAATGAGTGCAAATAAAAGTAAATTTATCAATTAAATTGTAGATTTCATTTCACTCCTCCTTTGTATCCATACAAAATAGTGATAATTCAATAAAAATTATTCAATTTTATTCATAAAAGTATGCAATCATTTCATCAATGTTTTATGATGTTGTCACGTTAAACTATCGACTTTACAGACAACCAATTTTTAAGTTACTATTTTAAGTTACAGTACATAGTTTTTTATTTCGCGTGACTATCAAGAAACACGAGTACATAGGCAAATTCCACTAAGACAAATTCACAGCCTCCTACACAGCGACTCAGCTTGCCTCTGCCTATTTGTCTATGCAACTGGAGTCAAGTATAAATGGTGAGTTAACATACATTTATGTCATTTTTAATTGTAAGTTAAACCAATTAAATGATTTTTTAAGTATGGATGATTTGTGGTGAATGAAATGTCTGTTATATATTTCTAAAGGGGAGTATCAGCAAGTTTCCAACATCATTTATTTACAATAACTTCTGCTGTTAGATTATTTAGGAAACAAATCAATGTGAAGACATATAATGTCATGTCATTATAAAAAATACATATAAATATTGGTTTGTTATAAAAAATTAGGATAAATGTGTACTATTTTTGCTCATTAACTACTTGACGAGCGTATTAAAATAACAGCTTCTTCGGAACGCGCTCAGTTTTTAGACAATATGACGATTTTTTGACGTAATTGGTTTCAATCGCATGAAAATAGCAGTGCTCCGTGGTTTTGTCGGCGCTCTTTTTAATCTTTAAGCAAAAAATAACGGTTTGTAACATTGGTAGTAATTGTTCAGGTTTTCTTCTATAACATTTGTGTTTCGTGTTACTGGAAAATTTAACGTTGTGTACGAGGCCAGTAAATGTTTTCGCTCTCCATAGTAGCGCATATTCCCTTGTCTGTCTGACCTTAAGACGTCAGAGCTAGCCTCGGCAACCGCATTCCTTCCAGGGATCTTCCCATCAGACATGGATAGTAGTTTGTGAAAACCATGTTTTCTGATTTTTTTCTTTCTATTCTAAAAAGCCGCAATTTCCGATAATTACCTTATTTTTTAAAACTGGATAACAATTTTCTACAGCATGCTGCAAATGTATGAAGAATATTACATCGTGTTTGTTACTGTTGTCTGCTGAAAATATTAGCTTTTAAGGAATTTACTGTTTTTTTTTGTCCTATTAAAGTAAATAACTTATCTCTTTGATAACCTGATAAATTAGTAATGTTCAGTGTTTTGATTGTGCCCCGTTGATCATACAGTATGTACTCCAAACAAATTAAATGTTTAAATTTAATATGGGTGAATATTTGCAAAGTGACACATTTGAGACCTGCATTTGTCAGAGATAAAAAAAATTAAAAAATAGTTTTTTTATGCATTCATTGTGTAAAGATAAAACTGATCATTTTGTAGCTTGAAGTAATCAACATAATATTCATTTCCTTGGTTTTCATAAATTAAAAAACAAAAATACTGAGCCATGGGACTGACAGGTTGGCACGGGACTGACATCTAACTTAGAAAATATAGACAGTAATGGCTAAATGTCTCCAAAGTTGTTGTTTACTAAATTATATGCTAACATATTACATTTAATTACTTCTATGCAACAAGAACAAACAAAAAAACATTTTTTTTATGAATTTAAAAGAAAACCAAGTCAAATTGACTGGCTAAAGTACAAAGATGTAGCACAAACCTTCGAAAATACACAGCAAATGACACTAAACTTGGAAAATTCATATTCATTAGTATGCAGGTGACAAAGAAATAATAAATGCTTCGAAAACTGAATTTTGGTACAACATTCATTAAGTCACTGACGCTCATGCACTTCTACAAAAGAAGGAAACTTATAGTAAAGTCTGTTCCCTTTAACAAGAAGACATGGCTGGGGAAGAACCTTAACAATATTCTTTGTATTAATATATGATACGTCAGTGTCATCGATGAGAAACACATTTTCATTTTTTGATACAAGTTTAAGAAATACAACTTTTATTTCATCATCTTCATCAACACTGGATTGACAAAGTGCTGCGTACATGTACTTCTTATTACTACTTGCTTGTTTCTTTGTATTTGTATGCACCTGGAGAACTTCTACTAACACATACATTCCTGTAGTAACACTAGAAAAATCATTTTCAGAAGTGTCTGTGCATAAAGTTTCAGTATCGCTATACACGTCCTCGTATTGAATTCGCGAGCTGTTGTAGCTGGAAATCATACCCAGCTCTTTCTCACTATCAAGACCTGATGTTGGTGAATCTTCATATGTCAGTGTACCAATCTCATAATGACAGCACTTATCTGAACAACTGAAACAAGACAGTCTTCGCAGACTAAGCCGGTTTGGATTATTGGTTGCTTTCACCTGGTGAACTTTCAGTGTTCCCTTAAACGGCAAAACTTTCCCTTTTTCAGTCACATCAGAAATCTTTGTGATCTCTGTTTCGGAAACTGAAAAAATTTTGACTCCCGGACAATTCTCTTGAAGAACATCGACCAAAGTATGTTGGACAAATCCCTTCCTTGAGCCACAATCCTCTGCTGTACGTTTGCACACACTTCCAATTCCATCAGGTGCGCCTTTGCCATGGCCTGCTTCCTGATAGTTCCATGTAACATTTGTAACACCTGTAAAACGATTTCCTATGTGATTGGCTAGAAATGAAAACATTGATTTGTTTCTGTACTGGCCAGATGGACTATCGCTAAGAAAATGTACCATGTGAATACTTTCTGAAACAACAGCATTCATCACCGGAAACAGATGAGCCAAAATTGCTGGAGCATTGTGTTGCAGAGAGCATGCATGATACTGTGCAGAAACATTTTGTTTCTAGAGTTCCCGAGGACTTTCTGTAAACAGCAACATTGTGCATTGATATTTGTTGCCGTGCACCACCAAAATGGAATGATTGGATTTCTTCTGCAAACTTTAAATTACAGTTTTCACTAAAGTCGCAATGTACAATTTCGTGATCTGTCAAATTATCTTTCAGTTGAGACATGGCGTTGAACTGGTGGAGAATCGTACCTTCGTGCTGTAGAAATCGAGAAAGCTGCTCTTTGTACGTACTCACAAGATTCAGTAGTGTTGATTCCTTACCCTGTTTTGTTACTTTTATGGCTGTCTTCACTTGTTTTGTCTTTTTATCTATGTAGTGCTCTTTCCCACGTACCCACTGTTGAAATTTTACTGGCTGGTTGCCTTCAAACTCATTATACATTATTCCAAATTCTAGACAGTTCCTACAGTCATGCAGCAAACACTCTTCATTTTTTTAAGAACAGCAAAATTTTTTGATAACATCAGAAGTTGTTTGTTCAAAGATCACGCCATTTAAATGCAAAGCCTCTACAACCAGTTTCATGTTTGCATGTACGGCACATGCACATGTATCTCTTTCCTCTACCTTCAGTGGGAGCACCCAAAAAGGGCGGTTTAGACAAAAAAAACTATAGCTAGCTTTTGTTTCCGGGTACTTCTTCAAAAATTGCTGATGTAGATTCTTTAGAGTATCTGTTAGATAACGCTTTTGTTTTCTAACGTTTTTCTGTGTGATGAAATCTTTATTGCCAGGGCATGTTCTACTGCTAATATCTTCTTGAAGGAATTCTGCTATTTTTCTTCTCATGGATGTAAGTATTTTATCTTTGTACTCATACTTCAAAATATTTCTTGTTTCAAAAGATGGCGTATTCCTCCTGTATCTAAAAACTCTTGCGCAAGCTGATTATAAACGGTATTTCTTCAACATCTTTCCAGCCATAGTTTTCTTAAAAACCTGTCTCTCTTTATTAGACTTTAGATCTTTGTATGTTTTTGATAAATTATCCTTCATTACTTCACCAAAAACAAGTTTATTGACTACTTAATGTTAAAGCTTATTATTATCACTTTTATTTTGTTCACTGAACCTTAAAAACACATCTGGGACCTGAAATTCTTAAAATGTCCTTGAATTTCTAAATCTTATATTTGTAGCCACCATGCAATTTCAATAACTAAATCCAGCTAGCTATATATAAGGATAATTGAGCTACCACAATTTTACAGTATTTGCAGTGTAGCTAACTAAACCATAATTTGCACAATTTTATAGTATTTTACCATAACTGGCCTAACATAAAGAAACAACATAATTTTACAATTTTTGAAATGTTTAAGAAATAACCTAAACTATCCTTACAATTATTTTGGATTCTAGCTAATCTGACTAACCTTTCATATAATTTTGAATTATTTTTACTATTGTTGATCTAGCTGAACTAACCTATTACATGATTTTACAGCATTGGAAATGCTGTTAACCTGTTTCCTTACCTACATGAGAAAGTTTTGTCTTCACTTCTGAGAGTTTCATCTTTTGTTTCAACTGTACCATGTTTAATGTAGATATCAAACATTGCCATTTTAATTAAACAACTGTGCCAACTGTAAGAAAATATAAAAATAAAAATGCCAAATTGGTCCAAACTTTTTTTGCAATATCAACTTATTAAAGTTTGATACATGAAACTTTTTGTATATAGCAGTTATTTTCTATCAACTTCAGGAAGCACATTAAATTGTATACCATGATTTAACAAAGCCAAGTGTTAAAAATCAAAAGACAGAAAACTTAATGGCCACAGAAATTGTTAAACCGAAATTGTCAGTATCATTTTTCTCACAACCTTAATGTTTTTCTACTATATGGTGGAAATTTTGATTGTTGAATATTTGTGAGTATTAAGTAACATTTTAAAATTCTGTGAAATGGTGCAGTTTTAATAGGTTAAATCAGCGACAGTTAAAATATTGTCAAATTATGCGGAAGGTGGTTTTGATTAGGCCAGCAACATTTAATATACTGTAAATTTTCTAGAATAGGTATGCTTCTGAAAAAATAAAAACAAAATTCTGAAAATAGTATATTTCTGTGCCTTTAATTGTATTTGATAATTATGTAAAACTGCATTAAAATGTTTCAATTAATTTACCGCTTGAATAATTGGGTTAGCTACATTTAAAATACTGCTAAATCATTTGAATTGTTGGCTAGGTTAGCATTATATAAATATTGCAAAATTATGTGAACAATTGGTTAGTTTATCTACACTTTAAAACAGTTCATTGATGAGCATGGATGGTTAGGTTATCTAGCAACATTAAAAAAACTTAGTGACTTTTTTCAGGACAAGTGTTACTAAAAAAAGAAGGGAGGGGGGGGAGGGTTGTCTCTAAAGTCGGTTTACGGACGATGGTTTTACGTGATGACATCATATCAAATTTTTTAAATTGCTGCTTTTAAAAAGCCCGCCTTAACCTGTTTGATATTATAGAAGATTTTCTCACGGTGGTTGGCCGGTTCTTGCACGCTCAGCTGAGGCGGAACATGACAATGAGTTATGCTTTTTCGTGCGTGCAGCCGGCGTTCATCGATTTATAAGATGTTATCATGACAAAAAAATTTGTGATAATTTTGTTCCATGGAAAAGTTGCTACTCTAAGTTATTACCCTGAATTGTATTAATGATTTTAATATTTATATATGTACTGTTAAATGTGTACTTCAACATAATTTTTCCAGGGCAGCCTCTCTTTACCCATTCTCTGGTCAGGGCCATACGATCTCATTCTTGCTTTTTCGGTGATCTCATTCAAGTCTTGTACTCTTGCTCTTGCGTTTGCTTGCACCATCTCATTCCTAATCCTGTCTCGCCTCCTAACTGCCAACACATTCCTCATAAACTTTATTCCTATTGCTCTGATCTTCCCAGCATATCTCTATAGTACAAGTGTCTATGGGCACTTAGTAGGTATTGTACAAGCTACTTGAAAGGAATAATTAAATGTGTGAACATTATATTTGTTGTGTGAGGTGTTTCAAGAGGTGTAATGACACTAAAAAATGTACATTAGTCAATTTTGACCTGAAAATCTCAAGTTATGAATGATATAAATAGTTAATGAAGGATATCTTAATTTAGTTTTACATATGGATAATACATATTAATGACCTGAATTTAATACTCTCAACATTATAACATATTTTGATCTGTAATTATGCCTTATGCTAGTAAACTTTTCAAATTAAAATTTCTTATTTTTATTTTTTCAGGAGCCAAATATGAGGTGTTCTTTTCTACAACAAAGTTTCATATTCATGGTAAGAATTTGGGGCCAAATGGGAAACTCACAAACGTTCTGGAAAATTCTGATCTAATACATTTTGATGCCATCCCAACAAATTCTGCAGACAACATCAAGGGTTGTGAGTGGTACGCTACTCTTGTGTGGATTGGGAAACGGCCAAATGTGTATGAAATTGAATCTCCCACTGAAGTTAATTTTAGAGAGATCATCAGTGGATCTAACTACAGAAGTTTTATCTATCAGGTGAATGTTAATTTTGTTCTTTATTTTCTTACTGGTTTTTATAAGTTGTTTATTTAATTAAATGTATAAACATTTTCTGCTTGTTACATTTTTTTGTTAAAATAAGAACAGTTCCTTGACCATAACGTATTTTTAAAATATTGTTACTAACCAGTTTTAACAAAATATATGAAAGATTTAACTTCTCTTTTCTTTTAACTTCCTTTACTAAAGCAATGCACTACTGGAAGGTTGGCTACACTTAATGAAAAGTAAGGACTGTGACAAAATATTAAGCACCTTTACAAAAGACAGCATAGTTTTCTGGTTCTTCCTCATATTGTTTAAAACAATTTGATACTATTGTTGTAATTTATTTATTTATTTATTTATTGAATATTTTACCATGCCTACAAACAGCAAATGATTAGCCTTAATTGATAGGCACAACATTGCTACAATAAACACAGAAAGACAAAACAAAACCACGCAAACAAAGTTATATAAAACAAAAATAGCCATGTACAAAAAAAAACCAAAGAACAGTACACAAAACAAGTCAAAATTAAAATTATACAAACAAAATAAGGCAAAGTAAACCAGATAAAAAATAAAAAAGAAGCTAGAATAGAGAATTAATGTGATCTATTATTTTCTAAAAAGATTTTTTTTGAAGGAATTAAACTGTTATACTTATTACCATTTTTGACCATCCTATAAACTATGTCATATGATTTATTTAACGAACATAACAAAGGTTGATATCGACAGTTAAAGGAAGGTGTTTTAATGCAGCGGCCAAGAAATATAATATCCCTTGTGCAACAATTCAGTTCCACATGAAGCAAGATTTTGTAAAGAAGCAATCTGGCCCCGCAACGGTTTTAATGGAAGGAGAGAAACACACAAAAATGGATCATTAATTTTTTGCAGATAAAGGATATGCTAGGCATAAAGCAGACGTGTTTATCAGTGTGAAAAGCATATATTATGGTAATGTTCAGTTTTATAGCTAGTGGCTTTGTAGTTCTGCCGATGGTGGTTTTTCCTTTCCAAAGATTACCTATTAAAGTTGTTCAATCTGTTCCAGATGCCTGGGAATTGGCCACAGTGGTACAGGCTGGATGAATGCTGAAGTGTTTTATGAGTAATTGGAAATATTTTTGTGTCATTTTTAAAGGAGAACAACATTTTGTTTGTAGATTGGTATAAAAGCCATGTTTCATTGTGTAGTAGTGATCTTTCCACTGAATTCTGTGGTTTATTAATTGCGCTGTACCCCAATGCAACATGAATCATTCAGCCAGCAGATGTCGCAGCTTTTAGGCCCACTAAAAAGGCTGGAGAAAAGGTGTACTTGATTGGCACAGGGAGCACCCTAATGATCTGAAGAAGGAAAAATTCTGTCCAATCCTGGAGGCAGTCCTGAACAAACATGTAAAAGTAGAAACATTTAGAAAAGCATTCGGTGCCTCTGTTTTGTTTCCATGGAATCCTTATGCCATTAACTACACCTATCCCTCACTTAGCACGTCTTCAAATTGCACGGATTCATTTAGCGCAATGTGAATTTTACTACCCCAGTCTTGAATAGCACGTCTGTAAATTTCAGTTAACTTGAAATCTCAGAAGGGCAAAAAAAAAAAGCCGGGAATGATGCCACGAAGTCTGTTTAAACTTCTGTAAACAACAGATGTGCCATGGGATACAGTTAGCCAAACAAGGGGGGAAGAGATGCACGCGCAGGTCTGGTTACGCTATCGGCTGTTGTACAAACATCAGCTATGGCAAGTTAAATTGCGACTATAGAGTGTAAAGGATCAAATGTTTTTACGTTCGCGCGTATGCTGCCGTGCCGTACCGTACTGTTGTTGCCTGGCCACAAACTGGGCCGTGAACTCAATCTAGCCAGTGGCAGGGAATTCACTCAAACAAAAGCAACGTCTGCTCATTCCGCTGCCGGTAACTGTACGTGCTTGATCACTCATAATGCATCTTGTTCAAGTATTTGACACCAAAATAGAAGTATTATGGCATGCAGATTGTCATGAAGGCCACGCTTATGTTGGTCGCACTTTAGTTTTAAGCATGTCAACTATGCGCACAATCGTACGAATTAAGGACTCTTACCAAAAGTTTATATAAGTCTGACGCTGTTGGTGGTACTAGCGGGAATATATTTGACATTAGATATTGGAACATAGATGATTCTCGTGGAAAATGTTTTTAAATGAATGTTGCAATGAAAAAAATAATCATTGGCTTGACAGGATTGGTGTGAACCAGGTAGTGATACACGAATAAGCACTTTAATTTTTGGAAAATTAAAATGTAACTATCCGGACAGTAATATTGTTTTCACTGTCAGTAAAGAATGGTTTGGAAAGGTACGCGACGTGAGTTTAAGGTCACGCCCGGGTGGGCAAGTCAGCCAGCCGACTGACGATAAAGTACATTACCACGTATCTCCCGTTACGAGGCGTCTTATTTGTCATACGAAGTGCGATGGGAGGCATATGAAGGTAAAGGATGTGACATATTTATAGTTGAGTATTATTCAATGCATTTATATTACGTAAAGTATATTTTCCTACACAATTTTGGAACACATGAAATAAATTAGCCTTGCCAGAATACGCGATTTCGAATAACACGAGCATTTTTAGGAACGAATTAGTCGTGCTAAGTGAGGGATAGGTGTATTCAAAGTGTGTGGGCAACACAAACAAAAATGATTATCTAGATCTACGTACTCAACTGCTGCCAAGATTGCATTATGAAACTTTCAAAACAAATATGTATGAAGAATTAATGGAAAAATTCAACAATATGAAACAGCGGGTGAAAGAGATCATAGTAAAGAATTTTACACTTTGTTCAATATCTGGCCAAGAAGAACAAGAGGTTCCACCTACATATCAAGAAGAACAAGAAGCTCCACCTAAAGACCAAGTTAATCCACCTACAGAGATGATTACAACTTATTACTGCAAAAGTTCACAAATTGTAAGAAGAGAAAATAGAAATGTGTCTATTTGTTTGATGGTGAATGTTTTCAGAATCTGACTAAAGAATCATAAAATCGGATGAAAGTAGCATCAGGAAATAGTGTTGCACAATCTTCTAAAAATCGTCAGACATTTTAATGTATCTGGAAAGGAAAATAGCAAATAGGACACCAATCATTTGGTTTGACGAGCAATGCTTGAAAGAAGTTTGAAATGGAAAAATTGTAGAAAAACAAGACTAGCTAGAAAATAAAAAATAAAGAGAATGACAAGAGAAAAGTTAAAACAAAAGAGAAGGCTATCTACAAACGAGAGTTAACATAGTAACGTGACCGAAAGAGTTGGATCACCTTTGAAACAAGGCTTGAAATAATTGTACATATACAATGTAATTTGCCTGCCAAGAACAAATTTTCACTTTTTTTACAGTTAAAAAACAAAAAAAAAAATGTTAAAAATTCTTTATGTAAACAATTGTAACAAGATGTAAAAAATCATCACTTACTAATATTAGAAGTTAATTTTGTTAATAAAAAACATAGATTTTTTTATAAAATTTGTAATTCTGAAAACATCCTTAACCCTGCCAGCAATTGTCACTCGCCCCCCCCCCCCCCCCTCTTTCAGACCCTGTTTCAATAATGAATGTTTTATCACATAGATTTGTTAAATTCTGTATAATTTCAATTAATACCACCCACCTTACTAACATTATCAGTTAAAAAACCTATGGTCAGACTTGTTGACTGACATAAGGTTTTTATGTAGCTCAGACAATGAAAAAAGATTTGAAACTACTACCAAGCAAGGTTGGCTATGGTAAAACATTTGACTTGTATTTAGCAGAACTTCGGTTGAAGTTCCAGTCCAGCCATATTATTTTATTTTCCATGGTTTCCCTATATAACTACTGTGATTTTTTTTTTAACATCGGTTTGGATAGAATCCTTCCTCAAATTCCCTGCATTGTGTTCATTGTGTGTGTTCATTTATCTATACTAATATTATAAAGCTGAAGAGTTTGTTTGTTTGAACGCGCTAATCTCAGAAACCACTGGTCCGATTTGAAAAATTCTTTCAGTGTTGGATAGTACATTTATCAAGGAAGGCTATAGGCTATATTATATTATCAATAACATTAGGGATCCTTACTAAAAGTCCAATTTAGAATCAAATGCGTTGGAGGGGGTTAGATACAACATGCAGTACACGTACGAAGTGTGTGTTGACAATGCCGCAGGCGCTAGAAGTTTATTTCCTATTGCCTATTAACATTGTTGCCACACACTAGATGCCTTATCATTCTTAATTTTCCCATACAAGTAAAAAACACCCGTGTGATATTAACAACGAAGCAATCAGTACCCTCATAAGAGTTAAAATTAGTATTTAAATACTTTTTATCACTTTAAATCACAAACCTAAACTATTGTTTTTTTCCTCTCTCTGTGTTTAATTTGTTTTTTTATTGCCCCTTTTTTTTCAAGTATATATATTTTACAGACTTGAAACTTCACAGTAATGTTCCTTATGTTACGCAGGATGACATTTTCCGAAAATTAGATCCCATGGGTGGTTAAAACCAGGCAACAGTGGGTACTTTGTCTGCATGAGAACAGGATTTTGCATTGTTCATGCCTTCTGCGTCTCCATGGCAACGGGCATCGCGCGGCAGTGGCGTACCCACAAGGAGGGGCATGTATAATGAGAGGCGCAAGAGTGATCTGCCTGTAGACTGCCGTAGCGAAGTACGGGTACATCAGTTGTACGTTGCGTGCACGAGTCGGGAAACCATCGGTGCTATTCATTTTCTCTCCGGTACATTATACAGCATTGTATTAAATTTTCACTGAATTTTTTTTATTTACTATTACTGTAAATGGGAGATGTGGCTTAATTTTTTTCCATTAGTATAGCCGTGCGAAGCCGGGTCGGGCAGCTAGTGAGATATAAAGCTCAACTAAACATTATTTACTTTTCTTTTCTACCATTCGCCTCACCAGTCTTCCCCGCTGTTTCTCTCTACTGCTGTAGCCATGCAATTTTTTTTTTAATTTTTCGTTTGAGTTTTCCTAATAAATACAACTTGAAGAGACAGTATTTTATTGTTCTATGTGATGTATTAAAGTTTTACCACATTAATTACTACCTGCATCATTAAGCTTCATGGTCATTTTGGCACCAATAACAATTTTGGTATTTTGGTGTAAACCAGGCGTACTCAACCTGGTGCTCGCGAGCACTCGATTGCTTGCGGAAGGAATAATGGTGCTCGAATAGTTGTGGTCGAAAAGTACTCGCGAACACCCTTATTCCACATTTAAAATTATATATATAAATATATAATTTTTTTCTTGTATTGTTGATATGCTCTCGCTCGCAACACACGTAGTACATAACTTTGCCGAGAGGTTGCAGATCAGCATGGGTGTGTCCCACTCGCTTGAAATATTTCGGGCTCCACACAATAGATAGCGTGGCACGTACCGTTGTGATTGCCGTGACAATACATATATTTTTCTGCGCACCGAGCACAGTTACGTGAAGAGTGAGGTTATGGTTTGTTATAATGGATAAATTTGTTGTTAGGAAACGTACTGGGAATGAAGAAGAGACATCAACATCATCGCTGTCATCATTGGTAGTGGTTTCAAATAAGGACAGCGAATGTAAGAAACAAAAAACGTACTCATTTCAGAAAACCTGGGAGACTGGTTTTCTTGCAGTCCAGAACGACGATAATACTGGTGTAATCTGCCTACTCTGTTCGGCTTCTTTATCTGGATTTCGAAAAGCAAACTGTCAAAGACATCACGAAACTCATCACAGTGTGTTCATGAAGGAATATCCAGTAAATTCAGACGCACGATTGCATAAGGTGAGTGACTTAAAGATAAAGTTTCAATGTCAGCAAAAACTGTTTTCATCCAACAGCAATAATAATAAGCTTTCTACAGAAGTATCCATAGACGTGTCTAACAAACTAGTTCGGCAAGGAATGCCATTTTCAGTTGGAGAGGTGGTCAAAGACTGTATTGTTTCAGCAGTGACAACTCTTGTTGAAAGCATACCTGAAAAATACCGAAGTATTATGATAAATGTGGCAAAGAATGTTCCTATAAGTAACGATACAGTCGCCAGACGTGTTAATGTTCTTTCTGCTCAAATGAAGGAAAATACTCGGCAAAAATTGTCTGAGTTTGTTTATTTTTTGCTAGCTGTGGACGAGTCCACCGATGTCGCTTCGGTAGCTCAACTTATGTGCTTCGTGCGTTGCATTGATAGTCACGGGACAGTTGATAATTTATTTTTGACAGTTCTACCCCTACCAGGTTCAACTACGGGTCAAGACATTTACACCGCTGTTACAAACTTCTTTGTGTCTAGTGAAATTGATGTGTCAAAGCTTGTATGTGTGGTTACGGATGGCGCACCTTCAATGGTAGGTAAAAACAAGGGATTTGTTACACTTTTGAAGAAAGATGAACGCTTTCCTTCTTTCATCCATTTCCACTGCTTGATTCATGTTGAAAACTTAGCTAGTCATTTTCAGTCAGTTCCAGAAATACCAGAGCATTTCAAAGTGATCGTGAAAGTGATTAATTTCTTTGCTGCAAAACCTCTGAACAAATGCCTGCTGAGAGTATTCCTACAAGATTTGTCTGCTCCACATTTCGATTTAATTCTTCACACAGATGTTCGCTGGCTAAGCCGTGGAAAAACTATTTCATGTGTTTGGGAACTTTTTGAAGAAATTAAGGCGTTTATTTCTTCCAGTGGTTATGCCCCTCAGTTCCCTCAGCTGTACAAAGATGATTTCAAGGTCACCCTGGCTTTTATTGTTGATTTGTTTGAATATCTGAATGAGGTACGTAAATATCCGCCTTCAAGGACCACAAAATACTGTTATTGATTTGAAACAAATAATATTTGCCTTTAAAACAAAAATTGAAAGATTCTTATCGCTAGCTGAAAAAAAAACCAACTCTTGCACTTTCCGGAAATGGAACGCACCTTGCAGAGTTTGGGCAGCACAGACTGTCCCAAGTTTGTTGTTCGTGCACTTCAAAACCTTACAAATGCATTCAGCACGAGATTCCAAACCTTGGAAGAATATGAGTCGCTGTTCGCATTGGTCTTTAATCCACTAACTTTTCCAATTGACTTAGGAAAGTTAAACTTATTGAGCGGCATGATCTGGGACACGCTGAAATGGAAGTAATAGAAATGCAGTCTACGCTGGCCATGAAACTGTTATTTCAAAATGAAAATCTCTCGACATTTTGGGGTTCAAAAGACATAGAAAAGTTTCCCATTCCTACGTAAGATTTCTACATATATGTGTTAGAGTGCTTTTTCAGTGATGAAGTATGTTAAGAACAAAATGTGATCACGATTAAGTGAATCTTACTTGGAGGACTGTCTGCGGATTGCCACAAGTGATTTCCCGTTGGATGTCCAGGATCTTGTGAATAACATTCAGGTCCAAGGGTCTCACTAGACATGGTGAACTAGCAGTGTTCGTTTTCCATGCTACTGTATGCATCCATCATTCCTGTGTTTAAATGCAGACTGTGAATTGTCTGAAATTATCTGCAAACAGATTTAAGGATAGCATTAAAATTTATTTTAATGTTATTTCAAACGATTAATTTTAGGAAATATGTCACGTAGTATGTTGTTATACTTCCTTTCCCTCAGTATGAATAAAACATTTATTTTTGCAGGAAAATTGTTTTTGGTTTTTCTTGCTTGCAAATAACAACAATTGTAACCAATGATTCTGAACAATTTGCAGGATTATATTTATTGGGCTATAGAACAAAGTGTAAAATACTTATGCAAAGTAAGCTCAAAAATTTTAAACTAAATATAATTTTCTACTTTATGCCAATAATATGAGAATACATTTCAATTCTACCTGAGAGTGGCAGGTGCTCACCACCTTAAGAAGGTTGAGTACACCTGGTGTCAACAGAAGTTGAATGTGATTTGAGACTTCACACACACACATATATATATATATCAATACATATATTGTATTGATTGCTGGGTATGAGTACAAAACTATAAAATTATGCATTTGGTTGCATTATTGACCACATTTATTAATAAAACACTGTGCACAAGTATTCTAGTTCAATGCATCGGCCAGCTAGAACTGTTACACACACAGAAATAAAGCTTGCACAACATGTTTATTATTTTAGGTAATCATTACAATGGTATTGAATTTTAACAGTTTTTAAATTTTTAGTATTTAGTTGCTGTGGTAGCCCACCTAGCTAACTGATAGCTACTTAGAAACCGGTTTTGAATTTTCTGACATGTGAGCCTCTATTGATCATTAATTTGGAGTTTATTACATTTTATGCATTAGTCTTTTCAAATACATAGGCACTTAATTTCTTTACATGAGTGTAATGCTTTACATTTTTTTTTTTGCAGAGTGATTAACTGCATTTTTAATTTTAAGAAATGGATATATTTTTGTTGATATTGTGTGGTAACATAAAAATATTTCAATTGTGCACAGACCAGCTATTATACCTCATAATAACATAAACACTACTAATATCACTTCTATCATGCTCCAACTACTATTTTTTTCTGCTATCATCACTACTCTTACACAACTATTGCTACTAATAATAATTTAAATTCAGCAAACTCTACAAGGTTCAGATTTCAACGAATGCTAGAAATATCTGATAGAAGTTGAGTCCTTTGCTGGAATAAATGTATTTAGTTAGTGATCCATGTAGCAGATTTCCATGACTTTCAACAGCAATTATGGATGCCTGGTATCTTCTTCCTGCTCTGTCGTATGGATGATTACTGGTGTTGGGATTAGGGGATGTTGGCTGCAGTTCATTCCATTCCGGTCTTCCTTTTGTGCAGAGCAATGTCACAGAAAAATAAAACTTTTTTTCAGCAGGTGATACTGAAAACTGGTTCTGAAGAAAGGAAATAAAAAAGCTGGGCTTATATTCTGGTGAGTGCGGTACCGATAAAGCAGCTGTCCAAGTGCTGTTTTAAAAGGTAACGATTAATACAATGCAGGGCTCATGAGAAATAAATGATTCTAAAAGAAGGTTACTAAACCATAAATTACAATTTAAAATGGACAAAGCTCTCTGGTGTAATTTTTTTCTCTGGTCCAATTTTTTTGAATGTAAACTTGCTTTACAGTAGGGGAAGTCCGGGCAAAGCGCATAGGCCGGGTAAAACGAATAAAGGCAGTATTAACTGAACGACAACGGATGGCTCTAGCCTACTCGCCCAGGAGGTGGAGCTAGCTATCGGCCCTCGAATGAACTCGGTACGAGATGGACATCGACAGGAACGGCGCATACAGATAATTACAAAAGATTGTGCAAGATTTGTTAAGATTTTATAAAGGTGAGTTGTTTAAAACTACTCAAGAAGTTTTAACAACAGAATAATTATTACTGTATCATATGATACCCATACAATGGCCTACATGTATAGCATATAACGTAAATAGTAACGTGTCAGTAAATTTTATTTACTCTCATTGTTCTGTAATGGCTGCAAAGCGGGCAAAGTGAATAGCTATTCACTATGCCCGGATTAATATTATTAGCTATTCACTTTGCCCTGACAACAATTTAATGATACAAACATAATTCATATTGATATTTAAAGTAACTACCAAATGCGTATCCCGAGTGTGCATGTCGTATCATTCAGTAGAAAAAAACCTAAAATTATAGTGGAGAATAAACTGTTGTTCGTGGAATGTTGACAATGTTAGAATTAATTTTATTTTTGTTAATTAGATATTATTCTCTTTATGTAAAAAAGGTTAGATTTCTTTAACATGTAAATATTTAACTGTATAAAAAACAAGTTATAAAATATAAGTATTAAAATTACAAAGCAGGAACTTTTTACTCTATTCAAAACTTATTTTATACTAAGATTTTAAACACTCATCTTCCAGTGCTTTTAATCCTACCACATATTTGTTGTTCTTAAACTTTTCGTTTAGTGGTATAATGTTATAAGTGCAAGCATACAGTTGCGGTAGGAGCTCGCACTTAATGAATAAATTAAAGAATTTTAAATTTAGCCTATGTGTTTTCATAATAAGTTAATAATTTTGCATAGTTTCCGTAATGCTCATAAATATTACACCATACAATCATTATACGACAGTTTATATCAAAATGAACTCTATCCACAGATGGTGTATAAATACAAGAGAACAACCAACCAAGGAAACTAGTCGGAGGAAACCATGAAACGAGCGATGGAAGAATGTGAAGTTAATTCAATAAATTATGTTGCTACAAAATATGGAATACCCTTTGCAACTCTTTATAGACATTGTAAGTCAGGTTCAAGCAAAAAGCGGCTTGGTAGGTTCAGAACTGTATTCACAGATGAACAAGAAATTGAACTTTTAAAATATATACAAGAAATGGACAGCATCTTTTACGGTTTGACAAGACGTGAATTCATAAGACTAGCATATGACTTCGCCCAGAAAAACAACATAGCTCATCCATCAAACTGGGATAAGAATCGTAGTGCTGGTAATGAGTGGTTTATAGTATTTCAGCAAATGCATCCTGAAATTTCGCTCAGACAGCCGGAACCGACAACAATCGCTAGAGCAAGGGGCTTCAATCGGCCGCAAGTTGATAGGTTTTACAAGATTTTATGGGACCAGATGGAGAAATATAATGTGAGTGCAAGCACATTGTTCAACATGGACGAAACAGGCATTCAGACGATGACAAATAAACCCCCTAAAATTCTCTCAGTTTGTGGAAAGAAACAGGTAGGAATAATCTCAAGTTCAGAAAGAGTAACACTTACTACAGTGATTTGTTGTTGTAATGCTGCTGGAGGTTTCATTCCACCCTTCTTAATTTTTGCTAGAAAGCGCATGCAAGAGAAACTGCTGGATGATGCGCCACCAGGAACACAAGCAACGTGCACAGACAATGGATGGAGTAATGATGAAGCATTCTTGCAGTGGCTGCAATTCTTTGTTGAACATGTCCGCCCTAAACCAGAAAAAAAATTCTGCTTTTGCTTGACAACGACAAATCACACAAATTTTACCCTGCTCTTCAGTTTTCCACTGAAAATAATGTGGTTTTTGCATCTTTTGCTCCACACACCACTCACAAAATGCAGCCTCCGGACCGAGCTGTTTACGGGCCTTTGAAGAAATACTTTGAACAAGAAGTAAATTCGTTTCAGAAGAACCATGCTGGTAGAGTTATCAACCAATACGATATTTCTAAATTGCTTTCCCCAGCATACTTGAAAGCTGCCTCAACACAGAATGATGTAAGCAGATTCAAGTCTGCTGGCTTGTGGCCCTACAACCCAAATATCTTTGGTGATGAAGATTATGCTCCTGCTTTAGTGCCGGATAGAAATGCAAATGAAAATGGTAGTGGAGAATCAGTAGTGCATAGCAATTATTGTTCCAGCATTGTCCCTGGCACTTCAAATGTTTTAGAAGGTGAAGCAGGACCATCAGGTGCTTCCAGGACTAGTCCAAGAGACATTAGACCCCTGCCAACTGCATCTCGCAAGCAAAACACAAGAAAAAGAAAATCCCAGCAAGCTGAAGTACTGACTTGCACTCCAGTTAAGGTCTACCAAAAGATGAAACTGGAACAAAATGCTAAAAAATGCACTACTCTTCACGTTTCAGCAAAGAAAAAAATTGTTGATACTGAAGAAGAGTGAAAAACACATCGAAAGCACAGAATCAGAATACAGTTGTCAAATATGTGAAGCACCATATGAGGATCCCCCAACAGAAGACTGGATTCAGTGTGCTCTGTGCAAACTCTGGAGTCATGAGTCCTGCACTTCATATTGTGGAACTGGACAATATTTGTGTCGTGAGTGTGAGTGAAGTGTCAGAATTTAATATAAAGCTGCAACATCTCAAGCATGATGTTTTAAAGAGTAACCGAATTTCAGAATATGCCTTAGTTGGGACTTTTATGCTTTTCTATTACAATATAAATATTAGGGCCTACATTAACATTAAGAAAGTTACATTGCAGCCTATTTGTTTATGAAAAAAATTAAATATGACAAATTAAAGCCTATTATTTACAAGAGAAGTAACTAGCCACTTAAGTTTTAACTGTCAAGGCATAGCTAAATTGTACTGGCTTAATATTGTTTATTGATATCATTGTTATTCACTTTGCCCTTTGCTCTTATTCGCTTTGGACCTATACAAGGGCAAAGCGAATAATGTGTGTGATATTTTAAAATAAATAATTTAAACAATGTATAATTTAAAATAAAATTTAATTTTGGCAAAACTTAATAGTACATAAAACAACGAATCAACACAACAAATTTCAGTCACCTGAGTTATTTAATGACATGAAGATATTAGTTAAAAATTAAGTTATTTGCTTTGCCCGGACTTCCCCTACACATCATTTGTAGATCTATCAGCTGATATTGACCTACAGTTGTAATGAAAAATTACATACTTAAATAAGAAAACCCTTTCTGGTATGTGTAAGACGAGTAGCACTGTGTCCTTAAAAATAATCTAGGATTATTCCATTCGCTTTATTCTTGCAAATCATGTACTTCGTTTTAAAAATCATGAATTAACCCTTAGCCGGAGACGTGAAAATATTTGACATATCTGGTGACGTGCCACTCAGACCCCAAAATGTTTTGTAGAAATTAACTGATTAGAAATTATTTTGGTCCCATGTAAAATTATTTCATGCATTTTATATACTTATTAATTAAATTTAAAAATAAATTAGTAAATGATTATTTACCAAATATAAAATACAATTTTTTTCCATTGGTGCTTGCTCAAATAAATCTAAAAATGCATATTTGTAATACTTGCTTTTTAAAATAAAATAAGCAGATGATAGCCTAAAAGTTTTATTTGCTATTCAATATAGATATAATGACAAAACAAAATCTAGAAAACTTCTACAAATAATAAGACTTTATCATAAAAACTACAACAGATAAATTTTCCCAACAAACAAAAAATCTATTTTTCCCCCAAATATTTTCCTTGCATGACCAATGCTTATACCACAACAAAATATAAAATCTAGCTAACTATAAAGCACATATATACTTATATATTTTGAAAATGGCATTTTAAACATAAAATTTATTAGTCGAACATTGTTTGAAAACATTAAATTTGTACGAAAAGTCACTCTGTAGTACAGTATTTGCACATGTTTGCTCTGCAATCATCACATATTGCTTTTCCACACACACGGCAAACATTTTTTGTTTTCTTATCCTGGCTGCGAGGACACAGACTACACCTTCTCCTTATCCCAGTAGTTTTTTCAGGAGATTCTTGTTCGATTTCTTTCTTCAAAATTCTTCCAATGGATAATCGCAGTTCTCTGGGCAGCTTGTCATTTTTTATTCTCCTGTCCATGTGTTTGTGAACAAGTTCTCTGGAAAGTTCCTTTAGAAAGGTAGATCTTGGTATTTCACAATTTTTTGCATAACAGGCATGTAATACAAAACTATTAACCGCAGCAATATTCAAAATTGCATAAAAGAGAGCTAGCGGCCATCTATTTGTTCGGCGGTTTGTTGAATAATTGGCACACTTCCTGTCAAGAGAATCAACACCTGATTTAGTGTTATTGTAAAATGCAATAATCTCAGGTTTGCCTGTTTCTACATCAGTTGATTCGGTATGGTGCATTGTTGAAATCAGAAGCACAGCTTTTCCTTTCTTTGGAACATAAGAGAGAAGTGTGATGTCTTTTGTAAATCCGTAGATACTACTGCCTTCTTGTCTTTTTCTATTTGGTAGGAATGTGGCTGGTATTTCTTTCTTGTTTTTCTTCAGTGTTCCAACATAAGTAAGGCCCCGATTGCGTAATTCCTCGGCAACTTCAACGGAGGAAAACCAGTTATCTGCAGTAATATTACGGTTGGTATTTACAATCGGTTGAACTAATTGTAAAACGGCTTGTGTTGTTTTCAGAAATTTTCTGTCTACTTGCGGGAGTAACTTGCCATCACAATCCTTCCCAGTGTAAATATATGCATTGTAAAAATAACTTGTTCTGGCATCACTTAGTATCATTACTTTGATTACATATTTTGATGGTTTATTCGGCATATACATGCGGAATCTGCAACGTCCTCTAAACCAACCAGCATTTCATCAATGCATGCCAATTCACCGAGTGAGTAAGGTAACTGAGAGTTTTTCACAAGTTCATTGAAAATCCATGATATAGCTGCGGAAGGATCATTTTCTTTTCGTTGTTCCCTGTCCTCAGAATTATCAAAACGCAAACATGACAGAAGGATTAGAAGCCTCTTTTCAGACATAACACATCTAAAAATTTCCCGACCAGTGCCGTCTGTTGCAAAAAGAGATTCCAGATCTTTGTGGTTTGATTTGAACACTGACCAAAAGTACAAAACACCTAAAAGTGCGTCAAACTCCATGCAATCCAGGTCAGACAACTCGGGTTTATTTTCCCTTGAATATTTTTCTTTCAATGTCCTGAGTTTTTTGTTGGTGTGTAAAATGACTTCATCTGCCATTTCTTGAGTAAAAATACATTTACACACTTCTAATGGTGTTGTTGTAGTGGGTAAATTCTTTGCTGGCCCTTTTAGACCCAGTAAATGAGAGAGAATATTGTGCTTAGGTGTTCTAACAGTTTTTGTTGCAGGTGTAGAACACCATTTGTACCTATTTTTACCATAATAGTATTTAACTTTTGAATGTTCACTGACCAAATCACTGCTTCGATGATAATGTTGCTCAACGTTTTCGCAGTCCATTTCTTGGCAATGTTGAGTTGCACATTCTTCACCATTATCTTGATTTTCGTTTTCATCACAGCTGATTTCAGAATCTGAATTTTGATCACTACCTGGAAGATAATCATCTGATTCTGCACTTTCATCACTTAAGTCACTGCCAATATCTTTCAACCACTTAGAAATAGTTTCGTCATAATCTGGATCGCCCACACGCACACATGTTCGTTTAGAAGCCATTTTATCACTTCTGAGATAGAAACACATCTGGTGACGTGGTGCCACTACGGCCCCAAGTTATCTTTGCGACCTGATATCTAGCGCCAGACAGCGTAAACAAATCTGGCACTGCAGGAGGAGACTATGTGATATCCAAGCGAAAGGTAGATGGCACCACAAGCAAGTGCCTTGAACTGCACATAGATGGCAGTGAGTTAAAGCTTTGCTGGGGTCACGGAGACCCCACGTCTCCGGATAAGGGCTAAAGAAAGATAAACAACAATAATCATGGCACAAATGCACATAATTCTGGTGTTACAGTTTTATTTTGTGCACACAAGTACAAAAATCACTAACTATTAATACAAAAGTTACAGTATTGTAGGCATTAGAATTGTCCAATCATGAAAATGGTTCTCATGTTAAGTGAAACAAGCTTTTTTTTAGAGGGAAAGAGGCAGTGTACCTAAAAGGGTATGAGATGTTTTTCGTAAAAAATGCAGAAAATTTTCTCTGCAGTAAATATCATTCCAGAAATTATTTACCTTTGAGCTTAAATTAGGATTATAAATATCTTGTGCCGTGCTGCGCATGTCACATTTCTGGTTGGCGAGTTTCAGTTGTGGTGATTTGGCTGAGATGTGGCTGTTGCTGCACTCTAGCGACGCAGTATCCTGGGTGTAGTTTCTGTTTCTGTGCAATTGCACTGCAGTAGTGCGTGGAGCATCGCGAGTTTCACACTCGGGTTTGCCTAGTAGGAATTTTGTTTTCCTGGTTGGTAGTATGTGGCTGTTGTTCAGCTGTTGGGGGAACTGCTTGGACAACAAGAGGTAGTAACAGGTTGTTAGAGGATGAGCGACTAGAAAATTGCAATTTTGGCGATTTTACCAGAATTTGAGCTGCCATGTCGTGAAGTAACGACTGCAAGTTGTGCTGCTGGAGTAGGTGGCTAATTGCTGCTTTGATTTTCTGCTCGTTGAAACAGAGTTAATTTTTAGTGAGCCAAGATGATTTTTGTCTACAAATGCTGCAAAATGTTTTTATGGTCGTGTGCTGCATGCTACGAGGTCGGGACGTGCCATTTTGGTTGAGGATTTGGCATGTCTTGTATGTGAAGAGAAGAAGCCATGTTGGTTTTTACAAGGCTTGTGTGAGTAGCATGGTTGCTGGTGAATTGGCGTGGGGCAACTGACTTTTTATACAGTTAATGGTCAATCTACATAGTTACAAAGTAGTATAATGACAGTTAATGTGAGCAGTATTTATTTAATATTTTAACTATGTTTTATTTTAATGAGGCACCCAAGTGATGCATCAGGTTTATATTGGATTAAATCCTGCTGGGAAAAAACAATTTATAGCACTGAACAAATAGTTTGGATAGTTGGATGTGTCATAAAATAATTTTGTTGTTTACACTAAAGTTTTTGGGGAAAATATAATTGCAGCTATTGGTGCTATGAACTCAGTAAAGTTTGTTTTTGAAACCTGGAACCTATTGACAGAGAGTGGTGGTCTGAAGACTTGCAGGTATTAGGAGACTTAAGATTTTATACTTGTACTAAATGTATTTAAATTGTTTAAAGATAATGAATAGTAACCAAAGATATATTATATTCAGACCTTACTGATAAAATAATTGTACTTTTTGGCAGAGTATTTACCTGTAAACATATTGAATTTGGTCTTGTGAGTACTTTAATTTTCTTTGCTGACTTTCAAGTCAGTACTGAGATATTACTTGGCAGATATTTTGGCAATATAATTAGCTGAGCAATTTTCACTTACATTTACTTTGTGAGAAAAGATGTAACCTGGAAGTATTTTAAAATTACTGGAGTATTATAAATTGATTTTATATAAACTGGCATAGGTTTTGATTTTTGGGAGAATGTGCATATGTTATGCTTTGGTAACAATGTACTTATGTGAAGACGCAGCGTACGTTGTCTGTTGCTACCTACAGTTTACCCCTGTAATTTTAATTTTTGATGTTACCTTGGAATCATTTTACTGATGAGTAAGTAAAATATTTGTGTTGATTGTCAAATATGAGAGCTCAATAAATTTGAATTCATATTTTAATATTTTTGAAAGTTCTGTTGAGCTGTAAAGTAACTTTGTTGTTGTGTCATGTAATGTTTTGGAGAGCTCATATTACTGTTTTGATTTTGTTGACCTTTTGAGAACTAAACTGCAATTAAACTTACCTGATCTCAACCTAGTCTTTTTCCATCTCTACTACCTTTTGCCTTTATTGCCCTCTGTTGAGGTGGTGAAGCGTGAAAAGGTAGTGACAATCTTAGACCTTTCATGTTACAAAAACTATACACCAAGCAAAACATAAATATGAATATGTATGAAAATTCACTTTACGTGGTGAAGCCAACATGCCAAATCCAGAAAAGTGAATTAGCTCCAAACTATCAACTGTCAGAAAAATTGTATCAAAATATATTTTTGAGGAAGTGTGATGATGTGAGAATTTCAAGGTAAGGTTTCAAGAGTTACTTCTCAATTAAATGCAACTCTGGCAACTAACCTACAATTATGTCCTACATAAAAAACTTAAAAACATAAAACAGAATTAAACCTGACATAGCACCATTATGTGCTCTGTTCATGGTGTGAGAAGATGTGTGTTTGATTTGGATGATTTGTTGATAAATTTGTCACGTGACCCAATTTGTATTAAAAAATTTGGCAGTTTTTCATAATTTTGATTTTTGTGTTTGATAATAATTATAATATTACCAAAATAAATTTTTGAAGTCACAATTTTGGTTTTAACGTACAACATTTGCAATTTATTTACTTTTAAATTAAAAACTAATTGTTTCGATAAAAAAAAGTATTAGTAATTTCAATTTATGGTCCATGCAGTTTTCTATTCATAATTTTGAAACTGTTAAATGGACAGATGTTTGAGGCATTTACGAGATAGGCGTAATAAACTAAAAATCGCAAAATTATGAATTAAACAATTTAAATTCTTAATTTCCTTTTTGTAGCTTATCCTGATGCTTTGTCTTCCTGACAACTCCATGTATGCCTAGAATGGAAATTTGGCAATTACATGGTAGGTACATTTCTTTTGGTATGCTTTTCAGTGTATTAAATATCACATTTTAAATTTCATATATTATTTTGGTACATAGTATTACAAAAGTATGAAACTCATCACTACTACTATCTCATCGCCTTACCTTTTTTTCGATGTCAAGTGATAAGAAGCTATAACCTACCAACTACCAATAACAGTTTGGTTTGGTATTTGTACCATGGAATGTCATGACAAAGATAATGAAAAAGTCAGTAAATTTTATTTTCACAATCCAGTAGACACTCTGGCTCTTTTGCACAATATTGTAAAAGAGAGAAATTTTAAAATTAAAATAAAAGAGAGGTAAAATTAACTATTGTGGGGATTTTGTTTAAGTTTGCAACCTCGTACTGGGAGGAAAATGACATAACTCTCTAATGTTTCTTCAGGTAAGGCCTCTAAATGCTGTGAGAGGAATTTTAACATATATTATCATAAATTATAGGATAGTTCCCTTCCCGTATAGGAAGTTCCTGCTGTAATGATTACGAACTTATCCTAAAGATTTAAACTGTAATTAAAAATAACTGAAACTAAATTCTATAAGAAACATTTATTAAGATCATAACAAAATATTCAAACTTACAATCGACTATTTAGGAACTAACTGACTTTAAATTAGACATATTATTGTACACTTAACAAAGTTTAAACAAACGAGTTACTAGACAAACTTGAACAAGGGTTTTCATTTGAAAAGCACAGACCACATTTGAATTAATCATTCATGAAAATAATCATGCATAAGTTGATGGCAATGTTCATGTATTATAAATGAATAATTAATATCCATGGGAAGGCTTATGCTTCTTTTCATATCACTAACAGGAATATTAGGGTACAGGCTTCAGTGCTGAGTTTTTTTTTTTTTATTTAAGCTAGTAGGTATTTCATCAAAATTATTACACATTAACACCACTTTTAGTATTATTCTAATACATTTCCTTGCTACATGGCCAGTTTATGTGTAAAAGAATAAAAGTTATTCAGAAAGTACACAAACACACTTTTTATATTTTGACACTATACTAATTCCAAGGTGATAATGTAAAATGTTTGAAAGGTGTAATATTTGTAACTTACAAGAAAGAGTATATTTTAAAATCAGATAAAAATATTTTATGCTAAATAATTTTTATTTTCCAGTTTATTGCATTACCTGGTTTGTTGATATTCAAAGCGTGAAAGAATTAGCTTTCAGTTTGACACCTAAATGAACTTAAGTGCATTCGTTCAGTGTACAGACTTTATTTTTGTGTCGTGTACTAATATGTATTTGGTAAAGGCCCTAATGCTCTTAGTAGGCATAAAAAGCCAATAAAATGTAATCAATGTAATGTGATTTTTGTTTGCAGCTGTGCAATGCCAAAGCATTATATGTTAAAGCTGAAGGTCGAGTCATGTTCCTGATTAACCATGAATTTGGTGTAGTTTTACTTATGATGAAGACAAATGTCTTGCAAACGGCTTTGTTTCACAGGAATGACTCATTTGTTTGTGGACGTAACATGAGAAATTGTAACCTGAGGAAATTTTTGAAAGAAGGTGAGATATATATCTGTTAATCATGACCTATTGTGTGTAACATAGCAACTGTGGTAATGTTTCTAGACCAGTTTCTGAATTTTACGGAGCTACACTGCAGGAAATTTAATTTTAAGCTTGGGCAGTCTTAAGCACCAAGTGCCATTGATGTATTTAACACTCCAGCCTCCTGCCAGAGATAGCCATGATTGAATCTATTTTTTTTTTTTTATAAAGAGAGAATATTTAACATTTCAGAGTGTCGCAGGTCACGAAAGTCACAAAGAGTAACGGAACTTAAGGAATGGTCACAAAAAAGTTCCAAAATACACTATATGTGCTTTCGTTCCATATAAAGTTTGAAAAAATACATTTTTTTAAATTATGACTGCCATAACTGCAGGGGCATTGAACTATGACAAAGTGTTGTGTGTGCATTAAATTATATTGTGGTGTGGTTAATTTGAAACTACGAATGCTTTTATGTTTATTCAAATTGTTTCTTTTGGAGCATATCATTCCATTGCCCTTTTTGACTCCGGGGCATTTATTTCATTTAATTATGTAATTTTATTAATGGTAATTTTTGTAACAAAATTATTTTTCATATGCTATGAGTAATTTTGTAGTGTTATGTTTCAAAATGTGTGCATATTTGCATAAACACGTTTGTTTAGGTTCAATTCATTGCAAATTGAAGTAAGGATGAAAGTGTATCTATTTTTGTAAATTTCAAAATCTTGTTATGAATTAATTTTGGGTTGTGCCATAAAAACTAATTAACGCCGAAGGAAATTTAAGAATCCAAACATGCAATGCTTGCTTTATCAAAGAAGGTAAACATTTTGTAAAGTACTTAACATAAACGTAAATTCAGAAGTCATTTTAGCCTTTTAAAATGGTTTTTAAGAAGGTTTGCAAACCTATATGATTATATTATTTCATAGATGGATAACCTTTTGCTGTTTAGAAGTGAGTATAAATTATCTGGCAGAGAGTCTACTATTGGCATGAACTATATCACGTTTGTTTTAGTTATGTTTTATTGTATGACTAAATGTGATCATTAATGGTTTTGCTTTGCAAGTTGATAGCATATTGACATGAAATTTATTCCTGAAAATGTTATCTTCCTGATATAAAAATCACTAAGTTCCTGGAATAGTGGATTTATTTTGTATTAAGTATAATTTTGACTATACACCAATCCCTCACTTAATTGCGCGAATTCATTTAGCACAATGTTAATTTTACTGCTCCAGTCTTGAATAGCATGTCTATAAATTTCAGTTAGCACAAAATTGCCACAGGCAAAAAAAAAGTCGGGATGACGCCACAAAGTCTACAGCAAACAACAGATGTACCGTAGCATAGTTAGCTATACGAGGGGGGGAGAGATGCGCCTGCAGGTCAGACTACGCTAACGGCTGTTGTACAAACATCAGCTATGGCATATTCAGTTGCAGCTATGGAGTATAAAGGACAAAATGTTTTTACGTCTGCGCGTATCCTGCCAAGCCGTACCTTTGTCGCCCGGCCACAGACCGGGCCGTGTGGAACTTCAGTCTAGCCAGCAGCAGGGAACTTGCACACACAAACACATCTGCCTATTCGTCTGCCAGTAACTGTATGTGCGCAAGCACCTGCAGTTGAAATAATTGGAATCATGGCTTTCCAGGGAGAGCGTAATGCATCATGTTCAAGTATTTGAGACAAAACTAGAAGTATTACAGCGTGCAGAATATCATGAAGGCCGCACTTATGTTGGTCGCACTTTAGTTTTAAGCAAGTCAACTGTGCACAATGTGCCGGCAATTAGGTATTTCGGCACTTTTTTTAAAATTGTTATTATAATTTTAATTATTTTTGAAAATTTTATTTTTCTTTATAATTTGGTGACAATTGGGTGATTTACACTTTGTTAGGCTGGTGTTCTCTATATAGTTAAACTTTGTGCCAGTCTCAGGGACCCATCTGATCTTTTGCAGTCTAATGTAGACGTTAGCAGCCCGTATGACATTTCTCCCGCCTACCGTCACATTCCCAGCCTGTAACTTTATTTCTCTGCATGACTAAAATAGCATAGAGCAGCTTCTGGCCTGCAAGCTGTATTTCTTAGAGACCCGCTGAGACTAGCGAGTCTCAGCACGAACGAGTATCCCGTGGACGCTCATTCCCAGCCCCCGTTGCGTTTTTTGTCCACCCTCCCACCCCCCACCCCCCTCAGTTCTCAGAATTTAGCCCAGGGCCATTGACCTGACATGAACCTGCCAGGCGGTAGCGACTTCAAGGTCGAATTGCCATAGAAAAAATGTGTGCAAGGATGGACCACCCACTACATCTAGCGGCAGAAATAGTAACATCTGTTCTGGTCACCAGCGAGTGGAGCTGACGCCCGTGACACCTGTTGGCGATCTTGCCAACCTCCCCCCTCTGTCCCCTTTATGCCGCCAGAGTGCAGCACCGGCTCCTCCATTAGGCCCTATGCTTCCTCCTCGCGGCCTGTAAAAGTCAATTGTATGTTGCTTTCTGTACCTGCCGGTAGAGACTGCAGCAGTCGCCTTTCGGTGCAAACAACTGAAGTCGTGCTTACGACCACTTGGTCACCTCCGGATGTCTTCGGCCCAGAGCCGAACCTTCCCCCTCTTTTCCCTAGGGCCTACCGACCGTTTTAATTAGAAGTTTTGTCCGCCATCGCGGCACTTGGTACTCTGACTTCGGCTACTTACCGCGTCAACGACGAAATTGTGTGAATAAGGAATGTAGTCAGCTGTGTTAAGGGACGTGATCCCAAGCTCAAAAATTCAGTAGTAGCCAATCAGTAGTAGTGATTAGAAAACAAGTCATGTTTTAATTTAAAGTTTATTAAATTTTTTTGATCTTACTAAATGATATTTTCTGCCGCGTCATCCGCGCAATTCTCAGTCCGCGCCTTTCTGATGTCGGCACGAGGCTTTTCCTGAGTCCAGGAGCTACACCCTGTTTGGTGAGTAATCCGGTCTATTTCCCTCCTTGAATTCCCGTTTGTTGGCCATTTCGTGCAGACTGTGTTTGTCTGGAAGCAGGTCTAATTCGTTTGGAATTTGGGTGTGTTTCAGACAGGGTCCAACATTTGGGCGCTGAAATTGCACCCATCATGTTGTCCAGGACCTCCAGCTTCATTTCTCTCTAAGAAGAGCTTCCTCCCGGCCTGAGGTCCAATTTGAAGCCCCGGGTGATATTTAAAATATAACTTCTCCCTACAACCAACGAATGAACTTACCTTATTGAATACCAGCGAGCAGTGCCATAGAGAAATTATCAAATTAGAATATGTGAAATTGTTATAGTGATGAGTGGACGAACCTAACCTGCTATAAAATGTCATTTTGTGTGGTTAACAGTATAGTATAACGTGTTTTAATAATATCGGGCCGGCCTCCTTTTAATAACTTTAATATATTGTGAATATCAGGTTATTGTGAACCTAAAACAAAAGATTCATTTAATTCTTTTTAAATAAAACAGGGAACCTATAGACCAAGCTACTTATGTAGTGTTTATTTATCATTTACCTTTATCTATTTAAACGATCCACTAGCTCCCAAGTTGCTTGTGTGCAGAAAGTATAAAATTGTCTTGTTCACTACCTCGGGCCCCCTCTGGTAATACTTGTTTTTTTCTTTATTATTTTGCTCAGCTGTTTCCTAGGCCTTTTTGGAAAAGTGGTGACCTAAGGTGATTCAGTATGTCGATGCTATGAAAAAGGATCCAACATTAACTCCAAAATGTAAGAGTTTCAGTACTGTGGCTTCAGATGTTGAAGATAATTGGCTAATTTGTAAGCTTACATTTTATCAGGCTCTAGCAAGTGAAGTAGTGCCTTTTTTGACAGAATTTCAGTCGAATAGTCCGATGGCCCCATTTTTGTTTGAATTACTAAAACTTTTACTGGGAGCTCTGATATCAAATTTGTCAAGGCAGAAGAGTAATGAATGCTGCTTGCTCTGTAACATGTATAGACATCTTAGAATCAAAAAATTTCTTTGGCCGAAGAGATAATTTGGGATTTGCTACAATAGAATCCTTGCAAAAAATTAAGACAAAAGAGAAATTGATATCCTGAAGTTTCGTCAAGAATGTATAACATGTCTGCAGGTTTTATGTAAAAAAAAATTTTCAGAGTTGTCCATTGAAATCTGCACTTACATGCTTGGATCCTGAAATAGCTTTGCAGTCAAATGTTGCAGACAAGAGACATTGCACATTGCACATTGCAGCACGTGGTACAAAAAAGGCATATGACATGGAGGAAAGTTGATGCAGTTCATTGCTAATATGTGTATATTACAGGAACATAATTTTTTAAAGACGAAATGAAGAATTTTTTTAGAGAGCAAGACAGATTGTATGACCTATGGGCTAGAGTTCTTTCAAGTTTTAAATGTGATAAAAAAGAACTCTAAAGGTTTGTGAAAAAAATTCTCATTTTTTCTTGTGGCAATGCGAGGCTTGAGAGAGGATATTCAGCAAATAAGGAATGTATCATAGAAATCAAAAAAGAGGAATCTTTAATAGCACAGAGGCAGATATCCAATGCAGTTTTGGCAGGTGGTGTCAGAAATGTTACCATAGCGAAACCCATGATACATGCCGCACTAAATGCAACAGCCTGTTATCAGTAGTACTTAGAAAAGAACAAGAAAAGGCTCAAGAATGTGCTGAAAGAGAAAAGAGAATTTCAGTATAAATTAAAGAATTAGAAAAGAAAAGGCCGGCACTTATTGAAACTGCACTTCTAGAAGAACAAATCCAGTTTTTTAAAGATTGCAAGTAATATTCCAAAGCAGATGTTTGTATTGTTGTTGAAAGACTGTGCATTTATTTATTTATAAAATATGCATTAATAACTTCTTATTGGTAGGTTTACAAGTACATTTTGTCTTCAAATCAGACACTTAATTCGAACATTAAAACATTAACCTGTTCAACTTAATTGTTTGAAATAATACATTTGAGTGAGTAAATACCTAATCTCATGAAGTTTTCATTCTCAGTTAGTTTTGTATGTAGATAAAAAAAACTTCAGATTGCCTACATTTATCACATATTGCATATACGTGGGATACAATTAAATTCAATCTTTGTTCACTTATTTATCTGTTGAAGAATTACCGTTTGAAAAAAAAATGATTAATTTAAAAAAATGAAGTAGCCTAACTGCAAAATCAGGGTCAGGGAAAATTATAATCAGGTCAGGAAAACCTGGAAATGTCAGAGAATTCATTTGAGATTTTGGGTGGCCACCCTGATTAAGCCCTGAAAAGGGGGGGGGGGGGGGAAGGTAGTATAAGTAGTTCGTAGAAGGATAAAAGATAAAAGTGGGCAGATCAGGACTTTGCAGAGTACGGAAAAGATTTTTTTGGAGGGGGGGGGGGGTGCGGCGGAAAAGGTTTTGTGCTAACAAGGCACACAGCCCAGGAAGGCCGGGTGGTGGTTGCAGTGAGGGATGTGAAGGGGTGGCAAACTATCCCCACCTCAGACATATATATTTCGAAAGAGCCAGTAGATAGCGCCACAAAGCAGAGGGCAGGCTAAAGAGATCCCAGCGTTGCCCTGAAGGAGAGGAGGGTGTAGGGTACTAGATTCCCTGGGAGGGATTGCTGCCTGTTGATGAAGACCGGAACTACAATGCCCGTAGTTTAGTTCCTTCAGAGTTCTACAGGTCTGGCACAGGACCAGCGTGATGGGCGTGGGCATAGGCTGTAGGTATCCCAAGAGGGAAAGGGGTGTAGAAGCTGGATGCTCCCCTGAGTGTGGCGAGGGGAGAGAAAAGGGAGTTCTGGGTACAGATGTGCCAGGAGAGGTGAAGAGGGTTTGGAGGGAGGGGAAACCACCAGTGTGCCACGGGGCGCACTCTGTAATCAAAGAGTGTGTGCCCTTGGACACGGGAAAGCGAGTAGCGAGACCTGGGCACATTACATGATGGCACGTGAGGGAGCGGGTGCTGAAAAGTGCACCCTGGGAGTGATAAAGGTGCACTTAATCAGGCCGAGCTTCTAGCGCAAGCGTCTGGGCGGAAAGTCCTACTGGTGCCTGAAGGCAGCCGGGCATCCATGCTGGGAAAGAAAATTATCAGGCAACAGACCCAGAGAAATTAAAATGAAAAGGTCCCATGAAAATTTAGAAATGCCCTAATGAAATAAAGCCTAAAGTCACCATATGCTAAAATATTAACCCTTTTTAAAAATATTTAGACCTAACTTGTGCCATTAAATCTAAACAAGTGGCACTGCAGTTAGTGAAAGCTTATTATTTTAGCATGCATCAGTGTACAGAAATTCTGAAAATAGAGTTTGAATTGATTGGAGAGTCCAAATATCATAGACCCATTTAAAACTTTTTAAAAATGTTCTTTCTATAAAATACTAGTCAGGAAAGATGTGTAGTGAAATTTTCAAATTTTTTTTATATAGGTATTCGTTCCTTTGATAGAAAATTTTTTGAAAGGAAATTTACCCAGAAAAGAAGTTTTGTTGCTAGATAACACTCCAACGCACCCTGATGCAGAGGAGCTTCAAGATGGTGATTTATGCCAACTTATGGATCTGGTCTTTTTTAGTAGTGATAAAAAGGAACTATCGCAGGAAGCTATTGTCTACAGTGATAGAAGGAACAAGACATGATTAAAAAATTGAAATGCATCATGTAATATGTTTCTTATTGGGTTGCAAGGTCCTAGTTTCCCAATGAACGCCAAATCATGGAAGAAGCTGCTAGGTAATAATGAAAGTATGGAAGTGGAAAGCACAAATACAAATGAAAAAACCATTCTACTTTAAGTGCAATGTACCCCTAGATATGAGGAAGCATCTTAGCAAGAGTTCAAAAGTTGCTCTTGTCGGTTCCAATGGCAATGTAATTGAATCATAAAATTACTCATGATGGTGTTAAGGCTCTGGAAACAGCAATTAGATACATTGAGCAAGAAGAAGAATCTACAGGAAATGTCATAATGATGTGGCAAAGCTGGAGATGCTTGGAAGCAAGAAATGGCACTCACCAGGAAAGCAGACAACAATCAAAAAAAAAATATTTCAATTATCACAGGACTGAACTTATCATGTACTATATTTAACTTCTGACAATTGTGTTAATTTTCAGTTAATTTGTTGTGTTTTTGTTATAACACATGATTATTAAGTTTGGAATGTGTAACATTATAATAGTTTGATGTTTATAGGCTTTTTCTTAATTTTCGCATATGCAATGTTTTGCTGGTCAATTTATGTCCAATAAATGAGAGACAACTGTAGTTTTTGACGTGACAATGTCTAATAAATCGATGAACGCTGGCTGCACGTACGAAAAAGTGTCCCGTTATGCACATTGTCCCACTACGATGTGTCCCATTACGCTCTTTTCTTCCGCGGAAACCAGGTACTCGTTAATACATATTTTCCTTTGTTTATCGCGAGGGGTGTTATTATTAATGAATTATAAATAAAATTTTGTACTCGGGGCCACAATTGCATATCATTTTGAGCACTGGAAGACATAAAAACGTAAAATATTCTCGACAAATTTTAATCTCGGCCCCAGCGCACCACGAGCGTCTGGGTTTGAGATTAAAGCCGAAATTCTTTCTTAAACTTACTAATATTTTTTTATTAACTGCAAGGGCATTTTTATTAAATTCTACGTTTAATTTCACGACGAACAAACTTCGTCAAATGTGTAATTGCAAAAAAGCGTAAAACATTCTCGACGATCTTGAAGTTAGTATAAACATGGCGGTTGACTAGCAGCCGACAATATATTTTAAATTTCTCGCCTACCACTATAAGAAATAAACATGGCGGACTACATACGTTTTTAAAACTTCCACAACACAAAACAAAATTTTTATAAATATATATACAACATCTGAAACCATTATTTCCAATATGCCCTCGTGGCCGTGCGGTTAGCATCGCTGACTACCAATCCAAAGGTTGATGGATCGAATCCCCGCCGCCGCTATTCCTTCATTTTTGTACTTTTAAAAATAAATATGGCGCGTGCGAGACTAGAAAAGTAATAAACATATTTGAATTAATGAGAGCAAATAAAAGTAAATTTATCAATTAAATTGTAGATTTCATTTCACTCCTCCTTTGTATCCATACCTAATAGTGATATTTAAAAAAAAAATGATTCAATTTTATTCATAAAAGTATGCAGAGGTAGATTTTATCATACAAAAGATAGAAAATTAAAAAAAAAAATTACTTCCTCAAAGAATAACATATTTTTAATGCCTAAATGGTTTGGTTGCAAAAACCTATTACGGCTCAGTCTCAGGCTGAATTGGATGTTTCATTTTCTTCGGGATCAATCATTTCATCAATGTTTTGTTATGACTTCACGTTAAACTATCGTCCGTAAACCAACTTTACAGACAACCAATTTTTTTTGACATAGTTTAATGTGCTCTATGTGAATCTTAAATTGTCAATAAAAATTTTATTTTTCAGTTTGGATTCCCATTTTTCAGCTCATCTGTTTTATAATTATTATTTTTTTCAGGTGACAGAGTTCATTTTATTGGTGTAGAAGCACCAAAGGGGATGTTGACCCAGTTTGTGGCTTCTGAAATTTGTATCTGCATGACTTAAATAATTGTGGAGTTTCATGTCAAGTTTGTTTTATTTTTTTAAACATATTATGAATATATTAATATGCTAGTCTTAGATTTAGATTTAATAAGCTTGGCACTATTGTACAACTTTCCAAGTACTAGCAAGAACTTACTGTTAATGAAGCCTTGTACTGATGACAAACTGAAATACAGTAGAACCCCGATTTTGCGAACACGGATTTAACGAAAACAGCGATTTAACGTAAAGGTTTTCAGGAACCATCAAAAAACACCAGTTTATTAAAATAATAATATAGATTTCCAAAAAATGAAAGTAAATTGTAACGGAAACTTATTAAAAAATACACTCTGTGGTGTCAGTAATAGAATGGAGGTACTATATATTAATATGTGCCTTTGCATCATCTGTCCAATCACAAAAAAAAAAAAAAATTGTTCAAATTGCTTAAAAACTCCGGGCGCTGTAACTGAATTGCGTAGGTGCGTGCCATTGCGCGCGCCTGGATAGATACTGTCCGCGACACATGACGTCATGAAGGGTTTCTTTGTCCGCATCCCCCTCCCCCTTCCTTGTCCCTGGCTTGACTCACCACGTTATCTTCCAATCACGCCCGCATAGTAACAGTGCTAGCCAATAATCACACGTTTCCAAATATTCCTTTTCCCATCCTCCAGGTTTCTTCAACTTGTAACCACGTCACACCAATACGCCATTATTATTCTCAGTAAGAGCTTTGTGCGGGTGTTTAGTATTTGGAATACATTTTTTATAAGAGCTGTTCGGACTTTGATGTTTTGGAGTAGATAATCACAGCGACAGACCGACAGGATGCGCTCTTGCCGTCAGCGATGTTTATTTTGACAGCTCAAGCAATTATCTTTCCCACTTCCCTTCGCAGCGGGGGAAAAAAACCGTTGGAATGCAGATGGAAAAGTAACTATGCATTAAAATAAATATATTTACGGCCCTGCTAAATTTTTCTATTCAATAAAATTTGAGGTATTAGTGATTTTTCAGCAGAAACTGCTGTGTGACTAATAAACAAATTGTATCATAATAACTTAAACTTATAAAGTATTTATTAACGGCGAAGGACAGTCGTATAAGCCCGTAAAAATATTTATTTTACCGAGAATGGACTATACAGCCTGGCTTTTGTCGCACGCGGTGTGGGAGGGGAGGAGGATGCTGACAGTTTCTCACGCAGAAGTTTGTAATAAGGGAGGGAATGTGTTGAAATGTTAGTTGATAAAAGGGGGGGGGGGGGGGGTGTTTTTACATGGTTTGTGGCTCTGGGAGGGATGAGCCTTGAAGAATTAGCAGGGGATGGGAGGTAAGCGTCACGTCACGTATGACGTCAAGCCGCCGCTACCGCCAGCCTGGCCGGACGAGTTTCTTACGCTCTCGCAGAAGCTACCACAGCGGCTTTTCGTGTGGCGGGTAAGATAACATGACAGCTGAGACGGCTTTTCGTGCGATAGTGGAAACACCGAGCTCAGCTAGACACTGCCGTGTGCATCGGCGGGATTCTACTGTACATGACTTTATTTACTGTTTTTGGATATTGGCTTTGTTACGTTTTTTTGACGATTCGTTTATGTTACTGGTATTAGAACTGGACAAAACTGGGACACGGGCGGTGGAGCTTTTATTTTTTTTTTCCGCTAAGCTCGCGTCTATTGGCTGGCTGCTGATGGAAGGTCACGAGTCTGGGCGGAGAGTTGAGTGAGTTATACAGCGCATGCGCAGCTCAGCGAACAGAGGGAGCCAGCTGGTGGCTACGCCACGCCGTAACAACAGCTGACTGAGTACAATTAATTACCTTTCTCCGCGTACGGCGCGCTATTTCCATCAATTTGCGGCCATTTTTTTAAAAAATTTTTTACTGTGACACAATGTGTATATAGTTCGTATTTGTTATAAACGCTGCAGGTTGCGACTGTATTTTAATAAACTTTAACGTATTTCTTACACTTTTCATATATTTTTTTGCCTAATTTTTCACGGTTTCTGAAAATCTGTACGTACGACTGAGGTGTTCGTACGAACCGGGGGCCGTACGAGCGAGATCAAACACGTTTAAGATGGAAAGTTGACACAGTCTGAGATAGCACGGCAGCACAAGATATCGCCGTCGACCCTGTCTACGATATGGAAACGTAGGGACGCGATTATGAGTGCGGGGGTCATTGAAAATCGGTAAATCGGATTTAACGAAACATCGATTTAGAGTAAACATTTTCGGTAACCATAGCACTTCGTTAAATCGGGGTTCTACTGTACCTCAAATGTGTTAGCTCCAGTATTTTACAAGAAGTGTTTTATGGGCTGTGAGAACTAAAGTATTTTTGTAATTACGAAGGCATGACTGAATGATTTGTCTCATTGTTATACAATTTTATATAAAAAAAATTAAATTTGGTAATTACATGTATGATGTTCACTGTTAACTTACTGTGTCATAGAAAGTATGCATAATTGTTAATTGTAGGAGTATTTAACTCAGGTTACTTTGATTTGAAGGGCTTATGTTATAACTATACTCTGAAAATATTTTGTCATTGATGTAGAGCAATTTTGACTAAAACTATGCATAAGAGTGTCAGATGTATACTTTGTTTCAGGGTGTGAATTTCTAACTTATAATTTAATGTAAACCTTATTCATGTCATTGTAAAGAAAAATAAATGCCATCAGTACATAATACATTTCCGTATAACTAACACAGTTTTAAAGTTAACTGATTGATACTCTTTAAATGTTATCCAAGTAACTAGGGAATTTAATTCGTAAACTTTTATTTTGTGGTGGAAGACATCATTTTTAGCATTTACAAATTACATAAAATTTTGAAATATTTTTGATGGATAAGGCTATGCCTAGTCAACTATTTGAAACATAATATTTTCTTGGAAATTTGTCTACAAATCATATTTTATTTGTTAATTTATTTTAAATTTTTTTATTCATTATTTGGCCCACTTTTGTGTCTAATTATAGAATACATAAAACTACCAGTTTGGCTCAACTGGATTTAAATAATGCTTTGTCCTATAAGCAGTCTGCATGTCTGTAGGATGTTTGGCTCGTGAATTTATTCCATGGTTATTTTAAATGAGAAAGAAAACCTTCCAAAATATTTTGGCAATATAAAAAAATTGTTTTAAGTACTATAAAAAAATTCTTTTAGGTACTGTGCTGATGATAAACTATTTAAAGTGATGTGGTAGCCTGCTTTGGAACTATATATAAAGTTATTACTTGGAGTTTGTTTCTATTTTAAGGAATGGTTTAGCTATAAAATTATTATAATGAGTATAGTTCAACAGAACATTGTGACAAAATATTTTAAAGGAAGCTGGAATAATTAAAAATTTTGTGAAAGGTCGTGAGTTATGGGCTAGTACATATAAATTAAATACCAACTAAAAATTTTCCTATTAAGCATTTTTTTCCTAGCAAACATGTTGGATACACCCTCTTTTATCACATAATTGTCACACTTGCATAAACGTCGCACCTATATTTTAGGGCGTCAAATTTTGGATAAAAAATCCTCTTGCGTAAACTTTTCACGATGTGTTTGGTCCCGCTATTAGTTTCCGAGCGTTTTGTGTGGGTATTGTTTTCGTATAAAATTATGTATTTTAAAATATAAATTTAATATTTATTCGGACATTACCACTTATTTAATTAACGGAAATACGAAGTTGTCTGATGTGTAAATTTTCTTTTAAAGACTTTTAAAACGTTATAATCTTTATTGTTTCGTTTGCGTTGCCGTGGTGTACCGCTTACACAAATGTAACCAGCGCTAGTTGGCATCATTCATGTTTGGTTATGTTGCTTCCCGTATATAGCGCGCACACGTAGTCAAATATCGATATATCGCCGAGTGCATGCAACGTGCGCTGTCGAGTGCCGACTTAACTACATTTGATGGCCCGCACCCTTTCGTGGTGTGTACTACGATGATAGTTACACGTTCGTTCAGGCTCACATTCGGATCACAGATTTTGTTTTTCTATTTAAAGTTAAAGAAAGGTTTTTTTGTTGCATGACTTAGTAATTTAAATTGTATGTCATGCTCTTTTATACTTCACTTTTTAAATAAATGTACGTTCCATGAATAGGTGTTGTTATATAAAATATTTTATGTAACAAAAATTTTCTTTTCGCATACTTTTCGAACTTTATTTTAGTGTAAAATGTGCGACGATTATGTGATAAAACATGGTAACATGTTTTCTGATCAGTATCATCTTTTTGATTTCTCTCAGACTTGTTTCACCATCTATGTTATTGATAAATAATAATAATAATATTATGGCAGCTTGTTTGTATCAAAACTACTAAATAAGTACATAATTTTTGGCTTTTCAGAACTGTTCTTTAAGGTCAACTGAAAATTTTGTAATTTTTGTTTTGTAGCATGTAAAGTAAGTTGGTTCATTTTTTTTGTGTGGCTTGCTATTTAAGTTATCAAAATTTAGCATTAGGTACCATTAAGTACAGTCAGTTAAGTTAGCTAGTACTGACAAGTCATTGTTGATGAATTAAAAACTGTTATCAAAGACATTGCTGCAGCCAACTTACAAAAAATATTTTGCTGTAGAAATAAGAAAAAGTTTTCTTTTAATTTATTGTCTTTATGTATCCTTATTAGGTTAAAGATATTAAAAAAACATCAATAAAATTATTCTCTTATTCACAAGCTCCCAAAACGTTTGGATCTTCTGGGAAGTTTTATCAACTCATCACTTATTAAGCTATTATCTGAAATATACCTCATTTGGATTTTTATTGTTCAGTTGGATCACATACAAAACTCAAAAAGCCAGTGTTGTCCAAGGTTTGGTGGGGCTGATAATACAAATTTCTTTGGTAGCCGACTAACAAAAAAATTGTTATTATCCATCTTTAGCATGGTGTTGGTCAGCATAATATAACATTAGTATCAGTCTTTGTTAATCCAGGAACAAAATAGTGTTTGCAACTCCCCACTAGAACTACAAAACTATTGTGGTGTGGGCAAATCAAAGTAAACAGGGCTTTAATATTATATTATGTGTGTGTGTGTATTATGAATTTATAGAATATATAAAGTACATAAAAAGGAGGACGCTGTATTAAACCTTTTTGAAACAAGTGCTTGGTGAAGTCATAGATGATTGCATATCCACAGTTTTAGTAAGTGAAAATTTTATTTTTATTTTTTTAATACTTATTCTACTGTTCTTAAGAATAAAATAATTTTGCCTAGTAATACAATGTTCAGAGGTTTAACTAAGTCTGATTCTATAAAGTTCCTTAGTATGAAAAAAAAAAGTTTCAGGTATTTCCCTTTCAAGAGTGCAAATTTAATGTATAAGAGCATTGTTTAGTAGATTGTATTTAAGATACTTGTATCATCTTATCTTGAATAAATTTTTTTTTTTACATTTCCTAACACACTGTTTATATACTTACATCATGCTTTGCGATGGTTTTCGTGATCAGATATGGTACATATTTTTGTACTGGTCATTATCATGTTAAATTACCTGATATATGTAATGCTCTATTTTATATCATGTATGGAGAGTTTTAAAATTGTGACAAAAAATAATGTGCAAATCATCTTAAGAAATTTTCCAAAGAAGTGCTTTGAAAATTTTGTTTAGACTGTAAAATTTCTTACCAGGGAAATGAGAAAAACCAATCATATCTATCTATCCACTCATTTGAAACATGAAATGATATGTGAAGAACATTCGCAACAGCAAGCGCCGAGCACAAAGGCACGAAAGTAAATGTACACGGTAGGGTGTCCAAAAAATATGAAAGTTTTAAAATGTTTACTCTCGCCCCCCAAAATGTTTCCTTTTGCTAAACATTATTTTTTGAAAAATCTGCTCATTTGCATAATATGTAAGGGTCCCTCAACAAAGTTATTTCCATGTCAGAACTAATATTAATGGTCTACAATACTAGTTAGGTTATTAAATACAAATATAGCTTTAGTAAATTTTTTAACATAAAATTTATTTTTGCAATAAATTTAAATTTGAAAGTGAAAATAATTTTTTGAGATTATCCTATTCTCTTATGTACTTGTACAGTCAAACAAACTGCAACTGAATCAAAAGAGAATCACAGACTTGGAATTGTTTGTTCAGTGGACATGAAGCTTATTGCCCATGAGAAGCAAACAGCACAATGTTGGAGTAAGCATGCATAAAGACAATAAAGAACATGCATGTAAAGTATGCAGCTGACTTTGATTGCAGCATCGCCAACTGAAGACAATCCAAGTTCTCAAAAAGATGTTGACTGACTGCTGCAACAGCAACACATGATGTGCTCGCTCCTCCTTGCTCTTAGGGTGGCAGCCGTGTTGGACAGAACTGACATCGGTGTTCGCAAGGCTACAACAGTTGTAGCTTCAGTAATAAATGAAGCTGGTTGTTCATTATCTTCTGCTGTGTTTTCGAAAAGTACTATACGCAGACAATGCTAGATCGGTCACAAGGAAACTGCAGAGAAAATTAACGAAAGTTATTGTGCTTCCAAATTGGGTAGTTCAACGAAATTGTATGGAGATATGGGTGGCCGAAACAGCTTAACTACCCATGCTGCATGCTTAGAAGGTTTAGTTGTTGAAAACTTTCCTGAGAATTTCGCTGGCGACTCCCATCGCCGTAGAACCACGGGACAAGTCCTGGGGTGCCCAGATGTTATGGGCCAAGCTTATGGATCACGCCTCAGGCATGGGGCAGCGAGAGATCGCCAACACCCGGACCGCTAAACAAGTTTATTACAAAAAAAAATTAAAACTATCTCATAAATAATTATAAAACATGATTCCCGGGGAAAATGCAGTAAAACTCACCTAAAGCGGTAATAAAAACACAACTTTCGACATTGATGTCGAAGGATACTTGCGGAGCACAAAATTTAGTAAGTTACATCATGGCCTATAAAAAGTAGGACGGTACTACCTAGCCTTTCCCAAGAGAAAGATGACCATAGATATGACCATTCGTGGAGATGTGAATTTTAACATTGGTTACACTTTCCTGCACTTAAGTGCGATAGCTCAATATTAAATCTTAACCACAATATTTATAACAAACAGGAAAAATTGATTTATAATGTTTAAAGTCTTTTCAGTCCATATGTTTTTCTTTCAAATTCACAAAGATTAACAAAGACATAAATATATAATAAAAAAAATGATTTTTATACAAAATAATTCCTTACATATTGATAGTTAAATGTAATAATAATTTCGTTACTTTAAATAATCGGAAAAGATAAAAACAATCAGGTATTGCAAAGAAATATAATAAAAAAAAATGTAGCCTCCCAGTTTGCAATTAAAATTAAACAAATATATAAGCAACAATGGGCGCATGCCCACACAAGTGCACAATGGCACACACTCCCCGCCTCAAAGGACACCACAGCAGGGTGGTGGCAATAGTACCCAAAACTAAAACTAAATATCCCAACATAACATTTAACACCCAAAAAAACATATGACCATACAAAAAAATTAATCCACAGTGGAAGAAGAAGCTAAAGGTATTAGGATAGTACCTGCAGGTACAGGAGGAGAAGGGGTTCTCAAGGACCGCAACTTCCATAAGAGGACAAGACCAAAAGCAAGGATGCACAAGAAAACGAAGGACGATAAGGATATGGCAACGAGTGGTCGGAGATGTTGATTGAACAGGTTGGTGTGGACGCAAAAGGTTTATAACATCATGGAAGGGGGCACCACTAGGTTGTGATACTAGCAACTTATCAATATCATCAACGATAGAAGAGTTGAGGGTTAAATTAACAATTTTAGAAAACATGGGGTGACTGAAATTTAAATTAACCTTAGGGAGATGTATGGTAGGTAAAGATAGATTTGACCTTAGGACAGAACTAACGGAACCAAAAGTTTTAAAGTAAAGGCTTACGATATCACAATGAGTGGCATTACTTATATATCCACTGCCAATCATTGAAATGGTGTGTGGTGCAAAAGTTTCAGTGGTCGATCTGCATAAAAGCGTGATATCAACGGAAAATTCACTGGTAAAAATCCACAGTGAATTGGTTTTTTGGAAGAAAGGAAGATGTAAAGAAGTGACAGACTTGTCGCAAAATTCGAAATATGTTTTTCCAAGGAAGAGGTTGAATTCACAGTTAGTGACATGGGAATCGAAAAATGGAAAGACTGTAGTACACAAGATAATGCCATGTTTCCTAAAACTTGATAATTGGTTAAATGTAACAGGGGCAAAATGTTTTCTGTCAGGACTAACTAACACAGTATCATGTACTCTTAGTAACAGATAATGGTTTAATTTGGGGAAAAAGAAGGGAAATGCAAAAACATGGTAAACTTCAAAGTTACTATCCTTACTGGCCAAAGGTACATTGACAATAACATTTAGAGAATGATTAAAAATTACTGCCTGAACGGTACTGAGTCCATAATACATATAAAGATTTTCATAAGAAACGGGGGCTAGCATATGTAAAGGTAAAGAAATTGAGTGTTGAACATTGTTTAACAAAGTAATAAAAAAATTAGGTTGCACCAAGGTCAAACTTAATTTTCCATGGACACTGCTTTCTATGGCTTGTCTCAAGTCCGAGAGTTCCAAACATGCACTAGAAAGAGCTTCACTGATCCTAAAAAAGAGAGTATTCAAATCAACTCGCCAACTCACTAGCATAATTTTGTCCCAAATTTCATGTATAGAGTCATTGAATAACTTAAAGAAGGCATTATGACTATCCAAATAGCGTTTAGCTAAATTTTTTTATCAAAACTGTATTGTTGAGCACTTTTTCTTCCAGATTTCTTACGATGAACATGTGATTCAAAACACAGGTCGAAATCTCATCTTGACCTTTTGAGACATCTTTTAATCGTTGTTCAAGACTAACAAGATCTTCATTATCTAGGGTTCCAAAAACAGTTTTCAAAATTATTCCGCCAAAATCGATAAACCCACGTTCCATCCTTCGCGAGTGTTCGTTGGGAAGAAGGGAAGTTAAGGTTAGAGTTTCTGCTTTGTAAGCTATGAAGTTTTCATGTAGTTGTTGAACTGCAAATCCAAAATTCTGATTCCATGAAACATTCTCCTTTAGTCCTGTCATTACATCATTTAGAGCATCTTCCAAAAGTTAACATTCCCCATCCAAGCATAGTAAATCAAAATCGAGCACAATCGTATAGAAATTGTCAGAGAAGAGAAGGGAATCACCCTTTCCAAAGAAAATACCAGAATTGAGAGGATTTACCGTGACGTTGCCATACGCCAAAGAATAGGTGCAAACAAGAAGAACCCACGCCCCGAACATGGTGTTGCACTCAAAAAACCCAGGCTGGAGTGCAAGGGACAAACAGGTTCACTAGAACACACAAAATCAAACCAACCAATGGTTAAATAGAGAAATAAAATCATCCATTCCCACTAATATTATTTTAACCAAAAAAAAACTCAGATACAATAATTACCCAAACATAATTAAACTCAAATAATCAAGGATATCAACCATTTCCCAAAATATATATATAAAAAAAAGATAAAACTTAATAATACCACCATGGTTTTTTTAAAATATATATATATATATATATATTGTGTAAGATGTGATGACAAAACATACCACATCATAGAGTAGGATAATGTAATATAACATAGCATTTTATGATTCATAGGCCCATGAAAATTATAAATCAAGTTAAGAGTTTCCATGGACTCCAAGACTAGGATAAGTAGGTGATCAGACCACGATCAACTAAGCCAAAGACCGAAGGAACTCGAAAGCCAACAGCAGACATATGGCCTAAAGAGAACAACTCCTAGACCAATGGTAGAAATCAAACTGAAGGTGGGGGATGATATTTTTTAAGATGTGAAATATGAGCTCCGGTGTCAGGGTTAGCCAAGCTAGCCATGACAGGGGTAAGAAAACGTATTTGATAAGGCCCTGACCAGCGAAACGACAATTTAGCCATTCTTTTGTCGACAGCTTTGCTGACAGGGTGTGCTTTGCACAAGACGAGATCACCCCGTTGAAAAGGATTGTCAATACGATTCTTATTGTATGTACCTTATTCTACTTCTTTCATGAGATTTTTTTAGATTTTCAAGGGCAGCTGCCCAAACATCTTTTACATTTTTAGGGTCATCAGGCAGAAGATCATTTAAACACCAAAGATTTGACAATGTGTTGTTTGGAGTGAAGGTAAACATCAAATTGTAAGGTGTGGACTTGTGAGATTCATGTCTTGCATAATTAAAAGCCATTTGGAGCCAAATTAGATTCCTATCCCAACTAACCTGATCTTGCGCATGAAAAGCGATTAACGCTGAACGGAGGTTACGATTGAACATTTCCGCATGCGAAGGTGGAGGATAGTACGGAGACAAGGTTATGTGGTGTATCCCATGTGTGAAACACATATTTTTGAACAATTCAGAAACAAACTGAGATCCATTATCAGAAACGATGGATGATGGAACACCAAAATTTTGAAAAATCTTATGTTGAAAAGCCTGGACTGTTGAACGTGCATCAGCTTTTCGTAAGGAATGAGCCACACAAATTTATAAAATGCATCAATGCAAACTAGCAACATGTTATTTCCATTTTTTCTTCTTGGCAGCGGACCAACAAAATCAATGAACAACTTTTGCATAGGTTTTTCAGCTACTTCTGATGACAAGAAACCAAGTTGTGAATGCTGTGCGGGTTTGCTGAGGGCACACAGGTGACACAGTTTTACCCTTTCAGAAATTTTGGCATGCATGCCTTTCCAGACAAAATGTTTTCTGATGGCTTCAATGCTTTGTAAATACCTAAATGTGCGCCAATAGGTGAAGAATGAAAATAATCACAAACATGAGGCTTCAAAACTTTAGGCAACACAATTCTTTTTTGATTTATTTTTACCCTTGAATACAAGATGCCTTTAGACAATAAGTAAGGTTTTTGAGGAATGCCTGCTTTTAGGTTTTGAATAATTTGTAGCAATTCATTATCAGTTACCTGATGGGACTGTATTGTATTAAATGCCAATGGAAAGTCAGTTAAAAGAACATTGCAAGTCGTGTCGACAGAAGACTTTTCCAGTTGGGAATTATTGAACATACGAGATAGAGAGTCTGCGACAACATTTTGCGTACCTCGAATGTGCTGAACTTTAAATTTTAGAGATGAAATCCTCATCACCCAACGACCAATTTTTCCTAACTGCCGGGGATGAGCCAAAAGCCAGGATAAAGCCTGATTATCTGTTTCCAATAAGAATTCTGCATGTTCCAAATAGGGTCTGAATTTATCAATTCCGAACACAACTGCCAAACATTCGAGTACATAAATACTAGATTTATTTTCTTGTTGCGTAAGTGTTCTGGATGCAAAAGCAATAGGGTGTCGTACATCATCAAATTCTTGAATTAAAACTGCTTCTATGGCAGAACCAGATGCATCAGTCTGCAAAATGAACGGTTTTGAAAAGTCAAAAGCTTTCTGTTGCTCATCTCCTCACTCAAATTTTACATTCTTTTTGCGTAGATAATTTAGAGGAACTGCTTTCTCAGCCAAATTGGGAATAAATTTACCAAAGAATTGAATCATTCCAATAAAACGGGCTATATGCCCTTCACATCACGCGGTGGAGGAAATTCTCCGATTGCTTTAGTTCATTCAGGATCAATAGAAATGCCATGAGAAGAAATTTTGTGGCCTAGAAATGAGATTTCCGGAACAGCAAATTTAACCTTCAGGGGATTTACTGTCAAACCAGCCTTCTCCTGACCGCTACTCACACTGCCCCCCACACACACACCAGTTCAGCGATCGTCACCTATCCTTAAATATTATAACATGTCTACTCAAGAGCTCGGAGAAGAAGAAAATTTTAACAAGCTTGAACCATATTTACAACTGACATGCGCGGAGGGGATGGAATCACCTAGAGAGAGGGGAAAGGCACAGTCCAGAACCGGAAACCAAGCAAAGTCATGGCGGGATCTTCAAATTATAACCGTTTAAGTTCAAAGTAATCTTTATTTAGACATCACAATTTTCATAACCCAAGTATTATTTCTTAATTTTAATTTTTTTTATGTCCTGTTATTCCTGTGATTTATTGAGTCCTGCTGTATTAACCTTGATATAAATCATAGAGTTTAGTTCTGAGGTCACGATAGGCAGGTAATTTTCATTACAGTAATTTTGGACTGTATGCTTAAATTTTCAAAATAATATTCATCCTTTTAATAACCCCCGGCAAAACTCGAACTGAGCACCTATTCAGCGTATAAATATACGTATTTAAAAATCCTTCCTTAATTTATGAACTTACCACTCCGGAAGAAGCATTGTAATTATGTCCGTAGCTTCTCTTACTCCATCCTCCATCAACTATTACTGTTACAAATGGAGTACCATCTCCATCAGTATAGCCTCTTTCCACGGCTAATTGTCATTCTTCTGCTCCAGCTTCGTAAAACAACTTTTCTAAGTGTTCCTCCCACACCTGTGGAATATGCAGTATGGTAGTTTATTACACTTTAATTTTTAGTTATTAACTGTAAAATGTGGTACATTTTATTAAAATGAGTAACTACACGTATGTAAAAATTGCTTCTATTGTGGCCTAATGTTACATATTATATTCTGAAATTAACATGCTGACAGCTAAAATTACAATGAACAGCAATAATTAATACTTCCCCTCTCACCTTTTCAATCTTTTCTTCATTTCTAAAGAAAGTATTCTTGGACATAGCTGGTACATCTAGAACACTGAGTATATTTTCAAATTGTGAAAAACCAATACCAGATATTACAGCTGTCCAAGCTCCTGCGCTATTCAGCACGTCATTAGGAGATTCTTCATTGGTAACTGGAAACTGTTGACTACACATGTCACATTCCAAAATCCACTGACATTATAGGCCTTTACGATTTTCTTTTTGAAACTTAATTGTACCAGCAGTGCACTGTTTTGTGTGGCGACTTTGCAGACTCAGAATTCTTGGCAGGACGTAAGCTGGCTTAAAAATTCTGTTGCTGCAGAGATTGTGCCATGAAGCTGGTTGTTTTTCAGTTTCTACTATTAGCTCCGGAAGGTTATCATCTTCGTTCATGAAGTCTGGTAACTCTGAAATATTGTCGTCTGTTGGGTTGAGCTCGACAACAGTTTGGCATCCGTGGGAATAAAAATTTTTAACATAATGTTATACGCAATTTAAAAGGATATATATACCGATTTAAAATAATTAATAATGGAAATGGTGAAATACAAAGTATCAGTTGACAAACAATAATATCATCACGAACTAAAATTTTACTGTTGGTTAATATACTATACCAGAGATACATTTTTCTTAAGAGGCCACTCCAGTGTTTCAGGGGCACTACGCAACCCGCGTTAACCTCATAAGATTCAATGCTATTTTCATTTTTCTTATAACTTATTAACTAATATAGATTTCGAAATGATGCTTGCTTGATATGTAAGACAACGCAGCTCTTATCAAAGCCCCTTTCTTCAAAAACGTGCATAAATTATGGTTCAAACCTAGACAATACACTTATGCATATTAGTAAAGATTAGCATAAAACCATTTTAATAAGCAATTTAATAAGCACCATTTATTAATTTCATGTATATCAATTTCAAGTAACAATACACTTATGCATATTAGTAAAGATTAGTATAAAACCATTTTAATAAGCAATTTAATAAGCACCATTTATTAATTTCATGTATATCAATTTCAAGTAACAAGCAGTCATTAATAGAGTTAATACTTCTGGAAATTTTAAAATCATCAGCAAACAATACACCACTTGAATGTTTAGGTACAAATGTAATATCATCAATGAAAATATTGAAAAGTAATGGAGAGAGAGTGCCACCCTGCGGGACCCCAGATGGAACTTTAAAATATGAAGAATAACTGTTGTTGATGGAAACAAAAAAGCATCTATTATGAAGGTAGTCGGAAAACCAGGCTACAAAATTGCCACATAAACCAAATTTAGCAAGTTTACTGAGTAAAATATCATGGTTAACAGTGTCGAATGCTTTCGCAAGGTCAAAGTAGCAGGCATCTACCTGACCCCTATTCGTTACCTCATAATAAACAGGATTTAGAAAGGACACAAGGTTGGTTGCTGTGGTCATACCAGTTCTAAAACCATGTTGTGAAGGAGACAGTCGGTTTTTAATTGGGAAATTTAAGAATTTAAAGATAATTTTTTCAAATATTTTAGACAAACCATTAAGGATAGAAATAGGACGGTAGTTAGATACCTTTAATTTAGAACTGCTTTTGAGAATGGGAACTACCCTTGCTATTTTCCATTTGGTGGGAAACGTTTGACTTTTCAAACTTACGTTAAATAAATGTTTAAGAAGTGGTGTTAATATGTATGAACAGCCTTTAAGAACAAAGTTAGGTATTCCATCAGGACCACATGACATAGAAGATTTTAGGGATTTAATACCCCAAAGCACAAGACTTTCAGAAATAACGGGGACCAAAATGGTATCATGGTTTGACGTTGATACATTAACATTATGATTGTGATTAGTAGATGAATATACATTAGAAAAAATTCAGCAAAGGTATTAGATAGCAAAACAGGGTCAGAAGACACATCATCATTATCCTTGAGAGAATACTCTTCACGGTAACCATTTCTCATTATTTTTACATAGCGCCAGAACTTTTTAGGGTAAGACCTTACTTTGTTATTAATATGTCGAGTCCAATTGATTTTGTCACGTTTGATTAGATATTTAACTTGCTTCCTGTAGAATGAAAATTGGGAATAGTAGATCATGTTTCTTTTCTGTAATTTATGGAAGTGTTTTTTTAGCTTTTAGATTAAATATTAATTCACTAGAGAACCAGCAAGGGTATTTAGTAGATTTATTAGAAATAACAGGAATAAATTCATTCATACTGTTACATATGCAGTTAGAGTTGATCCACTAAAAAATTAACATCTGTAGATTTACAGAATAAAGACCAATCAAAATTTTTTATGGAACTAAAGAGACCAAGATAATCCCCATTTTTATAATTTTTGAAATTAGTCGAAGAATTAGACTTATATGGTAAAGAGTCTAAAATTAATTTTATAAATAATGCTGGATGATAGAAGTCTTCTTTTACGAGTGGATCAGTTGCTTGAGACACTTCACAGATTGATGAGTTAGAAAAAATTAAATCTAAAAGATTAGGGAGAGGCTGAGTGTTGTTGTATTGGATAAGGCAGAGGCTAGAAGTGAAATTGAGAAGACTCTGTGCCTTACGATTAGTGTTCACTTGTAAGTCATAATTGGACCAGTCGATACCAGGAACGCTGAAGTCACCAAGGATCAGTATTTCATCTTGAAGGGACAAAAGTTTGTCTTCAAGAAATTCAAAATACGATAAATACGTAGTTAACGATGTGTTAGGCGGTAAGTAGATAGTACCAATAATAACTAGTGACGTCGTCCCAGGTGCTCCCGTGGCTCGCACAGGTTGTTATGCCACCTCGGTGCCTCACCGGTCGGCGTGTGTGGTCGGTGGTAGTGTCTCGAACGGGTGTAGGTCGATTGTCATGGAGAGCGAGATCGACTCGAGCCCTAACGGGACCTGCCAGTACGCGCCAGTTGGCCTTCACCCCTCGGCGCGAGCAGTCGTGTGCGACTCGCGGAGTTCGGCGATCGGTGTTCGTGTGCGTACCGAGAACGTGACAAGTTAGTCGTGTGTGTGGTCCAACCACTCCTGCCTGCCACGTGGCGACGTCACGACCACCGAGAGACGGAGTCTCGTGCTGTGAACTAGCCCACAGCAACCACCCCTGTTAAAGGTTAGTTGGCGCCCTCAGACACCACCCAACCACGCATCAACATCGGCAGGACGACATAGTTTAGATGAATTACTTTTAATTTTAATCCATACGGCTTCCACACCAGGATAATCAAGTGTATTAATTAGCTCAACTGAAGCAAATTTAAGTTTATTTACCGCTATTAGAACACCACTGCCACGTTTTTTCAATGTCAGTAGAGAATCTCTATCCTTTCTAAATATAAGATATTTGTCTGAGAGATAATGTGAATTTATACTCGTATCGTGGAACCAGGTTTCAGTTAAACAAATTATATTATAATCAGAAGTAAGAAAAAATCTCCCAGTTTGCATTTAAAATTAAACAGGTATATAAGCATGGTGCCTGCAAGCTAGACAAGATAGGTTTCTTCCAACAGCACAAGTCACATAGAATTTTCCCATATTAATAGTCGTCATATAAAAATACACAAGCGAATTACAAATGTTGTGCCACTGTGCACTTGTTGTGTGGGCATGCGCCCATTGTTGCTTATATAACTGTTTAATTTTAAATGCAAACTGGGAGATTTTTTTATCATATTGCTTTGCAATACCTAATTGTTTATATCTTTTCCGATTATTTATGCTTAAAGTGCTGTTGGTAGATGTGTTTAATACTACGCTTGGTCCATCAAAAGAACCTGATTTAAATTTTAAATTTTTTTTGGAACAGCTGGTTTAAACTCAGATGTCATTAGGTGAAACTTCCTTAAGTGCATCTTGTCCTAGCAACAGATGCTGTGAACAGTAGTTCCCCATGCCCCTGACCTTGGAACCTCCCTTGCCAGCAACTGATGTCAGCATTGTGACTTTAGGTTGCCGGTGACTAGCAGAAGGGAGAGGAAGTCGCTACCCAATTTATTTTTTTTCCTTTCTTCTCGCAAGTATTTTTTTTTAAGTCTGAAGATTTTAACCGGCGCGGCAGTAATGATAAACAGAAGCCGTAACCAAAAACTATTATATACTTTGATTTGTCACATGAAAGATTGCAGAATAAAACCAACAAATTATGTTGAATGTGGAAGAAACTAGACTTAACAGCTGGTACCATAAGACAAGTGTATGACACAATGATAAATATAGGAGGAGTTCAAGCAGTTAAAATCACAAATCCCTTGCTGAAAGCAGCGCAAAATGCCCATGCTTTTTATTTGGGTAGCATGGATGAAAAATAAAAATTTACCAATTGCAATTAAATGCAGCAATAGAGAAGAAACGCCATGCTAAAAAGATGAGGGCGTTGAGACAAAAAAAATTAAACTACTCAGTTAACCTAAAAAGAGGTAGAATTAATTAGTGTGCACATAAAAGCACTTTCAAATGACTAAAAGCAGTAGTAATTTTGCAAACTCTTAATTTATTAGCAAATTATAGTTCTAAACAATATATTGCTTGTATATAAGTCATATATGACTGAAGATTCTATACTTTGGAAGTTAGTGACTGAAATATTTCAAAATTTTGTGATGTGAAATGCAAAATTATGAAATTATGAAAAATGTGTGGTCACCGCACAAAAGAATCCAATATGTTTATTCAATACTTTTATTGATGTTGCTCGTCTGTACATTCTACATGTCATCACTGTTAATAAGAGCCGTTGGCATGATTCGGTATAAGGGTGGTCCAGACACGCGTACTGGACTGCGTTAGAGTTCGTATAACATGACCAGAATCCATCTAGCAAATTAAATAAAACTTAAGTAAAACAGTCTACTGCCCGAGGTAAGCTCTGGAGTTAACAGAAAGCGATTTATATGAGTTAAGTAGGCATATGGACGTGGATTAGTGATAGCAACCTTGGGCAACCGCGGCAACAGACTCCTCCTCCCAGCACGCCCTTGAGGCGGGCCCACAACTCACATCCAGACAACGGCCGTTACATATATTTAAATAAAGCGTGCCACCGGGAAAAGGAATGAGCACACATAAAGCCTTAATTAAATTAGCATACTGGCTGCAAACAATAACATTATATAATTAATTGGTTTAAACTAATTTAATATTTAAAGATGGTCTGCCTCAGGAATGTTTGTCCTCGCTCTGCATCGTTCGGGCCACGGAATATTATGAACACACTTGGAAAAGATTGCTACAAGAAGTGAGTAAACAGTGCATTGGATTGAAATCCTGTCAAAAAACCAGCATGATCACTGAAAATCTCTATAGTCCTTGTATGTTTAGAGTATCTGTTGAGGCGTGACTTCATTAATGTTATGAACATTAAAATTTCCAGGAGAGACACAAACATCAATGTGTTTTTCCTGAATTTTCAAGGGTGTTCTGCTGTTCAAGAATTAAAGGACAAGTGGCCACCCTGCTTCATATATGAGGAGCCCAGAGCTTGAGTTGTCAAGACTACTCGTCTCCAACCAAAGTGGAAAATATGGTTGACCTTCTGTACTCCAATTGGTTTTCTCAGGGTACTCCCTGTTTCCCCCACACATTGATTCTGCCAATGCTACATTCTCAACTCTACTAACAACCTCAAAGTTGTTTAAGCTCTAATGCATTCATCCATCCACTCATACATTATAAAAATAAATTGTACAGAAATATAAAGCAAACTACTTTCTTTTACAACAATGCAGGAATGTTAATATTAAATATTTACCCATTTAAATAAAAAAGGAAAAACTGTTAATAAAATTATAGGAAAATTTGTACAAAAATATTAACACTTCATCTTATCAAATGAAATAAAAAAATTTTTACAGATAAATAATGTATGTAACCATTACTTAAGTATTTATTCTCAGAACAGAACTCAAACAAAAGTTTTCAAGAAATAACTTAAAAAAAATACTTTACAATATTTATAAAATATATTATAGTTAGGCCTGTGTGAATGTACGTTTTATAGTTCAAATCAAATACGAACATCAAATTATTTGTGAATACCGCTATCAAATTTGAACAACAAGAATGAGAAAAAAAAATTTCATGTCATGTAACAACTTCTGAAAAATTAGGCAAATGATACTTAAGTGAAAGGTTGGTTAAATTAAGTCAGCTACAGTTATATAGAAAATGTTTGATAAAATAGTTAAATTATGAAATATATTTTTTTAAATTATGCAGCTAACCTAACTTAATATAACCTAACTTAACCCAACCAACCAACCTTTCCCATTTGCCTTATTTTCCCCAACCTGCTACCCTACATACTGATCCAGAAAATTTTTGCACACTGTAAAGTACCATGAAATCAATTGCAATCTATTTTATAGAAAATGTAAATATATTTCTTAAAATGCTGTATTTCCCAATTAGTGATTGAATGAGTTAATATTTACATATTTAAACCCTAGTTATTCACGAGTTTTCGTTGTTAATGGCAGCCAGGTAAATTGTGTTTTAGTTCAGCAATATTATAAACAGAATTTTGGCTAATTTCATCTGGTTATCTTAAACTATTATTCACATTTATTTATATATTATTTTTAATTCAATCACTACCTACATGTATGCTGCAACTGTATCACATGGTGTTAGTTTGATTGTGTCTATTGATTTAAATGCTATTGAAACTATGACAATTACTTCTTTTAATGTCCATCTCAATGGAGTATCCGTGTTTCATTGTATTGTATTTCATGGTTGTTGATGTTTGTTCATTTTTTCTATTTCTGGTGCGCATGACGAAAAGAATACAAATTATATTTTGTTTTCAAGTTTAAAATGACAAATATGCAGTGTTTTCAATTTTTTACACAATTTTTTCCCCGTTATTGTTAAGTGAGACTGCAGCGGGAAAAAAAAAAACCTTTGAATATTTGTTGCATGTTTAAAATGTTGCTTATTGTTAAAGTTTTGATTATGAAGTCCCATTAAACATCAAAAAAGGGTAGTAGGCCTATATCGCACAAATGACTTAATCTCATCAGTGAACACTGGTTTATGACAAACTCACGAAGTATGCTATGTCAAGTATTCGTAACCAAACAAATATTCGTTATTTCAAAGTGTATTTGATGTTGAATCAAATACGAATACTTTATTATTCGTATTCAAAAATTTGAATATTCACACAGGCCTAGTTGTACTGCAAACAAGTATGCAATCAATGATGGAATAGTACTTTGGCCTTGATATATTTGTATCCAACCATCACCTTGTTCAGTGATTCAGATGTCCAAGACATGATATTTGATTATATTCATAGCCACAACAAGAATTTCCCAGGACTCCCAATGATAAACTGGAAATCCACCACAATTACCTTGTATTGATATCCACCAGTGCACCAGTTTACCTTACAGTAACAATTCCTGCAATTATGACATTTACATTCTATCCATGATGGTTAAAAACAAGCTGACATCAAAATACCTTTTAAAAGTAAAGCCCAAATTTTAAAACCTTTTTACAATAATAAAATTTTTATTTTTTTTTCTTTGCAACACAAAACATTTTAAATAACTTTTGAAAACAAAGTAAAGTTTATCACTTACACAAACAGAACAAATAATTAACATAAAAGGTTATTAAAAATCTTTCAAAATAGTGATTTTTATACCAAGTTTTTTCAAGAGAATAAGCAAAGCTTATATGTTACAAAGATATTTAATACATATTATTCATGCAACTTAATGTGAAGATGTCTATGACTACCTACAACAGTATTTGTCGCAACATAAAAATATTGTGTAATTTTTTCATAGTTAAATGTTTCTCACTGAATACAGTAAATAAAATTGAACATATATTTTACTTCTGTCCTCACTGCATGATTTCAGGAAATCAATCCAAAAGATTATTCCCACAGTTGTGGTACCTAACAGATATCTTTTATGAAAGAGATGTGTCAAAAACACTTAAGCAAAATTGGCAGTAATTAAATATCACAGAAGCATGACCACAGCCACTTAAACCTTGAACACAACTCTGGGAATAACATACATAGTCAAACTAATGCTGAACTAATGGCAAAATTACAAATAAAATACAGATTAAAATAATGGCCAAAAGCACACAATATCTTACGGAAAAAAAAACCAACTATGTTTTCAGTTTTCAGTTTAGCTAGAAAGTTTTGATTTTTAATAAAAAAATTAACCCATAAAGGTTTTTTTAAAATTTTTTGGATAAAAAAATTGTTAAGCAAAAAAAACTAACAAACTAACATTTTTGTAACGTGAGTTAGTTCACCGACTATCTACCAGTATGTTTTCATGACCAAAAGCAACAACACACATTCAAGTGACATTACATCAGCATGAAATAAATTTAAATACATATATTATCTGTTCACATAACTATCAATTCATGAAATTGAATTTTAAAAAATTAGAAATAATTATTTTAATAAAAATAATATAACAATTTGATAGACTTTTCAACTAAAAACAACACACATTCTCTTAATATGGAATGACATATAAAATAATAATAAATCATTTGTAAAATAAAACATAACATACATTTTTTGTACCATTCAAGATCAGTGCAGAAATCTTTTTCCTAAATACATTTCTAACACAAACTAACAAGTATTCCTGCAAGAGAGGTGCACACATTTTTTCCCTTATGTATTAGCAAAATATTTTTACTCTATCTATGACCTACATAAAAAACTAGAGTTGTTCCGATACCGATATGTAGTATCGGTATCGGCCGATACTTAACTTTTTTTAATGTACTTGTATCGGGCATGGTATCAGGCCGATACATTAGTACCGTGTTACAAAAAATAAAAACGGCCTTTTAAGCATTATCAATACATTATCAGCAATATTTAACCAGATGGTCCGATAAGAAATAAAACGGGAGCTATGTTTGCTTACATAATAGACCATTGCCGGCAGTGAATACCTCATGTTATCATTATCTTATATTATCTTTATAGCCTGCTTGTCTGGCGCTAGCACTGCACAACACAGCAGTAATAACAAACAAAAGCAACTGCTACGACATATCAATGATAATATCAACAGGTATGGCAATGCTGACGCATACAAGTTTCGACATCTCGCATCAGCACAGAGAAGTTTACGACAAAAACACGTGATACGATTGATAATGTTCCGCTCACCAGTTATGGTACTGCGACATCTCGTGACTAGGCAAAGAACTATTCCGTGAACATTTCTGCATGCCAACAAAAACATGGGGTGCGATTGATATATTTCATTACACTGACATCTTTGCAATGCTTGAAAAACAAATACTGTTTTGTTTACGTTATTATGGTTTCACGAGTGTTTAGTGTTTTCGACTAGTACCGTTTTTAGGATTGCAATCACGTGTCTTGCGTTTTATTTTTTTTATTTAGCAGCTATAAGTTATTATTAACTGGTAAAAACAAATTTCTAGTGTGTGGAAATACTTCTCTATAGACTTGACAGACATAAGTAAAGCGAAATGCAACAACTGTGGTAAAATCGTGTCTCCGGGTGGTAAGGATAAAAGTAGTTTTACGACATCAAATCTTATCAAGCATTTGAAACATTGTGATGCACATCAAAATGTGTTGAAACTGAAAGCTGAAAGCTTGGAGTCAAAACAACTTTAAAGTGTTTCGTTTGCATCTACCAGTCAGAGTATTCCTGAACAAAGTAGCAGTAGTAAACCTACTTATTTTGGAGAAAGTAAACAACTTACCTTAATAGATACTTACAATAAAAATTGCAAGTATGAGAAAAATGACAAACGGGCGAAAGAAATAAGCAGAGCAGAGTATCGGGGTATCAGAATGGTATCGGCAATGGTATCAGGGTATCGGTATCGGTAAATATGGTATCGGAACAACTCTATAAAAAACAGAAATGGTAATTGGCATATATTATCATTAGCTATTTATTGCATTAAATTAAATTACTTGGAATGCAGTTTATCACTGATGATTTAAAAAATTATTGCCAAAATACCTTTTTTATTTTTAATTCACGTTATGGAATAAAATGTTTTTGTAAACACATAAATAAATGCATATTTGAAAATTCTACACCTGTTTGATACACAAACTATTATAATAGAGTTCATGCAAAAAATAAATTACATTTGAGGACAAATAACATTAAACAATTTTAGATCAAAGTAGGTACAATTGTAACAAATATTTCATATGGAATTAGTACTTTAAGAAATCACAATGCAATACACAAGTAGAATACCAATAAAACCATTACAAACCAGAAATATTTTAGCAACCGAAGAATTACATAGTTTTTCCTTGTACCAATCTTCTAAAATACTCCCTAAAACATAGAAAATTAGGAGTTGCATTTCTAGTATCGATGGAATATGGTGGTAGATATGTTACTCAGCCTTTTTACTTCCAAAATCTGTTAAAAAGGTCCATGAAGGAATCGTAAATCATAAATGTAATGGCTACATCTAAGCACACACGACCAAGACGTGGGACAGTTCCCTTGTAAAACCTAAAACAAAAACATCACACAGCATTATTAATCAGAACAGTAATCATCTGAGCACATAAAATCAAGTTCTTTAAAAGTAGATTAAGAATAACAAGGTGAAGATAAGGAATGAAGGGTGTGAGGTATAAACAAGTAAGGGAACCAACAAGATAGGAAAAAAGTTTACTTATGAGTATTCTAATGACCACGAAGAAAACACTACGAGAGATCAGACAACAAGCAAAATGTAAATTATGGATTAACGTCTGCTTGACACTAAGTTTTAAAGATGATGAGGGTGATGAGATGGGAATGGAGTTTTAATGGAACGAATGGGTGAGGGACATAGGAGTACCCCAAGAAAACCATCTGGCCCACGGCAACATCTGCCAAGTTTCCCACTTGCAAAAAAATCTGTGTTTGGTCCTGCCAGGAATCAAACCCGCATCGCCTTGGTGACAGGCAAGTGATCTGACCACTTAACTACTGTGGTTTATGTAAAAAACATAATGATTTCTGTATCCCAAACAAACCCTCCCAATGGTGAGAAGCTGTGCATTACGATGATGGTACACAACAAATATTGCCAATGTATCTAATGGTATGCAAGTAAAAACATTATACATTACTTGAGTATATAAAATAATAAGTAGGGACATGCAATTTTCATGAAAAACAAAGGAGACGAGAAACACGAAATGCACACCTAGTTTTGTTTTAACACTATATAACTGATCATTCACTAGGGTGAGCACTTTGCCATAAAATTGACATTAGATACAGGCTAATGAGCTGTTGAGATGGGATGTAGCGATGAGACCATGGTTGCTTCTGATGGAAGGAATGGTGTTTGAGAGATGGGGTTGGAAAGAAAAAAAGGGCTTGGATATGGGTAAATGAAGGGAGAAAATCAAACCAAAGGGGGTAAAAATGGGGAAGAGTTTTGAAAAACTGAAAAATCACTATATGTCCCTTAATACAAAAAATATGTATGCATTTAAAGCTATAACAATGCCTAAGAGGAGTAGTGAGTGTTGACCAACCTAGAGGTTGGTAGTAATGAGAGTGGCAAGATCAGCCATGTGAGCGAGAGCAGGTTTATGTATGTTGAGAGACATGATGGTGCAAAGGACTTGCACGACATCACAACAAGAGTAGTACAAAAAACTTTTGTTTGAAACCAACAATTAGCTCAAGGGATGGAAAAAAATGTTTCAAAAGACCAAAAAAAATCATACTTTTTCTTAGTAGGCCCCGTATCAAATCTGTTCAAAGTTATTGTAAACCTTCTGAATATTATCTAAAACTTTTGCCTGAAACAATTTTTGATACAACAAAAATTTTACTACACGAAGTGGTATTTTAATCAAATGAACTTTAGCCCTTTTTGTTCCAATATGCAGAAATATGAACTCAGAAATCAACTGAACTAAAAGGAATTTTAAAACTAAATAGTTATTATAATTTTTAAATATACAATTTTTATTACCATTGTAGTTGCTGTTCTTAAATAATTAAATCAAAACCTGTTTGGTGGTAATGCAAGGAATTATCTTGATAAACTTTTCATAAGAATAAACATACAAGTCTGTGGTGACTTTCATTATTTGTTAGAATGCTGCAAGCCAGGCTTCGGGTGGCAAATCATGAGGTTCAGATGAAATCTGCATTCTAAGGAACTGAAATGACCAAAAGGCTGGAAACAAGGTTAAAACCTCGCACATAAGATTAAGGGATCTGAAGGAAGATGCCTAATAGTTGAAACTCACACAAAATTACTGAGAAGTGATTAGAGACAAAAATTTACAGGTCAAAAAGAGAAAGATAGTGTGACAGAAGAAATGTAGATAGGATACACAGGTATCACTTACCACCAAACAATGGGTAGTTCAGTAGTTAACTTATAATGAGCCGAGAATAAACATCCACAAATGTAGGAGAAATAAAAATGGGCAAACGAAAAAATGTGGAACCTGTTTGATCAACAACAGAAAAAAGGGGTAAATTCCTATTCTTATTCAATAACAAAGACTTGCCTTCAAATCTTAGATCACACCAATATGCTTGGCCACATGACACGCGATAAGCTGAAAAATGCATGATTAAGGCTCTGGAAGGAGGGGAATTGTAAACAACTGGGCTGAAACTTAGTGCATGAAATGTGTGGTAGATGGCAAACAAGGTTCAAGAATATGGGCGAAGGATAGCTTAGGAGTTCATGAGGGAAAGGGGAACAGCTAAGCAGTAGCACATAGTTAGACATCTTGCCACTAGATGGCACTTTAATCTAAAATCATTAACAACTTACGCCATAGGTCCTTCATGTTTCCATATTTTCAATGCACAATCCCAAGTGTTTTTGTACTTCACTGCTTCCAAACCCTAAAATATCAATAACACAAATGAGTACGTATTTTTTTTGACAGATATGCATAAACCCTAAACAGTTCTCAATATATATAAACACAGATTAAAATTATTAGTTTTTTTTAAATTTAAGTGCTATGTTCTACTGCAGCATAACTATTTTCATAAACATGCACAACATTAACAACATTTCTTATTGTTCTGACATGCTGATGACCTTAGAATAGGCCAGAATTTTTGGATTTGCCATTTACAATAGAGATGAATCCTATGCAATAAATTTCATCCTTACTTATGTTTTATTTCTGCCTGCAGGTCAGTTTTCAAATTACTGCATTTAAAAAATGTCAAATTTTTGAAAGTCACTGTAAACATGAAAACAATTCACTATTGGCTACGAGTATGTGACATAAAAGCACTGATTGTCTTCAGCCAAGTCATTGCATCTAAAGACATATTAAATTAGTCTCATCCTATGTGCGCTGCGCAGGATGTTAAATGTTTATTATCTAAGTGTTTATTGATTTGTTAGACTTTCAGCACATGCCTACTACGTTGAAATATTGTAATTAAATTACAAGTGTTTGTGCTTACGCTGAATATTACTTAAAAATTATGTTTTAGAAACATATCAATTTTTACTGAACTAAAGCTTACAGTAAATATTTTAATGTTTTTCATTTGTTTCTTCCAGATTCAATCATTATTCATATTTAGAAATTACTTCTTTTTTATTAGCAATTACTTATCAAAGTAGGATAAAAATGTAACTTTTAAATTGATTCTTAGATTTGAGTTAAATAATAACTATAAAATGTTTCAAAAATGTTGATTTTAGCATAAGTACAATTAATTGTACCCCATAGAAACATTGATAACTGTAATGTTACCAAAGCCTTTCAGATTATTGTAAAAGATGATGCACAATATCCAACCATTGAAATTATGGTTAAAGTTGAATCAAATACGAATACTTTATTATTCGTATTCAAAAATTTGAATATTCACACAGGTCTAGTTGTACTGCAAACAAGTATGCAATCAATGATGAAATAGTACTTTGGCCTTGATATATTTGTATCCAACCATCACCTTGTTCAGTGATTCAGATGTTCAAGACATGATATTTGATTATATTCATAGCCACAACAAGAATTTCCCAGGACTCCCAATGATAAACTGAAAATACACCACAATAACCTTGTCTTGATATCCACCAGTGCAAGAAAGAATAAAAAAATATGAGCAAATCTAATTCACAATGTATTAACAGATTTAAACACACATACACATAGTTTAAAAATTAATTTCTAGCAGCTATGTAATGATTTATTAGAACTCAATAGATTAAAAAAATATAGAGAATTAGCTTTAAAGTGATTCTTTACCAATATATACATGCCACATATTCAACAGCTCTCAATATTTATACATATTTTTTTTAATTAACCTGTCTGATTTATGTCTTCTAAATGTTAAACTATATTTCTATCAGTATATACACACACATACAGTAAGTACTCTATTTACGTCGTACCAATTTACGTCGTTTCGGATTAACGTCGCTAATGATTGAGTACTCATGTTTCAATTTAAGTTGTCGCCGATTCACAATAACGTCGTTTACAATGACCGTAAATCTTTATTTTAACAAAAACACCGTATATAATTCGTTTATAATTCTTTGTTTCCTTCGGTAGTTAATTTATGCTATGTAGCGTAAGCTACACGTTCACCGCCTTATCTTATCATACATCATGAGGGACGCTTCCTGCTCTCCGCTGCTCTCCGCGCGGTGATGCAATACTACCAGCCCGCCCGCTCGGCCACCCACGTATCTCGCACGTAGAAGTGTTATCTACTTCCCGCAACGACACAGCATTTTCTCCTACCCCTTCCGGCCGACCTTGGGCCGTGGCCGGCCGGTGGCATGAAACATGGCTCATTTTGCGTCGTTTCTATTTACGTCGCGGTTTTCAGGAACGTAACCCCGACGTAAACCGAGGACTTACTGTATATTAGTTTCAACATCAGCAAAATTTATTTCTAAAATTAAGTTAGTTGCATCAACACCCAATGACATTTTAATTCTTTAGTATTTTCCAGATTAGAATATTGAACTGTTATATAAGTCAGACATCCAAAAAATAGAAAATTTACAATCATGCCAACAAAGTATTTTTCACTTGATCTTTTAATCGCTGGAAAATAAAAACTGTTAACAGATTTTCACATTAGCAATACCATCAATAAAATCACAAATATCAGTGTGAGAATATTCACATTAAAGGACTCCAGATAGAGCACTGAAAGGTTGTTGTTGTCATTACATAAATTAAAAGGCCCTTGAAATAACATAGCAGAAGAAACTGTTATGAACCAAGTCTAATTTATGGCATAGATAAAACAAATTCTTTAGTAAATTATGCTTTTCAAAACAGGAACTGAGAAACGAGATTTACTGATGGCAGGATTTTAAAGTGTAGCAGAAAAACAATGAAAATTAACAATAATTCAAAACATTATATTTTTTTATGTGGAAGAAAAATTATTTTTCACTGCAATTGTATACAGGTGTAACTATTTTTACTTCAATTGTATTGCTATTATTTTATTATACATTAATGAATTTTTTTTCTGTGCTTTATTTAAAATAATCAATATTCAAATCTTAATTAAAATTTTTTTGACACCATTATGTTAGAAAATTGTACTACATAAACTAATAACCAGAACACTATTTAAATTCACCATGCTCTCACCTCCGTCAGTTATTATGTGGATGTAACAAATCATGAACAACTCCAAAATTGATGACAGTTTAAATATTGACTGTTTGGTCTTTGAAATGCCTTCTGATATGAAAAAAAACCTCAGTTTATGTAGATCTAAAAACTATAGTACAAACCAAGTATTAATAGTCTGTGCAGGTGATTGTGGGTCGGTCAGCAAATAAACAATTAAACTATTAATTTCAGGGAATTTCAACAATCTGATATTGACTGGTAGAGAATGCAAGCTCAAAATTTAAGTTAGTTTTATAATAAACAAAAAGCCCAATATCTATGGAAGATGTTAGCAGTCTGGAACTCTAGTAAAAAAAATATCAAATAAGTAGCATGTCACCACTCACCACCTCCGGCTAGCTCAAATTAGGTGATGAGTGGATCATACATGTTACAGGTCACGAAGAAAGAAGAAATTTATGCACAATGTTCAATGTATTACCTGTTTTATTTTTTTATGTAAAAATCACACTATATTCCGTACAACAGAGCACACAAAAAAAATTAAACTGTACGTTCCGAAAAGAATAAACCAAGAGCCATCGCCCGGCCACTGCCTGCTCGGCCCGGTGCTTGGACAACGACCGCTCAGCCCGGTGCTCGGACAATGACTGTCTTACAGCCTTCCTTCTTTGTGCAGGCAGTGTCCTGGGCTCGCTGACGTAATTCTCAGCCAATCACGGCGCATGGCAACAGAACTTCCACGAAATGCTTACTTCTGTTCCAGCGACGCAGCAATTTTGTCTCTTTCTCACACTCCCGTGACAGTGACTCACACGCCTAGCATGTGAAACAAAGCCTCGGTCGTGGAAAAAATGAAGGAGAATTACATCAGCATGCCTTCCCACACAAAGAAGCCAGCAAAAAAATTACTAGAAAAATAAATTTATGAATTTTAAAAATAAAAACAATAAACCCGGAGAATTACGTTTACAATAACTTTTAAAAGGAAAAAACTTTACATCAAACCTGAAATTTGACAAAAAAATAATAATTATAACCAATGATTATTACTGGATTGCATGAGGAAGGCTGTAATCTGGGTTGTTACAAGCACAGCTCTTGATCTATGCTTATCAAACATTGATACCTATAATGTTACCAAAGCTTCTGAGATTACTGTAAAAGAAGATGTACCATATCCAACAATTGAAATTATATGTGCTGCACAACAAAAACTTGTAATCTTGCAAAGAAAAAAAACTGTAAGTCTGGTGCTTATCTAAAGTCAAGATAATACAAGAAGAATTCATCTACCAACAGAAATTGTGCAACCTGAAATGCAGGATTAATTAATTCAGGGAAGAATTCACAAAGTTGCTAAACAAATGAAATGATAACATGGATAATTTAATCAGTGAGAATTGCATATTGATAACACTGCTAGACAATTCAACACATCAACTGGCACAACTTCAGCAAGAAAGCCCAAAATAAACCTTAGTTGACAAATAGCAAGCTTTACAGCCAAGCAGTGAACCAAGAACTTACATTCCAGCAACGGTAGCAGGCTTTGGCAGCCGTCAGCGTGAATGTTACGAATAAACAAATCTCAGTTTCTGACAGCTTTACAACCGTAGCACACAAGTGGAAACAAAAGGATTGTAAGCCAATGTAAGTAGAGCCCATACATTACATTAGTACAAACACTTAAATCTGTCACTAAACAACCTTCTCCACGAGTAAAAGCATTATTTGAGGGACTACAGGAAAACAGCAGTGTAAGTCAAAAAATGTTCAGCTTTGAGTTAGCTATCTACATATTTCACTGCTGAAACATTGAAATTATTCTTTGGTATGGAAAACTCCAATCTGCAAAGTTCTTGGCTTACACCACTATTTTCCATACCTAGCCCCTCATTTGAGATATGCCTTGACCCAAAATTGCAAGAAAAGGACTTTATCGATTATACCAGTAAAGTAATAGACACAAAAACTCAAAGTGGTGAAGTTAAAAACATGACACTATTTATATGCATCATTTTATGTTGTGGTAGAAGAAAATTACTTTTCTTGAATATACAACATGGTTTTTGGCCTAGTGGCTGCTTGATCAGCCCTTTCTATGGTAGAGCAATTTATAATTTAGGTGAAATGTGTCAGGAGCAGCACCATACTCTTAATTATCTTAATTATTATATTAGCTGTTAAAGAAGAAAATACTATCAAAATTTTATAGTTCCCTGCACCATGCTAAAAGAATTTTCTGAAAACTGTGCAACTACTAGTGAGTCAATAATATAGATAACAGAAACGTGGTTTAATGATTACAGTATCAATCCATTTACTTCACTGTTACTTTCGTAGTCTTTAGAACAGACAGTGACCCTTTAAAAAATGGTTTATCTAAAGGTGGTGGAGTACTTATCCCAGATATTTAACTAATGCTTTAATATGATTACCCTTCAATCTAAGCAGTTTGATTTATAATTCGATTTTCAGCAAACAAAAATTTTACTTGGAACAGTATACATTCCACCACTAGAGCTTGCTGTTGAATATACGAATTATAAACATTTCTATGAAAATAAACACATAAGCTATTAATTTTAGGGGTTTTCAACAATCTGATATTGATTGGCATTGAATGCAAGCTCAAAATATAACTTAGTATTAAAATAAGCAAAAGGCCCAATATCTATGGAAGATGCTAGTAGTCTAGAACTCCAGCAAAAAAATATCAAATATCAAATAAGTAGCACAGTTCTTGAGCTATGCTTGCAGACATACCATACTTTCATTTAATATTGAGAATAATTCTTTGTAATGTGTGCATTAGTGTATTCTATTGACATTTAGGTGTTTACTTCAATCCCATATACGTGGAAACATTCAGGATGTGATATATTTTGGTCTCAGAATGTACTTTGAAACTACTGATGCTCATCATTCACAAATGATTTTAAGGCATAAATGTGGGCTTGTATGTTTTGTATGAATAAGTAGCATTTATTATTATTTTCTATATTTTATAATTCTACAATTCTCATTTTACCAAGATAGATACCATTTTGTACAAGATAACCTACAAGAATACTGTGTGTACAAGTTGATTTAGTTATTCAATAATTAAAAAATAAAGGTCTGAACAGACTTACATAAAATTTAAACAAGATGCCATCACAATAGTTAATTATTCCTGATAACAGATAAGTGGAAAATACATTCAAGAGTGTTGTTTATGAACATCTAAATATAGCAGATTTTTATAAATTCTTTTTTTATGAGATGAAAACATTTTATCAAGTAAAAATAAAACAAGTGCACTAGAAGCATGCAAATACTCCAGAATACTACTGAATTAATACCAAGCAGATTGCTGGATAGTTAACATTATAATTTTCTTACATTTAAACCTTAAATAATTTCCCACTAAATTTAGTGACTTTTAAGCTATATTCACCACCTTCGTAGGATAGGTTTGCTACCTGCTGTGTTACGTATTGAAAAGCCATTTTAATGAAAATCTGCAACTTTACTGTTTACGATGTTGAGAGATGGTCAAGCTTGCTAATTAGAAACTATTGGAAACCAAAAAAATTTAATACATGTGTACAAAAATTTTCCTGGTCGTTACACAATAGTCACAATAATTTATAGCAGTTTATTTAAGTAATGTTCAAGCATTTAATTAACAATTCCTACTTCGTGATCCACGGTGCTAAATAAATAATAATGTTATCAGCATATTGGCCCAATATGTGTGTTTTGGGGTACTAAACAGTGTTTAGTTTCAGGGCCCTGGAAGTTTTGTTACGTTGTATGTTTTTGCCCGGCTAACCACACATAGAAACGTAACAATACAAAACAAACAATGTTCCTGAGGTTCTGCTTTATTTGGAAATAAAAGAGTTTATTAAATTATCTTTGTTTATTTCTTTAAAAAAATGTTTTTTCTCATCGTTACATGGCTTCAATACACAATTTTACAAATGAATTTAATTAGAAAAACTTCGTTACTTGTACAGTTTTTGTCTTTTCTTATACAAATTTTAACGATATCTTTGAATTTTGATAGGATGAGGTCCAAATACATACCACAGCACCATACATATTGCCGTTGATGGTCGAGGAGTCTTGTCACTCGCCAAAGAAGAAAAAAAAAACTTAGTAATGTCCCTTGGTTAATTACCTAACTCAAGGTACCGTTGATCGCGGACCGAAATCACACGAGTCGGGCCGATGCCGACGCCTAGGGCCTAAATTTCTAATACATAGTCCGAAAAAAAAATGAAATTAGGTTAAAAAACTACGGCGTGGCCCCAGCCCCTAGGCGTTAAATTGTCCCTTAATAATTTTTCATTTGTTTCGTGACTTGCCGACGACGCGACCGAGTTCGGCGACGATCGAGCAACAAGTGACTTGGTCGACGAGATTACCTTCCCTTGTATAGGTGAAAACAAGGGAGGCAACCCCGTGGGCCAACTGACCAATCACAGTACAGCATTCATCAACATGCCCAAATAAGGAATTTCGGCCGAGCGCATCACACCACGCCAGGACTCGCCCTGATTGGCTGGCTAGTGGTAGCCTCCAGAGACCCTTCCAGACGGTCGCTACAGCTGTGCGTACAACGTGACGCGTAAATCCCAAACACGCATTTACAAAGTGAAAAATAGCTTTCTGGCGCCAGAGTGTCGCGCCTGTCCGCTCTTCCTTCTGTACCTTCCAGACTATTCTCAAAATATTACACTAGCAATATCCAATACAATATAAAATTACCCAAAAAATTCAAATACAATGTTAAAAATTTAGTAAACAAAGTTGAAATTCATATAAAAACTTTTGTTTAAAAATGATGTCCTGTAAAATTATAATCTATACTGCTTTAATTACTGACATTAATTATCAAATGTTAACATTAATTATTATGAACTAGAGTTAACCCTCAAATTTATAATTAAGTATCTCAAGGAAATAAGTATTTTAAGGCTTTCCATGAAATTTAACCAAAGTAATTAATAACAATTCTTAACAGCTCTGAACTGTTTTCTATATCAACAAAAAAAAAATATCCTTCACATCAAACTTATTGTTAATATTCTTATGACCCTTTTTGCAATGCTACAGTTTCTTAATAATGACTCATATTATGAAATCTATTAACAGCATTATATTTTAAACGGATACTAAGAAATGAAAACCATATTTGGTTACGTATATTTCAATTCTTTCAACTTTGTGAACATCAAGAGGTTTTAGATTTTGTTTTTTAGTATTATTACAGCCATAAGTAACTACTGACCAATGAAAACGCAATAATTAACAACAGGCATAATGTTTCAAAAGATGTTTAAACATTACCGTCATATTAAAAACTATAATCTTCCACAGTATTTCAAAGCCTATAGGCCTATTAGGTATTAATAATTATTACAATCTTTGACATGCTAAATGATTTTATTTTAAATTATCATTTGATATGTGACAGTTGTGTTGGGATGCAAATAAAATATATAAAACTTACATTACACTGAATACCGATAAACAAAGTCTAAAAAAATATGTTCATTAATAAAAATACTGAAACATTTTGTAGAAAATGTACAGTAGGACAGAAACACTGTGCTTAAGGTTACAAATGTTCGTCGTTTAATTTTGTCTTCATTACGGCAGCGTAACAGAACCACTCTTGACCGTATGAACCAGCTTATACGGAAGGGATTCTGATTGGCGAAGGAGGGGGGGGGGGGGTGGGAACCACCCACCAAATATCCTCAATAGGTTTCAAAATAACATAGAATTTAAAGAAAAATGCTCACAATTGTAAATTATTAAAGAAAACATAAATAAAAACATTCTATAAATGGTTTTAAACTTTTAGAAAGTCTATCAATTGAGATAAGGTAAATAGGCTTCATCACTAAACGAAAAAATTAAATTGTTGATGACATGTCAAATCCATGAGAGATGGTTATCAAGAGAACATAACACTTAACCACATCATCATCATCTTGACAGATGCAGGTGGCATTTGCAAATTGTTTTGGAAACTATTTTGAATACATCTACATCTCAACAACTACTAAATCAAAGTCTCATATGTCATTACCTCAGCAACTAATAATCCAACTCATAATTTAATCAGAGTCTTATGGGTAATTAACCCTTTAACTGCTATGATCGAGTTAACTGATGTGCTTTAACATGCACACCAATGCGACGATCGAGATAACTCGGACGCGATCATTGTGATGCTGCATCAGCTGTAGATTAACATGTAACATGATTTCGTTTCTTTTATCGTAGGAGCCGTATACGTAAATCTAAAAGCTAAACATATACTTCTCAATTCCACAATTATTTGGTTAGCACTTTCTCAAAATATAATTCAAAATCCACATTCCTTGCCAACCGTATGTACGCAGCTAGCCTGCGCGCTAAAATCGTTCCTCCTGCGGCTGTCTGATAAACGTGAAAAAGTATACACTAGTGCTATGTGTAGGTGTCTCTTGGAAAGAATTTGTCTGTTCACTTTTTTACCAATAGAGGGCACTACAAGTAACTTTAATTTTATTATATTTATTATATTATTTTAATTTTTAAAATTTTTTGTTATTTTCACATTTTTGCTTTAAATACTCCAGCACTGAGGGGTTTGCAAAACCATCCAAGTATATAGCAGTTAAAGGTTTTAAATCCTCAAGTTAACACTATCTACTGGAACTGATGTTATACCAAATTACATCATTAAAGGCTGTGCCACAGCTTTAGCACTGCTGCTAACTCATCTTTACAACACAAGTCTATAAACTGAACAATTCCCCTCATTATGAATATCTGCAAAAGTAATCCCCATCCATAAAACCAAGTTGCAAATCATCTACATCATAGGCTATGTCCTTGTTGTGTTGCTTTTCCTAATTTCTGGAAAAAATCAATCATATAAATTTTCTAAATCCAATTCATGATGACATTTATTATCAAAATGTGAGAGGTCTGAGATCAAAATCAATTGAGTTTTACGATAACTTAGCAGCTAATGATTTCGATATAATTTGTCTTACTGAAACTTGGTTTAACAATAATAGCATTAACTCGCATTACTTTGATGATAAATACCTCATCTTTAGAACAGATAGAGATCCAGCCTTAACAATGAAGGAAAGGGGAGGTGGGGTATTAATTGCTATCAACAAAAATAAATTTAAATATGCTTACCCAACCCATGTTTTCGATCATACAGGAATTGAAGCTGTATGGATTAAAGTTAAAACCTCTCAAACAAATACCCTAGTGCTTGGTAATATTTATATTCCACCGGATACATCACCTGCAGTGTATGGTGCCTACTTTGAAGAGCTCGAAGAAAAGTTTGCAACATGCCAAGATAATATCCTTATTCTTGGTGACTTTAATGTGCCTGGTGTTGACTGGTCTTACTTACATTCAAAAAACGTAAATCCTATTGGTATGACATCCAAAGCTAAAGCTGTGTTCCAATTTATCTCAGGTTTGGGTTTGTCCCAATGTAACGTCACTCAGCCTCCTATCCACCTATTGGACCTATGTTTTTCTAATTTACAGCATTGTGTTTTTAGTAAAGCCTTAGAGTCATTAATTAAAGAAGACACATTCCATCCGGCTCTTATTGTTAATATTGAAATAAGTCGAATAATCAGAAAAGAAAATACATCTACAACCTTTATAAATTATAAAAAAGGAGACTACTTAAGTTTGTATAATGCTATTAAAAATTATGATTGGTCTGTATTATATAACACTACTGACGTGAATATTATGGTAGACATTCTAACTACTACAGTTAATCAATATATTGTGAGTTACATTCCTGTCACTGTGAAAACTACTTATAGTTACCCGCATTGGTACTCAAAGCAACTTATACGAACACTAAAACATAAAAAACATTTCCATAAATTATACAAAAGAAACATGAATCCTTATTACTATGCTCTATTTTCACAGAAACGTAAAGAGGCTAAATATCTCATTTCAAGAGACAAAAATTTTTGGTTACAAACTCTAAACAACAAAATCAAACAAAATCCAAAAAAATTTTGGCGTTACATAAAAATCATGAAAGAAGGATACAATCAGCCATTCTCTCTCAAGGTCAATGATACTGTCACTAATGACACATTTTGTATTGCAAACAGTTTTGCGAACTATTTTTCTAGCGTATATGTAACTCCAGCCAATAACAGCACTCCTTTGGTATCTGATAATACTGCTTGCTCCATTCCTATGTCCACTATTACTGAGAGTCTTGTACTTTGGGGGATCAAATCCTTGAAATCTACTATGTCAACAGGTCCAGATGGTATTCCTAATTTCATAATAAAAGGATGCTCTCTGGTTCTTGTTCCTATCCTTCAGTTTATATTCAATAGCAGTATTAAAAACAGCATCTACCCCAATATATGGAAAACTGCCAAGGTCATTCCTATACATAAAAAAGGTAGTAAATTTAATGTCACAAATTATAGGCCTATTTCTCTTTTAAATGGATTTGCTAAAGTTTTTGATAAAATAATATTTAAGGACCTCGATTTCAATCTCAAAAATAAACTATCTGATTGTCAGCATGGCTTCAGAATTGGCAAATCTACTACTACCAATCTGATAACTTTCATAAATCCAATTTATTCTGAAGTGATAACCCGAGGCCAAGTGGATGCTTGCTATTTTGATTTAGCAAAGGCTTTTGACACAGTAAACCATCAGATATTACTCAGCAAATTATCCATTATGGGATTGAGCGACAAATATATCAAATGGTTTGGCAGATATTTAAAAGATAGGAAATACTTTGTTTCTATTAATAAAACTAAATCTGATTTACATATGGCAAACTCTGGAGTACCTCAAGGTGGTACCCTTTCTCCCCTTCTTTTCAACATTTTTATTGATGATATAACCAAAGCACTAAATTATTCTGTTGGTCTGTTATTTGCAGATGACCTAAAAATATATAGAAAAATTACTTCATTAAATGGCTGTCACTTACTTCAACATGACATTTCTTCTGTTGTTGCATGGTGTAAGACTAATCTCGTTAAACTTAACTACAGTAAAACCACCACAATAACCTTCTCAAGAAAATATCATCCTATTGTATTTGAATATAAACTAGACAATCGTATTATTGCAAAATCAAACTGTGTCAGAGACTTAGGTATTTTGCTAGATTCAAAATTATTCTTTCACAATCATATTGAAACACTTAGATCAAATGCTAATAAAATTCTAGCGTTGATTAAATATGTCACATTTAATGCATCTAATTTAGATTCAACACTTAGTCTTTATATATCCTTGGTGAGATCTAAATTTGAATATGGTTCTTTGATTTGGAATAACATTAATAAATCAGATAGTGACAAATTGGATAATATACAATTCAAACTGATCAAAATTATAAACCTAAAAAGTAACATTAATCTAAATGTAGATTTACACTCCCTTCTTGGTTCCTTACCATTAAGAAGAGAAGTATTAGATGCATTATTTGTACACAATTGTTACAAAAATACAATTAATTGTAACTATTTTCTTCACAACACTGGAATTAGAATACCTACTTTCAATAGTCGTAATCAATCTTTAATTTGTACGTTAAGTAAAACTAATGATCTATTAAACAGAATAACTAAAAATTACAATAAATATGCAAGGTTATTTCCTGAATTAGATAGCAAAATAAAATTTAAAAAAATACAACTATTCCTAACTTAATTTTTTTTTCTTTCTTGTGGTTAATAATCATATTGTTTCAAGTTAGTTTTTTTTTGTGTTATTCTTATTTTCTACATTATAAAATTTACAAATAAATTACTTACTAATTGTTAAATTTGCATGTTGTGTGTATCGCTTTGTTTTGTTTTGTTGTCTTGTATTTTGTATTGTTTTGTTCTGTCTGTATGTATCTGTGTTGTTTGTATCGTGCCTACCACCCAAGGCCATAAGCTGTAGGTAGGCATGCAACAAATATTAAATAAATAAATAAATAAATAAATAAATAATATCTAAAGTTCAGGTGCATTCTTGCTATTTTTATCAAAGACTTTTGATTCAGTGCATCATGCATTTCTGCTCAAAAAATTATAGAATTATGGATGATGACAAAAAAAAATATATTTTTTTTTGTGACATGCCCACTGACAGTTTGAGGACTTTAATGGAGGGCATGACATACACATTTTACTATGAAGGATCCTTCTCTCAACCTTTCAGTGCTCCATCTGGAAACCTACAATGTGGAACATATTTGTGATCATCATTGAGTTTGTTGCTAATGTTGTAAAAATCTCTTAACAGGTTTAATTTGCCAGTGATTAAAAGCTTAAGTGAAAAGTACTTTGTTGGAATGAATGTGAACTTTTACAACCTGAAATAAATGCTAGTATAAATTGGTCTAAACTTAACTAAATGATAAAACTGTACACATTTTTTTTTACTTCTAAAATTAATTCCATATTCCATAAAATATGTTAAATTATATTTCCATCGCCACACATATAATTTAGTTTCAACATCAGAAAAATTTATTTCTATAATTAAGTTTATAACCTTAGTTGCATCAACACCCAATGCCTTTTTAGAAATTTTGTACTCTAGTCTGTTCCAGATAGAATATCAATATGTTATATGGAATTCTCTAACAAGGTCAGATACCCAAAAAATAGAAAATATCCACACTAAAATCTTCAGTTTATGGCTTTTAAAAATTTTCCAACTTCCACAAATCTTAAAAACTCAGGTTTCTATGGTTTTGGGAACACATATATATTTTCATGATTCAATGAATAATATACTGAAAATAAAGAGTTCAAAGATGAAGGCTATATACTAACTGTTAATCCAAAATTGTATACATGATTTCATGCTTTCAGTACATAATATGACTGACATAAAAATTAACCTTTAAAGTTTATAAAAACCATTAAATAAGAACTTATTTAGTAAAACATAATTTTTATAAACAAATAAACATGGTTACATTATGAATTTTTTAAAAATCATGTGCAAAAACACCAAATATTAGAAGCCAAATTATTTTTAAAAACTGCCCCCTTAAGTGAGAACTATAGGGAAAAAAAACTAGAATATTCAGGAGCATAGGAGTGAAAAGTGAAATGGTTCAAACAAGCACGTTACAAAAAAAATTCCTGACAACGAAATGTAAATGGCTTGTGAACAAGATGCCAAAACACCAAGACCAGACAAGAAAGGTTTAACATTCACAACAAAACCATATTTCAAGATGGGTTAAACTATGAATTGCATGTCATTTGTAAACATTTGTTGCCCGAATTATGAAAAATTATTTATCACCGTGTTACACAATTGTGAACTAAATCAGGTCATCTGATTAGCTTGACAGAAAGCAAGCAGACAGGAGTTGGATGTAAATTGGTTAAGTATTTTTCACATCTGTTTCCGCGCCCTTTACGATCATAGTTCCTTACGTCATTAATTCACCAATTGTACGGCAGAGTGACTGTCAGCATCTGTCTCGCAATGTCTACATCCTGTTCCTGGGCTGTTTTTCACCCGAACAGAATGATAATGTTTTTCAAATGTACTCTGGACCAAATTTTGAATTTGAAGAATAGCGCTGCAGTGTCAGTAAGCTTAGGAAGGATCATGTAACACTTTTGGTAGTGGCTAATATGGATGATTAAAAAAATTTTAAGTACTGTAGTTAGTAACGACAGAAAATTTTTCTTAATTACAACTTTTGGTCAACATGAATTAATAATAAAATGCTGCTGTATTTAATATTTTAAAACAAGTAACCATAAAATTAAATACAAATCATGGTTTTCTGAAAGCCTGGTCAAATGACCATGTTCGACTACTCATGACTCAAATTATAGAGCAACCTATTAAGGGTCCAAATATTTAAAATTTGATTCTATATCCGTCCTCACAAATTTTAGTTATGCTAGAGTGTTGGGAATGAATAAACTACCCTCGCTACGTAGCGGAGCATGTTGGTGATCACGGTTAATGAAGATCCACCGAGAAACTGTACTGAAGTAGATAATCAAAAAGGAGAGTTTATATAGATAACCATACACAAAAATTGGAGGATGCAATAGGGACAGCAAAAAATACATAAAATAATTTTAAAAAATCTGGACCTCTCAACAGGGATAACATAGCAGGCTTCCTACCAAAAACCTTGCTTCTTTGGGGGAGTAAAGTCAAACTATTTGGTGAACAACAAAACAACTCGAGGAACCGACATCACTGCACTTTGATGCTGTTTATAAACTATAGAAATTCACAAAGCAAGTTTCTTTAGGGATAGTGGTATAAGTTATTTTTAAAATGAGCAACATGACAGTGACAATTTTGAAGATGGCCATAGTAAAAAGGTGACTCACTGTGGCTCATTTCTTAGTAAGGAACATAATGGCCCATGAGAACACCCAACCCAAAATGTTTTTTTTTTTTTTTACAAAACCCTGGATTAAAATTTTATTTTTGTTAAAACGTATTTTTAAAACCAAATACCTGCATTCTTGTCTTCACAACATCTATAGGTGTGTTCCCAAACACAGAAGCAGCACCCGCAACCATTCCAAACAGACCTACTATAAGTTTAGGCACATGTGCTTGAGGATCCCCTTTCCTATACCAGTCCTTCATTGATTCCATCACATAAAATCTGATGGCCTGATTACTTCCTTGTTTCATAATGGTTGCAGTTACTCCTTGGTAGACACCACGGAAACCTGTAACAACACTTGCACAATTATTTAATAAAAAAAAAATTAAAATACATTAATACTAATAATTTTTCTAAGTAGGTACTTAAACATTGACATGTATCTGGACTCTTAATAGCCAACCATAAGTGTCAAAACAGTAATAATTTTTTGCTAGGTGAAACATTACAAAACATTTATTGCTGCTTTTTTCAAAGTAATTTTGCTGTTATTGAAATACTTGTGGTCATTTCAAATGACCATTCAGTCTCTACATAATTGTGAAGTGTATCATTATAAGATCATATTTTTGTTGATTAAAAAATATTTCATTAAATGTATTCTGATTATTAGTCTCAATTAACCCATTTTATACAGTACCTAAAATCAGTCACAAACAAGTGTCATTCTTGTTCACAACTATCCTGGTAAGACTTTTACGATACACAATGTAATGTAAATTCTGTCAAGAATGACCAACCCATGCTTGTTTTAAATGTTGCTATAAGCCTATTAATATTGTCACAGTGCAACATTTTTGGTTATGGTTATTTCTTAAGGCTCAATCTCACAAGCCATTTTGATTTTTACTTTTATTTAAGGGCAATTTCTAAAATTTTAATGAAAGACCTCCTTTGCATTTGATGTTCTGTTACAAATATTTTCAACAGATATTTACTTAGCGTAATATCATGGGTGTAAAAAGTGACACAAGTGATAATAATTACTAATACTTGCGTGACTTTTTATCACTTGCATGACTATTAACACCATGATATTTACACTAAGTCAATATCTGTTTTGAAAATATTTGTGACAGATCAATTGCAAGAATGGTATCAAATAAAAATTTTAGAAAGAGCCCTTAAATAAAATTAATGATGAAAAAATTAAAAATCAACATGGCCTGTAAGACTCATATCATGATTTGTGGTATGAGCTAGTATTTTTTTTTGTAACCTAATTTGATTTAAAATTTTAGAATAATTTTATTGTAATAATTTCCTTTGGCAGACTGTTGATTGAAGTTCCTAGAACGATGGATTTCGTGTGGACAGGATGGGCAGCAGTGAGCAAGGTGCACGGGATTGGACAGCGGAATTACTGGAATTTCCTGTCTCCAGCCTTCCGTCAGAGCATACCAGTGTGCTGTCGAGGAGGGGGGGGGGGAGGTGTTTTAGCTGACGATCTATCAGTCCCGGCAGCCTTGAGCGAGGTGGCTTGTCTTAGATCAGCTGGGCTGTGTGTGAGGTGTAAGGTTGGGGGCTGCTTGCACTTCCAACTGTTGGTCATGTCAGGAGTTTGGCTAGCAGGTCAATATCATGTGCACAGACACAGTGGCTAGGCCAGAACAGGAGGTGATGTGTGTGTGAACAATGAGTGAAGCATTCTAGTTGTTTTCAGTTCTGAAACCACCAAAACATGAGCTAAGTACTTTCTTCTTGAGAGTATTTATAGGAGGCCTGGGCCTCATCGTGGTGGGTATGGGTGTTGTTGGGGGTCAACTGCTCTGCAGAAGATGTTGTTGTTGATGTCATGATGTACTGTTGTCGAAGTCATGTCGTAACACAGGCCAAAAAATCATAAGTCATGTTGCTAAGTATTTATTTAGATTTTTATTTTCTAGTTTAGTAGATTTGATTTAAGATGTTAAGTAGTATGTCACTGCATGGAATTGTTCTATCTCTGCCATCATTAGAATATAATTATTTTCTTAATATCGTAAGAAGTTTATGGTACTAAATATTGTTCTTGATATAGTTTTAAGGTTGCTGAAACTAATAATTTCAGTTGCGTCATTCGGCAACAGGTTAGAGCAGGTTCCATCCTTCTTGGTTTGTTTTTAATTGAAGTAAGTATAACAAGTTAAATTTCTGAAATATTGCTACATTTATGTTTGATGAAACATTCTCTCAAAAATTTTACTGTTTTATAAGTTGATTTAAAAGATAAAGTAAACACAGTTTGTTAAGCAATATCTAATTGCTACAGAGTAAAAATAATTTTATTTAAATGGTTTCGGATTTCCTAACCTTCACTGATGGCCAACAAGTAGGTTTGTAATGCCAATGACAAGGTCTGCAATGCAGAAAGATTCTGGCATTCTATCGCTAAATTTTTTTTTTGAGCTATGAGTTGGTTACAGTTTGTCTGGTGCCTAGGTAAGATCATTCTCGGCAGAAATCAGGGTGGTGGAGGTCAATGTAAGAGTTTTGGCTTATCCTATACACTTTGGTAATATTGTATTATTCTGTAGGTAGTTGTTGAAGCCCCTTGAATAGTTAACGATACCCTCCTCATTCATCTATCATGTTTTCATCTTCCTGGCCCCAATAAACACCGATTACGGATTAGAAATTGCGGTAACTACTATGTGACTTACCATTGTGTTTAGATAATCATTAGTTATGTTATGATTTCATAACAAGCTTTACTTTATTCCCACTACATAAATCACATACTCCTGCTTACATGACGCTACACCAACTGACTTATCATTACCACCAATTTTTGGATTGATCAACAAATAAACCCCCCCCCCCCCCCCCCTAAATTCATTTTAAAATATATGTTCTGAGTGGTGCAATGAGAGTGGTCAGATTTGGCAGAAATTTCCTCAAGTAACTCTAAAATCCAAGGACTCTTTGTGGTTTTCCCTTTGTTGTGGTGTTTTCATGGATTTTATTGCTTAAACTTGCTCAAGGTCATCTTGGACACCTTGTTTCAAGATTACATGTCGAAAGTACTTAACCTCTATTTTCTTGAATTGAATTTTATTTTCATTAAACTTAATGTTCAAGTGTCTGGCCTTCTGTAAAACCATCCACACTATTTAATCATGTTTTTCATTCTCCGCTGAAAAAAATGTCATCAAAATAAACAACAACCCAAGGAATATTTCCCAAGTTCGTCTCATTCACTCTAAAAAATTTCCAGAGCACACAACAAAACAAAGAAGAGTCTTGACGACCAGTAACAGCCAAATGGAGTGCTGAATGTGCAATAATGACTAGACTCTTCATCAAGTGGCAACTGGTGAAACCCATAACCCATCTTTCAAAGCCTAACCCAGTGAACATAGATTTATTTTGTAATTTACTACTCATCTCTTCAAGGGTTGGAATCATGTGAAATTATCTGCAAAGAACATTGTTTAGTGCTACAGGATCCAAGCAATATCAGTGATTTGTCGCCTTTTCCACTACACATTATACATTGGTTACACTTAACCATAAATTGATAAACAGAAAATATGGCTAACCAAAACTAATTTAACCAGAACCAAACATTGTGAAACCAGCCCTAAAAGTAACAGTGTTGATTAGCAACTTAATATCACACAACATAAGCATGAGGAAATAGTTTCAGACAATTCAGTGACAAACTTAAAAAAGCAAATCACACAAGCATGAAACATTACAAGCATGGATGATAAAATGCAGTCTCACCTGGCATCTGCCAAAGTTATTGTCTGTTTAACTTAAAACTAGATGAAAGCTATTTATATATAAGAGGAAAAAAAGTTTGATACAGTTTCAGTATGGTAGTGGGCATTTAATTGGTAAAGTCAAAATACTCCTTCATCACTTTCCTTCAATGTTCTTCCTTATGAGCTGGAGTTGTGAGGGAAAATCTTCTCATGAATGGATTTTTGCTTGCATGTCTCTTCGATTTACCATCTTTCTTGTTTTCAATAAAATGAGCACAAACAACCTAGTATTTATGACTTTTTCAAAATAATATATACACACACACAATTACAAAAAAATTATAAACATACTATAGTAGGTATGTGAATTAATAAAATTATATGAATATAATTATGTGGATGTTTATTTATATGAAAAATATTAAAAAATCATCATGAATTTAATGTGCCTGCTATGCACGTAAATTTGTCTTCTATTTGTAAACCAGAGTGTTACTTGTCTGCTTGGCATCAAACGGGTTAGCCAATCGAACAAACCTATTGCAATGCTCAACATGTCATAAGCCAAAAAATTCTTCCTAGTGATCTAGGGACTCCATCTGCACTTAAGTAAAAGTGAGAAGCAATTTTTGTCAGAAGCAGTTGGTAAAATTTAAGTCCATTGATTAGAGGTCCATTAAATGGAGTTTCCACTGTAGCATGTTTTTATGTCTTAGTTTAGAATACCACTATACTTTTTGCCACCTTACCTTGCTCTTTAATAATTGTGGTGCAACCATGGAAGAAACCCCTGAATCTTGGATTTGCTGAGCGTCTATCATTAATAAATTTTACTTTGACTGTTTCCATTGGTGTTACTGCAAATATTGCCTCTGAAACTCCAGCGCCTAAACCACAAAGCAGGCGTGAAACTGGTGGTAAATTTCCTTTTTCATCCACCGCAAATCCCTTTAATGTTTCAAAAGCACCAAACCTAATAGAGAACAAAAACATTTTCATTGACCATATCATACTAGAGCAAAAATTAACCATTTGATGGTAAGCTGTGAAGTATCAACAAATACTCACCAATTCTTTGCAACACACTCCCACTCTTACATTCATTTTTCATATCATAACCTACCTACAAATGTAGCTGTTCCTCATGGTCAAAATTAATGTAATCACACTTATAGAAGATGCAGAATAAAAACTGTATGCAGACAGAAGCACAATCAAGAAAATTACACGACAAAACATATCAGATGAGAATGCATTCTGAAAATGTAACTTAACCTGCCATGACCCAAAATAAAACAAGCACAAGTGGAAGGTTAGTGAGGTTAACTTCCAAGCAAAGAATTTTTTTGTTTCAACTAATAAAACACAGAACTGAAAAAAAGTCTGCATTGGAGTTTAATGTAATAGAAACATAATTGATAAACTGATGAGATGATCGATCACCTTCAGATTGATATTGGTGTGTAAAAACAGAACACTAAATAAATGGGCAACATATTTGCCAGTTAGTGGGGAGATGGCAACAGAACAATTTTAGAAAACTGACTTTCTTACAAGAAATCTCCATAATATTACAGCAAATTATGGATAAAAATAAATATTTTCTTGAAATTAATTTCTTTGCAGTAATTTATATAAGACAAAAGTAGCAAAGTTATGCACAAAGTCTTAATCAGGGTTGGCTGATTTAAAACCACAATCATTTAAACCATGGTTTAAACCAAGTGGTTTTTATAAAAAAAAAATCAATTTTTTAAATAAAGTATTTTTAAATAGAAAATCTTAATATTTTTAATGAAAGGTCTAAGTCCACTATAATAACAATAGTTTGCTCATTAGTGTTTCTTGTAATTTACAGGAACAAAAAATTACATACTAATCAAGATCTTATCATTTAACTTAGCTGAATAAGTTGTAAATTATACCCAGCTCAATACTACTCTAAAATTAAATTAATTAGTGAATTGGAGTCAAAGTGTAAAAAAAGAGGAAATAAATAAATTTATTATTTTTAAAAAAATTCATATTCTGCGAGCAATCCCAGACTGTACTGTAATCTCCATTCTGTAGGAAACACCCATTCTATGCAGAATCCTCTTCTTGTGGGGAAATAAACTTTCTGTGGTTAAATTCCAGTCAGATATACAGATTTGCTGGACTTCAGTTCTTTGATGTTATAACTTTTCTGGTTCAACATGAGTGGCAGAAAGCAGGATGTTGTATGGCTTTCATGTGTACATGCTGAGAACCAAAATAACTAATGTAATAAAAAAAGCTGGTTTAAATTAAATAAAACCTGGTTAAAAAAAAATTTTTATTTTTTTTAATAAACCTGGTTTTATCAACCTGGGCTTAAGACTACAGATTTTACTCATGTAGTGATTGTTGTGGGTTTAATCCTAACACCCCGGTATAACTTAAAATTATGAACACTAAGTTAGTGATCTACATTTAGTGGTTTTCAATAAAACTAGCCTGAGGGGTAAAAATGGACACAGTTGGACTAACAAGCCAACAGCTGTTCACAATTGAGCTTTGGTAGCGAGGAATGTCATTCATATTTCACCCGGATGCATTGGTATTGCTAAAGATAAACTAATACCTGTGGAAGTTTTCAGGGTTTTTTTCACTGATGAAACTAAAAATCAAATTGTTTATTCCACAAACATAAAAATTCAGGAAAAGAGTGCTAACTATACTGCACAAACTAAAACTGTTGAAGCAATGAACGATAGTGAGTTCGATGCTCTATTAGGGTTACTAATTCTTTCAGCAGCCCAAAAGGACAATCATTTACCGTCAAACGAGATGTTCAACCCAGAAATCAGTGGTGATAGATACCATGCAATCATGAGCTGTGACCGATTTGATTTTTTGTTAGAGTGCTTGCGGTTTGATGATTCTGCAACTCGAGCCGATAGGATAAAAACTGACAGTTTTGCTCCTGTGAGGAAAGTTTGGGACTTATTTGTTGCTGCGTGCCGAAGTTCTTACAAGCCTAGTTCTTTCTTGACTATTGACGAACATTTACTTGCATTTCGTGGGCGATGTAGTTTCAGAATGTACATTCCGAACAAACCAGATAAATATGGGCTGAAGATAGTTGTTATGTGTGATACTGCCACAAAATATATGGTTGATGCCCTTCCTTACACAGGTAAAACGTTAGACACAGAAGGTTTGCCTCACGCTGAGGTTTTTGTGAAAAAGCTGTCAACAACTTGTCATGGATCCAATCGCAACATAACAGTTGACAACTGGTTCACAGCTGTTCCACTAGCAACCTCACTTTTAGGAAACCCATACAAACTTATGCTTGTAGGTACACTAAGAAGAGACAAGCGAGAAATTCCACCTGAAATGAAAGACCCTAAGGGCAGAGACATAGGGGCAAGTATGTTTTGTTTCGATGGCCCACAAACCATGGTTTCTTACAAAGTAAAAAATTCCAAAACTGTTTTGTTACTATCTACTTGCCACGAAAAGCCTGTCATTGATAACGTCTCCAAAAAACCTCAAATCATCGAGATCTACAATGCCACTAAAGGAGCAGTTGAATCCTTGGACCAGATGTGTCATCAAATATCCTGTATCCGCAAGACCAGACGATGGCCTTTGTGCATGTTCTATGGCATAATGAACATTATCCTAGTAAATGCATATGTTGTTTACATTACTAATGTTGTGAAAAGAGGTCAGAAACCAGTACCAAGAAGGAAATTTGCTATGCAAATCCACCACAGCCTTGTAGAGCTATGGCTTCAACAGCGATTACAGTACCCAACTTTGACCCGCAAACTCCGGCAATCAATTGCAGATATCCTGAAAATTCCAGTTCCAGGAAGGGTCCATGACCTCCCTCAAAACCTTCCACGAACAATTTGCGGAATTTGCCCATCCGTCAAGAGGAGGATGACGTCGATCTACTGCTGCTACTGCAGGAAACCAATCTGCGCAGAGCATCGTGGAAAGTGTTGTGTCAACTGTGTTGAGGACTTGTAAAATTGCAAATCTGACAGAAACATGTTTTGAATGATGTTTAACACAATGATTTCAATAAATTCTGTACTTGTATTCAAAAGTATTTTGTTGTAATTTTTTTTACCATTCGTAGATTTTACGATAGTTTAGCTTTAATGTAACTTTTGATCAGTTTAGCTTTCTAGGGTTAACTAAGGGACTTCATTTTTTTATATCGACGCTACACAGGTTAAATGGAACTGCGAAGGTTAACTGGAACTGCGAAAATTGGTATGTATTGTAAAATTATTTTATCATAAAATATCAGACAAGTTTAAAACTCTTTTTGAAACGATAAAAACTTTTACAATTAACGAATTTTAATGAGAGGACTGAACTGTGGTTGGTACCATGTGTAAGTTCAATTTGTGTTTAGTTTTTGAAGAAAGTAATAAAAAAAGTAAGTTCTAACACTTTTTTATTTTTCAAAATAAAAACTTTACCAAATAACTAACTTTGGTTTAAAGACTTAACTTAAAAACAATCTTCAAGTCACTACATACAACATTAATTTTCAAAGTATCTCGTCATTTTTCTGGGTTGTTTTGCCAGGCCAACCTGGAATGTAACAAATGTACTTGGAATCAATTGGATCAATAATCATACCTCCAATATTTCACATGATAAATTTAAAAGTGTATAGTTGTTAAAATATTTTTGTGGTTAGGTTTTGCATGGTAGTTAGTTTTTGTAGGTATAGGCGATCATAATTAAAATGACTGATTGGTAAGGTCAACTAAATTTAAAATAGGCCTACTGTGAAATCATTCAAAAGTTTTAATTCTTGCAAAGCTGAGTTTTATATTTCACTGGTTTCTGGAAAACTCTATAACTGCAAAGAGCCTTGGAGTTGAGAAAATTGTTTTTTGGTAATTTTAAAACAAGTAAATATTGGTGCACAATTATAAAATTTGCTGTTAGTAAAAATATTCTAGCCATTTAAATTTTCTTTGTGTGTGTGATTTTAACCCCACATTTTCCCTGTAAATCAGAGCCCTTCCCTCTTTTGGGTTTTTCATGATCCTGTGGAAATATAAAACTCTTTTTTGCAAGCTAATTAAGCTACATTAGTACTGCCGTCGTCCGCGGTCTCGTGTTCGAGTCCGGGCGCGAGTTCTAGCGGGGTGGCTGGTCTGATTAACGTTTTATGTTCCGGGAGGGCGCCAGGCTAGCTCGGTGTCTAACCAATGGGGGTTCGTGGTTCGTTGCCCCAGCGTGGTCCGCTAGAACCGTCGGCGGTCTTGCCTGGGAATTTACGTTAAAGAAGAATGCGTGGGATTGCCGTAGTAGCGACGTGCCTTTATTCAAGGGATTGACGTCACACCATACAATTACTGAGTACAGACATGCCCCTGAGGGCTACTTGTCCGTTGCGGGGTGCAGGCCGGTACATGTTCAATGTTTCGTGGCACTGGTTTCTCGGGTAACAGTATGCAGGCCAAGTACACTTGATGCAAGAGAGGCGCGCACAGATGACGTGGCGCAAAGTTACGTTAACAAAGTACACTTAATGAAAATTAGGCGCGCACAAATGACGTGGCGCAAAGTTACGTTAACAACGTACACTTAATGAAAATTAGGCGCGCACAAATGACGTGGCGCAAAGTTACGTTAACAACGTACACTTAATGAAAATTAGGCGCGCACAAATGACGTGGCGCAAAGTTACGTTAACAAAGTACACTAAATGAAAATTAGGCGCGCACAATTGACGTGGCACACAGAGTTTGTGGGTGACTGGAGTCGGCCAGTCCCGTAAGCGATTGTTTCTACGCTGGTGCCGTGCCCACTGGGGTGGTACACGCACCGCCACTAAACTTGGCGAAGTTTTCCTTGCGGGTTTGTGGTCAGCGCGAAGGCGCGTGGCCTTAAGAAAAGTTCTGTGGTTTGCGGGAGACGGCCCGTGCCGTATGCTGAAGAGCGACCCTGCGCACCAGGTGTGGTGCGGGACGTCTTTACGTTTACGCGGTCGGATTAGGTCCTGAACCGTAAAAAACGGACCGGGCACGCACGGAGAGGTGAATAGAAAAAGGTTTGGTTTATGCTAAATGACTATATTTACCGGACGTTACTTGCGATGAGACAATGGTTGTGGTCTCTCCGTGGGACGTAGGTCCGTCCCGGTCCGCGAGTCGAGTAGAACTGCGGAACTGGCATGGCGTCCGGTGGCGCGTCGGCCCCTGCCGCGCCAAGCTTGACCTCATTACGTTACAAACTAAATGACTGCGTCTGGAAGAGACTTTAAGGTCGCAAAATTCGTAATTAATTGTTTGAGGGGGAATGGGTGTGGTTCGTCTCTAGTCCACTCGGATTTAGTGTGCTTTATAATAATAATGTCTGGTTTGGCCGTTCGGCTCGGTGGCTCGCTCGACTCGGGTGGGCCACGGCCAGGGGTGCGTTCCGTTAGCGGGAGAGTATACTGGCGGATGCAGGTCGGGCTTAGGGATGGTCGTCGGTCGGACGACGTCAGTACCAACAAAAAATTCCAAGTAAAAATTTTTTTTTCTGGATAACTGCTATTTCACAATTACCCCAGACCATTTCCCAGAAGTGATTTCTTAAAAATAATTTTAACTTTAACATTTAAACTTAATAAAGCAGTTACACTTCACTAATTTCTCTTAAAATATTGTCTACAATGTACACCCAAAAAACTATGCAATAATAATGATCAATATGCTGAATTATTCTTTGACCGTATTTCCTACTATTGTATTCATCAGCAAATACACAGAAGTTTTTTTTGATGGAATCCAAAAAAGAAAGTAACCTATATACATGATAGAAGTGAAACTTCTTTGGCTATTCAAACCTTGACACGTTTAAGTGCTTTCTTTGTATCATTTTGGCATCAGAAACGTTTCAAAACAATGTTTGACGAAAATGTTGCATTAAAATTCAGCCTTAAATTGTAACTGAAATTTTACTCTCATCATATCCAAAGAAGTTTCACTTCAATAAATTTACTGTACGTATTTCGTTCAAGGTAACATTTCTTACCTTACAGCAGATTTGGGTATTGAGCCATACAGAAGCACACTAAGACCTCTATATAGACCAAAAAAACCATATGACCTCACAGTTTTCTTTACACAGTCTGCAATACCAGCATATTGTTTCCCTGCACCTTTTTCATCAAGTTGAAGTTGGGTCTTCACATACTCTGTTGGGAATGTGATGCAGATCTCTATCCCTCCTGTAATGCCACCTATGCAAAAAAAATTCATATTACACATGAAAATAAGTGTTCATGAAGTAGGAAAATTTATTTTAATATTTTAATCCTTCGAAGTTCGCCCACTTGGTCTAGTAGCTAGCATGTCTGGCCGGTGGCAAACCCCCGCAGAATAATCTTGCCTTGACAAGCATAGAGACATTATGGCTGTCATCTCAGTGGAACTGCCTGTGCTCATGACATCCAGTAATGGGTAAAACGACTAATCATCATCAATCCTGCAAAATGATTTATTCAAAACCAACACACAACAAAATATCTCTTAATTACTGTTCACACAATTTCATCACTATAATTAGGCACCTACATAAGACTGGCTCGGCTAGAAGTTCATAAAACATGCAAAAGATTGGATGCTGCTGACCATAGGCCCAAAACTTCTGAAGTCTGAGATTGACTACTGCAATCCCATTTTAGGTTGAGCTGTAAAATTGAAAAAATAAAGCTCTGCAAAAATGGAAGACATACACTACCATACACAAATCCTGACAATCTTTACAAAAATTACGTAAATAAAATTAGCCCCACAAGAACTAAATAAACTACATTACAAATTTTTTTTGAGTCTCAGAGAAACACACGGCCTGCCGGCTTGATCACCAAGCTACAGTACATATTTTCCATGCAACAGGTTCCCAAATGTATGATGCATTCTGATTGGCTAAGAAAAATCTCACCGTGACCCTTCTTGTACCGCTTTCCAACATTCAGGGAGCGTTTAAGTACCCGCTGCCTGCCGCATGGCATTGGAAAACACATGTTTTGGAAAATTGTGGAGTACCTAAGGCTGATCCATGATAGGAAGGGTGAGGTTTCCTCTATCAGCCCCGGATCAGATTGTTTTTGGACTCAAGGTTGAAGATGGCAGTGATGTATCTTTAGCTTAAGGCTCGGTTTCACCCTCTACGATGTGTTACTTCATTTTCATGCCAATTTTTTATCTGGGACAATTTCTTCACATGTTCTACTATACAAAAATTCCATTTTGTGTTCAGTATCGCCAAATGTACGCTACTTGTTATCTGCCATTTGTGAAAAATCAAACAAATATTCATAATTTTAATTTTTGTTTGAATCACGTTCAATCACTAGTTCCTTTTCTGAGTTATCAAAGTTGGTTGTAACACATACTTAATTGCTTCTATAAACTAATTTTCAATAAATTTCTTTATGAAAATCTGCAATGAGTGAAAAACCAAAAATTTAATATTGAGGGTGAAGCTAAACATTAAACCATGCCCATCCCGATGGACAAACGTAGTGAGCAACATATCACTTGGGTAAAAGCCTGCACAGCTAGTAGAGGGATCATGTGTTCTCTGTGTGGCCGAGGAATTCCAAGAAGGTGAGAGGCCTGATCCAGTGTCAGTCAGCACTCTTGTAGGGGCTAGCATTTGATTCTGCCAGCTGTACCGCAGCAGTGAGAGGGAGCATTCGGCGGCACTGATGCTGTGATGGGTCTCCTCAGCCTCCCCTTCTAGCCAGGTTTACTGCATCTGGGCCACTTCGAAATGGTGTACCATTTCTCTATGACTCTAGGAAGTCGGTGTTGGTTCCTTGCAATTCAGGCACATAAATCACCCGCTGGTTTTGCTATTCTGGTTATACCCTTTTCAGGGTTCAGGTACAGAGGCATCTCAATGCACAGCCTACAGATAATGAAATTCATGTACTTATCAGAGAAATTATATAATGTTCTCAAATTACCATACAAAAGTACATACTGAAAAGCTATTAAATATAATTAAATTAAATTCTAAAAAAATATAGTAACCTACATGTAAACCTAGTAAACATATGTAAATAAATCCAGCATATGTTAACTAAATGACCAAAAAAGTGACAGTTTAAAGATCCATTAAAAGTCACTATCATTCTTACATCATATGGGATGAGGAGGCAAAGGCTTAGCTACAGATATTTCATGAAAATCACTGAAGGGTTTATAAATTATAAACATTCATATGAATGCTAAATGAAAAGTAGTAACTAAAACACATGCTGTGTAAGTCAAAATGTTATCACCTTGTCCAGGTAAGAGAAGTTATGAAAAGAAAAAAAAACTTTCCAGTCTTATTATATAATAAAAAACTAAAAACATCTCCCATTAACAGTTACACTCTTAGTATTATGAAAGAAATGGTGAAAATGTCATATATAGTACTTGCGGATTTTGATGAAATTTAATTTTTTTTATTTGAAAGGTCTTTGGCTAACTAAAAGCTGGGCTATATATAATTAAAAAGTTCCACCCATAAGGCGGTGATAAGGGGAAAATATGGTTTTAAAATAATTAATGATATCTCTGAAACTATTGAAGCATAAAAATATATATATTGGGTACCATTAATTAACATACGAAAACTACCAACCTTAATTTTTTTTAAATTTTGTGAAATTCCACCCCTAAGGGATGTAAACGGGGCAAGTATGTTTTTAAGATTAACTATGACTGCCATATCAGAATACCTGAGTAATTGATAAGAAAATAATTTAATCTGAAAAAATTTCAAATATAACTTCAAAATGCTTTATTTTCTTCCTGACATCATTTTGAATTATTATCTTAAAAGGGCACTGTGTAAGTTAAAGTAGTTTGTCATTTAAATGTGGTTTGATTTGGATAGGTACATTAAAACTACTGTAAAATCATGACAATGGTCAGTTGTGTAAGGATGGATACATTTATAAAAAAATATTTTAAAATAGTGTCCATTGGTTGGTTAGGTTAGCTACAGTAAAAATACTGTAAAATCACTGAATAGCTGAGGGGTTTCCATTTTAAAATGTAGCTGTTAATTTTGCCAACTGACATTATACTAAAATTATTTTTAATTTAGCTAATTCAACCAAACTTCACACGATTTCAAACTATATTTAACTACCCTAACCAAACCACTTGTTAAAACAGTAAATGGTAATGCCAACATAAGCTAACCAACCATTGAGTTATAAATATTAGACACTACTATTGGACAGTACTTTTAATTAACCTAACCTAACGTTAAAACGAATAACATTAATTTTAAAGTAGCAAACCGTACCAACCATTCAATTTAGATACAGTATTTAAATGTAGCAACCTAACCAACCATTCAAACCATTTTACAGTATTTTTTATTAATCTAACAACCGGTCAGGGTTATCACAGATTAAGTAATATATATAATTTTTCTGTATATACAGACCTGCTATTATTCCTTTTAATCCGGAAAATGACTGACCACCTGCGGCAGCTGCTCCCCCGAATTCCATCCATGGTCTTGCGAATGGATTTTTAAATTCCTTTTCTCGAGCGTTGATGGTCATGCTTCTAGCTATTAGTGCATAAAAATTCAAAGAAAATAAAAATTGAGTATTACTCTATCTTGTCATTTATTTAGGTAACGAAGGGTCATCTGATTACGTTATCTCCGCATACGACACACAACACAGCACTTCAACTCTCCCACTTCAATTTTGTGTACAATAAATTAAAAAACCCTACATGTGTTGATAAAGGTTGTGTTCCATATAGCAACACACATGATAGAGTAAAGGATGGGGAATATTTACTATTGCCGTGACTTTGCAGCGGCAACAGCCAAGTCACGTGTAGCGGTCGTGATTGACATGGAGCTAGGAATTACCAAGAGATGGCATGCTATAGTTTAAGTCACTTTTTTAAACTCGCAATCGCCATATTGTATACGCCCAAACACATTGCGGAAATGGTGCTTGACCACGTCTGATAATGGTTAATAAACATGATTTAGATTCTCCGGCGTTAAATACAGTTCCTTGCATAAAAAAAAAGTCATTTAAAACTGTTTTGACACTGAAAACACTACACTTCAGCAAATTATTTTGGTGTTCAACCAATATGGCGCAACAATTACCTGAAGGAAAAAATGGCTTCATGCAGTTCACATGTAATCATGCATACAAGACCACCCCATTGTGATAGGGCTCAAGTTAAAAAAAAAAAAAACATAAGCGAGTGCATAGCAAACCATGTACATGACTGTGCAAACGACCTGTGAGAAATTGGTTCACAATTGAAATAATACTGTTAGTTTTAGACAATAAAATTTTGCTATGCATTATTAACTGTCAAATCAGTATCCCATCACATCAAAACAATAATTTGGAAACACAGTTTCTCAACACATAATTTAATTTGAGCTGTGTGGAAGTTATAGTCAACAATTCGAACAATTGAACTTTTTAATAATTGTTTTTGTGTTTACATTTATCGCTGGTGACTTGTTCTAAATAAAAGCTCTAATTAATTTTTAGAGCAGAAAATACCTTAACACAAGGCCACATGATTGGCGGAGCGACCCTTTACACAGAACCTGGGGTTAAGGTAAAGTGTTTTATTGTTGCCTAGGGCACCAAATAGGTACTGGCTTAGCTATGTGAAGAAACCTTGTGCCACAGCCAGACCCCCCCCCCCCCCCACATCATTCTGTCGGCCCCATTGCTAGAAGACATGATGCCCCCCCCCCCCCTTTTTCTAACAGAGATAAAAAAATAATAAATAATAAAAGAAGGGGCGTGGCACCTTCAGTGGCGCGCGTGGCAGGCGGCGGCATCGCTTCCAAGGTGGCCCGCGTGACGGGCGTAAGGGGCGTGGCACCTTCAACAGCGCGCGTGGCAGGCAGCGGCGTCGCTTCCAAGGTGGCATGCGTGGCAGGCAGAAGGGTCGTAGCACCTTCAGCGGCGTGCGTGGCAGGCGGCGGCGTCGCTTCCAAGGTGGCCCGCGGGGCGGCGGTCGTGGCACGCCCTTGGTATCGTGCGGTTGTTGCACGCCCTTCACGTGCGTGGTGAGTGGTTGTGGCACATCCTCGTTGACATACGTGACGAGCAGTTGTGGAACGCCCTCGCTGACGTGCATGACGGGCAGTTGTGGCACGCCCTCATGGATGTGTGTGACGAGCGGTTGTGGCACGCCCTTGTTGACTTGCGTGACAGGCGGTTGTGGCATGCTCTTGCTGACATGCGTGATGGGCAGTTGTGGCACGCCCTCGTCGACGTGTGTAACAGGCGATTGTGGCAAGCCCTCGTTGACCTGTGTGACGAGCAGTTGTGGCATGTCCTCGTTGATGTGCGTGATGAGCAGTTGTGGCACATCCTCGTTGACGTGCGTGACGAGCAGTTGTGGCACGTCCTTGTTGATATGCGTGGCGAGTGGTTGTGGCAGCACGGCCGGTTCGCACCACGTAGGCCCCTCGTGAGCCCTTACGGCAGTTGGGGGCGGCTGCGTCAGGGGCGGCGTGTCTGAGTCGGCCTGCCGTATCCACCCGGATGCCGCGTGCAAGTCGTACCACAGGGGCTGGACGGTTGCAGCTTCCTCCGTCTGCAGCGATGTCCTTCTGCTCGGCGTTTCCAACCCATATGGCGGGGGCGGTGTTGGAGGCGGTGTCGGAGGCGGCGTCGGTTGCAGTGACATCGGGAGTATCGTCGACTCACGCAGCGTGTCGGCGTCCACCCAGTGTAACCACTCGAACCTCGTGGTCGTGACACTTGCGGCAACACCCACACACAGCTTCGCTCGGCACTGGTCACACATAAAACCAGACATCCATTCCTCTTCTCGCGCGACCAGATGTGAACACTCCTTGTGCCATAGATTCCCGCACGTCTCGCAGATCCACCCATCAGATGACCCGCCGGAGCATGAATCTGCACCGCACATTGTCATACCATACGCCCGGTATTCGAAGCAAAATACACACTCATAATTTTCGAAGTGCTCACAGCTCTCGCCGGGCTCTCGAAAGTCCGCTTCCGTCCAAGTCTCGTACGATTCCTGGAAATCGTCCATGCTTATCGGGAGTGTCTGGCTGATCGGTAATACAGTCTGCGTCTTCCCGCGGCGTTATCTCTTGCAGGCGCGCCGGCACGACATCTCGGGTTCGCGTCGCTCTCACGCCGCGCGGCCGCACCTGCCTCCGTCCTGTCTGCGTGCGCTTACGTGCGTTCGCGTGCGCTTACGTGCATTCGTGTGTGTTTACGGCCACACTAGTTGGACGCCATATGACGTCCCTCGGCCTATGGTCCCTAATTCCCTGTGGTGAACTGTCCTGATTTGCCCATGTAGCTCTCGTCGGTGAGTAAGTGAGTTCAGGCCAACGTCGCCGGGACCGGAAAGTAAGGGACCAGGAGGGAACTATGCGTATGTGGAAGGAATGGTAGATGGTAACAAGGATAATGCGATGATGTCCGTTTTCACGAGCTCCTTTTATTCCGTGAAGAATCCTGTTGCAGCCTGGCCGGCACGTCGCGAAACGAGCGTCCTCCTCTGCCGCGATCCGGACTCCCGGAAACAAACACTTGGAGACAAAATGAGAACCGGCGTAACAGCGAATGCGGTCCCATAGCGAATCGTACCGGATACGAAAAGTTCAGTGGTGCTTCGTAGCACGTACGCGACTCTTGACGTATGCGTAGACGACTCTATAACAATATATACAGGTTAAGAAAGTAGGAAGGTCCAGACGTGCACTGCATGCGTCTCGAGCGGATTGAGTTGCGGAGTTACGAAGACGCGATCTTGTTAACGAGGCTTATCGCGAGGAATCCTGTCACAGCCTGGACGACCACGTCGGTATACCAACGTTTCATCCACGCTGCGACCCGGACCCCTGTGCTACCTCTCGCAGAGCGGAGAGAAGCAGGTCCGCTCCGTGCGACTCCCAGTTCGCAACTGCCTGACGCTGTGCTGTCCGCCCGCGCGGGCTGCGGAGGGGAGGAAGGGGAAACGGGCCGGCGGGGAAGATGCGGCTCGCGCGGCGGGCCAGGCTTGCCGATCTACATGATATGACACAGCATAAGCACTTAAAAATATATACAAAAATCCCGAAATGAATAGTATTAAAAGAAAAGGACATTAGAAATTATTTACAACACATAAGATCGGTTTTGGACGTCGCAGGGCGCACGCGGATGCGTCCCTGCTCATAGCACTGCACTTAGGTTGCACTAGCAATGCAAGAGAGGACGTTGACGAGGCATAACGGTCTGAAGGAGCCGAGGAGACACTTGGGTCGACGTCAGCACCATGAACAAAATGGCAGCACATTTGGAAGCACCATCAACGAAAGGGCAGCACATTTGGAAGCACCATCAACGAAAAGGCAGCACATTTGGAAGCACCTTCAACAAAAAGGCAGCTCATTTGGAAGCACCATCAACAAAAAGACAGCAAATTTTGTAAGCACAAGTTACGAGAACTAAGTCTTAATTAGAAGTCACAATACAAGAAATAAAAACATTAAACTTTTACTTTCAAAATTTAACCCGAACCGGAGACGGCGGGCGGCGCAGCAAGGATCGTCAGCGTGAGATAACGAGACGTGGGAGCGCCGCGAACCTGAGACATCAGCGCGGCAAGGATCGCTGGCGCGAGATAATGCCGTGGGGAAGACGCGGATTGTATTACCGATCGGCTAACATTACTTCCCAAATCAGTAGCGCCGCTGATAATGATGGTGGGGGCGAAAATCGAGCAGGATACGGACAATCTGATAAACTTTGAGACGGAGATGGGCGACAAACACGACACCGGAAACAGTGACGTGAAGGACATGGTGTGTGGGGTGAGTGGCAAAGCCAGGTGTGTTCACGACATGGTCATGAGAGGTCACGACAGGGAATGTGATCGGGGTGATGGGCGCGCAGACATTGAGAGGCCAGTCTTGTAGTACGTGAGTGCACCATTCGTATTGCCAGTGTTCTCGGGGAGTGACAATGAGGATCCGCGGGAGTTTGTGCGGGAGTGCAAACACATCCTAAAAACTGTACGGAGTACGACGGGCAGAGTGGGCATCGCGGGTGATCGGACAGCTCCGTGGTGATGGGAGAGACTGGTGGTCGATGGCCAGGGGCTATAACACTGATTGGGTGAACTGATCCTGGGAGAACCGTGGCTGTATGAGGTCGACGCCACTGTGGAGGTACGAGCTGGGCAGATGCACTTCGGCACACGTGGTCGTTGGACCGTGTACAGCATATAACAGGCTCCTCCCAGTTCTCCTTGGTCGGTCATTTGCCTGGAGTACCTCAGGCACAACATCCCAGCAGAGCACGTCGATGCCATCAACAGTGTCTTCGCCTCCCAATCTCAGGTATTTGCGGCCGTGGACCGGTTAAGACACACGACTATGACAGAACACCTAATACCCATGGTACCGCACCGCCCACCTTTTGAGAAGGTGCACAGGTTCGGACTCCGAGAGCGTGAGGCCATTCAGACTCAAGAAGACGAAATTCTGCGCGATGGGGTGATAGAACCTAGTACCTCTCCCTACAACTCGAGGGTGGTGTTAGCCACAAAAAAGGACGGAATTTTACGCTTCTGCGTAAACTTCAAAGCGGTAAACAGACTGACTATTCCCGCCCCATCCCCACAAATCAACATTACAGACGCTTTGGCCGGACTGGGGGACTCGACTGAAGTCAGGCTACTGGCAGGTCCTGGTATGCCCCTCTGACCGTCCGAAAACGGCGTTCACTGCGCCAGATGGTCGGCGATACCAGTTCTGCGACATGCCTTTTGGTCTCATGGATGCTCCTGCCACATTCCAGGCCCTAATGGTGCGTGTTCTGGATGGATACATTAGCGAATTCGCCAGTGCCTATTTGGACAATGTCATCGTCTGGTCCAGGCCGTGGGAGGATCACGTGCACCACCTGGCACTGGTCCTGGAGAGGATGGCCAGACATGGACTGACTTGTGCTCCCAAAAAAATGTCACGTCGGGGCCACAGAGATCGAGTTACCGGGACACATAGTGACGGCGGAGAGGTACTGCCCCCGTCCCGAGAAGTTGGAGCTTATCGAGGGCAAGGGGGTAACAAAGACCAGGAAGCAGCTCCAGAAGCTTCTGGGCCTGCTTAACTGGCTGCGGTCCTTCATCCCTGACTTCACCACGATCACAGCCCCGATGACAGATCTACTGTCGCCGAAGACCAAGTTCCGGTGGACACCCGCTGTGAACGAGGCTCTGCGCCAGGTGAAGTACCGGTTCAGGAACTGTCACACGCGGTCGCATCTGGTCCCCGACCACACCATCTTCATCCAGACAGATGCGAGTCAGGAGGGGATGGGTGCGGTGCTGTACCAGGTGGACGGCGATGGAGTGAAACGTGTGATCAAGTACACCAGCGCAAAGTTTGGCCAGGCTGAACGGAGGTATCACATGAATGAGCAGGAGTACCTTTCGGTAGTCTGGGCCCTGCAACGCTACCGGCACCACGTCGAGGGGCACTCATTCACGCTGAGAACCGACAGCCATTGCCTCCGCTGGCTGGACTCCACTCAGGGCCAGAAGTCCAAGTTCACTCGCTGGGCCATGCTGATTCAGGAATTATAGTTCACAGTCGAACACATCCCAGGACGAGAGAATCAGCTGGTCGACGAGCTGTCCCGGAATCCGGACCCTAGGAGTGAGTTCTGTGATGAACAGGGCTGGGAGGAGATGCTCCTCCCAGAGCGCTAACATGGGGTCGAGGACTCAGGGCCACGGCCGTGTGTGCTGTACTCGCTGTCCAGCTCCACTGCTCCTGAGCCAGAAGCTCGACCAGAGACAATGACAGAACTGCTTTCGTGGGTCCATGGTACGCAGCTCCGTGACCCTGACACCCAGTCCCGGTTGACGGAGTGTGGGGGAAAAGTGGTACCAAGCTGCCGGAGTCTTAGCGGTGTGCTCCAGACCAGGGGGGCTCACAGGTTGAGCAGGTGGCAGACTCACGTGCCACCAGAGGCTAGGCAATGGGTACTGGGTTACCTGCATGACCACCCCCTGGCGGGACACCCGGGTGCGGAGCAGATTCCGCGTGAGGTCCAGCGGACGTTCCACTGGCCTGGCGACGCAGAAGAGGTACGGCGCTACGTGAGAGCTTGCCAACGTTGCCAGGAGCGGAAGTCCAGACGTCCCGACGGTACGGAGCAACAGGTCCCAAGACGGGCCCGGGATCCCTTCCACACTGTGGCAGTGGATATCATGGGACCGTATCCTCGTATGTCCTGCGGCCGGCATTTTATCGTGGTGGTCACGGACGTCTTCACCCGCTGGGCAGAAAGCATTTGCGGTACCAAACATGAAGACCGACACCGTGATTGCTCTACTAGAGCGCGAGTTCTTCCCGCGATACTGGTACCCCGTGGTCCTCCTGACAGACAACAAGGTGCAGTTCACGGGGAGACATTGGCGAATGCCCTGGGAGCGATGGGGGGTGGAGCATCACACCAAGCCCACCTACCATCCACGCGCAAAACCGACCGAAAGGCGGAATCAGGACGTAAAGACTCAGCTTCGCATCCGGTTGGACGAGGACCATACCAAGTGGGACCTACACCTGCCGACGCTGCTGTATTGCCTGCGCCGCAGGACAAATGTAGTCTCGGGCCACTCCCCTGCCGAACTGGTGCGGGGCCAAAACCTCGCCCTGTCCAGGGAGGCGCGAGCTCTATCCAACTCTCACGAGGCGACTGTCGACGATCGACGATACCAGGAGCAATACCTGGCCCAACGTATGCCCCAGACGCATCGGCCTCCGGGACTGCTGGAGCCAGGCCAGTGGGTCTTTGTCCAGTGTCACCATCTGTCATCAGGCGACAAGGGCTTCTGCGCCAGCCTAGCCCCTAAGTGGGCAGGCCCACAGGAGGTGGTTGGCCGACTGGGAACCACGACATACCTTGTCCGTCGCGCTGATGGACACACGACAAAGGTACACAGGGACGACTTCAGATTGGCGGACTGGACAGACGACGACGACAAACCACGGGATGCTGTACCGGACGATGACACCGCGAGGGAGCCGGACCGATCTCCCTCGAAAGAGATTCAGGAGGGGGGCGACTGTTCCCCAACGGTGACTGAGGGTGAGGCAGCGACACCCGACGTGACGGACAAAGGAGGGCCGCGAGGCACCAGCATGATGGAGCTGGAGCACTTTATGAGCCAAGTACTTCCAGATAATGATGACATCGACGACGGGAACTCTCTGCGCGGGTCGGGGCCGCTCATCGAGGATGTGACCGATGATGACACAATCCTCGATGACCTTGTCGACTTCAGTGACCCGGTGGTGACTTTGCTGGACCATGTGAAGGAATGCAAACGGAGACACGCCCACCCCTGGGAACGGCGGGTGGGAAACACGGACATTGACGATGCGACAGCCGACGTGGTGACGGTGCGGCTCCTCAGCGGGGAGGGTGACGTGGACCGGGCACACCAGGGGGTCCTGGACATGCCCTTCGAGGAGCCGATGACTTTTACCCACGCGGGGGACGGGCCGGAGGTGCACCGGTCCACACATGACACGACTGCCCCTCGCTATCTCAGGGACTACGGGTGGGAGGGTAAGTACAAGTCCCGTGACGTGCGATGTCTGGACACCAGTGGTTTGCGCTGCAGTGTCATGCAGCTCCTGCCACAGTTTGCCCGACCCCGAATGACTGACATGAACGCACCCGACAAGAGAGACCAGACTCGCAACCGGATGCGGCCACGGCTGCCGGTCTAGGCCGACGTCGGTGGCCAGGACGGTCTCGGGGGGGGGGGACATATGACGACGACCGTCATGCCCTCCTAGACATAGAGGCCGTACCTGTCCACCGACGTGTGCCTAAGGGTGGCACCTATCCCCTTGGTGCAGCACAGTGCAGTGCAGTGTAATGTATAGATCAGGGACGAACCTGCGTGCGCCCTACGTCTGGTTAAGGACCGCTCACGGAAGGCCACGTATTTTGTGTAATTTATGTATTTTATTTAGTAATTCATAATTGTATTTGTATTTTTATAATTAATCATATGTTATTTCAGTGCTGGTGTTTTGGTTTGTAGACCCACTGCCTGGCCTGCCGCGAGCTCGTGTTCTTCCGTGCCGGCCTTCTTCCCCCCTTCCATCGCCCGCGGGCGGGCAGCAGAGCGTCAGGCAGTTGCGAACTGGGAGTCGCACGGAGCGGACCTGCTTCGCTCCGCTCCGCGAGAGGTAGCACGGGGTCCGTGTCGCAGCGTGGATGAAACGTTCGTCTACCGACGTGGTCGTCCAGGCTGTGACAGGATTCCTCGCGATAAGCCTCGTTAACAAGATCGCGTCTTCGTAACTCCGCAACTCATTCCGCTCGAGATGCACGCAGTGCACGTCTGGACCTTCCTACTTTCTTAACCTGTATATATCGTTATAGAGTCGTCTACACATACGTCACGAGTCGCGTACGTGCTACGAAGCACCACTGAACTTTTCGTAACCGGTATGATTCGTTACGGGACCGCATACGCTGTTACGCTGGTTCTCATTTTGTCTTCAAGTGTTTGTTTCCAGGAGTCCGGGTCGCGGCAGAGGAGGACGCTCGTTTCGCGACGTGCCGGCCAGGCTGCGACAGGATTCTTCACGGAATAAAAGGAGCTCGTGAAAACGGACATCATCGCATTATCCTTATTACCATTTACCATTCCTTCCACATACGCATAGTTCCCTCCTGGTTCCTTAATTTCTGGTCTCGGCCACGTTGGCCTGAACTCACTTCCTCACCGACGAGAGCTACATTGGCAAATCAGGACAGTTCACCACAGGGAATTAGGGACCATAGGCCGAGGGACGTCAGTGCTTCCAAATGTGCTGCCTTTTTTGATTGTGCATCCAAAATGTGCTTCCTTTTTGTTGATGGTGCTTCAAAACATGCTGGCTTTTTTGATTGTGCTTCCAAATGTGCTGCCTTTTTTGACTGTGCTTTAAAATGTGCTGCATTTTCGTTGATGGTACTTCCAAATGTGCTGCCTTTTTTGAGTGTGCTTCCAAATGTGCTGCTTTTTCGTTGATGGCGCTTCCAAATGTGCTGCCTTTTCGTTGATAGTGCTTCCAAATGTGCTGCCTTTTTTTATTGTGCTTCCAAAATGTGTTTCCTTTTTTTGATGGTCCTTCCAAATGTGCTGCCTTTTTTGATTGTGCTTCCAAAATGTGCTGCCTTTTCGTTGATGGTGCTTCCAAATGTGCTGCCTTTTTTGAGCGTGCTTCCACAATGTGCTGCCTTTTTGTTGATGGTGCTTCCTTTTTTTTGATTGTGCTTAGTTAAATATGTGGTGACTGAATATTTACTAGTTCAAAACCTCTTGTTGTTACTAAAATATTTTTCAAGGTCACTTGGTCCTTTAGTATGTATAAAAAATTCATGATGTTCTAATTGTCTGTAATTAGCTAAAGACGAAGAAGGTCCTGCGGTCCTGAAATGACTAGCCTATACGTACGATATTGTCATAACTCGGTCTCATGGTCCGAAGACAATTGGCCTGTATGTGTGGCTTTGTACATGAACGATTTATAGGTTATTCAGACTATCGAAAAATTAGACTTTCATGTAAGGCATAGCGGTACTGTATTTAATTCGTTGGTCAGGTATATTGTCTTGAGTTGTTTTTCGTAGAGTGAATGATTAATAAATTTCACGAAAGGTAATGGAAAATAAAATATTAAATATATATTTAATATTTAGTTACACCTGTCACTGGTCAAGAATCGAACCGAGGACAGGAATCCATCGATTCAATATGTTAATTAATGAGTGATTTATTTAATGAATTTTGGATTTTTTCCCAAATATCTAGATAAATAATTACAGATTTTCAAGATGGTGACCAAATTTCCAGATGGTAGGTACCTCAGTTGTAATAAATAATTACTGCTTTCTAGCGGGTTAGAATAAAACTAGCATGATGGTAATGATAGTAAGAGGAGTACACACACAAGATGGTGTCCTCTAGCAGACGAAAATATGATGGTGGCCTCCAGCGGACGAAGACAATGTGGCGGACATGGTGTCATATCAGTTGACGATATAATTATACCTTGGTATTGGTGGTGTGAGGTCAGTCTGTAGGTGGCTTCTGTGGAGGAAGGATCTGTTGTTTTTTTTTATTTTTTGTTCTTACCGGATTCGAACCAAGGATGGGAATCGATTGAAGCAATCAGTATATAGATTATAGATTTATTTAATGAATTTTGGAATTTTTTCCATTAAAATCGGATAATAAATAAAGATTTTCAAGATGGTGGTCGTAATGGAAATTGATACAAGTGGTGACATAATTCAGAATGTCGCGTGTGACGTAAGACACTTTTATTACTTTTTATTGAGAATTGTTTAATATAATAACAAATTACTGGTTTACTCTCGCCGGAAATCGAACCGAAGACCGAAATTGTTTAAATAACAAAACATTTGAAGTAGGCATTTTAAAATTATTTTTTGGAATTTTTTTCGGAATTTCTAGCATAAAAATTACGGATTTGCAAGATGGCGACCGTAACGATAATTGCAACAGTTATGTCTTAATACAAGATGGTGGTTCTGTCTCGAACAGGTGATGATATTATTACTTCAAATTTAAAAAAAAATCACAAGTCCGAATATGCATGTTATTTTTATATATACCTACCTTATTTAATTCTCAGTCTGGTAAATGTCTCGATGGCCATGCGGTTAAAGGTGTATGTTTTCCAACCTAGAGATCAGAGCTGCGATGGTTAGAATCACAGCACTTCCAATGTATTTTGCATAAAAAAAAAAATTTAATATGTCGATAAGGACCATAATAGCTATGGTAGGTAATGGAACATCGACCTTAAGTGATGAGACAGAGAGACGCTGGCACTCTCTATGAACAAACAGCAGAAACAAAGTTAACGGTATCCAAGATGGCGGCCTCCAGTGGACCAGAAAAAAATCAAGAGCGACGCTGGTGCTCTCTAGGAACAAACGACAGAAACAAAGTCGACGACATCCAAGATGGCGGCCTCCAGTGGAACAGAAAAAAATCAATATGACGACCATGACGAAAATTTCATCATAATGAGTGGGGCGCTCGATTTAAAGATGGCGGATTCAAGATGGCTGATCCAATATGGCCGCCGGTGGTCAAGGTCAAGGTCAAAGGTCAAGGTCACGGTCATCCAAAATGGCCGCCGTGACGTCACAATCCAATATGGCGGTCGGCTCCTCGCGCTCCCCAGCCTTAAAGCCTATGCCCGGAGCCCCATTTACATACTACTAACACGAATGAGATCGTATTTGCCAAGACCACTGCAGACATGTCTCAAGCAATTGCTTGTTCAGATCGCAGTGTATAAAATAGCTGATTCTGGTGAACCTCGTATTTTTAAACTAATATAAATCCTGTATGAAGTGCTGAAGCTATTAAATATGTGTTTTATATGATTTTAGTGTTTGTTTGTGATCGGTTGTTACATTTTCGAGTGCTAAACAGACGCGTTTATTTACATATCGATTACAGAACGAGTACAATGGATGTGAAAGATGATTAGTTTAATGATGGTTGATAATGTAAGTTACATTCACAATCAGAAAAATTAAATCTACATTCGTGACGCCCAGAATCTATTAAAAATAATTGAAAAAAACTGTGACATTACACTATTGATAATACATAATATTCCTCACAAATTCTTCAGAGCTTCGGTAGTGTAATGTCGGTCTCAGTAGCATAGTTAGAAAAGCATGGTGCAGGGGCTCTGGGTTCAAATCCCGGGTAAGACATGGATGTAATTTGTGTTGTTTTAATACACCGACAACCACAACTACAATTTCACAATGATTTGGGGTAACATAAAAATACAACATTAAGGGGTTGGGGAGATGATTGGTACACTGGTGATTGTCAAACTTGCCAGTGTGTCACACATCTTAAAAAAAAAAATTGTCAGATAGTTTGAAACTGTAGCTCTGGTTAAACTCTCGTCACAGACAAAACAATTTTTGATTACAGATTATTGAATACAAATATAGTTTTAAGAAAAATTGTTCATCTAATTGTTATAATAGCTATATTTAAATTTATAGCTAAGTCCATTGGTTTGGTTATTTCATATTTGGTAGGCTTTGTCACATATAAGTTTTAATTATAATAAGATTCAATTACTGCATCACAAGTAACATAACCAATAAAAATTAACTTATTATATTAGGATATGAATGTTTAATATTATTGATGAATAAACGAAAACTTTATAGGAACTTATCTACGCCCCTGTTAGGCTAAATGAATATATGAAATGCTGTTCTTTCACTCAAGATTTAAGTTTATTATTGGAACTTATACATTCTTAAACAATGCTTGTTTATTTATTGTGCTTGGTAAAATATTTGTTAGCTACAATTTCTGAAAGTAGGATTATAAGTTAATAATCAATTAAAATATTTAAAAAGGATTAATCGGAAGCAATTTGAACTCTTACGATGATATTAGCACAACTATTATTACTGTGAATTAGCTCTATGTGCTGTCTTATTAGTAAAATATCATGAATACCTATATAATAAATAAACTACATTAAAGCAAACCCAATGTCCTCGCATCCTTTTAATTTTATGTAACTAGAGTTTCAAATTCAATCTCGTTAAGCCTAAATCTACAATTTTTTTAACACTAACAACTTAGTTTTTTTTTTTTTGCACTTGACGTGCAGAAAGTAAAAAATTAAAAATTAATATGTTACATACTTTTAGAACAAATGTCTAAAATTTTATAACATTTCAAAATTTGATTCAATGAACAGTAACATGTTAAAAAAAATCACATCTGTATGAAGTTGTTACATCTCGTTAGAGAAATACCAAATCATTTTTATAATATATTTTGAAAATGACACATTATAACTGGAAGGGGTGGAAAAATGAGGGATTAAAGGACAAATGAATTCATAATTTCCTTCACTATTAAATATTTTACAAGTTATTGTAAATCTTCGAATACTATGTAAAACTTTCTTCTGAAACAATTTTTGATGAGGCGAACCATTACTGCAAGGAATAGGAAAAAAAGGAGGTTGGAATAGAAAAAAATGTAACTTCTGTTCTGTATCCTGTACACTATTAAATCCATACCCATTCTTATATATTTTTAACTTTTTTAATACTATGTTGAACTTTTTTTTTTGCAAATGCATTTTGATACGAGCAATCATTGCCGCAAGGGGTGGAAACGTACTCAAACACTATTTAAAACATTAGTCTGAACAATTTTGATGAGACGAAATATTAGGCCTACTGCTTTAGGTTGAAATAACAAAAGGGTTTTAAAACATTTTAAATTCCTTCCTACGTAGGCTACACTATCAGATTCGTTCAAACTTATTGTTAAACTTTTAAACATAAATTTTTTTTACTTAATGTTTCAATTTACTTTGCTGTGTAGTTAAATATGATATTTTTATTAAACTAATATTTACGGTACCTTATCCTGAATCTGAAGCATAGTGAAATTTCGACAAAAAAATTACAAAGAGCAGTTTTTCAGTTTTTCACTAGGTACCTGAAATGTTTTTTTATCATTTTGTAAATGCACGTTGCATTTAAACAAGTAGTTATTTAGTATTAACAGTTCTGGAGATGCTAGTTTAGGATAGTTATACTTGAAAAACGGTAATGCCAAGTTAGTGGTTAATTAAATTAAGTAAGCTACACTAAAACTATAGTGAAAATGATTGATTAGTATCGGTTAGCAACATAAATAATATGGTTGAATAGGTTAAGGTTAAACTGTTTCTTGCATCGTACCTCGCTGCACTACGTTGCACTAGCGTCGCACCGCACGTGTTTGCGCTTCACACGTTCGGCCGAGCACACGCCTCTGTGAGGCAGCGAGATGTCATAACGGCCTGTGCGAGTCTCCGATCTACCTGTGAACTAGCTCACAGGGTTCACTTTATGCTAGTTGGTGCCTTCAGCACCCACGTACCGTATTAATTTCATGTGAGGATATGGCAGGACATCAGTGTTAATGCATAATGGTAATATAACCAACAGCTATAGTGGCTCAGTGATGGTTGTAATGTTAACTAACGATAATCGAAACTTAAATTAATCATTTTAGAGTATGTTCAATAAGAGACAATTGGACCTTCATTTAAATTCTATGAAGGTTTAAATATCATTATGATTGTCATCAGTACTTAAACTAGGTAGAGAACACAAGTTCACTTTATTCTTATTATTTATTAGTAACGTATTCTTATTCTATTTAAAAATGCCAACTGGAGTAGTTCGTTTAAAATTCTGCTACTTTTCACACAGAGCACTTAAACTCCAGAATTTGAGGCTATTTACAGTAGCAAGATTTTGTGAGAACAGCCGCCACTACCAACGAATTAGTTGTCGCCCGAGCAGTAATCGTCAAGTGACACAACCAGGGGCGCAACAACTACATTTCCAAAGGGAGGGGGCAATATACTTGTTTATAAAGAATCATCGATCCCCCTATTGAAGCGGGGGGTCCGGGGGTCCTCCCCCGGGAAAATTTGTATTTCAAGGTGGAAAATGGTGCTATTTAAGCAGTTTTATTATCTAAAAATTTATTACACAGCACTTTCTTGGCCCCGTTTGCCCCCACTTCAAGGTTTCAGAGGGGGTGCAAAATACCCTTGCCCCCCCCCCCCCCTGTTGTTGCGCCCCTGGACACAACGATACTGGTTAATGTTTACTTCACGTAATCAAGGCAAGTTAGTCGTTGTTCTGATCACACTAATCATGTACTAAAATGTGGCCACTTTTTGGATTAGCACGATCACACCCAAAACATGGTTTGACCTACCCTTTTGCACATGCACGGGCCTCTAGTGGCGGGATGTGACTCGGGGTCCTCTTTCAACAGGGCTAGCTACGTTTTGGCTCTGTGGAGTCCTTCAATAAGGTTTATCCACTGACCAAAATTCTGCAGTAGAGTACTTTTTTTCGAACCATTTTCCATCGGCACCGCGGCTAGCCTCTCACAGCTGGCCTGAACTCGCCAGCCGCTTAATATAATCAAGTGTGCCTCTGCAATGGACGTTTTATCTCATTACATAATTTCTTAGTTTTAGCCTGTGTGTGCGTTGCGACCCAGGCATCACTTAAAAGACTTAAATCGTCAAAATGTTTTACCGCTTCGTCCGCACGAGGTCACCGCTTCAGGTGTACAGTTTCATGAGAATTATTTCCAATTAAGACGACCCGAGGACTTTTCGGGATCTACTCTCTTTGCAGTCCATGTGGCATTAGTTTCATAGTTATGCATTCAACATTATCATTATCCATACTGGAGGGGTTTTCTCATGTTCCCGTTATTATGTCATTTAGGTTTTTGTTTGTCCACTGATAGGCTACTGCGGAAGTAATTACCACGCTTAAAATGTTTTGTACATCGTTGTACTTTCAAGTCGCGCATAAGAGATGGCGCCCGTACAATTAACATTTGGAACTAAGGCCGTAACTAACATTCACTTCCACTCGTCATCGTCTGCGACCTTGTAGTCGAAACCACGAGCCGCGTCGAACTCCAGCTCTAAGACGTAAGATAAGCCATGTCTACGTTAGTGCCGTGTGCGAGTGGTGATTGGCAATGAAGACTATCATAGCAGAATTATCATTGCATGATTCCTTAATTAGTCATTGATTAATACAGCTTCACCGGTGGCTGCAATAGCCCGAGGCGGAGGGACATCTACTTCCTACCAGCATATTATGGTGACGTCATGCCTCTGTGAGGCAGCGAGATGTCATAACGGCCTGTGCGAGTCTCCGATCTACCTGTGAACTAGCTCATAGGCTCACAGGGTTCACTTTAAGCTAGTTGGCGCCTTCAGAACCCACGTGAGGAGATGGCAGGACATCAGTGTTCAAGCATAATGGTAATATAACCAACAGCTGTAGTGACTCAGTGATGGTTGTAATGTTAACTAACGACAATCGAAACTTTAAATAATCATTTTAGAGTATGTTCAATCAGAGACAATTGGAACTTCATTTAAATTCTGTGAAGGTTTAAAGATCAAAATTGTTTGCTTGTATTAACTATGTAATATATATATATATATATATATATATATATATATATATATATATATATATATATATATATTATTGTGAGTGGGAGTCTTGGCTTCGAGAGGTTGAAATGAAGGACGGTAGAGACTGTTTGTCGGAAACGAGCGGCGGAGTAGTACCGAGCGACAGGAGACATTCATTATATTTTCTTAGCTCTAGATATAATACTTGTTTCATTCGTCTCTTAGAAGTCCCGCCTAATCCATTATCTCATTTACGGGGACGACTTAACAAAATTAAATATCCTTCAAGAGTTTGTTGTGTTGTTGATGTATATGAAGCACGTGTTAGTTTCAACCATAGGTAAATCAGTCACAGCGAAAAGCGAGTATTATTTCCAACATCGGCTTTTGTGTAATTAAGGAGTGCGTAGAGTCTGAATGTCACCCGAGTGGTAGGTGTTAAGTTAGGCAAATAACTGGACAGCACGTGCTTCGGAACTAAGATTTCAGCTGACAGCAGACGATAACAAGATGGATGCCTACTGCAGACGACAAAGCTTCTTCATTATCTCCTCCCATCCACGAGTTATTTAAATACCCAAATGCAATACCCCTCCTCCACACCCATTATAGACTATAGCATAAGTGGAAAGATAGACCAAGAGGGCAGCTGATGCAAAGTGAATTTTGAAAAATCAAAAAATTCGAATTTGAAAAGTCAAAAGTCAAATCTGGGTCTGTCAAGGTCATCAAAAATGGCAGAAGGGTCAAGGTCATCAAAGATGGCAGCCATCACATCACAATCCAAAATAGCTGATCCCAAATGGCGGAAGGATCCTGGATCTTGCACCTGTCCCAGAACATACTATTCCTATCTACTTACTGTCTACATGAGATTTCGCAAAAACCACCCCATATCCCTTCCCCACCCTATAATTTTTTTTGGTAATTCTAGATGAAATTTGACCCAACTGACGAATAAAGAAACATAGAAATTACTGTCTACATCTGTTTAAAAAAAAAGAGGAATCTTACTTTCCACATTGGTTTCTTAAAAACCACCCCAATCTCACTTTCCCATACCTTATAGATAAATTTTGGTATTTATTGATTAAATTCATCACAACTTATCTAGAAAACCACTCCATCCCCCTTTAAGCAGAGTTTTGGTAGTTCCTAATGATATCGCTAACAATTGACAAAAATTAATGTCTACATCTAATTTCAAAAAATAAATATAAGGAAGATCGCTATCTACATAATATTTAAAAAAATCACCCCCATTCTGCATTCCCGCCCCTTAAAAAATAATGTTGATATTTTTGATGAAATTTCGGACACTTGACATTGAAAATAAAACAAAATGTACTGTTTGGTTTCGGGGGAAAAAAAATTCCCAGCCTCTATCCACCAATAGTTAAAATTTATGAAATAAAAATTGCAGTTTTGTATTTGAAATAATTTCTCTCCCTTTCAAAAAAAAATGAGACGTCTCTTTGCATTGCGTGAAGACCAAGCAACGCAGGTTACTTCAGCTTATGTGTATACACACGTAAGTGTTGTATTGAAAGAATTTTTTTTTCTGTTACAAAAGTTACGTTAGTAAATTTTGATAATTTTTATAACTATTTATTTCACAATAGTTCAGTCTACTAAATAAAAAAAGAAGTATAACTTCTAAAGCGCTTACTAGCATACTTTTTTTGACGTGACAACGTCTAACCAATTGATGAACGCCGGCTGCACACACGAAAAAGTGTCCCGTAACACACATTGTCCCGTTGCGCTGTGTCCCGTTACGCTAATTGTACGCTGGCGCCGCATCTATCTCTCTTCCACTCGATTGGAACAACCTTCGATTTGACTTTTTCGAGGCACATTAAACTTGAAATACTCCCATTCGTTTCCTACTTTTTCTATCATCGTCCTATCCTTAACAGAATAACACAGATTGGAAGAAGTTAAATAGCAAACATGTATAAAAGTTATAGTTAAAATAATCTCTTCGTTAAAGTAATAAACATATTTGAATTAATGAGTGCAAATAAATGTAAATTTATCAATTAAATTGTAGATTTCATTTCACTCCTTTATATCCATACAAAATAGTGATAATTCAATAAAAATGATTCAATTTTATTCATAAAAGTATGCAATCATTTCATCAATGTTTTGTTATGACAGAGGTACCCCCCCCCCCAAACACTATGACTCACCCCCCCCCCTAACCAAATGATGCGCCCCCCCCCCCCCCCCGAAATTTTTTATGCCATTTTCTCAATGATTTACTCAATTATTTTATAATATTATACTTTTTTAGTATTATATTTTATCACATATTGCATTAATTAAAACTGATTTTCTAATAATAATTTTGGTCATATCAGGTAATATTTCCATCCTGAACCGACAGATGCCAAACTGCTTTTGTTGAGGAAAGTGCGGGGTTGCCAATTTGATTTACAAGATCCCTTTCAATTATCAAAGCACCAGAAATGTGTTTTCACATTAGAAGCTATAATTATGTAAGTAAATAATATAAACATTTTTCTCGTCTTTTAACCACCCCCCCCCCCCTGAAATTTTAATGACGCAGTCTGCGTCGTTAGCCCCTGGGCACCCCTGGTTATGAAGTTGTCACGTTAAACTATCGACCATATTCCTGTTGTGGAATATTGTGTGGCGTTAAATCCTGACAAGAGCAATTTTTGCTTAATTTGTGTTTTTTTTTTGTAGTTTTCTTCTGCAGACATACATGTGCTAAGCAATGTCGTATGTCCAAAAGCCTACATCAAGTCATGCACTCCCATTGCACAAATCTTTCAAAGATAATATCGTCCGTAAACCGACTTTACAGACAACCAATTTTTTTTTTTTCGTGATGAACCTGCAACCCAGCTGTTTCTCATGGCAGATGTTCTGCGCCTCTCCCGTGGTTAGTGAATCTCTAAGGCGCTACGGCGCTACGGCGCTACGGCGCTACGGCGCGCGGACAAAGCTAAGCCAGCCAGCATCCCTGGCCGCCGGCGCTATCGACGCGGCGCGGGCGGATGCGGCCTCGCTTGCGTCACGCGCGGGTATCGATCTGCGGGCGGGCAGGCAGGTGCGTGGTTGCTTGGCCGCCGCCAGTCGCCAGCGCAGCAGCAGCTGGGCAGCAGGCAGCGTCATGAAGCGGGGCCAGCGGCCGCCTGCACTCGCCTCGCTCGCCTCGCTCGCCTCGCTCGCCTAGCTCGCCCTTCCAGCCCGCGGCCATGGTGCACCTCAGGGTGAGTCTGGGCACTGGCCCACGGCGACGTACGCTAATAATTACACTTACAAACTAAAAAAGGGGGGTTGTCTGTAAAGTTCGTTTACGGACGATAATTTTATGTGACGTCATAAGAAAACATTGATGGAAAATTTGCATGCTTTTTAATTTTCAAATATTATTTACAGTTTTTTGCAAATTTAATTTAAATAATTTGTTCAAATACAATAACGAACAATTAGTTAAAAAGTCCGCCTTAACCTGTTTGATGTTATAGAAGATTTTCTCGCACGGTGGTATTGCCGGTACTTGCACGCTCGGCTCAGGCGGAACGTGACAATGAGTCGTGCTTTTTCGTGCGTGCAGCCGGTGTTGGTCGATTTGTAAGACGTTATCACGTCAAAAATATTAGGCCGTAAACCAAATACTTAACAATATGTAGTATGCTATAACTCATATTATATCACGGTTGTTATAACAACCTAATGAAAACTGCAAAGACAATTGATTAAATTTAAATAAGGAAAAAGGAAAACAGCACATTTCTTTGGAATAAACCTTAGTATTTATTTGCATAATGTGCCGTTTTAAAACCGTTAGCTAATAAGCTTGAATTTGTAAAATTTTATGATGTTAGGCCGAACTGGAAAAGGAAAAGATTATCTGCACAGAGCTCTAGCTGCCTGAAGTCGGGGCCTGCCGACCACTCTGATGTACCAGCAACCAAATATACCTGCTTTCAGGACATTCGAAACAGTAGTTTATAACGTTTCCATGTCTCGCAGGAACAGTTATACGTAGGGCCATGTATTTTTTCGCAAACAAATCTGAACGTTAATTAGACTGCAATTAAGGAATACCCACACCAGCGGTTTCTTCCTTGTAATTGGTGACCGTATGCAATAGAAACAACTGCCTTATTTGATCAGGCCATTCAGGACGTGTCTCGAATGACTGTGATTCGTGTACCAACAGTAAAACTGTACCTGAAAGAAACACACCCAATCACGAAACACATACGCTGCTACAGTGTTTTAACTATCAGCTAGTCTCGAAATCTTTCCGCGAAAAATACAAACCCTAGTTATACGGCACCAACAACCAGTTAGTATAGAAACCTGTAAAATTGTTATTTTCTGGCTCCAGGTTCGTTTCCACAAAAGTAGGCTATTAATAATCTAGTCGATATCATTGCTGCCACCTCTAGTCTTATAACCGGGTGGCAAGTGACTTGGTATCCTTTTCTTTTCTCATGTGTTATATTTAGGGGCATGTATTTTTTGCGGGAAAATCTGATCGCTCATCAGATAACAAAAAGGTATGTCTGTGCTAGCGAGTGTTATCTTGTAATTGACGGCCGTCTGCAAGAGAAGCCATTATTACCCTGTTTGGCCGGGACATTCAGACGCGTTTGCTTCCGCACTGGATGGCTATGATTGGTGTGCTGACAGTATACATATACCTGCAAGCAATAAACCCAGCCAACCACGAAACACAGACATCTTTTTCGCGAAAATAGGACGCGTCGAATACATTTTGATCCATCGACAAGGTTCAATTAAGTTTACAGACCTTTACAATCTAGACGTTTGCCCAGTTTTCACGTTCATTTCGGGGCATGTATTTTTCGCGGAAAGATTTCGAGACCAGCTGAGAGTTAAAAAAAAAAAAAAAAAAAAAATAGCAGCGTATGTGTTTCTTGATTGGGTGTGTTTCTTTCAGGTACAGTTTTACTGTTGGTACACGAATCACAGCCATTCTGAGAGGAAGCAAACACGTCCTGAATGGCTTGGTCAAATAAGGCAATTGTTTTTATTGCATACGGTCAACAATTACAACGAAGAAACCGCTGGTGTGGGTATACATTAATTGCAGTCTAATTAACGTTCAGATTTGTTTGCGAAAAATACATGGCCATAATCATCAGATAACTATCGATATATTAACGGTCAATATGAGCTGTAGGTATTAAAATTTGATTCCTACAACAATACCTACTCTTCTCTCAGGACAGGCGGTGGGGCTACTAGCAGTAGTATTATATTTAATAGTTTTTTTCAGACTATTAGCGTAGTTACGGAAGATGCACGTTTTACCAAAAAATATTAACTTTTTTAAAAAAATTATTTTGGTTTTTTGGTACTAATGCACGTCCATAAACATGTTATTTTTTAACTGTGTTTTTAACTGTGTGTATAACTGTGTTTGCGCCAGAGTGTTACTTGTCTCAACCGCGCTGTGAATTGACTCACCAGTTTCCCTAACAGACGGAAATGATGCTTGACGCTTGTGGGTCGGACGCGAGGCTCCATCTGCGTCATGGCCCGTCCGATCGACTGACACAAATTATATCTGTTTACACTTACAATCACGTAAAAGCGTTTGTTTGTAGCCTTCGAGTTGCCCTCGTTGTCTTTTGGCAGCGCGCTGTGGAATTATCTGCACACGGTCGCGCTAACCACGACGTGATGAAGGGTGACATTGTACTCTGCAAAAATGTTTACACGACTGAGTAGATACCCCGGTACCCGTGATGGCTAGAAAATTTCCTGTAACATTTCCAGACGTGCACACTTCCTGTAGTTGAAAGGCAATTACTCTAAATGAATACAAAATTAGTCACGTATCTCTTGCGGTTTTATTCGACATATATTACATTCATAACGACCTATAAGCGGAGCCCATGATTTTTTTTTAAAGAATTTGTATACAAGCCTCGGCTATAAAACATTAGATTTTGTATTTAGTTAACTAATATGTTTAATAACAAATTTTTAATTAGATGAAATAATACACAAATACTCCATGCCAAATTACTAAACTTAGTTTCATTAAATATGCTATAGTAGTTGTATAAGCATGATCATGTTAATATTTCACTGAGTATTATTACCACAAATACTCTCTGCAAGTATAAGTAAAGAATTAAAAAATATAACAAATTGTTTATAGTAATTATTTTACAAAATAATAATATGGGTTTAAATGTACTGCGTATAACATAAAAACTACAAAAAGATGTAAAATGTTTTCCAAAAATTTATTGGTAATCCAGAACAATTGTTAGTCTTTTGTTTGGACTCACCAATGTTTAGCTTAGTTTACAATGGCACGTGCGTTAAATATTTTTTTTTATACGACTCTGGCTTTAAGTTAAAGCAAAAGATGAGAGTATTGATGATAGCATTAGGGCCTATATCGGAGGTGTCGGACCATACAAAAAAAATTATACAGTCAGTGAAAGTAGAAGAGTTATTTATAAAATCAAATCAAGAGCTATAATGCAATAGAATGTCTTTAAATTAATTAATTTTTCGGGTACGGGCAGTTCTTTCTTGTCTTCTGTGACATTCAAGCTCTATTCCTTTGATTTATTACAAATAAATCCATTGAGGTTTTAAAATTGAGAGACAGTAGTATGTTTTGGTATGTCCTGCACCAGGCTTCAGGCTGTGGTGAGTGGTGCCGACCGAACTCTGACGTCACATCCATCTATGACGTCATGGCGGCCATCTTGTATGAGCATGATATTGACCTTTGAGATTGACCTTGACCCCGGCGGCCATATTGGATCAGCCATCTTTAAATCGAGTGCCCCACTCACTCATGATGAAATTTTCGTCACGGCCGCCATATCTTTTTTTTCTTTTCCGCTGGAGGCCGTCATCTTGGATACAGTCGACTTTGTTTCTGCTGTTTGTTCCTAGGGAGCGCCAGCATCGCTCTTGATTTTTTTTCTGTTCCACTGGAGGCTGCCATCTTGGATACCGTCCACTTTGTTTCTGCTGTTTGTTCCTAGAAAGCGCCAGCGTCGCTGTCTCATCGCATAAGGTCGATGTTCCATTACCTATCAGAGCTATTATAGTCCTTATCGACATATTAAATTTAATTTTTTATGCAAAATACATTGAAAGTGCTGTGATTCGAACCATCGCAGCTCTGACCTCTAGGTATGTTTACACGCCTTTAACCGCACGGCTGTGCTGAATTTTTTGGGGTTCAATTCATCATGTGTGGGGTTTTTTCCCCTTCTCTTAGTACATTTTTCTTTGTTTATTGAACATATTCCTGTTATGGAATATTATGTGGTATATATATCCTGTTGACAAAAGAAATTTTTGCTTAATTTGTGTTTTTTGTAGTTTTCTTCTACAGACATACATGTGCTTAGCAATGGCGTATGTCCAAAAGCTTACATCAAGTCATGCACTCCCATTGCACAAATCTTTCAAAAATAATGGAAATAAACATACACAACCATTAAATGAACTTTGGGTACTGTAACAGTTTAAACATAATACATGTTTTATACTATTACACGTAGAAATATTACACAACCACAATATTTAAAACACCGTATTCCCACTTTTGTTACAATTAAATTACAAATAATTAAATAGCGATGTCACTTTGATGTGCATATATATTAAAAAAATTTCAGTGTTTATGTACGCAAATAATCCCGATGATTTAATAAAGTTTCTGAGGGTTTCATTATATGAAATAAAACATTTATGCTCCTGCTTAACCCTGAGGTAAGCTATTACCAATAATTCTGTACTCAGGTTTACTGCAAGTTCCAAAAAAAAAGTTAAATTAAAATAATGCGAATATTTATAAATAAGTAAGCAAATCTCACAAAACCAGTGCTATCCAAATTCTTAGTCTTCACAAACTGATAGATTTTAGGTCAGTACTATTATTTCCTGAAATTCCAGCGATGCCAGTATGAAAATGTATCTTTTAATTTGACATCTCCAACACTATCATAGATTTAATACTTAATTAAAGATTTTGAAAACGCCAATTTGCAAACAGTTGTTTGAATAGCTTTCCAGTATTAGCTGCGCATATTAAGCACGGCAAAACAAAACCAAACCAATGGTGATATAAAAAAGTTAACTTTTCTGTGGCTTTTAAACCAAATAAATAAAACGTTTATACAATAACTTCATGCTTGTTAGCACACACATATTTTAACTAAACATACTCTTTTAATACATAAATTTTTTTTCAAAATAATTTTACCATCGACAGTGCAAACTCTAACATATTTTTTTACTAGTCTATATTTCTATATAATTATTGTATAGCGGGATTGTAAGTTTGTTTGCAGGAAATCAACTAAAAAATTGCCAGACTAGTTGTACAAATTATATTTCACTGTTATGAAATTACATAATTCATGCTGAACGATCAACATAAGAACACATAAATTTGTTCGTTACCGAGGTTGGATGTTACTGCACGTGTTAATGACACAAGAAACTACAATAAACTAGTGGAATAACATCATGTCAGTGTTAAGAAGACTGCAAGTATCCGCTCTACCACTCTGGTTCTGGGGTAGAGCGCCTGCCTTGTGACTTGTAGGACCCGGGTTCGCGCCCCGGCTCCTCCAAGGCGGATTGCCCAGACAAAATGGTGGCATTTTCTCTGGTAGGAATACAATCCCTTGTAACAAGTCAGGCTACCAAAGAAACGGTGGGTGGAACAGAAAAAAACCTGCCAGGTGGCTTCCAAATGGGGAGCCCGTTTCTTTTCTTGGGCTCCCCATGCGGTGGCCATTCCGGGGGTTTCTCCGGGGGAACGGAGTTTTGCAAAAATCTTCTTTTTTTTTTAAGTTTTGTAGCATTTTAGTAACTGCAGTTTTATCATTCCACCATGTTATAAATAAAGCTCAAACAAACATTTAAAACATTAAAAAATTTTTGCTTTTGAACATAATGTATTTTAATTAAGTCTGTATCAGTCAGTGAGTGGTTGTGTACCAATGTTGTGTGTTCAACCATTTATCGGTATATATTTTCTTGAAGTATTATTGACAGTTAAATTTTGTTATGTAGTATTTTAAAAGGTTTCGACGAAAAACTATTTATAGGCACATGAATAGTATTCCTAAAAATATTATTTCTGAAAAATCACATCGTTTGTAAAACACACACGTATTTTATGTGCGTGTGTGTACTAGTAGATATAACATCCAGATACGAATAAAATATTCTATTTATTTCAACATGAGCAAAGCCTTTGATACTTTCTAACACAATCTTATGATTAAAAAATTATAATTTTTGGCCTCGTCAAGCAATGCGTGGTATATATATGTTCTAATTATCTTACAAATGTACGTTTTTCTGTCATATTTGCAAATGCAATTTCATGGTATTAGGTGTTCCGCAAAGTAGTAGTTTATCTCAACTACTCTTTAATATTTAATAAATTATATTCCAACTGTAATCAGAATTGATCAAGAAAAGATGCTGATGAAAAAAATATAATTGGGAAATATGTTTGTGAATCTATTCAGCAAGATATTTCAGTTATCCAGATCTGATTTTCAAGTTAACAAACGTCTCTGAATTACGATAGGATTAATTGTATTACCTTTATTTTTAAAAAAAACTAATTTAATTAATCAGAATTATCACATAGTAAGTAATGACATTGAACGTGGTGTCCTCTTTTAAGACTTTCGAGTTATATTGGATACCAAGCTTTTTTTTCACCAACATGTAGATAATACTATTAGCAACACATGAAGATCTTTAGGTCTTATTAAATTTATAACTTTCTCTCCTTTAACAAATTTTAATTAAAATACGATTAAAAGTATTAATATTTAAAATTTCAGGCATTTTAATTATTTTGAATATGCTACATTCCTATATAAACTATTTGCATCAGATATATTCCTTTATTACCATTTTTGTTGGTTCAGACACATAATATCTCGATTTGAATTAAGAATTCCAACTTGCAATTACAGAATTATTGACACTTTAAAACCATTAGTAACTATAAAATGTCTAAAAAAATATAACTTTTTGAATAATCTAGAAACATTCATTGGTAAAAAAACTTAAGCAAAAAGTTATGTTAAACTTTTATAATCTACATATTTATTTTGTATACACTATTTTAGTTTCGGTTTAAAATTTTTGTGAAAACCAAAGCAACCAATTAGTTGATATGTATCAATGTATGTCATAATTAGTATATAGGTGCTATAAGGCACAAAATACTGAATTTCAATTTGATCTAACTGTTTTAATGAAGCAGAATAATATGTTAATATAAAAATACTTATTTTTGAAAGACTGCAAAGCCCACCAACATTCGATGTATGAGTCCATGTCTCCCCTAGAGCGTCTGTGCTGCTTAACCTTGTGCCTTCTACACTACACAAAATTATTTTCCTCGCATTTCAGGATCTTAAAAATACATTTTGTAGACTTTAAATAATTTAATATGGCTATTAATGGAACTTCATATCTGAAAACTCTACATAAGAAAAATGTAAATTTTATGAAGCTAGTTACATTACGATTTTACGAGTTAGGCAGTTTTCCCTTATTCCGTAGAATGTATAAGAAATTTTGGCAGAATTCCCCTTTGTCCTTTTATGTTATAGCAGTTTTCCATTACGGTACTTTTCCGTCGCCTCCATCAAAACAGGAGGAAAAGTGCCATAATGGAAAACTACAATTATTTATTCTTTTTTACAAATCGTCGTAATAAGAATACTGTGCTACTTCCTATAACACAATTTTGGAAACATTTGTTTCTACTAGTGCGCGATCTATGCAGTGATTTGTGATTGCAACTATGCCAGTCAGAAGCGTCATCTGTAGGCTGAAAAGTTAACCTGAGAAACAGCTAGAGGGTTGACAGCGCTACCTACCGAGTAGTCTATACACTTCGAGAGGAATGTTGCTGTACTTATTCCATGGAGTGTATAAGAAAATATGGCAGCCGTTATGGTACTTTTCTGCCTTTTTGGAAGAAGCCAGGCGGAATTATGCGATTGTGGTAGTTTTACAGTATGGCAGTCCAATGGGAACCTTAACAGCCAGTATTTGTGCAGGTACGGACTGGCATGGTGATGGTGAGCGATGGAAAAAGCCGGCCACAGCCAATGCGGTTGCAACTTTCTATGGAACTGCTTCGGCTGCAGAAAGAAGAACTGTCACCGGTGACACAAAACTTCAACCAGATTACACCTCTAGACTCAAGGGTAAATAACTGTGGGGCCTATGAAATTATCAAATTCTTATGGTCTTCATTTAAGCTTTTTGGCATGGGTCACTTTGCAGAGAAACAGGAGTGTTTGCGATTCTGAATTGGAAATTAAAAGTTTTCAACTTCAAAACCCTAAAAAAGTATCCTCTTGCAGATTTGTAACCATTCATTCTTTTGCACTTTATGTTAATGTTATAAAATAATTCAAAGTATCTATACTATGAATAGTTAAACTTAATAACAGGATGCATTTTAGAGATAGTCCAACAGAACTTGAAAACTATCCATTTCAGAATGTCGATCCTTTCGAATTTTTCTGCCGAAATTAATGCTCTTTTAAGGCTTAAAAACACGATTAGAATAGTTTTAATTAATGATGAATTATTTTTCTTTTTTGCTCAAAATAATATAAAAAGTAGCCACTGTATCATTTTTTACCTATAAATACTGGGCATGTTTAAGTCACCGCTTCCAAGATCGGCAACTATCCTTGTGACAATGTAGCTCTACTATAAATCATGAAATCTTTCAAATTCCCAAAAAGCGGCCCTGATGTTAGTGAGGACAGTGTGCATATAACTGATTCATCGGCTGCAAAGGGCAGATGTGAATTGAAACGAACTATTAGTTAAAAAAAAATAATGCATCAGCCAGAGTTTCCATCCGTTGCAATTGATATAATAGATTTTGGAATTAGTTTTTTTAGGTAATTTATATTATGTTAGCATTTTAATTAATTTTGAAAAAAAAATTAAGTAATTCTAAATGTATAGTTAAGATTATGTTAGTGAAGTGTTGTAGGTGAGCAAAATACGACAAATGTCCTCAAGGTAGAAGTACAAAAATGCTTGACAGATTGCACCCCAGTCCAGTCTGCAGATGCTGTATGAATGCCATTGCCAAGAACAGAGAGGTTATGTTGCCTGTTTTGTGTTGGGTTGTGTCATCGGTCACATGCTTTGCTACTTTCTGGCAAATATAAAATGTTAATTTGCTCTCTGAAAGTTAAGAAACGCTGTTAGTGTGAAATTACTTTTGCTTACTGTTAAATTTGAAAAAGGACAATTATTTTGTGATTCGAATGAAGTCAAGTAAAACTACAATATAGCAATGACGTATAAAGGCAAAATGCTGTTTATGTCATGGAGTCAGAATCACCCGACTGCAACAATGGATGCTGTTTGGAAATATGGTATGTTAAACTGATGAGCTTGTGAAGCATTCGGAATCCTAAGGTCAATATTAGAAAACCATATTGTACCAGTAAGTAAAAGCGAGATAAAAGATGGAAAGCCATTACCAACGGAAAGTCAATGATTATTAGAGACCCGTGAATTTCGCGGATTCAATGACCTCCAGGATAGACTCCAATATCTTCTACACACTCGGGCAAATGCCAACTGTTCATTGGCTGTTGACTTGTGAGTCGTCTCGATTGGGTGGCCTATGATTCGACATTTCTATGAGTGAGGGTCTCTAATTGGCCCTCAGTCCTCCAGATTAACAGAGAACCAATGACAGAAGCAGCACTAAGGTATAGTTATTTGAATTTTAGCATAACACGAAATGAATCCGGGAAATTCACGGGTCTCTAATGATTATATGCTAAAAATAACTGACTTGCTGATTTATTATGGCCTGTCATGCCGAAAGATATAAAAGAGCCATTTTCACATTCTGTAAAATTAAATTAATACACCTGCAGGGTTAGCTAAAAAAATGGCCAATGTTTTTCTAACAACGCATCCCAATAACACAACCAGGAATTAAAAAAAATTAAATCAAATCATGGCTCAGAAGTTAAACAGGCTTATTGTGGTTGAACACTTTAAAACGTTCCTGAGATTAATGCTAGAAATGAATGTTCTTCAAAAGCCACATTAAATTTATTACAGTGATGAAAAATATGAAAATATGTTCGTCATAATGGTAGACAATACGATAGCTGACAATCATTCGGTTAAATTTAGTGTGATCTAGCAGATTATAAGTGAAACATTTGGAAGTTGACAGTAGCATACTCGAGCATACTGCACCGCTAGTCAGCATGGCCCCTGGTAACAAATATTTCGATCAATCTCATATTGAAAACTCATATATACCATGGATCATGTCATATCTGAATTAGATAGGAAAATATCCAAAACAGATTGTTCTCAACTTTGACAGATCTGAGCGCAACTGTGCCATTAATGTCTTCTTCTGGGCCAGTTATAGGTATAGTGGTGAGTAGTGGTATTGGTATTATGTTCCTTCTGGGAAAGGGCTTGGGGCTGTGGACTATGTAGCCAGTCAGTGACCGGACGACCTCTAAATGACCTCGATCAGCAGAGGGGAGGGCGGATCGATTCTGGGCCGTTTGAAAATCGACACAAATGGATCCAGTCAGCTTCCGCACTTCTCCTAGGCAACTCACACAAATGGGTCAAGTCAGAGTGCCCTTCCTTCTCCTCAGAAACCGTCAGTGTCCCACCATTTCTTAGCCTGCAGCAGGCCGCCATATTGTTTTGGTCTGCTGTCAGTGGCCATCTTAGTTCCAAAGTTTAGATTTATGTTCGTCAGTGTGACCGATGAATTTTATTTTGTACAAAAATCTTGATTGTAGTGGCTCGGGATCGACCCGATGGATGCCAGCATGTCGAGGTTTGAATGCAGAAACCTTGGCCACTTTGTTTTTTAATTGTATTTTTTATTGTGGTTGTAGTTGTTGGTGTATTGGCAAGTGCTAAGAATATGATTTAGGCCGACACAATTCACATACATGTCTTACCCGGGATTCGAACCCAGAGCCCCTTCACCTGATTATTTGCCGACTAAGCTACGGAGGTTGACGCCACTAGGCTATAAGTTGGGAAATAAAGAAATATATAAGGAATTCAGACTCAAAAAGTGTGTCTCAGGAAACTTATTATAGTAGTGATATTTTGTAGGGAGCACCAATTTAGTTCTAACCATTGTTGGTAGTAATTTTAGGTAGTGTAGTAATTGAAGGTAGTGTATGACCAAGAGGAATTAAAGTACAGGAGAAGTGAACTGTTAAGTTAGCATTACATTTGTTATTATTTTGAGAATTATTATGTAATTTCTATCATTTCATTAATAATTTCAGTACGTCATATAACATAATATAGAGAAATAAATAATTTCCTTCATTATTATTTTTGTATATAAAATTTTTGTTAAAATAATTAACATTTTTTTATAATGTGTTTGGTGTACTGCCAAGTAAAGTAACAAACCTCGATGATATCTTCTGAATTTTTTTTTCATTTAAATATTTTATAATTTTTTCAATACCAAATTAAAAGTAAAGGCCAAATGTCATGAAGAAAGTTCGTTTTTCATTGTCACGCAATATGGCAGCCACTTGTATGTGCGTGCTAACAAACAACATTGACCAAATGTGGTGGCATAGCTCCTAGCTCTTAATCTCGGAGGAACAATTATGCCATACTTATGTAATTCTCCACTTGTCTGTTTCAGGAACGCATGGTTAGTGTAACAAGGCAGAAAATGGGTGGACTAGGGCTAAGTATAAAAGGTGGAGCTGAACATAAAATTCCCGTCTTGATTTCTAGGATATTTAAGAATCAAGCAGCAGCTCAGACTTGTCAACTATTTGTGGGAGATGCTATAATAAAAGGTAAATGTTTCAGACTAACTGAAATATTGCATTGTGATTTACATGAAATTGTTTCATTGTGTCCCAAAATAATCTCCGCAAGGTTGCGCAGCGATAAGACACTAGACAAGCTTTAAGAAGACTCATGTTCTAATCCCAGTTCGGCTATATTGAATAAGATTTTCCCTAGTTTCCCGAAATCATTTCAAGTAAATGCTCGGATGATTTTGGGCATGAACAACTTTTTACTTAATATCCCTGGTCAGTTTAGTATGTTCCAGTCTCTAATATATCTTGTCAGTGTAGTATGTTCCAGTCTCTAATATATCTGGTCAGTGTAGTATGATCCCCTCTTTAGTATCCCTAGTCATTGTAGTATGTTCCCGTCTCTATTGTACCTGATCATTGTAGTATGCTTTCTTCTCTAATATCCCTGGTCAGCGTAGAATGTTCCCCTCTTTAGTATCCCTAGTCAGTGTACTATGTTCCTATCTCTGATATCCCTGGTCAATGTAGTATGTTCTCGTCACTAATATCCCTGGCCAGTGAAGTATGTTCCTGTCTCTAATATCCCTGGTCAGTGTGTAATGTACCCGTCTCTAACATACCTGGTAATTGTAGTATGTCCCGTCTCTAATATCCCTGGTCAATGTAGAGTAATCCCGTCTTTAATATCCCTGGTCATTGTGGTATGTAAGTAGTAGGAAATAGTATGTTCAACACTAGGTGGAGGATCGAGGATCCGTCCACCATATTGGATGATAGTTAACTCAATGACCATATTAAATGACGTGGATCTCGGTGACCATCTTGGATGAGCTTCACCCCATCAGTCAACACATTCGAGGACTCCTGATCGTTTCACTTTGCATTATGGCCATTACCATCAAGCACTTATTACTGTCAAACAACACACGCCTGTTCTGCTAGCTGGACGGAACGAAACTGAGAGTGAAAATGAATTGTAACCAGGTAAACATACCTCTCTTCCCTCCTTATACATTGACCATCTCACTTGCCAGATAAATATAATGTTTATTTCTTCTGTCTGTTACTAGTGTGCGCCAGCTTCACACTGTCTCGTGTACGCAAGATCAATCTTCCATTACATACCAGTGTTGTTACAACCCTTAATGGAATATTTATAGAATTTTTTATGTAATATTACATAGGAATCAGGTGATTCGAACCATTACATGTCAAAACTTTGGTATGGAAAACTTATGTCTTTTTTTGACCACACGGCCAATGAGACATATACCAGACTATAAAATAAATTAGGTTTATTAAAAATATCTCATATTCGGCCTTGTAAACTTTAATAAGGAGAATTAGTGGCAGCACCTGTTTGAGGTTGAACCGCCATCTTTGTTTTAAATACTTGTTACTAGAAACATTAGTGTCGGATATTGTACAAGTCGTCCACCAGAGTGCACAACCGAAATATGTGATTTTAATGCTTGCTAGTGTCAATTATTAGACACATCGTCTGCTGGATTGCGCTGCCAATATGTAAGTATAATTTTAACCCCCTAAATTGTAATAGCGTCACTCACCTGATCATAGCATCCACCATCTTGTCGGCCATATTGGCCACTATTGTGAAAATGAGTCATTATAAACCAAAACTTTCGGAAAACTCATAACTGTATTAAAAACTTCATCAATTAATTAATACATTTATTGATTTAATCGATTCCTCTCCTGGGTTTAATCCTTGGTTAGAGCAACAAGATTTTTAGCCTAAAAATAATTATTTAAATTTATAATTAGTAGTATAATGTTGGCCGGTCCAGTGCCTCGGTTCTGGGTGTGGAGGCGGAGACACTGTCCGCCATCTTGGATTGTGATATCACGACGGCCATTGTTTATGTAAAATTCCTCAAAAATCCTCCAAAAATTATTCAAAATTCCAAAAATTTCCTTATTTCGAGGGAAAATTTTCCGTTTTTAGAGAAAATTTTCCATTTTTCCATCAAAAATTCAAAATTTCGGAATTCGAAATGACTCAAAAGAATTTTGCCTTTGAAAGAACCAAAATTCCCCATAGCGCCTTAAATTCCCCGTCGTCTAGACCTTGACCATAAAATTGAAATTCTTTAATTTTTGACCAAAAAATTACGAAAAAATTCCAAAAAATATGAAATAATTGCTTACTTCAAATGTTTAGTTACACAATCCATCCCACTAAGTTCAATTCCTGGCGAGAGTAAACATGTAATTTATGTATAAAAATAAATTATTATTAATTACAATTTAAATAAAAGTTCAATAAAAAATTGCTTCCATCACACCCGTCATCTTGGATTCTAGAAACGTTGCAATTGTTACGCCCACCATCTTGAAAATCCGTAATTTTTCTGCTAGAAAATCGGGAAAAAAATTAAAATCAATAAAAAATAATTAATAAAATTTTAATAAAACATTAAGTCATCTTAAATTAAGACTTTTCGTTACTGCCACCGTTAACAAATTCTGTAATTATTATTAAATTTTAACGGGAAAACTTTTAAAATAAAAAAATTAATTTGATTAAATTTTAATAACACATCGTACTTTAATAGTGGAATCCTTGGTTCGAACCTGGCGAGGGTGACAGATTAAAAATTATGATGGATCCTTCCTCCACACAAGTTACCGGCAGACTGACCTCCAAACACTAAAGCTAAGGCAGGTATTACGTCAGTCAGTATGACATCATGACAGCCATATTGTTTTCGCCTGCTGGAGACCGCCATCTTGGATCCTACATATTGTTTTCGTTTGCTGGAGTGTGCTACCAGCATATAAGATTAAATTTTTACCGCTAGAGTGAAGGAATTTTTTATTACTGTGACGTCCTCAATGTTGTCATTTGGGTGTTACCTTGAAATTCTCTAATTATTAAACTATAAAATAGGAAAAAAAAATTCCAGAAATCATTTAAAAAATCACTTGTTAAAATAATGATTGATTCGATTGATTTCTGTACTTAGTTCAATCCTTGCTTGATGGAATAATGAAAGATACCAAAAAATGCCAGGTTCGAAAAAAAAAATTACAAATAAACAATTTACTACAGACATTCTCCAAGTACAATAACAAACAAAATACTAACGTTTATCCTTGTCTACAGTCTTCTTAGAAGGCGAAGCGAGTCCTTTGCATGCCTAGAAGTGTGGTTTCAGCGCATTTATAAATATAAGTCTGAGCCGGCATCCCGACGTAATGACTTGGATTTTGAAGTGCCCGCCGCGGGACTGCTGATTTCCCCTCCTCTAGGTCCGATTTTCCTTCCTTTCCCCTCCTGAATTGGACCTGTCCACGCTGCGCATGCGCTGACGTCATTACGAGGCTATATAAAGACGTAAATTTGGTTAACTCGGTCATCTTCGGCGTACTTTTGAATTGATATGTTGTAGATCAACCTGGTCGCTAAGTACAGGCGGGTGCGTGGGCAGCACTCAGCGTAAGTTATGATTGATTTTTTCTTTCAGATCATGCAGGGTTGTACAGTTGCTTGCCTTGTATGAAACTAGCGTCGTGAGGGTTTCATCGCTGGTTTCAAGTCGATTAACCAGCTACGTCCAGTCGGTGACTATGCACATCAGTCGGTTGGCCAGACACGCACGACCAGTCGGTTTGTTAGGCTAACACCTCAAGTCGGTGGCAATTTACGCCTAGTCGGTTGTTAGGCATGTCTATTCAGGCACACACGTTCAGGCTAAGACGTTAAGTTGATGGCAAGGTACGCCCAGGAGCAGGGCCGCAACTAGGGGGGAGCATGCGGGGCATACGCCCCGGGCGCAAAGCTGTGGGGGCGCCGAAATCGCTTGCATTGTAATTCCTACTGCAACTGGTAACTGGTAAAACGTTTTTTAACTTGCATGCCAGGAATGTCTAATCTGATTTACAATATAACGTCTCAATATATTTAATGAACAAGTCTAGTGATTATACGGATTACTTTATGGACATAGTGGGTTCATGCATGGAAGTTACAGTAGCACAGAAACTGTTACATGTAGGTATGGAAAATGCTTAAATAGCACCATTTTTCCGTGGGAGGGCCCCGGACCCCACACATTTTTTTGGTGTGGTATGTGCAAAAAAAGAGGGGGGGGGGAGGGCATGAATCCATTCATGCCCCGGGGGCCAGAGACTCTAGTTGCGGCCCTGCCCAGGAGGCAGTGAGGAACCATGTCCAGTAGGTGGCCAGCCACATCCAGTTGGTAGGTAGGTGGTCAAACGCATCCAACCAGTAGCCAAGAGATATTTTTCTTCAATACTCGGCGAACGCTTAAAACAGTTCATGTACAAAATCATGCGCATAGGCCAAGCGCCTCCGAACTACGAGGCCAGGTCATGTATACAGGTTCGAATAAGTCATACTTTTATATATTGTCGCGGGTTGAAATTTTGCAGGGTTGTTGAAATCAAATTTAGGGACTTTACTGACGGGACTCTGGGCTGGCTGCTCTGTTCACTCGTCAGCGCAAGTGGCGTGACCATGTAATTGGGGCACGGGGCCGGCGCGGCGCGCTGCGGGCTTGCAGAATTTTGTTTGTTTGTTTGGCCGCGCGCTGGCGCAGCCACGGGCCGCAGTTACTGGGGCGCGCTGTCGTAACAAGCCGCGCGGTGTGGCCTGCACATCGGGGTAGAGGGGGGGTAGTCTTCCCAGATGTTCTAGTTAGTTGTTTAGTAAATTTGACTTCAATAACGAGCTTTTGTTATGGTAGGCGCGGCAGGGCGCGCGAATTTAAGCGCAAGTGAGTGGTGACTCGGGGCTCACTCAGGCGGAGGCTATGCGTCTCACCTGTGGTCACGAGTTGTTAGTTCGTTCGTGATGTAGGAATTCAAGCTTTCGGGCGGAAGCTATGGTCGACGCCAGAGGCCACGAGTCGTTTAATTTAAGTTAGGTCATAATGTAGTCGTCAAGCTTTCGGGCGGAGGCTATGGCCCTCGTCAGGGGTCACGCGTCATAGTTTTTAAAATGTAATGTTCGTTCGGGATTTCAAGGGCAGGAGAGGCCCCTACGTTATTTTTTTAAAGTAATCGATCAAGAAAGGCTTTTCGGAAAATGTGAGTATGGACTTATCTTTGTTTTAATTTTAAGTATTAATTATGATTTGAGGTATTCGGAAGGACTAGGGAAGTGTTTAGTGAAGTTCTCTCATTCTCTCTCTTGTAAGGTCGTTCGTTCAATCGTTAAGGAAGTAAAGAGATTATTGTTTTAAATTGTAATCCCGCTATTTAAATGTTCTTTAAAATGATGTTGAGTATTTGACTTTAAGAATAAAATAATTTTAATTAAGTATTATGTTATTTTGCAAAATCTCCTTAGTTCAGCTCTCACCAGACATCCTGTACGGGATGACGAACCTATGATCCTAGGTACAGTAAAGTATTTTATGAAGTTAAGACTAGTTGATGCCAAGCGAGTTGTTTCTATGTAAAGAGCTACGATTCTCTCCCCCCTCTGAAAGTGGATCGTGACAGAAATGGCGGTGGCACCGGCTAGGTGCACGTGACAGAAATGGTGGAGGCGCCGGGTAGGTTCTATTTCTGGAGAGAGAGAGAGGTAGATTTTTATGTTTATTATTAAGTTAGTTTCAGCTTCTGATAGCAGGTTATTAAGAGTTTACTTGAGGAGAGGATTACGGAATTTAATCTAAGTGGAGGAAGTCTTTGAGATTTTTTTTTTGACGTAACAGATGATTATTTGAGTATACTTGTAAGGATAAAGTTTATAGTGATAAGTTGTTTTAAGTCGTTGAATTTATTGTAGATTTATATCGGGGATTATTACGTGAGGAGAATACGTTATAAGTTAAATGCTTATTAGAGATAATGCAAGTGGTTTAATTTAATTGAAGTTCATTTTAAGATTGTAGGTTAAGAGAATTATAATTTAAAATAAAATTTTTTTGTCGTAAATAGGAATTATTTTCAAGTGAAGTTTGTTTTGTTTTCGTGCGCGTAGGAGACGAGACGTACGAATTAAATCAGTCGAGGGAAGGATAAACGTTAGAAAGGAATTAAAGAGAAAACGAGAGTTTATGTAAAAGAGAGTTATAGAATTTATAGTGATGTTTTGTTTTAATTAGAAAAATGTTGAGAGTTGTTTCAGAACGACACGTCAGTGGACGTGGCAGAGTGAACACGTGACGGGGAGGTGCTGAGACCTAGCGGAGAACGGAGGAACCGCAAGCGAGGGTTGGCGCACCTGATGGAATTCGGTGACGTCACGGGCTCATACGGAGACGTGGACAGGCCGTGACCTTGTTTTGATCAGCTGTACGGTAACTTAGCGATAAGAAAATAGACTATTGGTTAAATAAATTTAAATTTAAGTGTGTTTTAGGAGAAGAGGAACTTTCAGTATGTAAGTAATTTAATTTAAGAAGTGTATGATGTATAGGCTAGAAGTGTTTCGTTGTAAGTTGTTTATGTTTTTGTTAGTTAAATTCTACCTCGGTTTTAAAAATATTTTTTTTGGGATTTGTAAACATTATTAAGGAGGTACACTATAAAATCGATAAGCATTGAGAAAACTGGGAAGGCTAGATTTTGTGTGTAGAGGGAATTTACTCCAAGGGAACAGAGAGACAAAATTAATGTTTTCATTAGGGCGAGGGACCCTAAGGTGAGGCGTTGTGTCCCTGGGAAGAAAGGGAATTGTAGCGCAGACCATAGGAGATGGGCTGACTACGGAATTAAGGGTCAGGAGAATCCTGAGAGTTGTGAGTAGTTTGGGGCAGGAGTTCCCCATGGTAGTACCGAAGTGGCTATCCTGTATGGGATAGGGTACCATTTCAATGAAGTTTGTTGGTGGGGTTAGAGCCCCCTGTGTAGTGGGCCTATAGCAGATAGGCACTACAGTGAAATTTTTTGTTATTTTGTGAGGTAAATTCCCTGGAGGTTAAGTAAGATTGGATTCAGTTAGGAAGGAGGGAAATGAGAAACATTGCTGTAGAGAGTTAGTGTACTTGCCTAATGTGAAATTGAATTTTACTAAATTAATTTAGGAGAAAGTTTTGTTCGGTAAATAAATAATAATGGAAGATAGCTAGATAATTAATTAATTTTTTTTGAGTAAGGTGTTTTAAGTAATGAAATAAAATAAGGTGAAGTAATTTGAATAATTGGGGAGGAGTTTCTTTAAGAGTTTAGATAATTGTTTTTGAATTTATTGAGATATTCAGCCAGTGAAGTTTGAGTGTGAGAGATACAGTGAGATTTTAAGGAAATCGGTTGTTTATTAATTAGGACAAATGAGATTTTATGATTAAGAGTCAGTAAGCATAGTTAAAATTTACGACATGATATTTGTTGACAGTTTACAGTTATTAAGGAGAAAACAGAGTAATCTATTTATTTTTATTTTAATGGTTTGAAGATAAGATTATGAATTTTTTTTGGAAGTTTCTTTGGCATGTTGGAATAATTTTTTTTGATTTTTAGAATTTACAGAGAAAATTTAATTGATTTACATTAGTTTGAAAGTATGGAGGTTTAATGTTCGATTAGCCCTAACTTGATGGTCGGATCCCAAAAGAATGCCGTAAAACCGATAGCCAATTGAGAAGAATGCGGTAGGCGCTTGTGTAGAGAGGGGTTGTGGGAAAACTCCTTGGGACTGATGGCAGATCAGGGGCCCTAAATAGTGTGTGATGCTGTAAAACCAGTGCAGGGAAAGCCTGGTATGCTTAAATTTTTGGGCACAGGTTATGTAAACCTGGGGTTCCATGGGATTTAGTCATGTTAGCTGCTGTGAGACATTAAGAGTTCCAGGCTCCATGGTAAATTCAATGTAAATTTTTGTTTTCTTAAAATAATAAATTTGTTTTTAATTTTTTTGAGATATTTGATTTGTAACAGTGAATACAGACCCCGAGGAATAAGAGTTGTCATGCTGTGAGAGGAGAAGGTGGTAGGCCTAAAAGGGTACAGGCACCACAGAGGTTATGTGCATTGCATAATTTAAATATAAGGAAACTTGAGAATTTGAAATTTTGTTGTTGGTTTGTACACCCATAAGAAGAGTATAGGCAGAATTTTTATTGTTATGAGATGTCTAATTTAATTGAAAAGAAGAAAGTTTAAAGATGCAAGGTAACATTATTATTGTAATAATTGAAAGAGATTAAGAGGTAGAGAGAAATAGGCAGTTTTTGTTTGTAAGTACTAAAGTTTACATATAGAAATTTAGTAACTAAGAATGAATAATAAGTTAAGTCTAGTGTAAAAGTTTTTTTTAAGTTTGTTAAGTTAAGAGTCACAAGTAAATTTTTTTTTTAGAGAGAATGTCTTTGATAGGAAGTATTAGAAACTTATGGGAATTTTAGGGTAACATAAATAATGTAGGTAATGAATAATAAATATATGGTAGGTCTTAAGTTAAGATTAACATTTGAAGCAGAATTTAATTAAGAAGAACAAAAATAAATAGGCCTAATGAAAAGAACAAAAAAAGGATTTTATGGTAAAGCATTTTTTTTAAGTAATAAACAATGAATAATAATGTTGTTTCAGGGTAATGTGTACTAATAATACAATTGTTTTTTTTAGGACCAAAGAACAGGAATTATGTAATTTAAATTAACATGTATTTTTGAAACTGTTACAGATTCCTTAAGATGAGCTGAGCAGCAGTCCAGTTTACAAGATGACAAGAGTTCGAGAGACAAGATACAAGATCACTGAAACAAGAGCCAAGACTGAAGATTCAAGAGAAGAGAAAGCTGGCAGCCATGGACTTACAAGTGGAGATTAATAAGGTCATGTAAAGTTTTATTTTTTTTTATGGAAGACAGTAACTGGAGTTTTTTTTGTTATAAACATTATTTACAGAACTTTTTAGGTTATAGTAATGTAATGGAACTAGTGAGTTGTGGTAGCTGTCAAAAAGAACTAATACCTTAAGTTTAATTTTTAAAGTTAATTTTCTTAATTTACAGAGGGATTAGTAGTTTTTTTTAAAACCTTATTTAGGTTGGAATTTAAATACAATAGCTTATTATAAATGTGTACGAACAGTTCAAGTTCACAGTACTGATAGGTAGGTCAGATGATCTTATTGATTTTGATGATTTGTTGTTTTGAGTTGATTTTTAAGTGTTGTGAATTAGACAATGAAATAGTTCTGAAAACTTAAATTATTTCAAGCTAAGAAATAGTAAATTTAATTGTAACTCGAAGGACACCAGAATGTAAATTTGTTTTGAATTAGTAATGTTTGAAAATTTTATACTTTACAAGAAAGGTTATAAACAAACAGATCGGATGGAACAAGGATGCAGTAAATCACAATTTCATTTAGAATTATTGATTAGCTTTTGAGGTTATGAAGTAAAAGTAATTATAGTTTAAAAGTTTGAATAAAAAAAATGTTTTTTTTTTTTATTTGTTTGAAATAGAAAGTTTAAAAGTTAATTAGTCATGATCTAGGTGGGTGATGGGGTGGGAATTGGCCACTCTTTTTCCCTATAACCTCCCTAACATGGCCTTCTATTACAACTAACAGAAATAAAGAAGAAGAAAAATGAAGAATTATTAGTTAGAATGTTTCTTTCATGAAGATACCTGATGAACTTTTACTGTTTGGAAGAATAGTAGCAAGATTAATCAGATGTTTTACTCAGAAGAAGAAGAAGATAAAGCAGTTTTATGACTCGACAAGCCAGAGATTGGTGTTTCCCCTCTGCGCTTCTATTGACTACGTTGTTTACTCTCATGGGATAGCTGGTTCGGCACCATGGAGAGAGATTGGTGGGCATTGTGGTTGCCCCCAGAAGAAAAGAAGAGTAGAAAGGTTATGGGTGGGTCATGTGAAGTGACCTTCAACCCAGTTACTTTGTGGGGACTATTTGCTGTATAGAGAAGATCAAGACTCAAGAGTTAGGGAAAATCATTGGAGGTCATGTTTCCCTTCCTTAAGTTTTTCCTATCAAATTATTTGCCTGATTAGATTATGCTAAGGGTGGGATACTTTATGTTAGCAGTTGAATTAATTAATTTTATTTTTTTGTGTGTTTGCATCCTTGCCCATCGATTGCAGTTTAGTAGTTAGTTTTGTATTTGTCAGGCGTGATGGTAATGCCTGTTGATGATGTTTCAGAATTGTAATCTGTTCGTGATGAGGATGGCACAACTCCGAAGCAGATGTGGGGAGAAGTTGTGAGCTGCCCTGGAAGCCAGTCCAGTAGCTGTTGGAGTTGAGTGGTGTTTGCTGATGGCCAGCCCAGGGAGCTACTCTTCTCGACAACACTGACTTCGAGGAGTTGCACCAACCTTCACGAGATAAGAGTTTAATTAATTGAAACACTGTAAGGACACTTAATTTTTTTTGAAGAACGAAAGAAGTATGGTAATAAACGGAAACCGAAAAAAAAAAAAATAATAATAATTATCAAGAATTTGCACATTGTTTAACGAATACTGAGAAACTAAGAACAGTAATTTAATTTGTAAAGAGAGCTTCACTAACAGAACAATTTTTTTAGAATTGAGAACTCGAGCCTCTGAAGGTTCCTGTGAGAACAAACCAGATAAAAGTTTTACATTTAATTTTATGAATACTTGTTGTTTTAAAATAAATCTTATGCAGAATCTAGATGTATGTTCAGACAGCAAGGAACTAAGAAAATTATTATTTTTGTGAAATGAGGAATTTATAGTTATGGTTTAATGGAAAAAGACAATTTGTAATTTTGAGGTAGCTCGATGGGGCTCGAGCTCTGTGAGGGGAGGGTTATGTCGCGGGTTGAAATTTTGCAGGGTTGTTGAAATCAAATTTAGGGACTTTACTGACGGGACTCTGGGCTGGCTGCTCTGTTCACTCGTCAGCGCAAGTGGCGTGACCATGTAATTGGGGCACGGGGCCGGCGCGGCGCGCTGCGGGCTTGCAGAATTTTGTTTGTTTGTTTGGCCGCGCGCTGGCGCAGCCACGGGCCGCAGTTACTGGGGCGCGCTGTCGTAACAAGCCGCGCGGTGTGGCCTGCACATCGGGGTAGAGGGGGGGTAGTCTTCCCAGATGTTCTAGTTAGTTGTTTAGTAAATTTGACTTCAATAACGAGCTTTTGTTATGGTAGGCGCGGCAGGGCGCGCGAATTTAAGCGCAAGTGAGTGGTGACTCGGGGCTCACTCAGGCGGAGGCTATGCGTCTCACCTGTGGTCACGAGTTGTTAGTTCGTTCGTGATGTAGGAATTCAAGCTTTCGGGCGGAAGCTATGGTCGACGCCAGAGGCCACGAGTCGTTTAATTTAAGTTAGGTCATAATGTAGTCGTCAAGCTTTCGGGCGGAGGCTATGGCCCTCGTCAGGGGTCACGCGTCATAGTTTTTAAAATGTAATGTTCGTTCGGGATTTCAAGGGCAGGAGAGGCCCCTACGTTATTTTTTTAAAGTAATCGATCAAGAAAGGCTTTTCGGAAAATGTGAGTATGGACTTATCTTTGTTTTAATTTTAAGTATTAATTATGATTTGAGGTATTCGGAAGGACTAGGGAAGTGTTTAGTGAAGTTCTCTCATTCTCTCTCTTGTAAGGTCGTTCGTTCAATCGTTAAGGAAGTAAAGAGATTATTGTTTTAAATTGTAATCCCGCTATTTAAATGTTCTTTAAAATGATGTTGAGTATTTGACTTTAAGAATAAAATAATTTTAATTAAGTATTATGTTATTTTGCAAAATCTCCTTAGTTCAGCTCTCACCAGACATCCTGTACGGGATGACGAACCTATGATCCTAGGTACAGTAAAGTATTTTATGAAGTTAAGACTAGTTGATGCCAAGCGAGTTGTTTCTATGTAAAGAGCTACGATTCTCTCCCCCCTCTGAAAGTGGATCGTGACAGAAATGGCGGTGGCACCGGCTAGGTGCACGTGACAATATTCTTATTTAGTTCTTAGTCTGATATATGGTTCGATGGCCTCGTGGGGAAAGGCAAACGTTTTCCAAACCAAAGGTCTGACTTGTCATGGTTCGAATCACCTCGCTTCCGGTGTATTTTGTATATTAATTAAGTTTAATGTTTCTATAAGGTTATAATAAGACCGCTAGGTAATGGAATGTCGACCTTGCATGCACGAGACAGAGCGAGGCGGACGCACACTAGAAAAAAACAGCAGAAAGAAACTATTTTTTCCGTGGAAAACTAGATTGTCGATGGATTTTGTTCGGGGAGGGGTGGGGGTTATCTTTACCTAGATACAATTATTTTTCACTTTCAATTTTGTTCCGTACAGCTAACAGGACAGAAGAAACGATCAAGCATTGGCTGCAGGGGTCAAGGTTAACCAAGATGGTCGTCGATGTCATTCAATATGGTCACAGAGGTCAAGGTCATCCAATATGGCAGCTGACTCCACCCTCCACCGCCTTGCATCAAACATACTTACTACTACTTATATACCCGTCTCTTATAGCCTATCCCTGGCCAAAGTAGTATGTTCCCTTCTCTGTTATCCCTAGTCAGTGTAGTATGTTCCCGTCTCTAATATCCCTGGTCAGTGTTGTATGTTCACGTCTCTAATATCCCTGGTAAGTGTTGTATGTTCACGTCTCTAATATCCCTGGACAGTGTTGTATGTTCACGTCTCTAATATCCCTGGTCAGTGTTGTATGTTCACGTCTCTAATATCCCTGGTCAGGGTTGTATATTCACGTCTCTAATATTCCTGGTCAGTGTAGTATGTTCCCGTCTCTAATATCCCTGGTCAGTGAAGTATGTTCACGTCTCTAATATCCCTGGTCAGTGTAGTATGTTCCCGTCTCTAATATCCCTGGACAGTGTTGTATGTTCACGTCTCTAATATCCCTGGTCATTGTTGTATGCTTCCTTCTCTTAACTTCGTTGTCGACAGAGGTAAAGCTGAATTAAAATAAATAATTATATATTGTAAGCAGAACTTTAAAGGGCTACTAAAAATAACTCTGGAGGTAAAACAAAAATATTTTTGTTTGAAGCCATATTTGTTCATTTTTATTTATAAAAATTGTACAGTGTTAAATTAATGTTAGCTGAGAAAATTGAATTAAAATAGTGGTGACTTGGTTCATCAAAAAATGGTAGCTATACTTTTTAATAATTTTCAGTTAGGCTCCAGTTTAATTTTTTTTTATTATAAAGCATGTTTTACATTACATTGAATGGTATAGCGAGCAATTAAGCATCCCACGGGTCTTGTAGGCGAATAAAGTAATAAAAAGGAATGAGAGGCAGCCTTATAAAGTGTTATAAAAAGTTTGTGAAAGCTTTAAAACATTATAATTCTTACTGTGTTGGTTTCAGTGAATGGCGAGTATATAACATCGTGTAGTCATGACGATGCAGTGAATATTCTACGTAATGCTGGTGATATTGTAGTTCTCACGGTGAAGCACTACCGAGCGGCAGCAAAGTTTCTCCAAGACGCATGTAAGTACACGTCGTTTTTCTAAATTATCTCCAATCTGGTCGCAATCAAATGATTTAGACATAGTTTCACAGAGTGCTTGCTTCTCGTTAGTAGACAGTTGAGAGGTGCGATAATATCTGTATGGAAATAAAGACTGGACCACGATTTTTGTGTTGTTTGTGAAATGTGCGATATAACAAATACTTCATGCAGCCAGTCCTCTCAAACTGTGCAGAAATGTTTGACTTTGTTGTAAATACACTAAAAAATTACATTCTTTATGGGAAAAAAAATGTATGTATTATCCAGATATTGTTTTTATTCAATGAATTAAAATAATAAAATCATTAAATCGGCGATAATATTTAAGAATAGAATGGTTACTTGCTAGAAAGATTTTCTGTAATGTATTTGGTACGTTATGCAAAATCAATCATTTCATTTTAAAAAAATTGGTTGTCTGTAAAGTCGGTTTACGGACGATAGTTTAACGTGACAACGTCATAACAAAACATTGATGAAATTATTGCATAATTTTATGAATAAAATTGAATCATTTTTATTGAATTATCACTATTTTGTATGGATAAAAAGAAGGAGTGAAATGAAATCTACAATTATTTGATTGATAAAATTACTTTTATTTGCACTCATTAATTCAAATGTGTTTATTACTTTAACGAAGAGATTATTTTAACTATAACTTTTATACATGTTTGCTTTTTAACTTCTTCCAATCTGTGTTATTCTGTTAAGGATAGGACGATGATAAGAAAAGTAGGAAACGAATGGGAGTGTTTCAAGTTTAATGTGCCTCGAAAAAATCTAATCGATGGTTGTTCCAATCGAGTGGAAGAGAGATAGATGCGGCGCAAGCGTACAATGAGCGTAACGGGACACATCGAACGGGAAAATGTGCGTAACGGGACACTTTTTCGTGCGTGCAGCCGGCGTTAATCGATTTATTAGACGTTGTCACGTCAAAATGCTTTGGTCGATGAAAGAAGCCACAGACGATAAAAGTGCATCCCTCTTGTTGACTGCAACAGCGGTTAACGCAAGTGGACTCGTGCAGCTGTGATAACTGGGCCTGCAGACTATCTACAACGCCACTTCTCGTGACGCTATCTCGAGGCAGTCACAGGCGGATGTGCCAGGCATCTCCCATCCTTCCCTGGGGGCCGTCACCATTTACAACAACGTTCGGTATCTCACACGTCCGTGGTATTGCGAAAGAATGGAAAAAAAATTGGTTGTCTGTACTAGGGTTACCAACTATTTCACCCTGACCATCAGTGACACTGAACCCCACCTAATAGAGCGGGGGGTCCCCAGGAAAAATTTGCATTTCAAGATGCAAATTGGTGCTATTTTAGCAGTTTTTGTATCTGCAAATAAATTATGCACCTGATTGAAATATTAAAATTTTTTGTATTGGCCTAATAATTTTTTGAGTAATGAATTTAATACATAAAGATGTAAAGATTCAAGACAACTTATATGTGATTGAACATTGGTAAACTAATTTCAACTCTCTCCAATGCAAAATGTGATCAGGAAAAAAGTGGGGGAAGGGGAGATTTCTAAAGCCACTTAGCCCTTCCCCGCCCCCTTAGATTAGATTGATGCCACCTGTCGGCGTCGACATGAACTATTTGGTGGCCAGTGAACTGCGGAGTAAACGGAGCCTTGCAATGTCGCAATACATATAATGGGTGGTGCGGCGCAGGCGGGAAAATGCTTTATCAATTTTATGCAGGTCTGTGAATTGAACTTTAAACAATATACGGGAAATATCACGTCCCATTCTGCCTATGTACGGGATAATTCTTTTAGTCACAGAATACGGGACGGTTGGCAACCCTAGTCTGTACAGTCGGTTTACGGACGATAGTTTAACGTGACGTCATAACAAAACATTGATGAAATGATTACATACTTTTATGAATAAAATTGAATCATTTTTATTTAATTATCACTATTTTGTATGGATACAAAGAAGGAGTGAAATGAAATCTACAATTTAATTGATGAATTTACTTTTATTTGCACTCATTAATTCAAATATGTTTATTACTTTAACGAAGAGATTATTTTTAATATAACTTTAATACATGTTTACTGTTTAACTTCTTCCAATCTGTGTTATTCTGTTAAGGATAGGACGATGATAGGAAAAGTAGGAAACGAATGAGAGTGTTTCAAGTTTAATGTGCCTCGAAAAAGTCAAATCGATGGTTGTTCCAATCGAGTGGAAGAGAGATAGATGCCGCGCAAGCGTACAATGAGCGTAACGGGACACATCGTAACGGGACATTGTGCGTAACGGGACATTGTGCGTAACGGGACATTGTGCGTAACGGGACAATGAGTCATCCTTTTTCGTGCGTGCAGCCTGCGTTCATCGATTTATTAGACGTTGTCACGTCAAAAATGTTTATTACGATCACTTTACTCTCTTATTTTACTAACACATGCCATGGTTATATCTAGTGCGAAAGCTTACCCTTGTGTTGGCTACTTTTGATAACTTGCAACTACTTCTGCTTAGAAAAGACACATTGCTAAGGATATGGTATTATTTTTTAAAGACTAATATTCGCATACTAATATTCAGTATTAAAGAAAAAGTGAAATATAAAAAGTTTGTTTATAATACTTAGTAAAAATAACGAACTTTTCATTTGTAGAATTACAATAAAATTAATTATTTTAAATACACTTTTGATAACATTATTGTTCTAAGCGATCTTTTGAATTTGAATTTCCATTTAGATTATTATGATTGCTATACAACTTTGTTTGCAACAACTAAATATAGGTAAAAATAAATGTAATTATTTACAAAATAATGTCTTCACCTATTACAGAAGGAATTACATTTCAGATGTAGGCATAATGTGCTTATATAGTATTTTTAGTTTGTTAGTCTATCGTATTTTCTTTTATAACAATGGACATGCAATTTCTTAGTTCGACAAAATGGACAACACTATAGCTGACATGTCACATGAAGTGAGCACAATGGTAGAAACTCAGTAAGTGTTCATGTGAATGACGAACGAAACTAAATAGCAGTATGTCATTTAAGGCTAAATGATAATCTTTTTAAAATGACTCCATTACAATAAAAACAATTTTGGTTCAGGGAACCAAAACTAAGTAGGCCTCCTCCCAGCCCTCCGAGGCTAGTAATAGACGGACGGCAATAAGTTGGATCTGTTTCTGTGACACACAGAAGTATTATAAACTACAAGCAGGGTAATAAAGGTTGAGTCTGTCACAGACTGTAGGCTGAGGAATGAGGATGGGGCCAATAACCGGGACCGGGTTCCACCATCATTTATTTCTGGCGTCAAATTTCCACAATTTTCTCAAATAGTTTTTTTTTCTTTCGAAATTTCACAAACTTTCTCATTCCAAAAGGAAAGAATTTCCGTTTTGAGGGAAACATTTCCGTTTCAATTCCCAAAATTTTGGTAGCTTAAAAAGTCCACAAAGGAGCTTAAATTCTGCAGAAAAAATTTAAATATCAAGCCACTGGGTGTGGACCTTAAACTTTAATAACCTATACTGTAACACGGCACATTGAGAGGGATTTGACACTTCGATTAGTCTAAGTCTAAAACCAAAAAAAAATTATAATAGTTTGAAAAGCATTCTGTCATTTTCTAAATTGTGCTAGTGTCGATGGTACCATGCTTTGCTTGTTTCCCGCTATAGCGCACAGTTTCAGTTTCCATATAGTCAGTTGCACCGTCCGCCATCTTGTCCTCCACACTAGCTGACATCTTGATAAGTATTAAAAACCACAAATAAATTCTAAAAAAGTCTACAAATAATTTTTAGAATATATATTTCCAATGAGTGATAATTTACTAATTATGGTGCTTGTTTCGGTCTCTGATCAGTGTAAAAAATAATTTGGGAATAAAAAACTATATTGTAATAATATTTTACCATTAACTTTCAAACGAACATAATAATCATCCAAACTACATACGTGCAGTTTAAACAAGGCAACTATCCAACTGAGTAAATATGTCATTCATTTCGATCACCGGATTCGACCCCATGCGATATCGTTTAGTGGCAGATGAGGCCACCAGTCACTGCCTACACACCGCAAAAAGTCTGGAACCAAGTTTTTAGTGTCACTTCCATGTTTGAAGCGTAGCTTAATGAACGTGTACTGAGTCGCTGTCTCCTGAAAAAAATAACTTCCAGATACTCTTTATTGACTGAAAAAAGTTTCAGATTAATAGATTCTACAGTTTTATTTTTATGATACGTCAATATTGAACACAATATTTCGGATCACTCTATGTAATAATTAACGTTTATATGTCTCATAATGCAATTTTATCTTTTCACATGACCAAAAGCAATAATAATTGACACTTGGTAAAAAGATTAAAAAAATTGAACTAACTGAACTATAAGTAGACTATATCTTGAAGTATGTAAGTTCAAGTATTAAATGCTGTGAATATACATATATGTACAACATCACACCAATTAAAATGAAGTATAATTTCAATACAATGCGTTACTGCTGCTTGTTTGGTACACAGTGTCATAAAACGCCATGCTTGCTTTCCATAACATTAATTAAATATATGTATATATTTTTAATGGCGATGTTTGTAAAAAAAATGCTTCCTTTAACAGTTTACTTGCAAGGGTTTCAATAACGTCAGTCACAAACGACTGCGTGAAGATTATTGTTCATCTCCTAGTAATATACAAGTATAGTTATATGTCAGTTGATGGATGTGTTTATTCCAATAGCTCAACGGCACTTGGACAACACGGGAATTCACACGAACACCAGTGAAACGGAGTGGATTTCGCCAAACCAGTCTCCAAATGGAATCCAAAGCAAGTGGATTGACGTAATAACAGGTAAGATTATTTTAACCGAGAGAAGCTCTTGATTAGTTTAAGAAAAACTAAGAAAAATAATTAAGTTTATTCTGAAGAAAGTTCAGCATCAATGGCTAGCAAAGTCTATAACACCAAATTTCATGCTTGCTCTTTGAAAAACCGTATCTGAAGTAAACCGTTTGTCTCCTCATTCACTTCACTTGTCATTACTTGTTACAGCCCTTCAGGAATAAAATTTCCCGTCAGTTAATTGTCACTGAATATACTGCTTTAGCTGTGGATTGTGTTTAAATTCCCTGACAATGTAAACAATTTAAAGAACTATATATGGTTTTACTAAGTGAAAAACCCTTACGATCGTGACGTGGGGGAATTGACTTCTTATTTGTGTTCGTGTTCACCATATCACAACCCTAACCGACCACATGTCTAAGTTATGGCTATGGGCATTCATATGTCGCAAAAAGATTCTGAGACAAGTTTAAAGTTATAATCTTGTAGCATCGTCTGTGTTTCGTGATTGGGTGGGTTCTTTTAGATGCATGTCGAGTGTTACAACACCAATCGCAGTAATTCAAGCGGAAGCAAACACGTCCTGAGTGTCTCGGTAAAATAAGGCAACGACTTCTCTCGCAATCACAAGGACGAAACCGCTGATACTGGTTTACCTTGCTGCAGTCTAATAGGCGTTGAAATATTTTCGCGAAAAATGCCCACCCCTTGTTTGTGGCCAAATTGGGTTGGGGGGGGGGGAGAGACCATCATGCACACATTATAATAAGGATCCTGTGTGAAGTCGCTTCTTGTTTAGCTGATGGTTCGCGCCATATTTGCGGGACACCCAGAACATTGGTTGAAATGTAGTGTTTGCATTTTGCGAACAGTTTAAAACGACTGTATTTTATGGAATTGACTTGTGTTTAACAACGGACATTGTAATTCATAATTATAACCAAATATCAAAAAATTCAAACGTATGTCAGGTACATAATTTTTAAGGGTACAAAACAAAAACACGTAACGATCATAAAGTGATCAAGACAGACCCAGAAAAGCCGAGAAGATAATCATAAATGCCCAGATTAAATTCTATTTTTTAACCAGAACAATCAAAAAAATTACATAATAGCAAGTACGCAATCATTAATGAGAATTAAAGTAACCAGACACATGTTCATGGGGACCGTCTAAAAACGCCATACAATTTAACAATGTCATTCACCAAGCATTAATTTGCAGCTACAATATTACCATACGCCTAAGGAACATTATCAAAGTATAAATGCATTATTCACCTGAATATATAATAAGAAAATACCAAAATATTACACAAAAAAGATTATAAAACGTTAAGTCCCAGGGCAAAGACAGTTTACAAACGACTAAAAATTTAAATAGATAACAGGCAATGCAAGCTCACGAGGCCAAACATGGCAGGTGGTACAGTCAAATGGCAACCCGCACATGCTTCATACAAAAATTTCAAAATTTATGAGGCTAAGTTCTCTCACAGAGAATCAACAAGGATTATAAACCAGAACGCGAGAAAATACTTGGCTCCGATTTGAAATTAATTCCAAGCCACAGCAAAATCGCGAAAGACAAACATACCTGCGAACTTGATCCTCCTCATTGGGACATGACATGCTACACAAGGGAATATTACGGTGCATTACAGCAACAATTTACGCATCATAAAAGAGTTTATCCAAAACATGAATTTGAATGGTTGTGTCCTAAAACAGTAATTTAGAATAAGGGAAAATAATTGAAGATTTACGTTACGTCTGTCACCAAATCAACTGACAGAAATTCCAACTTACGTGCCATGTCTCGCTGGGCCTTCACGTCGCACCAGTACTAAGTACAAGTACGTAAATCTACACTAAGATGCGAAACAATACCCTAATAACCAAATGAAATGACCCGTAGAAGAAGGAGGTCGCCGAGGCAGGTCTCCCCGAGGCTTAAATACAAGAACCTAAATCGCGCAGTGCATGCGCAAGAACCCTGGAGGGAAGCCAAAAGCAAGGAAGGGAGGGGATGATGACATGAAAGGAAAGGGCTGGGGAGTGGTAGGAAGATAATGATGACGCATCGGAGTCTTGAAGCGGAGGCAGGGAATTAATTTCACATTAAGAGAGGTAGTGCAGTTCTTTGGAGGATTTCGGTGCCATTTAAGTCAACGTATTCTGTACAAAGATCAGAATACCAGCCAACAAACATGTGTGAGACTCAGTTAGTGACGAGAAATTAATACCCGATAGTTGTGTTTAATGGCTAGGGCTTTCTCATCGAAGAGTCAATTTGTCCGTTCGTGATCTGAGAAATGATCCTGTGAGTCGCAACAAGGTAGCAACCACATTTTCAGTCAAGCTGGTAAATGAGGAAACCTCTCACTTGGAACTTATGGCCTTTATTGTTCACCGTATTGTTGGCCTATTGTCCATGTCCACTATTCCTTAATCTTGGGTTGATTAGTACTCCAATATACATCTGGCTGACCCCATGTTGAACTCTCCAGGTAATATGATGTGTTGATTAGTGCATACTTGTTTCCTTATGTGATCACAAGCCACAAGGTGTGGTCAGTCCATGTATTCCAGTGATCTTCGAGACTGAATTCAACTGGATTCTCATGTAAAGTATTATCAACTCAGGTAAGTCTTACACTATGTCACACTGCAAATTGTTGTGTGCATCTATGGTACTATTAGAGGAAGTGGTTTGTCGCATCTGGGAACTACAAAATTCCTCATCTTAACCTAAGGTATCTCTAGGGGATGCTAAACATAAACTGCTTTTTGTCCATGATCACATATGACTCCTATGTGAAATGTATAGTTTTGCTTTTCGTTTCATGGAATCCTGACATATCCTGGCAAACAATCGTATCCAAGTTATTCACTGTCTTAAAATACTGTATAGATTGTTGAACCCAAAGCTCAGTTTTGGGGTGACATTTTGAATGTTCGTGTATACGATATAACACTCACAGATAGGGCCAGATTCAATGTACTCATTATTGTGTGATAAGATGGACCACTTCACCACTTATCTTTGTGTCTCACTTGATGCATCAACCGGACTCTCATTAAATTACTCATTGTTAACTGTTCCAAAATTTATAGATAAATGTAATTAAGATTAAATGTTGTAGTGTTCACAACAAATATAATGCAAATATACATCACACATCACAGTTCATGCAGAACATCAGAATTACAAGAAAGTTGTGAGGGTATGTAGCCACAGCAACCCGATAGAAAATTTAGGCCTGAAAACTGTCACTTGTAGAATATTTGCTGCACCATTCATTGGTATTAACACACTTTACCAGTTGGCTAAAGATATGCGGGAAAGTATCCAGCTAGCATTTTCGATACTCCTCGCCTATTGCGTGGATGATGACTTGGCCTTCATCAACAAACAATGAACCTCTTCTAGGTGCATAGCTTCAACCTGAGGAAGTTTGCAAGTAATGGACTTACCTTACTATAGTGGTTGCCAGCAGAAAATCTTTAAGCTCCTAGTTTACACACGTTTGTTGTTCCTGTGTCTACAGTAGGTGTAGTGTCTGCAGTAGTAGTAGTAGTGGTATTACACCAGTAATCCAAATTGATAAACACCTAATGCAGTATCAGTGGATGAAAGAAGTATATTGGGATTCACTCCTGCCTCAAGAATTTGTTTATCAAGAGATTCACTGTCAATTTGGCATATGTGCGCAAACAGAAAGCATGGAAATATATATATTTTTATTTATTGAACTTGATTGAACCATAATATTAGAATAACGAAATATAGTATGTCAAATGTATACTTTTAAGTTATGTTAGAATTAAAAAACGTTCAATTCGTTATTTTTGATGTGACAACATCTAATAAATCGATGAACGCCGGCTGTACGCACGAAAAAGTGTCCCGTTACACACATTGTTCCGTTACGCTGTGTCCCGTTACGCTCATTGTACGCTTGCGCCGCATCTATCTCTCTTCCACTCGATTGGCCTATGCGTCCGAGGAGACGAAAGTCAGCGGCAGCACACAACTTACATCTACACGTGAACTGTTTCGTCGACTGTTTATAAAGTGAAGTGAAAAGTTAATGTGGTTTTCATTGCTTATTACAACAACAACTTCGGCAATAAAGGTTAATTATTCTTGCATTTTAAAAATCTGATTACTAGTATAATTTCAAGTATTTGTTCTTTTATTATTAAAAAAAGTAGCATCTGTCGGCGAGTGCAGTAATAATAGGTTATGTTACAATTGACTAAAAAATTATGGTGATTCATATAATTGATGATAGATATTTGATTACTGTTTATTTATATGAAAACTTGTTCATAATTATATTTAAACTTTATAGCTAAACGCCAGTTTTTAAAATTAATTACAAGTCATCTACACGTGAACTGTTTCGTCGACTGTTTATAAAGTGAAGTGAAAAGTAAATGTGGTTTTCATTGCTTATTACAAGAACAATTTCAGCAATAAAGGTTAATTGCATTTCAAAAATCTGATTACTAGTATAATTTCAAGTATTTATTCTTTTATTGTTAAAATAAAAATGATTCAATTTTATTCATAAAAGTATGCAATCATTTCATCAATGTTTTATTATGACGTCGCGTTAAACTATCGTCCGTAAACCGACTTTCAGACAACCAATTTTTTTTATTATAGTTTATTTGCACTGTTAAGGATTATTTATTTTATTTTTTAAGTAGAAGGGAAAAAAGAATAAAATTAAAAAAAAACATACATACACATATTTATTTGCAGGCAGACGATAACTAAAACCAAATGCATGATCTCGTTAAGATAAAATAATTTTTTTTATTGGTAGTGATCTGCTGGTCCTAAATGGAACTTTTAAGCATACCTATAAACTTGAGTGTAGTGGCGCAGTTGTAACATACTGGACTCGCATTCCAGAGTTGTAACCCCAGTGCGGCTGTGGCTTCCTGGAAATACTTCCAGGCAAATACTATGGTGTTTCCATGATTAGGGACATGCATAGCTGAAAGTTAAAACATCGTAGCAAAAGTAAGTGGTTGGTCAGACCTGTTACATAAATAAAATTATTGCAAAAAAATTAGCTGTGTTTCCCCCGTGAGGAGAGGTTTTCGCTCATTTAGGTGATGGTAACTAAAATTAAAGGTACGTTATGTTCGGTCAGCGAAATTTCAAATACTGAAAATGTGTGAATTCGCTCAAAAAAAAGTGTTCGCTATATTCCAACCACGAAGTTGCCCAAGTGAGCGGAAAATTTCGGATATGTTCGTCACTGATCGGGGATTAGTGAATCTCAGGCTTCCTCGTTAGACCACGCCACCCAGTTTGACCGGTAGAGAAAGTGTATCCTAATAAGAGCCCACATTGAACGAATCGCAGATAACTCAGGGGGCGTAGCTAAGATGGTAGAGCGCTCGCTTAGCATGTGAGAGGTACCGGGATCGATACCCGGCGCCTCCAGTTTTTTTTTAAATATTACTTTAATGCGAAATTAAAAGAAGTAAACCATTATAAATGTCTCATATCATTTTACTTCTTATTGTAGGTGTAAAGTTTTTCACAGTTAAAAAACTTTTGCCACTTACTTTATTTATAATTATTGGGATCGTGAGATGATTGAAGCGCTCTAAAAATGTAAGGTCCCTGATGGTAATATGGCCATGTTGGTAATATGGCCATTTGGCTGCCATTGACTTAGTTCGCGCGGATACCGATAGAATGTGCTGGCATGTTCTTCGGAACACCATTGTCGAGAGCTCACAGAGTTTCCGAGTCCGGGCAGCACGCACACCACCTGGGAGACGCCATTTTCATGGGTTTTTGCTGCGAGCAGAGAACTCTTCTTATTTTACTCCGGTAAGTTTATATTTTATTTTAATAGTGTACTACTAGATATTGTCAGAAATTTGATGTCTCAGTGCGTAGATTTCTATACTTATTTAAATGTATTTTAAAAAGATTTATTACCTTCAACCATTTAAAAACTATAATCGACTTTTTGAAATGTCACCCAGGTTGTTAATATGGCCAACCATGTGGCCATATTAGCTGCAGTTGGCCATATTAGCAACATTTTGTGAATGAAATGGTTTATACATACTGTATGGCCCCTCGTAGGTAAATTGTTATTAGTGTATGTGATTTTATTATTTATTACGAGTTTATTTATAACTGTAATTAATATATACCTTTACAGAGACAAGTAATAAAAATTACAGAAAAATGTGTACCTCACACAGGATACCTACCTAAAATGACAACTTAAAAAAACTCCTTAGATGCCATCACTGGGTATATTTAAATTGTTTTTGTCTGGTGCATTTTTGCGGGAAAATATTTATTAAAGTGCACAATGGAAAATATATTTTTAAGAATAATATGTAAAAATGTAATGAAGTGAAAATATCATGAAACTTTTTTTGCAGGAAAATATTTATTGAAAGAGCATACTGGATATTATATTTTCAATAATTCTATATAAAAATTAATTAAATTACATAAAAAAATCCCGATACATTAATTATAGCGCCAAAAATAATAACTTATAATTAAATTGTAACTAATGTTAATTCTTTGTTTTTTGTTTCAGAAATGAATCCCTTCAATCCACAAAAGAAGCGGGGTAGTTGGACACAAGATGGACTCAGCAAGGCAGTAGATGCTGTAAGACTTGGCAACCTATCTGTTAATGCAGCAAGTAAAAGGTATGTCGTGCCTAGGCGAACCCTTCGCCGTTATCTTTCCAATAACCAAGATGTTAAATCAAAATTGGGTTGTAAGGCCACACTCAAAACTGAGGAAGAGAGGGAACTTAGCAGGAGAATAATTCGTCTAGCAAATGTTGGTTATCCACTCACATCAAAGATGCTCAAGTTAAATGTTTTTAAATACTGCCGTGAAAATGGGATAACTCACCGGTTCACTAAAGAAACTGCAGGTCGCTACTGGTTGAATAACTTTTTGGCCAGAAATCCTGAAATTAGCAAACGAAAAGCTCAAAGGCTAAATCCTGCCCGAGCTCAAAAGCTTAACAAATTCATAGTTGGAGACCATTTTGAAAAATTACAGAATGTCCTTGCTGAGAACAAGTTTTTAAACTTCCCTGAAAAAATATTCAACATGGATGAGAAGGGTTGTAGGTTACAACTGCACAAAGATCCAGAGGTTTTGGCGAAAAAGGGGTCAAAGCGCGTCCACATTGTTGCAAAGGAACGTGGCGAGAGTGTTACTGTTGTAGCCTGTGGTAATGCTACTGGAAATGTCATTCCCCCAATGATCCTATTCCCTGGATTAAGAAAAAATCCAGCTTGGGAAAAAAATTTACCTACAGGTTCAACAACAATAATGACTCGAAAAGGTAGCATGACAACCGAATCTTTTGTGTCCTTCCTGAATCACTTCTCTAGGTTCAAGCCAAGTGGGCCTTGTCTTCTGATTTTTGATGGGGCTAAGTCACATTTAGACTACAGCATATGTGAAGTTGCAGAACAGAATGAAATTATTTTGTACTGTCTTCCGTCAAACACGACTCATGAGTTACAGCCTTTAGACAAAGGTTGTTTCCGAAGTTTTGAGATTTTTTGGGATCAGCACACACTCCTTTATTTTAATATGCACAAAGAACAGCAAGACATTTCTAAATTGAACTTTGCTGATGTTTTTACACCAACATGGGAAAAGTCCATGACACAAGCAAACATGAAAAGTGGATTTAAGGCTACTGGCATTTTCCCCTTCAATCCGTTCGTGATTCCAGAAGAGGCCTTTGCACCCAGCATAGCTACTGAGCTTCCACCACCTAACACAAAAATGGCAGACGAAACTGTAACCGCTTATGCGTTGCAGGAACAACATAATTCCAATGACGACCATTCATTGGCAGGTCCGTCTGGTCTACAGACAAATGTTAGCCAGCTTGGTTCTAGACACAGCACCAGTTCATCATCTGATTCAGATATCACAGGAGACTTGGCACAACCTTCAAGTTCTTCAGATTACTCTGATAGTTTGCATATTCCCGAAAGTACTGCAAATCTGTCCAGGCGTGGTTCCATTGGAGAAATGCTACCTACACCAAAGAAAAAACGGAAAACCACACGGGTTATGAAACCTGCTATAAACAACAGGGGTGTTGTACTGAATAAATCTTTATTTGAAGATAACAAGGATGTAAAGTTAGATAGCAGCAAGAACAGTGGAAACAGCAAAAAATATAATACAAAGTCTGTTCGCCAGATAACTGCTTCAAAGAAGTCTGAGAGTTGGTACTGTGCAATTTGTTGCAATGATGAAGTGAAGGATATGAGACTGTGCGGAGTTTGTGAAATATATGTCCATGAAGAATGTGTTGGCCTCACCAAAGATGACAAAGAGTTTTTTATTTGCCCGAAATGTTTATTATAGTGTAAATATTTTGAAAGAGACCAATATGTTACTTGTTAATATCATATTTTATCTACAATCAGACTTTCATTATCAAAAAATAATAAAACTGTATTTTTATATGTTTTAAAAAATATATTTGCTGTTTATTCTTATGTATGTATAAGTAAATATTAGTAAATATTCATCAGAAATACAATTTATTTATGATTTGTGCTAATAAATCTTAATTTTCAGCTTCCTATAAATCATTGGCCATATTAACATCACATGCTTTTAATATGGCCCAAATACATGTATTTATTATTTTGCAGTTATTTTATAATGACATGTATTAAAAAATGTTTTGTTAATGGTTTTTGACAAGAAAAACCCTAGATATTATGTCCATCAAACACTTTTGGGGATTTCCCGAAAACTAGATAAAATAAAATTAAACAAAGCTTAACATGGCCATATTACCATCAGTGACCTTATGAACTGTTAGCCAAGATACTACGAACTATTACCATTGTTTATCTATTCTTATGTAACTCCCGGTAGAAATGGAAGACTCTGTCTCTCATGGTGTAAAGTGCAAGGAGCGAGCTATCTCTAATAAACATAGCCCAGATAGTGTTTTCTCGTCATATATATAGCTCGCTAATACGACTCTTGAGTTTTCTTCCCAGGCGAACATGATGACCAGAAGGAGAGGGGAGGGAGGAGATAAAAACGGTCACTCTTAGTCCTCAGGTTGGAGGAAGGCTGTCTAATGCTAACATTATCTTTGTGCACAAGCATCATGTTGTGTTGTTAAAATAAAAGTACATTCCTTAGTGTTATTGCTAATAACCAATTATCACGATGTCAACCTTCGCCCTTAAGTACAAACAAAGCAAGGTAGTCTTCGTGAGAAATTTTGGACTTAGTGTGACAGACAAGCAATAATTAGAGTACACATTTTATTCCAGTTTTAAAGGTCAAAGGGGACCATGGCGGATCATTAAATGTCCCTGTGTCTGGTAATCGAAGTTCACGTCAAAGCATATGCGTATCCTTCGTTTATTGCACCTCTAAGGCGATAAAAATCAAATTCATGCCTAACTTTTCAACTGGGGTCTTTTTGGATGCTTTCAAACGATCCGTTTATCGTCAAGACTGCCATTCCGATGTTAAAGATGACTTTTACACTCATTTTCAGAGTGCTGGAAAATGCTTCTTGGAACTTGAACAGCAACTGCTCTTGTCATCCCATCAGAATGCCTTCGTGAATGCCACAAGCCTCCTCGTAATCACATGGCATTTTGATCTACCAACTGTTTTACGTTTTGGGTGGCTGTAAGAAGCCACAGTCAAAGTCTGAAGATCTCATCTGACTTGTGTGGTAGGACAAAAAAACTTTACATTCGAGGAGTTGTGTACATTCTTTGTTCATTTTGAGGTGGTACTCAAATCCAGACCTCTATGTCCTCTTATATCTAATTCCAACGACATTGCAGCATGAACTCCTGGACACTTAGTTATGCCCTCCTGAACCAACTCTGGCAGATATACACTTCAAACGAATGCCCTTCTGGCAGCTGGTAGAAAGAGTTCACAACGATGTCTGGAAATGGTTTCACAAGGATTATATGTACACCCTCCAACAGCATAGCAAATGGATCTAGAACTCGTTCACACTCCAATTTTTTTAAGCTAAAATTAAAATGGATTCCTCCACTCCAACAGCATCTTTTATGTGTCGTTAGTCTCCAGCCTGCCTCCAACGCAAATGCCCATATTGTAACTATTTGTAAAACAGGAGGACTACTTTAGTGGCCATTCACCAAAATGTGTCCTCTTCCTGTAAATTAATGTAGCTAAATGTCAATTTTTTTTGGATTTCAGTGTGGATGAAATGTTTTGTGAAATCTGCACATGTTTGTAACCCGTCTGGTGATTCTAGTGACATTTGTAGTTTCCTTAGTTACTTTTGTTTTTTCTGTTCGATTGACATTGGTTTTATTATTGTTGTAAAAGGAAGAAAAATGTTTGCATGCTTCAATCGTGGTTTTTATGTTCGTGGTTATGAACTATGGTAGAAGGTTCGATTATATCTTCAGTCACAGCAAAATTCTTAGTGAGTTCCTGGTTTGCGACGAGTCAGTCAACATTGCTTATAAACGATTTAAGAAATGTTTTATATTAAGTTTGTTCTAATAAAATATATAATATATAAAATGTATAATTTAAAATATATACATTTTTTTGGTTTAATTCATTTTATTTTCTTGCGAGCAAATAGAAAAATTCGCTGCTTTTTAGTGATATATAGGATAGACTCCGCAACGAATGTCACCATTTTATTTTCTGCTGACTTGCGAAAAATCTCAGTTGGTTCTCTTGTGAGTTTGTACTTCTTTAGTTAATGGTTTATAATTGGTTCAAAGAGTTACAGGAAAACTGTGAGATAATAGCGTGAGCATCAGAGAAGTGAAAATGTTTTAAATTTAGCTTGTCGCGATGCGATTCTAGAATTTTTCCAGTGTTTGCTCATTGTTTTAATTTTTTGAAAATAATGAGTGGATACAGAAATTGCGGTGCATTGCAATATGTGGTATTCCATTGTTTGATATAAATCTTGCCAATATGGATATTTTAATTTTGTATGGTTATTGAAAATTGGGGAATATCTGTGCCTATAAATTACTTTGTGTTAAATTGTAACTTTTTTATGGATGTTGTTAACAATACCTATTTAGTCTTAGGAATTTTTTTATTGAGGAAAACAGGAATTTTTTTACAATGTATTTGAATTTCTGTGCGGTTTAAGTCCCAAAATAAACATTACCTACATTTAGTCTGTCCTTTAGCTGGACTCAATGTTGTATTGTTCAGTGTAGGCCTACCTGACTTATAATTTCGTGTTGGACATAAAACATTTTTAAACTCAGACGAAACCATTATTTTACACATACTTTTATGGCGTTTATCGTCCCAAATTATTTCAATGAAATAATTTTGCTACAGCAACACAATTCGCAGTGGTTGTACAACTTCGTTCAATTAAACATATTTCAGACTCTCGGGGTTCTAGCTTAAATTCTTTCTCCATTATTTACTGTGAAGAAATTGTTTAGCCCCAACTTCAAAGATGTATACCAGTCTTGTGAAGCATTTTATACCATAAGTTGTATAAATGTTTTCAACTTATTTTGTCGTGATGAATCTGCAGCCGAGGTTAATCGATCGGATTCAGGCTCATTCTGTGTAGTCAGCTCGCTAATGCCTCTCCACAGGTACCCCAATATCCTACACAGAGCCAAAGAGACAGTTTCGGGAATATCGCAAATTTGACACGGCGCACTCGGTGAGTGACTGCGCGAGCATCTCTAACACAGTTTAATTCTCGCTTTCATTTTAATCCAGAATACTGAAAGCCACTCTCTGCCATAGAATTGTCACGTTAAACCCAATGCTTAAAGTTTATTTTTTATTAGTAGGCTAGCCCCATTATAAGACACAAAAACTATGAACTTAATAAAATATGCTAGCTGGCTATTGTGGTTTTACATGCAAGAAAAAATCAGCTGATTCAGCTTATATGATATTTTTAATATTGTTACGAGTGGGAGAAACTGGGTTCGTAATGGATAGCTCAATTAATTAGTACAGTTTTAATTTATTACTAATGTCTACACGATAAATTTAATTACTGCATTAAAGATCTCTGTCCACAACAATTAGTCTTACATTGATTATTGAAACAATAACACTTTCCACTGGAATTCGACTCGAAAGTGGCTCGCTCTTCTGTCCACCTCTGTCTGCTTCCTTCGCACACTCACCTACGCCGCGCCACAGCACAGTCCTTAACTACCGCTCGTCGCACCTGATTGGCTCGCCAGGCCTTCACTCGCAGGTATCGCCTCCCGATAGGTACGGTTCGCTCACCAAGGTCAACTTGCCCTTTTCACTTCTCGCTGATCGCACGGATATCGCCAGTATCACTCCCCAAGGGGGAGACTCTCTCCTTTACTCTCGGAACTCTCCGAACTCCCGCGAAGGCCGGCTTAGTCGCTTATATACCCGTAGCATCTTTCTCGAACGGACGAGAGCGGCTGAGAATGTTTTGCGTCATCCCGGGCCGATAGACGCCCGAAACATCGAGAATGGCCCCAAGTCACTTACTCCAAACACGGTGGCATCGTCTGTAGGCCCGGAGAATTTCCAGGCCGCTTGAAGGGTCAGTGACAATATCCCGAGGCGTGAGGGTGCGTGGGGTAGGAGGGTGGTCGGCGAGGACCCTTGTAATCAGACCAGGCATGCGTGGTATGCTTGAAGTCAATGGACGGCGCATCCCCATTTGGCCTAGCTGGTAAGCCTTGCTACGATCCCAGCTTTTAGTAGGGGCGTAACAATATTTTGTCATATCGAGCACAAATGAAGGGGAATATTTTCTCCATAGTGCTCTACACAATTCTCTAAAACCACTTATGAAGACTTTGATGTAATATAAAATTATATCATTCATAATTAATTAAAACTATCATTCATTTGTGACACTTGATTACTAGGCCAATATTTGAAGGTTTTTTTATTTTTTACTTGGCGACAGCTAGGTGAATGATAATTTCTTGGTGAGAAATAGTGATAAGGTTTCATCTGTCTGACATACATTACGATGAATTATAATGTGTAAATGCAAAAAAAAAAAAGCACCTCTCTGCCATCTCCAGATAATCAAACCAAATATAAGTTGAGCGAAAACATCTTACTGTGGATGATTGTATAAGGAAGTATCGAGGGTCATTAGGCGAGGGCCATGGGTTCGAAAGCAACTCTCGCGACAGGATTCTATTTATTGCCTACTGGTTTCTCTGCTCTGCCGACTGAGAATTTCCATTGTTGTAGTGGAAGATGATGACAGGTGGACGCCTGGCAATCTGCAACTGTTGATCATAAACGTACTTGCAGTTGTGTGTCCTGGAGTTGCTGCAACTTTATTTCGACTTTAAACTTATAATATATGATGACATTTTTGGACCTTGGACTTATTAATTTCGATTCATGCTTTAACTCTATTTTTTATACATCCAAATTTTGGTGTATTTTAAATTTAATATAACCTGCCATCCGCCAATTGCAAAATCATAGCTAAATAAAGTCACTTTTGCAGTTGCTGTGATTTCCTATGCTTGTAAAATTTCTAGAACTTTCTTGCAACAAGTGGAATACTTTAGATATTTTTTTATAATTAATATTTGTTACAAATAAGGTTTAATAATTTTATGTAGTATTATATATAGTAATTTATGTCCATAAATCTGTTGTATAACACAGACACAATTCTATATATTTTATTCTTTACATTGTTCTGTTTTCTTTTTATTATAACAATAAACTTTCACGCACATTCAACAGTACATGCATAAAATAAAACCTTATTATTGGGTTGAAAACGTGTTAAAAAGTACACACCCCAAAAATTTTATGTAACAATAAGAGGATGTGTTCATTAAAAATGTTTTCCCCCCAAACATACAAAACACTACATATTTGATTTATTGTTTCAAACATATCGTATTAAATGGGCGCATCGTTTTTACAAGAAGTCTTTATGAAATTGGCAGTAAAGACTGTAGGGTGAGAGGCGGAGAGGTCTCTGGTGTTCTTTGTCTGTGTGTTGGGTGCTTCAAGAACAAATGTCTTCTAATTAGAAGTTCTGGGATCGAGTATGCTTTGTAACTTCCTGGTATGCATTAAACCAAATTACAATGCCTTCTTTCTCGAAGTTCTGGTATCGTGTCTGTTGCACACTGGTTCTGGGTTATATGCTGCAATATTCCGTGGGAATGAGTGGTTTGCTCATGGTCTGTTTGGTAGATTAATAATTGTCTATCTTCCTCTGCTGCACAATCTAAATAACTTCTTCGACTTTAAACACAAGAATTTTTTTTGGACTTTTCATTTTGGATTAGAAAGCTTCCATATTTGATACGGTCTATATATCTCTGGACACTCGAAGGATGATGGCATGTCGTCGTAAAAGTATGCAGGAACCCATCGCAGACCTCGGTGTATGATTTCAGATTGTCGCCGGCCCAATAAGAATACCCCACGGAGCCATTGCCACATCTGATGCTCACACTCTGGAAACTAGGATGATAGAGACCCATCAATACAAGACGTCTATCGACTGCAAAGTGAGTAACACATGGATACTGAAAGCTTGTTATAAAAAGCATGTCCATGATGTCATTGTACTCTTTGAACATCGACATAGGCTAACGTTAAGATATCACATCCAAAAATATGCAACAGACAGAACTGATGCTTTTTGTTTCTTCCCTGCGAACACAATTTACGAAGGCTGATTCGTCGTTTTAGTGCTGTTGCTAGTGTGACGTTAGCTTGGCCTTATAGGTTATTCATTTACACTCGGTCAACTGTGTCTATTCTTGGTGTGTTTTATGTCCTGTGCCAAAATATGTCTTGCACTGTCGATTTGTGAAATGCCTTAAAGTGTGTACTGTCATCTCACACGGGCCTTTGTAGTGTATTAGAATATGCATTCGCTGTCCACAATGCAAAGGAAAACATCCTTTGGCTTATTAAAAATACTTATTTATTTTAGCCTTCAAGGTCAGTAACTTTTGAGAAAGGTTGAAATATATTTTATGGTATATTTAAATGCGGCACACTAAGTAGACTTCCTTGTAGTAGGATTTTGTGTAAAGATGGTTCTGTCTCACTCTTCCTCGTTATGTTATGTTATGTTAGATTCCAATGCAGCAAATAGAGATATTCCCGTACTATTATTAAATGTGTCAAGATTGTTGCAGTTTTAAACCTGCCACATTAAAAGTTTAAAATGTAAAGCTTACATCCAAAGTGATTTTTAATGTGCTTTTGGGAAATATTCCTGTTCAAACTAATTTCCGTACCCTTATGATACATACATATAATGTAGAACTGCTTAGTTAACTAAATATATGATAATGTGGGTTAATATTTTCTCAGTATTCTCAACCAATTCAATTCACACACAATTATCTCTTAAATATATCTTACATTACTACATTTACCAATAATTACTGATATATGTAATTTACTACTATAGTGTTTCGCGAGCTGGCTTTGCTTTGCTTTATACGTCTTTTCGTGTTATTTATATACATTTCCTACTTTACAAATTAATTTACTTCATTTTAAGTCCATTATGCAAATCCATGATTTTATGATATTGTAATGCTGGTCATTAGGTACTGTCTTGTGCATAAGGTTCGTATATGAATGCTACGTCTTCTTGTTCATTCTGCTATTGATTTTATTTTAAGCTTTAGGTGAACTATGTGTGTGTCAATTTACATTAACATTTGTTTGTGCAAAATCTATTGTTTTATATATTCTGAATATTTCTGGAATTTCGAATGTGTACTATTACTAAAGATGTGAATGCAATTTGATAATCATTCAACATTCCTAATTAACAGATCATTTACTATTTAATAGTCACATTCTTACAGAAGCATAGAACAGTGCTTGACTGGGTAAAAATTTTATTAACACCTGTATAATTGGTGGTTGCATTGGTTAGTGTCCTGCCTTACATAGTCGTGTAGCTTCCAAATGTAGAAACTACAGATGCCCTGGGGCATGTAAAAGCATGGCAAAAATAATACAAACACTAAATTATAGGGGTTATATTATGGGGATGAGATTCTGGGAATCAAAAACTAAGAAGGAAAGGCGTCAGCGATTGTTTAACAGATGGAAAACATTTAGTGAAAACATGCAGATTCCTTTGGGAAGCTCCGTTTCCTGAAGACATTTATCTAGAGTAAATTTTGAAGTACTGTATATACATTTTTCTGTTGAGGCCACTTGTGGCGGCCTCAGTCGTCTTGGATATTATTATTATATTTATTTTGCGTAAAGTTTATTCTAAGATGATTTAATTTTTTATGACACTATTTATGTCCTTATATTATTTAATGGTGTATTTTAATATTTATTTATTGTAACTTTTTAATAGTATACTTGGTTTATTTTACGTTAAGTACTCTTACTCTGTAGTGGGACGTACGAGAAGTAACGAGAACGATCTAGCGGAGTGAGGGGTGGTAGCAGAGGAGGGGGGTGACGTCAGCTGACGTGACGAGTGGGAGGCGGCTGCCAGCTGGTTGCGAAAGGAGTGTGTTTTTGACCGCCGGCCGCGGAACTGCTCGTGAATGTAGGAATCGCATCCCCGCCATGGGGAAGTTGTGTTACGTTACATGAACAAGAATTAACGGCAATATGACGGTAATGCCATGGCACGTTTGGCGAAGCGAAAAACGTGGTGGTACACGAGCGCGCGATGGTGTGGGGCCGGTGCACGGGCCACAGAAGCATAGTGAGTGGGGTTTACGCCCGAGCCCGGGAGTCTCCGGCTTCAGAGGTATGCTTCAGTACCAAGTAAGTGTGAGAACTGGATTTTAGTACTTTATTTTCCCGGCTGGTACGATTTACAGAAGATGTGTATTGAAAACAGAGTGCGGCGACGGGATTTAGTGGTTGGATTATCTTAGGCTGAAGAACGTCATAATTTCGGTTCCTCCCCCTCCTCCGTAATAGACTTTTTTGGGACTTTGGATTAGAATTAATCATACTGCAAGAGTGTCTGTAAACCAATGTCGTTACACTGTGAATGTAATTATACCAATTTAAATGATACCCAGAATTTACCTTTTAAATCCCTTTGCCTTTTTACGGTATTTAAGTTTGAGCATCTTTGGTTTGGTAATTCATTATTATACCTATCACGATAGAGTTTCCAGGACTGTCGGTAAATTTAGTATGCTTATATATTTTTTTGCGCACTTGCCAAATGTTAGACCAGTCGATGTGCGTCTGTTAAACTTAATTTCTTTACGCTCTCAGTATCAGTATGTCAGTGGTGACGCGTACACGGGACTGGCGTGGTGGGTACGGACGTGTGCAACTACCCCGGTATAAGGGGAGTTGGCCACACTGTTATAAGAAGTGTGAAACAGACAGTGATGGAGATTTAATACCCATGCCTCATTTTCTCCACAAAGACAGGTTACCAGTCAGCCGATCCTGCAGACGAGGTTTGTGCCACCATAATTCCTTTGGAACTTCCTGTCATGGCAAAACATGTGTCAGAGGGAGCTTGTATTACTTTATGGTGAGTGCACACAGTTATCTGGGTCGGTACTCTCGGTTAAGGACAAGATTGTGAAGTAAATCTTGTTCATTTAAAAAGTATATTTCCACGACGAGCAAGTAAACCAATCAAGGTCTTGGAATTTTCTGGAAATGACAGTGAATTAGAGAGCAGGGTGACCATTAGGAGCAAGAATTATGGGGCTTCGGCCATAATGGAAAGGTAAAGTCCCAGTATAAGGTGTTATCCTAAAAGGGTAGATCCAATAATGGAATGACTGAGTCTGGTAATCCTAAGGCTAGTCGAACATAATACTTTGAAAATCAAGCTTATCAACATGTGAGATTTTTGCTCATACATGACATGAGAAAGTACATTAGATTCTGGTCAATTACTCTTAAAGCACAATTGAGATATTTCTGGTCACCAACCAGCAAGAGTCTGAGCTGCACTGCATAAATCATACCTGTGATTTATCAGACTCTTCTGTTGTATATGGTATTGATTTGCAATGTTGCAGAGCATAATCGAATGCCTGGTGCATGCTAATCTTATTTTAGCTAGTACCTTTGATGGCCTCTCTGACGAATATAAGTGGACCCCAGTTGTTCAGGGCAGGCCCACTTATACCCAAAAACGCAAAATAATGCATTAGATCAAACTGAACATGTCATGATTACACCTGCAGGTTCTCTTCCCATCAGAACATTAAAGTATGTGTTCATGATCTACGCAGTTGATGTCATTGTCTCTTGCGAATAAACTAAGGTAGTAGAAGAACCACCATAAAACACACAGGGAGATAGGATCAATTATATGCCCACATGTACCAGAATTGGTGTTTCATTGGAATCTGGAGATGATGCGACACTAGAGAAACTCCAGTAGGTTACTGTTGAGAAATCAGTGGTGGTGTATGTTCTTGAAACAATGAAGTTCTTCAAATGATTGTAGACAATGTGCCATATCATCAGGCTAATAAAAGGCCTGGTTAACCAGATGTACTAGAAAAAATTAAGATTATTTTTTATCTAGGATACCTTTTAAAGGAAATTCAAAATATGTAACATAAAAAGGGATATGGGTACATTGTGAGAATTTTTTTTCCATATAGAGCAATGACTAAACGAGACAATTAATAATAGACATAAACAGAATATATGTGGAATAAACTAACTTTCAGGTGAGGCAAGTCATCAGAGGGGCTGCATATTACTGAGTGTTCTGCTAGGACTACTTACCAGACCAAACAATGTTAGCATTATGGCATCTCTTTGTGGGAACAGAGCGTTACAATGATCCCTGGGTTACTGTTTGTGGAAATACTGCGAAAAATCAAAGAATCGACAGTCCTGTGCATCATGCAATATGGAGTTATTGGATGTCCTTTTCCTTAAGGACTTTCTTGTTAGAGAGGATGCTCTTCATGTTTTCACTTGGGCTAAAATGTATTTGGCATTTAATGCGAAGGAAACTCAGCCTTTTCTTCGGTAAGATATTACAGATGTGGTGTATGAGATAAAAAATTATTCCTCTGGATATTGTAGTTTACCTCTGAGGTTCTTAATCATGTAAACTTTAAACTACCACCATGCCTTATAAATCAGCATAGTGGTGACTTTGAGAAGGGGTGTTATCCCAAATGTTTTAAAGTAAAAATAGTAAAGCTACTCTATAAGAGAGACAGGAAAAATCCCAGAGAGAATAAGCTCTACCCATCCTCAAGTCCTCATTTGTGTAGTTTCAAATCGGGAATAGCTACTGGTAACAAATTTCTGGATATTACAACGCATAGTGGCCAGCGATGCTCGACCAGCGATGCTCAGCCAGCTGCGAAAACTTACGTGTCTCTGGAGCCTCTATGTACTGCTCATTGTCTACTTCCACGACCACAAGGGACTGGTTGTCCTCCGGAATGTGAATGTAAAAAAACACTTACAAATATGTGCCCTCAGGATTCAGACTTCAAAATGTTGCTCTGAGCATTTTATTTGATTGATTATTCAAATCGGCATTGCTTTCTCGCTTTAAATGTTTCTGTATGCATGTTATGGCCATACGTTTTTACCAGAAAATTTCTATGTGAATGTATAAAGCAAGTGTAATGAGGTTACTGTGCAGATATCATCTTGGGTGAGGTCAGTTAAATTTCTGTTTTAAGCTAAAAATGAGAAATGCATATTCTTCAAAGGCCAATTCAAGAAAACTTGAATAATCACCCACAGGTAAAGTTAGAGAACACTCGTTTTGAGTTTGTGACCAGCTTTAAGTACCTGGGTGTCTTTCTCGATGACTAGCTAACATTTATTGACCATGTGGAGTCCTTGCCTCGGAATTCTGTATAGCTTTTCTACAGGCTCTGAGGTTAATTCGGATCAACTGTGGCATTACCTTAAAACCATGGCAAGTTTTTACATGTGAGTCTTCCTCCTAATAATGATCTTTGTGGCTATAGCATGGCACCATCGGGTGGGTCTAACCCTTTAAGGAGGAAACTGTAATTGGTACAATACAGTTGACTGCTAGCATTGATTAAGGCATGTCACACCATTTTCAATCATGCTCTTCACATCATTGCTGGATAAGTGTCATTTACATCCATCAATTCTTCTGGAAAACGTATGCCTGATGAGCGATACTTGTCTACATTGCAGACAAGATGAAAAGCCCTTGAAAAGGTGAAAATTACATATGAATTGTTTATATTATTGTAATAAGGATACTAGAGGCAAGTCAACAAGGCAGGCTGGTCGACCTGGTACATCAGCCAGTGCAGCTGGGGGTCCATGGGAGGCCATACCTCTGGACAGGTAATCCAAATAGGAGTGGTGCCTCTCTCCCTGTCTATTGAGCTTTCGGCACATTCCCAGAGCCCCGTCTGCGTGAATTGTCGTAACTATGATTTCATTGTTCTCGGAACTGCAAGTGTTAAGTCGGGGATTCTGGTGATGTCATACCTTGGTGAGCTACGAGACCTTTCCAGGTCGAAAATTGGCAGGTATTTAAGATGGAGGCCGCCTTGTGGCGAGTAGTGATAGAGTGATAGGGTCTGGTGGCGATATCGGCAAATCATCGGAGCGAACTGAGAAAGAAGTGAAGTAAAGAGGGTGAGTGACCCCTTAGTGAGCGATAGAATATGACAAGCTATGGGCTTTGTGTCCGAAGATTATTGCGTTAGGGACCTAAGCATCTGGTATGGTGTTGTGTATGGCAGACGAGTGAGTAGTGCGGTGCAGTGTGTTGGGACAGAGGTGCATGGTAAGAGATGAGTAGTAGAGTTAGCCACTGTCAAGCCGAGCTCCAGTGAGAAGAGTAAAATGTGGACCTGCGGAGGTGCGATCAATCTGGAAACAGATATTAAGATTTTTATAATTTAATTTATAATGTAATTATAAGTTAGTAAATTAATCTGTATTTATTTAATTGTGCTATCCTTTTCGAACCAGTGTTTTCCCACTAGTAACATTCGGTGTCAGACGTAAGGACAGCCCTGACTAATGGATATAGACTTTAGATTTTTACATTAAAAATAAATTAAATAAAAATTTATAAAAAAATATAATTTAGCTATTTTGAGTGATATACAGTAAGTTTTAAATTTGTATTTAGATTTTAGTAAAAGTAAGCAAGGTCATAGGTTAAATTTGAGCGTAGTTAGTAAGACATAAGAGACAGACTGATAGTGTATGTAGACGAAGAAGATGATGGAGTGCACTGATGTTAATACCTACTAGAAAATTTAATTCTCAGTAATTGCTCGCCTACCAGTTGAAAAATGCATTTTAAAGAAAGATGTCTAGCTTTATGGAATATTTCCGACCCCTCTACTTGAGGTGGCAGGTGATGGATTTCCTGTTTTTCCAGAACTGTCATGCCTGTGAAACCCTCGCGTAATTGATGCTTGTGTGGAAGTGTCAGGTTTTCCCATGCCTGCAGTTCATAGCTTAGTAAAATCTTCATGTAAGTTGGCTGCAGGGGCGCAGGAACAGGATAGGCGAACACACGGAGAGGCGGACATATTACCGGAAAACATCAAAAGAAGGCCACCTCTATAAAAGTAGTTCATAAAATGGAGTAGCGGAGTTTCAGTTCGTAATGGATGATGTTCAAGGTGGCTACTGTTCTTTAGGGTATTGTCGATAAATGTATTAGTGGTAGAGAGTAAATGCTGCTCGCATTTTATAGCATATATTGCTGTGGTCTCTTCAGCGAAGAGTATTTTCCATCCATTATTTAAAAAAAATAACATGATAAAGTGGGACTTTTTGTGAATCAGTTTTCAGTCTCGTAGTTGTCCATAGCAAAGGGAAATAATCTGGGTTTACTGGACCGTTTTAAAGATATCCGGCAAATGGTAGTAGGACTAATTTATTTCGTGTGGCACCTATGCTAACAGAATTTGTCATGCAAATAAAATTATTCAGTTTCACTGTCTACCAATAAAACCGACTGGACCGTAGTGAAACTTCAAAATTTTTTGAGAATATTCCCATCGTTGGAGCAGCAGCTTTAAATTGCATCTGCCACATCGAGTGTTAGAATTCTAAGTTGGGAACTCCTGGTATGTGAAAAGCTTGTTTAAAAGGGAAAACTACGGGAAATGACTTTACTATGGTTAACATTTCTATCTAAACTCTGGAAAATTACACAAATTGGTCGTTAACCAATGATAAATCTGGAGAATTTTTTTTACCATTAAGGTGCATGCTAATGAATGTAGATTAAAATGGTAGGTGACTCAGAGAGTTTTAAATGTAGGCGTATTGATGGACTTGTGGTAAGAAACTCGGATGGCTTGCAAAATGATGACCAGTTCTGGCGCCAATTTTTTTTCGTGCTGTTGTGGGAAGTAAATAAAATACCAAAAATAGTGTACCATTGATCACAAACACCAGTTGTTTGATATTTTTAATAAATCATTTGAACAGAGAGTTATGTTTGAAACGTTTATGCCTTCGGGGGCTATGCGAATGCCACTAAGATTCAAGCTGACCACTATCACATAAAATGAGACAGCTTCAGATGAATGAGGAAGCACGAAAAAAATATTTTTTAATGTAAACTATCCTGATGATACCTGTTATCCAACATAGATTACAACACAAATTGATACATATATACTTAATTTAAGAGAATCTGCATTAAACATTTTTAAACTTTGTTTATTTTTTCTTGGCTTAAGCTAAAAAGGCTTTTAAAATTTAACATATTGATACGAATACCATTATGGTCATAATATTTTCATCATGCTTGAGGTCATTAAAATGGAGAAATTAAAGTTGTGGCCAGCATTGGAACCACAATCTCAAACATGTTCCTGGACCCATTTAACTTTTTCCTTACGTAAACTGTGCATAAACAAGTTGTGGTCTTCGAATTTTATCATTGTGTCTGTCTGTATGTATTTTTTTGTATTATATCTCACTTTTTCAAAATTATTCATTAAGAAGGTAAAAAGTGAAAATTGAAAAAGAGCAATCTTTTAAGGAACATCCCTATTTTAAAAATTATAAAAACCTTTAATTGAAACCTAATTAACATTTCGATTTTACACTGGCTGAAACAAATATTTGTATTCCCTCCCGTTGTAAGTTTAAGGTTTTTTTTTTTGTTTCTTACACATTACAAATAAACGTTCAAGTATCAAGGGTATATTTCAAGAGTTTTAGTGTGAAAATATTTATACCGTAAAATATATGTGTCGACACATTAAATGTTCATCAGGATAACACTAAGAAAAATTTCGTGGAGAAATACATTCAAACAGTGCTTTTCACAGTTTGTTTTCTCTTTTCTTGCTACCAGGCGTGTTTGAAAAATAAGTACCGTTTGGTCAATAAAAAAATAAATTCATGAAAAAAAAAGGTTTTATTGAAAGTTTTAGTTTGCTCATATCTACATCAAATGTTCACATAGTCACCATGCAGTTCCAAACACTTTTCGCAACGCTCTACCATTTTATTTAACCTCTTTGCATAGAAGTTCGCCACCTGAAAATTAAACCATTTGACAATCGTAATTTTGTACATTTTGCTGTAATTGTTGACTCACGTTTCAATAACTCAACCAAAATTAAGCCCTTTGCTTCCCAAAAAACAGTAGCCATCATTTTTCGACTAGAATAAGGAGATTGCTTAAACGTTCTCCTGAAATGTTTACTAAGCGCCTGTACTTAGGCTACACGCATTGCGTATTCGAAGTCCATGATGCCTATGGCCGAGGCGTCCGTTCCATTCCCAGGAGGGGGACTTCTAAGCAAAATGGTTAAATAAACTGGTAGAGCGTTGAAAAAGTGCTTGGAACTGAATGGCGACTATGTGAAAATGTGATGTAGATATGTAGTAAACTTAAACTTTCAATTAAACCTTTTTTTCATGAGATTATTTTTTTAATGACCAAACGGTACTTACTTTCCGGAAACGCCAGGTATTTTAGACATTTCAGTCAATATTTACAAGAAGAACGATTAACCAATAAAATGTTGTCATGAGTAAATGTTTTATGTATAATTATGTCTTACGTTTTTATGCTACGACTGACAACCAATTTTGTGTGTTTCAAGTTCCACTGATGATGGCGTACGTGACGCGGTACATATTTGGCACGGACAAACTGCGCCCGAACGCGTTTGAAGTTAGGGGCCTGAATGGTGTGAGCACCGGAATAATTCACTGTGATGACGCGGCCATTCTCTCCCAGTGGCTGAAGTACATAACAGACAATATCGTGGGGCTTACTCATTTGCAGGCAAGTACGTTAATTTGTTTAATCAGAATCCACACTTACTGATATTTAGAGTAATGGAGCAGCATAACCATGCGAGATTCAGATGTTCAGTACAGACTCAATTAAAAATATTTATGTATTTAGAGCTGATAAAACTACAATCCTCTTCATTAAACAAAACAACAATTTATTTATAAAGAAAATATAAAAAAAAGTCTTAGTGGAAAATACTTTTGCTAATAAAATATATTAATGAGTGCGTTAAATTTTTCTTTTATGTAGCAATTTTATATTTACATTCATATTGTTTAAATATTAGCAATTTTAACATATCATTTTCTAGATCAAAAAACTTATTTGTATTTCGTGTTCTGCGTGGTTACCAATTAAATTTGCAGTATGCTAGGAACTGCTTTGTATCAATAAAAACAAAGCACTTATTTCAATGAAACAGAATGAAAATTTGCCACTGTTGTAAATATAAGAATAAAAGAAGAGAAAAATTATATCGAAAATAGCACATTGATTTACACCAATCACAATCATTTTCCGTTATTTTCTCACACAATAGCATTTCATAATTTTTTTAAAGTTACTCCAAGAAAAATAAAAATTACACATTCATTTTAATAGATTATTATATTCCATTATTATAATTCAATAATTTACATAAACTTTTTTCTTTTGGTTATTACACAGTAACATTAAAATTAAGACTTCGACAGAAAAAGTTTTTAAATTATGCTACATAAAAAGTATTATGTAGTGAAAATAATGTTACGCTTACAAAATTACCTAAGTTTCATTTACTTGTTAAGAAACAACACGGAAGATCGGAAGATAACGAACGTCCTTACTTACAATATTGGATTTATAGTTATAATTCCAATGTTTTATATTTTTACTAATTCATGTTTCATACAAACATACACAAGTAAGTCACCCTGTGTCATGGCCCCTGGACCCAGGATCGGAGAAGAACCCCCCCCCCCCTTCCAATTTTGCAGTCACGTGCTTCATTATAATTGCATGGTTATTTCTTACCTACGCTCTTTTTAGAATGTTACTTAACCTGAAAATACAGGGTAAAATTATGGTTACTATTTTATAAGTCCAAACTAAGCTTTATTTATAAAATTATTTTACATTAAAATAACCACAGCGAATATGTATATTTATTTCACACACTGAGATAAAAATGAAAATAATTACAGAAAAATAAAATTAAGCTGTAGGTGTAGAATCTTCTAAAATTTCATTGAATTGAAAAGTATTCAATATGTTTTTCTAGTTTGTAAAAGATCATAATAGTTAAACATTTAAAAATGAACAGGGCTGGGCCCGAGCTCTGGACCCAGGGGTCCACCCAGCTCCACCCGTGTGGGGGCCATGCCTTGTGTAAATATAGGTACTTTATGTCCATGAAAGAATGTCCCAGTTATAAAATTTAATAGTATCAACTGTAAGCGTTTTAGGGTTTTGGTTCAAGGTCACAGTTAGATAGTAAGTCAAACAAATTTAGATAAGCGCATGCGCGAATACTGCTTTGTTGTTTTCTTGATTGCATGGCTTTTTCCCCAATTAGTAGAGGGCGAACCTGCAAACATTGTTTGGCCACCAGAATGGAGCCCAGCCCCCTCCTTTTTGGAATATCTTTGTGCGAGAGTAGTTGAATTTCGAAGTCCCTGACCGTTGGATTGGTCATAATGGTCGAGACGACAGAGCTCTTTTTCGCTGGCCTCCGCATTCACCTGACATAACGCCATGCGATTCTATCCTGCGAGGCTTTGTAAAAGATCGTGTCTACGTTCCGCCGCTACTTAATGATTTGCCAGATTTGAGACACAGAATAATCGAAGAGGCTATTGCATCCATTACCCCGGACGTGTTAACCGTGTGGGAAGAATTGTACTTTTGGTTGGATGTGTGCCGTATATCTGAAGGTACACATGTTGAACATTTGTAAAACAAAACTAGGTTAGTGTACCTTCTTTTCGAGTACGATTTGTTGTAAACAGTCTAGATTAAACTGTTATAATATACCTTTGAAACTGGGTCGTTCTTTTATGGACAACTTGTATTTCCGTAGCAATCAGAATATGCTCATTCTCAGCTCAAAATAATGCCTCAATTAGCAACCGGCCATATCCTATCCCACATGCTCGTCTTCATCTCGGCATATCTTCTCAATGATATGTCTTACCGACTGCTCCTCATGGTCCAAAATGCAAGTTTTCAACATCAAGCTTAACTTTCACTTACTATTCGCAGACGTGTCAATTATCTCCCATGTTGAAAATCCTTGAAAACAACTGAGCACCTGTGCGTTAATCCTGTCAGCCCGCTCTGCCCTGTCTGTAGTCACGAACCCTCGAAGCCGAAGCTTGAACTGGAATCATACCAGAGACTGCCTACGCCTGCGCACATGTTCTGTTTTTACGTGCGTTCAAATTTTACTGTAAATGAAAATTTATAAAAAAAATTCACAAGTCGTGATTTGAAGATGTCGGACACACTTTACTAAAAAATAAATCAAATATACGTAAAAAACCGCGGACAAAAGAAAATATAATTGTGCCCATTTAAAAAAGCATAAAGAAATTAGTATGTCCATTGTTAACATTAGTTTAATAGAACACTGCTCATACAATATATATATATATATATAATTTATTGAGGAACCGAAAAATATTTCCAGTGGTATCAAAATATTAAGTATTAATATATGGTTTGTATTCTAAATTTAATTTACATTTTAGCTTGCAAAAAATAAGCGAGTTCAAATATTACTAAAAAAAAAGGGCTAAATATTTAGTATAGGCGTGTAAATTTTTTAAATATTTGTGCTTTTATGTACAAACTGTGCAATAAATTGAAGGCATGTATTTTTCTTCTGTTTTTCAATATCTTGCTATTTTTTACACGGTGAGTTTAATGTTACACACGTTGCAAACTTGTTGTTCACGATTATTGTGAACAAACGAAACGGAGGAAGATGATCCTGCACTATTGGCTAGCATATCAGATCATGCTTTTAAGACAATCGACCTATCTGACAAACCAGCTTTATGCATTCGACTTTTAAGATCACAGTAATTGAATATCCTACATAATTCACCATAAAGCTCGATCACGTTGATCAACAACCCAACATGTCTTGTCATAGAGTCATCTAACTGGTTTTTCCATAGCACTCTTTTGTGGTTTCGTTGCACCATGCTTCTTATGTAAAATAATGTTTATATGAATTAAACATTATGATAGCGAACTTTCAAATACCAGGCACACAGTTTAAAATTTCATTAAAAATTTCATAACCTTATCCATGACTAGAGAAGAAACTAGCAAATTAATGAATATGCTATTTTTATGTTGCCTATGAGATACAGGAAATTAATTTCATATGCAAGAATTACAAAGCTATGGCAATAAAACATGGATTTTTTTAGTTTGGGCTTCTTGTAAACTTAATAAATAGCTGTGATTTTTAAATAATGCGAAATATGAATTGTGATTTTAAAATACTGTTTTTATTTATAATAATCTAATCTATTGCTGTTATAATTGGATCAGGAGTGAGATTTTACTAACAGTTTATGAGTATTACTTTGCTCTTAAAAATATATATAAAAATATGTATGTATGTGAGTGTGTGAGAGGTGAGTTGGTTGAAATACTTAACATGTGAAAAGAAAGATAAATTCCATATAGTCATAGTCAGTGTTTTAGAAATAACGACTAGATCCACGTACTATTGATTTTTGGGCAAATAATCTCTGCAGTAACAACAATTCACAATCGTCACTTACGGTGCTTTATAATCAAGCCTGGGAAAGAAAAGTGGAATGTAAGGGAAATTTTTTTCGCATGGTTTTGCACATTAGCTAAAGATGATTAGGCAATCAGCATTATAAAGGTTCCGGAACATTTGGGTACTGATTTGGGGTTTTATATTTGAGTCATTCCAGGGTTTAAGATGAAATTTAACATCATCGCCACAAAGTGAGACATGCTTATGATATCTGCATCGGACACTCTCTTGGGAAAGATATGATGATTGATGATGATTAGTAACGACAATAAATGATGATGGATGATGTTAATTGACGATGATATTATGATGAAGACGATAGTTGATTATGTTAAGATAATATGATGATGTAGATTATGATGGAGATGATTGATGATATAATGATGGAGGTGATGAGAATGAAGATAATGTAGATAATGAGAAAGATATTATAATGATGGATGATGACGGATATGATGATGGAAATTGTATGATATGATGATGAATTTGATTGAGATGATGTTGAAGGATATGATGGAGATTGTGATGGATATAATGATGATGAAGATGATGGAGATGATATTGGATATAATGATGATGATTGTGATGATAATAAAGACGATGATAATGTTTATGATGATTGGTTGATCAGTCCGAAAACTATTTGGGATCCCCAGTCATCGCGGTGATTGCCACTGACTTCCGCAGCACTAAGAAAATCCAGTTCTGAGCTTGGCCAGAAATATCAAACCCGGACCGTTTGCTCGCCAGCCAGAATATCTAACCACTGTGAATCAAAAGGTCGGACTGGAAAAGAAATCGTTGGGCCAAGTATGGTAAATGTAAGCATAATATAACTTGGAAATAATGTTACACTACGCTTAAAACTCAGTTTGAATGTGATGCTATCTCAGGCGCAACAGATGGCAAATCGGCATAACCCCATGCAAATGACAGAAAACTTCATAAATCATTGTAAAATTACGTGAAAATTGACTATTTAAACATTTAAATATGCATCAATATGACTGCGGACCTAAAAGATTAATATAGGTTGCTACCGCACAACAAGGCACAACCGGTAACAAGGTGAAGTCAGGATCCCACATCAGTAAGGTTATAGTGGGTTTTAAAACATTTGATTACCACTTGGTAGTCAGATTGTCGCGACTAGCTTTTGGAGCCCTAAAGTAGCAGCTCAAAATGTATCTCGGACATGGTTATAAGAATGAAATATGAAGACGAGTTGGAATGAAAGTTTGATAAAGGAAAATGGTATGGTGGTATGGAATCAAGTATATGGTCCCGAAAAAAAAAACACACTGTAATCTGAATGAAAAAAAGAACACTCATGGGGGTGATCCACCACCCCAGTATTAGTCTAATATTTATTTATACATTTACTAAGCGCCGGCCAGCAGACGTAATCTCTAGTTACTAAAATTAAAAAAATAAAATATATAAAAACCAATACTTATTTGTAACATTTTACATGTTATACCTTACATCATTGTAAATGTATTTAATTTTTGCAGTTTTAAGTAATATTTAACCATATATAATTCTGAAAGTCTTATTTTCTAGTTCTGATCGTTCTGTCGTATCCTCTCTTTTTTACATATCAGGAGATGTTTAGCTATGTTCAAATGAACGTAGCTATGTTGGAACAGCATTCACATTGATATTTTTCGTATGAGTGAAGTTTAACGTTAAATTAAATAGCTGGTACCCCAACTGACCAGGGGCTGGTAATACTCTCGGTGGGCCTGTAGGCACAATTGAATGAAAATAAAATTAATCGCTCTTTTATAACGTCATAACTGTCAATCCTTTAATAATTGTCACCGTGCTCATCCATACAAATGCTCGAATAAAATGTCATAAAAGTGCAAAGTTCGGAGAATAACTCAACCATCCCCCTTTTTTTCTTCTTAAAATCTGTGACCTAATCAAACAAAGAGTATTTTGCTACTCTTAGTGCCATTTTTAAGTGTTGTCAATCACGCTATGAAAGCGGGCATACGGTTACTAGAATTACTTTCATTGTTTATTTATTAATTTTTCTGTAGTTTGATATATTTCTGTAGTGTAATATTTTTCTCCAGTATAATATTTTTCTCTAGTGTAATATTGTTATGTAGTGTAATATTTTTCTGTAGCATAATATTTTTCTGTAGTGTAATATTTTTCTGTAGTGCAATATTTTTCTGTAGTATAACATTTTTTCTGTAGGGTAATGTTTGCGAAGATTGTAAGTTTATGCAGGCTTTGTGAATGAATGTTTCAGATGAAGCTCTACAATCGCAATTTCTCATCGTGTGATCGTATAGAGTACATGGGTTGGGTGAACGAAGGTGTTCTCAGCAACAACCAACCGTGGCAAAGTTATAAGCCACGGTTCCTCACGCTGAAGGGCACGAGTGTGCTACTGTTCGATTTACCACCAGTAAGTGTGCATGTTCGTAGCACTTTATGGCACGTGCATATTAATATCTAAAAAAACCAGTCCTGAGTACATTGAATAATCCACCGTTCCGAGCTTATTCTTTTGTAAGAAAACAAATAAAATTATTAGGTGGATACCCTTATTTCCAGCAGTATTTTAAGCTGAGAAACCATAGGCAACACACACACACACACACACACACACAAAGCATGCTTATTAAAGAAAAACTAATGTGCCTAATGTTCAGTACCCCATTCCTTTAAAAGTATGTTGAAATATATTCTGTAAAAAAAACGTTATTTCATTTCAGCTTTTTATCAATAATATTTGTACAGTTTTTATATAAAATTTGTATTTAACAAACTATAAAACTAAAAGAAAAACAGTAATCATTAATTAATTTTACACATTAAAGTTGAAAATATAATATTTTAAAAAACTGGTGGTTTTAAGTTCACTATTGCTAATTAAATTTGGTTAAATGTGTTATTAAGGTAAAATTGTAGTACTGTTTTCCCAGAATTGAAATTAATTTAGAAATAAATTTTCTTCTATGATACATTTTCCCAAATTTACGTAGCATTATTCGATAACAAGTTCATGTCGAATAAAACTGTGGTCTTAATTACAGAATTTCAAGCCTTCATGGGAGTTCAATTAACTTAAAAGGGTTCATGTGTTTCTCAGATGTTTTATGTTGAAAACAAATAAAATCACTTTAAAAAAAAGAACTCACATATTTAAAAATTAATGCTGAGTTTGAACCTTGTTAGAACAGCATCGCATATATATATATATATATATATATATATATATATATATATATATATATATAATTCCGCAAACAATGATCACCATGTCTACAGTATAATAATTCCCAAGCACAAATAAACAATTTTAAGTGGAGGCAGTTGCAATGTGGCAATTATTCATTTAGAATATTATAGCAAGGGAAATATGTTTTTTTCTAACGTACGAAAGTTTCTGAAACTATCTTACTGGGATATTGTTTCTTCCATTAAAAAAGTGTACTTGGAGTACAATGTGTCACGCACGAAAAGATCAAAACTTTGGCCGGTCAACGTCTATAACAGGGTTCAAAGTCAACACCATATTCACTTAATCAACAGCTCACGTCTCAATCAAAAGTCAGTCTGGGGCGGTAGACTTGTTTCTGAAGAGGCTCAGGGTCATGTTTACTTCACCAGCAGCACCCGTCTCAAGACAAAAGTCATTCTGGGACTGTAGACTGGTTTCAGAGGAGCCTCAGTGTCATGTTTAATTCACTGGAAGCTCCCGTCTCAATCAAAAGTCAATCTGGACGGTAGACTTGTTTCAGAAGAGGCTCAGGGACATATTTTTTTCGCTCTCCCCAAGACTCTTTGTTTAGAAATTAGCTAAATATTTATCAAACTTTTGACCATACCCTATTTTTTTAATATTTTCACGCATGATTCTTATTAATAATCAGACTTATTCGTACATTCTGACCAGCTGATTTATACAACCAATCAATTTATTTTACTCAACTACTCGCTCCTTCGATCTTGAAAGCGAGTCGGGTTTATCATGCAGTAGCGTACTAACTCTTATTCTGATGATAATGGGTTTCCTCCTAACTAGACTGTACTGGAAGTGGTTTTGTTCGTAGTAAATTCCCTTCAAAACACCAAGTAAATTCCAGAGACGTTACTCAGGATATTTTTAAATTATAAACTATTTAAGTATTCTATGCTAATAATAAACATAACAATGTTTTATTCCTAAATGCTATGTTGTTGTTTTTGACGTGACAACGTCTCATAAATCGATGAACGCCGGCAGCACGCACGGAAAAGGATGACACATTGTCCCTTTACGTACATTGTCCAGTTACGCTGTGTCCCGTTACGCTCATTGCACGCTTGCGCCGCATCTATCTCTCTTCCACTCGATTGGAACAACCATCGATTTGACTGTTTCGAGGCACATTAAACTTGAAACACTCCCATTCGTTTCCTACTTTTCCTATCATCGTCCTATCCTTAACAGAATAACACAGATTGGAAGAAGTTAAATAGCAAACATGTATAAAAGTGATAGTTAAAATGATCTCTTCGTTAAAGTAATAAACATATTTGAATTAATGAGTGCAAATAAAAGTAAATTTATCAATTAAATTGTAGATTTCATTTCACTCCTTCTTTGTATCCATACAAAATAGTGATAATTCAATAAAAATGATTAAATTTTATTCAAAAAAGTATGCAATCATTTCATCAATGTTTTGTTATGACGTTGTCACGTTAAACTATCGTCCGTAAACCGACTTTACAGACCACCAATTTTTTTTTCAGTTGAACGTAATGGACTGGCTGCGAGGAAAGCTCGTGTTCAAAGTATACGAGACCATGTTCCGAGTGCTGAAGGAGTCCGAGAACGTGGACGAGAGGCAACATTGTTTCCTGATCCAGACGTCGGGGCACGAGTCGCGCTACCTGTCCGTGGAGACGCGGCAAGAGTTGCTCCGCATCGAGAACGCCTGGCATTGCTCGCTATGCAGCGCCGTCGTCAAACTTGGGGTGAACATCTTCAGTGTTGATGTTGCATCGCTTCACTGCACAGTGTTCAGCCAGTTTTTATCACCAAATCGATATAATCTGAGTTAAACCTGTCCAAACCTGGTACGGAATTCGTTGCATGTATTTTATTGGTCTTAACGTCTCAATAATGAGGACGTTAGAGACAGAAACACACACAATATATAAACTAAATAATAAATTACAAAAAAAATAATAAATATTGCAAGTGATAAATATAAAGTATAAAAAATAGATGTACCAGCCTGAAGACACTCAATTTGTTATCCTCAACCAAACATTAAAAACGTCATAGAAATGTAAAACATTGTTAATAACCTCAAGGATTAAGGGTAAGGCGAATAGTAAGAAATCAGAATGGCTGTCTGGGATTAGAACCCACGTCCTTCAGTGCATTACCACTACACATACTCATCTCTGTTCACAAATGTTTGTTGTAGAGTGTTTGATACACACAGCTTGACAGGAAACCATTATCCGTTTTCTGTTCTCTATCTCATATTTTCCAAGAAAAGAAATCCAGCATCAGTCCAGCCCGTATGCCATTTTTCAAGACATTTTGCGACTGAACACTGTTAAAAAAATTTCACTCTAAACAAAACAGATAACTGGTTACAAACTATCCAGGGATCTTCATTAATTTGCTTATAGTTTTGTAATTATGCGGGTACTGAGTTTACGTACTTGAGCATGAACTCACAAGAATCGTCTTGTAGTATTAGGCTACGGTTATAGTGGATAGAGATGAAGCTCAGATTTGTTCGTTGGAACATAGTGGTTTCAGCGCAGTCTAGCCACCTGCGAAGATGGAACTCGTAGACGATGCGCATTTTTTTTTTGAAGTCCGATAATAAAGTATTTATTAATGGGTAGTGAAAATACCGACTATGTTAACGGATTGTTGGCTGCAAGAGAAGAAAAAGGAGAGCATCAAATGCTCTTTCCAAGATCTTTTAAGTCAACCAATAAAGTTTTTTTTTCTTGTATATCCCACAGACACTTGTTTTCAAATAAAAGACTAATTTTTCTACATCCATTGTTAAGACCTATTGATTAACCTACAACAAATACGTGGACGTCACAACTAAATACGAAAAATCATACTGGTTTGAAAGAATAACTTGTTCTGACGTGTTCGTTACGTATCTGCAGAGCCGGTAGCAGGCAGTGTTAACACTTCCATTTCATTCGCGTTGTTTGATTATTCTGATGATATCGTCAGAACCTCTTTTCATCAGAACACGCATCCACTTTAACCGTAGCCTCAAAAAACCTTCAGAACCTTAAAAAATCTACATCAAAAACTTTTTTTCAACGTTTCTAAGGGTATACAGTTGTCTGAATCTACGAATAACTTCGCAAACGCTCTAAAATTTCTAATAGTGTGGTAAACATGGTATCTAATTCCTTCGACATTGCCTGGCAAATGTATGTTTATACTACCGGAGCAAATGGCCAATTATTCGGAATTGGCACGTAGTGTATCGAGCTCATGACGTGGCATACGAGGTATTGAGACTCATGATGGCTTTGGGTAGGATGAGGTAAAGATGTAACTGTATGAAGTACTTGGAAAAACAAAGAAGAGATACCCATTTTTATCTTTTATTTTACTTCCTTGATGCTAACTATAATTTATATTAATATCATAGCATTATTATCTAACATTTTAAATAAAAATTAAAAATATTTTTACAAAAATGCTTATCTCCTTCAAGAGTTGCACAAGTAAACTCAGTCCAGTATCTTTTTTTTTTTAATGATTTTTTGATTAACTTTAAGTTTTTTTACGCGTTTAGAGAACTTCAAGTTATTGACGATAATCGGGAATGTCAACCAGAGAAATATGTTTTTCTTATTTATGGTTTTTTATTTTGTAAACTACTTTGCATTTTTTAAAAATGGTTTTTGATTTATACCATAGAACTTAAATGACAATGTTATAACAAATTCGGATTTTAATTTTTTAAAGGAATAATAGATTAAAAGTATTCTATTGTAAATTGAGTGTGGAATTTCAAGGCCCAGTTTATAGAGATGGTTCAAGGAAAAAACTCTACGTCTTACAGGATCCCCACCTAAGGTTAAAATTCATGGTTATTTTCACTTCTGCACACCTCAGAGATTACTTCTTAGTTACTTCTCAGCCTATGGCTTTTGCAATGAAAATTACTTAAATGTGTCTTGAAAGTTTTCGTGAGCCGGTAGATATTGTAGAGGTATTTATTGACTTTTTCCCAACCCATTCGTTCCATCAATAATACTCCATTCTCATCCCATCGCTTATCGTCTCGAGTGACCTGGATGGTGATGTCATTCATTGATTCAAAAGTAGTTGTACTCTCATTTTGTTAAATTTGATTGTAAATGAGGAAACGGGACTGTTTGCCATGCATCACTATTAAGCACTAAATGTAAAATAATTGTGTGTATTTCAGAGTAAAACCTTCTCAGTGACATCAAGTGGAAAAAGTTCTGGCTTGACTCTGGATTGGAACATGGGGTTTGCGCTTCATGAAAATGAATCGAAAACATTAATATGGAAATACAAATTTTCTCAACTGAAAGGTTCTTCAGACGATGGAAAATGTAAACTGAAACTACATTTCCAGGATAGCGACACGAGAGACATTGAAACAAAGGTAACTAAAGTAACTTAACCTAATTTCTGTTATGAATAGTTTATCCTTTGTGTCACTTCTTGTGGAAACTTATCCAGGATAATGTGTACATTAATTCCAGCGCTAATCCATAGTTTTTTTGACTTGCGGAGGGAAGGGTTAAGGGGAATAGAAAGGTACAATATTTTGGGAATCCTGGAATCGAAGATCAAGGATAAAATCTGAACTACTCATCATATTTCTTTGCGGTTTGTTTTGCCAACTAGATAATTTAATTACGGAGGATTGTGTGTACAGCAGTGGCCACAATAATGCATAGTTTTTTAGAAAAAAAATTAAATAACTTTATGCAGAAATAAGGGGTATTATCCACAAAATTAAAAATTATACCAAAATGTAATTTTTATATTGTGTAATATAATATTATCTAGAACTCTATTATAATCAAAGTGAAAAACACTTGATCGCTGAATTTTAAAGGAATTTTAACCAATTAAAACCTGCCATGCAACATTTAGGTAAGGAAGGACACGCTTGTTGAGCAATTACGTAAAATTCTGTATTATAGAGCTCTAGATAATATTGTATTACACCATTCAAAAATTACATTTTTGTATAATTTATAATTTTGTGGCTAATACCCCTTATTTCTGCATAAAGTTATTTAATTTTTTTCTAAAAAACTATGCATTATTGTGGCCACTTCTGTACACACAACCCTCTGTAATTAAATTATCTAGTTGGCAAAACAAACCGCAAAGAAATATGATGAGTAGTTCAGATTTTATCCTTGATATTCGATTCCAGCATTCCCAAGATATTTTACCTTTCCATTCCCCTTAAGTCAAAACTTTTCAGGCGGGGCAAAATAATATCCAACAATTTTTTCAAGATCAAGTATCAGTCATTATTTATTGAACGATTGTTATAAAACTGTTATAATACATATAAAAAGTGAAAGTCATTTTCTTTAAATAATCCTAAACTTTTTTTGCCTTTCTTGAAATCTTAATTTTTTTTACTCAACCCTCACTTCCTTAACAACTCGTATTAGAACTACTGATGTCCAATATTTCACAAGTAATAAACAAGTCTATTAGCCCACTTTATTCAATAAATAAATATTTGTTTTAGAAAACTGTATTTTGAGGTCAGGGTTCCGGGTGTGTTGCGTGGTGCGGGTTTATGTCCGGCCGCCACTGGACTTCAGCGAACTTCAACCTTCAGAATTCCCCAAAACTGAATTAAAATTACCCTATTTTTTTCATAATTCTGGAACGGAATTTTCACCTGAGCTCGTTCAATTTTTACTTCTGTCCGCTGCACTTTTCTGCACAGCTGTATGAAGACGTACGACTGATTTGTATATGAATTTTTGGAGATGAATGGAACAGCGATCATTTTAATTGGCTGATAATATGTGTGACGTGTGGTAAAACGTTAGAATAGTTTCTCAAAAAACTCAACAGTCAATGTTTATATGGCCATGAATGTATTTCCTTTTGGAAACGCTGCTGTTACCGTTGGCTATATATTTATTTTGCAAATATCACCCCATACGTACTTTCATTTGGAAGAAACTTCGAGAACGATGAGAGTCTTCAAGCTTGCTGATGTTTGTTGAACTCCAGTTTTCTCTATCAGAGCGTCCTCTTGCCTGTTTCCTGCACGAACACAGATTGCACTTCACTATCAAGAAACTATAATGGATGCATGTAAAAAGGTTAAAGCACACATTTGAGAGGTTTTAAACGGCTTTTAAAAATATTGTCTAGGAACTAAACAAATAAATGGGTACATAAATACATACTGTTAATTTGTAGTATGCCGACCACAGTTGCGAAGGAATTGCGTGTCTCCTCGTCAAACTGTTGTGACAAACGTTCTAATCCCATCCTGGCATAACGTCTTTCACTGCGACATTGAGCAATCAAGATTGTGAACCAAGTGACAACAGTGCAATCATTTCTCAAGCGGGAGCTGTCAATGTGAAAGAGAAGGCGGGTAACCTGACGGGAAGCAGTCCTGAAGATAGTTGAAAATCTATGTTCCAAATCTTAGCAGAGAAAATAGATACTTTAACTGAACAAAGCTCGTTATCGAGGTTACATGCTTACACATCTCTGATCTCTGGCTCGCTCACATTTTTTGCCAAAAATATTGCTTTTTAAAAAATTAAATCAACAAGAGTTACCTAATTTTCCAATCTTAGTAGTTGTAATTTTCACCAGTAGATGTCGCATCGAGCCATGTCACAGTGATTAATCGAACTAAAAAAAATTCAAAAATTGCCTGCATTCAGCCTAGCATTAGTTTTAATGCAAATAATAATGCCTGCATGGCATATTCAATACAATACTAAAATTTCCACTATCGCATACTATAATTACAGTAAGATGAACAAAAAATATTGTGCAAACTGAAAAGCGAATCCAATATCCTCTCGTATCGCCTACTCTGAACGTGGAATTCAGAACTCCGATATTAACCACACACTAGCAGCAAATTCTGCCTTGTATCCATAATGTGAAAATACAGATTTTGCCTCCACCACAATCGACCTCTAAATCACCTTGGTGTCAAATTGCAATGCGAAGTGTCACTAGAGTGTATAAGTTAATTGTAAGACATTGATGTAGCTATGCTTTGTTAATTTATTGATTGATATTCGTTTTATATACATTAGTTCTTCATAATACAGAGTTTAAAAAAAACTAATTGAAATCAATACAAAATTTTTATAAATGTAGTGAGAATTATTTTACATTAAGTGTCAGTGGTGTAATCATTTCGTAAGTCAGCTCAAGCAAACTGCAAAGTAATGATTTCTTTTTTCATAGGAATTGGAAACACCAACTTTGCAGAACCTTTTGTTCTGCATGCATGCCTTCCTTACAGCCAAAGTTGCCTCCGTGGATCCAGCATTCTTAAGCTCAAAAACAAACTGAAGAACAAATTACCTCGAACGTTCTTGATACACGGTAAGTACTAGAAATTAGTTTTATAATTTTATGACCCTAGGAAACACTTAAATAGCATAAAAGCAACCAAAAGTTAACGTTTAAGTACCTATTTATATTGGTGTTTATTCTTAAAGTATTATTTAATACTTACGAATTTTTAGAGAAGTTGAATTTCATCCATTAAAGGCTTTGGCCTAAGGAACACAAGGATTATACTTATATTTAACTTTTGACATTTTACCGTAAAATTTCACATCAATGAAATATTATACATTAAAATTAATTAGGCAAATTAAGAAAAATGTGAGAACCTGATAGTGATTTTTACTTAAAATCCAAATTTTTTTTTAAGTTTTCTCTCGTAACTTGAAATAAATAAAAATTAATGATTTGTTTTCTTGTTTTCTCAAACTAATTCAAAGAAAGCCATCAATTATGTTGTTATATGTATGAGATTTCAATTAAACATATATGGCACTAGCCAGAGGTCCATGTTACAATCGTTGAAAAATTATAATTTGGTTTGAGTTAAAATTTATTAATTTAAATTTACTAAAAATGTTTTTAAAAAATACTATCAAAAAAACGAAATACATGTTTATGGTTTAGTTCTCTGTGAGAACAGACGGCCAAAATATTGAGCAAAATGAAAGACTCTGTATTATTTCCTAGTTATTTTCAAATAAATAATCACTCTCAAGTAGGAAACCTTCAAGGACTTTTTTCTGTATATAGACTGTATATAGACTCCGTACATACTACAGAATGTGAAACATTTTTAAGTCGATCATAATTGGCCTAGTTGACTGGCGAACAAATAAAAACACATGTACAAATTTTAATCTTTGTTTATGTAATCTTAAAGAGATATTTATGAATTAAAATTAATTTTCACTTACAACTATGTCAGGTATTGTTGCTATATATTTCCTCTGGCCATAAATAATGCTAAATTACTCCAAAGGAAAAGCCGATTCTGGGACACATGCAGGAGCCAGGAACCAAGAACCGGCCGCCATATTGGATCTGCCATTTTGGATTTGTGACATCAACGTTGCACTTTTTGTTACGGCTGCCATTTTGGATTTGTGACATAACTGGCACCATCTTGGATTAACTTGGCCCGGCCAACATCTTCGATGATTTTACCTTTCCAAATTTGAATTCTCAATATTCTACTGTTTTAAATTAATAAAAATTAATATGTAAAGTTATAGTTTAATCTATCTCATTTTGTAACAATTTGTTTATTAAAAAGTGTATATTCTAATGGTGTTCTGTAGACTCCCTCTCTTCTTCTTAAGGTGGTGAAATATCTTGCAGGAAGTGTGAAAGGCTCTGCAGTTCCATCCTGACAGAACCTTTTATATTATCTTGCATTCTACAGACTAATAATGTTAGTGAAATAACATAGGTGACAAAAATGTCATTATAAATGTAGTTTATAAAAAAATTCAATTTCGAGAGTCTCACCAATTACTTTGCTGTTAGCAATATAACTGAAAAACTTAAACTGACATTTAAAAGCATCTTTAAATAAAATACCCTATCTGTTCCCATTAAATAGTATCGCTGCTTACATTACTGAAAATAGTTATAACCCCTGAATGCTGCTTTCTAGATCACCTCAGAGGTAAACCTCATGGCATACAGCATTGGATGTTTTAACTAATTTTTTTTGAAACATCGCGAGTTACCCTGGAGGCTTATGTGTCCATGCTTAGCGGGGTGTCAGATGTGGTGAAGCCCAAGCTGTGTTTTTCCTCTCAAGCTGGAAATTACAACAATTCCCTAAATGAAAACAAGGTTGCAAATAAGCACACTGGGAATACACATACACTAGGTTGAATGGGAAAAATATATTTCGCCTAAACAAACTTCCCATCAGTAAATAATAAAGAACATATATATTACAGCAAAGATTGCGAGAAAATAGAAGGCCTTACCAGCACATAGTTAATAGCATGCAACACATATTAAAAATATTAGAATTTAATTTTTAATTTTTTTAATTTTTATGTATGAACAAGATTTTTAAGGACCTTAACATTTTTATCTCAATTGACTTGTTAAAATTTTTATTACAGTGTCAAAAATAATATTTATTTAAAAGGTTTAAAAACTTTTCTACTAATTTTAAGCACTTTCTTTATATCTTGAAATAACCGTAACTTGCCTAGTATTTTTTATTTGTAAAGGTCATATTTTTATTTTAGTTTGTTACATAGTATTAAGTTATGTTACATATAATATTTTCTTAAATCTAAAAGTTTTTTTCTAATTTTCTGAAGCGTGTCGTACTGCCCACGAATGCGTCATTTTATCCGAAGTTGCGGGTAATATGACTCAATATAGTAAGTCTAGTTTTTGTACATACGCTGCAGTACTAATGGTGAAATGCGTACAAGATTTATACATGAGTCATAACTATAATCTTGAGAGTGCACAACTGCAATAACAGCTCATTATGTCCTTATTTATCCTAATTGTAGGCTCCTATTCCAAGGTGTACCATATTCCCCCATTTCCTCTACTACATTTAAACGAACCCAGTTATTTTTGTTTTCTATGTGCGGTTATGCCATTTTTACAATGATATTCGATTCTTAGATCACTGCCTATTTCTAGGTATGAAAAGTTGTTTTGGTTGTGTGAGATTTTTATTGACATGGGTTATTTTTCGTCAATCATAATATTTAATATTTAATAGAAAATGTATAAAATTATATGATTGTACCTAACATTAATTTATGTCAAGTAAATAGCTTTAAAAATAATAATCTTATAATATATTTATTACATTTGTATGACAAATTTAATAGTATAGCTGTCTATATTACTTCAACTGGGGCATTACGTTCCTGTTTACAATTTTTCTTGGTTTGCTTCGAAAAGTAGTGAATGTCAAAATTAAGCTAGTGCTGGAAATGCATTAAAGGCATTTTATAAATAATTAATTTTAATTTTTGTGTATAATTTTTCTGAAAAAAAATTTTTTATATGTAAATAGAAAAAACTTTCAATTTTTTTTTTTTGGGGGGGGGGGGGGGGAGTTGGTTAAAAATCAAATAGCAGGAATGTTTGAGTAGGGTTTTTGCCTTTCTTAGTTGGTGAGTTACTTCCACATGAGTCTTGCCTGCAGAGAATGGACGAATTAGCAATCAACATTATAACTAAATATGTATTATTTATTTTTCTACAAGAATAATGAAGAATTAAATATTTCTAATGCCTTTCCATTTTATGTGTTTGTAATTTTTTTTCAGGTTATTTGCTGAAACTGCAGCTGATGTGCTGGTCTATTTGTCTTTTGGAACTTCAAGAAATTTGTCTCCATTCCCGCCACTGTTTGAAGATAACGAGATCAGTTCGTTGTTTTATTAAAGTAATAATTTATTTCTTGACGCACAAAGTTTTTAAGTAACCATCAGAATTTCATTAAATAAAATGTAATATTCGATGCACTATTGTTGTCATTGTTTTACGTTTTAATAAAACGATCAGTCCTGAATAACATTTGGTATTACTGAAAATAACGAATTTACAAACTTTTACTCTTTAACAAGCTATTTATCAAATTAACACTTTCTGTGTACATCGAGATAAATATTTAAAGCATAATACAATGACAATTATATAAGTACACTTTGTTGATTCAGAAACTATAATTACGTAAAACCACACAAAACGAATAACTGCGGACGTCGTAGATAACTATGTGCATACAACCTTTATACTTTAAATTTTAATATATATAATGTTGTTTTATCTTATGCATGTTTTTGAGATTTACTATTCGTATATTGCTTGTTATTTTTAACGAAGTGCGTCTGTGTTAATAGGATAGAATAGAAAAAAAATTCGTTACTCTAACCTACCACCATAGCAATATAATATTTGATATCGTTTATAAACATAGTAGATTTATAATGGATCCCACAAAGTGAAAGTGAATAAATTAAAACAGTTGATTTTAAATAATTGTTAGTTACGAATCAATGTAAAGTTTAATATATCATGTAAATAAAACGCTGTTGTTATATGTTAACTCATGGCAGTTTGAAACGAAGTTGCCAATCATTACTCTATAATTTTGTCTCTATTATGTTAAAATTTATAGTTTTTAACTACATGAGCCTTATTTATCATGTGTGAATCTCACCTTACCTTATTTCCTGTTGAGCGTCATTTCACATCATTCTTCTAACTATGTTGTAATCAACATTAAAGTATTTATTTTATTTTATTTCAAATACTTGCACATCAAGAAGTATATGTTACCTGTATTGAACACAACAAATGAAGTAATATTTGTTATCCGTATTTGAAACACCATGTAAGTTACCATAGAATTTGAGATATATTGTTACACAAATGTCATTAAAGAGATTATCATGATGTAGAAATTAAAATATGAAATAAAATATTTATTATTTTATGGGTGTTTATCATTTTATTTCGACGTAGCATTTCCTCCGTGTAAAATGTCAGTGCAGTAAAATCTATTCATAGACGAATTATAAATGAGTCTAAAACGTATTTAAAAATATGGTTTAAAGTGCTTCCCAATGCTGTTATGCGCTTTTGAAGTTGGAGTTTAACAACATTTAATTGTAATAATGGAGAGAGTATTTATGATGCAGCACAGAGCGTCTGGACAATTTTTCATTGAACAAATTTCCACAACCACCGCGAAACTTGTCACCGTAGAAAGATTATTCTTTGAAATATTTGGGGGTAAAAAAAGTCAGCATATCGCAGGCGAGACCACAGGCACCACTATAGGAACCCTGGCGCTGGACTTGTGTGTGTGTGTGTGTGTGTGTGTGCATACTACTCTTGTGTATCTGAGTGCGTTTCGTTTACTGTGTGTAAAGTTATGTGTTTATTGTTTTGAAAGAAGACGAATATGTATGGCTAATCAACCCTGCTAGTGTGGAACCTCTTTCAATGAAATTGTTTATGTTCTTAATAGTTTGGTATGATCTAAATAATCTATATTCATCTGTTGTACACAAAACCCTGGGGGAGGGGGAGGGGGTGTGGTTAGTTCACAAGTAGTTAAAGATTGACTAAATGTTTAGAATTCTTGCAGTTTAAAGTAAAAGGAAGTGTTAACGAAAAAAAACAATAATAAGTTAAACAAAAATTAAAGTTTTCACCGCCTTGTTAAGAAAAAGTGCAAGATCTACTAATGGAGAAAAAATCAGAAATTTCCTACATTGAAGACTAGAGTAGTGCATATTGGGGGCTCGTGCGGCTTGTTCCGTTTCGAAGTATTGGTACCAGTGTCCGCCATCTTGAATTGTGACGCTATTGAGACCATTTGAACGATCATTATCAAACATTTGACCTGGGCCTTAAACTTGAACATCTAAATTTTCCCAAACTCAATATATGCCAAAATTCACCAATATGACTAAATATTTCCCGTTTTTAGGCAAACGCTTTTACCAAATAATATCAAAAAAAAATCTGAAAAATAAAAAAAAAATCCCTTTTCAACAGAACACTTCCGTTTAGGGGGAAAATTTCCAATTTTATTCCCTAAAAATTGTCGGAGGCTTGAAATGTCACTAAAGCAGCTTAAATTCCCCTTCTACCAGGCGCTAGTAAGCCGCTGGGGACATTTGCAGGCATCTTTACCTTGATACTAGCCGTCATCTTGGATTTTGACTTCACAGTCGCCATTTTGAATTATATAACTTTCCAACTTCTTGGATTCCGCCATATTGTTTTCTAGAACTATCAGCCACTTTGAATTATGACGTCACATCCGTCATATTGAAAATCAGTAATTACTATCCAAAAAATTCGGAAAATATTTTTAACTTTTTTCAAGCTTATTAATTAAAATATTATAAACATCACATACATTATGGATCTTTGCTTCCTCGCTTTGATTCCCATTAAGGTCATTTGATTAAAAATGGCAACAGGACCTTCCCCCATTGTGGCAATGGCAGACTGACCTATTTCCCCTGTTGGCAAGTAATATATAATTCGCCAACCAGACATCGTAGCAGCCATCTTGGATTCGCTCTCTTGGATTATCTTTCCATCTGCTAGAATGCAGTACCACTAAAGTGCATTAGTGTCAATCACTAGAATGTCATCTGTAGTAACATCTGCAATTTTGTCGGCCATCTTGGCCATCATATTAAAGATCTGTAGTCAATAACTTAAAATTTCGGGAAAAATTCCAAAAATAATATTTTAAAAATTACCTATTAATATATTGATTGATGAGATCCATTTTTGTCGGTTCGATCTTGGACTAGGGCCAGAAAAAAATACTTTGGCTCAAAATAAATGATTTATAATTGATTTATATAAAATCACTTTAATTTAATGTACCTATCACCTTAAGAGTCCAGAAACCAGGTGCAAGATACAAAACTAATATTTTACAAATAGTATTTTGTATGTATCTACCACTCTACTACATGAACACTTGAAAGGTTAGCAATCTAATAGACACTGTATTCAACTGACTAATTATTAGCTTCAATCGGTTTACAGAAAACATCGGCCAGACAGATCCTTTCCCCACATACTATTTTTTTTCTGACAGAGTTTCTTGATAGTATGTTTAACAGAGTGCTTCACTTCGTCAGATTATAAATGGAAGTATTCACTGTCTTTAAAGCGCACTGCTTCATTTCGTTCTCAAACAGATATTGTTTATCAAAATTCGCAGTCCAAACATAAGTTATATTTTAAAGATACATGAGTGTCTACTTCATCAGTAAGCCGATTGATTATGTGCTACTTGATATTGCCAAAAATGGCACAAATGTATTTTCATGCACCAAATTTATTTAAATGATATTTTTCTTTTAATATTCCACAAACTGAAATTTTGCCAAGAGGAATACATTTAAATTTTCCTTTAATGCATCAAGACCTTAAAGTCTTAGGTTTAAATCCATGTTCAGGCGGCAACGCAATCTGTTGGTGCACATCTGTTTTGCTACTAGAGCTTTTATGCATAAGAGTCTCCCAACTAAACTGAGAATTTTAAATGTCCGCAGATAGTTCCACAGTAGGCAAACGAACATCATCTTTGCAGTTTTTCGTATTACAGCAAAACTTCATACTAGAAGAATTCTTCGGACATATACTATTCTTGTGTCTTCGAGCATCATAAGAAAATGCGAACGACATATAAAAGTAGTTACAAAGATGTATATTCCATTACGACGAACATTTCAGGTCCGAGCCAGAAGCTGATGTTACTGCTGTTGTCCTAATTCCAGGAGTACTCTTAAGCACAACGTTGCAACGCTGTAGTAGTGAAACCTATACATTTGCCACGCAGAATGAACTTTGCATGACTTCAAGTGTATTTCAACTTATCATTTCTTACAGTCAAACTGTTTGCAAGGTGGATTCTTAGCACATTCTCTCTTCTCATGTCGACGAGAATTACTGTTTTTCGAGAACATATTTCCACAGTGGTGGCATCGATTCCTTGGTAGACGCTGCTGTTCCTACACTTGTCATCGTCGATAGGCTCACCATAGCAAAACTAGGTAATGATGCAGGCGATATGTATGTTTCCTTAGATGACGGCATTGCATGCATTTAAGCCACGTCTAGCGTTTTCGGTGACGGTGCCCTTTCCATCGGGATTTCCGCGGTCGTAGACAGCGCAACCATCGAGATCGTCGTTGACGATGGTACATGTTTCATTGGAATCTGCGCTGTCATCGTTGACGTCGCTAACATCAGGTTCTCCGCTAACATTGGTACATCTTTCATTGAAGTCAAAAATGGAAACGTACAAATACAAACGAAATCCCAGGATACTTCGAATAGAGAATCTTTCTTCTCCCTAACAAAGCCACAAGCGAACTGGGGATACTGCCATCTAGTCCCATCTAATATACTAGCACAGACAAATACGATACATATGTCAATACATCAACCATTTCCATTATTACATTAACCAAAATATGGACCAGTTTATTTGTCAGAAATATAGTTTGACCAAATATATTCGTATGCTGCTCCATACGACTACAATTGTAGCCAAGCTACATTATTCCTAATAACAGGTTTTAACAGATTCATACAGAAGACTTTATAAGTCATTCATCGTCTGTCACTCTCATGTCTTAGTTTACAAAATAAAGCCCATGTTTCTTTGGGGACAGATCAATTTTTGGCATTTTGAAAATCAAGTACATAGATGTTTTAACCTGTTAACCAATATGTTTTAATCTTTCCCTGGTAAGTAATCAATCTTGTCTACTACTGTCATCTTCATAACATGTTTGTTATTAATATTTTTTAATCTCTATAATCTTCATTATCACTATCATCAGCCCCATAGCCATAATAATCGTAAACATCCCAATGATCATAACCATGATTAAAATCATTTATATTTATTTGAATGTGTTGTTTTCATCATTTTGATCTCAGAGCCTCACCACAGTCTTTAAACTAGTCAGCTTCAGTTGATTATCTTTTGCTCTCAAGTTCATATAGTCGAATAAAATTTGGAGAAAATATATCTTCATTTCCCATGGAGATGGATCTTCCTTATTCCGGTTTATTTTTATTACCTTTAGAAGTTTTTAGTTTCTAATCATTAGTGAGACCTGGAATTATTTTTTTAGTATCAGTTATTATAATTTCACATGACCCCACAATTGTACGAACTAATTTTTTTAGTAATAATGAAGTATGCACTTCAGAATCTAATATGCACCAAGAGTCCTGTACACAAACATTTCTCTCCCTCTTGCGCAATGCTGCAGTGCTCATGTTCGAGCGATCTTGAAATCACCCGACAGTATAATTAACATTTCTAAACACATTTTATTCTCATGAGTGATATGAACTTTATAAATAAACAATCAAACACAAAACAAAGGTAAGCTTTTATTAGTCATGAGAAGAAAGCTGATACTTTGTACCTACACAATATGTATATTTTTTAATGGTTCTCATATTTGCTTTAATAATTTTTATTTTGCTTTAACGGTGGTAATGTGCGTTAAAAGCCAAAATTTCATTTGGTAATACATAAGTCATAAAACCTTAATGGTATCGAACAGAACCAAACCTCTTGTTACACCACTAGGTGCAAAACTCTTGCAAAGAGTCTGTCGCAACAGTAAGCACAACGGAGCAGACTGTGTCGCAAGGACAGCCAGTGACAGTTCCCAATGCAGGACAGTGCGCCACGAAACTGCAAGACTGCGGACTGTGCTCTCTCCTCGACGTTTAAAAACACAGGAGCAAGGGAGTAAGTGTGTGCTTACTGCGATGCACAATGGGCCAATTAAAATCCCATTAATCATAGTTAGTGCCCCACCTGTCACTTATCATTCAAGAAGCCATTAAAGTAGCATGTGCCGCTCCCTTAAGTGTATCCAATTAAGTGTCCACCCCGTCCCTCTATCACTCGCCAAGTGTGTTCCCCCTTCCACCGTTAGTTAATTTCAATTACTGGTGTGTATGACTCACCCCACTCACCCCGATGGGTCATCGAGGCTGTGGCATCTCTCGCACCCCTCCCCCTTCTTTTTTAAGACTGACAGGAGGACATCTCCCCCTCACCCCTGAGTATATTGCTTTTGTCTCACTAAGAATTGATTGTCCTTGTCTCTCACTCTCTCGCCAGAGTGGACGAGTATTGATTTTTTGTGATTATTGGAGGGTGTCCATGTTGTTTCTGGAGCTTGCTGCTGGGCGGCGTCGATGACGCTACTGACATCACAGGTATTTCCAATAGTTACTGTTGGAGAGCACTGCAGTCGCAGCGCTGTATTGATTTTTATACATTTACTAAAGTGTTTACAGTGCGATTTGAACCACAAGTTTTCGAAGATGTTTTAAGTAATGGGGATGGATGCTGGTGGCCATTTTAGCTGATATCAACGATATTAGCATCTTTGGATGCCATCTTGGGCCAACTTCTAAGATATGCATGAAGGATGGCTGATGTCTTGGAACGAGTTTAAGTAAGACACATGTCAGTAGCGAGAGGAATTATGGTGGCCATCTTGACTGGTGTCTTGATCAAATTGTTGGTCAACATATCGTGTTGGCCAACGTCGAAGACATTTTATGAATAGTGTGGAAGGCCAACTTGCAGATAGCTGAAAAAAACTGTCGTAGATTAAATAAAAAAATGTGCTATCAGCTTTCATGGCTGTTGTAGACTGCAGATCTCAGTGTCCAATGTGTGTAAACCAATCCTCAAAACTGTTTTGTGTTTATTCTTAAACGTTGCTTTTAGCCTGAAAAAAAAGGTTTATGGTGAAATAAAAACACCTAAATATGTACATGTTCTAAAAAAGGTTTATGTGTACTATTTCTTCTTTTTTTGGGACTCATATCACAAATATAAACACAATTACCACACCAGAAAAATATTATTTTTAGCTAGGGTAGGGTGGGGCTATTTGGGTCGTGGGGCTATTTGAGTCGAAATAAGACTTTCGGCTACTGCGCAATAACTCCGCGCATCATTGGCACGGACTGGACTTCAGAAGCGAGAAGAAGGTTGTGCTGAGCAGACGGACATGTTGTGTGCGGATGTTATGTGATATTTTGTGTACGGACGGGCGGCGAACGGCGCAAGGTAATCACCTCAGTGTCTTGAAATATTAAACTCTAACTTTAATACCCGGGGAAATAGTGATATCCAAGTGTAACATGAAACTTTATCGTAAGTGTTATATTTCAAACGAAAGAAGAAGCATTTGTGAGTTTCTTAGTATATTCACAGCAAGAATTATTTTTAATGAATTGAATATTTTGCTAATTTTGTGATTTAAAGTAATTGGGGCTATTTGAGTAGTTTTTCTGGGGCTATTTGGGTCAACAATGGGGCTATTTGGGTCAACACAAAAGTGATTATTGTGATACCAAGGATATATTTATTAAATGTAAATATGGTTTTTGCTAATATTTATTATATTACATTACATTTATATGAAAAAGTTTTGTTGCACACCATATTATGTAATTTTATCTCACTTTTTTTCAGATGGTTCGCACTTACAAAAGGACTCGTGCATATTTAAAGTGGACAAGTGAGCAGCTTAATTTAGCATCCAAAGCTGTCTTGGAGTGCTGTTTAAGCGTGAGAGCGGAAGCAAGAGTATAACGAGCACATGCCATCAGGAACGGTAGTTAAAATGTCGGAGTCTGGGTACATAAACGAGGAAATATTTCTCTTTTGGTTAAAATATTTTAATGTTTTTAGGGTTCCCGGAAAATGTCTTCTCGTACTGGATAGACATTCTTCTCACTGCTCCCTCGAATGCTTAGAGTTTTGTGAACAAAATGACATTGAACTTCTTTGTCTGCTCCCACACACAACTCATGTTCTTCAACCCATGGACAGAACTGTGTTTAAGACTCTCAAAACATACTATCATGCTGAAGCCACGCAGTATATCCATAGCCAACCAGGTGGAAAACTCAGCAAGTTCAATTTTGGGGAACTGTTCCAAAAGGCCTGGATCAAAACTGCAACGCCAGTTCTTGCAGAAAAAGGTTTTCAATGTACAGGAATACATCCATACAATCCTGAAATAGTCCCTGAAGATAAATTTTTACCATCGACACTATTCTACACACAGCAAGAACCACCTGGGCTAGAGAGCTCTATTCCATCGACTCCACTTTCTGGAGAATCTGCTTCTACGCAAAAAGATCGTGATTCCTCCGAGATATCTACTGCAACTTTAACCACGAAGCAGTTGTCTTCAAAGTCTCCAGATTTTTCACAGATTCTCTCAACGCCAGTTAAAACAAATAGTAACAAAAAAACAAGGAAGCAGAAAACAAAAATCTCGACTTTTGACATCAAAAGATAATATTTATGTCTGTTGAGCAAAGAGGTAAATAAAACTATTGAAAGGACAACCATGCAAGAAACTAAAGAAAAATTCCAGTGCAAGAAGTGTTCACTGTCCAGCTGAAGATTTACGTGAAATATCTACAAATTCATCTTCTGAGGATGATCCAAACGAAGTATCAATGCACTGCGAAGGAACTGATAACACACCGTGTAGTTTTTGTAGCCTACGTTATAACTACTTGGAATCGCTGAAGAAAGGTGACTGGATAGCTTGTCAGCAATGTGCTCGCTCGTATCATGAAGTTTGTGTTGGAGCTGTCGGTCAGAAAATGTTTGTTTGTGGGAAATGCATTTAATGCCTATGGAAACTCGTGTTTCTGTTTACTTTTTAAACATGGTCTTAGTGGACATTTTATTTATTAGAAAACATTTGTACGCGAAATATTGCCTAAATGGACTTGCACATGACTTCGAAGCACAATTTATGTTATTTAACAGCTCATTTACTCCAGAATTAAATATAATTTTAACGACTCAAATAGCCCCTTGCGAAACCCAAATAGCCCCACATATTCTATTATTGACATATTTTACAATGGGTTTGACTTTTATTTCTGTAGTATGCATTTTGATAGATACGACTTCTATAACTGAGATACATGTAATTCAATAAGTGCAATTACAATGTTTAACAAAAATAAATTTTTAAAATCGATTTAAGATGTAAAATTTTTGATTTTAATGTTAGGGTACTCAAATAGCCCCATCCTACCCTATATAAATAATAGATAGATTATCAGTCTATCTTCGCCTTATTTACATGTATCTTCTGCTGACCGTGGGGGGGGGGGAGGGAGGAGCGCTATTGTTTTCCTGCAACCCTCTCGGGAGACAGTAGCTGTTTTCTTTCCTGGGAGATGCGGCAATTCTTTGCTGCTCCAGCATCTTGAGGGGGAGACTTCAACAAACTCAGGAAAATGAAGCCCTCTATTCACTTTAGATTTTGAAGTGTGGAGGAGAGAAAGGATGGGAGCTGATAAAGGGAGTCTCTCTCTCTCTCTCTCACGCACACAAATATCTTAGCTTGGGTGGAGCCAACTTCAATCCCCGGAGGGAACAGCCACAGTGGTAGCAGTGGCGATGGCAGGCGACACATAGGCAGTAGCAGTAGAGGAGGTGGTGGCTGGTGACCCAGCAGTGATGCAGATGGCTTGTCGAGTGGAGCAGTGGTACCCATATGTTTCGCTGTGATTTTTTAGACGTTTCACGTCAAAATGATATGACAATTACCAGTCGGGATTTGAACCTATGTTCTCTGGAATACGAATATAGTGTCTTACGACTCGGTCCATAAACTTCGATAGTGTATCTTTCTCATCTTCAGATTGCCTTGTAGTGATTCCTTATGCTACAGGCGTGAGTGTACGATTATTGCATAACAGTATAAATACATAGTTTCAGACTATAGTACTCCATGTAGGCTATCATCACATGTCTTGAAAAATTATTGACATCTATAATTATAAGTACAACTATCAAAAATTATGGTCTCCTAAATTTTAATTCACGTCTTTTGAGTATATCGTGTACTAGTGCGTGTAACTACATGTGATTTTGTTTACACATTTACCATGGGTGTAGACAGTATTGTGGAATGGGAGGGCAGAAGCCAGTCCCTCCTCCGGAAACTCTTTTACAAAGATAATGTTTGAAAATACATTTTTAGGTTAGTTGACGATCCCTTAAGTACTTTTTTGAATTCCTCCAAATGTAATTATTGTAAAATAAAATTCTTGGTCTAAATAAATCTGGCAACCCTACTTTCCCCCGTTTTTTCCACGCTCTTGACACTTATTGTTACATAAACAGTTCCTCTTTTGAATAAGCTTCTCTGCACTAATACCTGTGCCTTGTTAACAGAAGTGTAAACAAATATACACATAAAACAAACAAAGCACAAACCTGTTTAAAGAAAGTCAGTATCTATGTGAATATCAACAAATTCTGTATAGTTAATTAAATAAAATTTCCACTGACAAACAACATTTTAAATAATAGGTAAATTAATTCAAGATGTAGTTTCGGACAAACGCCATTACTAATTAAACTGTATGTCATGACAAACATCAGTCTGTTTGTGCCTTAAGATCTCTTTCCCGAAAGTCGCAACTGTTCTCTTAGGAATCATATACTGTGTTAGTCTGCGCTATCATCGTTGTGGTTTTCAAAATATCTGTTTTTTCGCTCAACTGTTGTTTACGGTGTTCGTCTGTGATGTCGTCACTGTTTCTTCACATCGCTGGGTTCACCTGTGCGTCTCTGTATAGCCGTTGTTTTTCCAATTTTTATCTGTTAATTTATTTGTTAATTGATTTATTCTGTTTGCCGTTGTGCACCGTAAATTTTCTTTGTAAATGGAACCGAAATATTCATGTACATTTACATGAAAATAACTGTGTTGCCCCAGTACCTCCAATATTTAGTTATTTGCAAACAGTTGTTTGAATAGCTTTCCAGAGATTAGCTGTGCATGTTAAGCACGGTAAAACAAAAGAAAGCCAAAAGTAATATGAAAAAGATAACTTTTCTGTGGCTTTAAAACCAAATAAATAAAATGTTTATATGTTAACTTCATGCTTGCAAGCACACGCATATTTTAACTAAACATACTCTTTTAATATCTAACATTTATTTCAAAATAACTTTACCATCGACAGTGCAAGCTCTTACTTATGTTTTTACTAGTCTATATTTCTATATAATTATTGTATAGCGGGATTGTAAGTTTGTTTGCAGGAAATCAACTAAAAAATTGCCAGACTAGTTATACAAATTATATTTCACTGTTATGATTTTACATAATTCATGCTGAACGAGCAACATAACAATACATAAATTTGTTCGTTACCGATGTTAGATGTTACTGCACGTGATAATGACACACGAAACTACAGTAAACTCGTGGAATAACATCATGTCAGTGTTAAGAAGACTGCAAGTATCCGCTCTACCACTCTGGTTCTGGGGTAGAGCGCCTGCCTTGTGACTTGTAGGACCCGGGTTCGCGCCCCGGCTCCTCCAAGGCGGATTGCCCAGACAAAATGGTGGCATTTTCTCTGGTAGGAATACAATCCCTTGTAACAAGTCAGGCTACCAAAGAAACGGTGGGTGGAACAGAAAAAAACCTTCCAGGTGGCTTCCATATGGGGAGCCCGTTTCTTTTCTTGGGCTCCCCATGCGGTGGCCATTCCGGGGGTTTCTCCGGGGGAACGGAGTTTTGAAAAAAAAAATTTTTGTAGTTTTGTAGCGTTTTAGTTTTTAATAACTGTAGCATTATCATTCCAACATGTTATAAATGAAGCTCAAACAAACATTTAAAACATTTTAAAAAATTTGCTTTTGTGCATCAGTCAGTGAGTGGCTGTGTGTTCAACCATTTATCGGTATATTTTCTTGAAGTATTATTGACGGTTAAATTCTAGTCAGAAACCTTTGTTTTGTAGTATTTTAGCAGTTCTTGACGAAAAAATATTTATAGGCACATGAATTTTATTCCTAGAAATATTATTTCTATAAAACCACATAGTTTTCAATCAGGAATATCGTCTTTAACACGCGCTTTTATATATATATATATATACATACATACATATATATATACATACATATGTGTGTGTGTGTGTGTGTGTGTACCAGTATAAATCCAGATGTAAATAAAATATTATATTTATTTCAACATCTTATGATTAAAAAATTGTCAATTTTAGGCCTCGTCAAGCAATATGTGTTATATATGTTTTAATTATCTTACAAATATACCCTTTGCAGTGCAAATACAATTTCATGGTATTAGGTGTTCCGCAAAGTATTAGTTTATCTCAACTACTATTTAATATTTATTTATTATTCCAACTGTAATCAGAATTGATCAAGAAAATATTCTGATGAAAAAAAATAATATAATTGGGAAATATGTTTGTGAAACTATTCAGCAAGACATTTCAGCTGTCCGGATCTGATTTTCAAGTTAACAAACGTCTCTGAATTACGATAGCATTTATTGTATAACCTTTACTCAAAAAACTAATTTAATTAATCAGAATTATCACATAGTAAGTAAAGACATTAAACGTGGTGTCCTCTTGTAATACCTTCGAGTTATATTGGATGCCAAGCTTTTTTTTTTTCACTAACATGTACCTTAGATAATACTATTAGCAACACATGAAGATCTTTATGTCTTATTAAATTTAAGACTTTCTCTGCATCAATGGATTTTAATTGGAAAAGAATTGAACGTATGCAGAAAGAGTTCTTAAATTAATATTTAAAAATTCAGGCATTTAAATTATTTTGAATATGCTACATTCCTATATAACCTATTTCCATTTTCTATTTATTAGACGTTCGATCAGTGATGCACTTTTTTTATAAACATTTTATTACCATGTTTGTTGGTTCAGAAATAATGACTCGGTTTGGATTAAGAATTCCAACTTGCAATAAATTACAGAATTAGTGACACTTTTAAAACCATTAGTAACTATAAAATGTGTAAAAAATTATAGCTCCTTTTGAATAATCTACAAATATTCATTGGTAAAACTTTTGTAATCTACATATTTATTTTGTATACACCATTTTAGTTTCGGTTTAAGATTTTTGTGAAAACCAAATTAACCAATTGGTTAACTGAACTTTATCAATCTTTATCTATCTGTGTCGCATTGATGTGTATCAGTGTATATATGGTGTTAATGTGTTTTTGTTGTTATTTTATGACATAATTCGTTTATAGGTGCTGTAAGGCACAAAAACTGGATTTCAATTAGATCTGACTGTTTTAATGAAGCAGGATAATATGCTACACATAGTAATATTTTTATTTTCTAATATAAAAAATACTTAAATTTCAGCAGAGTTTGTGACTGCAAGCCTGTGCAAAGCCCATCAACATTCGAAATGTACGAGCCTATGTCTCCCCTAGAGCGCCTGTGCTGCTTGCCCTGTGCCTACACTACACAAAAATATTTCCCTCGCATCTTAAAATCACATTTTGTAAAATTTAAATAATTTATTATAAACATTACAAACCTTAACATCTAAGTTTTCTTTTTGTTTTCAGTCACAGAAAACATTACATAAGAAAATCCTTGAATATTTGCGTTGGATTTGCACTCATTAAATAATGATCTACAATTACTTCAATTATTCCAGTGTGCAAAAATATAAATTCTATGAAGCTAGTTACATTACAATTTTACGAGTAAGGCCGTTTTTCTCATTCCGTAGAATATATAAGAAATTTTGGCAGAATGAAATACTAGGTACCACATGTATTTTTTTTTTATTCGTCGTAATAAGAATAAAGTGTTAACTATATAACATTTTTGTAAACATTTCTTTCTTCACGTCCGCGATCTGGTTACGATTTGTTATTGCAACTATCACCGTCTGAAGCGCTATCTGTACGCTTTAAAGTTAACCTGAGAAACAGCTAGAGGGTTGACAGCGCTACCTACCGAGTATTCTATACACTACTTCGAGGACAATGCTGCTGTACTCTTCCATGTAGGGTGTAAGAAAATAATAATTCCGTCTCGTCCTTTTGACTTATGGCAGATTTCTGTTATGGTACTTTTCCGCCTTTTTCGAAGAGGCGAGGCGGAATTCTGCCATTATGGTAGTCTTCCGATATGGTAGTTTAGCCTCCTCATTCCCGAATTTTGTTTTGAAGACAACCATTTTACTACGGTATATAAATGCCTCGATAAGACGACTATCGTGCGTAGTACATCGCTTCGAAAACATTTAAATACAGTAACGACAACTAATTACTAGAGACCGGAAAAATTCGCGAATTCATTTCGCGATAGGCTAAAATAAAAATCGTTATACCTCAGTGCTGCCTCTGCTATTGGTTGACAACTCACCTGGATGACTCTGGGCCAATGAGAAACACCCAACCAAAGCTTTATCGAATCACAGGCTGCTACGCTGGAACGTCTCACAAGACAGCAGCCAATGAGTGGGTGGCATTTGACCGAGTGTACGTAGAACTATGGAGTTCATCCTACAGGTCATTGAACCCGCGAAGTTTTCCAGTCCCTACTAATTACTGACTGTGGTTATTGGCTGAGGTCGGTGAGAGGTGTCGTCCCGCTCTTGGGCCAATGAGAATGTGGTCACCGTACTGCTGCACCCTCACAATTTGCCATGACTAGAGACCCGTGAATTTCGCGGATTCAATGACCTCCAGGATAGACTCCAATATCCTCTACACACTCGGGCAAATGCCAACTGTTCATTGGCTGTTGACTTGTGAGTCGTCTCGACTGGGTGGCCTGTGATTCGACATTTCTATGAGTGAGGGTCTCTAATTGGCCCTCAGTCCTCCAGATTAACAGAGAACCAATGACAGAAGCAGCACTAAGGTATAATTATTTGAATTTTAGCATAACACGAAATTAATCCGCGAAATTCACGGGTCTCTAGCCATGACTCTTAGAAAAAGCTACAGTGTTTTATGAAATACCTTGACATGAAATGAAATCGCGAAATACAGGTGTCCCTACTGATACCTAAGGCCATATTAAAAAATGAATAAATGAAACCCTATGGTTACGTAACTACATGATGCAGGCTCTTCAACAAGAACACCGCGATGATACTTATAACGCCCAATTGACGGTGTCTATTGCGTAAATTGGACGGACGCGGGCTGATGAGCTGTCCTTGGCCAGGGGGAGACGGGAGCGAGGAGAGTGGAAATGAAATTGAACCTGAGTGAGTTGCGAGGGTAATGGCGCGAGTGAACGGTGACGGCTGCTCGGCCGCCGGGCAGTGGGGAAGGTCACTGGTGCATTGGCACCCCCCTCCCTGCTCCCACTTCCCCCTCCACTTCTCTTGCAGTCGGCACGGTCCGGTCTCACGCGCGCATCGCGCTCGGCACGGTCCGGTCGCGTTCACGCCGATACAGCTGGTGTGGTGTCCCTTCAATCAGCGTTGCCAACCGTACGGTCCTGACAGTACATGTACGGTAATTTCACTGTGTGTAAGGACGTACGGTCCTGCCCTTGGATTGTACGCCATTATTTTGTACGGTCCAATCAACACAAGTAGTATGTGGTTTCTACCCAATAAAATATTTGACACAACTGTTATCTAACTAGTTTTGAAAATCTCAACATTTCATACATTTCTACGTAGGCCTATTATGGCTACCGTGCGGGGAATACGGCGCTTCGTAATTTTTTACCGAAGGGGAATGCCCGTTAAAAAAAAACTGCTGTTTCTTCCCAGCATGCAATCTGTTGTGACGTCACAAGTCGTTTAATTCATAACTGTGTTGGGTAAGAACAAGATTTTATTTCGTTTATTTCGTAATTCTATTTCATGGCAAAATTAAATCATGAAGTCATTATTGTGCAATAGTTTTCTTTAATATAATCGTAAAAAAAATTAATGTACGGACCTGGATTGGGAAATACGGTCCAAATGACATTTTCGTACGGACTTTTTTTTGCTGAAGGGTTGGCAATGCTGCTTTAGCTTCGAAATGCGCATTCAAGTCGTCTTCCGTCGTATCACGGGCGCGGTTTCTCCAAGACCCCACTCGGTTAACTTTTACACAGTTTCCCGGCATGGGTCGTTCGATCACATAACCTATATAATCCATTCAACATACGTATTTGAAATAACTGTTAAAAAAATTCACTGCCTTTAACCTGGCAATGAACGAGTGTTTTAACGGCCTGGCATACATCCTTTTAGGTTTGGTAGCACATCAGAGACCGCTTGTAAACATGTCAATTTGAATAATTTTGCGTCAGGTAAGTAATGAGTTGGTGAGTTGCTTGTTACATATTGTAGTTTGGCGGTGAGTACGAAATAATAGTAGCCGAAAAACAAAATAATAAAAATATCTGTAAGAAAATTTAAGTGTTTTCTGGTTTTATTTACGATTTTAAAATAACATTCAAGGTTATCGGAGTAATATTTACTACAAGGGAAAAAATTGCAGTCAATAGCAAAACAGAGGATAGGCACAAAGCTATTGTTATGACTTATGTGGGGAGAACTGGGTTCGTAAGTGATAGCCTAATTAGTTTTTTTCCCATAGTTTTATTAAATACTAATATTGATTTTAATAATAAATAATTGTTCATCAAAATGTCTGATCACAAATCACTAACACTTAAAAATGTTTATTCTCAAGTCACTCAATGTCTATCAAGTTCCGCAGTTCGCACTCCTCACTGCAGCTAGGCTCAACAGTGGTTCGCCCCTTACCTCGCGCCTGTCCACACACAGTCTCGCGCCACTCAGCCGCACTCTCGCGATCCAGTCGAACTCCGCGTCGCACCACTCTCGATTTGGGGGGGGGGGGGGGGGGGGGCTCTCTCACCCTCTTCGCCGATGTCGCACTTCCCTTCACTCGCGGAACTCTCGGAACTCTCGCGGCACTCACGCGGTATTCGCGTAACTCTCGCCGCTCTCCCACGGAGGCCGGCGTCGCTGCTTAAGTACTGGTGGGTTGTCTTTCCAGAACCTACGAGAGCGGCCATGACGAGTCACGTCATCCCGGGCCGACCCGACGCCCGAACAGTCTAGAAGGGCGGCGGCCCGCGGAATTCCCAAGGCCGCTCAGCGATAGATAACAGCGGAAGGGTGTGACGACGCGTGGGGAGCAGAGGGGTGTTGCGACGACCCTTGTAATCCGGCCAGGCACGCGTGGCATGTCTTACATCAGTGGATGGCACGTGACATGGCGCGAGACACGCCAATGGCCGTGCAGGGCCGCCAGCCAGCTCCAAACCTGGCATCGCGGTCTGGTCTCTCGAGTTCGTAACACTATTATGTGAAACGTCCATTATTGAGTCACAAGGGAGTAGGCAGATATATATAACCACCCTCACCCCTTACAAAATCCTACAAGATCTATCATTTCCAACAATAAAAGGAAATAATTTGAAAGCAAACAGCGGGTAAAGTAGTTTTATCCCCCCCCCCCCTACAGCGAAATAAAACTCTGCGTACTACACTCCTGTTCCTCTCTCTATCTCCACCACTCCTTGTTCTCTTTCCCCCTTTTATTACTACCACCACCCTCTCTATCTTTCTCTCTCTATCAACTCTCTCGTCTCAACCCCTCCCCCTCTCTCTTACAACACCCTCCCTCACTCCTAGAAACCCAAAATATGTACAATATATTTGGCGGGGAGTAATAAGTGTGCCTTTTATTTAGTTTTTATTAAATATACAAGACTCATTTATGCAGATTACCTCCAGTAAAAAACAAAAAGAAATATTTTCACAAAAACCATAATGTTTGAAATAAATACTGAAAAACATGTTGAAATCCGCCTCGTCCGTTCAGCTTAGACTGCCTGACCGCTTATCACTTGCAATCCAGTAGCTTCAGCAGGCAGTATAGCCCCTGAAACTGACGCCTAAAGTATAATTCCTCAGCAACCCTCAGTAGCAATGGGATATAAAGGAAAACTAGTCAGTGAACTTAGCTGCTGACAGTAAAAAGTAAAAAGGAATACAGTCGTTAGCGTGCGAAGATGATGTTTAGCTTTCAGCCTCAAACAATTAAAATTAGGACGATTCACAAAGACATGTATAACTGAGGCCGTGTTAAAATTGGTAATTTTTTTATACAAAATAGTCACGTGACCAAATATGGTCTACAAAATCTGTGACGTTTTAATTTGCGTTTTCTTACTTCAAATACTACACTAACCTCCTACAACAGAAAAATACAGAAGCAATATGTTGTTAGCATGAATATACGAAGAAAGCACTAAAGACATATACGTCCGCATGAGAACTGCGTGTTCAGTGTGTCTATTGCGTGTCCATTGCATGCCCATTGCGTGTCCATTGCGTGTCCATTGCGTGTCCTGTGTATGTATTGCGTGTCAATTGCTCGTCCTTTTTCTTTTGTTGAATGTATGCCGTTTCGTTAAATGTGCGTAGTCAAGTGTGCAGTCAAGTAATGATTGGCCGCGCGGTTCGGAGGATGGTCTAAACACCTAACATTGGAAATGGCCTGTTTAAAATGTTCGTCGAGTTTCATAGAAAAATACCACTTGGTTCGGAGACACTTGGCCAGTATGAAGATTCGTTTCTTATTTTTCGTGACGGTGTCTTTTTTTGTGGCATATGGCTTGGGTTCGACTCTGGTTCAAAATGTTTCGGGGCGCCAATGTTCCATTCGAAGGCTAGGGTTCTACTCTCGTTACATTTTTTGTAGTTAGAAGTCATGCCAGCGAGTACTTGACATGTACCGGGTTGTTTTTGCGTACAGCCGTGAATGGCTGGGAAGCGAGGCACCGAGCGAGCGGCCAGGTGAACTGCCACCCGACTCGTATTTTGAGTAGTCGTACGTGAATACTTTTAACTTCACATGTATTTTAAGATATTTATTTTGACGTGACGTCTAATAAATCGATGAACGCCAGCTGCACGCACGAAAAAGTGTCTCGTTACGCAAATTGTCCCGTTACGCTCATTGTACGCTTGCGCCGCATCTATCTCTCTTCCACTCGATTGGAACAACCATCGATTTGACTTTTTCGAGGCACATTAAACTTGAAACACTCCCATTCGTTTCCTACTTTTCCTTACATCGTCCTATCCTGAACAGAATAACACAGATTGAAAGAAGTTAAATAGCAAACATGTATAAAAGTTATAGTTAAAATAATCTCTTCGTTAAAGTAATAAACATATTTGAATTAATGAGTGCAAATAAAAGTAAATTTATCAATTAAATTGTAGATTTCATTTCACTCCTTCTTTGTATTCATACAAAATAGTGATAATTCAATAAAAATGATTCAATTTTATTCATAAAAGTATGTAATCATTTGATCAATGTTTTGTTATGACGTTGTCACGTTAAACTATCCTCCGTAAACCGACTTTACAGACAACCAATTTTTTTACATGAGGCAAGAAAAAAATACAAAGTTGGTAAGTGGGTAACGATCACAAGGTCCTTACCACATTCCTTTCTGTCCTGCTGTTTCATGTGATATTGATGTTTTTAGTTATTGTATCCCGGATCTTAGACTGTTTAATATATGATTAATAGATTTAAATAACTCTGTACTGCCTGGTATCGAAACGCGGACACGAATAAATAATTATTTCAACGGGCGATTTTTTTGATGATTTTTGGAATTTTTCCCGATTTTCTAGGTCAATGAATAAGAATTTCCAAGATGGCGGCCATATCGGCTTACTGGAGGCTGGTAGATGAGGAACTTAAGCTGATTTTAGGATTTTGATCATGATTTATTAAATAAATGGTTTTTACCTAGAATAACCATTTTTGCATCAGTCAAGTATCGAAGCAAGTGCTGTAATCGATCGAATCAATCAGTTAATTAATTTATGATTTTCCGAAGATTTTTAGAATTTTTTTCTAAATTTCTGGCTGACAAATTACAGATTTTCATACTGGCTGATGTAATATCTGCCTTCACATTAGTGGTGGGAGGTAAGTCTGCTGGTGGCTTCGTAGAGGAAGAATCCATCGCAATTTTAAATCTATTGCCGTAACCAGTTTTGAACCCAGTTGTTTTTATAAATTTTATCATTAAAATTTTTTAAAGTATTTTTTAAAGAATTGTAAAAATGTTCTTATTAACATCGTATAAAAATTATGGATTTTCAATATGGCGGACAAATTTCAAAATGGTGAAATTTCTTTTTATGAAAAAACTTTGTTAAGTAATTTTTTTATTAATTTTAAAATTTTTCTCTATTTTCTGATGAAAATTACGGATTATAAGATGGCAACCATAACAAAAAAAGCAACATTTCTAGGATCCAAGATGGCGGCCGTTACGAAAATTGCATTGTTAGAGAGTAGGGCTTTCAATTCCAAGATGACAGATAGTTCTAGAATTAAAAATGGCGAAATATTATAGAAACCAAGTTGCGGATCCAAAATGGTGGTAAACATAATGGCCGCTTGGGTCAAGGTCAAAGGTCAAGATCATCCCAGATGGCCACCGTGACGTCACAAATCCAAGATGGTGGGAGGACACGCAGCTCCGCACCCAGAAACACGTTTCCGGACAGACTATTATTTTCTACTTCGGGCAAATGACCCCACTGGTTTCTGGTAGTGATCAGCTGAAGATAGTTCAGACTCTGGCGCCTGGTCGCGGCGGGGCGGGGGTGAGAATGTTGCGACTATCCAAGATCGGGTGGGGAGTTCCCTCCATGGTTCCCACGGCAGTGTTGTCAGACGTACGACCTGGGTGGTATTTGTGTCATAACTCAGTGGTAAGTACCACTGTTCCATTGCAAGTTTCATGATACGCGAAAAAAAAAAATAATAATTAACGATATATATGTATGTATCTTACAAATAAAATAATTCAATACATCTACCCTCAACTTATTTTTGTTCTAACGCTATGATATTCAAACGTGTGTGTATATAGAAAAAATTACTATGCCCGTTTAGAGCCTCCCCCCCTGCCCGCCCTCCTCAACAAATGCGTTGCTCGAGGCATATGCTATATTTAAGATTTTTGTGCTTGCATTTGAATAATAGTATCTCTTATTAACGAATCGTAGGCCGTAAGACTTACCTATGCCAGAGTGTATATATATATTAACCTTTTCAATTGAAAAAATTACAGGTATTTTTCTTAGATACACTACAATATACTATGGAGATAAAAACAACATATGTTAAAATACATAACTATGTTTTGAGATTATAAATATTTTAATTCTTTATTTCAAAATATTAAATGCATTTTTAAAATTAATGATTATGTATGGTAAGTGTTAAGAGGCTTAAGCTAAAAGACACAAGTTTTTAAATTATAAATATATATTATTAATATATTTTTTAAAATTTAATCAATTTCAAGCATAATATTTTATGGTATGGGTAAAGGGGCTTATGTAAAAGGCATACTATGCAATAAGATTAAACCTTTATTTAAGTTTTATTTACAAAACTTGGTGTATAATAGCATATGATTTTATAAATGGTATGAATGAATGGGCAGAGGTTACAAAACTTACCTATGATGAAATATTAAATAGGTCTATATATATATATATATATATATATATATATATATATATAGAGAGAGAGAGAGAGAGAGAGAGAGAGAGAGAGAAAACATTTCAAATGTATTTTATAGACTATATTATCATATTCGGCACAAATGTAAGGGGCTTAGTTTAAATACATACATATGTCATAAGATTATAGTTTTATTGAAATTTAAAACATTTTAAAACTATTTAATAGCATATGTTATTATAGATATATGGTACGGAATATAGGGCCCTAGTCTAAATACAAACCTATGTCATAATATCATAGTTATTTAGAAAAAAGGTTTAATAATAAAATAAGTTCATATATATTATACGAATGAAAAAATACGTATGTTTAAGACATGACTTATTTATAAGATAATAATTTTAATAAATTTTATTAGGGATTTAGGTCGAAGGTCATAACTATGCCTTAATATTATATATTAATTTTTATTTAAAAATATTTTATTATTAACGGACTTTGAAGAATTTTATGATTATGTGATATTCATACTTTATGTATATGTACCTCTAAAATTATTATATTTTTCATGACGTTACGGTGGCCAAGTGGGTAAAGGCGTGTGTTTTACAACCTTACCGGTTACTTACGTACAGAGTCTGGCACATGGTGTTTAATGTGGACAGTTTACCTGGACCAAATTCTGAACACTTGGTATGGGAAAATTTTGCCTCCATATAAATGCAACATTATTTATTGTAGTTTTTTATTTAAATAATTATCATACAATTTTAGAGAATATTCTTAACACGATTCTCTGTTTTTTTTTTCAGTCATTAAATTTATTGATTATATTTACTTATTTTGCAAACACAAATTATTCAATATTAGAAAATTTTTTCCTCCAAACTCTTAGTACATAGGACATTTTAAATTTATAAAACAAAACTACTATAAACAAATGAACCTTAAATTATACACAGTTTTATTATGAGACAATTATAATTTGATGCATTATTGTGATTGAAATAACTAAATAACGAGGTTGGTGTCCCTAGCCAGACAGTGTATACATGTTCTTATTCACATGTGGTAAGTGCAACCTTTGTTGAAACATTTAGTGCATACAGACCTTATTAAATGGCAAACTGGGTCAAGGTCAAAGGTTTCCCTTGGAGACTTACTGGATGCTGGTGGATGGAGATTTAAAGCCTCTTTGGGGAGGTTTCAAACCGTCTGGGTTTTTTGATAATAAAAATGGAAATTTTCATTAAAATGGGAATTTTTACGTAGCTATAGGGTAATTTTTGGGCTTCATGAGTAATTCTGATGTGTTCTGAGGAGTACGGAGTAAAAAAATAATATTCTGGGTCAAGTTAAAGGTCATCTAAGATCGCGGCTGGCTCCCGGCTCCAACGCATGTTCCTACTACATGTAGGCACAATAATAGGCCTACGTAAATTTTCCCATACGCATGCAAGCAAAATAGCCTCCATAGTGACGTTACAAGATGTTAGACAGATACAGACATACTTGCTCTAGAGAACGCCATTACATTTGCACGATGTGTTGGATGTATATTTTCAAGACATTTTGCATCTTACTACACATTAATTTGCAACTTTTCAACGTGGCCAAATCGCACTGCTGTATCTTAAAACCTTTCATCTGACCTGGGGGCTTATTCTAAGTATATCGTTACATCCATCGAGTCATCTCGACATCGAGTTCACTCGATAGTGTTTCTAACGACAAAAAATATCGAGAGCAAGAAAAATGTATTCTAAGTATACTATCGTTACGACGACACAGACGCTCGGGTAAGTTCGGAGTTCTCGATACCCTCCCCTTCTTTACTGACACGAGAGTGGGCATGGCGTCAAAGTGGCAACAAAACGAAAGAAAAAGACATATTTTATTTAAGAAATTTTAATAAAATGATATGTGGGATTCACAAAGTATGTAATATTTACGTCAGAAGTGATATATTTTATGTTGAGTGTAATTTTTGCTAGTTAAAAGATAAATTGTAGTAATAAACACAGTATTACACAAAATATCGCGATAAAGAATTTAAGTTAGCAAATGTGGTGACAATTCAGGCGCGGAGGTGTTTATATTTTGTTTGTTGTTATAACCTTCACGGCTACACGACACGCGAAATGGATTCAAAAATTAAAGTAAGTTCACATAAAGGACGCATTTCAGAAAGACAGCAACAAATAATATTGGAGTTTTTTGAATCTCATCCAGAGCTACGAAATAAATTTTCGCCTATTTTCACCACAGCCAAGAAAAACCAACTCTGGGGCGAGCTTAGTGGTTTACTGAATTCGAATGGCTTGGGACCTGAGAAAACGACAGACGACTTGATAAAATTATTTATGAAATGTCTATTTAAATAATTAGGTAGGCTAAGTTTTGAAATATATTTATATGTGTTGTGGTTGGTATTTGATTGAAATGAAAGTCTAGTGATAACCTAATAAAGTGGTAACAGAGCCACCTATGTAAGTGTGGTTATGTTGTTCAACCATTGAACAACATAACCACACTTACATCGGTGTTCAACTATTGAACAACATAACTACACTTACATAGGTGGCTCTGTTACCACTTTATTAGGTTATCACTAGACTTTCATTTCAATCAAATACCAACCACAACACATATAAATATGACTTGATGTAAGTTTTTGGACATACGCCATTGCTAAGAACTTTTTCTGTTGAAGAAAAACTAATAAATAAAATAAATAAATAAAAATAAAAATAAAAATACTCAAAAAAATATACAAAAAACACACAAAATTAAGCAAACAATTGCTGTTGTCAACAAGGATATGAACACCACAAAATATTCCGAAACAGGAATATGGTCAGCAAACAAAAAAAAAAAAACAAAGAAAAATGTACTAAGAGAACGAAAAAATCCCCACAAATGATGACAACACAAAAATATTGAAACCCAAAATAATTCAGCACAACAGTTGAAGCGAGACAAAAAACATGACAAAACGAAAAAACAAACAAATACAATAGTTTTACCTAAACAGAAACAAGCGACGTTTCGGGAACTGCTATCTGCTCCCGTCCTCAGGCAGAGACGCACATGGCACGGAAACACAGGTGCGACTGAGAAGGGGCTGGAAAATGAGGGTATTTATCAGAGAAAGGGCTACATCTTGCTCAGCCCTTTCTCTGATAAATACCCTCATTTTCCAGCCCCTTCTCAGTCGCACCTGTGTTTCCGTGCCATGTGCGTCTCTGCCTGAGGACGGGAGCAGATAGCAGTTCCCGAAACGTCGCTTGTTTCTGTTTAGGTAAAACTATTGTATTTGTTTGTTTTTTCGTTTTGTCATGTTTTTTGTCTCGCTTCAACTGTTGTGCTGAATTATTTTGGGTTTCAATATTTTTGTGTTGTCATCATTTGTGGGGATTTTTTCGTTCTCTTAGTACATTTTTCTTTGTTTTTTCTTTGTTTGCTGACCATATTCCTGTTTCGGAATATTTTGTGGTGTTCATATCCTTGTTGACAACAGCAATTGTTTGCTTAATTTTGTGTGTTTTTTGTATATTTTTTTGAGTATTTTTATTTTTATTTTTATTTATTTATTTTATTTATTAGTTTTTCTTCAACAGAAAAAGTTCTTAGCAATGGCGTATGTCCAAAAACTTACATCAAGTCATGCACTCCCATTGCACAAATCTTTTAAAGATAACATATAAATATATTTCAAAACTAAGCCTACCTAATTATTTAAATAGACATTTCATAAATACCTTTATCCAGTTGTCTGTCGTTTTCTCAGGTCCCAAGCCATTCGAATTCAGTAAACCACTAAGCTCGCCCCAGAGTTGGTTTTTCTTGGCTGTGGTGAAAATAGGCGAAAATTTATTTCGTAGCTCTGGATGAGATTCAAAAATCTCCAATATGATTTGTTGCTGTCTTTCTGAAATGCGTCCTTTACGTGAACTTTGTGGTAGTTATAGAGGTGGATTAGGGGGAAAAAAGAGACACAAATATCTCTATAAATGTATTATCTTACTTAATGACATTTTTGTAATTATTTAAAATGGTGCTAATTACTAATTGTTAAATTATTTCTGGTATTTTGCAGTTTTAACTTTTTGCTAATATTGGTGCACAAAAATAAGGTAAAATCTGGAGAATGGATTAACTTTGCTTCATTAAAATTACTGTAAAATTTTGTGAGAAATTGATTAGGTTCTTTAGCTACATGAAATTATAAAATAGTGCAAATGGCTCACTATATGCTATAATGTACAGACCTTATCTTCTTAACTTAACCTACAAAATATGCATCACAGATATATGCAAAAATGTAATTTAGGGCTCCCCACCCCCACACACATGAAAAAAAAACTAACATACTATAAAACAATTTATTTGAACATTACAATTTGGTAAAAGCATAATAAAACTTAAGAAAATGTGTGGCCATAGAAGTTGAAACCATAGCTGTATCCGAATACATAGGGATGCGTCCTTAGCACACACATCCCTACATCCCTTAGCAAATGCAGCCACAATGTAGAGGACGCATTTCTAATGGATGGATAGTATCCGAATACTTTTACTGCTAGCACCACCTGTTGACTGTCAGTTGTACTAATGTTCACGCAGCCATTTTGTGTAGGGATATCTACGAATATTCAGCAAAACGTAAATAATAAATACCTACCAATTAAAAAATAATGTAACGTGTATGTTATACATGTTAGCGATCCAAATAAAATACATTTTATAAATTGTAAACTTTATAAATACTTATGAGTTTTAAATTATCCTTTAAGTTTAAATTCGTATTTTTATTATATTTATTAACGTCTTCATTTGTCTCTGTTTAAGTTATCACTTTCGCCTATAATGTTTTAAACAAATCTTATGCTGAAAATCTGAAGTAATATTATACACAAACAAAATAAAACCCGATTCCGAAGCTAATGGATGTAGGGACGCGTTAGTGGATGCGAGTGTCGCATCCCTAGAAATCTCGAATTAGTGGATGCGTGAAGGGATGCATCGGCATCCCTTGTGAGAATTCGGATTCAACACAAAGATGGCCGCGTCCACTACGATGCACTTTTAGTGGATCCCTTAGCTAAGGGATCCATTAGACCAGTATTCGGATACAGCCCATATTACAATATGTAATCAATAATTTATAATGTAATTAGTAAGCTAGTAAAATCTGTTATCTTTTAGACAAATACGGACCCACCCTTAAAAGTAGCATCAGTTTTGCGATCCCGGCTCATAATACGTTCTTCAGAATGGAAGTTCAGAGCTATCCTAACCTCAACTTACTTCATAAAAATCTGGCACACACAGTATCAACCTTTGATATGAAGGTACCTACATAATACTATATTTAAAAACTTATTTTCTACTGTGCATGAAGATTACATTTTATTGGAAAATGTATTCTTGCATTTTTTTTTTTTTTACAAACTCACGACTCAAGCGAAACATCCCCATAAAATCCTTTTCTTTAATTTCAAAGGGATTAGTTTTATTCCGAAGAAGTTTCCTTTCTTTGCGCATATCTACGCCTTCGTCTATTTCAACAGCTACATGTAACAAATACCGCCTCCACGCATCGCCCATTTTGACAGTAACGATGTATTTATTTGTTTCGATAGCTTCATACCCTCTCGTTACGAAACGATAGCTTGTAACGATTTTGTACATCGAGAATGACGTCACATAAAAACTTAGAATACGAACTTGTCGAAAACGAACGATAATCGATAGGTAACGACAAATTCCATCGAAACGATAAACTTAGAATAAGCCCCCTGACGCTCGTTAGTGTCACCCTCATTAGTTCCTTTAAAAAAAAAAATAATAATAATAATTTTAACACCAACCAGGCGAACTGCTTCAGAACGTTACTTGATTCCAGTAATGATAATCGACGAGAATGGGAGCGCGGAGCAGCTGGGAGTCGCGCCCGGTCTAATCGACCCTAGCTGGCAGCGTGCAGCGTGCTTGTTTTGTCTGCCAGATTGAGACGGGTGACAGGAGTGAGGGGGAGGGGTGGACCGTGGGAGGGCGGGGGGAGAGGGGGGAGGGGCACGGCCGGATGCTCGCGTCGCGCGGCCCAGTGCACGACTTGCAGGCCAGCTGCTGCAGCCATGGCGAGCGTCACGGCGGCGCTGCAGCCGCTGCTGCTGCTGGCGACTGCGCGCGCCAGCTCCGGCCTGTGGGGCAGCCGCACGTCGCAGCCCGCCTGCGTCGACATCCCGCGCAACGTGTCGCTGTGCCACGGCGTGGGCTACCGCCGCATGCGCCTGCCCAACCTGCTGGAGCACGACTCGCTGCAGGAGGTGGCGCAGCAGGCCGCCTCGTGGACGCCGCTGCTCAACGTGGACTGCCACCCGGACACGCGGCTCTTCCTCTGCTCGCTCTTCAGCCCCGTGTGTCTGGACCGCGCCATCTACCCCTGCCGCAGCCTGTGCGACCAGGTGCGGCGCGGCTGCGAGGGCATCATGCAGAAGTTCGGCTACCCCTGGCCGGACATGTTCCGCTGCGACCACTTCCCCGTCGACAACGACATGTGCATCGGACCGCAGGCCAAGCGACCGGGTGAGTCACCAGCTCCTCGCGGTGTTGTTTATTCCAGCGAGGTGATTCAGCTATTCTTTTTCAGGTTTTTCATGGTTCCCAAAATAATTCATTGGTTGCATTTCATGACGTAAGTCACTTGCTGGTATTCCACTGCTGGCCCAAACACATGCAACAAAATAACGTAAAATTGGTTTGGTTTAGCCAGCTAGTACTATGTACCGCAAAAGGATTGTCTCCTAATAATCTGTAGAAATGACGATTATTTGATTTTCCGCCGAGCTATAGTTTGCTAAACAGTGTAAATTCTGATACGTCTACGAACCTGCAAAATTCGTTCTATTTTCGTAACAAGTAAATACTGCATATGCGTGTGCACTTCAGTTTGTACTGTCACTTAATGATAACGCGAATTCTGCATCTCTCAAAGGATAACCCGAATTTCGTCACTCCTAGAGGAACTATAAGCCTATAACATGCACTTACAGAACCTTGGCCGAATAACGTGCTACCAGTTCAGCAAGATAAAATTTAACACCAGCCAATTGACAAATGTCAGTGGCTTGATTAGGTCTATCAAGACACAGGAAAATAACACGAATTTAGCATGTCCCTATGTATGGAAGGAAAATATACTTTTTCAACTCAACAAAGTTGGTTATTTTGAGGCGAATAATATACTTTCTTTTATAAAAACAGCTTCGTCTTCATTGGCCAGTTCTTTCGCTAGTAAGAACCAGAACATGTATGTTAAAAAAGAAAAGTGATGTACATCAAACTTAACAGTCACATTTTACCACATAAGTCACCAATTCTCATTTTTGGTAGTCGCGTTCCGATTCACCAAACTGTGTTCAATAACCTGTGATTCAATGTAAACGGTGATTCACGTGTACAAACATTTTGCCGTCTTGACCGTTGCCAAAATGACGTCACATTGTTGTAAAAAAATTAATTAAATTAAAAATATGTTGTACTGTCATACCGAGATGTTTCAATGCTCGCTATACAAATAACCCCCTGAAGATGGAGACGACCACGACAGTTACAAGGACCGCACATTGTCTCTTTTTTATGCAGTAGAGATGTCCCAAGTTTAGCTTTTACAAATTCCTTTGTTGATATTGTATTCTCCGTTCGCTTATTGTTCTTATGCCTGCCTACATGATTATCCTCCTTTTTTATTTTATTTTAATAGGATTATTTACGTTTACACGTGCCACCAGGAACATGTTTATAAACAACAAAAATTCTTGTAACAAACAAAATCTGTGAGGATGGGTTCGAATGTTCAATATTTTGAATGAGCTTGGAATGAGAGATCTTGGGACTGTGCTCAGATGGTCACATGCGCACTAACACACAACTTCGTTATTTAACCACCAAATCGAGGTAGACTAGACAATGCAAGTAAACAAAAGCATACAAGGGAGTCTTGGCTTCCGGGCTGGAGCTGTGTTTGCTGTTATAACAGATGTTTCGCCGTGCCTTTCAATATAGGCATCTGGGCGTTGCGTAGAACTATAAGCCTGTGGTGAATGGAAGCTGAATACCCTACACTATTTAATAGAAAGCCGCTATCACTTCATCACATGTTGAGTGTTGGTTCGTCTCCGCTTGCCTGCCTTTTGCTTCTTTTGCGTTCGATTGTCCTGGATTATCCGACTCCCGGGAAGCCGCAACGATCCGCAGTTTGACAGTTGACCACCCCTCCCTTCCACTCCCGCAATTTCACCCTAACCGCGGTGGACGGTAGAAATAAAACAAGTTTCAAACAAAGTCCCGAGCTATTAGTGAATTAAGTATGCTCCTACAAATCGGCATATTAACAATCTACACAGCCAAACATATTTTGTGATGTGGTCGATTTCTCTCACTTAGTGGAGAGCTCGAACACGTCATGATTTCCTTGCAATCAGCGTTCACTTGTTTTGTCACTCATCGTGACAATAAGTCTATGTATTTGTTCGCAAACTAAACAGTTGCATGAAAATGTACCGTAATAATATCAACTGTAGGCTATATACTGCGTCAAAACACCATTGTACAATTAACAAATTTTGACAAATTGCAGATATTTTTGAATACCAAATGCATACAAATACGTGTAACGGGACCATGTGCGGAAGCGAAACGAAAATCAGTGCGTGTCTATCTTCTGTCTTTATTTCCGTGACGACAGGTGTGACACGCAAACAAGATATAGTATAAATCATATTTATCAGAAACTTAATGTTGGAAAATGCGGCTGCGTCCCGCTTCAAGCAGACAAATAAATACGAACTCACGTAACTCTAAACATTTTTTTTGTTACAAAAAAGTAGACAAACGCCTACGTCACCACCGCTCACAGCGCTCGCTGCATAACTGTGTCTCGAAACACTTATTTTAAAACATCCCTTGGTGTGACATCAACGTTATCAGAAATTGTAGGGACGATGAATATTTCTAATAGAATATTGAGCTCTAATTTGGTTGGTAGAAATAGTTCCGCTTGACTTTTTATAGGGGAGAACGACCACAAGGTCGTCGAACATGCTTTCACTAAGTGCATCTTCGCCCTTGTGACGGGAGGAATGGGTCCTTGGTGGTAGTATTGCGTCCTTGCGCTCTTGTGCACCCAGTCTTTCAAAGGCGGTGGATACTCAAGCAAGCACAAAATTTTAACTTTTGAATGCTTTTTAATTTTTCGTCAGGTACTCTAATTTATTTCACTGTATTATCTGGCTTCAATTTTCTTTTTAAAAAATGGTTAATTGTTTTTAAAGCAATTGGGCTATAAAACCTTTGGTTTGGTACCAAATACTTTAGAAGACAACATTACCTATATGCATTTATAATAGTCAAATTTTAAAATTAATACATCTATAATTTTGATTATTTTTTATTTCAAACTTAAACTTGAAAAAGTAAACTAAATTAAAACTTCAACTTTCAAAAATTGTAAAACATTCGAATGGTAAAGTTCTTAAATTTGATAGTTACTTACACGCCGTTTTATTTCCAAATTATATTTTTGAGAGTATTCTGGCAAAGAGTAAAAAATCATCAGGGTGGGTGACAGGGTGACACCGCCTACAGTCCTACAGAGATGAACCGTCAACGGAAAGAGTGCGTGCTGAACTGATTAAGGCTAAAGTGTAGCTTGGCTTCTGGGTTGTAGCCAAGCTACTTCAGACAATGGCCGTGAAAGCCTGCGAACATTATTGATTATAGGCTACTTAAATATATACACACACACGGGACAAAAATACTTAGAACCGTATGAATTGAATTCGCTTTACAGTACTGACTTGCTGCAGGCCTTTTGAACGTTCGCAACTAAAAGAAGTTTTTTTTTGGTAATATCTCGTTCATTTTTTCTCAGGATAAGAGCAAGAGCACGCCAATAGGGTTTTCGAGATTATTTCTTCTATAAGAGATTACTATAATTAAATATTCTCCAAAACTACGTTTTAAAAGTTTTTAAAGTGTCCTGCAGAAAAAATAAGATTTAACTATGAAATTTGGAAACACCCCTTCTGTACTCGGTTATTATAGAAATGCGCACTTTAAATACTGGTATCACAATACGTCTACGCGTAGAGAGAAAGGTCTACGCGAGCCAGTGACGAAAGCGAAGATGCGCTTAGAGAAAGCCCATATTTCGACCTTAGACCTTGTATGTAGTAATTCTCCACGGTACAAGGTCAACACACGTAAAAATCTGAGATTAGGAAAAGATACAGATGAAGCATGGACCGTCAAAATTGAAGTCTTTTTTCATCATTTTTTCTTCAGATTTTCACAAACCAATATGTTTTGGTATCAGCAGTTATAGCCTGCTTTTATTAACGACTGTAGTTAGGCTGTTCGGAAGAAAATTAGATCAAAATATTACTAGTTAATTTATTTATACTTTTAAGTCCAAAACGAATCTTCATGATACATATATAATATGAGTTGACAATTTCCTCCAATACAGGCACAGATGATACATGTGTAAACAAATGGCCTCCATATTGGTACGAGTAGCTCACTGAAATCCCCTCCCCTTTTGGTTTCATCCCCCTCGCCCAGAATCTGATCCTATGCTCCATCTGTATATTTTCGTAATCTCTGGTAAAAATACGGCACCGTTTCAAACTAAATATGGCGTTGTTGAAGACGCGATACACTAAACGCAACCGCGTTAAAGTTTTTTTTTGTCTGACATTAACTTCATCAAATCAGAATCCAAAACGTATCATGCAAAGATGAAAAAAATTTCTAAATATTGAATCATGCGCACTGTTTAAAAATACAGTAAATTTACGAAATTTGAACGAATAATCTAATAAAAATAAACGAAGAGTTCGTAATCATTTCAAATAACTGATTATATGTAGATACTTTGCCGTATTTTGTTTGACATCCCCGTTGTTGTTTTTTAATTCGTTCTAAACAAAGATAAACACATGATTGGACAAAAGAATATTGTTCTTGCTGTAGAATTAACCAGTTATTAAAGGTTTTGCTAATATACCAAGAATATTCTTTTGGATTAATGTTCAAAGTAATTGAACTCAGTGTCCATAGATTTACGAAGTTCCCTTGATTATTTGTAAACAGCGTTTTTCGTAAATTGGAGGTGAAATTTTTTAACATTGTGGTTTAGCAGTGTATAAGTGCAGGTTACCAAGTAGGCCTACATATATGATTATACATTGGGACATTCGATTAACTACCCTTAGTTTAAAAAAAAGTAAAAAACACATGTTAAATGACTAAAAAGATGTAACCAACATAACTCTACAAAATTATTATTGTCGGTAAAATTATGTCCCAATACCGTTGCAGTTTTCCAATTGGTTTGTTTCATATCTCTTACGTAAGCTGAAGCCACACTAGTTTATTTATTGTAAAGTTTATCGTTTACCATTTATCGTGAACTCGGTTGTATTTGGGCCTTTATTTTTCGTTTTAGTGAGTTATTAAAATTATTTTAACATGTATTTCAGACACGCGTTGCTTCTTAAATGCTGTTCACACGAGGGCTTCGTGTGCAAGTAACAAGTGCAGATGTATCAGCCGAAACCCCCAGAGTTCATTAGCGCTCGACATAACAGGCCAGCAGATTGTCGTGTGAGTCATTGGGTCAAACTTTGCAGTTTGCATAGTAAGGTTGAATGCGATAATGCCTCCTGATTGTTCCGGGGTCAGTTTCTTACATTTAAAATTCTGCGGTGTGTTTGTGTCTCTACCATCAATAGTTTCGGCACCTAAACACATGAGTTTAATATCCTCGCGGTTAAGGGGGTGCCTCCCATTTCAGGTCAAGATGTTATTTTTACAGTAATTACAGATAAACTTGTAGACTTTTTCAATTGTTTAACTTTCACGAAATGAAAAATATATGCAGCGCATGCTTTTTGCATAATTAGTTGCCAAAGTTACATTTTTAACGTTTTTGGGTTGTACAAATAAGGATAATTTAATTTATTGAAAAAATGAAACGTTTTAGATATAACTACAATGCCACTGGCTACTCTAAGAAATGGTTTGAATTTCTTTCAGAAAATATTGATTAATTTTACCTGGCATTTCAAAATTCTCAAATTTGTTACGATTTTGACAGCCAAGAATCATGAAATGAGTTTTTGTGATTGAAATGCAAATCATAACATGAAGTAGCCAGTGGCATTGCAGTTAAACCTTAAAAAGTTTCAGTTCTGCAATAAATTAAATTCTCCTTATTTGTACAACCCAAAAATGTTAAAAATGTATCTTTGACAGCTAATTAGGCAAAAAGTATGCGCTGTATAAAATTTTCATTTCGTGAAAGTTAAACAATTGAAAAAGTCTCAATGTTGAACAGTGATTAATATAAATATAAATTCATGACCTGAAATGGGAGACACGCCCTTAAACTTACGATCTGCCGTAAAAAAAAAAAGTTAACTTTCGCGTAACTGTTCATTAATATACTTATTAATAAAAAAAATTAAATAAGGAATTTTTTATAAACTTTATTTTACAGTTCTTAAATAAAATGTTTGATTAATTAGTTCGATTTTCCGAATACGTGTAACGCTTGTAATAAATTATTTTTTTATTTTATTTATAGTTACGTTCCGTCGACCATGAATGAGCAATTGCTCAATGGTGTAGAACATGTCAGTATATACAATACAATACAAAATAAAACATAAATCCATAACATAGTAAGATAAAAGTTATAAACAATATCATGATTAAATACACATATCACAATTAAAGGGGTATAGCATACATATATTATACACATATAATATTAAGGTGTCCGTACACAAAGATATTTTAAACATAAACACACAAGTATACACATAACTATTATATATATATAAATAAATATATATATATATATAAATATAAATAAATAAATATATATATATATATATATATATATATATATATATATATATATATATATATACAATTCAGATGTTAACACACAAGTTATGATTATCAATACAATTTAAAAATTCATCAACAGAATAAAATGTTTTTGAGATGAGATATTCTTTTAATTTATATTTAAAATTTTTACTTTTACTTTTACATAGTTGTTTTAAAGTTAATGGAAGATTATTAAATAACTTCAAAGCAGTATTATATATGCCTTTCTGCTGTAAAGTAGTTCTTGCCCGAGTTATATGCAAGTCATCACATTTTTTAGTTTCGTATGGATGTATTGCTGAATTTGGCTTAAAAATATTCAGATTTTTATTTAAAAACACTAAAACTGAAAAGATATATTGACTTGGCAATGGGAGAATATATAGTTTATTAAAAAGTGGTTTGCATGAATCTCTTTGCTTGCTATTACAAATAATCCTTATGGCTTTTTTTTGTATTATAAAGACTTTAATAGCTTCCGAGCTCTTTCCCCATGAAATTATACCATATTGCATTAGTGAGTGAAAATACCCGAAGTACATTAATTTCATAACCTCAACATCAACTTTCCCAACCATACAGCGAAGAGCAAAACATGCAGATGTTAGTTTATTACATAATACCTCTATGTTCTTTTTCCAATTTATTTTTTCATCAATTATTAATCCCAGAAATTTCGCATAATGAGACTGATGTAGATTTTTATTTAAACAAGAAATATTAATATCTTCATACATTTGGTTTCTTGTTATGAAGTTAACAAAATTTGTTTTATCAAAATTTAAAGTTAATTTATTAGTAAGTAAAGTATTGTACAGCGTATGTAAAGTTATCTCAACTCTTGTAGATAAGTGTTTTACAAACAACTTAAATACATATATATATAAATATCTTTGAAAATTTAAATATATTGTTTTTTGTTTGAAATTATTAAATAATTAAAAATTTAAAGTCTTGAAATATTGGTGTAATTCCAGTGTTTTACACATTAGCTATGTACACTTTCTCTAAAGTTATTATCAGGAGTTTAGTTTTTAATTTTCTATTTAATAATTGTTTTAATTGACTACATAATATTTGTTTGGTGTTTGTAAAATTGTACATTCTTAAACACTGCTTTAAAGAAGCTAGAAACTATTTTTTTAACTATTACAAATATTATTTTATTGTGTTTTTTTAAGAAATATATATTTCTTCATTCTAATAAGTACAATCCATTAACTGAATTCAGTGAACTAGTTATAAGTGAAAAGAGTAGCTGGGTATTTTTTTAATTATCGTTTCTAACGATGGTAAAAATATAGTTTTTAATCCTCCTAATGGAAAGCTTGAGAAAGTTGACTGTTATTAATGTAAATTTAATTGAAAAGCTAACGAAAACATTACTAAAGAAAAAAAAAATTATTAGAGCTACGATTATTTTGAAAATTATTTTCGTGACAGGCTAAACTCGTTTTATTTGTATAAAAGTGAGCACAAATGATCAGTACACATTCAAATAATCATTTAAAAAAATAAACGGTGGGCGGATTCACCTGAAACCTGTTTCAGTCAATAGAGAATCTCAAAGTTTTTTTTAGAAGTTACAGTGACTCAATATGCGCTTCTCGAGTTACGCGGCAAACATCGAGGCGGTATTCAAACTCGTCCCACACTTTGTGCAATGTGTCGGCGGTGGGGAAGCCTAAGATGTACATCAAGTTCTGTCCTTGCCCGAACACGCCCGAATATTCGTACTTCGGCCAACCTCGGGTTTATTTAAATATATTTATATTTCTCTGTTTATTTGAATGTAGCTATACTAACCTAACTAACCGTCCGTAGTGTTTTAAAGTGTTTTAATGTAGCTAACCTAACCGACCACTTTTAATATTTGAATTAATTTTTCCTGCGCAAAAATAAAACAAATCCCGAGGTTGGCCGAAGGTGAATATTCGGGCGTGTTCGGGCAGGGACAGAGCTTGATGTACATCTTTGGCTTCTCGTCGGCGGTGATGGACTCAATCTCAGATCCGGCAAAGATAGCGGCAGAAGCGGCACGAACATTTTGTCATTGACATAACCCCACAGAAGGAAATCACTTGGGGGTTAATTCCAGTGATCGCGGTGGCCACATTCGACGCAAGACAACTTCCAGGGAGACGTGTGTTTAGATTCTCCCTTCACGTTGAATAACAGTCACTGACTCCCTTTTCGCTAACTGAAGCACGCACCAACTCTTCTGCTGTGCGGTAGCCGTCATTATAAACACTAGCTGCTTATAGCGGAGGCATCCTGCCACGAACGAATCCGAAACATCTTTCAGGTATTCTCCATTAGCTGAAAGAAGTTTCGGGTAAAATGTCCACACCGTTTAGTTTATTGATTTTTTGAATGTGTACTGATCACTTGTGTTCACCCTTTATAATGAAGCCCTTGTAAGTATGTTCGTTGGCCGATACCAAGATCAGCTGCTCTTCGTCCTCTGGACTGTGTTGCACATGTTTGGGTCGATACTTCATCTCGTTGTTTGACATTCGCTCAAGGTCGTCCAGGCCGCCAGGCGTGTCCGTATACTACATATTGACTGCATATTGGTACGGAGCCTGTGCTCAAGCTTTTTAGTAGGCCTACATAGAAGGGTTTTACTTCACTCATTGAACCGTTTATTTTCCAACAGAACTGTAGGAACGGCGTGTCGTGGCAGACGCAACTGGTGCTTTGTTGAGGTTGTAACACATCGCATCGCTTTGCTTGTCCAAGTTTACCTGTCAATAAAGTTGGTGTTTGAGATTTTGATATGTTCTGCGTCTGATTACTACATTATATTAAATAATTTTAGCAAATTGTTGAAGTATTATTTGAAAACAAACGCATGTGTCAAAGTTTGGAACGCATGATTTTTACAGTTCTGATTGCCAAAGTAAGACGGTGTTAGCTTCATGCGTAGAAGACAAAAAAAAAGTTTTTATTATTATATATATATATATATATATATATATATATATATATATATATATATATATATATATATACGTAGTCTATGAGCGTGTCAAGAGAACTGTAATTCAATAGTGAAAGGAAATTATATGTTCGACATGTGTTTCAAGTCTGAATTCTATTCAATAAAAGTTATTTTTTAACTGGTTATATTCTTATAAAATAACAAAATATGTATGATGCTGCACGAGTCTTTTTTTAAATTTGTTTATTTTGGCACAATGTTCAGTGGTCAAAGTCCGAATGTTTGCTGCAACAGTTGTCAAAAACGTAATACCCAATCTTTGAACAAAATGGACTTCGCTACAGAACGAATCTGCGAAATCCTCATGCCTCTGCTTATTACATTACTGTGAAGATCACACAACAAGCCTTTGACAATACCATAAATTAAATCATATTAATTTTAAGTATTTTTATGTTTTTATTTGAATAAATTATTGGATTTTTATATTTTATTTTTACTTTAGGTAGGTATTAACTTTGGCTGGTAAAAGCAGTAAATTTGTCAGTTATCTTATTTCGAAGCTTTAAATAAATATAAACCAAAATAACATAATTTTGAGGCAGGCACGTTTTTATGTTACAATTTTGCAAAATAAAATAGAAAGAAAAAAAAGTTTATTTTCAAACAGATATTTATGTACACAAGAATTTCTATGCCACTTTAGTAAAATTACTTTCCATTAAGATTGAAATAAGCTCTTTGGTTTTGATTTAATTTGTTACATTAGTAGTGTACAATGGCCGGTTCTGGCCTTGGTGGTGGTGCGTGGAGGTGGACTCGGCCACGGTCGCGACCTTGGCTCGATTCTCAGCCAGTGATAAGAGTAACTAAAGCTTAAAATAAATTTTAAATTCTGTTTCTCATTACCTTTCGTGGAGTTTATTCATCATTCTCTCTACGAAAAACGACTATATACAAGATACCTGTCCGACGAAATAAATACATTTTCTCTGTGCCTACCGTGTTAGGCGTATAGGCCAAGTGTCTTCGGACCACGAGGCCAGATAATTACAATGTCAGGCGTATAGCCCAGATGTCTCCCAAAAATAAGGCCTTCTTCGTCGATACATGCTGTATATTTCAAAAAGTATAACCTAGTTCAAACAGACAAGACAAGAGTCGCTGAATCTGAACTGCCAGAACTACAGTATTGATAAAATGAATTACAAGAAAATAGGACAAATAACTAAGCAGATTTTACGCTTACTTTAGGACCAAAAATCCTGAAAAAATGTTTTATCATGGCCAAGAGGTCTGAAACATAAAATCATCAGTCCTGATTACAGCCTTGACTATGCGAATTCAATGAAAAGGACGCACATTTTGTACAAACATCAACTCCTTACGGACACGATCTCATCACAAGGATACGATTTCATCACAGGGATACGATCTTATCGCAAGGAAACGATTTCATCTCAGGGATACGATCTCATCACAGGGATACGATCTCCCCACAGGTATACGATCTCCCCACAGGTATACGATCTCCCCACAGGTATACGATCTCCCCACAGGTATACGATCTCCCCACAGGTATACGATCTCCACACAGGTATACGATCTCCCCACAGGTATACGATCTCCCCACAGGTATACGATCTCCCCACAGGTATACGATCTCCCCACAGGTATACGATCTCCCCACAGGTATACGATCTCCCCACAGGTATACGATCTCCCCACAGGTATACGATCTCCCCACAGGTATACGATCTCGCCACAGGTATACGATCTCGCCACAGGTATACGATCTCGCCACAGGTATACGATCTCGCCACAGGTATACGATCTCGCCACAGGTATACGATCTCGCCACAGGTATACGATCTCGCCACAGGTATACGATCTCGCCACAGGTATACGATACAGGGATACGATCTCGCCACAGGTATACGATACAGGGATACGATCTCAACTCAGGGATCGATCTCATTACAAGGATACGATACCATCACAGGGATACGATACCATCACAGGGATACGATACCATCACAGGGATACGATCTCATCACAGGGATACGATCTCATCACAGGGATACGATCTCATTACAGGGATACGATCTCATCACAGGGATACGATCTCCTCGAAGGGATACAGCACTTTAAACGTCACTGAAGCCATAACTGTAAACGTAATTTGTGTGTACCGCATAACTTGTAAGGTTTCCAATGAATTATGGTAGCAATCAATTTGAAATTTTCGTCCTACTCTCAGGGTGAACTCGCCATTAAGATACGTCTCCAACAGTGATGCCAACTTGGGTTTTCCCCAAAATATGGGGGTAAAAATAAAAAAATGGGATTTTATGGGGAAAAATATTTTTAGGGGGAAAAATTAATAATTTTTTGACTCAGAATTTTTTTTGTCTAACCACGTAAAATCGAGTCTTATATGGATGTCTCTGTTCCTTATGGTCTCAAACTTAACAAGCTAGACAGTAGCGACACAAGAAAAATAAATATTACAAAAAGTAGCATGTGGCCCTCTATGATTCGATTGCTGAACTAAATAGTGTCATTTCAAGAATGTCAAAGTGAAAATAAACAAGTTTTTTGGGCAGTTTCATGAAACATCGATGCTTCAAATTCCTTTTCTGGAATGAAATTTTTTTTTTTTATGATTAATCGAACGGCTCCTGTTCGATTAAAAATACTGACAATTAAAACAAAAATAGTGAGATGTAATTTTTATCACATTTTTAGTTAGGGTATTTTAGTCTGAATTTAGGGGATTTTAAAATAGGCTTGGAGGAAAACATTTCGGGCCAGTTGGCATCACTGGTTTCCAATGTTAACTAACAGCTCCGGGGTGAGCCCAGGCACCAGGTGTTTTGCCCTCTGCTTCTGCCCCCCCCTCCCCCCCCCCCCCCGAACTTTCGATGGCGCTGGGTCATGTAGCATGCAGAGTACAGGGTGTCTACTGACCCTGGAAAACCTGGAAAACCTGGAAATATCAGGGAATATTGTAATCAGGGAATAATCAGGGAAAAATCAGGGAATTTTTTTAAAAATCAGGGAATTTTTGTTTGGTAGGTTGTAGTTGGCAATACAATTTTTGTTTATTGATCAGCTTGCATTGACGTAGCATCATGTGTATCCGCTCCCATTTTTATTTTTGAATGTCAAAAAACGAACAGTTCCCACGTCCATTTTCTTTTATTTACCACCGGATTTGGAAGTGGCAACATGTCACTTGATACAAACTGGTTCAAGCTAGTCTGTTATCCTGCTGACGTGACGTGCTGCAGCATGTGCTTCCCACGTTCAGATTATACCGACAGGTGCATTTAATTATAAGTATCTATGGATGCCCTCAAAGTAAACTGGACATTTTTGTTAGCTTTGAAAATACATATCACACACACTTTTGGTGAAGATTCGCCATCGTTGCTAGAAATTGGTAGCTGTGGGCTTCATACGGTCCATTGTGCTTTCAAAACTGGAATTTCTGCTACACAATGGAACGTTGTTAATTTTTTTAGGCACAGTTACTATTTGTTTAAGCACGTACCTGCAAGGAGGGCAGATTACATTAGAATAACTGGATCAGAGCTTTTTCCCAAGAAATTTTGTGCAATCAGATGGAATACTGCAGTTGCTGAGCGTGCCATGAAACCGTTACCCCACCTAAAGAAATTTGTTAGTGAAGTTTCTATTTCATCTCTCTTTTTCAGTGTAGTGAAAGTGCTCTTGAAGATAATCTTCTAGAAATAAAATTGACATTCTTCCACTTTTTGGCATCAGAGCTGGAATTGTTTCTCACAATGTTCCAAAGTGAAGTACCCATGGCACATTTTCTCTATGATTCACTGGTAGACATTTTATTAGCTTTGGCAGGAAAGTTTTTGAAACCAGAAGTACTGAAGAGCTTTAGGGAGAAACGCAATGTATCTCGATTGGATGTAGATAACCAGGAAAATCTATTGACTGCTAACAGTATCAAGTTGGGTTATGCAGTACGCCATGCCATCAAGAAAGAGAAAGTACCAGAAAAGTCTGTCCTGTTGCAGAAAAATGATAGGACTTGTCTAAAGGTTATGGTAAAAAAACTTCAAGAAAAAAGTCCCCTGAAGTACAACCTTACCAAGGGAATTCCTGCTTATGTCCGTCTGTGGCTTTAAATTCGGGTGTGAGGAAACAGCGTGTGAAGTACAGTTTAGAATGTTGTCTTCAAAACAGGTGGCTATCAGGACAAGAAGCTGATAACATTGAGTGATCATGGAAGAGGATTTTCAGTGAATTCTAATCTGCTGACTGAAAACATGCAGGAAGAAATACTGATCGCACAAAGACAGATGTATGACTTTGTTCAATGTTCTGGAGGTGTAGAGCATGTTGATATCACCAAGTCCATGTTACAGTATGTAAGAAATGCTAGTTGTAGGGGTAAGGAAGCCCTGCAAACAAAACAAAAAGAAAAGGAAGCTACAGACAAGAAGAAGGCAGAAAAAAGAAGAGTTGAAGAGGAGATCGAGGCATTGCAGTTGAAGGCTCGAATGTTGGATTTGGCTCGTTCTGAAGTAAGTGCAATAGACGCAATAGTTGAGTCACTGCGAAATTGATGGGAGCTTCCTTTTACTAATGTTTCTTTGCAAAAGGAAGTGTGTGAAATATTTGTAGCAGCATGTTTTATTTGCCATCAATTGAGTCACTTTGATCACGTCTGGAAGAAGGTAATTTTTTTACTAATTTAAGTAAGTTGAAATACTTTGAAACCCGTCAATGTAATATTATGCAGTTTTTTTTCAGTTTCTTGGAATGTCGTAATTGTGTTAAAGAAAACCTGGAAAAATTCAGTTTTAGACCTGGAAAACCTGGAAAAATCAGGGAATTTAATTTACTAGATCTGGTAGACACCCTGAGAGTATTAGGCATAATGCATTTCAGTATGATTGCTGAAGTTCCGAAGAGTGTGAGACTGCTGGACAAATAGGTGTAAAGCGCACCGAATATAGTCGCAGAGTAGTTCTCGTGGTTCAGAGAGTCTTGGTTGGTATGCCTGTTACTGAGCCTATGGTAGGTGTGAATCTGTAACAAATCCAGACTGATCACTCTCTCTGCCTAAACTCCTCAGTGAGGCAGACAGTGACCTCATCGTCAACTCAGCTCTCGAAAAATGCCATGTTTGGGACTGCAAAAGTCAATAATTGAGCAGGACATTGAGATCATTGCTATGTTACTGAACTGGCCAAAAGAGACACCGACAGTCAAAGTGGTTTGTCCTGGGCTGTATTCGGCAAGGGGAGAAGAAAGCCTTGCAGCATCTGGAAAAGACCGAAATTTATGATTTGGTCGATGATTTAAACAGCTTGTCAGTAGCGAAATCAGAAATACTTACAGCAGGAGAGCAGTTAGTTGTTAAGTTTACAGCTGCAAGAAATTTCGTACTTGTTTAGTGAATGGAAATAAGTAAATTCATTCTAAAATAAATTCTGTATCTTAAAATGTTTTACCATTGTTTTTAATTATCCTATGTTCCTCAAGATGGTGATAATGCCCAATATGATCGGTACAAATGAAAACTAACCTTATAATGTAGTTTTCCAGGCTGTATATCATGTAGGCTATAAAGCTTTATTTTATTTCGTTCTCTGTTTAAAAATATTGGATTTTATTTGAAATAGGTATACAATGTGTGTCACATTTTAAAAATAAGTTTTGAAATTTTCCAGAAAGATACATCCACAGTAACAAACACACAAGTAGAAAACTGAATATTTTCTTAAAATGTATGCGTTGTTGACACGTGAATGTCGCTGGCGTAATCCCAGATCCTCCTCCGAGCGGGGTGACGGCAGTGTGGGAGGAAGGGGAGGGTGTTATAGCTGGCAGACGGGATGCTGGTATTGTGTTTGTGGAAAGGGCGGATGGAGGCAGTTGTTTTTAAGCAGTGTCAACATATGGATTTTTTTTTCTTGGTTGTGTACGTAAGCGTTGGTTGTTCGTGGAGAACTTGGAGGCGGATCCAGAAGCTAGTGAAGGAGAGGGCGCTTGCTAAGAAACAATGTTTTTTTTTCCTTCTTTCTTCCAGAATATGTCTTTTAATCTATGGTTTGAGGTTAGAACGTATGTCCCTGAACCCATTTCTGGGATGGCATTAATGTTTTCTTGCTCACACACTGAAGTACGTTTTTTTTATATTAAACGAATTTAAAATATGAAGTCCAGGCTGAAAGATTTCATGGAATTAGATTTTAAAATCTCAGTGAATAACTTATTTGGAGAAGTCTCTGTGTTTTTTTATGCGGGTTGATATATTTTTCATTTTGTTATTTATTTAATTTAATCGCAGTATTATAACAAACGGGCTTACATGTGTTGCTACACGAGGTCGATGTGTAAACCATGCTTCTCAGGGGCGAGGTATTCGTGAGAGCAGGTATTTACCACGGGGCCGGACAGTGGGCGAGGCTTTGATACACAGTCCGGTCGCTTTGGACTTTAATAAATGGTTGCGTACAGACACAATGTTTTTATCACGCACTAAAAATATCCCGTCAACTGTATTCACCACAACAGCGGAACATTTAGTCCACCGCGCCGAGCTTATATGTGACATTGAAGAGTAAGGAACGCCTATTGCCAACACAAACATTCGTTTGTGTTGCAAGTATCGCGCGTGACTCGTGCGGGCCGCTGGTGCTTCGTGCCGCTGGTGCTTCGTGCCGCTGGTGCTTCGTGCCGCTGGTGCTTCGGGCCCCTGTGCTTCGTGCCGCTGGTGCTTCGGGCCCCTGTGCTTCGTGCCCCTGTGCTTCGTGCCGCTGGTGCGTCGGGCCCCTGTGCTTCGTGCCGCTGGTGCTTCGTGCCGCTGGTGCTTCGGGCCCCTGTGCTTCGGGCCGCTGTGCTTCGTGCCGCTGGTGCTTCGTGCCGCTGGTGCTTCGTGCCGCTGGTGCTTCGGGCCCCTGTGCTTCGTGCCGCTGGTGCTTCGGGCCCCTGTGCTTCGTGCCGCTGGTGCGTCGGGCCCCTGTGCTTCGTGCCGCTGGTGCTTCGTGCCGCTGGTGCTTCGTGCCGCTGGTGCTTCGTGCCGCTGGTGCTTCGGGCCCCTGTGCTTCGGGCCGCTGTGCTTCGTGCCGCTGGTGCTTCGTGCCGCTGGTGCTTCGTGCCGCTGGTGCTTCGGGCCGCTGGTGCTTCGGGCCCCTGGTGCTTCGTGCCGCTGTCGCGCGCGGCAGAGTGATGATTACTGCGGCCGAACATGTAATACGGAGACACTCCACGATTGCAGACGCCTGCCAGCATCAGCAACAATGTATCAGTTGGTGCTAGACTAACGAGCTAAGTACACACCTTATCTGGTTTATTTTCCACGTCCTCATCTTTCCTTTGATTTTTTCCTGTTGTGTTTTCTCCTGTACACCCCTCCAAGGAAGCATGGATGACAATCACAAAACGAGTTTAATTTACACAAAAGCATTTGCCAAAAGTAGCCCCACTCGCATGTTATCATAGGTATTTAAACAAGATGGAAAAGGGTGCTGAAGTGCATGGAGTAAGAGCACGGTTAAATTAACTTCCTGATATTCGCATCAAGTATGAGTCATTTTAAGAAGAATTAGAAATTGGTGAAGGAATCGATGTGCATGCTGAATTCAGGGGAACTTTCGAAACATTTTATTTTGGTATTAAGACAGTGTGGTGCAATTTATCAGCTAGTCAAAAGATCGTTCACATTCAAGTATGCATTAAAAAAAAATTAACAATGGCAGTTTTCGTCATCCGATCGTAAGAATGATGTGAGGTTTCAAACCACTACATTTCCTAGTTCCGGTGGTGAGGTGACACTGTCTCATCCCTTCTATGACACATTAAGCAGTTTTATAGTAAACAAGGAAAATATTGACAACACACAGACATTTCATTATTTATTAAGTTCACTCACTTTAGATGCACACAAAGGATTGAAATCTGCCAGTCATCAGTGACAATTACCCAGATGCACAGGATTTGACTTGCCTTGGGTATAAAAAATTCAAGTTTGATTTTCACAATGTACATTAAACATTGCTGAACTTGCCATCTGTAAACAGACAATAACAGACATACAGTTGCTGACTAAACAAGCTGTGAGCAATGTGATTGCTACCTATGTCATCGCCATAAATGTACCTTTGCACGAGTTATTGATTTCGCAGTTGATACGGCAGCTGCTGCTGCTGCTACTACTACTATTGTTATTACTACTACTATTACTACTACGATCACTACTACTATTACTACTACTATTACTACTACTACTATTACTACTACTATTACTACTACTATTACTACTACTATTACTACTACTATTACTATTACTACTACTATTACTATTACTACTACTATTACTACTATTACTACTATTACCGGTACTACTGAGGGTTTAATGACGTAAATTCCAGACACTTTAAATATATTTAATGAAGAATTGACATCTACAATTGTTCATTAACGTTATTACTAATGCAAACAGGGCCTACAGTCGTTAAATAATACATAAAACATAATATATCAAGCGTAGTATCCAGCCACTCCATTGATTCTTATCTCAAATCCCAGCCCAATCCACCCCAGTCAGTTGTTAAGGATCCTGGTCTCACGACAAAATACGAATAACATCTCTGTGATACACACATGTACTCGAAGTAGCGGGCGCGCTTCCCTAGCTTTTTTATGGGAGCACGCGACTTTTTTCAAGCAGGCGTGGTTCCTTGACATTTGTCTTAATGTGTGCATGTGCTTTCTTCTGAGCACGTCCTCTCGCGGTCATCTACGCTCACAACACCACAATACTTGCATCTCAACCCAATACTGTGAGTGTGGCGGACAACAGCAAGCTAACATGTGAAGTTTGTTCTGATATTTACTTAAAGACTGTAACTGTTTTAAGTTTAAGAACGACCACAAACAGTTGGCAGTGCAGTATGTAATTAATTAAAAGCTGTTAACATTGAGCTCTTTGATAATATGATCAAATTATCAGTTAAGTTATTTGCAAACCGTCAACCGTGCTTGTTTGGATTGAAATGTGAAAGATATTTATAAAAATCAAATGTTGTAACTTCGTGGCATAACTTACTTTAAGGAATTGTTCATTAAAACTATGTTTAACATAGTTTTTATTTCCTGACTTGTGCACAGGTATATTTATTTGACAAAGTTATTTCTGGGTTAATATCTAATATCTCGTGTTCTGGCATTGCTCTACTATAACTTTAAAGGCTAAAACTTCATTATTAGCAACATAAAATTAAAAATTTCCAATGAATTATTTTAGAAACGTTAATTTCAAATGACTACCGCTAAAAACAATCATATCAATGCTCAAGATCTGTCACGAAAAATTGTGCCCGCAAGTGCATCATGTCTCAACGTTGCTGTACATTCCAAATGTTCTAAATCATTATGCTTGATGAATTTTATTTTAAAGTATTGGTATCGTGAATTTTAATTTATGAATAGTAGTAGGTAATTATAGTTCGTTCTGGCACAGGGGCAGGGGGCGCGGGATTTCGGGGATTCGAGGTGGCCATCTTGGAATATGTAACTTCCGGCGGCCATCTTGGATTACATCCCTTCCGGCGGCCATCTTGGATTACGTCTCTTCCGGCGGCCATCTTGTATTATGTCTCTTCCGGTGGCCATCTTGGAATACGTCTCTTCCGGTGGCCATCTTGGAATACGTCTCTTCCGGTGGCCATCTTGGAATACGTCTCTTCCGGCGGCCATTTTGGAATACGTCACTTCCGATGGCCATCTTGGATTACATCACCCCAGCAGCCATCTTTGATTCTGCCATTTAGTTTTCTAGAATATTCCACCGAATTATGATGTCACTTCCGCCATATTGAAAATCCTCAAATATTAACTTAGAAAATCGGGAAAAATTTATAAAAAAATATTAATGAAAATTTTAATTTAAAAACTTGACTTCGTCATCGAGCTCCTCACTCCTGTGCGTTGCACTTTTCGTTACGATGCCATCATCAGGCTCCCCACTCCTACCCATGCATTATAGTCTGCTGGAGGCAGCCATCTTGTTAAGTGGAGACCGCCATCTTGATTTCATCTGATGGATGTCGTCATCGGGTGTGGGTTTCTAAAGTATGTTAGTTTATGTAAGGTCGAGTTTATATTTCCTACCAGTGTTGTTATGACCCTAATACACCAAAACATTCACAAATTTTGTTAAAATAAATCACAAAATCCAGTCATTTTGTTGTTGTGGCCACCATTTATTTTTAAAGACATACAGTGTATGTAGGGATGTTATGAGCCTTATGACAAACAATTAAAAAAAATCCAGTCATTTAATTGCTGTGACCACCGATTTTTCTTAAAGACATGATCATTTATAGGTTTTAACTAAAATATATGTCATCAATACTATCGTTGTGGATGCGATGGTTTTAATAATGATAATTTTATTACTCCATCTTGGTGGACTAGAAATTTTTCAGAGTCCTCACAAGTCCGTGTTTGCGTACTCGTGTTTTAAAGCTGAATGGAAGCAGATATTTTAATGTTTGCGTATAATTTCATTCTTTTTAATATAATTAACTTGATGAATAAAGGTTATATATTAAAAGTAATAAGCAGTATGTAGCTATAATCATATTTATTGAAATAAGCTCGGACGCTACAAAAACAAAATTCTCAAAAAAAGAAAAATACATACACATCAAACAAAACTAAACAACAAAAACTGAAACCATATAGCAAAAATGGAAACTATAGAGCAAAAATGGAATCTTTACAACAAATGGAAACAACCACCACCCCCACAGGGGCGTAGCCAGGGGGAGGGTTTTAGGGGTTCAAACCCCCCCCGAAATATTCAAAATATCTCATTAATATATACTGAAATATTAACACTTGTTCCACGGTAATTGCTCACTATTACAACAATGTTTTGAACATGCCGCGCTGCCGCCGCACGCCGCCGATTATCCAATGACACTGCCCGCATCATCGTATTCGTTTGGTAACCTTAGACTTGATTTCGTGTTGTAACCCGCGCCGCGCATGCATCCGTTGCGTGCAATCAGCTCGGCTATCGCCAGTCTCCACCGATCCCTTGCCACCGATCACTGAATCTGTGTACCGTGTACTGTGAAGTGTGGACAATTGGACATAGTTATTTGTGTGATCATTGCTCTGGCTGTGATTTCACGTCGAGTAACTTAAGTGGCCACTGGCCATATTACAGGAGTAAGTAAATTGTAATCTTCTTTACTTACTATAAAATTAATTCGCTTCCCGCTTTTGTCTGGTTGTCTCTATAGCTGTTAGTTTGCAACTCTGTACGCCTAGATCTTCTAAACTACTCAACTTATGTTAAGGCTGTAAGGGTATATTATCGTAATATACATATACACCTTTAGAGAAATTCGAAACTTCATTCGGTGAACAGTTCCAGTCGCCGAGAAGCCATCGTGGATTAGAAAGTTGTTTTGTTTACATCAAATTTTTATTTTTTTTTTGTTTGCTGATTTCGCTTAGAAAACTTTGCTAATTCTATTTTAATATTAATTATATAAGAGTAAAATTACGTTTTTTATAACCTTGTGTTTTGTAAAACTATGAATCAGTAACGGCTTTGTTTGGAGTTTCGGGCTCGCTGCATGTGACTGGTCCTCGTCGCGGCGGGCGGCATTTCAAATGTTTGAATAAAGCTGGAATCACAATACCACGACGGCTCCGACACGACAGGTCCGACAAGCTCAATAGCCAATGAAATGCAATGTCACCGTGACGTCACTCCGTCAGAAAACGCACCCCGACGGCCCGCAACGAATAGATTTTATTTCTAATTCCGTCGTGTCGTACGGCCCGACAGAAAACAAAACGGCAACGGAAAGGAAACAGTACGGAACTAAATTTCAAAAATATTTACCTACTTCGTAATTTTGTTTAACATGCGAGTGAGTTTTATATCTTGCCTTCATCTGTTTGTACAAATTTAATCGTGTTTATGGTTAAAGTTGTTATTGTAGATTGGTGAAGTTTGAATTTAATAATGAATGAGTTTAGCGAATAACTAAATATTAATAAAGTTAAGGCTGAATCTATTTTGTAAGGCATTAGGTTGAAAAACTGCCATAATTATCCTAACAAATAGCGAGAAAAAAGCATGGGCTGTAATAGCATCATCTGTTTCTCTTTCAATTATTTTTTTAAACGTCAGATATACTTTATTTTATGAAAATAATTTGTTTGGAACGATTTGCCGACAGCCAAATCAGAAATCGTCGGGTTGAATATTGTCGTGGCATTGTGACCCTAGGCTATTAAATCTGTCGTGCTGCAATGCTGTACGACGGTTTGTCGGGCCTGTCGTGTCGGACCCGTCGTGGCATTGTGATTCCAGCTTAATAGTGCCGCGGCCCATGGCATGCTGAGACTTTAAAACATCAAAAAGTTTTGATTTGTTCCTTTGAAACTTTTAGCGTCTCCCGCATTAGGGGAAGCTTAATTTTGAACAAATAATATGTGAAAAGTGGTTTGTTATGCCAAAATACAGTAAAACAGTGCGGGTTAAGTGAAATTTGGCTGCACAAATTAATGCAAGAAATTTCATGATTCGGTGACGTAAATATTTGTAAGCTATATTTGGCCGTATTATACATGCATATTATAGTAGAGAAAATTCTAGAAAGATTTGTAATGATGTCGTAAAAAAAGTTTCTTTTTTTTTCCATATTGAATGTTAATTAATAGTATACATAGCAAATGCAATGTTCTTTAATGTTATTTCTGACGTGATAATGTCTTATACCTCGATGAACGCTGGCTGCACGAACGAAAAAGTGTCCCATTCCGTTTGAGCCGAGTGTTTCCATTGTCGTGGTTTACATTGTTTATTACAAAAATAAAAAAACCTTAAAATTAACGAGTGCGAATAAATGTTACATTTATCGAAAAAAATGTAATTTACAACTTACTCCTTCTTTGTATTATACAAAATAATGATAATTCAGTGATATAATAATTCAATTCAGTTCATAAAAGTATGCAATTTTTCATCAATGTTTTCTTATGACATTATCACGTAAAATTACCGTCCATAAACTGACATTACAGACAACCATTTAATTGGGTAATAATTTATATATTTTTTTACTATTATGATTACACATGAATGGATGAGAGACATCACTTTATTTTATTTTCCTCCCTAAAGACGACTCGCGCGGTTAGCACATAGCACTGTTGCTGTAATGTACTTAATGAATAATTTCAGTTACATTAATTTTAATATTAACTCTTATTATTTAGTTGTAATTTTTATTTTTCTTTCTAGGTACGAGTTTCATGTTGTCGAGAAATGGAGGGAAAAAAAAGAAAAGGCGATAAGTTTAAGGGTATGGACTACTGGAAAAAGTGGTGTGGTCAAGCGGTTTCCAGTAAGGAAACACATTTGGCTACTGAAACTACAACAAGCTTGCGCGCTGCTGGTAATGAGACTGTGGTGGCAAGTGAGCCTTCGACCTCAGTTACAGAATCGAACGACAAAGTCGAGTCAGTGGCACCTGTGACCTCAGTTACAGTATCTAACGACGAATTCGAGTCAGTGGTGCCTGCAGCCTGTTTAATGGGTACGACCAACCAGCCTACGTTTATTCAGGAACCGACCAGCTTGCCTGTTTCATCATCATCTCATCCTGTAGCTAAACTGGACGTTGGTTTTTATTCGAATCAAGATGAAATGGTGAATGAATATATAAAAGTCCAAATTTTAAAAGTCCCTTGGACCCCACCCAAAGATTATAAGTTTCCCATTTCCACAAAACGAAATTTGCGCTTTCAACTTAAATGGATAGAGAGATTCCCCTGGTTGTCATATTCTGAATATAAAAGTGGAGCATTCTGCAGAATTTGTGTTGTAATGGGACGTTCACTTGAAGGTAAAGGCAGCCATCAGCGAATTGGCCAGCTTGTAACCGAGCCATTCTGCAAGTGGAAAAATGCATTAGAAATATTTGAAACTCATGCAAAAACAGGATATCACAAGAGAAATTTGGAACTTGCAGAAAACTTTCTTAAAGTAACATCTTTGCAGGCTTTTTCAGTCAGTGAGCAGTTGTCTTCTGAGAGAAAGAGGCAGCAAGAAGAAAACCGAAAGAAATTAATCCCTATCGTAAAAGGAATAATTTTTTGCGGTAAACAAGGCATCCCATTAAGAGGTAAAATAGATTCTGGGCGGATTGTACCAGAGCCTGATCAACCACTGCAGAATGATGGTAATTTTCGGGCACTGTTGCGGTACGGAGCTGAGTCTGGGGATAAAGATCTTTCTGAGCATTTGGCCACTTCTCAGAAGAATGCTCTTTACACAAGCCCTCAGATCCAAAATGAAATAATAGACATTTGTGGTGAAATAATTCAACATAAGATAATCGAAGAAGTAAAGAAAGCCCGATTATTTGCTATTCTCGCTGACGAAACTACTGACATCTCGCGTGTGGAGCAAGTCTCGCTGTGTTTGCGATATGTTGATTTGAAGGATGTTGAACATCATAAAGTTAAGGAGATGTTTCTCGAGTACATTCCTACTGTTGATGTCACAGGATCCGGCCTAGCAAATCTAATTATTACAGCTCTGAAAAAGCATGGGCTTGAGTGTTCTCATGTGGTTGGTCAAGGTTACGATGGGGCTGCAGCTATGAGTGGGTATTTGCACGGGGCCCAAGCTTATGTTCGTCGAGAATGTGCTCTTGCTCTTTATGTACACTGTAGTGCACACTCTCTCAACCTTGCAATTGCTGACTCATGTTCACAAGCAGATATCCGAAATTGTGTTGGGATTGTACAGTCTGTCGGTTCGTATTTCAGACATTCCGCTCAACGCACTGCTGTTTTGAAAGACAAAATTCGAGAGTTGTTACCCGCCGATCACCAAAAAAGCCTGCTTGTAATGTGCGAAACACGGTGGGTCAACAAGCATGAAGCTGTCATGAGATTCAAAGAAATTTATCCAGCGATTGTCAATGCTCTCGAAGAACTCCAATCTAGCCATAATAAGGAAACATCACAACAAGCCGTCCAAATGCTTAACACACTTCGATCTTCGAATTTTGTGATGTCCTTAGTGATTCTTGAGAAAGTCATGAGCTATACATTGTCGTTATCCAAACAGCTGCAAACAGCTAACACCGACCTGATTACAGCATTCAGCCATGTGGATGATGTTATTAATACCTTGCAACTTCTGAGGAATAAAGTTGATGACGAGTATCCTCATATTTTTGAAGAAGCAAAGGTTTTGCTCGAAGAAAATGGCGGTATACTGCAGATGCCACGCATAGTCGGAAGGCAGTTGAACCGCTCAAACATTCCTGCGTCTGATACATGCTCGCATTACAAAATAAATTTCTTCATCCCATTCCTTGACCATACCATTCAACAATTGAACGAAAGGTTTACGAAGCACCGTAAAGTAGTGACTGCACTTTCTGGTATCTTGCCATCAAATTTCGCAGCCAGTTCTGAAATTGAAGAGGCAGTTTGTATGTACTCTTCAGTGCTTCCCGAAAGAAGTACATCTGTAGTCAAAGCAGAACTAGATGTGTGGAAAGCAGTGATGACAAACACCTCCCCTACTCCAAAATCTGCTTTGGAATGCCTAGATAAGTGCGATCAAAAACTATATCCAAATGTTTACACATTGCTACAAATTTTGGCTACCATACCTGTTTCCACTGCTACCCCAGAAAGGACGTTTTCAAGCCTAAGGAGACTGAAAAACTACTTACGCAACACAACCAGTGAAAACAGACTGAACGGTTTGGCTCTTATGAATATACACTATGGGGCAGAAATAGATGCGGATGAAGTAGTGGACATATTCAAAATGAAAAACAGAAGAATAATTCTATAAGTGTAATTGTGTATGCAGTATGCACTTTCTATTCACGTGTATATTAATGTTGCATTGTTTTGTCATTTTATTTTGTAAACCCCCCCCAAAACTGAAATCTGGCTACGCCCATGCCCCAAACTGCCAAACTGTTTACAGAAAAAAAAAATTTATTCGTCTTTTCCGATATAGCCGTGGGGGTTCGTGCGGATGCCGTCTTCACAGATTAACCGTTTGTCGTCCTCGCATGTTATGGCCAGCTTATTGCTTTTTTGTTTTATAGTTTCCGTTTTTGTTGTAAAGTTTCCATTATTTGCTGTATAGTTTACATTTTTGCTCTTTAGTTTACATTTTTGCTATATGGTTTCAGTTTTTGTTGCATAGTTTTGTTTGATGTGTACCTATGTTTTTTTTTTGAGAATTTTTTTTGTAGCGTCTGAGCTTATTTCAATAAATATGATTATACCTACATACTGCTTATTACTTTTAATATAGAACCTTTATTCCTTAAGTTAATTATATTAAAAAGAGTGAAATTATACGCAAACATTAAAATATCTGCTTCCATGCAGCTTTAAAACACGAGTACGCAAACACGGACTTGTGAGGACTCTGAAAAATTTCTAGTCCACCAAGATGGAGTAATAAAATTATCATTATTAAAACCATCGCATCCACAACGATAGTATTGATAACATATATTTTAGTTAAAACCTATAAATGATCATGTCTTTAAGAAAAAATTGTGGTCACAACAATTAAATGACTGGATTTTTTTTAAATTGTTTGTCATAAGGCTCATAACAACACCCCTACATACACTGTATGTCTTTAAAAATAAATGGTGGTCACAACAACAAAATGACTGGATTTTGTGGATTTTGTGATTTATTTTAACAAAATTTGTGAATGTTTTGGTGTATTAGGGTCATAACAACACTGGTAGGAAATATAAACTCGACCTTACATAGACTAACATACTTTAGAAACCTACACCCGATGACGACATCCATCAGAAGAAATCAAGATGGCGGTCTCCACTTAACAAGATGGCTGCCTCCAGCAGACTATAATGCATGGGTAGGAGTGGAGAGCTTGATGATGGCATCGTAACGAAAAGTGCAACGCACAGGAGTGAGGAGCTCGATGATGAAGTCAAGTTTTTAAATTAAAATTTTCATTAATATTTTTTTATAAATTTTTCCCAATTTTCTAAGTTAATATTTGAGGATTTTCAAGATGGCGGATGTGACGTCATAATTCGGTGGAATGTTGCAGAAAACAAAATTGCAGAATCCAAGATGGCCGCTGGGGTGATGTAATTCAAGATGGCCGTCGGAAGTGACGTAATACAAAATAGCCGCTGAGAGACATAATCCAAGATGGCCGCCGGAAGTGATGTCATACAAGATGGCCACCAGATGTGACGTATTCCAAGATGGCCGCCTCGAATTCCCGAAATCCCCCAGCCACTGTGCCAGAATGAACTATAATTACCGACTAATAGTGTATAAATATATCTGTGTTAGCTTTTAATTTTAGTTCTGTGTTTGTTTCTTGGTTATAGACAATGAGTGTCAGGTTTGCAGCCCAATTGAGACATACGAAAATATCCTCTACAATTTCTGCAGTGCAGATTTTGGTAAGTTCATGAATACACGCATAAGTCTATTTAATAAAGTTACCTTAGTAAAAAACGTTTGGGTAAATTTTTAAAGTCACATTTCTGTTGCCAAATGTGTAGATTATTGCAAGTTCAAAATTGTAACTTAAAACTAACAAAAAATTTTACAACTAGATTTCTGCTGCATTATAAGAGTAATTATTTCACATTTACATATTTCATGCTTGAATTCTGAATGTTACTGTCTTGCTAGTGGTTTAAAGTTTACTTTACAACAGTTGTAGGTACCATGCAAGTGTGCATTTAGCTCAAAACGAAACAGGGTCAGAGGGATTCAGCCTCTTTCAACAATAAACAATAACAAAAGGAAGATTACATAACAGATGACAACAGTGTCTCCATCTCTTAATTATGTCTTTCAAGGTGTTAAAATACCAACAACCAACCTACCCAACATATGTTTCAGTGATAAAGTGTAAGTAGGGGGAGCGTATCAGTTCTTGAGCACACCAAACATATGAAAATTTGTAATACATCACCATCAAACCCTCTCCCCCTCCCCCATTTCAAACAAATTTATTCTATTCTCCCTCCCTCCACTCCCTTTCACCAGAGACATGCCCCTCCACCCCACTCCCTCTACAATAATATTTTTTGCTATTGTTTTTCCTCCTCACTTTTACCAGAGTACATGCACTATCTGCCCCTCCCCCTCATCAAGTCATCAATCCACTTTTTTCTATTGGTTTCCTCCCTGCCCCCTTTAACCAGATGACATTCCCCTCCCCCTTATCGCAGTGACAACACCTTTATCATTATTATTAATTCAATTTCTGTTATGATTGATTGTCATACCTCGAAGGTTAACTCCACCCCTTTTTTCCCTCCCACCTTAGCCCTCCCTTCCCACTCTCCATCGAAACCCTTTTTTAAATTTCCCTCTCATCCCTTTTGAACATATTTCACAAGTTGGGGGGGTAGGTGTCAGTAGTTTTGTTGGCTAACTTGGATGTCGCCATCTAGGATGACATCAGAGGTAGGTGATAAGTTGGGAGGTAGTTGATGCTGGTGTGTGTTGTTGGGAATCTTGAATGACATCAGAGGTAGTTCAGAGTATTGCTACAAGGTTGCACCAGAGTGGCATGTTGTTATTTTATTTTATAAAAATCTGTTTACATTGACTGGGATTCGATCTATGATCACTGGAGATATCTCGAGGTTAAAAAGAGAGCTCCATTGAAGAGTAAGGAAATAAATAACATAGAAAATAGGAATGGAGGGGGAAGAAAAAGAGCAGGTGGAATAATGAAGCACAAAATTAATTTTGTTGGTGTTCAAATTAACTGGGGGAAGGAGAGGAATAAGTATCTACCAGGAGTGCTAGCATCTTTAATACCAGATATGGTGGCCTAATGGCACCTCAAGTGATGTCAAAAGTTTCAGCTAGGAGTGTTAGTGGCATCCATCTTTAACTAACAACAATGTTACCAGAGCATGCCATACTCGCACATCAACAAAGTATTCCATTTAGTGCATGTGATGTGTGAACAAAACTTGTATTTTCCATGTATGAATACAACATATCTGTATCTCTCTCCTACTACTCTGAAGATGACCCCTAGTGGCCATGTAATTAATTTGTTTGCTCCCCGCCGAAGGTGGTTTTATCATAATACGTAAACCTCTCGTCACCTGACCACGAGTTGTGGTCTAGGCTCCAAGTAATACAGACTCAGCCATAAGGCCTTCTAGTTTATCCCGCACAGGGCGAAACATGCACCACTGAATTTACCTTCATTTAATTCGCCTGTGGGCATCATTCCCACGTGGCACGAGTTTCAGGGGCTTTCCGCCCGGACATGTTAATTACTGTGTGAATTGTCACGTCTCTAAGAGCCCGGCATTCAGCGGCTAGTGTTTTGTATTTGTGACTAGGGTCGTGTAGTGTAACAACCATATCGCGACAAAAACTGTGTTCAGGGATAAGTGTTTTGTAATTGTGATGTTACATAAGCCCTGAATATAGAATATAATCATACCACAGAAGACTCCTCAATCGGCGATTAGTTTTTTTGCTTTTTGACGTGATAACGTCATATAAATCGATGAATGCCGGCTGCACGCACGAAAAAGCACGACTCATTTTCACGTTCCGCTTGAGCCAAGCGTGCAAGAGCCGGCCAACCACCGTGCGAGAAAATCTTCTATAATATCAAACAGGTTAAGGCGGGCTTTTTAACTAATTGTTCGTGATTATATTTAAACAAATTATTTAAATTAAATTTGCAAAAACTGTAAATAATATTTGAAAATTCAAAAGTATGCACTTTCTCATCAATGTTTTCTTATGACGTTACCACGTAAAATTCTCGTCCGTAAACCGACTTTACAGACAACCCCCCCCCCCCCCCCCCCCCCCCAACTTTTTTTTTTGGTTAGGACTTATGACACGCAAAAGTCATCCGGTAACAGACACTGCACCGACTCACATTTCCACATGTGAACACCGTCATGGTTCTCTATGACCGCACCTCGATCTAGGACTCTGGCCTAATTAGTCGCTAGTAGCGACTTAAGGTGTGTCGGGACGAGTTCCGGCTCCAAGATCGATCCAGTCCATGCGCGGAAACAACGCCATGTAGAAGGGCTGTGTACGTTATAAATACTGTTCTGGGAAACAATTTTTCACTCCGTACTTAGCATAGCGTCCTGAGGGGCTTACAGCTCGAGGAGTTTCTGCCGAGAGTCGAACCTGCTGCCTCGAGCCACCGAGCCACCGAGCCACCGAGTCATGTGGCCAGAAACTACCCCCTGAAAAGAGCCTTGTGTATTAGTGCATGCAAACCCCGCTAGTTGGTGCAGGGGCAAATACCACCATTGCATTAGCTGAGGAATACAGGATGACGTCAACATGTTACTCAAAATATTTCTAGAAGTAACAATCTCCAAACCATAAATATCATGCTCTGTTAATTAATAACATCACACTTTGGCAGCACTTTATCAGGCTCCATGGTCGTAAATCCTTTCGCTAAACGAAGCATTCAAATATTATCTAACATTCATACCAATAATAATTGGAAAATTTGCTTTTAATTGCTTTATCAGGAATTAAAGTTGATATTGCTAAATTTGTGAAGGAAAAACATTGTGAAGTGTCCCATAAAAACATAAATATATATATTTTTTAAAAAGTTTTTCTTCTCCAAGTATTAGAGTATTACATAAATGGACATCCGGCAGCAGGAGTAAGAGTAAGGTGCCATGTGCCGATGTCCGCCATATTGGATGATCTTGACCTTAAAATTGGCCAAAACTGATTCAAAATCCCCCAAAATTGACACAAAGTTCACAAAAATAACCCAAAATCAGAAAATTAAAATTTTTCGTTTTCTAAGGGAAATATTCCATAATAACTTATATAATGCAAGTATATTTTGTTTTAAAAGAACTTAAGTGTCCCCAAAGAGGACTAAACCCCCCATTTACCAGCCACCAGTAAGTCTCTGAATCCTTATTGGATTAAGACATCACCACTACCATAGTGGTTTAAAGAACACTCCACCATGTTTAATTGTGATTTGACATCAACATTTTTTTTTTAACTTTACACGATTTCGTTTTCTAGGACTTTCTGCCATCTTGGATTCTGACATTTTTAATTATGATGTAATTTCCACCATACTGAAACTATTTAATTAATATCCAAAAATATCCGAAAAAATTAAAATTTATAAAAACATTTCATTTAATTTTTAAATGCACATACATCGTGGTTTGGAGTCACATGTTTGAAATTAGTTAGGGGCAAAAAGAATAGCGACACATGCTGCCTCCACAGAGGCTACTGGCAGATTTATCTGCCACCACCACCAGGCCAAGTACTATGACAGTTTCGGTAATTTGAGACCTCCACCAGAACTACGCCGGTACCAACGCGGGACTATGTTGTACTAAAATTACAAAATAGAACAGTTTCCTTTTTTTAAAAAAAAAAAGAACTGCGGTCACTTTTGTCTTAATTTAAAAAAAATTAAAAAAATTTTCATACAAAAATATAAAAGGCATATGCTAAATTAATAAATGATCAATCATGTAGGTATATAACACTTACTTTTAAAGGTCATAATTTCGAGCTTCGAGCGGTTCAATTCCTGCCTTTAGAACTGGAAGGAAAATTGTGTATTGGACTGGCATATTTTTAGACATATAATGCCATACAGAGAGTATTGATGAAGAACTGCAAGATCTGCTTCCTGAAAAGTGATGGGACCACTTAGAAATACAATTACCTGTTGGGTATTACGAAGTTTCTAACATTGCAAATTATGTAACTTGACCACTACAACACTATGATGAGGTACGGCGACTGCAAGCCTGCTCTTTAGAGAACACATCCATTAGCTTCAGTAATTGTCAAATGTACAACCAAAAATTCCTGCTAGAAGTGGGATATTCATCTCAAATGCCTCATGAATTTGTGAAAGCTCTGTTTCCAATTTACTATCAAGTTTCTTTTTTAAATATCTTCTTCCTGTCCTTGTTTTTATTTTTCATACAAAATGTCCTGTTTTTATTTTTGTCAAAATGGTTTGTTGACCATAGCATTTTCTGTGATGGAACTTTGGCCTTTTTTCATTAGATTTTTTTTTACTAATTTATATTAGAGAATGTGGACATAGGTACATGAAATAAAAATATTTAATAATATCTTATTAAAAATTTTAAAGGTAGATAATTAACTAGTAATAAATGTGTTTATTAGAACTATAGTCAAAGTTGTATTTTAATTTAGTCATTGTTGCATTATACAGCATGTGTTTACCTAAGTATTGTCAAAAATAATGTTTATTTTTTTTAATGTGTTGTTCTGATATAAAATATTACTTAGAACACTCTTACCCAACTCATTTAGTTTCTTACATTTGATTTCAGTTCTTAGAACAAAGTTTCATCGTATACGTAAAGCATCACTCCTTTGTAAAAAGGCAAAAGTTTTGAAAGGATATTCTAACTTCAGTCAAGAACTAAGGTCACGTGCTATTTCCCTCCAGCCTTCTGACATTTGTTGTGAGAAGAAGTCATTAAATACCAAGAATGTATATTTGGTTATGGGAATAGCCACAAAAAACAAACTTAGTCCCATATTCATCATGCCTTGGTCTAAAAAAGTGAAGGTAGGTATAAAGTTTAACTATTTTGTTTGTAACATGTAGGAATGCAGGAATTTTTTTGTATCATGTAGGTATTTTTGGCTTGGCATGTTGTCTGCATCTAATCCAGCTAAGGTGTGTGAAAGTATCATTGTACTAAATTCAGCAGTGATTTTTATGGATGTGCATAAATTTCAAAATCAACATTAATAATGGCAGGATTAATTTAGAGCTTTTTATGTTGACATTATACTAAAAACTAACAAAAAATAAATACTGATTCTCCTTTCAAGAATATTGCTATTCAGTGAAACACACAAAATAAATGTTAAAACTTGATCTGCAATATGCTATCTTTCAAATTTGCATTGTAAAAAAATCAAAACTTTCAATTCTGGTAAAGGAGCCTTAAGAATCTGTTACTGAAAATTATATCATTGGTTCTAATAAGCCTTACTTTAAAATAAGTTTTTTTGTTCAAATGAAATTCGAGTTAGTTATACGGTAACATTATTCTTGATTATCAATAGCAAATTAAAATAAGAGTGAGAAATTTTAATGATAATTTCATTTTTTATGGGAACTGTAATTTTGATGTTATTTTTCAACTTGTTCTAGCTTTTCTGCATTGGGAATGGATATTAATGTTAATTGTTATAAATAATAAAAGTTCCTCGACTGTTGGTAGGCATGTGACAAATAAATAAAGAGGCAACCTGCATTTTTAGTTTTTTTTTGCAGTGTTTTCAAACTGCTTATAGTTTACTTGTTTGCAAATCATCATATAATTTCCAGATTGCAGATAGTACCACTATCTGATCTTTCAACCATTCTGCTGTTTACTGAGCACATATTTAAATAAACTACTTACCTGAGGTTACATACAACACTTACTACTCTTTGAAAGCAATTAAATGTTAATTATTTAAAAATAGGTGTACGGTACATAAAAGGTTTAAATTAAATTGAATACAAATAATAAAATATTCTTCTTATTTTTTAAATTTAAATGTTCACACAGGCCTTGTTCACAAAATAATATCCCTTTGAGTGACTTAAGTTTTCACATGCTTCTTGCATGCCTAAAGTTAGGTAGCCAGTTTTGGTTACTTGATGCAAATAAATTTGTATTCTCGTTCTGTATTGCCTCTTAACTGACTTAGTGTTGTGTTCCATACACACCTGTTTATTACTTTTCACAATACTTCTTACAGATCAACGCCATCACCACACTTGCGCAACACAACTGTCTCTTAGCCAGTACTGCCACACTGATAATCATAATATTCCAGCACTTCTCCACATATACCATAACATATCCCACACTATACAATTGTAATTTTCAAGCAATGCTATTGGAAAAATATGCTGTATTTTTTTTTAAGTCTGGCACCTCTCCTTCCCAAATTTTTTTTAAATGTTTTCTCTATTTGTAATATGATGTGATAGCACTATACCACACAAAACCAGCTAGCTAACTAACTAACTAACTAACTGACTAACTAACTAACTAGTAGGCCAGTACACTGTTCTGAGATTGTTTGGTAGGTATGGTTGCATTGGAAGGTTTTAAAATGTTTTCCATAATGGTCAATCTAAGAAATGACTGTTGTTTACTGTGAATTAGGTTGAGACGTGTTAAAAACAGTCAGAGTTGTATTTTACATATTTTATTGCCAAGCTATCCCGAGACGATACAGACGCGCGGCCATCTTGGCTTGCAACTAACTACAAAACAAAAACACAAGTACTACTCTAGTCACAAGAGGGTGATACATATTACACAGTATGTGTTACAATATAATATTAAGATTTAATAACCAACACCCTCCCTTAAATCTTAATTTTATCTGCGATACCCTTCCTCAGGATCAACATTTACATTTACCCTTTTATGAGACCAGTGCCTTCAAGACATTTTTCATGTTTATATTTACATAGGGGTTTTGTCAGGAAATCGGAAACATTTTTTTCACTAGGTACATAATTGACACAGATGTTACCATCCTTAACATGTTGTCTGATAAAATGATGTTTTATGTCAATGTGTTTTGACCTCTGGTTTACAATATTATTTTTTGTGAGTTCAATAGCTGCAGTGTTGTCACATAGAACTTGAATGGGACCTTTCGCAACACTTGGATCTATTTCTGTCATTAGGGCCTTCAGCCATAAGGCCTCTTGGATGGACAACGACACACTCATGTACTCTGCTTCACAGGTTGATAAAGCTACAGTTTTCTGTTTCTTACTACACCAGGAAATAACAGAGTTCTGAAGTTTGAAACAGTAACCTGAAACTGAGTACCTACTGTTGAGTTTATTTCCCCAATCAGCATCACAATACCCTACCAGATCACTTTCACCCTTTCCATCATACTCCAATCTGTAGTCCAGTGTCCCCTTAATATATCTTAAGAGTCTCTTGACTGCAGTCCAGTGAACTTCTGTGAAAGAGTCATTAAACCTACTCAACAGACTTACCGCATAGGTGATGTCTGGGCGAGAAATCTGTGACAGGTACAAGATACTCCCTATCGCCTCCTGGTAGGGAATCCTCTTCAACTTCTCTTCATCTTCTGCTTTTCTCTGCTCTGTGAGGTCCAATCCCAGGTCCAATGGTGTGCTTGCTGGTTTCGAGTGTTCCATGTTGAATCTCTCCAGGATGTCTTGAGCATAGCTCTTCTGTGCAATCCATAGCTTTCGATTTTCTTCATCTCTTGATATCTGCATTCCCAGGCATTTCTTTACCTTTCCCAGGTCTTTCATGTCAAAGCTTTTCATTAGCTGTCTTTTAAGTTGTTCAGCTAATTTGTGGTCATCATAAAATATTAAGAGATCATCCACGTAAACTGCGACAATCAGGGTGGTTTCATTGTTCTCCATCTTGTAAATGCATGGATCAACTATGGATTGCACTAAGTTCGATTGTATTAAGACTTCATGCAGCTTTTGGTTCCAGCAGCGGCCACTTTGTTTCAAACCGTAGATGGATTTTTTTAGCTTCCATACTTTTCCTTCTTCACTTTTATGCACCACTTCAGCGGGAGGTAGTACATAACAGTCCCTGTCGATTTTTCCGTACAGGTAGGCTGTGACGACATCCATGTGGTCTATGGACAGTCCCATCCTTGCGGCAAAAGCAAAAAGATACCTGATTGAGGTATATTTTGCCACTGGGGAGAAAGTCTCATCATAATCTCTCCCAGGAGTTTGGGCACACCCCTTTACTACGAGCCTTGCTTTGAACACCTTTTTGTTGTCTTGTTCCTTTACTTTCAACACCCATTTCGTCTTTAATAATTTCTCGCTTGTGGGTAGGTCGACGAGTTCAAAGGAATCATTTTTCTTTAGAGAGTCCATTTCACTTTTCATAGCTCCTTCCCAGTCTGTTTTGTGTGGCCCATTCATTGCTTCTACCAGTGTTGTCTCATGGGTGTTATTGCACTTTGTGAGGTAGGTTTCATGATCCGGAAAAATTTTTGGCTTTGCTTTTCGTTGGGATTTTCGCAACACAGGTTCACTTTGTTCTGTAACTGTCTTTTCATTTTCACTTCTATCTTGCAGATTTTTGAAGCCACGGAAGGGCTCATCTCCCGATACACTTTCTGTTTCCTCTTGGTCGGTGCTCTCCTTTGTGAACACTACAGGATTATGTTCGATTTCTTTTTCACTTGTTTTCCTTTCTAGAATTTCCATACCTTGCCTGTCTTCAAAAAACTTTACATCTCTTGAGATTATCACTCTTTTTGGATTTGTAGGATTGATTAACTTGTAGGCCCTTGACTCTTCGCTGTACCCTACAAAGATACATTCTTCACTTTTTGAGTCCAACTTGGTCCTGTTTTGCTTTGGGATGAGCTTCATTGCTTTACAGCCAAATGTCTTCAGGTGTGATATGTTTGTTTGTCTCCCAGTCCAGACCTCTTCCGGTGTCTTCTCTTTTACTGCTTTTGTCGGGCTTCTGTTTTTAAGGTACGTTGCGGTGTTGACTGCTTCGCCCCAATATTTTCTGTCCAGGCCACTGTCTTCTAGCATGGTTCTCGCTTTTTCTATCAGGGTGCGGTTCACTCGTTCACTGACTCCATTTTGCTCGGGTGAGAAGGGAGTTGTCCTCTCATGGATTATGCCACAGTCCTTCAAAAAACAGTCAAAGTTTTTATTTACATATTCTCCCCCATTATCTGTCCTCAATGCTTTTATTTTGTTTCTAAGCAGGTAAGTGAAGGTCTTTCGACTGAAATCATCAGTGAATGTTAGCACATAGAGGGCACCGCCCCACGTGGGCGTGCTCATTGGTCCGCAAACATCTGAATGTACTAATTGTAGTACCCCTTTGGATTGAATCCCTACGTGTTTGCTATAGGAATTTCTACACTGTTTTCCTTTTACACAAGCTATACAGTCACTGTCTATGTCATCGCTGAACCTCATCCCAGTTGACATGCTCCCGAGTTTGCTCATGGATTTTCTGTTCAGGTGCCCTAACCTTCTGTGCCACAAATTTCTTGGTAGACCTACTGTTGTATCTTTTCCGTAAATGTAATGATCCCTTAAGGCGTTACTTTGGTTTCGAGTGCTTATGTCGTGAAAGTTGCACTTCACTTTGTAAATACCCCCTTGATTTATAGCAGTTGTAATTACATTTCCCTTTATTTGGCATTCCTCATACACCCTGCACTCTTTGCTATCAAAAAACACTTTCAGTCCCTTGTTGGTCATCTTGCTGATAGACAATAGGTTTGCTGATAACTCTGGTACATAGAGAACATCTGATATGTTGACTTCACCCTTAAGTTTGACCAATCCTGCACCCTCAGACATAATTTTATTGCTGTTTGCAACAACAATTTCTTGTGTGTTTTCCTTCATGTCTTTTATCCAGTGCTTGTTCATCGTCATGTGGGATGTAGCTCCCGAATCCACTATCCAGTCTCCTTTGTCAGCGGTCACTGATGATAAGGCTGCGATTAGGGTGGTAGGTCTGTCTTCTGTCGCATTTGCCCTTCTAAAATGGTAGTTTTTCTTCATATGGCACTCATTTGATTTATGCCCTTTTTTGTGGCAGTTGAAACAAACAATGTGGTTTTTGCATACGTCCGCTTTGTGTCCTTTCTTGTTGCACTTATAACATGTGATAGTTGCCGAATCGTCTTTCCTACCTTTTGTTGTCAATGCGGATTCCTCGGGGCGATGTGGTTTTGCTACTTTCTGGATAAGTGTTGATCTTATATAGTCTGAAGTAGTTTTTACTCCTGTGCTCTCCATTGCCATTATCATTGGTTCGTAATCTTCTGTTAGGCCACTTAGCATAATGACGCCAAGGAATTCATCATCGATCTCGGCATTTATGGCTTCTAGCTTCTGCGACAGGGACAGAATTTCGTTCAGGTATTCTTCCATACTGCTGAAATCTCTCAGCTGTATTCTGAATAGTTTTCTTAGTAAGGATAACCTCCTTGTCAGCCCTTTGTCTTCGTAGGTGTCTTCTAATTTGGTCCAAACTTGTTTAGCTGTTTTGCAGCTTTTTACTATGGGATATAGGCTTTCGTCTATCATCAGGCAAATCTTGGATTTTGCCTTTTTATCCCTGGTTGTGTCTTCCTCGGCGCCATTTACACTCGGCCACAAGTCCTCTGCGGTGAGGTACATTTCCATCCCAAACTTCCATGAACTGTAATTTTCAGTTCCTTGCAGTTTTTTGATGCCGGGTAACCAGCTAATTTGGGTTTCCTTTGATTTGTTGTTGGCCATAGTTTGTGATTTTAACACACCCCGAGTGTTCGGACGTTTTTACAGATTTTCGCGCTTTCCCATTTGTAAAACACGGCGTGGGTCGGCCACTTTCACACCCCGATAAACTATCGCACCGAGGAAAAATGCATTTTAAACTCTGACATCGCCTGGGCCCATAACCTGTTGTTTACTGTGAATTAGGTTGAGACGTGTTAAAAACAGTCAGAGTTGTATTTTACATATTTTATTGCCGAGCTATCCCGAGACGATACAGACGCGCTACCATCTTGGCTTGCAACTAACTACAAAACAAAAACACAATTACTACTCTAGTCACAAGAGGGTGATACATATTACACAGTATGTGTTACAATATAATATTAATATTTAATAACCAACAATGACAACTATTTTATTCTCTGTGCTATTAGAATATGTATATTGGGAATTCTTATTCTTAAACATCTCTTATTTATCACTGCTTGTTCTTGACAGGATGTTGAAGTTCTTCACAAAAATATCACAGCACTTATTGACTATATACTAATTCACCAAAATCTATTATGACACATCAGTTGCATTTCTGCCCGTAATATGTGAATGCTTCATGAAGTCCAGTCAAGCTGCTTAATATGTACTTTGAATATCCCTCCGCCAGATGGCAAATTCAATATGGCCAGGTTCTAGTGAAACTGTCAAGCTGTCACAAATGCAATGACATAAGTTACTTTTACACCAAATATTACTTTACTGCTCATAAATTTGACGTAGGTAGCCAGACTTTTCTTAACTATCCCTTTCAATAAGTCTTTTAAAGTGTAGAAATTCTTTTCTTGTTTACTGCCAGCTGGACAGGGTGTAAAACTGGCTATGTTTGCTTTTAATTATATGCAGTTATGGATCTTGACTTTTCTCAATGATTGATTAAAAAGGTGTTGAGATAAGCCTGAAAGCACTAGATACACACATAATATTTGCAAACATTCTAGGTGAACAGTGTTTGACATGAGTAGGTACATGATCCATTTAAACCTTACCGAGTTAAAGAATATAGTTGCAGTCCCTTGAAGTTGAAAGACATGAATAACATGTACAATGAGCATTAGCACATCAGGGTGTGTCCTGCAAATTGTTTGTATGCATCCACACATTTATTTTTTTAACATATTAGGCATCCACAAAATTTTATGAAGGGTTCAACTGAAGAAGATTTTGTAATTATCAATGATCTCCATTATTCTTAATATTGACAGTAATATTAAATCTTCATTTAATTGGTAACTTAATTTAGATTTTTTCCTTTCTTTATAAAGGAAAGTATAAAAATAACTTGAGAAAACACCAAACAAAAAGTTTTAAGACCAACTAGAATGAACTAACACCTGTACAAAAATTAGTTGCTAAGGTGTCACAGTAGGTTATAATAAAGAAATAAAATTATTAGGAGAGTGTAAAATAACTATTTATTAGCAATTATTAAAATATATAATATTAAAAAATACTTAAATAAGTAGAGGCCCTGGCATAATACATCAATGTTCACACTACCAACACCCACTTTCTGATTCCACACCTCCATAGGTTTTATAAACCACTCTCTCTAATGCATCACACACATCATGTCTGTCACTTCCATATTCAGGGTGATTCTTTAATTAATTTACAATCTGTGGAGTAGGATTCCTTTAATAAAAGTAAGAATTATACATTTCCTCAGAAAAGTGATTCGCATAAGTGACTTACAAGCTCTTGATAATCTCATAATAAAATGGTTTACTTTCAAAATGTCACAAAACCGTTAGAGATAAAAAAATGTTATAGGTAGAGACCTGGAAATTTTTTGAGTAGCAAGTCTTAAAATTCTTGGGTAAAATTATGGAATAAAAAAATGGGTGCATGTACTTATGTACGCGCGTGAGAAGTTATACTTCTTTGGCATCATTAAAAAATAGTTTTTAATTGCATGCAAATAATTAATTACAATAAAATTATAAAAGGGCTGGAAAAAGATAGTTAACTCAGTAAATAAAGTTCAGTTTAATTTTGAAAAATTAAATGAATAAAATTTTGAGAATAATAAATATGACGTAATTTGTACTAAATATTATAAGATTCTTAATTTTAAATATTTATTATTGATTATTTAATATTTTAAAAGAAAAAAATAAATTTAATAATAAATTCAAAACATTTAATTTAAGTTTATTCATTTTTTTAAATATTAATTATTTTCTTAGTTTAATATGTATTCTCTTTTCATTTTTATCAAAATTTTTTCATAAAATTTGTTCATTTATTTTTATAAATATTTATTCAATTTAATAACAAATATTAAAAATTAAAATTTTAATTTGATGTTCGAGTTTAATTTTTATCACAATTTTTTTATTAAATGTTTTTTTTTTTTAATTTATTTCTTTTTTTTGTAAATATTAAATAACCAATAATAAAATTTAACATTATTAATTTAATAATATTTAGTATTAATTATATTAAATAATATTTTAATTTATTTCAATAAATAATACATACAGATAGTTAACCTCAATTATATTGGAGCATATGAAAAAGTATATAAGGACAATTTTCTTTTACTAATATTTACGAATAGTAAATAATATTAATCAAAATATTCAATTTAAATCACTACTGAATATAATTTATTAACACATATATAATTCGCACTTGTATGAAACTAAAAAACGTGTTGTGAATGTAGAAACTAGAAACATGTGGATAAATATTATAAATATGAAAACAGTGATCAGAAGTGATGAGCGTGCCAACATGCGTGACTAATAGAGGTTCTATTTCTATTCTGTTGGTAGCTTTTTTTTGAGACTTAATGAGTGGTTTAGGGGGCAGCTTCAACCTGTTAATTTTGTGTTACAGTGATGCGCGCGCATCTTAAAATTTCACTCATCATTTTTTCATAACACGCCTAAATAAGTATAACTTAAAAAAGTAAAAAAAAAAAAAAAATACCTACCGCCGTGTTTTGATCCACAGCCCTTCAGCATATTGACCGTGCAGTATAACCACTGCTCTGACAGAAGGTTACGAGGAAAATGTGTATTATATTGATGTAATACCAAAATAATGTTTTTTTTTAAACCTTGAAATTTACTCTTTACTATGACTATTTTAGTTTACCAAAATAAATTCCATGGTAATTTCACTATCATAAAGTTTCATTTGGCACACCAATACGTTTGGTATGTCCCCTAATGTGGGTTTATGTTCATACACGTGGGTCCGTCGTCTTCCTGTGAAAATGTCGTCACATGGTGCGCGCGCAGCTTCAACCTGTTAATTTTGTGCTACAGTGATGCGCGCGCACCTTAAAATTTCACTCATCATTTTTTCATAACACGCCTATAGAAGTATAACTTCAAAAATAAATTTCTGTGGTTTAAAAGACATATATATCAAACCAAGTGCCACATTAAGTTATATAATATGTTAAAATAAGTAAAAATAGATTAATTCCACTTATAGTATACTTACAACAAAATATTTTCAGAGAAGCCAATTTTAATTCATACTTATTAATAAAAGAAAAGAGAGATTTAATTTATATCCATGAAAAAATTAAAGGGCCCTTTGTCTTGCAAAACATACCCTTCTTAGCACCCCTCCCCACCAGAACCCAGCCCATCAGAATTCTGGAATTATTATTGTCATTGGGGACATGGAAATTGTGGCTGGGAAAAATGTTGTTGACTTGGGTGTAACTGCTGGGGCTGGCGAGACCAGGCTATTCAAGAAGGGCATATGAAGAGAAAGGGGTCGGCCAGCGCTGGACGAATAAGAGAGATGGTGTAAAGTAACGGTCATCTACTTAGTTATCTATCCTTCCTGCTTGAAGGTGGCTTCTACCATACACCAGTGATGGGAGTTTATTTTGATCCCTTTTAAAAATATATTGATGCTTATCTAACAGGTTATAATAACAATACTTATTTCATTTATGTTAATAAAACACTGTGAACGAGTGCTAAATAGTTTCTCAAATGCTAGTTTGAAACTGAGATAAATAGATAATCTCTGCCTTCCACTGCCACTTGATAACTACGGTAATAATCTTCTGCAGTCACATACCATAATTTTGGGGTATAGCATACAATCATTTCTAACGATTAATTCCATGTGGTGTACCACAATATCTGACACAATGTATCATTTTTAAGTGACATGGCCGCGGCCTAACTGTCCTTATGCTAAGCGGGGGTTTGCGTCGATACATGTACTGAGATTAATTTGTGGGCGCCACCGTGCAAGGGGCACGGACCCGGGAGATACTCTTTTTCAGGGCCGTGACGTCGCCCATGTGAGGCGTGATTTTGACCCCCCCTAAAGTGAATCCTAGTACTCGCCACTGTTCCGCTCTCAGTGTCTGGTATGCTCTTCACCTACGCAGTGGGCTCTTACGGCGTCCCACACGCCGTCACACTATGGATGTTGAAATACAAATAAAATCGTATGCTCTGGTTTACTAGTTGCTACTTCGTCTACACCTTTGATTATATCACACAACGCCTGCGGCACGAATCGGTTCACGGGGTGCGACCTGACCACGTGGTCACGCTCTACAATTGGGTTATTAGCATAAAAAGGACCATAGTGGTCACTCATACAATTATTTAAACAGTCCCCCCGACTGAGAGAAGCCCTGAGGAATTACGAACGAAAGATTTCAGATGATTAAGATTTAACAGAATTACTTAGCAGTGCAGGCAAGCGGTGAGGTCCCCGGGGTACTGATGTGTCTGCTCTCGGTCGGTGCTGGCGAAGGACAGGGGTGAGCTCAGGGCTCTGCTAGCCTATCATGGCGTCTTCACGCTGAACCAATTACTGTTATACCTATTTACGATTCCGTGCCACAGGAAGCTACAGGTCAAACATGAAACACACTTAATAATTATATTACACCTAATGCATGATAAAAACTATTAACTAAAATTACAAAAATTTATTATTAATGATAACCAGCTCGGCTTCGGCGGACTTCAGTTCGCCTCGTGCATGTTCGGTACGACGTTTCGTTGTTTATGCCTTAACTAAATATTAATTACTTAAAGTACATAAAACACTCCCGGCCGATCTGCCGTCACACGCCACTTGGGGAAAAATAAGCAAAAAAGAATTACAATATTTATCCCTAGTTAAAGGGGTGTGGTGCACTGCTTCTACAGCGCCCTCTTGACGTTCGTGGCACGCTATTCAAACACAACCACCCGGCTACGTACTCAAGACGGGGCGGCTGCCAGTACGGGAAGTGTGGCGGGGGGTGAGGGGAAAGGTGGCGGATGCTGACCAGGTTTCTGGGGCGCAGGCCCGGTTGACGTCATAAGGTTTGATTTACCATAGTTGTCGTGCATTCGCATCTATCTATTTTATGATTAAATAAAAAATTAAAAACTAACCTTTTGTGGAGATTCATGAATAGATACAAAATTTTGTGAATAAAATCATTTAAAGAAATTTGTGAGTGATTTTTGAGTCAAAAACACTTGAAGACATTTTTTATTTGCAACAAAAGACATTACCTACTGTTAAATAGTGTTTGGTGATTTTTCGCAAATTCACGAGTTGTGATTTTTCTGGGTCTCTAGCGATAGGTATTAGAGCTTTATTGAATGGCACCTCGGGTCCTCCATTGAATAAAAGGGAGCAGCAACTTTCTAGCCACTTTTAATTTGTTTAAAGTGCACTGTAAGATTTGTAATGAAATTGTGAAATTTATAAGCATGGTTCACTGACTGCAGTCTGCAGTCTGCATCAAGCAAAACAGCCAAATGGCTGCCTTGGAAGCCTCTAAATTGTACTGGTATGTAGCAGTTTTACTTATTTTCCAGTTCCATAGTAAAATTGATGTTGCAGTGTAAGCTGTTGAGGTGTTTCAAGAAGTGGGTCAGGTCAGGTTGTCCTCGCTAGGGCTACATATAACAAAAGTGTCATCCAAACATCTGTATCAGCATTTAGGTTTCTAAGTGCTGGAATAAATCACTCTCTTTTCTAAGTTGGCCATTACTAATGCATTATGTAATGCTAGTAATGAAGGTATTCATATAACTTTTCTTTTTTTCGTTCTGTGCATGTTTGTTAGTATTATTATGCCTGCAGCACTAATAAGAGCACATTTTTCTTTCAGCCATTCAAGAGAGCTGTTCGCATGTTCAGAAAAATCAATTGTTCTGATCCGAAACTTGTGTCAAGTTCTGTGATGGTTGGAGATACATTTCAGGGCACTGGTTTAGCCACAACAGTTCCTAGCAGAAGAAAAGTTACCAGTGCACATTGATGTAGTGAATAGAAAGTAGTAAATTTATCCAACATTAAATTAATTTATTCCATTAAAATGTAATGCTGAATTATTTCACCCCATCATACTAATAAAAGAAAATAAGATTTGGTGCTTTATTAAAGAAAATTTTGTTTAGCGAATAATATACTTATTAAAGTAAAGGGTGAATTTTGCAAAAAGTCTCGGCATGTCTTATGGTAATATTTACCATCATATATTTTGGTTAAATTCTTTCTGTTAACATTTGTTGTAGAAATCACATTTATTTCACTAAAATATACATTTTTTTAATTATTGTAAACATAATTATATTAAATGAAGACTCCAAACACAAAGATATCTTTCTTGTGTCAACTTTAGTTGCATATATTTTGTAACATGCTCAAACCATTTCTTACATCTTACTCATAATTGTAAGATATTTTGGTTTTTCAGGACTGTGGAACAGATTCTGTTGCATTCTCCAGCCAATAGTAAATCATGTCCAGCATATGTATTCTGTTTGATAATGGGTCCATTTTCCAGTCATAAGAGTTTAAGTTTAACTCTATATGTTTAGTTTCAATAGAAGACATAAATTATTTTGTGGTTCTGCTCCTTTTGAAAAGAGACTGTTTTGGATAAAAGTTATGTAGTTTTTTATTTAACGAATGTACCCGAATAACACATTTACAAGTTTCCATAAAATGTGTGTGGGAAAAGCATAGTGCGCAGCTTTTTCAAAACTTGACAACACCGCATGGCACTGCTGCACAGCACAAGTTCCATCAAGCTCAAAGGTTGGTTAACCTGCTATTGTTTAATGAATGATGGACATTGTGCATGTTGTTTGTGTTCATGTGAGAAATATGTTGCAATCTTGCAATAATTACTGATTGCAGCTGCAATCATCTTCTTTTGCTGAAAAAAACCTAAAATTATTAAAAAAGCTCTGTAAATAGGAAATCGTACTGCGGGAAGAAAGTACGTCGTCATGGAAATTACGTGACTGGAGGGGAAAAAAAATACCGGTTTTAGAGTAGTGATGTAGTGCAATAAAATTTTTTATTTGAAATGTGAGCATTGGTTGCATGTGCTTCTTCAGCAACTTCCCCATTAATTTTGTTATTATCTTTGTAACAAAGCATTCATTTTGGTCATTCAAGGCTGGGATGTTAATGGCGCTTCAATGCAGTAAAAACAACAGCTGTGGTCAAAAGCCATTTTATAATCATGACATCTTTTCCTCATATCATGGCAAACATTTTATCATTCACATTTCATCCCTAAATAAATTACTGCCTGATATCTTTAGAGATGTGTATTTGCAAAATGATTTTTACTGAAAATATTGATACATTTAATAGTAGTCTTGTGTTAAGATTAAATAGTGCTTAAACAATAACCAGTGCCCAGAATGTTATTAGGTTTACAGGAAATCTTAAAGGCAATTATAATATAACATTAAGTAATTATTCAAGTCCTGAATAGACATTTAATAGAAACTTGAAATATTTTCACAAGTTCTGTTCTTAAAAGTTTGGTACAAGGCATATTATAAACAACAAATAATTTTGGTTGTGGTCAAAGTATTAGTTGTGCAAGGCTTCTTCGAGGGCGCGGCTTCTACGGGCAAATATGAACTTTCTCCATAGCACTACCACTACTATTAAATAGTAGGTAGATAGGTAGACAAATGTACATCCATTTCCGATTTGATGTTGTAAGGTAGAGAAGCAAAGCTTTTGATTAGGTCTTGTTTCAAACATCTAGCTAACCCACAAATTATTATTTTCAAAAGAATAAGAAAAGGTACTAAATTACTAAATCTACTAAATGAATAGAAAAAAACAAAATATAGGAATATTTAGATATGATACCCAATGACTATCTCAAGCAAGAACGGCTGTAGAAGAACTTGTTTATGATGGAAGGTGAAAAGTAAATTTTGTGAGAAATTAAATGCATCTGAAATAAAGCCAAAAATAGGTATTACCAAACACAAGATCATCAGTAAAACAGATAAAAATGGAGATAGTAAATGCAGCAGCATATAAAAAACAGGGCTAGGCACCTCTGTATTTGTAATAAAATGTGGCCGACAAATAACTGCATATGCTTGATTGCATGTAAAGAAAAAATTTTTGACTGACACAAAGGTTTTTTTGTTGAGATAGTCATGTCACATGGGTATGCAAGCCTCTACCATGCTGCATAAACACTTGCTATGAAGTAAGAAGAGGGCATTGTGAACATATGCTTGGAAACTGGTTATCAACTGGCAAGTGAAATGTCATATCTGTGTTATTGTGATTTAAATTACAGCCATCATTGCTGATTCCAAGGAAATTGGTTAATTGTGTTACCCCATTGTTATCATTATAAACATAATAAAGGCATTTACCGTGATAATTGTGAGTGTTGGAGATTGCTCCAAGAAATTACTCACATTTCTTAATCTGCAATAAAACATAAGTTATTTTGATGGGGTGGTTATCAGATTCTGTACCCACATTTTTTTCACATTTTATTGAATATTTTATTATTTAGTAAATATAATACAATTTTCAGCCATCTACACACTTGCAGAAATAATAATAATACGGATTACGAACCGAGGCAGTGGCCGTTACAGGGCGTACAAGGTTTTCGTTATTTATGTAAAAGTTGAATTGTGGCAAAGGAAATAAATACTGACATTTTAATGCTTACCTACCTTTACTGTAGATTTTCAAACATCACCTTAGGCAACAATGCATTCAACCGTAGGCATGTGAACTGCACACTTTGTGTTCTTCACCTGTGTATGCTCTGCACAAGCTTCATATAGGTGCATTTTTATGCATCATCATAACTCCATTTGTAATGGTATTACACTTCATGTTAATATGTTTTTACTCCTTTGTTTATTACAATTCCATCACAAATCACCAATGTATAATTTAGTGCTATAAACTCAACTGCATACTTATATTCACTTACAAATTAATTACTTTGTTATGTTAGACTTACCAATTTCTGCTATAAAATGTACATTTCTGTTTTGGGATTTATGTACAGCTTCAGAAGCATTTGACCTACAGTTGTTGACTTAAGCTATTTTTTACTAGGTACTGCTAGTTTTACACAACATACGGTACAAGGTATACACCGTTACCATCGAAATTTTGACTAATCAAAGAAAAGATCTGAGTTTTAAAAATTACAAAAATCAATTTATTAAAAAAAAAGTATTATATAAATATTACAGTTTCAGTATCAATCATTTTATGTGTTTTTATTATTAACAGGAATGTATCACAATTTAATAATGAATCTTCACATAAGGAACAGTCGGTGGCAAAAAAATAGGAATAATTTTCCTAGAACTAATAATACTAATTTTGGTGGTTTCAGCCTGATTTGGTCGTTGCTGCCATTGTTTGGTGGTGCTGGAAAAAATAAAAGAAAAGCAGTTAGAATTATTTGAAAACTTAGCCTTCAATTACAAATATATAGTTTATTGGTACAAATTTTTTACCCATGAAATGTATTAGCATACAACAGAGTTAAGTACAGAAGTCAACAGTCTGCTGTGAGAGCCAGTAGTGGGTGGTTGTGTTGTTCCATGCTATACAGGCAGGTTAGTTAAAGTTTCATAAGTTATGCCTCATGTGGTAGAATATACCATCTTATACATAAAATCACATAGGATGTGTACATGTTTTAAGAAAATGCCATCTAACAGTTAAACATGTTAACACATGTGAGTAAAAGGTGAAAAAACAAAAATAAAATGGCATTAGATTTTCATACGTGGATTGAATCTAACCGGCAACTGACAGAAGACGAGCTAGTGGCTATCCAACTGGACAGAAGACAAGGTGTGTATTCATAAAACTTGCTTCCATGAAAAACTGTGGACACATTTTTCCTCAAACAGGTGGGTTATCTGTGCTGTATACGGCAGCAGTTGAATTTTTACATTTAAACATTGACATCTGTGACAATAATGTATCCCCCACAGTTGGCAAAAGATGACTACATAAAAATATGGCTATCGTTTGGGTCAAATGATAAGAATATGGTTCACGATGATGGCTGATTAGTTTACAAATGAAAGAAAAAGGTAGCATGATCCAATATGATGGGCCACTTTACAAGAATGAGAGTACCTGACTGCATACACTGGCCGTTGTATTGGAATGACCGAGCATATACATACATAGTTGTAATTATTGGAGAAAGTTTGATAATATTTGTAACTTTCTTTCGTAATATCCATTGATATATGCCTTCAGAATACATGCGTGTTCAAGGACTTGATAGGAAAATAAAAAGTATATTAACCTCTAATGTTTATTGGGGCGATTAGGAATATGGGGGTGAGAGGATCGGGTCTAAGACTGAAAATTAAAGGTTTTTGAGGACCCAGGAAATATTTCATGTAGTCTCAATGGAGAAAATCCAATATGATGGACACCAGTGGTGAGTGAGAGAACACAAGCACTTTGCCTTTTCGATGGTGCACATTAAGAAAGAAGTAGAAACTCGTGGATTTATATTACTTGAAATTTATCATCGTCTAATAAATGCTGCTTTTCAAATAAAACAATGGAAAATACAGGCAGTCATAAAAACACAATAACTAAAGTTACTATTACAAATGAGGAATTGTGTCTACACAAGATCAACTATTGCAAAAGTAGATCATATTTTGGTTCATATTTAGAGCCTAAGCCACAATGGTGTGAAATTCTCCTTTGATTACTAAAACTGTCTTTCAATATTCTGATAGCTGATCCTAAGCTCACTTTTCTAGGTAACATATCTGCACCATTATATCACACCAGATGAATATAGATGCAGGGCTTCAATATAAGTACACCTACATCCTCCACTCCCTAACTGTCCACCAGCTGGTTAGCAATTATAGTTAAAATGAAAAAGAATAACATCAAATAAAGTTTCCAGTGGATTAATGATTTCATCTGGCCCATTTATACATCATAAAGTGTATAGATACACAGAGGGGCGGGGATGTGGGGGCGATACAACCCACTCAAAATCCTAAAATATCGATCATTCCCACCACAAAATGTCAGTTAACCGCCACCCCCCACACACATACACACACACAAATTAAATTCTGCTTACGCTCTGTCATAACAGAGTTTCCATTATTGTGTAGACTTACTTATAATTTATGTTATAAGACCATATTTAGTTATTTCCGTTGAAGTAAATTGATAGAAAGAAAGAATTCGATATGATGCCCAGTAAGGTAATTTTTACGAAAATAACAAATATCTATTTTTATCTAACATAGCTTTTTAAACTAACAAAATTTTTATAAACAAATACTTTTTTTGTTAAACAGAAAAGCTGATTAAATTTTTACCTAAGCATGTAAATAACCATATATTAATTAAGATATAATACAGATAATTAGCAACATTCTTTTAAGTTCCGTAATATATTTCATACCTGTGATTGGCTTCCAAGGTGTAGTTGGCTCTGGGCTAGGAAGATATTTATTACTTGGCATTGTGTAATGTGGCTGCGTAGATCTGACTGTGCTTGGCTGATTACCAGAACATGGCCCTGGAATGATTGGAACAAACTAATTAGTACTATTCACAAGTTGTAGATTTACACTTTAACGACCTACTTGATGACTTAGCCATGCACGGGAGTAGAGTTTTACAACTTATATATTTTTGGCATGATTCAGATATTTTTGACATCAATTTAAACCAAAATTGCATTGTGCATTGAAAAGAGATACACATAGCTATAAAAGAAAAGTAGAAAAATTATTTCATGTTATTTGTTTCTGAAGGTTTTTTTTTTTCAATATTTAAATGCTTGCTTATAGAGTTATCATTAATAATTTTCATATATCTTAAAGTACGTACTATTCTGTCACTGCTACACTGAAATTACTCTTTAAAAATATTCTACACATACAAGTATAACTCTGTCATGAAAAAATTAGGAGGTGAAAAACTGTAGAGCAAACAAATTGTTAAATAAGTTGCTGTTCGCTTAGTAAAGTATTGACCAGGGACAGGAAAGTTACTTTTAAAATGTAACTCAGTTACAGTTACAAATACTCCATTGGAAATGTAACCCTGTTACAACTACAAGTTACACTACTGAAAATAAACCAGTTACAGTTATAGTTCTGAGAAAAGTAACTGTAAGTTACTTTAACAGTTACTTTGTGAAAAACTAAAAATGTGATACGTAGGTAATATTGTTATAATTAAAAGCTAATAAAACATATTGTCTTTACTAAAGTATGTTTATTTAAACTGAAAAATTTAAATAGGTCTTAAATTACATTGAGTAGTTAGTTCACACTACAAAATTGTTCGCAGCACCACACAACAAGCACTTCACAATAAGGTTATTTTTATCACTCGACCGAACTTCGAAACAATTAGAATATGAAGGCCACGGCAACGAAAATTCTGGACTGCTTTCTCGGCTTCTCGCTTCATTAGATTCTGTCATTGCTTTCGCGCATGTGCACAGGTAGGTTAATTAATTAATCAGCATAGCAGTAAACCCGCATGTCGCAAATATTAAATAAATGACAATCAAAATACAAGCGCAGACTAGCCAACAGCAGTTTTACAAGTACAAGCAATACCATCGCAAATAATATGCTTGTCGGGATTTTCGTTCTGGGATTGAAAAAAATCAACAAATCATTGTTCGTTCAATAAGAAATACATTTAAAAAAATGTAACGCAAGAAGTAACGACAATTATCGTTACTTTAAGGCAGAAAAATGTAATTCAGTTACAGTTACAGAAAACTTAATATATTGCGTTACCACGATCGTTAACATAAATAGTAACTGTTACAAATAACGTCGTTACTAGTAGCGCATTACTTCCAGTCCCTGGTATTGACACACCAATTTTCTGGTTTTATAGCCAGCCATGGAAATGTAACAAAAAAAAGCCCTGATGAAAAAATACAGCAAGCACTCTTTCTACTCAGTATTGTGATAACTGCAATTGTTTTGTATCATAGCACTGAAGGGCCCTCATAGTCAGGAGTTTTATTAGAGTACATACTTGAGACAGGATAATAAATGTAATGCTCACTGGTGCTTCTAGCGCGGTGCAAGGCTCTAAACTGGCGTGCAGTTGTGCATAGGGGAAATGTACAATTTGCGTGGTAACCATAACATTATATGGTGGAGAAATGAAGGCCCTTTTATTGCTTCCAAGAATCTGTACTGGGTATTTAATACCTAAAAAATATGCTGAAAAAAACACATTTTAGCCATTTTCACTCTTCTAAAAATACAGTGTAAAAACAAAATACGGAAACAGCACTACTCATCCCACTTGAGTGTATTCTTAAATGCTTTTCATAAAGAGAAAACACTCGGATATCTGAAATAGTTTTCAAATTGTGTGGTTTTTTCTGATGCTGAGTCCATCGTATGTGCCCTCAGTAGGCAGGGCCCATTAATTTAATGGCATTTATAATTTGTATACATATGAGCATGGGCAACATAAATGAACAATAGTATGTAATGCAAGGATTGTTTATATCAGCAATTAATATATGGCTGTGAGTATGCAAAAAATAATAATAAAGTTATTTTTTTAAACGTACCTAATCTGGTAAGCTTCATGCCATAGAAAAGAGGGTCCACATCTCGTTGGCAATGACTTCCAGCCTCTTTTATAGATATCTCAGCATCAGATGCTATAGATCCCACAAAACATTCGAAGGTTCCCACATCTTTGCGCTGGGTGTATGTATACATGTGGCCATTTTCTTCCCACTGTCCCAGACATCGATATTCTCGTCCTGAAAAAAAAAAACTGCAGTCATTTTTTTTCTCATAACAATATAATATAACATAGGGTCCTTAATTAATACATCATCTCTGAAACCATTTAAATTAATGAAATAGCATATTTTTAATGGACTACCTTCTTAATATGCTACTTAACACATTTGTTTCAGTTCTGTTAAACACTCAAATAATGTTTATAGTATTTTGGCAATGTACTTTGAAAATGATTTTTGTTAGGTGTGCGTGAACGGCTTGTTCCAATTTACAGATCCAAATGTACAGTTGCAGAATTCTTAATTATATTTCAATAAATAAAATTAGAGAGCAGCCTTTTTATATTATGTGTAACATAGGTAATTATTCAAGTGTAATAGGGTTTGGAAACCTTTTATTTATTATTTTTAACCTTTTTGACTTAAGTCATAAACAATATTAACTTTTTTTAGCCTTAGAGCATTAACTGATCTTATGAGATCACTTTCATGTGAATAGGTGTGTATATTTATGCCCTATTATTAACCTTTCTCCTGTTAGTTAATTGTTGTAATTTCATATTGAGAAGTTTCTCTGTGTATACCTAATTTAAATTTTTGTATCAATGGTCAAAATCGGTTGAAAGATCTGGAATGAAATCTGAAATAAATTCAAAAATAATTAATGTATTGAAAAAAATTGTGACAAATGTACCTAGTTTTATTTCTTAAAAATAAACTTCAAAGTTAGTTCCAGATTTCAATCATTAACCCTATTTGTATTAAATATGGTACTGAAACAATTCCACATGAAATATTTCAATAAAAAATTTGAATTAAGTCAACATTAAATTTGTCTTATTAAAATTCAATATGATCTACATTACATAATGTGCAATACTATCTATATCCTAAATATACATCCCTTTCTAAAAAAAAATGTGTAGAACAAAGAAAAATTTATTTTTAATTCTTTTTATGGTAAAAATTTCATAAAATGGCTATTAGTAATTCAAACATATTTACCTCATTTGGATTTATTATGGTATTTGAACCCTTTTATTAAGCTCATTCCAATTAAATTAGTATTTAGCAGTTTTTAAAAATTTTCTCAATAAAACGTTTTTAATTATTATCAAAGCGCAACTTTAAATATTTATTTAAGCCATAAAAAACATTTTTTTTTTTAAATACCATTTAAGAATGATCCTTTCGGTACGGTTGAACAGTCGACGTGTTTACTTTCAAAGACAAAGAAGTTGTGTGACAAAGGTTGTATGTTATACTTTTACTGTTGCAAGATGGCTACCCCACTGAATATTGTTCTTCGAGTCTTAATATAAAATCCTTTAATATAAGTTTTGTGTCTGAGAGACATTATTTAAGCAACGAATCGACGATAGTAACAAGTGTCTGAAACTTATATAATTTTGGAGCAAAATCATTTTTTTTTTCAAGAGTTTAATGCATGTCCAATTCAGACAGAATTTTGAGCTAGCCGAGGTGGTCTGGAATTGGTACATTATGAATCAAGCTCAGCTCTCTATCTTAGCCGTCTTGTGAATTGATTTTTATTATGTGATTTCCAAAGTTACTGAGAACAAAGTTAAAAGAAAAAAGATTTTAAGTATTAATATGCTTACAATGTTAAGTAAATTAACCAAAAACTAACACTTGCCACTCACTATACATGTCTTGTATTTACATCTTTTAATAACTTCAAGTCTGGAAAAAGAACCGGAGAAGAGGGGTTGTGACAAGAATTGTCAGCACCGGGTATCACCTGACCTTGCTATACCACTGACATGGGGAGAGCACCACTTAGGAAATTCACTTTAGAATGAAACTTTAGGGTGTTACCCTTTTAAAATAATAAAGCGCTCTGGCCAGCCAATTCTGAGGAGAAAAAAAAGCATAAAAATTTATACACAGTTTATATATTTTATAAATTTCACTCTGGCCAATGGCACAGCAGCCTTGGTGGTAACGTACTTGCTTGCCGCCCAGTTGCTCAGGTTTCGATTCTCGCCGACGGTCACTTTTATTGATGTGTAAACATCTTAGCTCTTGGTACAAGACATTTGGTGGGAGTAAGTTCGTGTAAATGGAATGGAAGTCGATGAACAGAAACGTGAGACAAAGATGGCAGACCCACGTGTAGCAACATGAACCCATATATAGTCACTTTCGTAAATATTAGGGTACATACCAAACATATGGGTGTGCCAAATGAAACTTGATTGTAGTGAAACTACCCTGGTAAATGTTCAAAAAACTATAATAGTCATAATAAAAATTAATCACAAATTTTAAAATACCTAAAAAAACTGGCATTACAATGATTATAATACATATTCTCCTTCAAATTTCATAAAGCTTAGTAGCACAGCGGTAGAGTGCACACTTGTTAATCTCAAGGAACATGGTTCAAATCTGTCACTGGAATTTTTTTTAACTTTTTTTTAATAATATAATATTAATAATTAATAAATCAGCTCAATAAGGTAAAGGTTTGTTTGTAGGAAGTATTTACAAACAGATTTCAGTTGTTCAAGCAAAAACCAATATACAAACATATACTTAGTGATATATGTGTTTAAAAAGTTTAAGGCTAATGTTTTAATAATGCCATAAAAATATGGTAATGTATAATGTGTGCAGAAAATTTATAACTAGTATTAACTGTTTAGTGAATTTTATCAAGAGAGGCAGTATTTTAAATAAAATTTCTTGTTTAAAATCGGGTCAGAAGCTATGGAGCATTTATAATAGTTTAAAATTTCTGATTGTTTCATGCTGCTCTGCTATCTGCATTTGATGGTGGCAAGCAACATTTACAATTCAGGTAGTGAATTATAGTTGCAGGTGCACAAAGTATGTATGTGATTCGTATCCAGAAATTTTGCTATTTGAAAAGCAAATATTTTATTTATCACTGTGCACATGTATCACATCGCTGTTTTATTGGTGATTTATCGGTTGAGCGACTCACTGATTAGTGGAACTGAGAAAGGAAGATATTTTATATTCCCAGAGTTTCAAGACAATGTGGATGGAGCAGTGATTTTTTTGGTACTAAATGAATAGGCACAGGTTAAGGTAAGTTAGTCAAGATAAAGCTGAAAGGTTTGGCTTGAAGGATTTTTACCCATTCCTCTTCTAAAACGAGATGCTGTATACAAAACTTTTAATTGTTGTAAATTATAAAATACCATCTACTTAATATCAATTAAAATAAAATCTAAATATGGTATATTACGATTTTTAACACTTTTGAAAACCAACCTTCAATAAAAATGATTGTAAGTGCAGGTATGGCATGCATTCAGTAAAGTTAGCTGTGTTGTAATGTTTTTAATTTGGCTTTAACATCTCATCGAAGTAGTCAGGTCGACCATTAGTTGTTGTGTGGTCATGGACTGAAAGGTCACGATTGGGCGATGGCTCAAAAATAATATAATTATGTAGTTGAGAAGCCAATTTTGCGGCTGTGGTCCGAGTGATGCCAATTCATAAGCATTTTCTGACTTTTTATTTAGAATTCGTTAACTACAGTCGTATGTGCTAAGCCTGGAACGAGACGTTAAATTTTGTTTCCAGTCGTCGGTAAGTCCTTGGCTTGTACCGTGAGTTTGTATTTAACCACTGGATTTTAATATCAGTAAAAAAATCTTAGTTTTGTAAGACATTTTGGTACCATTTAAAAGTAAATTGTTGTCTTGAATAAACTAACCTTTTATGAGTTATTTTGTGTATAATCTGGAGCAGTGTTGTTGTAGGAAAATGGTGGCCATAAAGCTAGTGTGGATTTTCGTAATGGATAAATAAAAGCAGTTAAAATCAGTCATTGTTCTCGAGAGACTTTACTTTCTCCATGAATCATTTGGAGCCACATTTTTTACGAGCAGTATTTTTGAATCCAACTAATTCTTTAAGTGTTTTTATGTAATGTGCAATATAAACCACTGTTGAACTAGCCAGAGGTTTGGATTGTTACCAGCTGGGTACATGTGCCCTTAAGCCACATGGTGTCGCCCATGCTGGTGTACCACTAAACCCTCGACAGCAGGATGGTCTTATTGCACACATAAATTTTGTGTAAAAATGAACTACAAATTTTAATATTGAAACAAACAAGAACCATATCACATCTATTTTGCTATGTTCATGCTACCAGTGCTTCAGCCAAGCCAGAACATCTACAAGTCTACAAGTGACATGCAATCGTGAAAAATGCTAAACTATTAGACAATAAGCTTTTTTTTTATTGCTGCATTGTGCAAAAAAGTGACAGACTTTCGAGTGCCTTACAAAAAGCTGCTGCAAATAATTAATTTCACGTTGCTTAGTATAAAGATAATTGCACTACCTTCTATTTCAGAAGTAACTTTTCGAACAGTAGGACCCAATCTGAAACTTAACAGCTTAAGGACATAGAGTAGGGTGAGACTAGGGGGAAAGGGACAGGTAAAAGTTATTTTCAAAATGTTAGTTTTGTACAATTTTTATAACCTGAGTTGATGAAGTGTTCATGAACTGCAGAATTGATATGATTTTTAACACTATTGTAATTTCCACTTTGAGTATATATTTTTTTATATTAAGCTTCATGATCAGCATCCCCTTACAATTACATGACAGATTATTCTTGGTTTCTAATGGAAAATAAAGTTCCTGAAAACAAGACATAGGATTTTAATGAAAGATTTTTATTTCACTGAAAAAGTTTTTTTAGAAGAATCTTTTTTGGAATAAGTTTTTAGTATACTGTTAATGTTTTGAATTTTTATTAGTCTTTTGTGTATGTGGTGTGTAGATATATTTGTTATTTTTAGTTCAGGCCTACAACTTATAGCTGACTGTTAGGCTACATATTGTTCTGTGAAACTTCGTACAAATTTGTACCTGAGCCATGTTTGAGGTGATTAAGTGCCATTAGGAAATTATTGTTAGATTGCTAGTTTAATGGATATTCCATTTCTTTTTTTAAAATATTTCTGAAGATGGATTATATTATTGAATTTCCAGGAATGTTGATATTTGTATTTGATGAGTGTGCATCAGTAAAATATACAGAAATAACAACTGGCTTGTATAGATATTAAGAGCTAAAAGAAATGTATGACTATTAATTTCAACATATGAGTGATATGATAAACCAGTCTATGTTTCATAAATTTTTTTATTTTTTGTATGCATGTACCACTATAATTATCTTACTATTAAAGTAAAGTAGTTTTATTAAAGACATCAAAGCAAACTAAGGTCAAAAAACCCATTCTGCCCTTATTTTATGTATGTAGTGAATTGTTTAATGCAATTTAAAAAGCTTCCGTTCAAGCTGTATGTCAAATATTTATACGAGTGTCGAACGAGTATTATGAAGAACAATAGCAGCTGCAGAGCCACTATTTTTATATTAACATATTAAGTAACATACCTCTGAAATTGGAAGATAAAAACTGTAAATTTGGTAATGGGAAAATACATTTGATGCTGAACAATAATGTGGGTAACAAAATTTCTTAACAATTAGGAGTGGTAATGCTGGAATGGGAAGTCATAAGGGAATCTCTGAAGTTGGAATTCTTGTCGCCAACTTGTAGAACATTTCACCCATGTCTTCATGTCCCTATAATATCAATCAGATTTATAAATACTCTGCAATATAAAAAAATAAAATATCTTTGAATAGCTTCTATTTGCATTAATAATTTTAAATTATACATAATTTTTACACAAAAATTTTAAATAAAATCATTTGAGATGAATATTTTCTTAGAAAAACTACAGGGTTTAAAAAATGTATTATCATACTTGTGAATTCGTAATCATTTATATTACTATAAGCTAAAGGTGACACTGGTGTACACATCACATGCCTCTACGCATCTATGCACTGGCACAAAACTGGTGTACATTCTTTTCACCAATACTGTACCCCTATGAGACTTGTAAGCAGTTAGCCTTTAGTTTTTCAGAGAAATATTAAAGATGAAGGCACCCTGCATGTACATAAACTACTTTAAACATTTGATGGTTACAAAGTTTGTAATAATGCCAGTTTTAGCTCTTTTCACTGTCCAAAACATACACAACTCAAAACTAAAAAAAATGTATATAATTTTATATAGGCTTGAGTAATGAGTCTTAATCACTTTCATATTTAGGCACCTTGTATTAATCTTGGGTGGTTTTTAAATGGTATTTTAAACCTGAAGTTTGGCACATAATTTCACTGCCCAGCCTGGTGACTACCTTAACAGAAGACCCATGAAACCACGGCAGCAAACAACATTAGCACATATGATAAAAATAAGTTTTAAAATCTAACTACATAGAAAAAATCTTTACTGTATGGAAGTTCAAGGCTCACTATTATGAATGTCAGTGAAACTTACACATTAATAGAAAAATATTTTCTCAAATTAAATTACTATTTACCTACCTTCGTATATATCGGTGCCAGAGCAGTCAGAAACAGAGTAATACATAATCTCTGGGGATTTGCAATCTGATGATAATTTTGCACACAGTCCTGTAGCATCCGGGATGTAGCCTGCGTATTCCCCAGTGACAGGGCATGGAGACTCCTGCAGTCTTTCCACTCCTGCAAAAATTGGAGAAGCAACATTAAGACTAGCATACAACATGTAAAAAGGATAATAAAAAATTTCTAAAGAAGAAATAATCTAATTTGTTTTTAAAAAGTTACTAAATCAAAAAAATACATAAAAATTTATTAGTGGTATTCTTCCTTTAAAGGTTGCTATCAACTAGGTTCACCTTATTACTACTGTAACCCTATCAAATTAGGTAGTTGGAAAAAATATTTGCTCAATCATCATATGAATTTTAATTTACGTTTTATAATGCCTAGCATAAGTCCGCAACAATAACAAACAACTAAATCAAATAAAATATCACAGTGCAAAACAAAACAATACAGATCCAGTAGTCAACAAAAATCCTAGCAGTTAAATAGACATCAAAAAATGAATGAACAAATGAATGAATGAATGAATGAATTGAGGCTTAACATCTCGACATTGAGGTTGTTAGAAATGATAGGGAGAGATGTGGATGGAGCAGTGATGGAATGAAATGGTGCGGAAAATGGGAGTCCACTGAGTAAACCTAGCAGCTTAGGGTAACATCCACCACTTTTCGCTCTCGCATAAATTTGGCTTTAACCCAGCAGGGAATCAAACCCAGCTCATCTGGGTGGGAAAAGAGTGATCTGACCACCTAACCACTGGGGCATCCAACATTATAAAAGAGGTAATGTCCAACCAAACTCAGCAACAGTATAGGTTAAAGAAGGATTGAACACCACATGTTTATGCACAGAGGCTTATGGCTATGGGACCTCCAAACACTTGGGAACTGACTTAGTGCTAACATTTGAATGATGCCAGGGTCCTGGAATCAAACCTGCAACCCTTGTCATATTATATTTATGCGTTATCAATCACAGTCACCGAGGACCCTCAGTAGGTAACAATACATACAGAGAAAATCCCTACACTGGTTCACTGAGTACCTAACATTTCTCAGATAGCAAACTAGGCTTGATAAATAAGAAATATCAGGAAAATCATGATGAAATTATCTTAATTTTAGTAGTATGACTATTTGATAGCTAATAGAATGTAAATGATGTGATCAGAGATATTTTGAAAAAATACAATGTATTAGTTATCTTTACATCACCAGATTAAGAAATTAAATAAAATGAATCTTAAAATTAAAAAAAAATTTTATAATCAAACTATTTAATTCTTTGAATCTATCAATTTTGAAACAGAATTTAGGAAAAGTAGCTTAGATGATTTTGACCCAAAAAGTCTATTTATTGCTGGGTGATGGTTGTCCCTACCTCTAAGAACAAGCTCCCTTGGCACAGACATGGCAATGATGGGAAGTTTTACCATTGCAGTTTTTGCCAGTTTTGGGAAAAGAGACTTCATGTCCTCCCAGATTTCAATAGTGTCTCTTTTTATTGGTGTAACAGGAGACGACAGGTACAGCTGAACCTCTTGTTTCGCTAACGGTTCCAGCAGATGTTGATGAATTATTTTTCATGTTTTTGTGTCAGCTGCCTGTGGTATTTTCAGATGTAAAATTCTTCCGAATATTCTTTATTAGACTCATCAGACTAGTCGTTCTTAGATTTTGGTACATTAAATTCTCTTACATATTTATTCAACTAACTAATTACTCTTGATTTAGCAACAGCATCTTTAAAATTCATGAACTTAAATCTTGGGTCAAGATTTTTTGAAATTGCCAGAATGGCAGAATGTTATATGTTATTTCACCTTCTAGCCGGTTGCTTTTTATTTTGGTTTTAAATTGAACAATAATTTCACTCCCAGGATTCATATTTTCGACTGCATCCCGAACACAATTGACTAATGGGATTTCCTCACTTACAGTAATGTAACTGTCCCCTGAAATTTCTTTAGTTATTTTTTCAAAACGTCATAGCAATTCCACTATTTCTTTGACACTCTAACTTGCTGCTAGAAACCATTGGGGGAGCCTCAGCTCTAGTTAAAAGTATCACTCCCACAATTGACACCAACTCCAAGAATCATTCTAGCATATACTAGTGCGAACATCAAGCATCATTTTTATAATTTGACCTCCTTTTAATTCTGTTTCTATCTGTCTTTTCCATAATTTGTCACTTGCATTGACACACTTTTTAATACACTTGACTATATCTCCAACCATACTTATCAATTCAGTACAGTTATTTGCATCATCAAAGTGATTGTAATACCCACAATTTATTTATTTTTTATTGTTTCGGTCCAAATGACATTATAAATGCAATAGTTATCAGTATTTTTATGTACGTTTTAAAAGATCACTCATTGACTCAAACTTATCGCCAATCCTGTTTTTTTTATTGTTTCTTGACTTGGAAGCTTTTTATGCATTCGGGTGCGTAGTTGTATTAGAACCAGGAAAGACAATGCTTGTCAATGTACTGGCAACTGTTTTTTTCTGGTGAAAGCAACACTGGCATGTCATCTGCGCTGCACGATTTTGTCGAAGAGTTGACATTTACATCTTGTTTGATGTTGCTGGAAGAGCATCATTCCTTAATTCACTATTGGCAGCCGTGGCGGCAAATACTTCTAAATAACCAGTGATTCTATCCTATTACCTCTTGACCTCTCGTTAAGTAGTTCTGTATCTTCCCATTGCAATTGCGAATGTACATTTCCAAAATGACCACGAAGATTGGTCAAACTGCTGAAGTTTTTAAGTTGTTATTACATATCTTGCACTCAGCTTCTTTGTCCATAGTCTTGTTAAAATATAGCCAAATCTTAATTTTCAATTTATTTGGTGGCATTTTTATATGTAAAGAAAAAAACAATCAATTTTAGAATTTTGTTTGTAGAATAAACTTAGCTTAAATAACAGTACATAGTTATAAAAAAAGTATTCTTGTTTCTTCTTATGTCTTCAAGTGTAAACAATATTGGCACATATTTTACTAAATAAATGCATTTCAAAAAGAAAAACAAGTTATTTAAAAAGCAATTTTAAAAAATCGAGTTTAATATTTTATGTTTTTTTTTTTAAATTCATGTAAGAGAAATTGGGGCTACATACATATGTATAATAAATGTATATTTTTGTATCTTTTTGTATAATTGAATATTTAAAAGTGTGAAAATAAAGTCTTGATGAATAAAGATTGATGCTAAGGTAGATGTTTATGATTGCTACATTAATGTTTTCAAAACATCGATGTATCGTTTGCAACCCTACCTCTCCCAAAGTTGTGGCTTTATGGCCTTTAAGAATTTTAAGGGTAGAGTCACAGTATTGCTTAAGTTAGTAAGCTTGCAGACTTGTTGCATGGAGCCTTTTATCAAGCTTGCTGCAGGCTAACATACTTGCCATAACAGCTTCCTGCAAGCATGCTATGGCCAGTTTGCAGCAAGTTTGTCATGTGTCAACTATTTTTCATCAAGCTTGATGCATGCTTGTAGGCTTATCATAGCAAGCCTGATTCAAGTTAGGGACAAGCTTGCCACAAGCTTACATGGTATGTGGGATAAAGTCCTAAATGACTGAAAGCAGATGATATAAATAAATTTCAGAATCTGCAAGAATAACTGAAAACATTACATAGGTAAGATTAGGAACCATTTAAATAACTTAAATGGAACACTTTTTACATTTCTCCTTAAGGACTTAATTTATGTGAAAAATGGATAAACACTATATTGAAACATTAAAATACTTTTGTCTTCAGTGTTGTAAAAAATACTGAAGATTTTCATCATAGCCTGTAAAAAAATCTCATAAAATCTCATAGTTGACCAAAATGTAACGAAGGTTGCTAAAACATGCTGCAAATAACTGAAAGGTTTAAAATTAGAACTTAGTATATGTGGACATTTGTTGATAAATGCAATTTCTGACTAAAACAATTTATCTTACAGTCACCCTTTTTTAAGCCCTATATGATGAAATGTGTGGTTTTCCATTGCATCGGCTGGGACAATTCATCTTTATTTAGTTTGAAGACTACCAAACAACTCTGATTAAAAAAAAGTTCAAAAATGACACTGACAGGGAAAGGAGGCCTGCATTGTTTTTTTTATATTTTCTTGATGACAGTTCAAACAGAAACTTTGTTCTTTCAGGATAGAAGAGGAGGCCAAAAAAGACCACATACTTCCTTGGGTGATCCACTGGTTTCCTTGAAAGTTTACATCAGCACAAAGACTACCATTGTAAAGTGTTCTTGACTCACCACCTAAAAACAGAGAACCCAGTTGACAGTATGTTTACATAGATTATGCTCCTTTTGCACAGTGTGTTTCTTATAAGAAGCTTGACGTGTCTCGGAGATTAACCATCTCGCCTCTTGTGAATCATCTGCCATTTTCAAGTTTTTCCACCACATGCATTTCCTCATGAGCTCACCAGGTTGAAGACATTATAAGATCTGATTGATTATGGAATTAAAAAATAATTTTTCATGTCAGAATCCAGTATGTACTTGCATATGCTGCAAAACAGCAAATAAAATTTTTTAACATTTGTACTTGGGAGTTTTTGACAGTTACCTTTAAATTAATTTTTTGTGTTTGCAATTTTGACTGGCTGAACTGCATTTTGTACTTAGGCATGCCTTTAAATTTATTACTAGTTTAAACTTTTAATAAAAATTTGATTTTCCCAACATTTTTTTTTTTAGTTCAGACAAAATATATGTAGTAATAAACAATAATTTAACACGTAATAAAGAACAATAAACTATATATTATCAGTCCATCAATTTTAAGTTATCAGAAAGAGTCTAAGAATATGAGAGTTTTTCATAAATAAAAAATTTTAAGTAAAAAAATGGTGAGGAAACAAAGGAACTTAAGTATATATAAAAGTGTTCGCTAGGAAACAATTCATAATGAGAGCAATTTTATAAATCCGCCTTTAAAACTTTAAACTCAGGAGGTGTGTTAAAATTAAAAGCAAGTTTTATTTTCATCGCAAACATGCATTACACATACATAATTACTGAACTCCACTTCAAAAAATTATTTTTCTTGAATTTGGATAGTAGATGTAGATTTTAGATTTGGCACATATAAGCTTTATCGGAGTTAATTTGTCATGCAATGACTTCCACTGGGTGAGCTCCAAGGTAAGACACTGTGTGGCAAAAAAGTATGAGAATTATCAAATGTTAACGACAGGTAAGTTCAACATTTTTCAGGATTTTATTTCATCCAATAAAAAAAACACATTGAGAGAAAGAAAATACATCAACTCTACGAGTTCTCTAGTGGATAACGTATGGCTAGTAGCAACTCTACAGTGGATTGTAGTTTTAAGTGGCCTCCGTTGCCACTGTTTGTTGTACGGAAAGCTTTATAGATGATGCCTGTCACAGTAAAAATATGGTTACCAGAATTGCTTTATATTATTATTTACACTTCTTACACCGACACATTCCTTCACTCCAACTGCACTTGAATCATGTATTTATATTGATTTGAAGAGTGTTGTATTTAAGAAGACATGCATTCAGACTCAAAAAGTTTTCTTGATAATCCTATGTATATATGTATATATAACCATTAATTACTAGTTTTAAGTTTTAACTACGACATGCCTTAGTGATTTCTTAGGGCTAAGGTAAAAGTATGATATTTCATTGTGATGGTTAGTGTACTTCAATATGTTTCAAATAATTTTACCTTACTTAGAATTTTCCAAATCACTATAAAATCTATGAGGTAGGCCTACTGAGGTTTCCTCACTTGAAGTGAATACATAATATGATTTAAGCTAAGAAATAATTTTACATTTATACCTATATCTATATTTTGAAGTTTAGGGAAAAAATGTTGTGTACATTATATTGTTATTCTCTCTAAATATCTATTTTTAATATTTTTTTAGATCCTCGATTTTGTGTGGAAAACGGAGTCTTTATAGCAATATAACCTAAAAATTAAGAACATCATTATTTAATCAAGAATTAGATTAGACTATGTCCAATGATCAAAAACTTAGTACTACAAAATATAAAACGATGATCGCTGAGGTTTTTACTAGACAATTACATAAATTTCAATCAAGAATTTTTGTTTCTTATTTCAGTTACCATAAGCCTATTGTATCGTTTCTAGAATATAATCAAATGATTGACAGTACAAATAGCTTAAATATTGTTGAAGTGAATGATAACTTAATGATAATGATATGTATATGCCAAGGTATATATATCGCCAGCTAGTATTACGTATGTCCGCCATCTTGTTTTCGTCTGCTAGAGGCTGCCATCTCGTTTTTGACTGCTAGAGTGCTCTGCCATCATGATGGTTTGATTTTTTCCCCGCTAGAGTGCGATCTTCATTATTATTATTGGGCGCCCGCCATCTTGAAATATAAGTGACATCTTGTAAATGTGTAACTATTCAGCTAGAATGCATCATTAGTGTACACAATGCCAGAATAGGAAAAAATATGGTGCATGAGTCTTGGACATAACCTCAGAACCTCACATTATTGTTAATGTATACAATAAATAGTCTTCTCTTCCAGCATAAGTACACAATTACTCACCCATTTGAAACTCTAAGACATTCATTCCCCTCCGTTTGAGCCACAAACATTTGTACATTTCTTCTCCACTGAAAAAATAATCAAAAGTACCATTCTTAAAAGTTTTTTTTTATATATATTTAATTTGTTTTTATTTAAATAATTTTAAAGTGTACCTGGGGCACACCAAATACTTAAAATCATTGCCATGCTAACAGCAGTATAATATCTTAAATACTATATTTAAAATATAGGTAATAACATTACAGTTACAAAGGTTTTCACTGTGTCTTAAGAACTAAATAAAAAAAAGCACGTATAATTCAGTACACTTGACAGAAGTGAAACTTCTTTCGCAATTCAAACCTTGACTTATAAGTATATATCATTAGGGGTAAAAAGGCAGAGAGAGAGAGAGAGGCAGAGAGAGAGAGAGAGAGAGATAAAGAGAGAGAGAGAGAGAGAAAGAGAGAGAGGCAGAGAGAGAGAGGCAGAGAGAGAGAGAGAAAGAGAGAGAGAGAGAAAGAGAGAGAGAGAGAGAGAGAGGCAGAGAGAGAGAGAGAGGCAGAGAGAGAGAGAGAGAGAGAGAGAGAGAGGCAGAGAGAGAGAGAGAGAGAGAGAGAGAGAGAGAGAGAAGACAACTTTATAAAAAAAAATTATAGGATTTAAGGAAAGGATTTAAAGTAAATGAAAACATTATAGCTAAGATATATGTTAAATTTTTGAATTTATTTCCTTGATATTTACACTAATGTTTATATTATTAATACATTGATATGAAACATAAGTTTCTGACTCTATAGATTCCAAATTTTGAGTAAAAACATCTATTGTGGTTCCAGATATTGTTTTTGCCATTTCAGAATCATTATTCATATTTAGTTTAAATTTTTCACGCAGAAAGTTTATGGTATCAAATCAGATGAAAAAATTCACATTAAAATTACCACCCAAAATAAGTTGGATTTTATCACATTGTGTGCTTAACACATTCGAGTCTGTTGCTTATGACTGGTTTAAATCACTGAATACTAGGTTTTTTTTATGGTTTTCCATTTTTTTTTATTTAAATAACATATATGGTACTTAAAATACTTTTTACATGATAAAAAACTTTAAATTTTACCATTTTTAATACAATTTAAAACATGATTTTATCTCTTTTAGTTACTGATAATTTATTTTTTATAATAAACTATGTTTTACATAAATAAAAAAATTTCTCATACACACTTCATACTATTCATTGCTATGATTTTTATTTAAATCCAGTTAAGCTAACATTTATTTCACATTTCCAAATTAATACCAATATATGAATACGTAAATAATTTTTAATTGGTTATGTTAATGAAAATTTTGATTTAGTATGGAACTTTTGGAAGCACCCTGGCACGCACAGAGCAAAGCCACAGTCTTCGCACCACCAACGAGTTTCCTTCCTCAGCCGTTTTCCACTGTTGGCTTTGCCTACATCGGAACATACTTTACAGTATCTGGTAGGGTTGAGTTTTTTTTCGGTTGGTGGAATTTTCTTCGGAAAATGTCGAGCAGACAATCGATCTGTGGATGAGGATGATGATGATTGAACGTCTGTATCGGTAGCACCATATGAAGCCAGCTGGTTCCCGAGAGCTCTCATGAAGTTTTCCAAACTTGTTTTGTTGCCATCAGCCCTGATTTTTTGAACAAAATGAATGAATTTATGATTGACATCAAAAAAAGGTGGAAAAAATTTTTTTCCCACCATTTCATTGATTTTCTTTCAAAGGGGTAGTAACTGAGTAATTGATCAACATGATCAACACCAGTTTTGTTTATATTGTAGTCAAGTACAACATCGGGTTTGGTTTTAGCAACTAAGCCACCTCTACCTCTTACAGTGACTTCACTGCATGTGGCTTTGTGCTTTGTGGAGAGGCAGTACACATCACGTGTGTCCTTCCACTTTACAGCCAACAAAGGACCGCACCTGCGAAAAATTGCTTCACCTCTTGCAAGTTCTTTGCATTTCAGTTCAGGTGGCAAGCCTTTGCGGTTTTTTTGTACCGTACCCACAGCCAGGGTTTTTTCATCCCATAACTTATAGACTTGATGTAAGTTTTTGGACATACGCCATTGCTAAGAACTTTTTCTGTTTGAAGAAAAACTAATAAATAAAATAAATAAATAAAAATACTCAAAAAAAAGACAAAAAACACACAAAATTAAGCAAACAATTGCTGTTGTCAACAAGGATATGAACACCACAAAATATTCCGAAACAGGAATATGGTCAGCAAACAAACAAAGAAAAACAAAGAAAAATGTACTAAGAGAACGAAAAAATCCCCACAAATGATGACAACACAAAAATATTGAAACCCAAAATAATTCAGCACAACAGTTGAAGCGAGACAAAAAACATGACAAAACGAAAAGACAAACAAATACAATAGTTTTACCTAAACAGTTTAGGTAAAACTATTGTATTTGTTTGTCTTTTAGTTTTGTCATGTTTTTTGTCTCGCTTCAACTGTTGTGCTGAATTATTTTGGGTTTCAATATTTTTGTGTTGTCATCATTTGTGGGGATTTTTTCGTTCTCTTAGTACATTTTTCTTTGTTTTTCTTTGTTTGTTTGCTGACCATATTCCTGTTTCGGAATATTTTGTGGTGTTCATATCCTTGTTGACAACAGCAATTGTTTGCTTAATTTTGTGTGTTTTTTGTCTTTTTTTTTAGTATTTTTATTTATTTATTTTATTTATTAGTTTTTCTTCAAACAGAAAAAGTTCTTAGCAATGGCGTATGTCCAAAAACTTACATCAAGTCATGCACTCCCATTGCACAAATCTTTTAAAGATAACATAACTTATAGAATAATGTAGGACTTGAATAAAATCTGTCCATGTAAATTGTGGGCGCCTTATGAAAATAATCATGACACAATCTCCGGACAAGACTCTCAATAGAGTTTTCCACACTTCCAGCACCACCAGTATAAACCTCACAGTTTAGGACATATCCTGTATTGGTGTCACAAAGAATATATAACTTTATACCATACTTATGAGGTTTATTTTTTATATAAACACGGAAGTGTAAACGTCCTCGAAAAGGACACATTCCTTCATCAATTGTCAGGTTTTCTGATGGCTAAAGACAGGCCTTACATTGACGGACAAAATGATTGAAAAACGGCCTGACTTTATGTAGAAGGTCGTGATTTTCTTGTCCTCTTGGTATGTAAGTAGCATTGTCATTTATGTGTAACATGAACAATATTGACCGGAATCTGTCTCTGCTAAGGAGACGCCCAGGAAATGGAGTGTGCATTATGTTGTCATTTGACCAATAATCTGTTATCTTGGGTTTCCTGACCAAGCACATGTGAATGATCACTGCAAAGAAGTAATATATTTCTTGAAGCTTGACCGTAGTCCAACGCTGCCACATTGAATTTGGTTTCAATTTTTTTGCCCGTTTCATTTTGTCAATCATGGTACCTGCATATCGATTTGTTTCAGTCTTTATATTTTTTATGACGTCTGTGCCAAAAAAATTAGAGAAACAGGTAAGTTCATCGAAAGTTTCATCAATGTCGATAAGAATGCCAGATGCTTCCTCAAAAACAGGCAGCTGTGGTTGGTTGTCCATTGATACCCAGCGATGGACTCCAGGTTTTTTATTTGCTAGTAATCGTGTTCTTGTATTGGAATCTAAAACGAAAATTGTATGTTTTTTACATTGTTTGCGTAATTTTTTTACTTTTACGTAAATGTGAAAAAAAAATGATTACCAGCTTATAAAGAAATTCAAAGGCACAAAAATGTAATATTTATGAAAGCTGGGTAACTTACCAGAAACGTTACTTGTGCTAGGTTTATCCGAGTGGTCTTGTCTATTCGCATTGCTCAGCTGCGCAATGTGGACTAGCGGAACATCGTCTTCATCTAAAAAATAATAATGTGACATTCACATTTACATGTAAGGGTCCAAGAGCTAATGTAAAATATCTACAATACACAAGGGAAAAAAATACGAACCACTATCAGTACCTGTATCAGGTGTCTGTGATGGACGAGCTTGTAAAAGTCCCGTTTTCTGTGTAAAACTGCTCTTCTGTTTCCTTATTTTTGCAAAATCTTCATCTGTAATAAAAAAAACATCCTGGGTAAGATATGTACAAAAATAATAATTTTTATACATAGGTAAAATAAGTTTCAAGCTCATTCGGCAGGTTTTGAATAATTGCATACAAACCTGATGTGTCAGAATATTCAGACGATGGTTCGTACAAAGAATCAGAACTGCAGTTATCAGCTTCTGAACCAGAAGAAGCATAAAATTCTTCATGTTCAAAAAATTTGTCACTCTCGCGCGATCTCTTTGCCATTTCTACTGCAACAAAACCGCGGTAATTCCCCTGGCACGATTAAACACGACCAAAGCAGCTTCAAACGTAAAACAGTACAGCAGATGCCATCTAGCGGCAACCGATAGTACTACGACGACTGTGGAAAGAACGCCCGGAAATCCAAGCCCGTTTATCGCTCGAGCAAGCACATGTTAGTCCATGAAAACGTGCGCTCGAGTGAGGCTCGAGCGCCGTTCATTGTATTAAAATACTATGCTCGAGCATGGACCCGAATGTGTTAAAAGAGCTGCACCACTGTGACTATATGCAAGTAACTGAAGGTGTAAAATAATAATTAATTAACAATAAATATTATTCACTGTTGAAATACACCATAAAGAAAAACTGTACATGTTAATGTTTCTTCAAACAATTCTGCAATTTGGAATACACCAAATCTCTGAATGAAATATGAAATTCATAACAGGTAGTGCTATCTATGCAGGAAATGCAGGGACTGTCTCAACAGCGCTCTCTATGCTGCTGGTTAAACAAGGAGGAACACAAGCATGCTGGTAGCAAATATAAAATTCAAGGCATTCAAAGTTGACTGTATAGGAGACCTACTATATCTATTTTCTGAAACAAGCGCATGCGCACACACTGTCTTATTCTTTCGTTCATCTATCTCTCTTGGTTCTATTTTTTTTTTTGGCAGGGACAAATAATTGCACAAAGAGGAGAACGAAAATGAGCCCAGCAATATATATAGCATAGTGCTCTCTTTATATCTCTTTGGCAAAAGTACCTAGTCACTGTCCTTTTCACATTAGAAACATTTCACAACAATGTTTCATGAAAAAGTTACATTAAAATTCGGCCTTGAAATTTTACTCTCATTGTGTCCAAAGAAGTTTCACTTAAAAATTTAATCATGAGATAGTATGTAGGCTAAATATAGAGCAGCAGTTATTTGATTTTTCTTTTCATGTACAAAATTCAGAACTGTCTCTGGGGCTAGGCAAAAGTCCTCTTATATTCAGTATTTCTTGTTGTTACTAAATTTGAATGATTATGATTCAACCCAACTTTGATCTTCTGTTAATCCTCAAATCATTTCCAAAATATACTGTTGTGTTTATAAGAAACACAGTGGGTGTGAAGGACATGTTGCTGGCAGAAGGTAACCAGTGCAGACTCAGTGGATGAGACAATGGAGTCCTGGTTAGTTTGCTTACAACACTGTGATTAATAAAAAAATGAAGAATGATGGAAATACAAAGAATAAAACATGGCACAGTCACACGAAGATTACAGGACCTACAGTTGTATGTAATTATCACCGGGTACAGCCGGTGATAATGTTTTCAGCAGCACTCCTTGAGAAGATAAATATGTTTGTGTATCATTGATTCAAGATCAATGGTTGAGACGAACAAGCTAAGTAAATTAATTCTAACAGGGAAGTCAGTTAAACCAAGTGCATTGAAGGTGGAAATTTTGCATAACATAGTCGGTGAAGAAGCTTTTGAGTTGTTTAATACCATTATGTATCTAGTTTAACTGCAATTATTCTGTGCCGTTTATCATAATATTTGGGCACAAATTTTGAATTTTAAATTTAATTTGTACTTTTTAAAGAAGGAAACCAAATAATAAATTTGCATTTTTAATTAAATTTAATTTTGTTTCCATTACTGTACACTCCGACGTAATCTTGTGCAACCCAGTGCACCTGCGCTTATTCGCAGGCTTTAATTAGATACTGTTTGCTGACGATTGGCTATCGCTGTATCTCAGCCGCGGTTCGCATCGCGTTTTCTCCCTGTAACAGAATGACTTTTCGTGCTAGCGAACGCTAACTCAAGCCCACTGCTAGCAACTTTCATTTCTCGGAGGCAAGCATAGGTAAGGGTTTTGCCAGCACTTACTGGACTAAGTTACAGCCCCCGGCGACGCCTCGGGACGATTCACATTACGCCTTTCCCAGGCGACTTAGCAAATTTAAACCCCCCTCCCCTCATCGCCCACCTGTGGCTTCACGAGAACTTCCACTCGGAGCATCGACCCCCCAGTGAACCCAGGCGGGGACTTTGTCTCTTCAAGGACTTTCGCCCTTGTCAAAAAGAGGCCCCAGCGAAGTCTAGCGGCGGGAAAAATCCCTATCCTTGCTCTGTGCGCTGGTCGCGAGCGCACTCAGTGCTCTCTAGCGGACGTTTCGGTGACCCTCCAGGCAGGTTCTCATCTTGGCCGCCAGAGCGCACTACTCATCTCTCCCATAAGAGACAGCTTGTCATAATCGACCTTGGCAGCAGTCGCAGTGCGATTGCGATCTTAGTTCGCCGGCGACTTGCGTGAGAGCGCTGCGAGTGTTTTGCAGTCTGCTTCGCCCCTTCGAGCATTTCCGGACACCTTCGGGCAATCACCCCCCCCCCCCCCCCCCCCCCCCCGCTTTCTTTGGATGGGGGCAGTTACTTTCTTTAATTAGGCACCCCGACACCATTTTTCGAAGATTCGGCGGGCAGCATCTGGTCTGTGCGGACCATGCGTCGCGATCCGCGAGAGTCAATCTCCGTTGTTCGACCAAGACTCGACACTAAGTCATGTAGTCGCCAACGTCAAGGCATAGAGGCCTCAATTTTCTTATTTTTAAATTTTGCTGACCGCAATAGTTTTTTGCTAATCTAAATTTATTTCATTGTCTCTCATCATGACTACCGCGAACTTCCGTGCCGGGAGCTGCCTTTTCTGCTCCTGGAGCCAGCCTACTTGACTTCACCCCGCTGTTTTGGGTAAGTGGTCGTCATACCTCCCCTCCCCCCCTTTTTTTGCCTTTCCCTGGGCATAGTCTTGCCCAGGCTTAGCCGCCTGTTAACCAGTCTAAGTAATTTGGGACTTTGGTTGCAGGCGGGGTCGTAGTTTATCTCCAAGTTTATCGCCAAAATTAGCTCCAAGTTGAGCTTCGAAGTTGAGCTCGAAGTTTATCTCCAAGTTGAGCTCCAAGTTCAGCTTCAAAGTTTATCTCCAAAATAACTCCAAAATTAGCTCCAAGTTTAGCTCCAAGTTTAACTCCAAAGTTTAGCTCCAAAGGCTGGCTGCAAGTTTAGCTGCAAGATTAGCTTCAAGACTCCAAATTAGAATGGAACTTCACTGTCAAATTAGCAGTCCGTGATTCGGCTCATGCAGTCAGGAGTTTTCTCCCCTCTTCGGTCGAGATACAACTTTCTACACAAAATGATTCCTTCTGGACTTTAATCTACCGAAACCTCCGGTGCCAGGACACAGGATATAATTAAATTTCATTTGAAAAGAAAATTAAAAAAACAATGTTATTGTTTCTTTCTTTTGAGCCTGCGAGCTAACTTAAAACCAGTGTTAAGTTCAAGAGGTATGATTGTTTTACTTTTATATGTATTTTGTTGCCCCGGGGCTCCCTCCTTTTTGTGATTAATATATTTTAATACAAGTGTACCTAAAAGATACAAAAAAAACTAAGTAAATTATTTTAGTAAAAGGGCAGTTATATAAATCAAACCAACAGTCTTGTTAACTCATTATTATTCATCCTCAATCCACATAGCCTCCTAGAGTTCCTATAGGAGGTTATAAATAAAATTATTTTGTACGACGTCTGGGCACCTCTGTGATTATTGTTGTTGTTTTGTTTTCTGGGCTGACGCTTCCAAGGCCTTAATTTATTTATTCATTTTTGAGTGTTTACCTGCAGCCCAGCGTACGTAACAATTCACACATAAAGTCGCCAATACCTGCTGACCAAAATTCCTACACTACACTTCTATATCCTTAATTTGTATAATACACTACCAGTTTGTTCCTAGTTTAATGTCTTTAAAACGTTTGCTGTGCCTCCCTTCATTTAGGTGGACAACTAAATCTTTCACTTCATCAGAGAGGCTCCTCCTGTGCTCTAGCTGTTGTTACAGTTTCAAATCCTCTGAAACCCTCTTCTTCCTCAATCTCTTTTGAACCAGTACTTCCAGAGGGTGTTCTTTCTCTCTCATGCCCTCTTTATGGTGTTTCTCTTGGGTGGTTTTCCTTTTGTTGTGCAATCCCCACCCCATTCTCAGGTGAGACCTTAATAACTTCATGCAAGGCACACTGCCTTAAATGGTCTCTGTGACAAAATATTATCATGCCACCTAACTTAACCCTAAGTGACTAAGCTCACCACTTCTACACTGTAACCAGGAAGCTACTGTAGCCGTTCCCCTCAAACACTTCTTACTACCACATTATCTCTCTCACCTCCAATGGAGGTTTCATAACCCCCCCTTGGCAGGGGTAAAAATTTCAGGGAACTAAGGGAACCATTGGTTTCCCTACTTTCAGGATGGACAATATGCCTTTTGACGTGACAACGTCTAATAAATCGATTAACGCCTGTTGCACGGATGAAAAAGTGTCCCGTTACGCTCATTGTACGCTTGCGCCGAATCTATCTCTCTTCCACTAGATTGGAACCACCATCGATTTGACTTTTTCGAGGCACATTAAACTTGAAACACTCCCATTCGTTTCCTACTTTTCCTATCATTGTCCTATCTTTAACAGAATAACACAGGTTGGAAGAAGTTAAATAGCAAACATGTATAAAAGATATAGTTAAAATAATCTCTTCATTAAAGTAATAAACATATTTGAATTAATGAGTGCAAATAAAAGTAGATTTATCAATTAAATTGTAGATTTAATTTCACTCCTTCTTTGTATCCATACAAAATAGTGATAATTCAATAAAAATGATTCAATTTTATTCATAAAAGTATGCAATCATTTCATCTATGTTTTGTTATGACGTTGTCACGTTAAACTATCGTCCGTAAACCGACTTTACAGACCACCAATTTTTTTAAATTAGATTTTGAATCTGTTATTCCAATACATTATTTCAGTACAATTCATAGTTTTCAAACACAAACACTTAATTTTCGAGAAAACATTCTTTCTTCACTCAGCTCTTAAATGTCACGATCCATTGTTTGTTATCCGCTTCTTACCCTGAAACTCAGAGCTCGGCTATCTTTGTGTGTTCCAGTTGTACCCGAAGCCATGCAGCCAGACTCAGGAAGCAGAACAGCGATTTGCTTACCTTGCGCCAACAATGAACGTGTTTGCAAACCAATAAATCTGTTGTTAATGACTGGCATGTTGTAAAAACATTGTCTTTATAACCACTTATTACAGCAAACATCTTTAAAATCCTTAATACACAAATAGGATTGTTAAAAGGTAGTGGAAAATGTAAACTTGTGGCATGTGCCCCATTTTCATTGCCCTAGGTAATTTTTAAGATGGAATTATTTTGGTTAAGCCATTCGTATTTGTTGTAATTTATTTGGTTACTAGTCGCTAATGGATTCTGATGTTTTGGCTGTATGTTTCATATTTTATTTTTTTAGATGGTTTATTTACTCTTTAATTTTGCAGTTGGTTGTTAGTCTCCAACTGAACGCCAGAAGCTTTGAGAATGTGTCACCTGATTCAAGTTAATACTTAATTATTTTAAAGTGTTTGATATAATTTTAATAAAGTTATTTTTAGTATTTTATTTTTGATTAATTTGCATACATGATCTGCAATCTGAATTTCCTGGACTCCTTTTTAATAAACAGTGGTTAAGGCAGCAATAAAAATGTGAAAGTAAATAGTGTGGACCATGAGATGAATGTGCACAGCAACTCTAGTGTCCCGAGTAGTAATGATTGAAATAAGAGAGTTAAGTTCAAACTGGATATGGGTTCTGAGGTAAATCTCATTCCAGAGGTGATTCTCAGGAAAATTTACAAACCTTTCAAGATTAGGAATACCAGTCAAACATTAGAGTGCTATGGAGGATTCAAGATCAAACCAAAAGTTATTGTGAGTCTGTGATATGAAACTAAAGGTGCTGCTAAATATTTGGTTTTTTGAATCGTGGATGCAGATAGCACTCCAATATTGGGGTTAGATTCATGTGTGTGCTTGAACATAGTTCAGAAAGTTTATTCTATTGAATCTCATGAGGCAAAAACTTGTGGTGAAACCACTGGAGCATTAAATACACTATTTTAATATGTATTTTGAGAACACATGATCTAATTCTAATATGAAAGGTTGGGAGTGTAATGTTCAAGAGCTGGCAGTGAGTGACATGTGGGCAGAGAGTAAAGGGACAAATATGGTAGTGTGTGGTGCATTGGACAGTGTATTACATCTTGGAGATATTGAATAGAGAACATTAATAATCAAACTGATAACAAATAAAAAAATTTTAATTATTTTAATTGTTGTTGGATGCCAGCATCCCTCCAAAAATGATAATCTGCACATGCCAATGCAGATGGCTTACCACTGAGTACGTGTAAGCACAGGGTATCTTTCTTCTGTGCTGAGATTAGATCCCACACACTGCATTTTGTACGTTTTCATATCAACGTGATCATTGATGGTCGCAATGCTGCCTTCAAAATAGAGATTTTCCCAGTGTCCTTGAGCCCAATCTGGAAACCTGCAAAACATAACGCACTGGTTAGAACAGATTACAAAAAATGTAAGTAGAAACAATTTCTTAGCTTGACCGGTAGTGTACAGAGTGACTCAGAGAACTCAGAATTTTTTTTTTTAGAAAAACCCATACTATTTTTTATTTAGTTAAAAAAAGTTTATTTGTACCACAATATTGGTACATCTAAGAAATTTTATGAACATCAGATGAATTCCGGCCCTCTTGCTTGTATTATCAAGTAAGTGAGTCATGTGCAAAGGTTTTGATCCACTCTTTCCAACATATTCTATCAATATTAGCCACTTGTCCCCCAATAGCATTATTCAGTATATCCAGGGTTCGAGGTTTTAATTGAAACACATGTGCAGTGCAGTAACCAAAGCTGTTTCTAGATCGGGGTGGTCAGGGCGAGCGGGGTGGTGGGGGCGAGCGGGGTGGTGGGGGCGAGCGGGGTGGTGGGGGCGAGCTGGGTGGTGGGGGCGAGCTGGGTGGTGGGGGCGAGCTGGGTGGTAGGGGCGAGCGGGGTGGTAGGGGCAAGCGGGGTGGTAGGGGCGAGCGGGGTGGTAGGGGCGAGCGGGATGGTAGCAGCGAGTGGGGTGGTGGGGGCGAGTGGGGTGGTGGGGGCGAGCAGGGTGGTGGGGGCGAGCGGGGTGGTGGGGGCGAGCGGGGTGGTGGGGGCGAGCGGGGTGGTGGGGGGCGAGCGGGGTGGTGGGGGGCGAGCGGGGTGGTGGGGGGCGAGCGGGGTGGTGGGGGCGAGCGGGGTGGTGGGGGCGAGCGGGGGTGGTAGGGGCGAGCGGGGTTGTAGGGGCGAGCGGGATGGTAGCAGCGAGCGGGGTGGTAGCGGCGAGCGGGGTGGTGGGGGCGAGCGGGATGGTAGCAGCGAGCGGGGTGGTGGGGGGCGAGCGGGGGTGGTAGGGGCGAGCGGGGTGGTAGGGGCGAGCGGGATGGTAGCGGCGAGCGGGGGTGGTAGCGGCGAGCGGGGTGGTGGGGGCGAGCGGGGTGGTGGGGGCGAGCGGGGTGGTGGTGGCGAGCAGGGTGGTGGGGGCGAGCGGGGGGTTTGGTGCAAGCAGGGTGGTCGCCCCGGGTGCCACAAACTGGGGGACACCTTGTCATGGGCACAGATCAACCATTTTACTGCTTTTCGAATAGCCCTGGCCCATTTCACAAAATAATACGAGAATCATCGTTCTAGCCTTAAAGTTATTCAAAGTATGATATGAAACTTGTTTTCCACTATGAGCCACAAATTTACCTATTACCACCCATACAATGATTCTATCTACAACCACCGGGCCGCACCAAGATCGATTTGTTTCCCCCCTCCCTCTCCCCCAGTCAAGTAAATGTAATTTTATGTAATGCCAGTTAAGGGGCAGGATGGGCAACCCTTTGGAGCCTCAACCCCCTTCCTCTTCAATCCACTGGCTACTGCATTCAATAAAACGTGTGGATTTTTAAATTAACATTTTATTTTAATGATTATAGAATTAGTAGGGTTAAGTGGGGGAATTCCAATCACTTAAGCAAGATGTCGCCTTATGAAACCTTCCAGCTAATCCCTTCCAACCAACTTACTTCCAATGCAGAAATTGTGTGGATTCTGTAGTTTCTCAGAAAAAGGTAGCTTTCTGAGGACTGTCATTGTAATCCCATAAACAATTTTGACAGAAGAATTACATGATCTGCAATCTTCCTAAAAATACTTTTGAAACATTACCTGATTTTAGTCGGTCATGGAGTGTTACATAGGGAATTCTGTAGCATTAAGCTGCTTGCCGAATTGATTTATTTTTCCTTCTCCTGCTTTGATAGTTGCAAACAGTGTTTCAGCATTTCATGATGCTTTTTGTGTTAGTGTTCTATGCCAAGGCATCTGTGGAGTGTGCTACATAATTGTATTAAAAAAATTGTATGTTATTGACATTTATTATTAAAATACTTTTTGGAGTAATTTCAATCAATCGGGGTAATTCCGATCAGCATTGATCGGAATTACCTGAGCTACAAAGTTCGAACAAACTTGCATCTTCTACAGCTGACAGAAAGTTAAAACAAAATCTGAGTTCATTATTATATTTATACATCCTGTTTACTTGTACGAAATTACATATACATACTTTATTATCTACATTAAATAATATGATTCAGATTTCTTAGAATAATTATCGACGAAATAAACAAAACATTCTAGTTGCCATCTCTATGCAGCCAGTATTGCGTTACCTTTCAGAACGTGCTTCATTTATCCTCCGATAGAGCTTATCATCTTACAAGCGACTTAACTGAATCGAGATTTCACAGATCGATAGGGATCGGAATCACCCCTATGATCGGAATCCCCCACTTCACCCTACCATAAAAAAATAATTTACATTTAATGAAAGGAAAATTACCTGCAATTGCTTTTGGTAACCATTTGAGGCCAGCTTTTCTCTGGAACTGCTGTAAGAGTTATAACTTCATAACCTTTTGTAGAGCTATGTAGGTTTGTGGAGCACGTGGAATCACTTGAAAATGCCATGCTTATCTTGCCAGAACCATCTTCTTCATGATATATCTGAAAGCAATCATAACAGAAACTGTACAAGTGAACTTTTAACTTAATAACCAAAATTCTACTGAAACATTTCAAAAATTTAATTTTTAAAACTGTTCTATCCTCCCGCCTTATAGAAATAAAACACTATGTATGCTCCTGGTGCAGAGGGAAGTTGGTATGTCTAAAACATCCACATCTTCTATGTTGAATGCAAGCAAGTGAATAGTGTGCATAATCTTACTTAAGGGCTCCGCCTACCTGGTCACACAGACGGTGCGCAGAGCTTCAGGAAAAACAACACGATTTCAAAACTACTCAAGATATCCGAGTGGGATATGTTTACGAAAAGCATTTAAGAGTTCGCTGAGGCCCGAAAAGTACTTTTAATTTTGTATCATGTTTTTAAACTGTATTTCTAGAAGAGTTAAAATGCCTAAAACGCATGTTTTCAGAGTAATTTTTAGGCGTAAAACAACCAGTACAGATTATTAAAAGCACTTAAGGGACTCGTATTCAGTGGTGCACCCAGGGGGGGGGGGGGGCGGGGTTAGGGGTTTCAACCCCCTCCGAAAATGTGAAGAAAAAATCTAGAATGGAAAAAGTAAAAACATTCCCAGTCCCAGCAAAATAGGTACGATGGTCTATGGGCAGCGCTCAATGTACCAAACTTTGTGAGATATTTCACGTCAGCGTATACATTATGGTGTCGCCAAACTACTATGCTTACCCCTGCAGCGCCTAGCAATCTCTACCCGGCACCCCCTCCCCTAATCATTATCCCTCGCTCTGTTAGTCGATGCGTTTTCATTTTCTCTTACTCAGTCTGTTTTCGGCTATCGTGTAACATTAGGTACCGAAGATTGTGAGAACTGGGCAATGTTCTTCTTCGCAAGTTTTAGAACTGATGTTGATAGTGAGTGCTGTATCAGAATGTCTAAACGTAAGCATGGTTTTAATTTACTGAACTACTTCTCCAAACGACCAAAGCCAGGAACTAGTTATGATACTGAACATGAAGGTAAGCGGCTTGCAGGGAATTGATAGATTTCTCATTTGTGTGTCAGCTACTATACTGTATTTCAATTAATTGCCCATTTTTTTATGTTGCTCTTCCGAGAAAAGTGCCTGTAAACACAAACAGGAGAGCACAGACCCTGTTTTTTTTTTTTTTCAAGAAGACGGGAAGTATTAGGATTAAGCACCACTACCACTACAATGGAGAGGGCGGACGTCTTTCTCGGAAGAGAATCGTCAAAACACGGACAACTTACATGAAACACAGTAAACCTGCAGTTCATGATGATGGGTAGATCCGTGGCAGGAATGCAGGTTGGACAGAGGCATTTGTGATATCATGTGGCTCTAGTCGCCAGAGAGCATACATTACTGTGCAATACAAAAACATTAATTAGCATTTCTAGACGAATAATTCCTACCACAGTGCAGGCACGACCCAATGATTGCGTGCATGTCTTCACAAGTATCTCGCTATGAGTAAACAACTGTTGCCCTGCGCACATTTTCCAGGAAATGGTCTGTCAGTACAGAACCCAGTCCCCAACTCACCCGTGCCCAGTGCCCAAGAGCGTCGCCAGCCGGTAACCTGCTGGGGGAGGGGGGGGGGGGGGGGGAGTTGATCTATTGAGCCATGCTTTAACAGTAGATTATAGCAGTGAGATGGAATACTTGGAATGGAATAAGTGAAATCATTCGAGTTTCGACGTACGAGACTCTTGCTTGATCGTTCAAACCAATAATATTGCCTTGTCGTGAATAATAGTTTTTTTAGTAGTGTTGTTTAATAGTGTACCACGAACATTTCATTTAGCATGTCTGCAATATGTATCATCAACTGTATTTGACAGAACTGATGCAGCATTGTTAAATATGAGGCTTTCGTTTCCTGGAAGGACAGACGGAACATTAGAACAAGTCTATTTTCATAATTCCTTCAAATGCAGTGACACAATTCTTTTACTGATGCTGTGTATTGATTATTTACTTTGCTATGTATTATACTAGATTAGATTTAGACAAAAAAAGAGTATTCCTGAAAATTAGAGACTTCCAAAATTACTATAACCAGTAAAAGATTTATAATATATTACATTTTAAGTGTGTAATGTGCGAACTTTAACACAGAGTGTAAAAAATTGTAGTTACTTCATTTCGATATATATTTTTCCTTTCCTTTGGCTTCGGGCCTTCAGTAGTAAAGATTGGTGATCGCAGATCAGTGTTATTGTAGTATTACATTTGTAGTCTGCTACCGTGAATTACTTAATTTTTTTTTACAAATTAGTTTGTGTTATATAAAAACTAAGAATTGTTTGTGCGCTACGTTTATCTCAATTTTTGCATAATTTTGGACTGTATTTCTGCAGTTTTAATTAGACATTATATGTGTGAATTTTATACCCTTTGTTTTTACTCGTAGAGTGAACTTAATTTGTGTGTGTGAATGCAGTAAAAAGCAAACCATCATTGTCAGTGATTTAAGTTGCACAGAATGTGGATTTTAATGCATGCTATAATTCTCATGGTATTAAAATAATACTGATTTTGAGCGGACGAGATCCTGGGTTTGATAATGGTATCTTAGTTTGATTCTTGTCTAAAACAAAATTTACCATACTAAAAATTATTTTTTCTACCAGCAGTATATTCAATAATTAGATACAAAAACTTCTTAAATAGCATAAATTTTCACCTAGAAATCCAAATTTTCCTGGGAGAGGACCCCCGGACCCCCTCTTTATTTTTGAAACCGGTGTTTCTTCATAAAAAAAAACAAACTTAAAACACCCCCCGAAAAAAATTCCTGGGTGCGCCTCTGCTCGCATTACACCTTTATCTTCATTTATTGGCCATATAATGTTGCAGTCACCGCTAAAATTTCACAGTTATCCTGTGCACGACGAGAAGACTGCGGTCAGTTCAGAGCCTTGCGCTTAGAGGCTACACCGCGCTAGAAATACCATCGAGCGTCACACTAATCATCCCGCCTCACTAACACACATACACCCCTGACGAGGCAGGCCCCTTAATATTAATGGAACCTATTTTTTTGTGTATTGTTAATCCTATGTTTATTTACTGTGACGTTTAGATAGATTGCATTTGTATATTTCTTATCAAAAGAATATTTATTTGTATAGGATTTTGACATTACTGATACAGAAATGGCATAATACCTATAACATTATATTATGACTGTCTTCACTGCAAAAATTTTATCAAAAATGTTATACATGTTAAAAAAATATATAAATATTTGGTAACTGGGTGCATCATTGTTGCTGTCATAAAATTTAAGTTCATTTGTTACTATATAATATGCACAATTATCAGCTCCACCTCAGACAAAATATTCAAAATATAAAAAAGTCATAACTTAATAAATAGGCTAATAATGAATGTACAATACAAATTAAGTTAAGGCACAAGAGGAGAATAAAACAACTCTTTTTCAAGTACATATACTTACAGCACATCTATACTGAGGTGTCTGATCACCCATTCTAGTGTCAATTAATGCCAAGTAGTGATTGTTTTCAGCACCAATCCAATGACCAAGACACTTGAATGTTATATCTGTAAAAAAATACATTACTGCATAAGGACATAACAAACAAATGAAGAACATTAAAGAATTATTTTTGACTTTGAATTTGTTAAGGTAACAAATTCAATAAAGTCTGTAACATTTTAAATATATATATATATATATTACCATGTTGTGCACACAGTTTTACCAAATATAATATGTATTGCCTTTTATACACAAGTATTTAAATTGTATATTTAAAGATAAGAAAAATATTTTATCAGTGAGATATTTATTATTACCATGATTATCAAATGAACATCCTCTAAAACGAAGATTGAGTTCCGATCCGTAAGGACAATTATCGAGTTCTGATACTGACTTTGGACACTCTAGGACATTTTCTAGACCATCGTCAACGTTATACGTATAGGTGAAACGGCCACTTATTGGGCAATATTCCTGTAGAACAGCTTTGCCAGCATAATCATGTGTTTCTGGAACAAAAATTAATACATTGAAACTAAAATTCTAGTTATGTAACACATCATTAGCCCAATCACAAATATAGGAATGAACTACATCTGAGCAAAAATATAAGTTAACACAAAAATGTTAAAACATATTACACAAGTCACCTGCTAATTCATAATATATAACTAACTTGGCTACATTGATACCTATACACAACCTTTGTACAAAATGAAAAGTCCACTTAAATAGAAAGTTTAGGGATAAAAGTCATACATATAGGAACTGTTCTTTTCAACTCCATCACATTCACCATGTGCCCTTTAGTCGCATATCTCGCACCTTACCTACAGCTCTCTTTTGCAATCATCAGTGAATGCCGCTTCACAGAACATGCAGAGTGCATCTACTGTATTTCTTCTGCCTTTTCTCCCATTGGAAGTTCAAGGGGTGACTCTGGTATAGCATAATCTAAGGCACCCAATGAATAAGAGTCACTATCAGAACTTGATCCTTCAAATGCCAATCTATTTTTCTTCTGACGCCTTACAGTTCTTGTGTGCTGAAAGGCAAGACCAGATGTAGACGGTCGAGTCTGAGTTAGCCCAGATGTTGAAGGTTAACATAGAGCGACACCTACACAACACGTCTTCCTCAACCTGTTCTTTATAATTATTATTGTTTTGCCTCTTTTTCTTTAATTGCCATCTGTAAGGTGGTTTCGTATAGGGACACATTAATTACATTTGAAGATGGTAGTTTTCTTCCACATTTTGATTTATGTTTGGGTCGAGGAAGAGGCTAAATATCCTTCGGTGAAATAAGGGAAGGCTTGTAGCCAACTTGAGACGTAGGGCTAATGGCAGTGGTCGATGCAGTTGGTGAAGACTGCAAAGGTATGGAGATAAAGGATAGTGGAAAGTTTTACATTGATGAGATGCTGGAGGCTTGTCTATGTTCATTAATCATTTCGGCAGCTTGTTGTGCTGCAAGAAATTCTGATTCCGGAAAATATTTTGTGGTTACACGGCCAGATACCAATCACTTGGAATCCGTTCATTGTAATAGATCCCCTTGTGCATTCTAAGTGGTTCTTTCCAAACAGACCTGCAATGTCAAATGGTCCCAGACATTTCTCACCATGGAATAGTTCTTGTCGAATGAACTCGCTGCAATACATTTTCAATGGCTCCATAAATATCCTGTCTAGAGGTTGAGGTTTGTGTGTAATATGGGCTGGCAAAGATAGGATGAGAATGTGATTGTCCCACACTAATCTGATAATGTCCAGATTTTTCATGTGTGAGTAATACCCAGCCAAGATTAAGAGGACATGGTTTTCTTGGGTTTCTTTTGTCAATGAAGTGTTGAAGCCATTGGGTGAACATCGCTCATGTTCTTCCAAGGGAAAAAAAGCATTGGTGGAACAATCGATCCACCCGCAATCATGGACCATATCACAGAAACAGATGAACCGTGTTCAACAGCACTGAGTGCGCCAATCTGACGTTTTCATTTTCACCCACATTTTGCACTACACTGATTCCAGTTGCACACATATTCCACTCTTTTAGCCATCAAATTGTGTTTTTTTGTAAATGTATTCTACCAAGTCAAAGAATGAAGATGTTTATTCTTGTTACTAACTTCTGCTTGCAAATACAATGATCTAGTGGGTTCTCTTAGTGACAAGAGTGTCTTATGCCTACAAAGGAAATTATCGAGCATGCTCTTTCTGTGTGGTCTTCAAGAAAAAGTTTCTGTATATTGTTGTGTACAGCCAGCTGTAAGACCATCCTTCTCACATTCTGCCTTGTAAGACCATCCTTCTCACATTCTGCCTTGTCCGACCATCCTTCTCACATTCTGCCTTGTCCGACCATCCTTCTCACATTCTGCCTTGTCCGACCATCCTTCTCACATTCTGCCTTGTCCGACCATCCTTCTCACATTCTGCCTTGTCCGACCATCCTTCTCACATTCTGCCTTGTAAGACCATCCTTCTCACATTCTGCCTTGTAAGACCATCCTTCTCACATTCTGCCTTGTAAGACCATCCTTCTCACATTCTGCCTTGTCCGACCATCCTTCTCACATTCTGCCTTGTACGACCATCCTTCTCACATTCTGCCTTGTAAGACCATCCTTCTCACATTCTGCCTTGTAAGACCATCCTTCTCACATTCTGCCTTGTAAGACCATCCTCCTCACATTCTGCCTTGTAAGACCAAAGAATATTGATTCCATTCCCAATTGGTAGCTCTTCTTCCACACACTCAGGAAACACTGGTATTTTCCCCAATATTTTTCATTGCGATAATCTTAGGATTTCTCATGACTTCAGAAGCAAGCCTCCTCAAAGTTGTATTTGCTCTCATCTTCTTTTCTCGCACCATTCTCACAGCAACTGCCATCGTCTCCTTATTCCAGGTTTTTCGGTGTGTCTTAGCTTATGTTCCAATGACATTTGTAAATTAAAAAATAGGCGAAATGGGAGAAAGAAATACACGCAAATTTAATATAACTACAAATATTGGAATTCTTAAACAAACCCTAAAAATTCAAAAATATAAAAAGGGAGAGAAATATTCTTATAGGACATTTAAGAAAAATAAATTGTTACCACCATGAGAAATCCTACTAACTCAAAATGCATTTTCTTTTCTGTCCTTTCACAAAAAAATCAACTCGTCATGTACAGAGAATCCCCGAACACTTTCTAAATTAATGCATAAGGGAAAATAAAACAGTAACGCCACTGTTTTTAAACAAGCAAAAAAATTAGTAAAATTGCTAATTATATTTAATATTTATTCACATGTTACATATTATAGTATACTTGTCTACATTATCCATAACGATTCTGTAGAGTAGGTCATTAAGTTATTTTCATAATACTAAATGTCATTATGATTTTTGTATTTAGCCTCTCTCTTGTTAACAATACACTTTTTGGAGTTTTAAAACATATGAAGCGATCACAAATATTAATATACAATAAGAAAATTTTACAGTTCGTAAATATTTTTTTGTAAGAAACAGACCCACAAAAATGCATGTAATATGGTCCCCGGGTCGAAGGTTTGTTTTACTTGCAGTCCCTTTTGCTCCCTAGGAGTTGTAAGAGTTAGGAGCAAATGAATCTAAATCAAGAGAGTTGGTAACTCTTATATAGGCGAAGAAAACAACTTGAGGTTTTTTTATGTGGCACAAGTGCAGATGCCTTGAAAAATACAATTGCGAATTAAGATTCATCTGAAGGTGAAACTGCTTAGGCAATACCTAATATCGTGCCACAAATTATGAGAGCTTAATCAACATATGTTGTATGTGTTTTAATGTAATATCTTCAATACAAATGTAATCCGCATAACTTGTAGTAATTAAATAAATACATGTTTACAAAAATATTTTATTCCAAATATTATGAGATATAAATATACGATCATCATTGTCCCTTTAATGTGATACATAATTTATTCACTGTCCTAAAAATATAGAAGTAGATGATCGGGCCAAAATAACCATCAGACGACTTGCCCTCATAACTCTTCCTCGAGAGGAGAAGCATCAAGGGCAAGACCTGCGTGACCTGAGAGCAGCTTGCCCCCTCGAGTGAAACGGCCATCCGCCATACTATTTCCGGTAAGTAAAACGTGCAACGGAGCCCTAAGAGTTAAAAGGTCAAAAAGAGACTTTGAGCTACATGCAAGAGTTAGAGTTGTATCCAGGCTAGGAACAAAAAAAAGTTGGATCTTGTGACATTGGCTTTTGCTGTAAAAGGCCCAGGAAATATGCTTCCTCTGATATTTGTTTTCCCTCGTGTTCGATACCAAGAACACTTCATAAGAGATGGTCCTGTGGGTTCAGTGGGCACTGCAAACCCATCAGGATGGATGCAAGACGAAGGCTTTCTGCTATTCCTAAAACACTTTAAAAAGTATGCCAACTGCTCCATCAATCACAAGGTGTTGCTGGTTGTTGACAACTCATTCTTCACATATACACATCAACAGTCTTGACTACTGCAAGGAGAATGGCATCGTCTTACTGTCTTTCTCACCGCATTGTTCTTATAAACTACAGCCATTTGTTAGGTGATGTTTTGGTCCATTCAAAAAAAGAATAACTCTGCCTGCGATGCTTGGAATCGAAACAATGAGCATCTAGGACATTCCAAGCGTCGTGGCTACAGCTGCACCATTAGCATTCACCTCAAACAATATCCAAGCTGGATTTCAGAAGACCGGTATTTATGCTTTCAATAGAAATCTTTTCACTGAGTTAGATTTTGCTCCATAATAAGTGACAGATTGTCCAAACCCTACTACCGAACTAATGATCAAAGCCCAAAATCACTGTCACTACAACACCCAATGAATCTGCCGAACAGGAGAAAGAGTCTGTCAATGTTGAAGCACAAAAACCTGCCACTGAGCTCGATGCTGAGCCACCCTTAGGAAGTCCTACAATTTTCGAATTTCAAGCAAGTGACATCAGTGCTCATACTGTTCTTGACTTGCCTCAACCATCTACAAACAAACATGATTTCTTTTCATCAGAAACAGCCGGGTCTTTTCCTAAAGCTCCACCATGGAAAACACTCAACAGAGGTAGAAAGAAAAGGAAATAAATAATATACACCGATATACCAGAAAAAGAAGAAATAAGGAAAGAAACTGAAGAAATGATCGCAAAACACCGGCTAAAAGAATAAAAAAAGAATCTTGGAAAAATGAACAAAGAAAACAATCATAGTTGTCTTCAGATGAAGAATCTGAAGAATAATTCTGCCCAGTTTGTGTAGAAAGTAGAAAGTTACGGCCACAGTAGACCAGGAGAAAGAAGACGGGTGCAGACTGTGGGCACACAAAGGTTGCACAGCAGGTGATCTAATTTATTTGTGCCATAATTGTGAATCTGATTAATGATTAGACTTGAGTGATTGGACTAATTGGTAATGTTAATTTGTTATAAGTTAATTAATATTTAAAAAAATATTTTAATAATGTTGAGTCTTAAATAAGTTGATCTCATTGAGTAGGTAGCTCGCTAGTACGAATGCATGTTTTCTGCTGTGTCCGTTATTCGTTACCAAATTAAAACATTTGTGTTTATTGATTTTATTAAAAAATGTTAGGTTAAATTAATATAGGACAAAATATTTTTATAATGTTGATTTATCTCTATGTTGAACTCATTGAGTAGTTCACTAGTAATAAAAACTATTTTCTGACTGAATGTTTTTTCCTAATTAAAACTAGCCAAGTGAAATAATATTAAATAACCTTAATGTGGCTTATAGTGATAATAAAACTTAAATAAAAAGCAATTATACTTATTAATTAGGTTAAAAATATATTTTATTCAAAATAAATCTACTTTACCTCATCATATACATCATCAATGCTACCTTGGATTAGTTTAAACATTTGTCGGATAGTTGAAAACACCTCTTCCACACACACATTTTCCAAGGGTTTCTTAATAGCTTCCACTTATGTTAAAGATGTATTTTAAGCAAAATAATTAGTGCTATCATATAGCCAAATAGTCTAGCTATAATTAAAATCCATTACCAAACAGATGGGGTATAAAACAGAGTCACAGTAATGATTTTCTCAAAAACGTTTCAACTGACCCCAAACAGAAGATAGAGCACTTCATACTAGGCATGGTCAGCATCTAAACAACAGAGGAAAACAACACATTGCATCATTGATCTACAATCAGTTGTGCAGTATACAAAATAAAGTACATGTCAAACAGTGTACCTTTTTAGATAGATGGGTAATAAGGGAGAATAACAACGATGTGTTAGATAAAGAAAAAATAACCTGTAGGGCTACCTTACTCGATAAGTGGGTGATAAGAAAGAAGTCAAATGAAAATAGTAAACATTTTTTAGGCCGGGAATATGTACAAATGAAACCAGTCAATGCCAGATCTACAACAGACTGACCCCTGAAAGTCATCTCACTATTTTCCATCAAAACATTCGAAGTATTGTAAATAAAGTTGACTTGTTTATTGAAGCCTTAGACATGTTTGAGGTAGAAAATAAGACTAAGGTTAATATAGTATGTCTATCTGAACACCATCTAAAGTCTATTCAAGTTCCACAAATTAGAATTCCAGGATTTAAACTGGTGTCACACTATTGTAGGAATAAATTCTCGGGAGGCGGAGTATGTATCTTTATACAAGACAACATCAAAACCGAAACTGTTAATGTTGATAAATATTGTGCTGAAAAAAATATTGAATGTACTGTAGCCTTAGTGAAATTACTTTCCAAGAGAGTTCTGATAATTTCTGTTTACAGATCCCCAACAGGAATATTTGAGATATTTTTAAAGCAATTAGAACTGCTGTTATTAAAAAAGATCAGGACAAATATTGAAACTATTATTTGTGGGGATTTTAATATAAACTATTTAGAAGACAGTCATTATAAACAACGTTTAAACTCCTTATTAGGATCCTTTAATCTTACTCCCACTGTTCAGTTTGCCACCAGAATACAATCAACTTCTGCTACTATAATTGACAATATATTTATTGAAAAACAAAATTTGGATAAATATATTGTTATTCCACTGATAAATGCGTTATCTGATCATGATGCTCAGGTTATACAGCTGCACAATATTGAACTTACAATGGAAAAAAGGAATAAACAAAACAAACTTAAAAAAATAAGGGCAATAGATAACATATCAGTAATACATTTTATAGCTGATTTAAAAAAGGAAAACTGGATTAATACATCCACTGATAATGATACAAATTTACAATTTAATTTATTTCACTCAACCTTCTTAAGGCTTTTTGAAGCAAATTTCCCTCCAAAATTAGTTCAGGTGAGGGAGGGATATCAAAATCTGTGGTTAACCAAAGGCATAAAAACGTCGTGTAAAAGGAAAAGAGAGCTGTATTTGCTTTGCAGGACGTCAAATGACGCTGTACTCAAATCTTACTATAAGAATTATAGCAAAATACTAAGCAGAGTCATTGATAAAGCTAAGCAGTTCCACCTTCAAAATTTAGTATCAAAATCAAAAAACAAGGCTAAAACTACTTGGGATATAATTAAACATATGACTAGTAAAAGTAACAAGCCTAAGTCAAACTACCCTATTACTGTAATAGTAAATGGGAAATCGTTAGTAGAAGCAACAAATGTAGCAAATGCTTTTAACACCTACTTCTTAGAAATAGTTGATATGCTATTCAAAAATCTGTCGACAAAAAATAACCCCATAAAACTTATGCAGCAAACTCTGCCTAGAAAAACGTGTAATTTTGTATTTACCCCCACAACACCTACAGAAATTTGTGAAATTGTACACTCTTTAGCTCCTAAAACTTCTACAGGCTATGATCAAATATCAAGTGTACTACTCAAGAAATGTATCAACAAGATCAGTGCCCCTCTTAGTAACATATTTAATAAATCATTTTCAACAGGTATCTTTCCAGAACGATTAAAATTTACCATTGTTAAACCTCTCCATAAAAAGAATGATGCGAATTTAATGTCAAACTACAGACCCATTTCACTTATATCAACATTTGCTAAGATAATGGAGAAATTAGTACATAAAAGACTGTCTAAATACCTTGAGTCAAATAACCTATTGACTAAAGATCAGTATGGATTTCGCAGTGGTAAATCCATTGATGACGCAGCGTTTAAATTAACATCAATAGTACTAAAATCCCTAGATAAGAGAGAGAAGGCTGTGGGTCTTTTTTGCGACTTAACCAAAGCTTTCGACTGTGTGGACCACAAGATACTTCTAGACAAACTGTATCATTATGGTATTCAAGGCACTGAATTACAATGGTTCACATCCTATCTAACTCAACGATATCAACAAGTAGCCATAACGGATCAAGACAACGGTGAAATATTCTCGGAAGTAGGTGTAAACAAATGTGGTGTCCCACAAGGGTCTATTCTTGGTCCATTGCTTTTTATCTTGTATATAAATGACTTGCTTGTTATATAGCTGATAAAGCTAATGCAGTTCTCTTTGCTGATGATACCAGCATACTTTTCACTCAAGCTAACCATGAGACTCTAACTAACAATATACATGAAACGCTTCGCAACTTAAAAATATGGTTCGAAGCAAACAAATTAACATTAAATCTAGAAAAAACAGCATTTCTTAAATTTAACACAAGCTACGTGCAGAATAATGACTTGCAAGTTAATTACGGAGTTACAGTCATAAAGGGATGCATGAATACCAAATTCTTAGGTCTTCATTTAGATAGTTGTTTGAATGGGAACACACACATACACAACATTATACCTAAACTAAATGCAGCCTGCTTTTCATTACGTACTTTGGCTCATTATATGAACCTAGAGTCACTTAAGCAAGTATACTATGCATACTTTCATTCAATAATGTCATTTGGTATAATTTTCTGGGCACAATCTTCCCATAGCAAGCACATTTTCATTATACAGAAGAGAGTCATCAGAATTATGACGGGAGCAAAAAAACTGGACTCTTGCAGACCATTATTCAAAAAATTTAACATTCTTACTTTTCCTTCACAATATATATATTCTACAATTAAATTTGTAGTAAAGAATTTTGACTACTTTTTAAAAAGCTCAGATGTGCACACATACAATACCAGAAATAGAAATGACCTCCACTTGCCACTTAACAGACTCAAGCTAAGTCAGAAGGGTGCAATTTTCTCAGGCATAAAACTATTTAATAAGTTACCTGAGAGTCTGAAAGAGCTAAGCAAACAAAATAATAAAAAATTCCAGAAGAACCTTAAAATATTTCTTTTATCTCAGACATTCTATACAGTGGATGAATTTCTCACATACTAACTGTTTGACATTTTATTCTACTTCTTGTAATACAATAACTTTTATCTCACATTTGATATTTAGTATTGTATAATATAATAAGAAGATCCACTATTAAAAAATTAATAAATCTGTCAAATATAATAAAGTCTCAAGCTAAATGTATATGTGAAATGGTGTCTAAATATGTAATCAAATACTATACATACTTTTGTTATTCTTTTGTACATAGATTACTGTATTTATGTATTGCTGTGGGTTTATGTGTAAGCGCTGATCTTAGATATGTTATTTTTTAATGTATATAAAACTGACATGTTCCATATCCCAGAACTCCAGCAGTTTGTAAGGGGTCTACGGAATGAAATGAATAAATAAAAAATAAAATAAAACAGAAACTATCAAACTCTGATCTCTGATGAAGATAAAATGTTAACAGTTCTTGTTTTACACAATAAACGTGAATTAGAATCACATTTTACATACCTTGCAAAACTTTACAGATCAATTTAAACTTTCCTTGCCTCGCTGTTCATATAATGCGACACGATTGGATTGCTGCGACATCTGCCTGTTGTTGGAGCTTCACGAAGAGATAGTTAATGCAAAAAGCAATACAGTGCAGTACAACACTGCCTAGGAATAAGATGGTCCATATCATCAGCGGGGCCCACATTACCACCTTTACCTCTAACATTATTTTTGAGAAACACCATTGCTTAAATACCAATACAATTTTGTTGTTATTCTTATACCAATTTGTAAAAAAAAAATATGGTGGTGTAAGAAAAATCATACAACAACTTACTATAGAGTAATATCTCCTTAGATTTTCTGACACTTAAAGCTTCAGAATTTGGGCATGTTTCTTGAGCAGCATCTTCGTTGGTGTAACACTTGTCCAAACCTTCTGTAAATACCTCAAGGATATTTTGAGAACGTAGTTTTAGGTGAAAACAGCGGATACAGTTTGCTGCTCCAGAACTGTAACATAAAATTAAGTACATTTACACTTCACGCATTAGTATAATTTAGTGTTGTTTTCAGACCAATTGTTTATAACATCTGAGGCAGCACGGTGAATGAACAAAAATGTTGATCCCAGGTGAATATCATTGTGAATAAATAAACCAAATGAGTAAATGTTTTATGTTGAGTCACAGCCTAGTCACACCCTCCATCAACTCAGAGTGGTGTCATCACCCAACAGTCATAATCTGGTGAAGTGTGTCCCATCTCGGTCTAACATAAGTTGATTTACTGATAATTTATCTGAAAGGGCCACTTATGACGGTGATATAGCAACCTCTATTTCCATCAAACTCTCAAATTTTGTATGATTCCAGGTTTGTCTGTTGGACCCATATTGCACGAAGATCTCTGCAGAAGCATGTAAATAGAAGCTTGTGAAGCGGTGCACCAGCCTACAGTATCAAATTTAGTCCCAGCCGTCTATACTGTGCGAGGCAGTGCAATGGTAAAACATTGGACTTGTGTTCGGAGGACCTCAGTCAAATTGACTCGAAATTCCTCAAAATGCATTTAATTTTAAATTTTATAGGGAAGATTCCCGTTTTGTGGGAATATTTTTACATTTCTGTTTACCACAACTGTCAATGGCTTGAAATCTCCACAAAGCAGCTTAAAACTACAGCTGCTAAGTCTCAGGCTTGATCTCAGCTGATAACCTACATATCAGGAGAAATTTGACACCCCCATCTCTTTTCAATATTAAATAACAAAAATAAATTTATTTTATTTTAATATTGTTAAATATATATATATTTAATAAAAAATGAATATATGTCATATAGTTTGTGGTCCAAAGTTTGAATCTGTTGATTAAAAAAATTAATTACCTAATAAATAAATAAATATATATATACATATATTTAAAAATTGGAAAAATTTGATTTGTAGTAGACGATCCAATTCCTACATTTTCATGTGAAAATGTGTGTATGTGTGTACTTAATAAACAACAATGCCATGTAATGATTATAATCGTTTGTATCTGGTGACATAGTCTTCTCAAAACTGGTCTCCTTAACCATACATTTAGCTGCTGACACGCTTCCACAGGAAGATAAAACCTAACGGTGTGACAAATTGGGTTGCCTTTCAACCAGCATCGAGGCTGGCTCCTCCACGCACCGCGGAACCTTCAGCTATCGACTACCGCCGCTTTCATCACACAAGTGTAAGTCCATCTATCATATTACAATTGCACCGTGGTTAGCCCCCAAAACTACTTCTGCGCCAGTCACCCCTTAAGTGCTTCAAGTAAATGAGTTACAGACTAGTTATTACTATGGTGTTTTCACCCATGTGATCTTTTTGTATTTAAAACTTTACAGCTTTTAGTGTTCACTTCACGTGTATGTGTTTTGGCAGGATGAGCCAGACTCATGTTAGGGTAAATTTTGCATTCACATGGCCATATAAACATGCGGAGGCCATCATGCTTTAGGGTACCTACTTGTAAGTGTAGTCGCTTTCAGACGATGAAATTCTGTGTATCTCAGTCATTGAAATCATCATTAACGCCAACCCGTTCATTGCCAGACGGTGACCATCAATACATGTCTCGACAACTAACGGCTTTAGAGCCATGATAGGCCAGGTCAGACAAGCAGCATATGTAAGAGTGCCTTACTCTTACCAGAACACCCATATTTCGTTAGAATAGTTCCTGTGGGGCTACAACACCCTGGGGTACATCTACTGGGCCACAAACCTGCCACCTACCAGCCACAAGGTAACATCACGCAATGAAACCACTTGTGCTCTACCTGTGGACTAGCACACAGGCATTCCGCATTATGTTAAGATGCGCCGCGGCACAACATCCAGTCCATGCTGTAGGCGGTAGGACAACAAATGACGCCCAGCTTTTGTGGCGAAAAAGAGCAGTAATTCGCCATTTCCTATCTTAAAAAACAACTGGTAGTGGTTCGTGTAGGGCAAGAGCAGCAGAACTCCACGGCTTTGTTTGCCCTTGAAAAGGGCTGGAAAACTCGTGGGTGACAGAGATGGCATGCCTAACAGGAACAGTAGTGTATAAATGTTGGTCTGACAACAGGGTCTAGGGAGAGGAGCGAGGAGTCGACCGCCATCATGGATTGTTACGTCACGACAGCCATCTTGAATGATGACGTCACCTTTTCACTTTTCGTTACGTTCGGCGTATTGAATTCTGATGTCATGGCGGCCATATTGGATGACCTTGACCTTGACCCTGGCCACTATCTTGAATTCTAGAAATTTCCGCCATCTTGGAATCTAATGCACCAATCCCTGAACATTGCATGTTTAGTTTAACCCACCATCTTTAAAATCAGTATTTATTGAAAAAAGTAATTAATTTATAATATTAAAAAATTAAGTAAAAATTTTAATTAAAAATTTTTTAGTAAAAGGAACTTTGTATTTTGAAAATAGTCCGCCATCTTGAAATTCCGTAATTTTTAAGCTAGAAAAACTGAGGAAATTTTTGAATTTATAAATAAATTATTTAAATATGATTTTATTATTTTGAACATTGACCTTTGACCTTGACCTTAACCTTTGACTTTTTGAACTTGACCTTGTCCGCTATCTTGGATTATTATGCAATTACCGACATTTTGAAAATAATATGGCACTGTTGCACTTTTTCATTATGACAGCCATCTTGAAAATCCGTAATTTTTATCAGAAAAAATCCAAAAAATTTTAAAATTAATAAAATTTTAATTAAAATTTTTAATCAAAAAATATTAGTAAAAAGAACTTTCGCCATTATGAAAATTGTCCGCCATCTTGTAATTCGTGTACTTCTTAAGCTATAAAATAAAATCAAGGAAAATGTGAAATTTATAAATAAATTATTTAAATACGATTTTCTTGATTTTGAACACTAACCTTTGACCTAGACCTTTGACTTTTGACCTAGAACTTGACCTCAACTGCTATCTTGGATTATTACACAATTACTGACATTTTGAAAATTAGATGTCAACATTGCAATTTTCATTATGGCTATGGCTGCCATCTTGAAAAATTGTAATTTTTAGTTATAAATACATGGAAAATTCCAAAATTCACAAAAAAAAACACTTGTTAAAATAATTATTGATTCGATCTTTCACAGTACTTGGTTCGTATGTTGACCAGTGCAAAAATAGATTATTTCATATTTTTAAAAAATATATTTAATAAATCATGTTAAAAATCCTAAAAGCCGCTTAAGTTCCTCATCTACCAGCCTCTAGTCAGCCGTTGATGACATAATGACCGCCATCTTGGAAATTCTTAATTCTTAACCTAAAAATTCGGGAAAAAAATGCCAAAATTCATGAAAAAACAGCAATTCATTTATTGATTGATTCGAAAGAACCCTATCCGCGGTTCAATACCAGGCAGCACATGACCTGTTAAAAATGTTGGCCGAGTATTGAAAAAAAAGGCCTCGTGGATCCGATACGCTTGGCTTGTATGAAGATTTGTTGTTTCTTATTATTCGTGGCGATGTCTTATTTTTTTTGTGGCATATTGCCTGGGTTAGACGCTGGTATATGCACAACAAAATTTTTTGCAAAAGTTTCTTTAGTAGGCTCGTTTTCTACTCTCGTTCAGTTTTTTTTACTTTGAAGCCATTCCAAGTACGAAGTACCTAGCTTGCATCTCTCGCGCGCGGGATCAGTGTTCATTTGCAGGTGCCGGTACAGCGTGTCTCGTCTCTAGCCTTGAGAATGTTTTAAAAACTTTGTGGTTAACGAGCTTGAATTGAGGTACTTTGACTAGTCGTACGTGAATTCTTTTACCTTCACATGTATTGGAAGTTATTTTTTACGCAAGACAAAAGGTGATATTGATGTTTTTTTAGTTATTGTATCCCGGACCTTAGACTTAGGGGAAGGTTTGGTAAAGTGGTCCAGGAGGGTAAAGTGGCCACCTTCTTTTTAAAAACCACCCAAGTAGCGCCATATGTCAACGGCTTATGGAAATTATTCATTGGCCAACGCCATATTTCTCCAGTAAACAACGACGCGCTCAGTTCACGCGGACAGATTTTATGACAAAAAAAAATGGTTTTTGTGGTCTCTGAACTAAGGCAAATGGTTCAAACAATATAATAATTTACTATGTTCAATATAAATTTTAAAATGTGATATTTTATCAGTTAATCCCTCTAATGAACTGTTTATTTCACGGTAAAGGAGGACAATATAACCTGATTTGACATTTGAGTCTTTTTTTTTTGTCGCATTCCATTTCTGGTAAAGTGACCTAGTAGGCACTTTACCCTTCTTAGTGATAATTTTTCCTGTAAATATAAATAATATTTTGTATTGTTTCAGCAGCAGACTTGGGATCCCGTTGTGATGGAAAAAGATATAAGTGCTGTGAGAAACAAAAAAATGAGCTTCCTTAAGGCTAGCAAAGAACTCAAATTTCCTCGATCGACGTTCAAATGACGTATAAAATGAATAAACAATGAAGTTGTCGAAAATATAAAAGTATAGGGGTCTCGCCTTCCTTTTTTTGTTCTGAGCAAGAAGGAGAATTGGTGCAACACATTTTAAACATGGAAAAGCGATTTTAGGGATTAACTTTGCTGGATGTAAGGAGACTTGCCTATCAGTTGGCTAAACGCAATAATATAAAACACAATTTTAACAAAGATACTCAAATGGCTGGAAAAGTATGGAGCTATGCTTTTAGAATACGTCATCCGGAACTGACATTCAGAAACCAAGAAGCAACCTCTTGCTCGAGCACAAGGTTTCAATAAAGTAAGTGTCATGGAATTTTTTGACCTTCTGGAAGATAAGCATAAACAGAATTTAAGTCCATTGCAAGAATTTGTTTTTAAGTTAAAGTGAACTAAAACAGGAAAGTTAGTGGGAAATGAAAATATGTGTGTGTGCGTATAAATAAATATATGCATACACACACGTTTATCCTCCTTGTTTATGGAATGATACTGTCATGGTGCACTACCTTCCTCTAATACAGCACAGCCACGGTATGTCTTGTAGAGTCAGGCCGTCTGCACAGGAAGCTACTCAATCAAAACTGAGTACTGACGCGAATCACTAACCTGATTGTGCTGAGTCACTTGCCTGTGTAGTTGGACGGGACACGCGGCATTACTAATTACTATCCCGTTAGTAACGCGTTAGTAATCAGTTCCAGGTAACGAAGCTGCCCAGTCACTTTTGAGTTGCGTCACCCAGTTTATAGTTCGTTCCCTGCCGCTACGTGCGTAATTAAACGTGTTTATTCTTTTGTTCCCAGAATGAGTGAACAAAAAGTGAGTATAAAATTGATTCACTGCATAGAAAAAATATCCGGTTTTATATAACTTTACCGTTCCAGGCTACTCAAAGAAAGACGACACTAAAATGGCATGGAGTGAAATTTCAAAAGCAGTAATTAAAAAAGGTATGTTCCTTGAATGATTCTTGCAATGCGAAGATCACAGTATCAGAATTGACTGATGCATACTAGGACCATACCAGGCATTGGCACCCCTGTTTTTCCATGCCCACTATCAGTCTGTTTGTGTCTGATGACGAGAACAGATGTCAGTTCCCGAAAGGTCGCAACTGTTTGTCTTGGGAAACCTACTGTGTTCGTCTGTGAGTCATCGTTGTGCTGTCCAGAATATCTGTTTTTAGTATCATAGTTGCGTCCGTCTGTTTTGTCGCTGTGTTGTACAAGGATATTGTTTTTTCTGTATGTTCCGTTCTTGTTACAACTGTCTCGTCGTTATCAGCCCATTGTGTTCGTCTGTGCTGTGATATTTCCTCTGACTTATTCCTTCCCCGGAATTCTCTGTAGGCTACTGTCTATGCATTCATAAATTTGACATCGGCTGCTTTCGGCTGTTTTTTCTGTGTCTTTGTATAGTCATCTTTCTTGTCCATCTTGTGGTTTCTCTACAACATACATATTTTTCCTATATGTTTTGGACAGTTTTTAAAATTTTCAATGAAATTGACAAGATTGTGGACACTAGGATAGCAGACGATGAGGTGCTTGATACTACTGCACTATGTTGGGGGGGGGGGGGGAATAAATCAATTTGGTGGTAGCGAATACTAGCAGATGACTAGAGAATCCAAAATGGCACCATTCAATATGGACGCTGAGACCTAACACTAGCGGGAGTAATACTTATATGCTTTGGTATAGGTGGTGGGGGTCAGTCTGTTGGCAGTAATCATGGTGAAAGTGTTATTTTATAAAATCAACCTCGGCATGATCTAACTTCGGACTTCGGACTCGACGTAAGTGCTTTTTACTAACATTTTTATCAGATATTTTTTCATACTTTTTAGAATATCTTTCTAATTTTCTGGCTGATTTTAAATTTTTAATATTTTTATGACCTCGTTGGGTTCTAACTGGGACTCCGAACTCATTGGCATAAGTGTGTTTTTATTAAATTATTTTTTATAGTTTTTAAATAATCTTTAGAATTATTTTTTTTAATTTAGTTTAAAAAAACCGTGATCTAGGTGTTGCCTTTCACTCAGGTATCATATTTCAGTCGAAGTCAGGGTCAAAGATCAATATCTAGTCTCAGCGGCGTTAAAATGAATTTAATTTTTTTTTTTATTGTAGACTTCAATCCATTTTGACGACATTTGAAGCCACGTGAATTTTTTGTGGAATAAAACGGGACATTTTATTTAAAAGATAAATAAATTTTCCATCATAATAGGGAATATTTGAGGTCATTTCGGGTATTTTGAAAAGTGTTTGAGAACTCTTGAAGGTCAAGATCACCAAATTTGCGACAACCCACTCAGGTCATTGACTCCTTCCTCTTTCTTCACCCTGAACCTTGTGCCAGGACCAGCCAATACATACCACTGAAGATTAACCTCTGATTACTTTTTTTTCTGACTGTCGAGTGCTTGGTCGTCAGAAATCGTTTTCACGGGCCGGAGTTAGTTCTTCTGCAAACCAGCCTCTCAACCGTGGCTTCTTTTTATCTCTCCGCCACCCTTCTCCAGGCATTCAGCATTCCGTTCCACCCCAGCTATCATGTGCTTCCACGGTTCAACAAGTTTCACTTCTGGATGTCGACGGCACCACAGACCTATCACGCAAACCACATGGTGCATGGGCCCAATATTGGCTTAACACTTGGCGTCAGGGCTGCCAAAATCAGCTCATGTAAGCACTGACACAGAGAAGCAATTTTGTTGAAATTGTTAAATTTAATGGGTGATTTTACATAGTATACATTTAAATGTTTTTTTTATCACTTACTACCAAACACTTTCTGCTTTAAGAACTGTGCGTACTAAGAGCTATGTGGGTTTATAACCTCAAAATTTTGACTTATATGAGCTTGCTGTCGACAATACATTAAAACTCAAACAAATCATGCGCCACGACATGTTATTTGACGGTTATATCGGCACATTGTTTCATTTAAAACCGGGACCATAATTTTGTTACTGCGCCGCTATGAATACGCACTCTACCCCAATGTTAATTATACAGACAGCACGGGCTACAAATAACACACATCGTTCCACTTTAGTGCAAGTACAGATAGCAAACCTATAGGGCATTCTAGCTAATATGAACCATCTTATGAAAACCATAGTCTGCTAATTAAAACATAAAACTAAACCCATCATAGCCTACCTATGCCCATTTCAGTTAATTACAACCTATGACACGTAGTTTCATATTTTCATCGCCTTAAGAGTTCTTTAAAAAAAACTAGGATTTTTAAGTACTCACTAAAACGCAAAATAAGATCACACACACATTTGACGTGACGCGTCGAAAGTATTTTTGAAATTACACTTCCGGGCTGTTCCGAGCGAGCAGCACTTTGTCTTAAGCCTAAGCTCAATTCGAAAAAGCACGCAAACAGCGTGTAAATAGCACTGGTGCATACACACAGCACAGAATTCTAAGCTACGTTCGCTCACAACACAGCAGTTCAAAACAGTCCAAATGCTTCGTGCTGATAAGCCGTGAGCAGAAATCGGCATTCAGCACAGAGAAAAGTTAGAAGTTCAACAAATTTATTTCAGCTATTCACGTGCTATTTTCCTGTTTGACCCGTTCCAATGTAGCAGCTACTATATGATTTAGTTCATTCGACTTATGTGTGCTGAGCGTGTGCTGTTGTGAATGTAGCCCAGCCTTTACTGCGAAGGAACGCAACCATCGAGACGTCTGGTCCCCACAGTGCTAACGTTAGCGCCTGGAAGTAGGCAACACGTCGTACGCCTGGATAGTTAGGGGTTGCCTAGCTGCCGGTACTAAAGAGCGTTTTCTTCCGCGTGTTAAGCGACACGTCAGAGACATTTAAATTCTTTTGTTTCAGAAATGCTCTAGTAGTGAAGTATTTTTTTTATTTCATGAAAATCAGGTTGTTCCTGTTTGGAAACAAGGCGCATTGAAGTGAATAATGGTTTTCAAACAACCATTATTCGTGTACAAGTTCAGGCGGACAAGAGGTACAGTTCAAGATTTGCGTGAGCTTTCATTTATACAGAAATAAAATTGTAAGCCTTAATCTTCAGAGGTGAGCTTCAGTGATGAATTTACAGTAATAACACTTTAAAATGCAATCTGGTTACAGAAAAATAATAACCAACATATGTCCAAAATAACTAGTGTGGGTCTTAAGGCATTGGAGCCGAACCTCTCGGGGTACCAACTGTGTGATAATAAATGTGAGCCATGCCGAGGAACTGCGCTCGAACCCAATACCCTCGCCACATGAGTGCGACCCGTAGGCGATCATGGCCACTGACAACCCGAAAAATATCATGAAAAATGCTGAAACAAATGGAAGATTCTAACCCAATAAACTTAAACTGGCAATATCAACTACAATTTCGGCACGTTATTTACCAAAAACTCGGCTTTAGTAAATTTGTACCTTCCAAGTATTAAGTTTCTGGTAAACATTCACAAGAAAAGTCGTCTTGTTGAAACTTTTTCAAGTGATCCCTGTGGTTTGTGGCTTACATTTACTGAGCGAGAGATGAGATACATTACATAAAACGGAGAAATGTGTTTATATATTAAAAGTAACACATACAGCAAAGTTATACAACACACGTTTAAACATGAATCTAACCAACGGCTTAATTTTTTTTTCAATTGCAGATAAGTAATGAAGTATTGTGAATGTGGATAACATCACATTGTTTTCTATATTTGAAGTAGGGCTTCTACTCCCATTTACAAAGATAGTATTGTCACCCATTTAGTCAAATAGATTGAGAATCTTATTTTTCAATCATAATTATAAATTGTTTTCTTAATATAAATATTAATGATATATTTTTCAATATTTTATAATAATGACATAAAATATTTTTTTCCTAAATTAATTTCTGAAAAGGAACAGCTTCATAAGATTAACGCACTATGTCCTGACTCCTGCGTATCACAAAATGGTAAACAATCTTAAGCCAAACTTTACCTGCGTTAGGTTTCATCAATACGTACATTCAATTTTAAAAATCATATTCCCGACGTTTTTTTAACAATTTTCCTTTTGCAGCCATAATGAATTCCCACAATCCAGCTGTTTAATTTAATTTTGGCCAAATTTGAAAATTATCTTCCCGGTTGCATTGTGATGTTTATTTAACAGGCTCACATTAATATGAAACGAGGTAGCACAGTGGTTAGTCACTGGTCCCGTGTTCCAAATAATCCCGGTCAGAACCCGTTCCAGCCATCCTGACTGACTTTCCATTGGTTTCCGAAATCACTCCAGGAAAATGCCAGAATAGTTATATTGTACATGATGGTCAATTTGTCCTCTAATAGCCCGGAATGGAGGTTTTCTCAGTTTCCGTCTAATAACTTTGTTATGTATGTAACGTTCGATATAAAGTTTTATGTAAGCGACTTAAGGTGTGCGCCGAGAATATATAATGATTGATTTGGCTGATTTCTGTCCTTGAGACAGTTTAAGCCTCAATAGAGAATTTTAATTTTTTCTAAGGAAAATGTTTTTGAGGTTTTTCGAATTCAAAATTTTCCAATTTTTGAGGAAAAAAACGGGAAATTTTCTCTTAAAACGGGCGATATTTTCCTCGAAATAGGGAAATTTCTAGGGATTTTTAGTAATTTTTGAGGTAATTTGACACCAAGATGGTCACCATGACGTCAAAATCCAATATGGAGGACATCGGCTCAGGCTCCGGACCCAGCCGCAGGACATACTATTATATACTACTATTGCAGCATATTATACCATAATAATAAAAAACACCGTAAACTGTTTCGAATAGACCACGTTTGGCAGTGGGGACAGCACAGTAACAGTAAGGTTGATGATCAACGGCTTATCTACAGAGTGTGTGGCAAGCACTGAAAAGACACAGAGACCTGGTAATTTATCCTCCTGTGCCTAGAATATATATGAAATTAAAATTTATAATTGTCCATGGTGTATACCACTCGTTTGTAGTTAAAACATATAATACTCATGTTTTGAATAAGTTAATATCGATTTAATTTCGTCCAGTTTCTGCCATTCGTAAACTTTACGAAAAAAAACCACTAAGGTTTGCCTGACAAGTTGCAGGTGGCGCTCCCCTAAAATACCAAGGTTCACGACAGTCTGCAAAACACTATAATCTCCTCTTACTCTCGCGGTTGAAAGAAAGGGGATCCAACACACGAAATTCGCGTTGTTATTTGGCGACAATATGGAACACATCTAAGTGCAGATCCTGAATGATGATCAGGGAAGGGTCAAATTAAATTTTCTAATTCAATTTTAGAATTTAAATATTTAGTACATTTCGTGGATCAAAAACTTCCTGCAGTTAAATAATACTTAAGTAAGTTTGGCGAACTGTGACAAGGAATTACGAGAAAATTTAAAAATTATTCATTGTTGGGGGTGGGGGGGGGCATGCTATCCCCCCCCCCCTGATTCCGCCAATGGATTATCTATGTCTACTCTAGTGAGATTCTGAGATTCTTGTCATTGGATGACGAGATACTTATGTGACCTCCTGAAGGAACATAATCCATTGACAACACCTACAAAAACATCTCACCGAATCACGTGCCAACAGGACAGAACGTGAAATGCAGCCAATTGCCAATTATCACCGGACTATACACACGCTTGTTTAGTCTTGCTTGGGACCAGAGAATAACTCGAAATCTGCAGGTCTAAACTCATGATGTTAGTGCTTTACAGCCAATCTAAACTATTTTTTTATCTACTTCTGGTAGTTATTCCCAGCAACAATTTCCAATATTCCAACTTGAACATGGTCTGACTTAACTGTTGACCTACTGGGGGTGTGTTTGACTGAAAGGCAGGCAGGCAGGCAGGCAGGCAGGCAGGCAGGCAGAGATTATGGAAATACAGATGGAGCATAAGGTCAGATTCTAGATGAGGGGGTGAAGCAAAGAGGATTTCAGTGTACTACGCGTACCAATATGGCACCCGTTTGTTTACAAATGCATCAGCTGTTCTTGTATTGGAGGTTAAATTGGATAAAAATGTCAACACTTGTATTATGAAGATTCATTCTGGACTTTAAATACACATAAACAGATTAACCAGTAATATTTTGATTTAATTTTCTTCCGAACAGATGAACCACGGTCATTAAGAGCTGATAGGTACAAATGAAAACCAACATCCGCCATATTGGATGTGAAAGTCAGAAAACAAATGGGGGGGCGGGGAAAGGCTTAACGTCTGACGTAATATCTGCAAGCAGGACTCGACCTGCGAGCAGGGTGTTCACAAGGAAAAAATATTTCGTACCAACTTAGGCGAGAAAAAAGTACTAGATTTGAAAAAAAAAAGTACCGTAAACCGGGGTTACTTTGGCCCTGGGGGTCTACTTTGGCCCAAAACGAAAAAAAGATTGTAACACATTCTATTTGGATGAAACGCCGTAGATTGTGTTATTTCTATGTCTGTCCGCTAGGTAGGATCATCGATCAAGGAAATATACCCTCGAAATGGTTATCACTCTCTCCGCTAATTGGCAGCACTGTCAGTTGCGTAACAGTTAGTTAATTGCGTGTTTCGTGTTGCTGAAACTTCTGAATGTGAAACTTTAACAATACCCACTTTGGCTTTGGTAAGTAGTTAATTCGAAAGTGTCATATACATATTTGTACCCTATGTATTGTTTATATCGGTAAGTGCGACAATTTTTTTATATCGGTTGATGAAAACAATGGTTGCTTTTTTCGTGTTAAAAGGGGTTACTTTGGCCCACTTTCTTCGTGGGCCAAAGTAGCCCCAACACTTTTATTCCACTGCACTATATAACATTTTGTTCGGTGTTTGTACTTGTAATTAATTTTCAACAACTCGCGACATATATTATAATATTGCACTCGACACACACATACGTACTACATTTCAAATTCAAAATAGTACCTGCATTTATAGCTACTGGTGAACATTTTCCAATACGTTTGTTTTTCAGAAACTGTAATTAAGTGTCAACTCCTGAGGTGATAAGCTGACTTAAAACCTTTATTTCAGTTTCGTTTTACGAACGTGTGATTTAATTAGTAGAACAGAGATGTGGTACAGCTACACTGTTAACAACTTCCATTAATTAAGATACATTGTCAAGGCTTATTTAAAAAGACAAGGGAAAGTTGTGCCAATATTTCAAAACAACTTTCCAGGGATCGACTTAGTGAAGTCATTTTTGCGAAGACATAGTCAGCTCACAGTCAGATTTGTTTCGAACATTAAAAGAATTCGTGCTGCAGTGAATGAAGAGACCATAACTCAATATATTAGCAACTTAGAGGAACTGGTCAAAGATATTCCTCCTGATAATATTTATAATTTTGACGAGACGAACCTGACCGACGATCCTGGACGCAAGAAGATCATATGCAGAAGGGGCTGTAAATACCCAGAAAGAATAATGAACTCGTCAAAATCAAGTACAAGTCATGTTTTGTGCGAATGCATCTGGACAAACAGTTCCACCCTATATTATATACAAAGCAGAACACTTGTGGTCCACGTGGACCGAGGGACGACCCATAGGAAGCAGATAGGACGAAACATGGATGGATGGACCTAGCAACGTTTGAAGAATGGTTTTTCTCTCATTTCCTTCCTATTTTGAAAAAGCAAGAGGGACCTAAAGTTGTGATTGGTGACAATGTTCCCTCCCATTTGAGCCTAAACATTTTAAAATTGTGTCAGGAGAACAACATTCATTTTGTGTGCTTTCCACCAAACTCTACTCATGTAAGCCAACCGTTGGACGTTGCCTATTTCCGACCACTTAAAGTTAAATGGCGGAAAACACTTGCTGTTTGGAAAGAATCTGAGTGTGGGAAAACTGAGAGCATCTTACCCAAAGATATGTTCCCCAAGCTGGTAAAACAAGTGCTTGATGAACTTCAAAACACTGTATCTGCGAACATAATTTCGGGATTCAAGAAAGCAGGAGTGTATCCAGTTAACAAAGAAGAGATATTGAAACGTCTTCCCCAACAATCAACAGCAGTCAACCTGGATTTGGTGGGAGAAACATTCATGTTGAAGCTACAGCAAACAAGAAATGACATTGTTAAGCCCAGAAACACCAAAAGAAGTAAACTGAATGTGCCATCTGGACAGAGTATTACTGAGCAGAACATCACTCCACTGGAACCATCTTCTGGTGGCAGTAAGATGCCGAAAAGAAATGAGCCTAATAAAAGAACACATAAGAAACAAAGAAAACAAAAGAAACAGGACAAATCATCATCAGAAGAAGATTCTGACAATTTCAGTATTGCATCAACAGGGCATAGTGATTTCAGCTTCTGTAGCAGTGAATGTGTATCAGAATATGGAACCTTTGTACCATTAAAATCATCACGAAACAAAAGAACTTGCCAATCTGATGCATGTGACGATGCCAGTACATCTGTGCAAGATGTGACGCAACAGGTTTCTGTAAATGACTGTGTGAAGGTGGGAAGTTTTGTTCTTGTGCAGTGGGATGGACACACATATCCTGGATTAGTTGTAAGTGTAACCGATTATGGTGCTACAATTGACTGTATGTAGCCGACCAAAAAAGCCTGGAAGTGGCCAAAAAATAAAGACAGCCTATTTTACAATTGGCATGATATTGTGCAATGCATCGAACTCCCGAAGATGATTAAAAGGGGATATTTCTCTGTTAACATATAATATAGTTTGAGATACTGTTGCCTAAGTCTTTGCAATTAATAATTATAAGTATAGGCAGGAATACTGTTATGTTACTATTAAAACAGTGTTTTGCTTACTCAATTTACATTTTACATGTATGAAGTTTGCCTTAAACAACAAAAATCAAGGCAGAAAATTATAGTTTTAAAAAATGTACCATTTCTATTTAACTTTCTCTTTCAAATCCATGTGCTACTTTGTCCCAAAACAGGTTTTTCTTGATTCTGTTAAGGAAATTGTGAAGGTGGGCTAAAGTTACCCTAACAAAGGGTCAACTTTGGCCCAAAACAAAAACCAAGCTGAACTTTTAAAAAGGAACACAGTAATACCTAATGCCATATGCACGCAATCCCAAAAGCCTAGAGAATATGATGGTTGCTAGCAAAAGTTCATATTGATTTTCATTAAATTTCGGCAGCAATGTAAAGTTAAAAATCTTAAAAAATGGGCCAAAGTAGCCCCGTTTTACGGTACTAAATTATAATTTTTTATGGTTTTAACAATTTAGGAAGTTATTATGGCATTGCAATGCTTGAACTTAAATATCACACACCACACACACATAAATTCCATAGTTTTTAAAAATAATTACGCTTAATAATAAAACATATTGGAGTTACTGTGATATTATTATATTAAAGAAAAAAAAGTACTAGATCTGGGCGTAAATGTACTAGACCACTAAAAAAAACTTATAAAAGTACTAGATCTAGTACGAAAGTCCACAGTTAGTGTGGACACCCGGCCCGCGAGCGGCGAGCAGTTGGCAGCAGTGGCGCGGCGCGCGGCAGGTCTCGCACGAGTGGTTGCCGCCGCGCCCGACAGGGTCGCCACGGTCGAGCGCGGCGCTGCCGTGTCGCCATGTTGGATACGTGCCCACATTTTCCATAACCTTCGAGATCACCTTCACGCGTTCGTGTGTGTGTCGCTCTCTGTTCGAGTTCAGCGACATTTCACATTCAAGAGTTTCCGCTTCTGTGCATTAAGTGGGCTGAAGAACACGATACGTCTTCACGCTATCAAACTTTCCTTTACAGCCATGTTTGAAAGTGAAGTCTGAAGCATTGTGTGAAATCTAGCTCTCATGTTCCTCCATCAAACATAGTTTAGAATTCTGTCACACTATAAAAGTTTATACATTACTAGCTGTAGTGCCCGTCGTTGGCGGGTTGGTTACCCGTTTTGACGCAAAACATTCTGATGCGCTGATGTTAGCAACTGGTTACCATGCATGATTCTTAGATATAAAACGGATACTATTTGAAGTGACATAGCCCTATTTTATTTACTATTATTTATTATTATTATTATTTTAAATAATGAGAGTAGTCTCCGAATTCGATAAGGCCACTGGTTTGGCCGTAGTAACACTAAATATCGGCGAAGAACATTATCCATTGGTGCAGCAAGCAATTAAAACCACCATCTTCATACGGTGAAAGATTTGGCTGTATTCTTACGATCTTTTCAGATACCTATTAAAACTATGTTCATGCAAACCTTCAGTTCTAAGCACTTCAATAGTTTTTGGGTGAAAGACTAGCAGACTAGATTTTGAATGAGCCAGCTAAAAACTTTTCAATTTAAACTTAACTTCATAATTTTAATAGATAATCGCGGTGCTGTGTAGTAAATGGGAACAGGTAGTTATTTTGATGTATTAATATATTTAAAACAAACGTAATTTTAAATAGGCTAACATTAATGCATGAAAAATAGAATTTTCTGTGATCTTATAAAAATATTCATATATACAGACAACATTTACAAAAACATATTTTCCCTGCAAAACCGATTTTATCAAAATATCTTCATTTCTCAATTTAAATATTCTTTGAGACTGAAACGTCCACATTATCTGCTTCCGCTTGGCAATTTTTCAGAGTGAATAGTTACGTAAAATATCCTACAATTATTTGAAATTATTGTATAAACAAAATATTTTACAGAAGCTTTGGTGCCATTCAACATTTGAAAAAATATGGCTCTGCTAGTAACGTTTATGATTATGTCATAACCGTCAGATTTATTCACACAACTTTATCTGCAATAAGTAATTTTATAAAAAAAATAAGTGTGACAGGCATTTATACCCTTAATTAAATATTTCGCCATAAATACGTAAATATGCATAGCATTCAAATAAACTTCCGGACAATTTTATTTTTATTTTTACCTTCCATAAAGGTAACATAAATGTAAATAGAATACTTTAAACATTTACTCTATTTTGACAAAATGTGTTTTAAATAAATATATGTCACCATTTTTCAATACAATGTTGTACTTAACTTTTAAACTTTTGTTTAGTATTTTTGATTATATTCATTGGCATAAAACTAACACTAACCTAAGGCCCTAAATTACATGGTGTCCATAGCTTCAAAAAATTAACTTTGCATCATAAACACTTTCTGCAGCCAAAATTTTTTACCTTTTATCATACGTAAGAATAACAATAAAACATCGTTGGATGTGTCACAAATAAACCGTACTTTAAAATATAATTTTGTCCACATAGCTAACAAAATGTTTGAAAAGAAAATCTGTAGTTACTCATTACCACTATATTCTCAAAAAAAACTATTTTTTCTGGATATTACTTGATTAATTCTACTACTTTATTTTGGTTCTTAATAAAACTGTCTGAAAATATAAATCTCATCAAGTATTGATTTTAAAAAAAGTATCAAGGTTTTATAAAAAAAACTTTATGGGTGCTCCGTGGTTTTTCAATAATTTTTGATAAAACATATTAAGGTGAAATGTGCCTAAGATTTTATAATCTGCAAAACTTCAAAAATATGCAGCAGACAAAAGTTTATAGTTTTAGTCCTTAAAAAATGAATAAAATTACATTAGAATTTTTAAACATCGGCCTCATTTAAAAAATATATTTTATTCAAACTTAAAAAACTAATAAATTAAAATTTGTTTCAAACCATTTCAAAGTATTTTCTCAGTGGATACTTATTTTAGTGATGATAAGTTTAAAACACACTAGCAATGTACATAACATATCACTTAAATACAGTTATTAAGTGCCAACGTGCTAACTTGGCCGACTATTATCTGTCCTGTGACCACCATTTAGAGATTTGACGAGTTGCGTAGATTTCGAATGCTTGATAAAGAACAAGCACTCGGGTCAATCTGCAAATTGACTTGAATTCTTGAATTAAATAATTGAACGTATCTCAAGTGTTACTAAATAATGGTTACGATTATGTTTGTACCGCTTACCAAAATAACATATTGTTAGGAGTACAACAGAGACGTTTTAAGGTATGAGATCGTGACTGAGCAATCACTTACGTGAATGTATGGCTCTGAAATTGCATTTCATTATGACATTCCTGAAAACAATTTTACGTGCCATTTTATCCAACCTCAAAATGTATTGAGACCCCTTGTGATTTTGTGTTTATATATATATATATATATATATATATATATATATATATATATATATATAGTTGTTACGCATTACTGACTCACGATTCCCCGACTTTTCCAGTTTTTCCACACAGATTTTTCTTTAAGTTGAATACCAAAGATCTGAAGTTAAACGACTTTGGGAAACAATAACTTGAACTATATACTATATAATATCCATTACATACGATAAAACAATCTGAAAAGATATGACATGTCTACGCAATCGCAGTGTAATGTTACCTGTCCGTTAGCATGACATTGCTGCCAACACGCTCGTGGCAGCGTCCCCATATCGGAATGGATTCTGCTGTGATGCTGATTTTGGAATACTGTACGTGAGCGTTAGATGGTACCACTGAAGACTGCATGACGAAATCACCTTGCAGCTCTACGGGGAAGTAGCATGAAGCATCACCTGCAAAATATAGCATTATCCAATAAAGTTTTTAACATGCATCCTCTCAGTCTTAAATAAGGACAGTAAATGTATTATGACCAAAAAAAACTTCTATAACGCAACTGTAACAAGCCACTTAATAATTAAATCTTGCTTCCTTAGCAAGTATTTGTTAGCCGGTATTGTGTTCGGTTGTATAATGCTGATCATAAGATGTTAACTACACAAAATGTATTGAGACCTCTTGTGATTTTGTGTTTATATGTAGATATATATATTTAGGTTTGTGTGTGTATATATATATACATATACATGGTTGTTACGCATTACTGACTCACAAATTCCCTGACTTTTCCAGGTTTTCCACACAGATTTTACAAATATTCCAGGGGGATTAGGGTAAAATAAAGAAAACACTGTTTTTCATCAAATATATTTTTCTTTAAGTTGAATACCAAAGATCAGACGTTTGAGCGACTTTGGGAAACAATAACTTGAACTATATATGTACTATATAATATCCAGTGGCGTAGCCAGGATTTGTGTATGAGGGGTGTTAAGAAGCATGGCCCCCCCCCCCCCCCCCCCCCCCCGTATTAAAGCGGGGGGTCCGGGGGTCCTCCCTCGGGAAAATTTGGATTTTAGGTGTAAAATAGTGCTATTTTAGCAGTTTTCGGTACTTAAATTTAAATATTGTAATGGTAAAACTTTTATTAATTTTTTAATAAAAAAAAATTGTTTGAGTGATGAAGTAAGAAAATTATTCAAGATATTTTAATCAATCCAAGTACCTTGTCCATGTCCACTCAAAATCATAAATCATCCTCGAAGCTCGACAATACAAAAAAAAAAAAGGAATAAAAATGGTTGGGTTTCGGCAGAACTGGCTTATTCCTGGAAACAATTAGCTTTAGCTTGAAGAATTACCCAGTCACCACCTGCTTATAATTACCACGCTGGTTAAATACAGTAGGTGTAAGATATTTGAAAGCTTGGGACCCGTTACGGCGTCACAACCTTATAGCTTCTGCTCGCGACAGGGGTAGGGGAAGGGAAGGAGAATCGGTAGGGCTCGCTTACTCTTCCCCTCCAGTGCAGCGGCCGGTGATAGCAGTAAGACACCCAGGCTTTTAGCTAACCTGCTTTCCCAAACAAAATACACTTAGTTTTAGTTAGGTTAGGAAAAAAAAATTGCTTTCAGATAAGAATAAAAATGGTGGCTTGGGGGGGGGGGGGGGGTTAGAACCGCTAACCCCCCCCCCCCTCCCGGCTTCTCCCCTGGGTGGAATGAACAGGTTAGAGCAGGTAAACAGGTGCACTATGACTGCCGCGATAAGTTTCCACTTATTTTCTTATTTTTTTTCCGCCGCGACGAAGCGGGAAGCGGGGCACTATGGAGGAACCCTTTCTGTCGCAGCGACTTAAAAGTCGCTCTTGATGGAACCAGTGCTTTGTAACTGATCCATGCACACGATCGACCCTTTTTTTTTTATCGCAGCGACTAAAAAAGACGCAACTGGTTCCGTTTCTGTCGCGAGTCGCCGCGTCCGAAAAAAGAAAGTCGCCGAGCGATCGCCAGGGACAATAAAACCCGCGTTTTCCTCTGCCATGCATTCCGCCATACCATTCATTGCCGTCCCTGATGACCATGAGGTCGACGACACGTTAAGGGGCCCGCCTCGTCAGGGGTGTATGTGTGTTAGTGAGGCGGGATGATAAGCGCGACGCTCGCTGGTGCTTCTAGCGCGGTGTCTCCTCTGGACCGGCGCGCAGTCTTCTCGTCGTCACAGGACAACTGTGAAATTTGAGCGGTGACCGTATCATTATATGGCACAGAAATGAAGATAAAGGTGTAATGCAAGTCCCATAAGTGCTTTCAAGAATCTGTACCGGTTGTTTCGCGCCTAAAAAATTACTCCGAAAACATGCGTTTTAGCCATTTTAACTCTTCTAAAACTACAATTTAAAAACTTAATCCAAAACTTTTCGGCTCTCAGCGAACTCTTAAATGCTTTTCGTAAGCAGACCCCACTCGGGTATCTCGAGTAGTTTTGAAATCGCGTTGTTTTTCCTGAAGCTCTGCGCACCGTGTATGTGCCAGGGTAGGCGAAGGGGGACGCACCACAACGCCGAAATACAACGCCGAACGTACAATAACGCCGAAAACCATAACGCCGAATGCCAAATTGACTACAACGCCGACAGCTAGAAAACTGCTGTGTACCACAACGCCGAAATAAATTAACGCCGAAAATGTCATTGCAGGACTGCCACAAAGGTTAAGTAAGGTTAGCACACAAATTCATTCAGTTGTTTTTCATTTTTCTCCTGTGCGCCCCCCCCCCCCCCCCCCCCGGCAGCAACGTTTTTCGGCGTTACCGTATTTCGGCGTTGTGGTACACAGCAGTTTTCTAGCTGTCGGCGTTGCGGTGAATTTGGCATTCGGCGTTATTGTACGTTCGGCGTTGTGGTAACGACCCCTTAAGAGGCCACTCCAGTGTTTCAGGGACACTACGCAACCCGCGTTAACCTCATAAGATTCAATGCTATTTTCATTTTGCTTATAACTAATTAACTAATATAGATTTCGAAATGATGCTTGCTTAATATGTAAGACAACGATGCTCTTATCAAAGCCCCTTTCTTCAAAAACGTGCATAAATTATGGTTTTATACTAATCTTTACTAATATGAATAAGTGTATTGTCTAGGTTTGAACCATAATTTATGCACATTTTTGAAGAAAGGGGCTTTGATAAGAGCATCGTTGTCTTACATATCAAGCAAGCATCATTTCGAAATCTATATTAGTTAATTAGTTATAAGCAAAATGAAAATAGCATTGAATGTTATGAGGTTAACGCGGGTTGCGTAGTGCTGAAACACTGGAGTGGCCTCCTAAGCCCTAACTCCTTCATCCAGTCATTCCGGAGCCACGTGTGTGATCTCGTCATCGCCGTGCAAGTCGCTACCGGCCGCGAGGAATGCTGGGAGGCTGTCTCGAGGAAACGCATGACGGACCGCGCGTCACGTTTCGCGGAAGTCTGAATCGGCGCGTGCTACGCTGTTCCAAATCACCGTCAACACGAAGAATCAACGTCAAACCAACCAAGATCTCTTCAACTTACGAGTAAAGTGTTTCTTTGTAAACAACATAAACAGTTACGCAGAACGATCAAATGTGTTTAACTGAAGACTTTTAACAGGTTTTAAGAAGGTTTAGAAACTACCAATATTATTCTCATGAGTTTATATTTTAAAAAAATAATAAGCTCGGTACCCGGAACGTAAATTTACTAAGATACCTGGAAAATTATAAACCCGGGTTCTTCATTCATTTAAAGTTAAAAAAAATGTTTAAGAGTGTACTCCAACCTGACTCGGCGTAACAATACGAATGGCTACGAGGAGACCCATTTAGTATGATATTGAACATTTACCTGTTTTTCTTCGTAATCGATACACGAAATTAGTCATCTAAGCAAACTAAAAAAAAAAAAAATTCGTCATGCTTTTGAAATACGACGAACGCGATGTAAGTTCTCAAGAAATAAAGTATTATTTAAAAAAACTTGACTTATGTGTAGGTCCACAAATAAAAAACACTGTGTATCAAATCTGCATTGGAAAACTAGGGATTTTTTGTTAGCATGTGGAGTAGCAGCCATGAATTTTTTTGGGGACTTTATAACATTTCATTTAGCTAATTAATATAACTGTGGTAGGTTAAAGAAAAGCATGGCAATAATGTTTTGTTTTCTGTATGTTTGGTGTAACACGCAGTAAATGTAAATTTCACGCATATTTCATAAAATTTCTGACCATTGAATTAAATTCCTTGCAGCAAGCACATCGATCAATACTAACACAACATGGTGCCTTCTTCGTTTTGCTAAGTCAGCATGTTAAATACGTAATGAAAAATTCCAATTAAATTATGTTTATCATATTTAAACGGAATGACAATTTGAAAGTTAACATTAAGTTTCAAATGTGTAAAATAAAATACTTTATGTTAAAATATAATCGACTAGTAGAGTTTTTATTTAGCCAAGGTTCGATTTAGCGTATGGCACCTGGGCGAATATTTTAAGTTTTACCTTGATTCTATCGTGAGCTTTAGATGTCAATTTCAATATACTGACTGGAAAAAAACAATCAGTTTTACCGTTAAGTGTTTAGAATGCTATTCTATGTGCTCTATCGGTACGAGGGTCCGCTCTCTCGGCAATGTTCGTGTCCAACGATTCCCCAATACTTCTCTTCTGTCTTCACCAATCGGGCGTTCCAGACAAACAACATGGCGACACTAAACAGCCGTTATTTATTTCAGCTTTGCGCTTGCAAAATGGTAAGCTACTGTAAAAACGTAGAACAGCACATATTATGTAATATTGATAAGAAATAAACATTTTGTCTTCGTTTATCAAGTTTCCCGCTGTATGCCTATAAATTATTATATGTATTCATACGTGTACAGTTGAGTTATGGTATTCGTCCTGCGAAAAATTTTAATGAAATTTACACATTGAACATTTTGCTTAAAAAAAATGCAGCATAAACACTTGATTACTATTTTTTTATGTCTCAATGGAATTAAAGTTCAACAGTGTCTATTTAACAAAGATAATGCTTGAAAATACATGTTTAGGCTAGCTGACGATCCCTTAAGTGCTTTTTGAAATTCCTGCCATTGTAATTTTTGTAAAATGAAATTCTTGGTCTAAATAAATCTGGCAACACTACTCTCCCTCCCCCCCCCCCCTTTTTTTTACTACGCTTATGACACTTATTATTACAGAAACAGGTTCCTCTTTTGAGTAAGCTTCTCTGCACTAATACCTGTGCCTTGTTAACAGAAGTGTAAACAAATATACACAAAAACAAACAAAACACAAATCTGTTTAAAGAAAGTCAGTATCTATGTGAATTTCAACAGGTTCAGTGTCGTAAAATTTCAAATGACAAGCAACATTATAAATAATAGGTAAATTAATTCAAGATGTAGTTTCGGACATACGCCCTTACTCATTAAAATGTTCTCTTAGGAATCATATACTGTGTTAGTCTGCGCTATCATCGTTGTGGTTTTCAAAATATCTGTTTTTTCGCTCAGCTGTTGCTTACGGTGTTCGCCTGTGCTGTCGTCACTGTTTATTCACATCGCTGGGTTCACCTGTGCGTCTCTGTATAGCCGTTGTTTTTTCAGTTTTTATCTTTGAAAATGGAACAGAAATATTCATGTAAACTTAGATATTTGTCAAGTTGTACATTTACATGAAAATAACTGTATCAATACAAAATAATACCATATATGCTTTGTGTTGTCCCAGTAACTCCAATATTTAAAGTAATTTGCGAACAGTCGTTTGAATAGCTTTCCAGTATTAGCTGCGCGGTAAAACAAAACAAAGCCAAAAGTTTCTTGCTTTAAAACCAAATAAATAAAATGTTTATACAACAACTTCATGCTTTTAAGCACACACATATTTTAATTCAACACACTCTTTTAATATCTAACATTTTTTTCAAAATAACTTTAACATCGACAATATTTTTTTACTAGTTTATATTTCTATATAATTTTTGTACAGCGGGACTGTAAGTTTGTTTGCAGGAAATCAACTAAAAAATGTCCAGACTAGTTATACAAATTATATTTCGCTGTTATGAAATTACATAATTCATGCTGAACGAACAACATAAGAATACATAAATTTGTTCGTTACCGATGTTAGGTGCTACTACTGCACGTGTTAATGACACACGAAACTACAGTAAACACGTCGAATAACATCATGTCAGTGTTAAGAAGACAGCAAGTATCCGCTCTACCACTCTGGTTCTGGGGTAGAGCGCCTGCCTTGTGACTTGTAGGACCCGGGTTCGCGCCCCGGCTCCTCCAAGGCGGATTGCCCAGACAAAATGGTGGCATTTTCTCTGGTAGGAATACAATCCCTTGTAACAAGTCAGGCTACCAAAGAAACGGTGGGTGGAACAGAAAAAAACCTTCCAGGTGGCTTCCAAATGGGGAGCCCGTTTCTTTTCTTGGGCTCCCCATGCGGTGGCCATTCCGGGGGTTTCTCCGGGGGAACGGAGTTTTGCAAAAATATATTTTTTTTAGTTTTGTAGCGTTTTAGTAACTGCAGCATTGTCATTCCACCATGTTATAAATAAAGCTCAAACAAACATTTAAAACATTTGAAAAAAAAACTGCTTTTGAACATAAAATATTTTAATTAGGTAAGTGTGTATCAGTCAGTGAGTGGTTGTATACCGATTTTGTGTGTTCAATAATGTATCGGTATATATTTTTTGAAGTATTATTGACAGTTAAATTTTAGTCACGAACTATTGACCAATACCATAGTTATGTAGTATTTTAGAAGTTTTCGACGAAAAAATATTTATAGGGACATGAATTTTATTCCTAAAAATATTATTTCTGAAAAACCGCATCGTTTTCAATCAGGATAATCTTTGATACCCACACGTATTATATTTGTTTGTGTTAACCAGTATAACATGAGCAAAACCATTGATACTTTCCAACACAATCTTATGATTAAAAAATTATCAATCTTTGCCCTTGCCAAGTAATACATATATGTTTTAATTATCTTACAAATATATACGTTTATCAGTCAAATTTGCAAATGCAATTTCATGGTATTAAGTGATCAGCAAAGTAGTAGTTTATCTTTAAGTACTCTTTAATATTTAATAAATGATATTCCAACTGTAATCAGAATTTATAAAGAAAAGATGCTGATAAAAAATATATATTTGGGAAATATGTTTGAGTAACTATTCCACAAGATATTTCAGCTGTCCAGATCTGATTTTCAAGTTAACTACATCAATTACGATATCATTTATTGTATAACCTTTAGTAGAAAAAAAAACAATTAAATTAATCAGAATTATCAGCTAGTAAGTAATGAAATCTTTTCAGACCTTCAAGTTACATTGGATGCCAAGCTTTTTTTTTCACCAACATGTAGATAATACTATTAGCAAAACATGAAGATCTTTAGGTCTTATTAAATTTATAACTTTCTCTGCATCATCTAATTTTAATTAGAAAAGGATTGAAAGTATGCAGAAAAAAGTTCTTAAATTAATATTTAAAAATTTCATGTATTTAAATTATTTTGAACATGCTGCATTCTTATATAAACTATTTGCATTTTCTATTTATTAGGCGTTCAATCAGTGATGCACTTTTTATTATATACATTTTATTACCATTTTTGTTGGTTCAAACACAATATCTGGCTTTGGATTACGAATTCCAAATTGCAATTACAGAATTATTGACACTTTTAAAAACCATTGTTAACTATAAAATGTGTAAAAAATTATAACTTTTTTAAAATAATATAGAAACATTCATTGGTAAAAAAAACTTAAGCAAAACGTTATTTTCTCTTTTGTAATCTACATATTTATTTTGTATTCCTACGCCATTTTAGTTTCTGTTTAAGATTTTTGTGAAAACCAAAGTGAACAATTAGTTAACATGAACTTTATCAATCTTTATCTATCTGTGTGTTGTGTTGCTTCGTGTTTTGGTGCAAAGTGATTGATATGTATCAGTGTATGTCTTGTGTTTTGTTGTTTATAGGTGCTGTAAGGTACAAAAAAACTGAACTTAAATTTGATCTGACAGTTTTAATGAAGCAAAATAATATGCTACGCATAGTAATATTTTTTATTTTCTAATATAAATATACTTTAATTTTTCAAAAACATTACATAAAAATATTTTCCTGGCATTTCAGCATCTTAAAAATACATTTTTTAGACTTTAAATAATTTAATATGGATATTAAAAACCTTAATATTTTTTTGTGTTCTATGACCCTAATAATGAAAACATTACTTAAGAAAACCCTTTAATAGATGCGTTGGATTTTCACTCATTAAATCTGATCTACAATTATTTTAATTATTCCAGTAATACGAGTAAGGCCGTTTTTCTCATTCCGTAATAACGTGACATAATGGAAAACAACATTTTTTTTTTTACAAATAATCGTAATAAGAATACAGTGCTGCTCCCTATAACACATCTTTGGAAACATTTGTTTCTACTAGTGCGCGATATATGCGGTGATTTGTGATTGCAACTAAGACAGTTCGAAGCGTTATCTGTAAGCTTTAAAGTTAACCTGAGAAACACTACTTCGAGAGCAATGCTGCTGTACTCATTCCATGGAGTGTATAAGAAAATATGGCAAAACTCCATCTCGTTATGGTACTTTTTCGCCTTTTTCGAAGAGGCCAGGCGGAATTCTGCCAGTATGGCAGTCTTACAACAGGCCTTTAGTATGACGTGAGACCAGAAACCAACATTTCTACGACTCACTGTTTGCATTTTATTTCACATGCACCCCAACACTTCTGTCGAATCACTTGGTGCGGAGATCAGGGTGCGTGATCTGTGGGGTGGATTGGGCACAAAAGGCCAGGAGAGAAAGGGAATCACTTGGTGCGAAGGTCAGGGTGTATTCTGTGTGGTGGATTGGGTACATGGTACCCTTAGAGTGGGAATCATTTGGTGCGGAGGTAAGGGTGCGTGATCTGTGGGGTGGATTGGGCACATGGGACCTTGAAAGTATGGAAATCACTTTTTGTGGAGGTCAGGGTGCGTTATCTGTGAGGTGTTTTGGGCACACCAGACCATGAGAAAAAGGGAACTAATTGGTGCGGAGGTAAGGGTTTATTATCTGTGGCGTGGATTGGGCACACGGGACCGTGAGAGAAGGAGAATATCTTGGTGCGGAGGTAAGGGTTTTTGATCTGTGGCGTGGATTGGGCACACGGGACCGTGAGTGAAGATGAAGTGATCACTGTGTCACCAAAGTACGCACTAACACATTATCTTTTCGTCCATATGTGATGTAGCTTTGCTTTTCGGGCAATCCTTTAAGTTAAACGCGATTGAACTCTTATGCTAAAGAACTATAAGCATTTATTATAATATGTTTAGTTTTAAGAATCTTTAATTTTATTGGTTTATATTTGGTAACAAAAATGATTATATGGCTGAAATTAGTCAATTAACTACAATTTAAAAAATTCAATAAAAAATTCTTAATTACTTTTGGATTTTAGTTTCCCGGAATTATTTAAAAAAGAGTGTTTATCGTACAATCACAGTTCAAAATTCAAGGTTAGTGGTAGGAGTCACTATTCTAAATATAGTTTAAGATCTTGAGCGCCTAGAACCCATCAGTAGTATACGAATGTATGTCCGGAAACAGGCCTCAGGCGGTGGTGCTGTGGTGCCGACCGCCATCTTGGATTTGTGACGTCACGGCGGCAAAAATTCCTCAAAATTCCTCAAAAATGACTCAAAATGACTCAAAAATTCCCGTTTCGAGGGAAAATTTCCCGTTTTAGTCCGTAAAAATCCCAGAAGCTAGAAATGTCCTTAAAGAGGCTTAAGCATCCTTAACTCAAGCCTCAGTTAAGCCTCTATCAGGACTTGACCTTGACCTCGACGGCCATCTTTATCCGGGGACAGGCTTCAGGCTGTGGAGCCGAGAGCCGAGCCACATCTCTGACGTCACGCCCATCTGTAACGTCACGTCGGCCATCTAGGATAAGCGTAACGGGACACAGCGTAACGGGACATAACGTAACGGGACAAGTAGATCACGGCGGCCATCTTGGATCCGCCATCTTTAAATCGAGCGCCCCACTCATTATGATGAAATTTTCGTCTCTGTCGTCATATTGATTTTTTTCTGTTCCGATGGAGGCTGCCATATTGGATACCGTCGACTTTGTTTCAGCTGTTTGTTCCTAGATAGAGCCAGCGTCGCTCTTGACTTTTTTCTGTTCCACTGGAGGCCACCATCTTGGATACCGTCGACTTTGTTTTCTCGAACATTCCGGCATTGTGTTATCCGCCATTTTGAATTATGACGTCACCGTTACAATTTCCGTTACGGCCGCCATCTTTAAATTTATTATCCGATTTTAATGAAAAAAATTAAAAATTATAAAAAAATTAAATAATAAAATTTTTAATAAAATATTTAAAAAACAAACATTTACGACACGGAGCTCGGAGTCCTCGGTTCAAACCCGATGAGTGCAAAAAAATTAAAAATGGCGACCGATCCTTCCCCCGCGGTGGCTGCAGGCATACTGACTCCCACCACTTTTTTTTCAAAGCATATATATCGTCAGGTAGTATGACGTCATGTCCGCCATCTTGTCTTCGTCTGCTGGAAGCCATCATCAGTGTATCGTCGGCGAGAGTGTGCTGACGCCATGTTAGTTTAATTCTTATCCGCTAGAGTGCAGTAATCATTTATTATTGCTGTGACACCCGCCATCTTGTCATTTGGCCGCCATCTTGAAAATCCGTAATTATTTAGCTAGAAATTCGGGAAAAATTCCAAAATTCATTAAATAAATTTGTAATCTATATACTGATTGATTAGGTCGAATAAGGTCCTTGGTACGATCTAGGACGATGCAAAAAAATTAAATATAACATCAATTTAACATAATAGTAACAGGTTCGAGGAATTAAACACCACAAGTTCTTTTACAAACATAATATTTATTACATAATTTCTATTCTACTACAGGATCATTTGCGAAAGCCAGCAATCTTATAATCATTTAGTTCCGCAGCGGTGTGAAATGACTAATTCTTAGCTCCAATCGGTTTATACTAGACAGAGTCCAGCCAGAACCTTTACAGACATAGTCCACCTCTTCTTGACAGAGTTTCTGGATACCGTTTTTAACAGTTTGCTTCACATCGTTAGAACTGTAAATTACTGCAGCCGATGTCTTGAATGCACACTTCTTTACTTTGTCATCGAACGGATATGGCTTTCCATATATACAGTCCAACCACAAGTTATATTTCAAAGGTCCGTTTGTTGCTACATCATCAGTAAGCTGATTGATTATGTCCTCTCTGATATCATCAAGAAAATTACAAGTGTCTTTCGACTCACCTAACGTATTTAAATAATAGTAGTCCTTCAATGTTCCACGAAATGCAGACTGCGCTAAGTAGAAGCCATTATCGTTCACTTGTAATGCGCCGAACACATTCTTAGGTTTATTTTCCTGTTCAGACGTCATACCAATCGGTTGCTGCACATCGGTTTTCTTGCTTGTACGCTCACGAGCCTTCAACCTAAACCGAGGAGTCGAAATTTCTGCAGGTAGTTCAGCAGTAGGCACACGGACTTCACCTTTACAGTTTTTCGCATGCCGTCGCAAATTATCAATTCGAGTAAACCATTCATGACACTCATCACATCGAAACTTCATGCGAGATGGATTCTTCGTGCATTTGCTCCGCTCATGTCTTCGTGCATCATGAGCAAATGCGAACGACGTATCACAGTAGCTGCAAGGATACCGTGGTGATGAAGACGAACCTTTCAGACCCGATCCAGATACAGGCGTTGCAACAGTAGTACCATTTCCAGGCATTCTCTTATGCACATCGATGCATCGTTGTTGCGCCGAAACCTTTACTTTCTGCCGCACAGCAGGACCTTTGCATGCCTTCATGTGCGTTTTTATATTATCTTTTCTGGCAAACTGCTTATGACATTTCTCACAAACAAACATTTTACGATATAGGTTCTTGGCACATTCGCTCCTCTCGTGTCGCCGAGCATTGCTGTTGTTTGAGAAAATCTTGTCGCAGTAACAGCACCGATGTTCGCTAGTTGTCAAATCAGCATCCATTGAAGTCTCCATCGAGGTCGTATCATCGATCGTCGTGGTTTCCTGCACATCCAGCTCAGTAGTCATTAAGCTATCTTCTGCTGGTGGTATCACATCTGTTGAAATCTCCTCCAATGTTGACGTCGTCGTCGTTGCCAACGAGATATGCTCCACCATTGTCGTCGCTGACGTCAAGGTTCCCGTAGACGATGGTACAACGTCCATCGAGTTCGGCGTTAAAGACGGTAAAGATGCCATCGAGGTCTCAAGAACAGCTAATTGACACGACTTATGCACCAGAAGAAACAAACTAGGTGATCCTTACACCGCCGACGACAGTAACAAACTGAACGTCCTGCTGTCTAGGACTCGCTTATATACATGCACCGTATGGAATAATACGCTAGTCAAATCAAGAACCATTTACAATAATACTAGAGTCAAATCTACAAATTAAAAAAGAGGATCATTTGATCGAAAAAAATATCGATCTCTCCAATATACGCCCGGCTCCAAGAGCTACAATTCACGTCATCAGATCCAACTACATTTTGCTCCTATGCTTCAATTGACCATTAGCTGCAAGTGTTCCAACAGCTCCATCAGCTTCAACACGTAATGTACGCAATGTACGCGCAATACATGCAATTTACACACAATAAATGGAATGATTACACAGTACACACAGGAAACGGAACGTACACACAGTACATCCAGGAAACGGAACGTACACACAGTACACACAGTAAACGGAACGTACACACAGTACACACAGGAAACGGAACGTACACACAGAACACACAGGAAACGGAACGTACACACAGTACACACAGGAAACGGAACGTACACACAGTACACACAGGAAACGGAACGTACACACAGTACACACAGGAAACTGAACGGACACACAGTACACACAGGAAACTGAACGTACACACAGTACACACAGGAAACTGAACGGACACACAGTACACACAGTAAACTGAACGGACACACAGTACAGACAGGAAAATGAACGTACACACAGTACACACAGGAAACTGAACGTACACACAGTACACACAGGAAACGGAACGTACACACAGTACACACAGGAAACTGAACGTACACACAGTACACACAGGAAACGGAACGTACACACAGTACACACAGGAAACGGAACGTACACACAGTGCACACAGGAAACGGAACGTACACACAGTCCACACAGGAAACTGAACGTACACACAGTACACACAGGAAACGGAACGTACACACAGTACACACAGGAAACGTAATGATCACACATACAGTAGCGGAAACACACACAGGCTTTGTTGGAAATCAGAATACAAGAAATAAAAAACATTAAATTTTACTTTAAATATTTTATTACTTCTCAACATTACACAAATACAAGTAAAAGAAGCCATTATTGTATGTAGCCAGCTTTCCTCAGTTCTTTGAGTATGAAGGATATTTCTTTGATGCACGGATAGTTTCCTGCACAAAGCGAGCCATGTAGAAGTCTTAGCCGGTCAACCAATATGTTTGGATCTTTCCATGATGTGTAATCAATCTCTTCTACCACCATCTTACTTGCTTGTTTATTATAAATACTTTTAATATCACAATCATCCCAGTGATCATAATAAGCATTATCAGATTTATTTATTATAACACGACGTTTCCATCGTTTCGGTCTCAGGACATCGCCACATTCTTCGATCTTGTCAGCTCTAGGTGCTTCATCACAGTCTATGCCTTTGTCAACAGCCTCAGAGTCACTGTAACAATCACTGTAGAAGACATCCTCTTCACCCAGATTACCGTATGAATTCGCTATCGATGATGTCGTAGTGTCTTCATCGTCTTCATGCTTCCTTTTTATGGGTCCATCATTTTTACAAAGAATGGAGGATCTACTGAATATAGGCTTGAATGTATTCTCACTTTTCACGGTGTTGATACTTCCATTAGTTTCAGTCTTCCCGAAGCCATTAGCATCCTTCAATTTATGTTCTTCCTCACGATCGGGTGAGCTAATACCATCACGCTCAGGACAGGGAAAATTATTGTCATAATGCAGATCACTCTTCTTTAGTCTAGTGGATCCATCGGTGTCCTCTATGCCGTAAGTAGTCTTGACTTTACATGTTCTACCATGTCTTTTTAAGCTGTCATTTCGTGTTAACAACCTGCTACAACGATTACAGCTTAACATGTTGCGTAGTGGGTTTCTAGCACAATCATTCTTCTCATGACGTCTAGCATTCCTTCTCATGACAAAATCCTTGCCACAGTATCTACAGCGGCTTCCTTCCGATTCAGCTATAGATAACAAACCACGATCCATGGTAGCTTCTATGACTAATGTTAGATACAAACTGTCAGTTTTCTCCAATTGGAACCATTTCTTAAATAGAGTTTTTGAAATATTTCATCAGCGAGAGTTAAGTTATCTAATGCAAAGCAAATTGTTGCAAGTAGTTCCGGCTGTCGTCAACAGATGGCGCCACGTGTTGCTTGCAGGTAAATAATATATATTTCATTAATGTGGGATGCGGAACGCTCACTATCGATCGCAAAGGGAGGTTGGCTTCGATAGTATTCAAGGAGAAAAAAGTTCGTCCTTCCTGCTAGTGCTTCTCAGATTTCTCACGGTCCGCAATCTTGGATTACGACGTCACGGCGGCCATATTGGATGGGTGTGACCTTGACCTTTGACCGAAACCGCAGGAATGATCGCAAGCACACGGATTAACCATCAAAATATAGATAAGAATAATCAGGAGCACACAGAGAAAACCATCATAATATTGGCAAGAATAATCAGGAGCACACGGAGAAAACCGCCACAAGTTTTCTTTGATATCATTAAAATACAAAAAAAAATTAATTAAAAATAAAAACGAACAAAAATTCAAACATTCTGCTAGCTTGTGAACTTCTCATTGTTGAGCAAAGATAGAGTTCTAGTACAAGCCAGAATGTTTGAATTTTTTTTTCGTTTTTATTTTTTATTAATTTTTTTTTTTTTGTATTTTAATGATATCAAAGAAAACTTGTGGCGGTTTTCTCCGTGTGCTCCTGATTATTCTTGCCAATATTATGATGGTTTTCTCTGTGTGCTCCTGATTATTCTTATCTATATTTTGATGGTTAATCCGTGTGCTTGCGATCATTCCTGCGGTTTCGGGCAAAGGTCAAGGTCACACCCATCCAATATGGCCGCCGTGACGTCGTAATCCAAGATTGCGGACCGTGAGAAATCTGAGAAGCACTAGCAGGAAGGACGAACTTTTTTCTCCTTGGATACTATCGAAGCCAACCTCCCTTTGCGATCGATAGTGAGCGTTCCGCATCCCACATTAATGAAATATATATTATTTACCTGCAAGCAACACGTGGCGCCATCTGTTGACGACAGCCGGAACTACTTGCAACAATTTGCTTTGCATTAGATAACTTAACTCTCGCTGATGAAATATTTCAAAAACTCTATTTAAGAAATGGTTCCAATTGGAGAAAACTGACAGTTTGTATCTAACATTAGTCATAGAAGCTACCATGGATCGTGGTTTGTTATCTATAGCTGAATCGGAAGGAAGCCGCTGTAGATACTGTGGCAAGGATTTTGTCATGAGAAGGAATGCTAGACGTCATGAGAAGAATGATTGTGCTAGAAACTCACTACGCAACATGTTAAGCTGTAATCGTTGTAGCAGGTTGTTAACACGAAATGACAGCTTAAAAGACATGGTAGAACATGTAAAGTCAAGACTACTTACGGCATAGAGGACACCGATGGATCCACTAGACTAAAGAAGAGTGATCTGCATTATGACAATAATTTTCCCTGTCCTGAGCGTGATGGTATTAGCTCACCCGATCGTGAGGAAGAACATAAATTGAAGGATGCTAATGGCTTCGGGAAGACTGAAACTAATGGAAGTATCAACACCGTGAAAAGTGAGAATACATTCAAGCCTATATTCAGTAGATCCTCCATTCTTTGTAAAAATGATGGACCCCTAAAAAGGAAGCATGAAGACGATGAAGACACTACGACATCATCGATAGCGAATTCATACGGTAATCTGGGTGAAGAGGATGTCTTCTACAGTGATTGTTACAGTGACTCTGAGGCTGTTGACAAAGGCATAGACTGTGATGAAGCACCTAGAGCTGACAAGATCGAAGAATGTGGCGATGTCCTGAGACCGAAACGATGGAAACGTCGTGTTATAATAAATAAATCTGATAATGCTTATTATGATCACTGGGATGATTGTGATATTAAAAGTATTTATAATAAACAAGCAAGTAAGATGGTGGTAGAAGAGATTGATTACACATCATGGAAAGATCCAAACATATTGGTTGACCGGCTAAGACTTCTACATGGCTCGCTTTGTGCAGGAAACTATCCGTGCATCAAAGAAATATCCTTCATACTCAAAGAACTGAGGAAAGCTGGCTACATACAATAATGGCTTCTTTTACTTGTATTTGTGTAATGTTGAGAAGTAATAAAATATTTAAAGTAAAATTTAATGTTTTTTATTTCTTGTATTCTGATTTCCAACAAAGCCTGTGTGTGTTTCCGCTACTGTATGTGTGATCATTACGTTTCCTGTGTGTACTGTGTGTACGTTCCGTTTCCTGTGTGTACTGTGTGTACGTTCAGTTTCCTGTGTGGACTGTGTGTACGTTCCGTTTCCTGTGTGCACTGTGTGTACGTTCCGTTTCCTGTGTGTACTGTGTGTACGTTCCGTTTCCTGTGTGTACTGTGTGTACGTTCAGTTTCCTGTGTGTACTGTGTGTACGTTCCGTTTCCTGTGTGTACTGTGTGTACGTTCAGTTTCCTGTGTGTACTGTGTGTACGTTCATTTTCCTGTCTGTACTGTGTGTCCGTTCAGTTTACTGTGTGTACTGTGTGTCCGTTCAGTTTCCTGTGTGTACTGTGTGTCCGTTCAGTTTCCTGTGTGTACTGTGTGTCCGTTCAGTTTCCTGTGTGTACTGTGTGTACATTCCGTTTCCTGTGTGTACTGTGTACGTTTAGTTTCCTGTGTGTACTGTGTGTACGTTCAGTTTCCTGTGTGTACTGTGTGTACGTTCAGTTTCCTGTGTGTACTGTGTGTACGTTCCGTTTCCTGTGTGTACTGTGTGTACGTTCCGTTTCCTGTGTGTACTGTGTGTACGTTCCGTTTCCTGTGTGTACTGTGTGTACGTTCCGTTTCCTGTGTGTACTGTGTGTACGTTCCGTTTCCTGTGTGTACTGTGTGTACGTTCCGTTTCCTGTGTGTACTGTGTAATCATTCCATTTATTGTGTGTAAATTGCATGTATTGCGCGTACATTGCGTACATTACGTGTTGAAGCTGATGGAGCTGTTGGAACACTTGCAGCTAATGGTCAATTGAAGCATAGGAGCAAAATGTAGTTGGATCTGATGACGTGAATTGTAGCTCTTGGAGCCGGGCGTATATTGGAGAGATCGATATTTTTTTCGATCAAATGATCCTCTTTTTTAATTTGTAGATTTGACTCTAGTATTATTGTAAATGGTTCTTGATTTGACTAGCGTATTATTCCATACGGTGCATGTATATAAGCGAGTCCTAGACAGCAGGACGTTCAGTTTGTTACTGTCGTCGGCGGTGTAAGGATCACCTAGTTTGTTTCTTCTGGTGCATAAGTCGTGTCAATTAGCTGTTCTTGAGACCTCGATGGCATCTTTACCGTCTTTAACGCCGAACTCGATGGACGTTGTACCATCGTCTACGGGAACCTTGACGTCAGCGACGACAATGGTGGAGCATATCTCGTTGGCAACGACGACGACGTCAACATTGGAGGAGATTTCAACAGATGTGATACCACCAGCAGAAGATAGCTTAATGACTACTGAGCTGGATGTGCAGGAAACCACGACGATCGATGATACGACCTCGATGGAGACTTCAATGGATGCTGATTTGACAACTAGCGAACATCGGTGCTGTTACTGCGACAAGATTTTCTCAAACAACAGCAATGCTCGGCGACACGAGAGGAGCGAATGTGCCAAGAACCTATATCGTAAAATGTTTGTTTGTGAGAAATGTCATAAGCAGTTTGCCAGAAAAGATAATATGAAAACGCACATGAAGGCATGCAAAGGTCCTGCTGTGCGGCAGAAAGTAAAGGTTTCGGCGCAACAACGATGCATCGATGTGCATAAGAGAATGCCTGGAAATGGTACTACTGTTGCAACGCCTGTATCTGGATCGGGTCTGAAAGGTTCGTCTTCATCACCACGGTATCCTTGCAGCTACTGTGATACGTCGTTCGCATTTGCTCATGATGCACGAAGACATGAGCGGAGCAAATGCACGAAGAATCCATCTCGCATGAAGTTTCGATGTGATGAGTGTCATGAATGGTTTACTCGAATTGATAATTTGCGACGGCATGCGAAAAACTGTAAAGGTGAAGTCCGTGTGCCTACTGCTGAACTACCTGCAGAAATTTCGACTCCTCGGTTTAGGTTGAAGGCTCGTGAGCGTACAAGCAAGAAAACCGATGTGCAGCAACCGATTGGTATGACGTCTGAACAGGAAAATAAACCTAAGAATGTGTTCGGCGCATTACAAGTGAACGATAATGGCTTCTACTTAGCGCAGTCTGCATTTCGTGGAACATTGAAGGACTACTATTATTTAAATACGTTAGGTGAGTCGAAAGACATTTGTAATTTTCTTGATGATATCAGAGAGGACATAATCAATCAGCTTACTGATGATGTAGCAACAAACGGACCTTTGAAATATAACTTGTGGTTGGACTGTATATATGGAAAGCCATATCCGTTCGATGACAAAGTGAAGAAGTGTGCATTCAAGACATCGGCTGCAGTAATTTACAGTTCTAACGATGTGAAGCAAACTGTTAAAAACGGTATCCAGAAACTCTGTCAAGAAAAGGTGGACTATGTCTGTAAAGGTTCTGGCTGGACTCTGTCTAGTATAAACCGATTGGAGCTAAGAATTAGTCATTTCACACCGCTGCGGAACTAAATGATTATAAGATTGCTGGCTTTCGCAAATGATCCTGTAGTAGAATAGAAATTATGTAATAAATATTATGTTTGTAAAAGAACTTGTGGTGTTTAATTCCTCGAACCTGTTACTATTATGTTAAATTGATGTTATATTTAATTTTTTTGCATCGTCCTAGATCGTACCAAGGACCTTAGTCGACCTAATCAATCAGTATATAGATTACAAATTTATTTAATGAATTTTGGAATTTTTCCCGAATTTCTAGCTAAATAATTACGGATTTTCAAGATGGCGGCCAAATGACAAGATGGCGGGTGTCACAGCAATAATAAATGATTACTGCACTCTAGCGGATAAGAATTAAACTAACATGGCGTCAGCACACTCTCGCCGACGATACACTGATGATGGCTTCCAGCAGACGAAGACAAGATGGCGGACATGACGTCATACTACCTGACGATATATATGCTTTGAAAAAAAAGTGGTGGGAGTCAGTATGCCTGCAGCCACCGCGGGGGAAGGATCGGTCGCCATTTTTAATTTTTTTGCACTCATCGGGTTTGAACCGAGGACTCCGAGCTCCATGTCGTAAATGTTTGTTTTTTAAATATTTTATTAAAAATTTTATTATTTAATTTTTTTATAATTTTTAATTTTTTTTCATTAAAATCGGATAATAAATTTAAAGATGGCGGCCGTAACGGAAATTGTAACGGTGACGTCATAATTCAAAATGGCGGATAACACAATGCCGGAATGTTCGAGAAAACAAAGTCGACGGTATCCAAGATGGTGGCCTACAGTGGAACAGAAAAAAGTCAAGAGCGACGCTGGCTCTATCTAGGAACAAACAGCTGAAACAAAGTCGACGGTATCCAATATGGCAGCCTCCATCGGAACAGAAAAAAATCAATATGACGACAGAGACGAAAATTTCATCATAATGAGTGGGGCGCTCGATTTAAAGATGGCGGATCCAAGATGGCCGCCGTGATCTACTTGTCCCGTTACGTTATGTCCCGTTACGCTGTGTCCCGTTACGCTTATCCTAGATGGCCGACGTGACGTTACAGATGGGCGTGACGTCAGAGATGTGGCTCGGCTCTCGGCTCCACAGCCTGAAGCCTGTCCCCGGATAAAGATGGCCGTCGAGGTCAAGGTCAAGTCCTGATAGAGGCTTAACTGAGGCTTGAGTTAAGGATGCTTAAGCCTCTTTAAGGACATTTCTAGCTTCTGGGATTTTTACGGACTAAAACGGGAAATTTTCCCTCGAAACGGGAATTTTTCCCTCGAAAACGGGAAATTTTTCCTCAAAACGGGAATTTTTGAGTCATTTTGAGTCATTTTTGAGGAATTTTGAGGAATTTTTGCCGCCGTGACGTCACAAATCCAAGATGGCGGTCGGCACCACAGCACCACCGCCTGAGGCCTGTTTCCGGACATACATTCGTATACTACTCCCATCCTTTATTCTACTAAATAATTTGTATTACCATAATTTTTACTTTCGTATCACAAATTAACATTAATATTATTTTGATAATGACTGCTGGCTTGGAGATAAGTTTCGTAACAGAATACTTATTCAGAATGTGTGAATATTTTGAGTTTGTGAATCAACATTCCTATGTCATTCCTATAAATAAGACATGCAATATTACAATACATACGTATCACACTTTTAAAAGGTAGCAGTAAATTGCCGTGAATTCATTCCTTGGTAATTGACAAGAATCGAACTACATAGTGCAATTGTTGTTTATTCCATTGAAAAATTTAAGCTAAAAGTAAAAAACTTTTTCAAAAAATAACAACATGCATTTACTTTTTAACTGTCATCTTGTCTGCCTAGAGTAAACAATAACTATCGCGATGCCCCAGTGCTTCTGGTGAAATTGAAGCTCACTTCGCAAGTGCGTGGGGGAGCATCGCCAACATTCCTCCCAGGCGACCACGCACCGACCTCGCTGAATATCGCGGATGTTTGCGGTGTGGGCGGGCGTGCGAAAGCGCAAGAGAAACCTGGCCGACGAGCACCAGAAGAAAACACGGGAGGCAACATTCTCGACCCCGGGTTCTCTAATTTAGAAGGTTGTTACGCCTCCTGGAGCTGTCGGCCTTGGGCTGAACAGCGAGCCGCGCCGAGTGCGGAGGTAGAGTTGATTGCACCCACGGCCGGGCACTTGAGTCGTGTATTTCCAAAACCGGTCATCTCCACAAAAAAAAATGGTTTTGTTCTAGAAAATCAAATTCCATGGTAACCCACAGTGAATAAGGAGCAGTTAATTACAAAAGCAGCCATATTCATTTAGAAAACCATCTTGAATGCCACATCATGGAATTGAGTAAACCGTTTTCCTAGATTTCTCGCAAAACTGTTCTGAGGGAGATGGCCAGTTTTGGAAATACACGACTCACTTGGCGAGTCGCCCATCGCTCCCCATGGCGTGTTCAAGGGAGGGTACCATCGTACACGAGGTCCATAAGAGAGTACCCACGGCCGGGCACTTGGCGAGTCGCCCATCGCTCCCCATGGCGTGTTCAAGGGAGGGTACTATCGTACACGAGGTCCATAAGAGAGTACCCACGGCCGGGCACTTGGCGAGTCGCCCCTCGCTCCCCGTGGCGTGTTCAAGGGAGGGTACCATCGTACACGAGGTCCATAAGAGAGTACCCACGGCCGGGCACTTGGCGAGTCGCCCCTCGCATCCCCGTGGAGTGTTCAAGGGAGGGTACCATCGTACACGAGGTCCATAAGAGAGTACCTACGGCCGGGCACTTGGCGAGTCGCCCCTCGCATCCCGTGGCGTGTTCAAGGGAGGGTACTATCGTACACGAGGTCCATAAGAGAGTACCCACGGCCGGGCACTTGGCGAGTCGCCCCTCGCATCCTGTGGCGTGTTCAAGGGAGGGTACTATCGTACACGAGGTCCATAAGAGAGTACCCACGGCCGGGCACTTGGCGAGTCGCCCCTCGCATCCCCGTGGCGTGTTCAAGGGAGGGTACTATCGTACACGAGGTCCATAAGAGAGTACCCACGGCCGGGCACTTGGCGAGTCGCCCCTCGCATCCCCGTGGCGTGTTCAAGGGAGGGTACTATCGTACACGAGGTCCATAAGAGAGTACCCACGGCCGGGCACTTGGCGAGTCGCCCCTCGCTCCCCGTGGCGTGTTCAAGGGAGGGTACTATCGTACACGAGGTCCATGATAAGAGAGTACCCACGGCCGGGCACTTGGCGAGTCGCCCCTCGCATCCCGTGGCGTGTTCAAGGGAGGGTACTATCGTACACGAGGTCCATAAGAGAGTACCCACGGCCGGGCACTTGGCGAGTCGCCCCTCGCTCCCCGTGGCGTGTTCAAGGGAGGGTACCATCGTACACGAGGTCCATAAGAGAGTACCCACGGCCGGGCACTTGGCGAGTCGCCCCTTGCTCCCCGTGGCGTGTTCAAGGGAGGGTACTATCGTACACGAGGTCCATAAGAGAGTACCCACGGCCGGGCACTTGGCGAGTCGCCCCTCGCATCCCCGTGGCGTGTTCAAGGGAGGGTACAATCGTACACGAGGTCCATAAGAGAGTACCCACGGCCGGGCACTTGGCGAGTCGCCCCTCGCATCCCCGTGGCGTGTTCAAGGGAGGGTACTATCGTACACGAGGTCCATAAGAGAGTACCCACGGCCGGGCACTTGGCGAGTCGCCCCTCGCTCCCCATGGCGTGTTCAAGGGAGGGTACTATCGTACACGAGGTCCATGATAAGAGAGTACCCACGGCCGGGCACTTGGCGAGTCGCCCCTCGCATCCCGTGGCGTGTTCAAGGGAGGGTACTATCGTACACGAGGTCCATAAGAGAGTACCCACGGCCGGGCACTTGGCGAGTCGCCCCTCGCATCCCGTGGCGTGTTCAAGGGAGGGTACTATCGTACACGAGGTCCATAAGAGAGTACCCACGGCCGGGCACTTGGCGAGTCGCCCCTCGCATCCCCGTGGCGTGTTCAAGGGAGGGTACTATCGTACACGAGGTCCATAAGAGAGTACCCACGGCCGGGCACTTGGCGAGTCGCCCCTTGCTCCCCGTGGCGTGTTCAAGGGAGGGTACTATCGTACACGAGGTCCATAAGAGAGTACCCACGGCCGGGCACTTGGCGAGTCGCCCCTCGCATCCCGTGGCGTGTTCAAGGGAGGGTACTATCGTACACGAGGTCCATAAGAGAGTACCCACGGCCGGGCACTTGGCGAGTCGCCCCTCGCATCCCCGTGGCGTGTTCAAGGGAGGGTACTATCGTACACGAGGTCCATAAGAGAGTACCCACGGCCGGGCACTTGGCGAGTCGCCCCTTGCTCCCCGTGGCGTGTTCAAGGGAGGGTACTATCGTACACGAGGTCCATAAGAGAGTACCCACGGCCGGGCACTTGGCGAGTCGCCCCTCGCATCCCCGTGGCGTGTTCAAGGGAGGGCACTATCGTACACGAGGTCCATAAGAGAGTACCCACGGCCGGGCACTTGGCGAGTCGCCCCTCGCATCCCCGTGGCGTGTTCAAGGGAGGGTACTATCGTACACGAGGTCCATAAGAGAGTACCCACGGCCGGGCACTTGGCGAGTCGCCCCTCGCTCCCCGTGGCGTGTTCAAGGGAGGGTACTATCGTACACGAGGTCCATGATAAGAGAGTACCCACGGCCGGGCACTTGGCGAGTCGCCCCTCGCATCCCGTGGCGTGTTCAAGGGAGGGTACTATCGTACACGAGGTCCATAAGAGAGTACCCACGGCCGGGCACTTGGCGAGTCGCCCCTCGCATCCCGTGGCGTGTTCAAGGGAGGGTACTATCGTACACGAGGTCCATAAGAGAGTACCCACGGCCGGGCACTTGGCGAGTCGCCCCTCGCTCCCCATGGCGTGTTCAAGGGAGGGTACTATCGTACACGAGGTCCATAAGAGAGTACCCACGGCCGGGCACTTGGCGAGTCGCCCCTCGCATCCCGTGGCGTGTTCAAGGGAGGGTACTATCGTACACGAGGTCCATAAGAGAGTACCCACGGCCGGGCACTTGGCGAGTCGCCCCTCGCATCCCGTGGCGTGTTCAAGGGAGGGTACTATCGTACACGAGGTCCATAAGAGAGTACCCACGGCCGGGCACTTGGCGAGTCGCCCCTCGCTCCCCGTGGCGTGTTCAAGGGAGGGTACTATCGTACACGAGGTCCATGATAAGAGAGTACCCACGGCCGGGCACTTGGCGAGTCGCCCCTCGCATCCCGTGGCGTGTTCAAGGGAGGGTACTATCGTACACGAGGTCCATAAGAGAGTACCCACGGCCGGGCACTTGGCGAGTCGCCCCTCGCATCCCGTGGCGTGTTCAAGGGAGGGTACTATCGTACACGAGGTTCATAAGAGAGTACCCACGGCCGGGCACTTGGCGAGTCGCCCCTCGCTCCCCATGGCGTGTTCAAGGGAGGGTACTATCGTACACGAGGTCCATAAGAGAGTACCCACGGCCGGGCACTTGGCGAGTCGCCCCTCGCTCCCCATGGCGTGTTCAAGGGAGGGTACTATCGTTCACGAGGTCCATAAATGAGTACCCACGGCCGGGCACTTGGCGAGTCGCCCCTCGCATCCCGTGGCGTGTTCAAGGGAGGGTACTATCGTACACGAGGTCCATAAGAGAGTACCCACGGCCGGGCACTTGGCGAGTCGCCCCTCGCATCCCCGTGGCGTGTTCAAGGGAGGGTACTATCGTACACGAGGTCCATAAGAGAGTACCCACGGCCGGGCACTTGGCGAGTCGCCCCTTGCTCCCCGTGGCGTGTTCAAGGGAGGGTACTATCGTACACGAGGTCCATAAGAGAGTACCCACGGCCGGGCACTTGGCGAGTCGCCCCTCGCATCCCCGTGGCGTGTTCAAGGGAGGGTACTATCGTACACGAGGTCCATAAGAGAGTACCCACGGCCGGGCACTTGGCGAGTCGCCCCTCGCATCCCCGTGGCGTGTTCAAGGGAGGGTACTATCGTACACGAGGTCCATAAGAGAGTACCCACGGCCGGGCACTTGGCGAGTCGCCCCTCGCTCCCCGTGGCGTGTTCAAGGGAGGGTACTATCGTACACGAGGTCCATGATAAGAGAGTACCCACGGCCGGGCACTTGGCGAGTCGCCCCTCGCATCCCGTGGCGTGTTCAAGGGAGGGTACTATCGTACACGAGGTCCATAAGAGAGTACCCACGGCCGGGCACTTGGCGAGTCGCCCCTCGCATCCCGTGGCGTGTTCAAGGGAGGGTACTATCGTACACGAGGTCCATAAGAGAGTACCCACGGCCGGGCACTTGGCGAGTCGCCCCTCGCATCCCCGTGGCGTGTTCAAGGGAGGGTACTATCGTACACGAGGTCCATAAGAGAGTACCCACGGCCGGGCACTTGGCGAGTCGCCCCTTGCTCCCCGTGGCGTGTTCAAGGGAGGGTACTATCGTACACGAGGTCCATAAGAGAGTACCCACGGCCGGGCACTTGGCGAGTCGCCCCTCGCATCCCGTGGCGTGTTCAAGGGAGGGTACTATCGTACACGAGGTCCATAAGAGAGTACCCACGGCCGGGCACTTGGCGAGTCGCCCCTCGCATCCCCGTGGCGTGTTCAAGGGAGGGTACTATCGTACACGAGGTCCATAAGAGAGTACCCACGGCCGGGCACTTGGCGAGTCGCCCCTTGCTCCCCGTGGCGTGTTCAAGGGAGGGTACTATCGTACACGAGGTCCATAAGAGAGTACCCACGGCCGGGCACTTGGCGAGTCGCCCCTCGCATCCCCGTGGCGTGTTCAAGGGAGGGTACTATCGTACACGAGGTCCATAAGAGAGTACCCACGGCCGGGCACTTGGCGAGTCGCCCCTCGCATCCCCGTGGCGTGTTCAAGGGAGGGTACTATCGTACACGAGGTCCATAAGAGAGTACCCACGGCCGGGCACTTGGCGAGTCGCCCCTCGCTCCCCGTGGCGTGTTCAAGGGAGGGTACTATCGTACACGAGGTCCATGATAAGAGAGTACCCACGGCCGGGCACTTGGCGAGTCGCCCCTCGCATCCCGTGGCGTGTTCAAGGGAGGGTACTATCGTACACGAGGTCCATAAGAGAGTACCCACGGCCGGGCACTTGGCGAGTCGCCCCTCGCATCCCGTGGCGTGTTCAAGGGAGGGTACTATCGTACACGAGGTCCATAAGAGAGTACCCACGGCCGGGCACTTGGCGAGTCGCCCCTCGCTCCCCATGGCGTGTTCAAGGGAGGGTACTATCGTACACGAGGTCCATAAGAGAGTACCCACGGCCGGGCACTTGGCGAGTCGCCCCTCGCATCCCGTGGCGTGTTCAAGGGAGGGTACTATCGTACACGAGGTCCATAAGAGAGTACCCACGGCCGGGCACTTGGCGAGTCGCCCCTCGCATCCCGTGGCGTGTTCAAGGGAGGGTACTATCGTACACGAGGTCCATAAGAGAGTACCCATGGCCGGGCACTTGGCGAGTCGCCCCTCGCTCCCCGTGGCGTGTTCAAGGGAGGGTACTATCGTACACGAGGTCCATGATAAGAGAGTACCCACGGCCGGGCACTTGGCGAGTCGCCCCTCGCATCCCGTGGCGTGTTCAAGGGAGGGTACTATCGTACACGAGGTCCATAAGAGAGTACCCACGGCCGGGCACTTGGCGAGTCGCCCCTCGCATCCCGTGGCGTGTTCAAGGGAGGGTACTATCGTACACGAGGTCCATAAGAGAGTACCCACGGCCGGGCACTTGGCGAGTCGCCCCTCGCTCCCCATGGCGTGTTCAAGGGAGGGTACTATCGTACACGAGGTCCATAAGAGAGTACCCACGGCCGGGCACTTGGCGAGTCGCCCCTCGCTCCCCATGGCGTGTTCAAGGGAGGGTACTATCGTACACGAGGTCCATAAGAGAGTACCCACGGCCGGGCACTTGGCGAGTCGCCCCTCGCATCCCGTGGCGTGTTCAAGGGAGGGTACTATCGTACACGAGGTCCATAAGAGAGTACCCACGGCCGGGCACTTGGCGAGTCGCCCCTCGCATCCCCGTGGCGTGTTCAAGGGAGGGTACTATCGTACACGAGGTCCATAAGAGAGTACCCACGGCCGGGCACTTGGCGAGTCGCCCCTTGCTCCCCGTGGCGTGTTCAAGGGAGGGTACTATCGTACACGAGGTCCATAAGAGAGTACCCACGGCCGGGCACTTGGCGAGTCGCCCCTCGCATCCCCGTGGCGTGTTCAAGGGAGGGTACTATCGTACACGAGGTCCATAAGAGAGTACCCACGGCCGGGCACTTGGCGAGTCGCCCCTCGCATCCCCGTGGCGTGTTCAAGGGAGGGTACTATCGTACACGAGGTCCATAAGAGAGTACCCACGGCCGGGCACTTGGCGAGTCGCCCCTCGCTCCCCGTGGCGTGTTCAAGGGAGGGTACTATCGTACACGAGGTCCATGATAAGAGAGTACCCACGGCCGGGCACTTGGCGAGTCGCCCCTCGCATCCCGTGGCGTGTTCAAGGGAGGGTACTATCGTACACGAGGTCCATAAGAGAGTACCCACGGCCGGGCACTTGGCGAGTCGCCCCTCGCATCCCGTGGCGTGTTCAAGGGAGGGTACTATCGTACACGAGGTCCATAAGAGAGTACCCACGGCCGGGCACTTGGCGAGTCGCCCCTCGCATCCCGTGGCGTGTTCAAGGGAGGGTACTATCGTACACGAGGTCCATAAGAGAGTACCCACGGCCGGGCACTTGGCGAGTCGCCCCTCGCATCCCGTGGCGTGTTCAAGGGAGGGTACTATCGTACACGAGGTCCATAAGAGAGTACCCACGGCCGGGCACTTGGCGAGTCGCCCCTCGCTCCCCATGGCGTGTTCAAGGGAGGGTACTATCGTACACGAGGTCCATAAGAGAGTACCCACGGCCGGGCACTTGGCGAGTCGCCCCTCGCATCCCGTGGCGTGTTCAAGGGAGGGTACTATCGTACACGAGGTCCATAAGAGAGTACCCACGGCCGGGCACTTGGCGAGTCGCCCCTCGCATCCCGTGGCGTGTTCAAGGGAGGGTACCATCGTTCACGAGGTCCATAAGAGAGTACCCACGGCCGGGCACTTGGCGAGTCGCCCCTCGCTCCCCGTGGCGTGTTCAAGGGAGGGTACCATCGTACACGAGGTCCATAAGAGAGTACCCACGGCCGGGCACTTGGCGAGTCGCCCCTCGCATCCCCGTGGCGTGTTCAAGGGAGGGTACCATCGTACACGAGGTCCATAAGAGAGTACCCACGGCCGGGCACTTGGCGAGTCGCCCCTCGCATCCCCGTGGTGTGTTCAAGGGAGGGTACCATCGTACACGAGGTCCATGAGAGAATATCCTAGTTTTTTTTTAATTATTTACAACAGATCATACATCAAATTGAAGGTAAAAACCTAGTTTTCTTACAAATGTTCAATATGTGCACTTTTAGTTATACGGCACACATCCAAACTATAATCCAATTTTACCTACATTCCGGAGTAATGGAAGCAGTGGTCTCTTCAATTGGGTGTCTAAACTCTGACAAACCATTAGGTAGCGGCGGAACGTAGACACGATATTTTATAAAGCCCCAAAGAAAAAAATGGGTGCGTGTACTTAGGTACGCGCGTGAGAAGTTATCCTTCTTTGGCATCATTAAAAAATAGTTTTTAATTGCATGCAAAAATAGTGCGTGGAGTCCCTCCAGGCGGAAGAAGTGAAACTTCGTAATGTGGAAATGAAATTAGGAAGGGGTAGAAATTGATTTTTAGTGAAATCATATTGTATCAAATCAAACTAAAAAATAAAGGAAATAATATTGTACGAATCATAGATTGATTTTCAGATAGATAGAGAGAGAGAGAGAGAGAGAGAGAGACCTATTGAATGTCTATAAAACTAACTTTTTTATGAGAGCAGATTTTCATGAAATAAATCATGAAATCATTCAACGATAAAAGCTGTTTATTTAAGTAAGCGGACGGGTTCGCCCCAAGGAGAAAATTGACGCGGCGAGACCTCGTGGACATAGAGAAATGACACACACTTACTATTTATGTGTCTATGAAACATTTTTTTCTGCAATTTAAATTGTAATATACAAAAAGGGTATTGAAAATTGAAACAAATTTGGCGACACTACAAACTGTCAATCTTTATTTTTTTCTTACTCTCTACTTAGTTCCTTACAATAGCAAAACTTAATGGCTTCTTATAATTATTATATTGTATGTCATAAAATTAATATTTCTTTTCTTTCCTTGAGCCGATTTTGATGAAATAAAGCTTATATTTCTTTCTCTGCTACGCTCAAGTTAACTTGAAAACCCCATTAAAATTCGTATAGTAGTTTTGTAGAACACCGCGTACAACAGGCAGTGCTTTCCATGGTAGCGTTAAACGTTTAACGCAACCTTGTTGGAAGTCGCATTAGAAGTATAACTTCAAAAAAAAAATATCGTACGGCTTTATATCAGGTGAACGTGGAGGCCAGCGAAATAGAGCTCTGTCGTCTCGACCATTCCGACCAACACAACGGTGGACGTTCAACCACTCTCGTGCAAGTGAAACGCACGTTGAAATGAAATTACAGATTAACACGTAGCAAATTGCTGAACACAAAACGCTTTACGCTCAGGAGTCGCCATTTTGCGTAGGTGGCGCTGCAAGCGAGAAAACAAAAAAAAAACAGTAGGTACTCGCGCACGCGCTTATCTGAAACTGTTTGAACTACTCTTTAATTGCGACCTTACAGGTGATACTATTAAAATTTCTGACTGGGACATTCTTTTATGGACATACTGTATTGTTGCTATTTCCTCACGACATTACCGCAACGCATGTCCTCAATCTGCGTTCGCACCCTACCGTCGCTCGCCCAGCTGGTTTACTATTGTCATAATCAATTAACTTAAAAAATTAGGTTTTCTTGTTTTATCAGTATAGGTCTTCCAATGACTATCATGTTTTGAAGTGAAATTTGTGGTATTGGCAAAACTTATGGGTTCGCGTCACCGACATGCTAGTGACGTGTTGCTGTGTACATGTATACGCATATATACAATAATACATTGTATATACTCGACTGTATCATGTGCGTGTTGGACTCTTTTGGATGGGTGAAATCTTGAGTGTTCGCATCATCGACATACTGTAGTAGCAGTGAGTGAAGTTAAATTGACCACGTGAAAAGTTTAATTTGTGCATTGTTCAGTTAACACATGACCTAGGTATGACATCACTAGTAAGTCATAGCTAAGTAATGAATTTTTACGTAATTTCGACATACCACTGACATTTGTTGTGACTAAAAAATGATGTTAGGATAAATTATACCATGCTGACTTCATACTGATATAATACCAAATTCATTTTATTATGTACATTTGACGTAGAAATTATGTCATATTACATATTTAAAAACTATGTTTTAAGTTCACTTCTGTCAACAGTCCCCATGACTGCCTTTTTTTTACATTTACGTGTTTTTTTAAGTAGCCTTTGTTTTTAAGACTTTATGTTGAATTCGAACCAAGGACGGAGAACGATTGAATCAATCAGTAAATTAATAAGTAATTTTGTTTGATGAATTTTGAATTTTTTACGAATTTCTTTCTTAATAATTACGTATTTTCAAAATGGCGGACGTGTCGTTATCTAAAATGGGCACCGACCTCCCATTAATAAGCATCGAGAGGCGTACACGCCCGAACATAGTCGAATCCTCACGATTGGTAAGCCACCAAGCCATAGTCCCATCAGAATAATATTTGCCCGTAGCCCCTTTTACACACTACTGACGTCATTAATTGACTTGTAAACAATATATATTGATTTATTTGGATACTTTATCAAGTATTTGAATGGAAAATCGCTTAAAATTCTCATTAAATTAAAAAATTAATAAAACTGTTTACTGTTTTCGTTTATGTTTAAATTTACTTAGCGAAAATAAGTAAGTATGCGACTAGGAAAAACTGATTGCTCGGAAATAAAATTGGAAGTTATCTGACGTTGAAATTACTACACATCTGGTCAGATGAATTAATTGGCTTCCTCGATCACCAAAAATCAATTGGCTCAACTCCTTCCTCTTGAGGTTTCGTGCATATTCTAATTTTCTGAACTGACGCGCAGGCAGAGGAATATTCGGTAGGAATAGTGGCCTTAACTGTTTCACAGATTCGATAGCTTCCAAGAATCGTGAAAATTCTCAGAAGGTAATAAGTTACGTCGGCCGCCTTTTCTAACAACTTCAGCGACGTTGTGCAACACATTACACAGCGTATCTGCAAATATCTAGTGAATCAGTGTCAAGACTTTTTCAGGACTTTTAAATAACACTTTTTTTGTAAATATTATATCACATGAACATTGTTTCTAGGTACTATGTGGGATTAAACATAAAACTAAGTAAATCTACCATACGTAGAAACGTGCCGAAGTTTGTGTTAGAAAGATGAAATCTTTTAGAGATAGTATTTTCGTGACATAATTGGACAGTTCACAAATATTGATATTGTACATGCGACTATAAACTAGAGTGAGGCGTCAAAAAACAAAATATTAATTAGCAAAAGGTTTTTGTAAATAAAAGTTTCTTGAATTCCAGCTCCGCTGCTGTTTATTTAGAGGTTTTTCCGTGATTTTCGTGCCCAGTTAGTTTCCTCGCTTTTTCATGACTTTCGGTACTTTCGCGACCTGCAGATATCCAGGTAGCATGCAACCATAACCACCCCTATTTTATTTTTTTTAAAAAAAGTGCATTTGTGAACTGTCTGCCACTCACAGAAATCTTTCCTTACCATCAATAAAAGCAGATATGAATACTTAAAAAAAAAAAGTAATCTTCATCTGTATAACATAACTTAATTTACATTCAGTGTACACGCACTCTTCTCTCTGAAAGGCCGCCACGGATTCAAGAAGTAACGATAAGTGTTCCTCAGTAAGCTACGAGGTCGCGCAGCCTTGTTCAGCGTGTACTGCTTTCCAGGTGTTCAGACCGGAAGTGTTTAGTGTAGGTTAGGGGGGAGGAAGGAGGAAGTGAGGGGTAGGGAACCAGAGCGTTGAAAATGGGGGGGAGGGGGGATGTATACCTGACCACAGCACGCGAGCATTTTCCATCGCTCGCGCTCAGCATTTGCAATGTTATTTCAAACCACCTAACAAGCACTGCCTCTATGGAAGGTTTCTTACAGGCTCCGCTAAACTACTGTCCACATGGCGGCAGGTATGGAAGTTTCTATGAAATAACCTATGCCACAATACATCCTCCACAGCATCTATAATGGAAATGTAACTTCATCCATTGTGAAAATAAGAACTTTTTTATTTATACGAAAGCATATATTTACGAAAATGTTTACAGATTCACGTCTTTCGTTATTTAAAAACACTAGTATGACTTAAAATACACCCTTTCATAGCTTACTGTTTCATGTTCTTCTGTACAAGTAAAAACAATTTTTGGCAGTGTTTATTGATGAAAAAAGTCATTTAAATTTTGTAAATTGATTTTTATAATCGCTTCAAGTCATTACGAAATAATAACTTTCAATGGAACATTAATTTGGCAAATACTGAGAGAGAAAATAGGTAATTTTGTAGAGTAGTGGCTTCTGGGAAACCATCGACACAATTATCAAAAAAAAACTTTTTTTTTTTGCAGAAATTATACTATTCTGCCATATTGTTTATGTGTTAATACTAGTTTCAGGGTATTGATGTGAGTTGTTTTCGACGAATATTATCAACGAGCCTACCTGCATGGAAGGAATGTAGGATAGGTTTGTACGATAGGGAAACGGAAAAATATAAACTTTATTGTCACATCCAATTGTAATTGGGCAAAATTGATACATATATAGAGAAATTTTAAATGCATTTCCATCCCATAATAGATCTACTTTATTACGAATTAAGGTGCATATAAACCTGCAACTAGTTTTGATTCAATGAAAAACGTGACCCATGTTTGCAGGGCCGGATTTAGGGGAGGGCAACCGGGGCATCCACAAACGGAGGGCCCCCACAATAGAGACTTCGGAAATTTTTTTTTTTTCAAATTCCGACAAGTAAACACTAGTAAACATATTTTCCTTTGATATTCTTTTTTCGCTGTTTTACTTTTACCTACAGTACTTTGTACATACATGATTATATTATTGTTAAATATTAACAGAAATATTCATTAACACTAAAATTTAATTTCATATAATTCTTGTCTACGATTATATTTAAGTATGTTTTTTTTTAAATACTAAGAGAATCTACTTGATTTCACAATAAATTATTTATTGGAAAATTCGACTGAAAAAAATTGTTCATTTTATTTGGAAAATAATTTGGGGCCCCGAGGCCTCCAGACCTCTTAATCCGTCCCTGCATGTTTGCAATATTTGGTGTGAAAAATGAATTGTCCTCTACGGAAACGATTTAATAGAACTCATCATCACAAAACACAATTTTAAAATACGTCGAAATTGTACTCGGCGAAAATTTTCGCACTTTTCATTTCAAATTTTAAGTAACAAACAAAGCACTAATGAATTTTTTTTATTATTTAGGAACTCGTTTGACATTGCCAGTCAAAGACACAAACGCAATATCTTTAAACTTTACTTTGGAAATGATATTTCATTAACAAGCTATTCTCACAAAACACGAATTTTATAGGTTGAAATGACACTCGTGCTGCAATTTTTATCTGGACATACGTCACATTATATTACACTATATAGCACATACAAACGGTCCAAAAAAGTTAATTATTTAAAATACACTTCAAAGACATTCAAGAACGATATAAAGTAAGTTAGCATTTACACATTTCATTACAGTTCATTACTGAAGACTACAGCAGTAGTAAAAATATTTTTCAGCAACATATCAGAATAATTAATTCCCGAGATCATAAAACAAAATAAAGATTCAGATCAGAGCTGTTTTTATTTGTTACGATTTTCTTCTTCTTAATATCTCATCGTTTCTTCACACAGTGGTAATAATTCATTATTTCCTACTCCTTTCGTGGATTAAAACATGTTTTCCCCAAGAAAACATTATTCCAGGCCAACAACTCATTCTACTGGGCTCAGGCAGATTGGTGCTTCCCATAATCTTCAGGTGAAAATATAAAGTATAACATTATTATTATTTATTATTATGTTAGCTGATTCGCATACGACTCGTCACAATACCTACACGACAATCGTAAAACACTACATTTGTATGCATAGTCACAGGACTAATTCTTAATCTTCAATTTTCATTCGTTTTCCAACCTTTAACCGCCAAGCTAAATAGACGCAATACTATTGTGCAGCAAATATTGGGGTATGAAAAGTGTAATCCCAAGATTATAAAGTATTTTTTAAATTTGCAGGTATTTCTTTGGGACTATTTAATATACTACATTCCAGGATAGTTCTGCAACCACAAAGATTTATTAAACACAACGATACGCTTGGTACGTCCCACGATTTTCACGCAAGCGAATATATAGCTACAGGTTTAATGCCGCCACACGTGGACGCGCCTAAAGAAATATAACTTCAACAAGTCACGTGGGTGCAGGCGATGTTTGGTTACAACCCAGGGGATGCCATTTCCGCATGACAACATGGTAAGTGAGTGAAGCCGTTATTTTTCCCCCCTTCAGTTAATTGTTGCGCCATACTGGTTAGATGCCCAAAACATTGGACGAAGTGTAGTGTTTGCAGTGTAGAAACAGTTTAACAAAGAAAATTTTTTTACGAAAGTGACGGTTCTAATTCATACTTGCCATCATCAAAGGTGGTCAAGGCACCATTTACGCAAGGTTTTGGGCAGAACATAATGGCGATGTTGAATTAAACTACGTCACAGCACGCCGTCTCCTGACAATGCCTAACGCCATGGTTTCAAAAAAAAGTATCTCCTGCAGAGCGCAGCCGGCACTCTACCTTATATTCACTCTATGGAGTTCCGCGTCAGTGCATACTTGCCGGTGGTCCGGGCGGTTGTTACGGAAACGCCACTTTTTTTTCTTCTTCTACCTGGGCAGCAGGAGCTTGGAATGTGTGGAGGAAGGAAGGAGAGAGAGAAGACATTCCGGTTCCCTCGCTGCACGCGCCGCTTCAGCCAGCGCACGCCAGCTCCCGTTTCCAAGCTCGCGCGTCACGGCATGCCGCCAGATGCTGGTGGCGTGACAGCTGCTACCCCATAAGGGGAAGCCTTCTTTTCACAGACGAGACAGCCACACGCCCGATCGTGCATCTTCGGTTGTTTTTTTGACGTGACAACGTCTAATAAATCGATGAACGCCTGGCTGCACGCACGAAAATTGTCCCGTTACGCACATTGTCCCGTTCGATGTGTCCCGTTACGCTCATTGTACGCTTGCGCCGCATCTGTCTCTCTTCCACTCGATTGGAACAACCATCGATTTGACTTTTTCGAGGCACATCAAACTTGAAACACTCCCATTCGTTTCCTACTTTTCCTGTCATCGTCCTATCCTTAACAGAATAACACAGATTGGAAGAAGTTAAATAGCAAACATGTATAAAAGTAAAGTTAAAATAATCTCTTCGTTAAAGTAATAAACATATTTGAATTAATGAGTGCAAATAATAGTAAATTTATCAATAATTAAATTGTATATTTCATTTCACTCCTTTGTATCCATACAAAAAAGTGATAATTCAATAAAAATGATTCAATTTTATTCATAAAAGTATGCAATCGTTTCATCAATGTTTTGTTATGACGTTGTCACGTTAAACTATCGTCCGTAAACCGACTTTACAGACAACCAATTTTTTTTTTTGTTCATTGTAAATAAATATGGCGATGTTGATAAAAGGATATTAATGGTGAATTATGTTAAGTTAGCTACATTATAAATACTTTAAAACATTGTGGACGGTTGATTTGGTTAGGATAGCTACATTAAAAATACGGGGGAAAAAACATGAACTTCGGGTTTTGGCTCTCTTGTCTGTGAAAAGAAGGCTAACCCCCCCCCCCCCCCCAAGAGGTTAGGAGTCTCCATCTTGGCTTTTTCAGTTTATTACTGCTGTTGGGGCATGCCTAGTCATAAATAATACTTTCAGAAATGTTTCAAATCCTTCACAACCTGGTGTTAATTACTGGGTTACTGCCTGGAACAACTAAAACTTTTGAAATTATATAACACCAGTTCACAAATGTTGACATCAAAAAGTGCCCAAAGCTACGTCCTACTCCATGTTGAGCCATAACATCTAACACGGAAGCTGTACACTGCAATTTTTGTCTTAATATTTGGAGAGAGAAAAAAAAACTAAGATTGTGGGGCCTAATTCTCTTACATCGCATGGAAAAAAAACCAAACATTTTACAAAACCTGGTCAGAAATGCACACACGACTACCTATTTTACCTTTGTTCGAAATAACGATCGGTTTAACTTGCGTGACCGTTGATAAATAATGCGCAAAAACTAAAGTACCGGAGAAATTGTAAGCAAAATAATGTTTTAATCAAAAGCACCCGAACAACTTCTATGAAAAGATATCCAGGGTTTGGATCCCGGGTAAGATATGAATGTGTGTGACGTTTTTAACCTCTACTAGTCTGCCGAAATTAAACTAATGGTTTTAACAATCCCACTAGAATAAAAACATAAAATCAGTTTATTTGTTTGATAATGCTAGGAAAATTTTCTCACAATAATAAATTGAAAAATTGAAACCATTCTGCTAATACAGGTGTGTAATGATTTTTTTTTTTTTTATGATGGCAAAGAAAATAGGTTATTATTGAGGTATTGTTTATAACAACCCATTTTTTTTTAAGTTTAAATCGGTCATAAATGCATAACTAGATAAGAAATTATTTTCGTTTACGCCTGTGTATGCACAGCCTCGTTCGAATTGGGAAAATTCCTTGGAATTACATACATTTTTTTTTTGATTCGTAAATAATGACTTCATGTAAATATGTTTGCGGAAGTTACTTTACGTTAGACAAAAACACGCAACATTAGAAATTCTCAAATTATCACTATAAAAACTTCGAACATATAGCCAAAATGTATTTTCAAATTTAAACTAATCGATTATTGCATATCCCAATACGACCGCTAAATTTTTAAGATAGCTGACCCAACATAACATGTCCTACGATGTTGAGCATTTGGGATAACATCCTGTATTGTGTTTTTGGAAGGGGGGATTGGGAGCTAATTATTTCAGTTTAATAATACTTACAATTTTTTAATTAGGCTTAAGGTCTCGTCAACTTCAAAGTAATTAAAGACAAATAAACTCAACAACTCTGTGCAAGGAAACTTTCCACATAATTGGGCGTGGCCTATTGCAAGGAAACATCCCAGCATTTCCAATTCAGCACAGTGACGCACCACTGCGCCACGTCGCAACATAGTTCAGTCGGCATTCTGTAATTCGGAATTCTTCGGTTCGGCACATTCTGTAATCCGGCACCGATAGAAACGCTTGTGTTGTGTTTTTTTTTTTAAGGGTGGATTCGGGCGTTTGCTGACTTTAGCATTTAGGGCACACTACTGAGCTGTCCGCGTTTTTAGTTCGGCAAGAGATTATTTTTAGGTTTTTTGCAACGTAATATGTATCATAGGTTTTTTCTCAGCAACGCTCTTGTAATATACCAGATTATTTATTAATTTTTGTTTTAAATACATTTAAACTATATTACTTTTCTTTGGTAATCCCGTTAAAACTATAATAAAGTTTGATGGTCAAAATCGTTAATCTGGTTTAACCGTGGCCCGTAGGTGCCAGATTAAAGAGCTATTACTGTAATAAAATTGGCTAGACCTATACATAAATTAGTAAAGAGTAGGTAACTTTAACAAGGTGAATGTTATATAAAGGAATGAAGTAAAAAATAAATAAAACAAAAACTTATAAATTACTCAAATTACAAAAAAAAAGCATATTTATAAAATTTAAAAAAAAAATCATATAGGCTAAATAATACAAAACTGAATTCAATTTGGGCATTTTCGCTCATTCCGATGAGCATTTGATGCACCATGGGGGAAAAATTACCAGAACCCACCGATATCGGAAGAGTCCAGATGGAGAATGTGCTAGCGAAAGTGAAGGCAAACAAACCGTTGGTATCCAACGACCAAAAATTTGCTCTTTACAATACGGCGGTACAAGAGCCACTCAATGCTTACTATAAAACGACTTTATGCCCCTCCCCCATTCCCGTGCGTGTACCAAACAAAAATGGCAAACTGATTAATCCAAAGATAATGGTGGGTCTAGCTGGATAATGTGCTAACGAAAGCGAAGCCAAAAATAAAATACCGAACCATTGACAGGCAAGACCAGACATGTTAATTTCTCAATATGGCAGACATAGGTAAATTAATTATTTTCATGGTTTTCCACTCACTCTCTCTTTCTCTCTCTCTACCCCTTTTTTTTTATCTTTTTATGTTGCCCAATCACAGCTTTATGCTACCACCATGGATTATTCGCCAGTTTGTTTACTTTTCGGACTTATATATATATATATGTGTGTGTGTGTGTATATAACAATTTCAGCTGAAACCACCTGTCTCCCAAAGACAAGAAAAACAAAATATCAGTCCAACATTACAAACTTATAGCGAGTATGGCATAGTCCTTGTATCATTAGTTATTACACTCCAGGATTATTACTCGGCGGCCGACATCCGTAGTATAGTCGAAGTACACCGGCTTTCGGTGCGAGAAGTTCTGTGTTCGAGTCCCGGGTGAGACATGGGTGTAATTGTCTTGAGAAGTTACAATCACTGTCACCGTCAATAAATCTGCCGAAATGAAAATTAACTTTCGAAAACTAGTATTTAATGGGGAGATGGTTTTGTTGAAAACTAAAGATTAGCAAAGAGCCAAATATATTATTTTAAAAACTAAGAATAAGATTAGAGTAAAAAATTAAAGAAAAAAAGTGTGCTAGTCTTTCAGTAATCGCCAGTGATGTGTGAACATCTGACCTCGCTAACGAGTAAATTCATGGGTTCTCATGTTGTTCATGTTGCAATAAACTTATAACACGAACTCGGACAAGAAATTAAAAGTAGAATGTTTTAAAATAATGCCGAGCATGATAAACATATTCATCAGTAAAATATTCGCTTTTCAAGTACATACCAACATTTCTAGACGCGAACCACACACTTACTTTCTGCGCGCACCGTTAGAATTCGCTGCCTGAATCGTAAACGTCGCTTGCCACCATCACCCGCAGCACGAAACAAACGGAAATTTTTAACTATTGGAATCGGTTCCGATATAAGAAAGAAAAATTTAATCCTAATCCCGGCATTGGGCCTGATTTTTGACAAGTTATTTTATTAAAATACTGTTAGCTTGTTAAAATTCACTAAACAGTTAATACTGTCAAGTTTCCACACACGTTAAAAGTTATACTTCCAAGGCATTACTAACATATTAACATGAAATGTTTTAAAACACATATTATAACAGTAAGTATATGTTTGCATATTTGTTTTTTCTTAAACAAATGAGATAAGTCTTTAAAGAATTGCTACAAACAAACCTTAACCTTATTGAGCTGACTCAACATTATTATATATCATATTATAATTTTATTAAATAAGTTAAAACTTTCAATGAGATTTGAACCATGTCCCTTAAGATTAACAAGAGTACACACTACCGCTGTTCTACCGAGCCCATTAACATGTTACAAGGAAAACATGTTTTATAACTATTGTAATGCCAGGTTTCTTAGGTATTTTAAAACTTGAGATTTCTTTTACTATGAATATTTTAGTTCACCAAATATATTCCGGGGTAGTTTCACTATCACAAAGTTTCATTTGGCACACCAATATGATTGGTATGTAGGTACCCTGATATTTACGAAGGTGACTATATACGGGTTTATGTTGCTACACGTTGAGTCCGCCATCTCTGTGTCACATTTACGTTCGTCGACTTCCCTTCCATTATCACGAAATTTCTCCTACCAAATGCCGTATACCGAGAGCTATGTTGTTTTCACACCAAAAAAGTGGTCAGATAACATATAACGGGATACAGGTTTGTTTCTCAGCAGGTACGTACCCGGATGGTTTGCAAATGGGAAACTTTGCGGACATTGACATGGGCCGGTGGTTTTTCGCAGGCTACACCCGCTTCCCTCGCTCATTCATTCTGCTATGCTCCTTTCTAATTATTGTCTTTAATGACCTCGATGTCGACGAGGCGATAAACCATAATTCATTCATACATATACACACGCACGTACTCACGCGCAAAAGCACTCACACAAGCACACGTACGCACCTATAACTGAGGTTGCTTAGTCGCGGTGAGCACCTTGGGACAGCCATGTTGCGCAGTGTCGTTTCTAGAGCTGTAGCAAACCGTATGTATTCGTTACTGAGTAACGGGTGCGGCATCTAGTAACGAGTAACGAAACGTTACACACGAATGCATTTCGTTACTCGCATCTTTCGTATGTTTCACGCATGCGCGCGCGTATTCGTTACAAAGAACGATGTTTGTTTATTAATAAAAGTATGATTTGGAAATTCGTCGTCCAAGTTTTTTACTGTTTATTAAAGGTATTGTGTGTGTAGACAAAGTTTTAGATTCGAACAGAAACAACGTATGAAAGTATTTTTTACAAATTATAAATATGTATGTTTTTGTTTTTTATAATCGCGTATTTTCACGTTTTATGTTCTTATCTTAAAATATATATTATAATAAAGCCGCTCTAATGAGAGTTAATTGTTTCTTGGTTAACAAAAGCTGTTAATTATCAAATATTTTTAATTGTTTATATTCGATTTATTTTTATTTACGCGACGTCATACTGTACGCGTACGAAATACGACTCGATTCGATGCTGTTACATAACATAGCATGTGCCATGTCATGCGGTATCAGAAGTAACGAGTAACGATACGAAAGTAACGAGTACTAATTGTTATAGTAACGAATACATACGGGTACACATTTTTTCGTTACTTTTACACCTCTAGTCGTTTCCCCGTTTCATAACAGAATCAAAGATACTATGAGCAATTACTCGCCCCAAAAATTGACTTTATGAGGTTGCCATAACCACCAGAGTCCGCATCACAATGCAACTAGGTATTTCAGTTGGTCATAAAAGCCGTTTATTTAAATAAAACTGTGAAAAATTAATTTCAAATTATTATTAAGTCAACCCATTGTTAACGCGCGTTCGGTTAAAATTAATATATTAATTTGTGAAATTCTAGTGTAACATACCATAATTTTATCACTAGTTCACTATCGCGTGTAATTTAATATTTTATTCTGGCCTCCACATTAAAGTTTCTAAAAAATAACATACAAGTCTGTTTATGTACGTATAATGCTGTTAACAACTATTGACGTCTGTAGTTACCAGCAAAATAAGAATGAACCAAGTCAAATATGACCGTACAGTAACTGCTACTAACTATTATCAACTTAGCTAATATTTAATAATGACATTAAAACCCTGACCGTGCATCGGATGTTTTAACTGAAGACGAATTATCAGCAAATTCCAAACACACTCTTTTCTGAAGTGGGGCTCGATCCCACGACCTCGGGCTTGTGTCAGGTACGCTGGCCGCTCCATCAGAGACCAGCTAAATCGCAAAACCGGAGTCATGTTACGCCACAAATGAAGGCTTATTTTGGAGTTGTAAACAGTATGCACTTGTAATATATTAATTACTTGTATAGCTGTATGTATACATATATGATATATACCGGTATTCTTGTAACAGTAAAAAAAAGTGTTTAAGTTGGTGGAAATAAGTAATTATTCTTTCCTTTTCTGTATTTTGCCAATTAAATACAAAATTATTTAAGAGCGAAAAAAAACTATAAAAAAACCTTCTAAGCTAACCAATACCTTCCCCTTTATTTAATAATAAAAAAAAGTGGATAGGTTGCATGAAAGCAATGTATCCCTTGTTTCATTCTCGAAAAGGGCGACTAATAGCATTTTGGCACCAACATAAAAAAACTTACAATTTATTTATTTTTATTTTTCAGTTGAGCTTAGCGACTCAGTGACAGTGAGACCATTCGTTGCCAACACAAATCGGAGATATTGTGGTCGGGATGAAAGGATCCCAATATTTGCCTGGAGTGTTTCCGAGAAACCATGGAAAACTGAACTCAGGATGAAGGCCGGAACGCGATTAAACTCGAACTCGAGGCCCCAGGAATGCGAGACTAATGTCTCACTACTACGCCATCTCGCTCCGTATTTCCCTCTCCATTCCCTCACAGATGCTTTAATTTCAAGATATTTTATACTTGCATTACTGACAGAGCAACGGTTTCACATTACTGCTCGCAGTCCTAAAAAAAATGATGGCATATACTTACATGACATCAAAAGAGACAGCAAAAAAAGTGCTGGTGCGACATGAATTGTCTGCGAACCCATCGGTGAGTCAGTCGTCGTCTGTGCTGCACTCAGCAGACACGCGCAGGCACACAGGATCCACGCGGGCGTCAGGCGCTCACTAGGCTGTTTCGAACACACAGCACGCATTCCATGGCTGGCCGCGAACACAGCTCCGGCCTGCAGCGCCGCTATGAATGAACTGAGACGCGACTCCCTGGCTGCACCTGGCGGCTGGCGCCCGTGAACTACGCGCGAGGGGAACCGGAGTCAACAACTTTCCCCGCCCGTCGCAGTGTTGCCAGGTGCTCGCTCCCATTCCCCACCAGATATTTATTTAGAAGCGCCGGAGCCATGGGTGGAGGAGGAAGGGTGCAGAGCGTAGAAGGGATTTGGGGCCGAGTGCATAGCAGACTGCGCAATCTCATATGTGTGTTCTTCTTTTGGCTCAGTGGTTAGAGATTCTGGCTGGTGAATCAAGGCTCCCGCGTTCGATCACAGTTCAAGTCGAGGATTTTACACTAAGAAGATATCCTTTCCAGGTTCAGGAATGGGTGATGTGTTGTTCCTTCGCCTTCATACCCCCACAACATCATCTCGCTTAGTCCGCCTCAGTCATGCCAAGACAATCTCCTTGTGGTGATAACTGAGGGCCCTAACCAGTCTCCACCCAACATTATCATCAACATTGAACAGCTTATTTGTCTTATACCTAATAAAAATCAATTGTGGCGTACGTAATTGGCACATTGCTGATGTTATAAAATATAATATACACTTAATTTGTCCAAAATTAAATGCAAAAGGTGCTTTTTAGTTAGCTAGTGCTGCAATAAAATGTGCGTCAAATTACACATTGATATTTAATGATAAAACCAGGATACCAAATGTAAACAAACGTATGTTTCTGACAATTTGAAAGTTATATTGGGAAGTCGTAAGCTCTCACTTACGGACCTATGTTCGGAAAAACTCAGATTCTCATATTTAGTCTATGCAGGGAAATGTTTGAATTAATCGACCATCCCATAATTATCATAGAATGATTTTGGAAAGCCACGGAAAAACGAAATCAGGATGGCTGGACTGACATTCGAACCCAGGCCCTGCTGAATGCAAGGACAAGGACAATGAGTTACAATTGCGATACCTCATCCAACGCTCCTTGTTAAGTTGACAGTGAGCATTTAGTTCCATGTATTAACGTCTTATTAATATTTTGGTTTCGTGGCCACTACAGTGTGTTCTTTTTTTCTACAAATTATAAATCAAACTGCTGCAATAGTTAACATATGTATGATTTTGACAATTACAACGTTTCAAATGCTTGACATTAGGTTAAAAGTCACGACATTCGTCAAAGTTAATTTTCACATGTAGTGAAAGAAAATGCAACGAGTATGCAGTATATAACACGTACAGCTATCAGACATGTTTGTTTGAATGCAAGTCAGCTGATGTGATTGTTTGGCTGGGGCTGCCTGGAACACCGAACGGTGAGTTAATATTCGAAAGACCACACTTGGCATTTCAAAAACGCCCAAGGTGTTAAGTTGTGGAGGGGAATGGGAGTCTCGTGGTTGAGTGGTCATATCCGGGTTCGATTCCCAGTGGGTTTTCTCGTGGTTCTACCGCTTCCCCACACATTCATTCCATCAATGCTCCATTCTCATCATACCACCCCTTACCTCATCGTCTTCAATGTTCCCGCTGTTAACAAGATGTCAAGCCTAATTCGTTAATTCTTTCAAAGTTGCGACTGCCTACAAATAACAGTAAACTATGTCTGTGTCCAAATTCAAGAACAGAGGTATGAATTTGCGAACCCGCTTTCCATTGTGGTGTACCAGAGCAATTCAAATGCAAAAAGGTTTTAACACTTCGTTTTCAATAAAGAATTTAACCCCACAAAAAAAGAACATTCATCTCAAAATGGCCAATGGCACTCAGTTGCAAAAATACCTACCTAAGTTTCTTCTTGTGTAACGGTCGGTATATGTGCATGTTTATGTTGAAGCCCTGTTTTAAAGCTGTTAAATTTATAATTTAATCATAAATATTTTTATATTGGTAAGATATAGATTAGAAATTATTTATGAGTATTTTAGTCACTTTAGTGCTCAATCAAAAGGTAACCTACAAAACGTTTTTAAAAATGGTGACGTTTATTCGCCTGGAAGTATGTTGGTGATAAGCTCACAGATTCGTTTGATTGAATATCTGCATACTTCACTTCCATTCGGACAGCTCTGGTAATGTCACTTCCAAAGTGAACAACATGCGTCTGAGTAAATGCTTAATGCGAATTCGGACACGGCTTATGCTTCCCGCATATATATATATATATATATATATATATATATATATATATATATATATATACACACACACACATATATATATATATATATTCAAACAGTTATAAACTCGTGCAAACATATAAATAAAACGGTTTAGGCAGATCGGTCCTCAAGAATGCAATAATACATTGTTTCCACCTATCCCTTCCCCATACGAAATTTTATTTTGGTATACCTGACAGAAGCCATTTAAAATGTTATATACAGTATTTGAAAATCACTACTCTTTTAAAAACCATTTGCTAAAACGTTTAGAAAAAATTCATTATTTTAATACAGTGTTAACTATCCGCTGAATATAACCCAGTTTATGCATCTATGACTGACCACACAAATCCCAATGTTAATATTTTTAAAAAAGGCTAGATTATCTAAGCACAGCATGTATGTGTCATATCCAGTATATTTAAAAACAATTATTTAACAATCGTTCAGTGCACAAGTTAACAGTCAAGTCAGTAAGGTTTAAACAATTATTATTTTAACAATTTAAAATTTGCACAACACTTCCAACTAAGCCTATACGTAGGCTGTAAAGGTTTTAAGTTGGGCAAACTTTGGTATCTGTAAAGCTACTACTAAAAATGTTTTTAGGCTCATTGAAAGTATTAACTTCATAATAAATGGGTAAGACATATATAGATCAAGTGGAGAAGTCTAGGACAGGATTCTTAAGGAGAAGCAGTAAGGAGCGGGTTAATAACAAGCCGCGGCCTTGAATTAAGTCCAAATTTTCCTTCACCCCCTCCCCCATCTTCCTCATAGAATTGAGCTACTTTCTCAAAATTTCTCAAAGAAATTCCCGTTTAGAGGGGAAATTTCCATAATTTACTCTTCAAAAATGCCGATGGCTTGAAATGTCCACCATATGGCTTACATTCCGCCAAAAAATAAATTAAATTACATTGAAGCTGGTGGGTCTCAAACTTCAACTCCAACCCTAAGATGCGATACCTAGATTCAAATTAAAAACCTAGCAGGTTTAGGGCGCGGCCAGCCATCCTGGCCGTCACAGCACCGCTGACCTTGAGCGGCCCGCCGGGGAGATCCCTGCACCCCCTCCCCCCACTCGCCCCCTGCACACCATTCCCCCACTCGCCCCCTGCACCCCCTCCCCCCACTCGCCCCCTGCACCCCCTCCCCTCACTCTCCGCCCCTAGGCGTGCCTCGTCGGTCTCACAGCTGGCGCGTGCGTGACAAGTGGCGTCATTGGCTCGCTCAGCCTCATTGTGCGGTGGTATTTCGGCGAGGGTCTATAGTGCCCTGGCGAGAGAGTGTAGAGTAGAGAGTAGCTCAGACTGTTTGCTCAATCAGACAACACTGCGACCCAAACTGTATTGTCATAATAGCTATTGCGGGCCTCGTGGTCCGTGTGCCAGAACCCAGCATCGAACCAAGGGCCCGCGAAGAGTTCCAGGCCGCGGAATGCCGCCCACTGCCTCTTGTTCATGTGTGGATGTCTGTGGAAAGGATGATACTGGGTTACTTATAAGGCGGTGTTAAAATTTGTTTCTCTAGCGGGATCGCGGTAGGGACTGTGGGCATTGCGATGAATAAAGATAGAAGCCACTTCTTTTCCTTGAGCTATCTGCAACCGATGTGGGCGATTTCTTGTGGACATGAGTGAGATGACACACTGCGCAGCAATACGGCCCCTGGGAGCCCTCCGCCCGCTCCTGGAGACTGCTAGCCGTGTGTCAGCACAGCCAGTGTTCTGGCGCAGTCACGCGGTCGGGTTTCCCGATACGAGAGAGAGCCGGCACCACTGTCCCGCCTCCCCCTGCACTCGTGGTGGTCAATGCCAGAGTCGTGCGACCAGGGGCGTAGCCAGATGGGGGGGGGGGGGGGTAGGGGTTCAACCCCCCCCCCCCCCCCTTAGCACCAAATCTTTAATTAATTTTTATTCATCACTCAAACAAATTTCATATTAAAATTTTTACCATTACAATATTTAAATTTAAGTACTGAAAACTGCTAAAATAGCACTTTTTTTACACCTTAAAATCCAAATTTTCCCGGGGGAGGACCCCCGGACCTACGCTTTAATACGGGGGTGGGGGGGCCATGCTTCTTAACACCCCCCATACACAAATCCTGGCTACGCCACTGCGCGTGACCCCAGCTGTTCCTGTCTCGAACTGGCTGTCGCACTGCGGGCGCCAGTACAGCCGCGGCGTGTTGAGCGGAGAACCCCGGAGTGGAGTGGCGGTGGACCTGTGGGTCGGTGGTGTTCCCTCTCTTTCAGGCGCGAGTGCGGGATGCGCGGCTCGACTCCCGCGCGAGGTCGTAGAGTCGAGAGTCGAGAGTCAGCAGCGAGACCGGCGGCCACGATACCGAGAAAATAGAAATCGAACAACTTAAATATCAATCGTAATTTAAAATTAGTTTTTTCGCACTTTCATATCAGCGAACGTTTCACTAACAGAATCAAAATCAATGTCCGCGCACGTCTTTATTCAATGCACAATGTTCCTAGGTCTGTGTTGACCCATTGTTGATTTCAGGCAATTCTTTATTCTACTAAGCACACTGAGAGATAGCTCTGCTTGAGCAACAGGAACAGTAAGAAACAGGAACAGTTGCCTCCTTACTTTGTTTTTTATCTGCGTTAGATGGCACATACCAAATATTAAATAAATATGTCTGACCCTTGTTAGACCTTTCTTCTTTTTTATGTTTTTATTTACGTTTTGGAGCACCCAATTTATGTTGGTATTCCATTTACTTCCTGGAAAAATTTAGCACATTTCATTTTTCGTGACTTGCATTTTTTAAATAAATAGATATAATTAAAAAGTGTCACGTATCGATGAGCTTAAAAAATATGCTGTCATATTTCTAACTCCTAACAAAATTAGACTCCATGTTTATTTAATATGTCACATAACAAATATATTTTAAGCTACCCTAATTATCATATGCATGTTCAGCGATACACATACCTGTTTCTTGCGTTAGATATTCGGATCATTGTACTTAAAGGTCATTTTATTAATATTCCAAGCAAACTGGAGAAAATTGGATCGAAAAACACACACAATCTCTCACACAAACACACACACATATATACATACACGCACACACATACAACACGATTATGTTTCGCCAACTGTACGGGTGTGTGTGCCCAATGTAACACGCTGAAATAGAATGAACACGGTAGACAAATCAAGGAGCCTAAATAAATCTGAATTACTTTCTGCAACAGAAACTGTCCCGCTTATTGTCTTGAAATAATATCTCCCTCACACAACATCCACCTGTCGTGGCCGGCAGATTTTTCATTGGCTGATTAGGATTTTAACAGTCCGCCCTGGCTGCAGCTGTAGTCAAAACATTCCCCAATGTGTGCATATATTTTACTGAACAACAAATACAGCACGTACATAAAAGTGAATCTGTAATTTCAGTTAAAAGTGCGTTTCGTTTAAAGTTAACAGTGAGCATTGTTGGAGCCAAAAACTGTTGGAGCCAAATACTGTTTGGAGCGAAAGACTATTGGAGTCAAAGACTGTTATCCATGCAGTTATGTCTAAAAAAATCCCCTGTTTTGAGAGTACTGAAAAGGAGATGATGTTAATATATAAGCATTTAAATCATCTCGAATCTACATTGTTACGCCACCACCTATTTTACCTTCGCGATCTCGAATTAATAATGAAAACATTAACGAATATAGGGTCGACTTTAACCAGGTCTCAGATATAAGAATAGCATGGAGACTTTGATCACAAAAAATAGCTTCAAACTGAATGGCGGGCAGGTAGAGACAGGACATTGTCGAGCGCCAGCTGTAACCATCTTGGGTAGGGCCCACGGCCTAAGAAGGGGAGGTCTGGACACTCCCCAACCCGGCCAGCATGCAAAAGTGGCACACCTAATGTCTCCGTAGTTCCGCTCCGCTCCACCAGCTGACCTGTAGCGCTGCTTGTTCTGCGGTGGTATTTTAACCTTTGTTGTTATGAACAACTCTACATAATAATCATTTAAATTTTCATTTAAATGTTAAAAATGCATTAATCTCCAGATATCGATACAGTATTAAATTGGATGTGTTTTTGTTTTATAAGTTTGGGAATTATTTCATAAATGAGGTACTTAAATTAGGTTACGTAGTATTGTTTCCACATTAGCATTGGCGGGAAGACGGGAACTTCATTGTGAGCAAGGAGCATTGATTGTTAGTAAAGAGAATAAGTGTGTATTATTGTAATTGTGAAAATGCTTAACCATTGTGTTGCACCTGGATGCAAAACAAATTATCAGGCAAAGTCGGACGAGAAAGTTGCGATATTCCGAGTTCCCAATGATGACAATGTTAGGCAATTGTGGCAGAAAGCAATTCCACGAGACAAGTTTGTCCTTAAAAGATCCCATTATGTATGCGAAAAACATTTTGTGGAAGACGACATTCTCACAAAAAAGGATCACAAAGATCAGTTCGGAAACGTCATTGGAATAGTAAGTTAAATTTTATTATTTGTATGAATGTAGTCTAAAGAATACCTACTTATTTTTGTATAGGCCCGACTTTTTAAAAAATGGAATGTATGATGAATTTTATTAATGACCAGCAAAACCCTGATAATGCCTGTTTGTAAGTAGTTTGACAATACACCATTTTTTATTAAAATACAAAATTTGCAAAACGAGTGCGGTCTCTTCCTTAAAAAAATAATAAAAATCCCAAAATACTTTTATTCAGTGCTCTAAACTTTCCTTTGTTATTTCAAAAGGCGGAGATACGAAATTCCAACTAGTTTAGGAGTAATCGCCGTTTGTAATTTACATTTCAATACCTGACGATGGCACTTATTTGTGTAGTAAGTAAATAATGTATTGTAAATGCAGGTTTGGTATTGTTATTCAAATTTAAATGTTAAAATATAGTGTAATTATTATTATTCGATGAATTTTAAAACTTACGTTTTAAAGAACGATGTTTGTTTATTAAGTAAAGTATAATTTGGAAATTCGTCGTACAAGTTTTTTACTGTGTAGACAAAGTTTCAGATTGGAACAGAAACGTAAGAAAGAATTTTTTACAAATTAGAAATAGGTATGTATGTTTTTGTTTTTTATCATCGCGTATTTTCACGTTTTTTTGTTCTTATCTTAAAATAGATAATATAATAAAGCCGCTCTAATGAGATTTAATTGTTTCTTGGTTAACAAAAACTGTTAATTATCAAATATTGTTAAATGTTAATATTCGATTTATTATTATTTACGCGACGTCATACTGTACGCGTATGCAATACGACTCGATTCCTTGCTGTAACATAACATAGCAGGTTATGCGTTATCATAAGTAATGAGTACTGTAACGATACGAAAGTAACGAGTACTAATTGTTATAGTAACGAATACATACGGGTACATTTTATTCGTTACTTTTACACCTCTAGATTTTAAACTATCGTTGTATCGTATATGTATTATTTACCTCTTGTTTGTTTTTCAAGAGAATTGACAAATTCATAATAACGTCTAGTGATATATTTCCACCGCAAGACACCTAGCGCTAGAGTTGAATAGCGGACGTCGAACGAACTATGGAGACAGTTAAGTGGTCACTTTTATCTGGCGAGTGTCCAGACCTCCCCTTCTTAGACCGTGGTAGGGCAGAGTAGAGGTGGGTTGGGACAGCAATTTTCGGTATCAGTCCCAACCTGATACTGATACAGTAATGTACCTAGGTACAAGTCTCTGATACTTCTGTATCAGACGGTCCCAGGAGGAAATAAAGCTCCGCGTACGCAGACCGTGCGACCGGAAGGAGAATCTGATACATTATTTATCACGCCTGGTAATTCTCTACCTCTGATACTCTCATGCCCGCCTGATACAACCAGTATCAATCAGTTCAACATTCACTGCAGTTCGTCCTGGCCGTGTATCACCATGTTGCGGGCTGTCATGCTTTGTAGTTAGTATTTTTATAGTGAAATAAGGAATGGATAAGTGCACGAAAAAGACTTCATTTGTGTGGAATTTTTTCACGGAAAATAATGAGTTTGCTAATTGTAATTTGTGTAAACAAAAACTGAGTTATAAATCATCGACTAATCTGAAGAAACATTTGAAACGTAAACACTGATATAGTATGCTTACTAATGTACCTATCTGTTTTTTTATTTTTTTATTTTTGATAAAATCGTGAATTTTTAATGTATAAAAACACTAGTTACTAATTGTTATCGAAAAAAAAAAAAGTCCATATGTTGATTACATCTGTTATTAGTGTCAACTGAGAATTTATTTGCATTTTCATAGCTGTTAGGTGCACAAATATAAATATTATATCTTGTATTAATGTACTTTTTAATATTAAAATTTCATTAGTTTTATTATTGAACGAGACGGTGCACGCACTGCGCACTGAGTGTACTAAAGTAGGACAATAAACAAAACGACTTGTAACCAGGGCTGCCACTCTGATATTCATGAAAAACCTAGATAACCTAAAAAAAAACCCAGACACATGGGTAAAAAAACCCAGATGCGTCTAAAATGCTATCGTTGAAAATGTTTGCGTACTAATTCAAAAATATAAACATAACTGGTTTTAATATAAAACAATTAATTACCTTACAAGACTGAAAACGGTTAAATACAACCAATACAAGAAAATTACACTGCAGCAAAATGGCTGTATAAGTAATTCTTGGACCAGCACATATCATAAAAAAAACCTACAAATATATACATGACAAAACAAACACCATCACTGCATACTTTAAACCGGTAAATGTTTTTATAAAACTGCATCATCAGAGTCTGATTCTACAAGATTGGTTTGAAGGTTAATTGTTGCATTGGTTTTGTGTTCTGCAAGCCTCTTTGAAGAATGTGTCTAATTTAATATTCGACTTAGCTTCTTGAAAACTAGTTTTGTGTTTATATGTATTTTTGTGTGTGAAACACATAGACTTGTTTGCATTTATCAAACAGATATTGCAACAGATACAGTAGCTACTACCTTTATTATTGTTTTAGGTATAAAAATAATTAAAATTATAAAAAACCTAGAATTGTTGGAATTCATTATTTAAAAACCCAGAAACCCAAACACCATTGGAAAAACCCAGATCTGGGTGGAAAAACCCATGAGTGGCAGCCCTGCTTGTAACAATATCGCTTTGCGCCTCTCCTTCAAGGCTTCAACGCCTTCCCCTGCGCTTCCTCCCCTACATTCTTTCCCTTCTTTATCCCTTATTCGTCGTTCCTGCTCCCTCCCCTTTCACAAGCTCCGCCCAAGTGACAGTCATCTGCGATCGGGTACTGCGCTCATTGGCCGTGGTGTTGTTCCAGGTGAATTCTGAACTGATACTAAAGTCTCTGATACTTTTCAAGTGTACTCGTTTGCCGATCCTGATACTGGCGCGTATCAGTGACAAAGTATCAGGTTGATACTTTTCGACCCACCTCTAGGGCAGAGCCTCCTAGATGGGAAGCCAGACCACGAGGGCTCGAGCAGGTCATGACGTCAGCACGCGACGTCCTTTGCCCTTGGCATTCCAACACGGAGGGAGAATACAGTTAGTTTGAACTAGTGATGGGCAGAACGGATCTTTTGACCGAATCGGTTCTTTTGGATCAGTACCGTGAAAGATTCGTTCAGAACGATTCGTTCTTCTCGGTCAATTCGTTCTTTTCTGTGTATGGGATCTGGCTCTTTTATCAGGCGTCGTAACTCGTTCATCCTTTAGAGTATTAGCTACGTGTTTGCTTCCAGCCTCCCCTCGTTATCGCGTGACCCGATAACGAGAGGAGGCTGAATCGCGTGGGTGGTATCTTTATCTACTCTGCACGGGTAAATTAAATTTCAAACGTCTAGTTGTATACTGACTGTTACAAAAATATTGACTGTTGATCGCTGCAAATGCTTCCTGCAGTGATTCTCGATAATACGGGAGCATTTGCAAATATGATCGTATTGATGATTATTCCTATATAATCGTGTCCGAACATAGCTGCACCAGATAACGTTGCGGTTGCAGGTTGATTGTACGATGGTTTACTGTTCATTTCTGTGAAAGGAAATCGCAACATCCAGTGTTGTACCAAGGAGGTAAAATTTACTAAAGTGAAAAATTTCTGACTCGGCCTAAAATAAATATTTAAACCTTAATTTATCCGACCAGGAGCTCGACACACTGAGTTAACAGGTCACTCACGATGACATTAGATAATGGCATATATTAGCGAGTGTTTGCAAAATTATGTTAATATAATAAGTTCGACAGCTGATGACAACGATTTAAGTATTATAATTTTTACTTAAATAAAAACCATGGTCAAATAATTTTTTTTGAAATTTTATTTATCTTTACATAATAATTATTTGTCATTTAATAAACATATTTGCCCCAACTAAACAACTTGGTTTCAGGACCTCTCTAGAAAGTCATTACAAGTAATGTAAGTGTGTTAAACAAAACACTATGCATTTAGATATGATGCGACAAGTTGAAGCTTAATGGAGCTTCGAATGAAATGGTCAATATTGAAGATGAGGGGTGATGGAAATTATAATGAAGGAATGACAACGAATGTATGTGGGTAAACACAAGTACCCCAGGTAAACCCACCAACTACTTCAACAAGTGCACAAATGTAGGACGTTGCATTCATCGTACGTAACATGCAAACCATTGTTTTTTTTTTGTACAAACATTTTACGAACATGTGAGAATAGTTTCAAATATATGTAATTTAATAGCTTGCATTCGTCTGAGTGTAATTCGGTTCATGTCCTTCAGGTTTTGTTCGTATCATATGAATAGATATCTCACTAACACTAGTGTACATCGCGGCTCTTACAGGTTCTTAAAAATAATGTTGCAGGTTTATTTATTTTCACTTCATTTATACAGCACTGTAAAACAGTATTTACTATCTTGTCTCCACAATGTGAATCACTTTATAGTTGCGCGACCATGGCATGTCATATTGTAAACTAAGTGAGAGAAAACGATGTTTTTGCAACGCTTATAAGTTGCGTGGGCAGGAAGGAGCCTCCCTTCCAGGACCTGAACCAACCATGTACCCGCACCAATCTTTTTCAGCTGATGAAGACTTTTGACTGCGGACAGTATCTCCGCCTCTCTCTCTCTTTCTCTCTCTCTCTCTCTCTTAGCTTTTGACGCACTGCAACAACCAACTGAAAAAAATAGTGAGGAAGAGTGTTAAGTAATGGCATATGCGTGTCTTGCTCTTAATGCCAGCGCTTAGCTGGGGGGGGGGGGGAAGAGGGGGCAAATGCTCTGTCTCGCATGCATTGCCATCTAATGTCAGTTCGTCTTGGTTTTCGATAGAGAAAAGTTTAAATACATAGTGGTATTGGCTACTGGTAATCTGAACTTGGAAAACAATTGTGACATATTATTCGAAAGTGTTTTATGATTTTTTACAAATACTACGACCGAGGGCATACATTATGCCGATATTTTTTTCGTTACGGTTTTTTTTTTTTTTTTAGTTTATAAACTTTGAAATTTATATTGTTAAAATATGGAATCCAGAAAACGTAGTCAGATATGGAATTGTTTTTCTGAGATTTCACCTGGACAAGCTAAATGTGATCTATGTAAGGGAATTTTTTCATATAAGGGTGGATCAACTGGTAATTTAACTAGGCATCTCAAAGTAAAACACGTGGGTGTTAATTATTCAACTGAAAAACGATCCAAGATTTGCACTGAAGATTTGTCTGAAATACATGCGTGTGTGAAACAGACAGAATCAACATCAACACAAGCTGTATTAAACACAAACAAGCCATCAACATCTGTATCACATCCATCGGTGATTACTGAGAACATCTCGCAACCATCAACAACAAGAATTATACCAAGCGGAGAGAGGGTATCACAGACAAAGTTACATAACTATATTCAAAAACCAATTCCTATTCACAAAAGCAAGACATTTGATGAACAGTTGGTAAAATTGATTGTGAAAGACTATCACCCGTTTAGTATTGTTGAAAGTGAAGAATTTAAGAAGTTTGTGAACATTCTGAATCCAGGTTATTCACTCCCAAGTAGGAAGACTGTGTCTACAAGTTTGATACCACAACTCTACAACAAAACTGCAGAAGTTGTAAGAGAAGATTTAAGTAATGCTTCAGCAGTAGCAATTACTACAGACAGCTGGACTTCGATAACGAATCAGAGTTATTTAGCTCTGACAGCTCATTTCATCAATGATCAGTGTGAACTTAAGTCATATCTGTTAGACTGCTTTGAGTATGAAGAAAGGCACACGGCTGAAAACATTGCAGGAGAACTAAGACGAGTCGTGAGTGAGTGGGATATTTTTAACAAAGTATGTGCTGTCATTACAGACAATGCTTCGAACATGACTGCAGCCATTCGTTTGTGTAAATGGCGACATATTCCATGTTTTGCACATTCAGTTAACCTGATTGTTCAGGCTGGAATACAAGAAATACGCGATGTGCAGATGAAAGTAAAATCCATTGTTGAATTTTTTAAGAGAAGTCCACAGGCCACAGCGAAACTTCTCGTTTCACAAAAACAAATGGGACTTCCGGAGCATAAGCTTATTCAAGACGTGGTTACACGATGGAACTCTACGTTCGATATGTTTACACGTTTTATCGAGTTAAAAGAAGCAATAATTTCAACACTGTCTCTGTTAAACTCTCAAATTCAGCAACTGACACAAGACGAGTGGGATATTCTACAGAATGCTTGTGAAATACTTAAAGTATTTAAGGAAGTTACAGTTGAAATGAGTAGCGAGAAGGCAGTGACGGTTTCCAAAGTGATACTTCTTCGACAGGCAATGATGCGACATGTCGCAAAAATGAAAAGGAAAAACTTACCCGACAAAATTAAGAACATGGTAATCAAGTTAGAGGAGCAACTTTTTAAGAGACTGGCATCAAACATAGAAGATAATATAATATTATCAGAAGCAACTCTTCTTGACCCACGTTTCAAAAAGCAGGGGTTTCAAGATGATAATTCCTTCAATTCTGCCTATCAGAGAATTGTCACCAAAGCCAGTGAATGTAGTAACTCTCAGTTGGAAGAAATTTCAACAATGCAAGACTTAAGTGAAACTAAAGTTGCGTCTAGTTTGTTGTGGGACGACTTTGATTCTAAAGTGGAAAATTTAACACAAAATAGAATTCCTAGAGCAGCTGGGATCATAGAACTCGACAGGTATCTTCAAGAGCCGCTAATTCGAAGACATGAAAATCCGCTTCAGTGGTGGAAGCATAAAAAGCACTCCTACCCCAGACTTTTTGAAATTATGAAGAGAAGACTGTGCGTCGTGGCAACGTCCGTTCCGTGTGAAAGAGTTTTTTCCAAGAGTGGTCAAGTAGTATCTGAGAGGCGAAACAGGCTTAAATCTAAAAATGTTACGAAAGTGATTTTTCTTAACTTTAATTTGTAATCGCACTATAGCTAGTATTTGAACATTGCTTTTCGTAGCCAGTGAATCACAGTTGCGTATATGAAACAAGATTTGTATTTTATTACTTTTTAAGTTACAAATATTAATATATAGGCTATTTACACTTTAGTGACAGTAAAGTGTTTACTGTAGACCAACACATTTAGTGAAAAAATGACAACAATTTAATACTTCTACTGCCCTTCCGTATGAAGAGAGACGATAATGAAGTACATTAATTAACCCAAAAATGGTAAGTGTGAACATTTGTAGTTACTTTCCCTGTTATTTTTAATTCATACTGTTTTTTTAGTTTTTTATTTCCATATTTGTGTATGTGAATGTGAAAAAGCAATTTTAAACCACTACATTTTCAGGTATAGATACTTTTCATGTTACCCTATTTTATTTGATCAGTTATCGTTTGCTCTTGTAAACATGCGCACGCTGTGATTACTAATTCTTCAGACTCCTGACGTCATGAATCATTTCACGAACGAATCAGACCGGGCGCGTGGCCGGTTCTCTCATCTCGTTCTCTCGTTCTCTCCGCGTTTTCGTTCTTCCGAATCTTTCAAGGTACCGGCTCTCAAAGAGCCGGTTGGTTCTCTCGTTCTCTCCGCATTTTCGTTCTACCGAATCTTTCAAGGTACCGGCTCTCAAAGAGCCGGTTCTTTACATCGCGAACGAATCGCAAGATTTCGTTCTCTCAAAGATTCGTTCTTTTTGAACGAATCGTTAACGAACGACCCATCACTAGTTTGAACAGCAGTGAGTGAGGAGCAGGCCTGAGCAGGCTTTAGTAACCGTGCGTGGGTGAAATTTTGGCGAAAGAAAAACGGTTGATATTTATAGTATGCAGTTTTTTTTGTTAAAATAAAACATGTCAAAGTGCAGTGTAGGGACGGGCCGCGGCAATTACAAAAGTGGACCAAAAGTGGCGGTATTTCGGTTCCCGACGGATGAAAATTTGCGAACGAAATGGATACGAAGTCTTAAGAGAAAAAATGGCTTTACACCAACAAAACATTCACGAGTGAGTACAAGTTTCTTTTTATAGCCTGCCTTTCTCTTGACTTCGCACAAATGTGTAAATGTCGTTTACGATAAACGTAACATTTTGGTGAACTAGCGCCGATTTCATTTGTAGCCTGTTGCACAATACCCGGGAAATCTTTTGATATTTCGCTTTGAACCGCTAAAGTAGTAAGGTAACTGCTGTTAATGCTGAAGTATTTATAGTGAACGACCTATTACCATTTATTTAGTACTATGTTCTACTTTCGCTGCAGTAACAAATGGTATGGAAAGTGTAAATTTAACTTCAAATCACTCGGATTTCCTTAATTATACTTAGGCTACTTATAAAATAATAGTCCCATAAATGTTTGGAAAAAATTGTTAATTCGCCTCTAATGGTAATATTTTCCGGATTTATTAGGTTTCAAAATGTATCCAATTATAACAACTATCAAACATATTATAATAATTTATTAATGAAAATGTATTTTTAATAGGGCGAGTGAGACTTTTTAGGCTGTCAGTAGACTTCACTGTTTTAATGTACTGCAGGGAAAGAGAAACATATAAATTTGGGTTACTAGTATAATAAGTATTAGTCGTAAATCATATTTTATTATCAAGTCGCAAAAGCATTAGTTAGCTGAAAGATATAGCCTAAATCAGCTATTGCCTTTGAAAAGTGGTAATTCAATAGTGAAGGTCTTGTTAAAAAATTTTTACAAGCAAGTCAGAAATTTACGACACACAAAGGTTTTGCTACAGGAGCTATTAACATTATGGGGACATTTTATTTTTTATTTTTAAGCCGGAATTACAACAGCCCGTCATGTCCGTCCGTCCGGCATCCGTCCGTCAATCACGTGACCTGCGGCCAATAGGATGGACGGAAAATTTTCATCCATCCGTTTGTCAAAAGTTTGGTAACGTCATATTTTTGACGGACGGACGGATGAAATTATAACAACCAAATGTCTGCAAGTGTTTTGCGTGTCAAGTTTTTTACAAATTATAGACACTAAAGTTTGTTTAGTTTTTTAGATGCTTACATATTTTTTTCAAACATGTTTGAACACGTTTTCAAGAATTGTACGACTTACAAAAGTGTAATAATTACGCTAGGTAGCGCAGAAAATGTTAACATAAATGCTGGAGTGAAAAATATCGTATATAATAAGCTATAAGCTCATAGCTTACATTATTAAAAAACTAACCTAATTACACCAGGTAAATTTCCTCCAAAATCGAAGGTGTTTCAACAGTTGGCAGCGTGTATAAGGTTAAATATATTTAACGGATAAACGGAGTGTTGTAAATCACTCGGCATCTGACGGACGAACGGATGACGGACGGACGCGACGGGTTATTGTAATTCCGGCTTTACAGTCAAATATTTAGCTTTACATTTTGTAACATTATTTACAGCTAAATTTTTTCTTCTCCATCGTAGTGATTAAGTCCGGGAAGTATTGAAAAATTTCTATGTTTTTTTAAGCAGACAACAGTTTAACCATTTGTCGTTTATAACGCCGGATGTAGGGTATGTAAAATGATGTAATTACCGACAACATTCATCAGCATAAGCCTTAAAAATAGTTGAAAATTTCTTTAAAATGTATTGTTTGTGAGTTATGGCAGTAACTTTTACACCGTTAGTAATGATTAAAAAATTACAATAAGACTTAACAGTAAATAAAAGTGCAGTCTAAAAATGACATGTATTTATCTAATTTATTTATTGTTAGATATTGGTTGACGGTTAACCACACATTAAGATAATTTAACTCTAATTCACGATAGGCCCTCACCTTTATTTTCGTAAGTGGACATTTGTCAAATATTTTTTAGTTAAAATTTATTTTGTTTTGCAGTACTTACTGGAAAATTGCTTTGCCGTAAAGAACGGTTACCGAAACTAATTTTCATTGGCAAAGTACTTATTATGCCCACAAAATATTTAAAAAATGGTCGAATTTAAATAGTTTACTTTTACGACACTCAAAGATCGCGTTATAATACTCAGTGGTTCTATTGCTCATTTAAATGACAAAACCAGTACGTCATTATAGGACTTCAATATTCTGTGCAATCAGTTTACAACTAAAATTGGCGTATATTGGTAGAAGTCATGCGTTATAAGTTTTTTGTTATGTCAGCCATTCTTTTTAAGTTTTATTTCATCGTTAATAATATATTCCGCAGTTCTACAGTAAATTAAATTCTTGTAGATTTTCAATATGTGTACACAAACTTTCACATGCCAAATTACATTATATATAACCATCTTTATAATTTTTTTTACCAAATGTTAAAAGTAATTTTGAGCTGATTTTCATTTCGTTAAGAGCTCTTGTTACCAAATATTAGTTAGGCCTTCTTTCAATTGTTCTTATACATAAAAAATACGCTTATAAGTGATAACCTTTTTTTAAAACACCAAACATTTGGAGCAGTTATAATCATATTGGCACGTATGTTAAGTACTACGTAAAAAAATAAATATCCCCATACCACCTACATACACATTAACGTGGGTGACTGGAAGTAACTCATGACACCTTATCCCAGATTAAGTTGGTAATTTATATATTTATTAAATATCTGTTATATAGCATAACATTGTATTGCATGTCGTTACGTGCTCCCTTACTGAAAATGTTCTCCGAGAAAACATGTTCTTTTTAGATTTAGAAGGTTTTGAAAAATCTCTTGAACCCGAGAAAATCCTCAAGGATATTATAAGATCATCAGTCAATATATTTCTGAACAACTATTGTAAAGTCAGGAATGATAAGTTTTTCAGTGCAAAGAATGCGGCAAGGCGTAAACTGAAAACACTAGATAAATAGGTTTGTATTTTTTTTCTATTGAGATTGTATTCTTTAACAAATGTTTTACTAGGTTTTGTGACTTAAGGTACATTATTCATAGAGTATAATTTTTACTAGCGTATTTCTGTATAGTTTATATCTTTTATACTTTATTCACGGAATTTCAAACTTTGCTGAAGCCCTTACAGTTTTAATGTCCTGCCACCCACATGTAAAATGTATTGCAATGTGACTAATGTGTTGAGTGTCTAAAAAATAATTTTTTACGTTTTTAGCTGTACACTTTCCTGGCACCCTTTTAAAAACTCAATTATGTAAATGTTCGCAATTTTAAGACATAAAATATGCAGGGATTTAAAATAAATGTAATATTTTGGATACTATTTTTTAAGTATCCCTTAAAAATATTGTTGTGACTTTCCACCTTTTCACTTCCTCGAAAAAGGTAGTGAACATTTGAACGGCAGTGTCACAGAGCTGCAGTAGCGGCGGTAGTAAACAGTCCTGGCCGCCCGCCTAGCCGCCCCGAGCTTCTACCTGCTGTCGGACGTCGAGCGCTGACGTCACAAATCTGTGGTCTGGCTTCCCATCTAGGAGGCTCTGGGTAGGGCCTCAGGGCCCTATTTCATAAACACAGTAATAATATTAGTTCCTAAATAGTAGTGAAATAAAAAGTAGCTATTAGTGTAGAAATTTGTGTTTCATAAACAAAGTTTAAGGACTGCTAAAATAGTTCACTAATTTTATTAGTTTAATAGTCAGCTGATGTTGGTGGGTGATATTTTGATGTTTACATTTTTGAACATGTGTAAAAATGGCTAAAAGAGAACCTAAAAACAGGAAATATGAAAAAATTTCGCGAATAGAGATGTTCTGTTTGGTGCATTTTCTGGCACTTTAACAAAAGATGTGAAGAAGTTATGTTAGACAGAAATTCGTGATTATGTAGTAGCAATCGGATTAGTCACAAACGACAAAGACTAAGCCAATTGACCTACAGACAGTAGCTTTTTAGAAACATTGTGCATGTCTGCTATGCAGTGGTATTGCACACCACTACCAAGCCAGTGTAGTGCTATTTGCAGTGGTTGCTTAGGTGAAAGTGCCTGGTTCCGTGCTGTTGGATGGAATAAAAAAGGTTCAATCCTTGTGAGCACATAATTAAAAACACCACGTGTTAACCTAAAACTTTCATTGTACTCATGTTTCCTCTAACAACGTTTAGGTTTTCCTTTCTTGAAAATGTCTCGGACGTCTTACTATTACATCATCTTCACTTCCACTAGAATCTGAGGATTCCATTTTCATTGTTAAATTTTTGTACTTCACAAACAGATACCACTGCTGTTCTATAAAAATTGATGACTCTTAAAATGATTTATTATAAAGCCAAGATTGATAAATTTCAGTGCTAATAATCAGTGCAATATATTTGTGTTTGTAGTTTATGAAACACTCTTGATTTTGAACTCATTTTATAACTGATTATTAGGAGTCCTACACTACTATCTACTTTTTTACACTACTAGTTTTATGAAACCAAACTTATAATTAGCAGCTACTTCTATGACTCCTGACTCCTAATTATGAGACTAATAAGTTTTATGAAATAGGGCCCTGGGCTTCCCGAAGTAAACAACCAGTGGAGGGGGAAGACGGCTCGCATTCCTCTGCGACAGTGTGTGGGTGGGAAGGAGGGGGGCGCTGAAGACCGCCATACTGGCACAATTCCGCCTGGCCCAACGACCTAGAGATATATAGACTGCTAGTGGGAAGCCATCTTTGATTCCAATTGAATTTGACAGAATGGTGGGCAAACAATGCTTTGTTAGCAGACGACGTACGTTGACAGCAGAAAAGTGTCAGTGTACTAAGTTAATTATGTAATTGCATTGAATCTGAAATATTAACAGTAAAGACACAACTAAAACTCCTAATGAACGAATACGACTACAATAATAACAAACCCACACAAATCATTTAAAAGTGGTCATTATTCCATTGCAGTCGATTATTTTAAATTAATAGTACTTAGTGATGAGATAAATTCCATGTACTGTATCAAATTACCTACACGAAATAATAGGTTCAATAACTGATCTACATATTGGTCACAAACGTTGGATCGAAGAAGGGTTAGCTATTTTCTAGCGCATTTAATGTCGTACCTACACATCGAATTACGATGAAACTGTATTTAAAATTATATTTCACTCGTTCCATCTTTAAGTATTACCCACAAAAACTGTAAAATTGCGAAAAACCTACATTTTTAGGGAATTTACTAGCAACTTGCATCTTTCTCCCATAAGAACCAATGCTTTTACATCTATGTTTTACCCACCATTCTGTCAAATCAGCTCTGTCTCTCTCGCTCGGATTGTAGTTCCCCAGTATGCCGTCGACAGCAGCAATTGGCGCTGAAAGCAGGGTGATAAGCAGTCTATATATCTCTAGGTCGTTGGCCTGGCCTCAGCGAAAAAAGGCGGAAAAGTACCAAAACGGAAAACTGCAATCTTTTCTTAAATACACCATGGAATGAGTACAGCAGCATTGCTCTCGAAGTAGTGCATATACTACTAGGTAGGTAGCGCTGTCAACTCTCTAGCTGTTTCTCAGGGTAATTAATTAAAGCCTACAGGTAACGCTTCGAACTGTCATAGTTGCAATCACAAATCACCGCATAGATCGCGCACTAGTAGAAACAAATGTATCCAAAAATGCGTTATAGGGAGCAGCACAGTATTCTTATTACGATGATTTGTAAAAAAAAAAAAATTGTAGTTTTCCATTATGGCACTATCCTACGTAATGAGAAAAAACTGCCTAACTCGTAAAATCGTAATGAAACTAGCTTCATAGAATTTACATAATTTTTCCACACTGGAATATATAAAATAATTGTAGATCATCATTTAATGAGTGAAAATCCGACGCAAATACTAAAGGTTTTTCTTATGTAATGTTTTCATTATTAGGGTGATAGAACACAAACAACTCAGATATTAAAGTTTTTAATATCCATATTAAATTATTTAAAGTCTACTAACTGTATTTTTAAGATGCTGAAATGCAAGGAAAATATGTTTTGTGTAGTGTAGAAGCAGCACAGGCGCTCTGGGGGATACAGGCTCGTAAATCGAATGTTGGTGGGCTTTGCACAGACTTGCAGTCTTTGAAAAATAAAATCAGCTAAATGTTAAGTATTTTTTATATTAAAACTGTCAGATCAAATTGAAATTCCGTTTTTTGTGCCTTACAGCATCTATAAACGAATTATGACATTAAAAATAACAACAAAAATCACATTAACACAAGATATACACTGATACATATCAATCACTTTGCACCAAAACACGAAGCAACACAACACACAGATTGATAAAGATTGATAAAGTTCATGTTAACTAATTGGTTACATTGGTTTTCACAAAAATCTTAAACAGAAACTAAAATGGTGTAGGTACGGTATACAAAATAAATATGTAGATTACAAAAGTTTGACGTCGTACCGACCATGGCCTTTAAGCCCGTGCTCCGCACCGCCAGTACCGTATTCCGTTTTCGGAGCGCACCCCTTGCCCAGCCGGATTGAGTCAGGCGAGCGCCTCGGGCGTGACCCCAATAGACATAATGATATTTAAAGGTACGGAACCCCGGAGGCTTAAACCCATAATTCAATTAAGGGGAAAAGCCATTAGTACGAAATTACTAATTACCCGACATGTAATAAGTGCGTCGTAGCCACTCCGGGCGAGTACACCACGCACGGAGCAGACAACAAACCTCATTAAACGTCACCGCGGCCACTGGCCTTAATTAAAATGCCCGTGACTATGATCAAGTCAGACTAGGAGAAATCCCTCTAAAACAATTCGCAGTGGGACAATATGTTAGTAAATTTACAGTCGCCAACTTGATGTCACAATTTGAATAATTAAATACATTAAAACCATTGTTAAGCCTTAAGCACCCAATTACCAGGTGCTACATTTTAATCAAGCACCTGGAGCATGTTTTTTACTCATCATGTAACCAATTAAATTATTATAAGTTTTTGGTGCCGACTCACAAAGAAGAGAAAGTTTCTCTTCCTTGCGAGGCGGCCATGTTCGGCAGTCTCCAACCACTCCGCGCCGGGAACAGACGTGTGTCCGTGGGCAGCATTCAAGTTTGTTTCATTGATTATTTTTATTCTGCACTACATCTTCAAATCTAAATCCTTTTATTAATTCACCGCTGCCCACGTCGACTCGGCGCGTATTTTGCGGAACCGGGCCTATCCCGACCGTCTTCATCGTGATACCGCGCTGCGTATCGTATCACTCACGTAAGTGTTTCGCCGAACTTAGGAGCCCGCTCATCGAACCCCCCCCCCCCCCCTGCACCCGTTAACTTTCGGCGCTGGCCGTCTCCAGCGAGCATCGACCCACGTCCCGCGAGACTGCCACACGGCCGAGCGGCCTTCACAGTCAAGGGAGAACCATTCAGGGTAGATTCAAGCCGTGTACCTGGCGGGGCACGCGGGGGCAGAGTACCCACGACCCAACACCAACGGCCTCGCAGCCCGCTAGCCTGGCGCCCCTCCGGACAACAAGAGCACCGCGACGCCCGTAGCGCCCGTCAGGTACCCCCCGGGCCTTTCACAGAGGTCGGGTGACGGCAAAATATATTAATATATATTTTAGGACAAACACCATTCGTGATTACAATGTATGTCATAAGAAACCTCAATAACAGACAATAAACCAAGCGAAAATAAGAGAACATCAAAACATATATAACAGACAGCACAGATAATTGCGCAGAAAGAATTGGTATTATTGCAGCACCGACTGACAAAGTGGGCTAACAACGACGAGACAGTAGCAATAAGAACAGCAAATAAAGACGAAAAATACTTTGGACAACTCGCAGAATTGAATTTACAAAAGATTCTATTTAAAACCAGTTGACAAGGAATTGTTTGCAATACTAAAAGAAAAATATTATTACTTTGTACATCACATGGCTTTGGTTATTTTTGCATATGTGAAATAATATTTATCGCGTATTACTGAGTATTTCTTACAAAAATTAACTAATAATTTTATACTTTAATTGATGTGTTCATTCGGCTTAGTTTTTAAAAAAAAAAAAAAAACAATGGAAAAGATAATAGATCGAATATTCAACAATTTGGCTTTCTTTTGTTTTACCGTGCTTAATATGCGCAGGTAATACTGGAAAGCTATTCAAACAACTGTTTGCAAATAGCTTTAAATATTGGAGGTACTGGGGATACACATAGCATAAATGGTAATACTATTTTGTAATGTTACAGTTATTTTCATGCAAATGTACAATTTAACAAATATGTAAGTTCATATGAATATTTCTGTTCCATTTACAATGAAAATTTACGGTGCATAACGGCAAATAGAATAACTCAACGATGAAACATAACAGATAAAAATTGGAAAAACAACGTCTATACAGAGACGCACAGGTGAACCCAGCGAAGTGAATAAACAGTGACGACATCACAGACAAACACAGTAAGCAACAGTTGCGCGAAAAAACAGATATTTTGAAAACCACAACGATGATAGAAATCTAAATATGTTATAGATGGTGAACTAGCAAAAGAACCCCACAAAATTATAAGTGGGGGCAGGAATAAAATGTTGAATGGAGCCACCTTGGATTACGCTGTAATTAGGTAAGTAGATGTTGCGATCCCAGGAACACTCACATGTAATAGAGCATTTTTGACAAAATGCATCTTCGCCTTGTTGCAGACTAGCGTAGATCTTTGTCTAACGTAATATATTGTGAAATAGATCTGTGACATTGAGAATTTAAAACACAATAGTCTATCGCAACAAAGTACAGAAAGTTCAGATATATTTATTAATATAAATATAATTTATAATTTCAGAGCTATCAGAAAAGGCATTATTCTTGCATGAGTCATTTGGCTGCCCTCTCACTAGTCTGGAAATGGCAAGTGGCAATAACACATGCAGTTTTCCGTTGAAAAGCTTCCAGTGCTGGACGATGTCCAATGGTGGTAGATCATCCCAGTCCATCTTTTTCAACAAGGTGTGGATCAAGTGAGTTGTCAGCAGGACTAATAAGACAACCCAACCAAAATCAAGCAGGTTAAAAAAATTCTAGCCATGTCAGATAAAATGTTTTTCTTGGTTGCAGGCTTTGACCTTTTTTTTTCTTGTACAAGAAAGACTCTGTGATTGGATTACATTATAATTCCAGTGCTTTCACAACTTAACTTTCACGATTATCTAACGAGCATGTAATCAGCTCTTGTATTTTCAAGCCGATTCTACCGAATGGGAACAAGGGACTACATCATCTAGGCCTATGCATACATCTGACTCTAAAACCTTCTATGCTAATAGAGAACGCTTATTTTCGTAATCTGCCAGCTGCTGTTATATTTGAATTGCTAAGACAAGTGTTTAGCAACACCACCTCGCGCAATCTAAAATGCAACAGTAGATATATAATGTCCCTTTGAAGAATAGGGCCTATCAGTAGGATGCCACTTTGGAAGATATAAAAAAAACTTGAAGATTATCGAATACCACTCTCAGCTTAGTGAAGCTATCTGGTTTTACCACACAGTAGTGTGAGAAAGTAAAATGGTGAAACTGCAGCAAATAATGAATTTGGAATTACCTTTCTGTGCTTACTGTCAAGTTATCTTGTGTGAAATTAAAATAAATTTGTCTCAACTTAAGCTCTTTCTTCAACCGTATCTTACACGAAGCAGAAGAGTGACTGATTAAGATCTGATTACACCAAATGTGGGTTTTGCAATCCAAAAGCAATGACACAGTATATTGACCCACACTATCCCATATTTAACGTATTTTGACAATATGCTAGAAATATGCTAAAACAACATTTTAAGGACTATTAATTTTTAAACATTATGACTTCCCATTTAACTAGGGAATGTTTCATTTCCTCCGGTCAACCGCCCTCCCCAAAATTCGAAGCTGGGTTCACCACTGAGCCTGTACGCTTTATCACGCGGGGTTTCATCCTCAGCTTTGGAGCGACTTGGCAACACTGCGCCGGAGCGTCATCCCCAGTCCGGCGGCTTTTTTTTCCTCTCGCGTGGCAACAATCGCCGCGCACCCGAGCTCGTAGTTAGTAGAGGTGTAAAAGTAAATGTATTCGTTACTATAAGAATTAGTACTCGTTACTATCGTATCGTCACTCGTTACTTCTGATACCGCATAACATGCTATGTTATGTTGCAGGAACGAATCGAGTCGTATTGCGTACGCGTACAGTATGACGTCGCGTAAATAATAATAATAAATAGAATATAAACAATTAACAATATTTGATAATTAACAGTTTTTGTTAACCAAGAAACAATTAAATCTCATTAGAGCAGCTTTATTATATTATCTCTTTTAAGATAAAAAAACCGTGAAAATTTGCGATAGTAAAAAACAAAAACATACATAAGTTATTTCTAATTTGTAAAAGATACTTTCTTATGTTTTTTTCTGTTCCAATCTCAAACTTTTCTACACACACAATACCTTTAATAAACAGTAAAAAACTTGCACGACGAATTTCCAAATTATACTTTACTTTTATTAAACAACATCGTTCTTTGTAACGTAAACTCATCGAATATGCGCGCGCATGCGTGAAACATACGAAAAATGCGAGTAACGAAATGCAGCCGTGTGTAACGTTTCGTTACTCGTATATAGACGGCGCACCCGTTACTCAGTAACGAATACATACGGTTTGCTACAGCTCTAGTAGTTAGCAGCGGGCCACCTCCGGCGCGCTTCCTTCCAGCGTTCGTTCCCACACCTGCCACACGCCAGCTGCCCGCCACCAACCAACAGGTAATTCCAACCCGCAGTCATTTCCCGGAGCCACGTTAGGTGTTCAAAGTTTTACAAGATCAAGCCAGGGTCATCTGTTCATTGGCTGCTGATACTGTTTACACACTACCTGATCATATTACTTATTTTATGTAAATTTACGGGCTTGGTGTTTGCTTCTAGTCGTCCAAGACGAGTCAAATAAAAGTTATCTAATTATTAATGCCATTAAAAACCACGATATTTGGCAGTCCAGCCTTTTCGCCAGATAATAACGGTAGTTTTGTAAGTCCTTGGTCATTGGACACTTCAATTACAATAGCGATACGACGGCAACGCGAAAAATTCCAACCAATCATGTTTTGCACATCTATGATGTTATTGCTACAAAAATGGCAGACGAGATAGAATATTTTCTATTTCCATCGCGTTGCGGGCGCGGTGGTACTAAATTACGGGTCAGAACTTTGTTTTCGAGAGATGTTTTAACTAGTTCAATGTTAATTCTATTATTATTCGAGTTGTTTTAATTTGTGAAATTTTTAAAAATGTGTTAATGCACAGTGGTTTTTAAAATTTAATGTGAAATTTGAATTAAACAATCTACTCTCTCAAACATATCTACAGTAGACACCAGATTATCCGGGGTAATGACTGACAAGGGGTCCACGGATAACCGAAAAACACGGTTATTTTTTTTTTTTCATCCCGTCCCTCAAAGTAACGCCCTAACTTGTTACAGTCAAACAGAGCACTAATTGAAACAGTGCTAGTCACATACTTTTTTTTCTTCCATAAAAGTTTATTTTAATCAAAATAATACGTTTTCCAAATAGGTAAGTGTGATTGCTGACTACCATTTTAATCAAGACACTACTCCCGTTAAAATTAATTTATAGTACTAATACGTATCAAAATACATTTTAAGTACATAAAAATATATGTTGGATAACATTTAGAGATTAAATAACTTAAAATTAAATTTCAAAATTCACATACTTATTTGTTTACATAATAGGGCTAGGGCATTACATTTTTTTTTCCTATGTAGGCACTGCCACATTTCTGAGTTACAAATAATGTTGCTGTTTCAGTTCTAACAAAAAAATTATACGCATAAACTTAACATTTTCTATTATTAGAAAAAAATATTTAACCTGTTACATAGTTCCCGATTCTGTTGTTCACTAAATGCGTGTCTGCCATGATTTGCCAATAGTGAATCTGCCACTAGCGCGCCATAGTGTCGCAAGGTAAACTAGCCCTGAAAGCATCTGGCTTTTCTCTTCAGAGCTGCTGTTGACATGCAGGATGGCGGAATATAAACGTAGCTGAACACTCGGGCGTCGTCGGAAATAATTATACAATGAGGGAAGCGAATAGCTATTGAGGAAAAGCAAAATATTGTTTGTTGATTCGTTACATTACTAATTAATTGCATTACTAATTAATTGCATTGTATTTAATGCTACACAAGTGTTGCCATTGTGCGCGCACGGAAATAAAAAGTCAAATTTTTGTTTTGTTTTTATGGTTTATGAAAGTGAAATATGGCACGGTTAATCCGCAAACAGGATAACCCGCATTCAGATAATTGGACGTCTGCTGTATTTAAAAATCTGCATTTATTTAAGGCTGTCATATAGTGGCCAGTCCCCTGGCCTGAATATGGAAAAATACTTTGTTGTTAAATTTACCTTTTTTTTAATGATTATTGTATTTTCTAATTTAGTAATTTTTGTAGTATACTATTGTATAGTTTTTACGTTTAATGTATTTGTAGGTTTTAAGACACTCAGTAATATTTTTGCTATGCAGGCAGAACTTTGCTACGGAACTTCGCTGGCATTAGTAGGCGGCGGTGTTTGCTGTGAAAAGACGTAAAAATGTTCGGTGAACTTGTACGCGATGTACGATGGCCCACGCTATGCTAAGTTGGGAGTTCGGACGTACAAGATTGATAAAGTGGCAGCGGCGAGCACTGCGATGACTCGCGCTAAGCACTGCCGCGCGACCACACTTACGCACGCGGTGTTGCGGTGTCCGCATGCGTGCAAGAACGTCTCGAGTGCATGGCTTGTGATGTCAGAAAGTGGAGGGGATGGGCTTACGAATAGACAGGCAAGCGCTCAGCTAAGATACTCGCTAATCGGCCCCGGCAGAAGTCGGACTAGCAGTCAGAGAGAATGTTTGTGAACGAAGGCTGGGCCTATAGGACAATAACTTTGGCTGTATGTTTTAAAAAGACTTTCTATCGACAATGAAGATCCTGGACTGGTTTGCGAATGCTTTTCGCCAACTGTGACAGAGTAATTTGTGAGTACATTCTGGTCCGATACTGTTGGTTGGACACGGCCGGTGTTGGTGTTTGGATGGGCATAAAGTTAGCTCCGGAATCATAACACTGTGGACTTTGGAAAGAAGAATCGTTGTTTTGAATACTTTTCGTGCGTACTCCCAGAACAAGTCGTCAGCAACAGATGTGTCAGCGACACCACCTGTTAAATGGGTTATTTTAAAGGGGCCCCATAAAGTATAAACTATAATCTTAGGTTTTGATATAATAATTTATAATAAATTAATAGTCTTTTAACTTTTGTAATTTTTTATAGTAACTATAAATATTGGCTTATAATGATTTATTTTAATCGCTTGTTAGTTAAATTGCTATGGATCTATTGTGATGAATAAAAAATTATTTTAAAATCCTGGCACCAGATAATTTGCGAATTTTTGTAACATCGTAAAAATGTGTGCCGGAATAATGTATAGTATTTTTATAATATTTTATCAGCATATAGTCTTTTTAGGGAATGCTATTAGTCAAGTATCCTATTCACAGCTTGATGGTTTTGAGTACGAGAATTTGTATTTTTACGATAGTGGTTATAAAATAAACAGTAGATGGAAATAGTTTAACAATGGTTTTCTTTGTATAGTCGGCCAAATCCGAATCCATAGCCTTTGTTTGATACTTTCAGCTCTGCTTTTAGACTCAACCCCCGTTGGAGTTTTTTTCATTAAAAAGGTATTATATAAAATAGGTAAAATAATTGAGTATATTTGTGATGCTTCGCGCGGGGTGTACGGATTGTGTGTTCGTCCTCTAAGAAGGAGAGCACACGATATGTTTGGTGTGTATTTAGTAACAGTAGGTAGGTTTGGTAGGTATGGGGACACAGGCTCTAGGCTCAGGGTCCAGGGATCTGTGGCAGCCATCTTGGATGAACTTGACCTTGGACCTTGAACTCAGCGGCTATCTTGAATTACCTACATAATTTCCATCTTGTTTTCGTCTGCTGCAGGCAGCCATCTCAAATTAAATAATTCCATACACCCTCATTTATATTTCTTGTCTACCATCTTAAATTAAATAAAAATTAAAAAATTTTAATTTTTGCTATTGAAATTTATCATTTTTTTGGATTCTATAATTTTTAAAAACCCTCAAATTTATCAAAATCGTCAATTTCAATATAATTAAATTTTTCCAAATCCTCAAATTTATCAAATTCCTTAAAATTTTTATTTATGATTTCGTTTGCGATAGCCATATTTTTATTAAATACAGTAATAATATTTAATGTATTGTCACAGATATTAGTTAAATTATATCAAATCAATCGTCTCATCGATGCGAATACGATAATGCCATTTATTTTAAAGTAATTATTGATTCAATAAATGTTAAACATAATAATTCTCACATCAAATTTAAATTAAGTATTTAATTATTTACACCATCCTAATCATAAAGTCCTATTCATATCAGCTCATACAGAAGACCAGAGATATTTCCATCCTTCACTCACAAGTAATTTTTTCAAGTATCAATGCCTCTTCTAAATAGCACTGTGTTCAAGTATGTTCATGTATGCGTGTTCAAAAACTGCAGTGTCAAATATGTAAGGGTTTGCACCTATGTCCGTTCCTCTCTTCTCTGAGACCAATTTAATTATGATTACTTTGAGGAATGCAGATAATATATTTCAAATAATAAACAATAAGCAGATAAATCTTATTTATTGAAATATTTAAGTCAGATTATGTACAATTCGTTATTACTGCTACCCCCTCTGTATTTTCCCGGGCTTGGGACCAGCTATATCTAACACTGAAAGGAATTAAGGTTGCCTTAGTGCACTAAATAGTGTACCGAATAAAAGAATATCAAAAAACATAAAATTAAATGAGATACTTCAACAAAAACTATATCAAGCAACAACACAGTAAAAACTATCAACAACAAACTGAAAAACCATTACTTGTCTCCAACATAACCATGGGGGAGCTACGGATACAGTCCTCACATATCTTATGCTTGATGTCCCCCACATTATGGCCAGCTTGTTTTGACGTCGTACCGACCATTGCCTTTAAGCTCGTGCTCCGCACCGCTAGTACCGTATCCCGTTTTCGGAGCGCGCCCCTTGCCCAGCCGGATTGAGTCAGGCGAGCGTCTCGGGCGTGACCCCAATATACATAATGAAAGTTAAAGGTACGGAACCCCGGAGACTCGAACCCATAATTCAATTAAAAGAAAATCAATTAGTACGAAATTACTAATTAGCCGACATGTAATAAGTGCGTCGTAGACACTCCGGGCGAGTACACCACGCACGGAGCAGACAACTAACCTCATTAACAGTCACTGCGGCCACTGGCCTTAATTGAAATGCCCGTGACTATGATCAAGTCAGAATAGGAGAAATCCCTCTAAAACAATTCACAGTGGGACAGTATGTTAGTAAATTTACAGTCGCCAACTTGATGTCACAATTTAAATAATTAAATACATTAAAACCATTGTTAAGCCTTAAGCACCCAATTACCAGGTGCTACATTTTAATTGGGCACCTGGAACATGTTTTAACTGGTAATAGAGTAAATTCAATTAATATATGTTTTTTGACGCCGACTCACAAAGAAGAGAAAGTTTCTCTTCCTTGCGAGGTGGCCATGTTCGGGAGTCTCCAACCACTCCGCGCCGGGAACAGACGTGTGTCCGTGGGCAGCATCCAAGTTTTCTTTCTTTGATTATTTTATTCTATACAAAATCTTTAAATTTAAAACCTCTTATTAATTCATCGCTGCCCACGTCGACTCGGCGCGTATTTTACGGAACCGGGCCTATCCCGACCGTCTTCATCGTGATACCGCGACGTATCGTATCACAGAACGTACGGTACTGGCCGACTCCAGCGAAAGTGTTTATACTTAAGGACGCCGTGCATATGCCTGCCGGCTGCACACACGTAAGTGTTTCGCCGAATTTAGAAGCCCGCTCATAGAGCCCCCCCTGCACCCATTATCTTTCGGCGCTGGCCGTCTCCAGCGAGCATCGACCCACGTCCCGCGAGACTACCGCGGTAACCATTGTCACGTAGTGTTGTGTTTAGTGTTGGTGAGAATTTTTGTAGCAGGACTGAACCGCGGAGCGGACTTGTAGAGTGTACCGTGTACCCACATGGACCCCCGGTGAAACTCGCATATTAAATTTATTCTCGCCAACTCGTATATCATTTTCCGTAATTCCCCGTCCTCCACACGGCCGAGCGGCCTTCACAGTCAAGCGTAGAACCATTCAGGTTACATTCAAGCCGTGTACCTGGCGGGGCACGCGGGGGCAGAGTACCCACGACCCCACACCAACGGCCTCGCAGCCCGCTAGCCTGGCGCCCCTCCGGACAACAAGAGCATCGCGACGCCCGTAGTGCCCGTCAGGTACCCCCCGGGCCTTTCACAGAGGTCGGGTGACGGCAAATTTAACATCATAAAGTAACTTACCTCAGAAAAATTTGAAGTGAAAATGTATAAGTCAATGTATATTTTGACGCCTTCTGCCTTCTGCCAAGGTGATGTTGAGGGTGTGGAGTTGCTTCTGGGCGCCAACTAGCAATAATAGCTACGTGCTAGTGCGTAGCCGAGACTCTTGGCTCAGGGCGTGACGTCGCCACGTGGCCGGCAGGCAGTAAGGGTCGTTCCGTCAGAGTTACCCCCGGCTGTTTTAGCCACCAGGGACGCTATACTAAGGGCGTTGTAACAAATACGCGGGGCTCAATTCAAAGTGATTTATTGTCAGGCACGCTATACATGCGCTGCGTCGTGCATGACCCGCTTACTGGGAGCCGCGCTCTACAGAACACGTTTCTGATGTGCTGAAAACTCACGCAATTCCGAGAGAGATGGCAAGGGCGGAGGTCGAGAGGCTCCGCGGGCGACTCGCGACTCGTCTCCTTGGAGGGCGGTGATTAACTGGCGATGGCTGTGACGTCCGCACGACTCCCCAGCCTCGCTCCCGCGAAAACGTGTCGTGTGCAAAAGTAATCCCGGGCCATGCACGCCGCCTGATCGCGCTAAAGTCCAGAATTACAATTAATATTTAAGCATAGTCATTACTTAATTAATATTGTTTTTTAGAGTGCTGGATGTTAATTTCAAAGTCCAGGTAATCAGGTCACCTAACAGTACCCCCGTGGTCGACTTTCGCGCGGGCGACAGTCGATTAGGCAGGGCGGCTTACGTTCGAGGCGTTGCACCACCCTGCACCCAGGTGCGTTCACGTCGCACACGCTCGGGGCGAGGCGGCGAAGCGCCATAGCGGTCTGTGCGGATTCGAGGAGCACTAATGTTTGGCATAAAATGCCCCCCTTTTCCTGAGGCCGCTATGGTCATCGACGCCCCGATCACACGCATTGCCTCGTTGCACTGAGGCCAACACTCTCTTGGGGAATTGGTCCCAGGGCTGCTGTGTTTTGGGCGAACGGGGGAAGCAGAGACATAACACTGAGGCGGGGTACGTCGGGGTGTGGTTTCTGGTCTACTGGTGGTCGTAGTGGGCGCCAAATGAACTCCCTGAGGTGCCCCGGATTTTGGCGGGCCCGGGTGGACTGTCGTGATCCCTCGGCACTAATGTTCCCCCCTCCCACTCCGGGAGCTGTCTGGTCACCACCCTCCCCCTTGCCGGGAGGAGCAATGGGTACCTCTTCGCTGCTGCCCTCGCAGCATCCTCTCGTCGGCGCCCTGCTCGCTCGGTGGGACTGCCTGACCTCAGGCTGGTCGGGGGGGTAAAATACCTCGGGGCATGGCTGAGCGGTCATGGTAGTTGGCCCGCTGGGGCATTCGCCCCCTGGGTCCAACCGGTCAATTAGACGCCCAAGTCTCCTTAGCTCGCTCCTCGCACTTCGGCTAAGATGGCGGGAAGTCGTGACAGGTGACATGGTCGGTGACGTGGGGCGTGTGACTGATGATGCGAACGGTGACATCGGTGATGGTGCGTCAGCTCTGATGGTGGGTCGGCACACGTCCTGCGTGTCGGCGGGTGAGGTGATGGGTGGTGGTGTGGCTGGTGGCATGGCTGGTGGCGTAGGATGGGGAGCTGGTGATGGGGGTGGTGATGTCGGTGATGTGGTGTCCATGGTGGTGGGTTGGTGGTAGGGTGATTGGCCGACTGGTGACGTGGCACGTGAGGCTGGTGCGCTTGGGGTGGGGGCCCTTGGGCACTCCCTACCCTCAGAGGGATCCTCGGCAGTGGAAACGAGGCGCAGGTCGTCCCTGTGGATATTTGGGGCCCTACCATTTGGGAGTCTGATGAGGTATGTGGTGGGGCCTAGGCGTCGCAAGACCTCCCGGGGGGCTGCCCACTTGGGGCTCAGCCCCGCGCAGTAGTTCTTTCTGCCGGACGACAGGTGGTGACACCGGGCATAGACCATCTGCCCTGGCTCCAGTGGTGTTGGGAGAGTGGCTGACTGCGGGGTTCGGGTGGCCAGGAACTGGGCTTGGTGCCGTCGTGCCTCTTCCCTTAGGTCAATGGCTGGTGGGCGGGTGACTGCCCCTGCTGCCTCGGCGACCCGCAGCTCGCCCGGTAGGGCGAGGTTCTGACCGTGGAGCAGTTCCGCGGGGGAATGGCCGGTAATGGCATTGACTCGCCGGCACAGGCAGTAGAGCAACTTGGGCAGGTGTACATCCCATTTCGAGTGATCATCCCCCAGGCGGAGGCGCAACTGAAATTTGATGTCCTGGTTGCGTCGCTCCGTCGGGTTCGCCCTCGGGTGATATGTCGGGGTAGTGTGATGCTCAACTCCCCAGCGTCGGCAGTCTGCCGCCCAACGTCTCCCTGTGAACTGGGTACCGTTGTCTGTTAGTAGCTTCTTTGGGTACCCATTGCGAGGGAACACCTCGCTGTCCAGGAGGGCCACTATCGTCCCTGCGCGTGCGTTGGACACGGCGAACGCCTCTGACCATCGCATGAACACGTCGGTGGTCACAACGAGGAAGCGCTTTCCCCGGGTCGTGCGGGGGTAGGGCCCCATGACGTCGAGGGCCACAGTATGGAAGGGCTCCTCCGGTCGTCGGGGGTGCTGCTGTTCTACCCCGTCCGCATGGCGCGCCTTGCGTTGTTGACACTGTTGGCAGCTGTGCACATGCACGCGGACATCCCGCGCTACCCCTGACCAGTGGAACAGATTCGGAGTGCATGTTGGGTCTGTTCAGCCCCTGGGTGGCTGGCCAGATCATGGTCGTGAAAAAATTGAAGGACCCCTTGCCTCGCCGCAGGGGGCACATGGATCTGCCAGCTGTCCATATCACCTGGGGCCCGATTCTGCAAAACCCCGTCTAGACTACGCTGATGGGGCTGAACCCCTTCCCCACACGCGGCCAGGTCGCGCTGCGTGTTGGGGTCGTCGACCTGGGCCTGCCTCACATGCTCCATTAGGGCGAGTAGGGTGGCTGGTGTGTCTGCCTGGGTGGTAGGGTTCGCCCGCTGGATGGCGTAGAGGGCCGCTGGTGCGGGTGCTGTGGTGCCGCTGGCTGGTGGGTGAGGTGGTGGCAGGAGTTCCTCCCAGCCCTGGGGTTCCTGGAAGACAGTAGTGGGGTCAGGGTGACGGGACAGCTCGTCTGCCAGCTGGTTCTCCCACCCAGGGACGTGTTCGACGCGGAATGCGAAGCCCTGGAGCATGAGCGCCCAGCGGGTAAATTTGGACTTCCGCCCCTGGGCGGAGTCCAGCCACCACAGACACTGGCTATCAGTGCGCAGGGTGAACGGCCTCCCCTCGAGGTGGTGATGATAGCGCCCTAGGGCCCACACCACCGCAAGGCACTCCTGCTCGTTTGCATGATAGCGGCGTTCTGCAGGGCCAAACTTGGCGCTGGCATACTCGGCCACTCGCCGCTCCCCGTCTCCCCCTTCCTGGTAGAGCACCGCCCCCATGCCCTCTTGGCTGGCGTCCGTCTGGACGAAGATGGGTTCGTCTGGGTCCAGGCGCGATAGGGTGTGGCACTCTCTGAATCGCTGCTTCACCGCGCTCAGGGCCTGCTCGGCGGCGGTCGTCCACCGGAACTTTGACTTGGGCGATAGGAGGTCGGTCATGGGTGCGGTGATAGTGGCGAAATGGGGTATGAACGACCGCAACCAGTTGAGCAGCCCCATCAGTTTCTGGAGCTGCTTCCTGGTGCGGGGTGCCTGTTTGCTGTCGATGAGGTCGAGCTGGGCGGGAATGGGCCGGCATCCCTCGGCGCTGACAATATGCTCCAAGAATTCCAGCTCAGCGGCACTGATGTGACACTTGGGCGGCGAGCACGTGAGTCCGTGTGTGGCGAGCCGTTCGAGGACCAGCGCGAGATGGTGGGCATGGTCCTCCCACGTCCGTGACCAGATGATCACGTCGTCCAGGTACACGGTGGCAAACTCGCCGATGTACCCGTCCAGGACGCGGACCATCATGGTCTGGAACGTCGCGGGGGCGTCCATCAGCCCGAACGGCATCGCACAGAACTGGAAGCGCCGCCCATCGGGGGCCATGAACGCTGTCTTGGGGCGGTCCTCGGGACGTACTGGGACTTGCCAGTACCCCGACTTGAGGTCGAGAGACGAAAATATGCGGGCATCCCCCAGCCTGGTGAGTGCCTCAGTGATGTTAATGAGGGGTGGTGGTGCTGGGATGGTGATGTCGTTGACGGGCTTGAAGTTAATGCAAAAACGGAGAGATCCGTCCTTTTTGCTAGCCATGACGATCCGGCAGTTGTATGGGGATTCTGTTGGCTCGATGACGCCATCCTCTAACATCTCTGTGATTTGATCCCTGATAGCGAGCCGCTCACGAGGTCCAAACCCAAAGGGCTTCTCGAAAGGGGGCCGGTGTGGTATGGTTGGTATGCAATGTTCTGTGATAGTAGTGCGGCGCAGTAGGTCCGCGGCGGCAAACACCTGAGGCTGCTGCACCAAGACCGCATCAAACATGGGCACATGTACGGGGGGTACACCATGGCGGAGGTCCACCAGGTGGAGGGGCTCGCCCCGCGGTGGTAGGGTCCTGTAGTTGAGTCCATATACCGTCCGTCGGCCTCTGGTCCCCACATGGACCCGCTTCGCCCGGACCTCGACTGTGGCGTCCTCCTGCTCCAACCAGGGCAGCCCCAGGATCAGGTCGTCGCGGAGATCGTGCACCACTAGGGCACTGGTGCTACTAACAAAATCCCTTATGCCGACCCTTACCTGGGCACGCCCCGTCGTAAACGTGCTGGCCCCAGTGGTGGCCAGCTGGACGATGTCGACCTCCCGCACCAGGTCCGCCTCAGGGATGAGGTGGGCTGCGACATAGGTATGTGTGGCCGCGGTGTCCACCAGCGCGGTGATGGGCTGGCCGTTCAGCTCCACCGGGATGCGGATCAGCGCAACAGCCTCGGGCCTCATTTAGCCCAGCCTGGGCCGACACCCCTGGGTGGTCCCTGCAGCAGCGTGCGGGGGCGGCGCCATCACCAGGTGGGCTGCGTCGCGCGCCGGCGACATGGGGCAGGCCGCGAGGCAAGGCGGGCTGTCCCCACCCGCACCAGGTGGGTGAGACGGCAGCTGGGTGGCCCCCGCAGCAGCGTGCGGGGGCGGCGCCGACGCCAGGTGGATGGCGTCGCTCGCCGGCGACCTGGGGAAGGCCGCGAACGGGTGAGGCGAGCCGCCCCCACCCGCGCCAGGTGGGTGAGACGGCAGCTGAGTGGCCCCCGCAGCAGCGTGCGGGGGCGGCGCCGACGCCAGGTAGACGGCGTCGCTCGCCGGCGACCTGGGGCAGGCCGTGAACGGGTGAGGCGAGCCGCCCCTAACCACGACAGGTGGGTGAGACGGCAGCTGAGTGGCCCCCGCAGCCACGTGCGGGGGCGGCGCCGACGTAAGGTGGACGGCGTCGCTCGCAGGCGACCTGGGGCTGGACGCGAACATCGCGAACAGGTGAGGCGGGCCGCCCCCACCCGGGCCAGGTGGGTGAGATGGCAGCTGAGTGGCTCCCGCAGAAGCGTGCGGGGGCGGCGCCGACGCCAGGTGGACGGCGTCGCTCGCCGGCGACCTGGGGCGGGCCGCGAACTTCGCGAACAGGTGAGGCGGGCCCCCTCCAGCTGTGATAGGTGGGCGGGGGTGGCGGCTGGGTGGTTCCGCGGCGCCGGGGTGCGTCTCTCGGCGGAGCTGGGCTGTTAATTGGGGGGTGGTGGCCAGCTGCGTCACCGCCCCCTAGACGGAGTTTCCCGGGAGCTTCACCTCGCCCCCTCGCGTTCGCCAGACTGCCTCGCGGGTCGGGCACACAGTGTGCCAGTGGTACTGCTCTGTCGCGCAGTAGCGGCAGCTGGGTGGCCGGCTGTCCTGGGCGCCCTGTGTTCCCCCGCGGTGGTCGTCGCGACGCGTCTGTACCGCGCCACGATGAGGAGGGCCCGGTAGGGGCATCCCCTCCCCCATCGGGGACGGGTCGGTGGGCCGGTAGTTGCCCCTCGGCGGCGGCGGGCCCGTGTACGGCACTAGGGCACGTTCGTCCTCTGCGCGCTCCGCCCCCTTGGTGGACGGGGCTGACCGGGGCGTCGCGACGCCCTTGGCGCTGCGAGCTGATTGGAGGTCATGCTCTACGGCTCGTGCTCGTGCGAGAAAAACATCCAGCCCACGAGTCACTGCTTCGCGCAAGAATGGGCGAAGTTCGGGGGACACTAGCTCCACTATGAAGGGCAGTATGTCGCTAGTTTGACCCCCCCGTGTTAGGCGGCGGTATAGTCTGAGCTTGTTATAAACAAATGTTTCCACCGCCTCCCCGTCACCTTGGCAACGGCTGAACATCTCACTCCGACATGTGTTCAGGGCTCGGGTGTCATTGAAGCGCGCCTCCAGCTGGCGGGCGAAGTCCTCCCAGTCTGCGTCGTAGCTGCCCGCCTGGGCCCACCACTCGCGCGCCTCCCCGCGCAGCTGCGCGCTCACGCGTTCCGCCCTATCTTCCCGCGGTATCAGGTGCCGCACGTGCCTCGCCTCGCAGGCTCTCAAAAACACGCGCGGATCCTCGTGGTTGAGGCCCGCGAACTCCGGGAGGATAATAGGCCCGGTGGGGGGGCGGGACGTGGTAGCTAGCTGACCCCCTGGGTGCCCTCGTGCGCATCGCTCGCCCCCCCCCCCACACAGAAAAAGTCTGTCCCGGAAATTTACGAATTCCAGCGCGTCTGCGCATGCGCGGTGTTTAATTGTTCCGTACTGCTGGCATCTCGCTATCTCGCCTCGGTAACCGGGACAGTGGACAGCGGCGCACAGGGGACCCGCTTGGGTTCTGGGTTGCCCCTCCATCTTGACGCGTACCGTTTCGCAGGTGCAGTACAGGTGGGGGTACTCACCGGTGCTGTGGCTGGTGGTGTGCGGCTTGCCGCACCCGGCGCAATAGCTCTCCATGGTGATGGCTATGTCCGGCCTCTTGTCCATGCGCGATCCGCGGCTGTCCGACCCGAGCGTCGGGATGAAGCGTCGGTGGCGGGCGCGGGCAGATCCGGGGGTGCGCCCCCTTGCGCTTACGACCGAGCGGTCTTGCCCGCACGCACGCGCCTCGCGGTTGTTCACGCGGCCGCGGCTGGTGACGTACTCTGGCGTCTCGGTGATCTTCGGGCGCGCTCGTTTGTCCTCGGCGCGCGATCGGTCGGGGCAGTCCACTCTCTCGCGAGGGGTTTGGCGGGAGGGTGTGAGCGAACGATCTGAACGGGTGGGGGGGGGGGGGGGTGTGGAACCGTGGAATGCGGGAGGGAGTGAGCGAACGATCTTAGAGCGGGAGGGGGGGTGGTGTGGCCTGAATACCCCGGCGCGTCCCGTTCCGCGGCGCCTGCACGTCTGCGCGCGCTTTCTCTCCCCTTTGTGCTGTCCCTACGCGTAACTCTGCCGGATTTTCTACGATTCGGATGGCGTTTGCGGGGTTGTTATGTTGCCACACTAGGTGGGCGCCATTTGACGCCTTCTGCCTTCTGCCAAGGTGATGTTGAGGGTGTGGAGTTGCTTCTGGGCGCCAACTAGCAATAATAGCTACGTGCTAGTGCGTAGCCGAGACTCTTGACTCAGGGCGTGACGTCGCCACGTGGCCGGCAGGCAGTAAGGGTCGTTCCGTCAGAGTTACCCCCGGCTGTTTTAGCCACCAGGGACGCTATACTAAGGGCGTTGTAACAAATACGCGGGGCTCAATTCAAAGTGATTTATTGTCAGGCACGCTATACATGCGCTGCGTCGTGCATGACCCGCTTACTGGGAGCCGCGCTCTTCAGGACACGTTTCTGATGTGCTGAAAACTCACGCAATTCCGAGAGAGATGGCAAGGGCGGAGGTCGAGAGGCTCCGCGGGCGACTCGCGACTCGTCTCCTTGGAGGGCGGTGATTAACTGGCGATGGCTGTGACGTCCGCACGACTCCCCAGCCTCGCTCCCGCGAAAATGTGTCGTGTGCAAAAGTAATCCCGGGCCATGCACGCCGCCTGATCGCGCTAAAGTCCAGAATTACAATTAATATTTAAGCATAGTCATTACTTAATTAATATTGTTTTTTAGCGTGCTGGATGTTAATTTCAAAGTCCAGGTAATCAGGTCACCTAACAGTACCCCTGTGGTTGACTTTCGCGCGGGCGACAGTCGATTAGGCAGGGCGGCTTACGTTCGAGGCGTTGCACCACCCTGCACCCAGGTGCGTTCACGTCGCACACGCTCGGGGCGAGGCGGCGATGCGCCATAGCGGTCTGTGCGGATTCGAGGAGCACTAATGTTTGGCATCAATTTGATGATAGAAATCTTAGCAGCTTGCACAGAGAAACTCACAACGAACTAATCCAAACAAACTCCAATAACTCAATTAAGGTGTGTCAATAATTCTGTTATCTTGCCTACTGCCCCTCCACACAGCCAAAGTGATTGTGGGCTTGCACCAATGGGATGATACTAGAGGGAGTACCTTAGTGCGTTCCAGGTCGGAGACTATACACATCTCGTAATGAAGTAAATTCTGGTCTTGAGCCCCTCCCCCCCCTCCCTTTTCGGGTGGAGGAGGCACCCTGACCCACGAGTGTGCGCTTAGCAAAAACTGCAGATACACAGCATTTAGCACCCCAGCAGCCGCAGGGAAGTGGCAAGGTGGGGATACAGGAGTAAAACAAGTGATGGCACTGGAGAAAAACCTACTGCCTGAATTTAAGATATAGACTCGCCCGAGGGAAGGCAGGGAGTGGTGATAGGTAGGTTTGAGCCTACAGCATCTGGGCCGCAGCAACTGTAGATGAATGTAGCAACCCAGAATGCTTGTAGTGCATGGCAGGCATTGTGCGAATTTAAGGCGACTGGGCATTAAGTGGCTGAAGGTCAACTTGCATATAGGCCCAACAGTTTAAGCTACAGTTCGTCCAGTCTGCACGAGGCATGATGGGATCCCTTGCAGTTTAGCATTACCTTTGGCCATTCCTCCATGGTAGTCCCTGCAGCAACTCCACAGACTGTCTGCAGATGGCGAGCCCTGCGCACCAACTGTCGGTAGCACGCAGAACATGCCGCACCGCTCCGCCGCACCCTCGCCAGCCCACAGACCAGTCTGAGCTCGCTCGTGGTCGGGTAGTTCTCTGTTGATTCTTCTCATCTCGCAGTCCGCTTCATTCTTCCAGCATTCATTTAGTTCTTTTTACTTGTTTGCCAAGACCGATAGTAACTCATACAAGATTATTCACCTGTATGTGCAGGCCACAACTTTCATGTACTATTCTTTTTATCGACACAGGACACCTTTAATAATCTTAAAATTTCAATAGTACAATGGCAGAGGTATTAATATAAAAATACAAATTTTTTATTTGAAATTTTGTAAAAGCACTTCATGTTCACAATATTGTTTGTGTAGCAAAAGAAACTGAATAAAATTGTAAAAGGCTTTAAAAGGACTTTAATATTTTGTTTTTAAGTAATTTTTGGTTTTTAAAATACATATTCTCTGCTCAAGCTCTGCATACAGTTTGACATGCAGGCAGCCACAATAATAATTTATTTTATAGGTGACTGTAATGTAACAAAACTAGTTTTTAATTTTTTTATTGTAAATCCATCCTTTGTTGTGATAAACAGTAACGTAATTTGTACACACTCGTTTCAGTCCTGGCAATGACCCAGTTTGCTCCCAGCCCTCCTAACTATGTCACACGTGTCACCAAGGAACTAGCGGCATCCGGGAATAACCTACGGAATAAACTTAACGTAAATTGGTTCACATCTTATCAGTACAACATAGTAGTCAAAAATTAATTTTAGTGTACTAAGAATGGAGCATACCTCAATCACAAAGAGAGCTTTGTATAGAACCTTGGTTAAAAAAATTGTTTTGCATGTTAAATATTTCAACAGCAGCAGCTGAATATGAAAAAAAAAATGTATGCTTCACTATGAAGCAATTGAAAGACTATCAAAAATAAAAGTTATCTCTTCACAGGTTTAGAAAGTGAGTTTCTTGGTGTCCGTCCTAATGGATTAGTGAACGATGAAAATACAGTCGAAGTAATGTGTGTTACTTCGGCAATCAAAGACGCACTGGAAGAAGCTTTTTCTTTCCACCATTATCAAAAAAAACTTGCTTTAAAAAAAGACTTATCCATATTATTATTGTCTGAACACAGAGCTCAAGGTAGTTATTGGGTCGGGAATTTTTCACTGGTACAAAATTTACTTTCCAGGTCTAAGACAATTATTGTCCCATCATCTCCAACATGCGGAAGGCATTGCAAACCCCCGCAGTATCAGTCTGCAGTAAAATCTTTCGTGCATCATGGCTTCCACCACCCGTGTTACCTGGGGTTACTTTTCTCGGACATGAGTAACAAGGACTTATAACCATGTTATCAATTGCAAAAAAAAAAAAAAAAAAAATGGTATAGTGATTTATGATGGATGGGAACATCATATTGCTACAGATATTTCAATCTAATAAATATATAACTTACATATACCATATCCAGCTTAAAAATAGTCTATTACTCAATTTTTTTTTCTGAATGATATGAGTAAAAAATAGGCTTATCTATTGTGATATGGAATGCTATAAAAATATCATACTAATTCAACAATTTAGTTTTAAATGTATTTAAATGTGTTTATTTAATGTGGAAAATTTAAAAAAAGACAGCATGCTGTAACGCCCCTCATGCCCTTGATTTTTAGTGTTATAGCTCCTCTTAAAAGTCCTAGGAAACAGCTGAGCAACAAGCTACAAAACTGACATAAAATTCTATCACCACCAGAGGTGGCACGAGGCGGGGAACAAAACAATTTAGAAACTCCCTGCATTTGCATACAATCCATTTGGGAGTTAGATCGGTAGATATATATAGGTACTCAAATAAAAACAAAATAAGCCATGTGATCTATGGGCTTCCTGGTTTATTTATATTAATATTCTTTTATGTAGTGCATAACCTTTATTTAAATAGATTTTACCAGAAAAGATCAAGGCAGATTAACCATCTATCAACAAATTAGCATTTTAACATCTTAGCAATCATTAATGAAGAAAACATGAACACAATTTATAGTGCTAGCGAGTCTGGACCGCGAATCTAGCAAAAATTTAACAAGGTTCTAGCCATTATGAAATGTTTACAAAAATAGTTAGAATATATTGCCTTGGTTTTGAATTTTACGCAAAAAAAATACATTATCACCATGTCCGATAAGGGTTGATTCTTCTTGAGTCACAATTACTGAAGATATAACTTTACATCGTTAACAAAAAATTCTCCCCTGTCCACTGGCACACCAAGACTTATGAAATTTTGTCGTTCAGAATTCACGACCAGGCAAAATTCGGCGGGAAGAGCAGAATAAATTTTGTTGGGGTTCACTCAATTGACTTTCAAACACGACCATTTCTGCAGGGATGAATCTCGGATGACGGGGTGTTTCTTCAATCGGTGGGTATCTCTTGCACCCTGCCTGCTACAAGGTCCAATATCGGCAGAGATTAGACCAGGTTGCAGATAGACCATCAATCGGGCAACCGCCCGCTAAAAAGGAGCGAATTGGGGAAAATATTGGCAGCAAAAGACTCACAGAAGCAGGGTGATGACAGATGATTCCACTCATGTTGCACGATCGCCAGTTAGGACGCGCGACGTGGAGATGTCGCGGAAGCACAAAGAAAATAAATTTAAAAAAAAATACTAAAACGTAGCTATTCGGGTTGGCTGACAAACTAACAGAAGATAAAGAAAAGTTTAGGGAAAAATTCCCTCGGCCGAGACGATAACATCCTATAGCGCAGTAGAAGGCAGATCTACACGCGATTTATTAGTCGAGGTGCAGCTCAACAGCCCGCGAATTAATTCCATCATGGCGGCTAAATCGTCTAAAAAAAAGGATGCTGGGACCCAGAAGACCGAACAAGGGGGGGGGGGGGGGGGGGGGGGGAGATATGGCTCAGAGCCGAAGACGTCCGAGGCAAGGTAAAACAAAGGTCTGTTGCTTGGTAAAAACCTCTATAGCCGTCGAGCGCCGAGCGCTCTATGGAGGCGCAGTCGAACTAAGTTTAACTTCGACTCACTAATCTGGCACTAGGTGACTTGCAACCAGCATGGGGCTAAAGGGGGGGGGGACAAGAGTGCGCTCTGGCGGCCAAAGAAGAGAGCAAGGGAGACACTTAAGGACACGGCCACTAATGTGTGCCGAACACAAAGGAAAGAGAACTAGGATGAAAAAGGTTTGATAGTATACAGAAGTCTGACAAAAATGAAATAAGAATAAAAATGCATACATTTTAAAAATGAAATATTTAAACTTAAAATTTAAAATCTGTGCCAAACACTCCAATAAATGGCACAATGCTGTGGAAAGTAAAATGACTAATAATCCTTTTGTATTTTATGTGGAATGCTTGCTTCTCGAAATTGTGTATCCTCATCTGGTGGATGCAGAATTTAAGCAGCTATTAGGATTTTTAATCATGTTTTATTAAATAAGAGTTTTTCACCTAAAATTGCCCTTTATGCATCGTCCAGGTAGGAACCAAGGACAGAAATTGATTTAATCAATCAGTAAATTAATGTGTGTTTTTTACGACTTAGAATTTTTCCCATAATTTATAGCTAGACAATTAAGAGGAAAGGGTCTGGATGTAAGCTACTTGCTGAAAGTGGGGGAAGGGGTTGTGCACAGGCGTGAGAATGGCACCAAACGGAACAAGAAGTGGGAGAAGAGCACTGAGCAAATGACAGTGGCCTTTGACCCACGTGCGTTGGAGCAAATTTGTTTTATCAGAAAACCTACTTTTGAAGAACTTAAAACTTTTCAAGGTAGGTGAAATTTAATTTCTCTCTTTCTTAATTATTCAGTTAAGTGGCTTCTACAACATGTCATATTAGATGACATGAGCTTCATGCAGGGCACCCATTTTGATTGATTTGTTTGTTCTGTAATGGCTGCTGAGACAGTCAACTTTAAGTACTGGATGGCCTAAAATCAGGCCAGCCCATTTTCAACTCCAACAGCAGTTGAGGAATTTTAAACTAAAATCACTTCATTTGTCAAGACACACAAAACTAAAAAATGTCACACAAGAATAATTTACATAAAAACCCATCTCTGCACTAACAAATTACTTGGTATTTAATGTAAGACATATTAGTTTTTTTAAATGTATAACTAATTTGTAGTATATAGGTAACAATACTTTCCAGAAAATGAAATAATATTTTAAACATAATAAAGACACAATATAGAGTTTTTATTAGATACTTGCTAGAAATTTTAAACATTTTTTTATACCAAAGTTGCAATACAGCTAGTGTACATGTAATCACAAATGGCACCTTGAGTGTGTCTTTTCACAAATAATGCATAAATCAAATGTCAGAAGCCAATTAAAGACCTATTGAAGTAGCCAACTCTCTATCATCCACATGCATTTATATTCAATACCTGTGAACTTCTAAAAATATTTTAATAATTTTCATTTTTTTTTGCTGGGCTATCTGGGGACTTAAATAAGCTTATATAGTTCTTTAGGGCCAAAAAGTGTATAATCTGCTAATGGATAATAGAGAGTTGACTGTAACAGGTTTATATTTAAACAATTAAATTTAAAAATCTTTCAAAGATATTTTATAGTTAGAAATTGCTACACTGGGAAAAAAAACCATTATAATTACATCGCATGTCAATGCTTGGGTAGCTCGCCCAAGGAAACTAATTTTAAATACTGCACTGAAAAGTCCTCAAATGTTAGAATTTTTTTCTAAATTTACAATAGAAAATTAAGTTGCAGACAGATATAAGAAAAAAAACTTCCACTGTAAACAAATGTACTGTACATGCCTGTATCTATATATTTAAAGACTTAAACATTAACTATAATTACACTTGTGTACACTTTGGTAAAATCAAGTATCTTTTAGCACCCTACAGCTTTAGAACTTAAACTTTAAAATTTCACTTTTTATTTACAAATTCTTCTCCTTTGGCAATGTTTTTCTTCAGTTCTGGAATAGCAGCTTTCAACAGTTCAGTCTCATAGTCCGACAATTTTCCAAGGCCTAAGTTCTTCTGTATTCCATTTGGCTGGAAAATGGAAAAAACAGGATAAAGTTTTAAAGTTCTAAAAAATTTTCAAAAAATCAACTACTTTTCACGATATTACAATTAGTTATTATTTATATTAATTTCAATTTAACATCTGCCTTGCATAACAAATAGCTAACAGAGAGAGATAATTCAATAAAATTATGCACTGGTAAAGAACATAGTTTTTCTGAGATGGTTACGGTGGGTACTGTTAATATTATTATAATTTGTTATCCTCAGTGATTTTAAGGGCAGAATAACTAAAGCAGTCAAATATATATATATATATATATATATATATATATATATATATATATATATATACACTATACATGTCAATAATATCTCCCCCCTTAAAAACAGAACCAAATCCTCTGAAAAGTCAATTAACAACAGTCACAGTTAACAGTTACAGAATCATGGTCTAGCAATCAACATTCCTGCCTCTAGCATTGAGATGGACGTTTATCTTCAAAAGATCATCTGCAGATTATCATGAAAGTCACATGACAGACTATACTTATTTAATATTCAAAACCTTTATGTTTTTTTAAATACTATTAAATTTCTTAAAACAATATATTACCAAAAATAAATTAAGAAAATCATTCATTTGTGATGGGAAGGAAACGACTTAGGATGAACAACTTTCAGATTGGTCATCAACAAACAGACCATCTGATCTTGATTGAGAAAGCTAGCACAATGGTGACAGACTAGGATTGTTGGCAGTGAAATTAGAGATTAGCAAGGACAAGATACAATCATTCGCAAAGATTTGATTAGAATAAAAGATAACATTTTTCATTCAATGAGAACATAAAATTTTCACTTCTATTAACATAAAACACAACCTCTAACAGGTAGAAGCAAACATTTCCACCACACACCTAGTTCAGGGCTGTGCTAGCACTCACTAGGATTTACAGGGCTTCCAACATTTGAGTTTGCTTCTGGAATGTTGCTACTCGCTAGCTGCTAGAAGTATGACTTGTTCACTGAATAGTTGCAGAAGCCTATAGTATTTGCATCATTACAATGTAAGAAAGGTGATGACTTGAACAAGTATTATAATATTTAACACATTTATACCTACCCCAAGGAGAAGAGGTGTTGAGAAATACTTGGCTTCAGTCACATTGGAGCGAACATACGCACATTCTACTATATTAGATTCTCCCTTGAGAGCACGGCACAGAGCAAATGCAAACCTGGCACCAGCATATGCCATAGACAATGTAGCTGAACCAGCACCTGCTTTAGCTTTCACTACTTCAGTACCTGCTTCCTGCAAAATAGATTGTACGTGACAATTACTCACTTGTAAGACAACCAAAACAAATCAAATTTTAAAATGGCAACCAAATAAATTAACTGAATTTTTGGACCACCACCTATTTCTTCTGCTTACTTCCAAAATTTAAACACAAACAAATAAAAACACCAGATTAAAATTACATCAAACAAAAAAATATTTAGCATTCTTTATATCTATTGTGATAAAACTTTGACCCTTAACTTGAAGCTAATTAGGATATTAAATAATTCAGGCCAATGAATTTTTAACAAAATGTTTAATTTTTAAACTTATGAAACAATAAATAAATTATTACCGTGGCTACATTAAAACAAATTTTTTTTCTGACTTCCAGACCAAAAGTTTTGATGATCTTAATTCTAAATGGCAAAACAAAGAATTTGGTTGCATTAAAATTAAAACAATTAAAAGCAGCTATGTGTCCAGTTCATTATCAACTTGTAATTCATGCTTGAAATATAGTGTAATTGTAGTTTAAAAGATAGATGCAATAAAACAAACTAACACAATAGTACCAGAAAATTTTACACTGATCAAATTAGCAAAATACTTTTTATGCCCAAAGTAGGCTCAAAGAATATGACGTATGTCCCAAAGGCCAGAACTTCTTACCTTAGTCTCGACCGATCTGTTCACGTCTATAATATTTATATAAATTTTCAGAAGTATGTTTACTTTACCCACCAAAAATGTTAGCCAACATATTAAATAGTAACATTTCAGCAGATAGACATTGTTAAGTTTAAAATAATACCTCAACAATAAAAAAAAATTCTTAGATACACAAATAATTTTCTAAAACATCAGCATTTTTATTACTCTAATACAAACTATATGAATTACAGCCTTTTTTTAAAACCTCTTATACTATAATAATTTGATTATTCTAACACTGAAATACTAAATACTTTAAATTTTATACTGGTTGCAATAGAAATGTGGTAAGATACTATTCAGTTTCCAAGTAAATATACCACTCAGATACATTTTCTCAGTTCTTAAAGATGTGCACAGATAAATCAGCAATGGATTACAAGTGGTACGTACACCACTGGAAAATGTACGGCACAATCCACATGCTGAAGACAGTTATTTTAACTTTTTATATAAGTTTGTACAGCTTTCTATAGGTATAACAGTATAAGATACCAAGCAGAGATAGGTATGAAAAAAGTAAAACACGCATGCTATATGAGCAGGTGCTCAAAAACGCATCAGAATTGCTTGTTAAGAATTCAATGTTAGTTGTATGAAATGTAACAGTGGGCTAATATAATTTAAAAAAAAGTACAAACTTAGGTAAAAATGTAGTAAATGGAGTTTTAATTTCATCAAATATACTCATATTAGCAATATTCCAAATGAGGATTTCTTCGATGTAAATAAACTTACCTGAATCCTTTCTGTGAGAGCCTTCAGTTGATCTTTTGGAAAATCAACTTTAGGTTCAGCTTGAGAGATCAGAGGTATTATTGTAACACCGGAGTGACCACCAATCACAGGAACATTTACTTTTGCTGGATCAAGACCCTATTCAAATAAAGCAATTTTATTGTAAATATCAAAAAGCTACAAGCAGATGTGACTAGGTCTTTGAGTGATATTCCAATATAAAGGTTCAAATAATACAATCTTTGAGACACTTTACATCAACCAGAAGTATACAAGGCCTATCACACTACCATGACAGTGTAGTAAATTTCCTTATGAAAACACAATCTATAATTTTTATAAACATTTTTTATACAAAATTGTAACATTTTAGTATGACACAATTTGTTTCCTACAGGTGTTATGAATATATATTTTATAACAAGGATTCAAGGTCATGGATTACACATTCAAAAGCCATCTTTAATATAAATTGATATTTTTATCTTGATCCTGTTGGCGTATTACATTTTTCACTCCCGAAACTAATTATATAAGAATACAAAAGGAGATTTTTGCAATAAAATGTAAATGGATATAACTATAATAGGTATTCCAACAGACAAAGTAAACAATAGACAGGACAAGATACATGAAAAAGTTAGATGGTAAAAAATTAAAGATTTCATCAGCTATTGGAAAAACTGGCAGAATAAAACCAAGAAAAACCAACAAGCACAAAATAAAGCATATAATATGATGGAAAATACTGTTACGAGGCTGCCACCCCAAAGGATTGATAGAAACACACCCCCCCCCCCCCCCTTACCTTTCCCACTCTTGGAACGGGCACAACACAGGCACCAGGCTGCTTTCTGACAAACAATCTCACCCCCTCCCCTCCCACAACACCATCCCCTTAAGTTCGGGTGCCCCCACCCCCCTCTCTCTCGAAAGGTTTGGCAGATTCCCAGAGCCCAGTCGCATGAATTGGCGTAAATAGACAGCCATTGTTCTCGCAGCTTCTTGATGACTTAACAGTTCTAAGGAATACAAGACCTTTCCACAGACAAACCCAGAGATATAAAAGGTAGGGGCCAACCTGTGAAGAGCAGTGAAGAGGGTGAGTGACTTGGCGAGCAATAGCAGGTGACAAGCGGCAGCCTTCATGTGCAAAGATTCATAACGTGTCAGGCATGGTGGACAAGAGAGCAGTGTGTTGGGACCTATGTGCAGGGTAAGAGAACAGTAGAGAGAGCCATTGTTGAGCCAAGCTTAAGTGGAGAGAGTAAATAGTGGACTTATGAAAGTGTGATTAAATTGTGGCCAGTGATATAGACTGTTGTAATTTAGGACAAATTGTACATAGCAGTTAGTAAATTAACTCTTAAGTAATTAATTTGGGCTATCCTTTCTGGCCCCGCATTTTCCCACTTATAACATTTGTGTAAAGTAGGGCTAGCCCTAATTAACAATAAGATTTATTATTTTTAATTAAAATATATTAATAATATTATACGAATATAAAGCAATTTTATTAATAATAAAATTTATTAGTAAGAATTGCCATAAAAAATGCAAAATTCGCTTCCTTCATTGCTTATTTATCTCCGACGACGCCCATGTGTTCAGCCAATGTTTATTTTACACCATCCCGCAAGTCAGCAGCAGCTCTGGAGAGTTAAGCTAAAAGCTTTCAGGGCTAGTTTACCTCATGCCCACTAGGATACGCTAGTTGAAAATCATGGCAGACATGCATTTAGTAAACAACAATGTCTGAAATTACGTTAAGAGGTTAAATAATCTTTACAATAGAAAACTTTAAATTTATGCTTTTTAAAACTCATAAATATTGTTAGTTCCTAATTAAAAATGCAATATAATGAAAACAATGTGGTACGTGAACTTTTTAAATTAAATGTTAGGTTGTTTAATCTAAAAATGTTATCAAATTTATTTAGATGTACTTCAAATGTATTTAGACATATATTTGTGGTGTAAATTAATATTATTGTAAGCATTTTCTTAATTAAAATGGTAGTCAGCAGGTGCACCTACATGATTGGAGAACAAATTATTTTGATTAACCTTCACTCTTATGGAAACAACATATTTAATTAGCACTCCATTTTCCTGGAACGAATTAGAGCATTACCTCGAGGGGTGGGTGTATAGTAGTACCCTGTTTTATCGCATAATTGTCGCACGCGCATAATTGCCACACCTATATTTTAGGGCATCAAAATTTGGATAAAAAAACCTCTCGCGTAAATGTCGCATGATATCCTTATTCTTGTAATATATTTCGTTAACGTGTATCAATGTTCTGCCTTCAGCATTAAAGTATGGTTTATTGTTGCTTCATGTATTTTGTTGTAAATTCACGTAATTTGAATTGACAGTGTAACCCGACGCATTGCCGCGGGCGTTATGTACTAGTTGAGTACCCCCAAGCGCAGTGTTTTTGTTAAGGCTCTTTCACTTAGTAAGGGCTGTCCTAATAATTTTTTTTTGTATTTTCTGTTCACAGAGACTTTCCAGCTGTGTAACACGTGAAAATTCTGGAAACAAATGTGATTTGTTTATATCTCTAAGTTAATATTTGTTTGTGATGAAGGGTATGTATATTTGAAGAATAAAAAAGTTGATATCTGACACTTAGCACACCTCTGTCTACCATATAACCCCTTGTTCCTCTTGCGTTTGACACAATAGGTTACAAACTTGCTGACTATTCTCAGCTAGTTTTCTTTAATAATGACTTAAAAATGCTGATTAAATCCCACAGTTGCATTGAACTTATGGTACATTGCGAGAACGACTTTGTTCTCGTGCACAAACAAGTACACCAAGTCTCGCCGAAGGCATATGCTGCCATCTGTGGTCAAAAATATTCTAAATAATCATCCAAAAGAAGGTTGGAAACAGCACCACCCAGACCACAGACATGAAAAGCTTCTCAACTACATTAAAATATTAGATATGTGACCAATGGCAACGTCTGAGCGATGACTAATCTGACAAAACAGAACAAAACACACACAAAAAAGTATCAACTTGGGACTTCCCCAAAAAAAAATGCCTTCCTACTAGCTACAAATAATTATCTTACAATTAATTAATACTCTGTAATATCCCAGTCAGAGAGCTTTACCATGGTCCTGGTTAACGTCAGGTCTATCAGGATGCTATCAAATATGTAAAATTTAAGCTATAAAGATAACCTATAAATGAAATAAAAACTGAAAATCTCTCTCTCTCTCTCTCACACACACACATTCTTGCATACATGAGTGGTTTAATGCTTGAACCAGACTGTACATGCCTCACAGACCTGCCATGTACAGGTCAGTGCAGTGCACAGCTATACAGCCAGTCCTTCTCGTTAATATATTGTGCAGATGAGAGAATTTTTGTCAGGTGGGAAGATAAAATAAAATTGTTGGGAAATCTGTTTACATTGTTTTATCATGTCACGTAATCACCTTTATCATCTTGTTGCAAATTAAGGTCATTCAGCCAGCACCAGAGTTTACACCACCACATCGTTAAATACATTTCATAAGGCATGTTGTTCGCAACTGTGGAATTAATCCTAATCTTTATAGTTTACACATTGTCAGGCTTGGTTTACTAACACACAATAAGTTAATGTTATATACTGTATGAGCGAGCTATATAATATGTTTACAGCATTATTTTTTATCCTGTACTACTCTACTTCACTGTAATATTCCTTGACTAGAACCCAACTTTTCCAACAAACTCCGGTAGAGGGGTGCACTACTATACTCTCAAAACAGAATTGAAAACGGAAGGTCCGTGTCAGAATACATACTCCAGAGATGGATACTGATGGAATGTTTGCCTCTTTCAGAACTTACTTTAGATAAACTTAGCTGAAAAACAAAATCAAGACATCAAACGGGAACCCACAGCGAACCAGAAATAAGAGCAACATTTATCGTGCAAAATTTATCGTACAAAATGCTGCTACACACCCAATATTTCTGACACATCATTAATTTTCTCTGTTTCAGTAATAATTCACTCTAATTCAGTGAATGACATCTAAATCAATAATGATAATGGGAAATCTGTCATACTTGGCAGCATTGTTACATTCCAGGTTGACCAAGCAATACAACCCAGAAAAATAACAAAGACATTTCCAAAACTTGAAAAGTTTGTTTATATATGATATTTAAGTTTGTTTAGTTGCCAATGTCGAAGATAAATTGTTCCCTTAGCGTCTTTGCATTAAAATGAAAGAGTTCAAAATGGCCTCTTATAATTCCTTAAAAAATTAAAAAATAAGAAAAAAGTAGATAACTTACAGTTCCAGACAATTTATAACATATTCCATGTAGCACGTTGCTCAATTAGCAAAAACAAATATTCAAGTCCTTTTGTTTTCATTTTAAGTTGAGCCTGGCCCCGACCAGCAGGCGTTAAGTTGGCTGATTGTTTCTGAGGAGCTGCCGACAACGTGGGCGCACATAGCGACAACTATCTTGCACCACGCAGTTACTTTACTTTTACAAAGCTAGGAACAAAGGGAGGCAACCCCGTGGGCCAACCGACCAATCACAACACAGAATCCAGTATCTGACCATACAGGAAAAAATACTGAAAAAAATGTCTCTCTCTAAAATTCTGGGAAGACACATCACAAAACCTCAAGGCTCGCTCTGATTGACTGACGAAGCAGCGCCCAGTGAAAGTTCCAGTCTATTGCTGCTCAGTCATACGTCCACGTGCTAGGTTTTTCAAAAACACACTAACTCGACGCATGAAAAATAACTTGCCGGCGACAGTGTGTCGCGCCCATTTTCCTTTCCTTTGAAACCTTCTAGAATGTTACAGTCTCACTACCCAGAATATGCTTTAAAATTTGACAAAACATAATTAATACACATGTTAAATTTAAGTGATTGAGTCAATTATAATGAAACAAATAATAATAAAACATACTACATTCAGCTTGACATAGAACCTAACCCAAATTAATAATAAACACTACTAAAGCAAGAAAATGACAAATTACTATACATAATAGAAAAAACATGAGTAAGAAATAATTATGAAACATTCAGTAAACATCAACATAAATCAGTAAAAGTGTTAATTATATTAGGGGGCAGGAATTTTGCAATGTTAAAATTACAATAGTAATTTTAATTACACCCACCCCTTGAAATAACGCTTTTTCTCTTACGTGAATTGTTATTTCCGTGTATGTACAATGGCAACAGCACGTGTGCAGCATTAAATACAAAGTAAAAAATTAATAGTGTGATGAATACCGACAATATTTTACTTTTTCCTTAATAGTTATTCGTTTCCTTCATCGAGTGTAAACCTCCGATGACAACCCAAGTGTTCAGCCAACTTAATATTACACTATCACGAATGTCAGCAGAATCTCTGGAGAGAAAAGCCAGAAGCTTTCAAGGCCAGTTTACCTCATACCTATTAGGGTGTGCTAGTGGCAAATCATGACAGACATATTTAATACATAATAGATTTAGGAATAATGTTAACATGTAAAATAACATTTCTAATAACAGAAAAAAATTTAGTTTATAATTTTTTAAATGTTATTAGAATTGAAATACACCTACTATATTAATAACCTTATTATTTTGTAACACAGAAGTGTTGTTAGATCCTCCTAAGAATATACCCACACCCTATTATGTAAGCAATGTGGTCAATGTAAACAATTTATTAGATTTAATTTTTTGTTTGTTTAGTTTCAGAAGTTACTTAACATTTATTTAAGTTATTTAAATATACTTCAAATGTGTTAAGAAATATTATTACTGTACATTGATTTTAATGGGTGTAGTGTCTTGATTAAAATGTTTGTCAGCAAACACACTTACCTGATTAGACAAAAATTTTTGATTAACATACACTCTTATGGAAAAAACCTATTTGATTAGCGCTGTTTTGATTAGCTATCTGTTTTCCTGGATCGAATTAGGGCATTACTTAGAGGGGTGGGTGTACAAGAAAGTTTGCATTTTGCATTTTTTTTTAAAAGAAAAAAGGGCTCAGCATATATCATGAGCAAACCATAAAAAAATTTACAATTTATTAAATACTTACTAATAATCCTGTAAAAACAGTTATGCATGTATGAAATCTCTAGCATTCTGTTTTAAGCATTATATATCATAGATGCAAAACATTGTTGATTTCAGGACACAAAAACCGCCAAAATATTAGATAAAAATGAATGACAACTATATGTTGTATGAATACCAAATAAAACAAAATAAACAAAATTTTCTTGCAAAATTTGGATTTAGATAAAGTTTTTTAACCTCAAGAAAACCTACTGATTTTAACATACTAAGTTTTGCATCTTCAGTAACAATATTGTAAACCTAATTTCAAATATTTTGTGTTAATTACAAAATAATCTTACCTTGGCTTCGGCAATAAATGCATTGGCACGTACAACATCGAGAGTGGATACACCAAATATCCTATTAGGATCATAAACGCCAGCTTTTTGAAATACTTCTGATGCAATAGGAACCGTACTATTTACCTGAAACAAGATTTCATCAAATTCTTTGCTTACAGCACCATAAATTGAATCTAGTTATTACTTACCATGTGAGTTAATGCTCTGAAAGCAATAATCCACAAAAAAATACAGCTAGTAAAACTAAATGGTGTAATTCAGTGCTTTGTTTTAGGTAAACAGCTGCTTCATGTAATAGCCAAATAAAATTTAATGTTTGAAACTGAAAATTATGACAGCAGTAAATGCGGGGGAAACAGTTGCAATGTTTCCAATTACAGTGTCAGGAGCCAAATCGGTAGGATTCGTAGTAGCCTGTGGAATCTATGGCCTAGAGGGTTTTGCGCTTGGGAGTGGCACACACAAGCATCTCACTAGATGGTCTAGGCCTACGTGCATACAATAAGCAGAAAAATTAAAAATATTCAAAGGTTTTCCTTAAAACACTGCTTTGGAGTTAATATTACCTTAACCATCCCCATTTTATAGTTAAAATTGCATCCACCGTTAAAGACTTTTTAATTACAGGGGGGCCTGGACTCCTCCACACCCCCTCTTTCCATGCATTGTCTTGCGTGTATCTGTAGCTTCAAATTATATCCTATGTATGTGCGACTGAGATATTTACATTTACATGCAAAATGTTACTTAAACTTAATTCCCTGCTGCAATAGGAACGTACCAACTTCTGTCGGAAGGCACCATGCTGGTCCCAACGTGTTTAGTGCCATCATTAACTCAAATATCGTAAACATTTGTTGCATTTTCAGACTAATAAATCACAGAAATAAAACCAAACGTTGTTCCATGTTATAAACAAACCACTTGTATCATCTGTAGTAAATATTTATTACATTTATGAAGAATCCAAATGAAACACATGTAAAAAAAAAAAAAAGATGAATCGCATTCTCCTTCAGCTCCAAAGATAAACAGTTGGCTATCTCTGCCGTAGTCACAACACGAAGCAGCATAGAAAGCAGGAGCAACATACCGTGTGTCGTTGACCAATCAAATTTTAACATTTGGAGGAGTATGGCTATACTGCATACAACTCTGACACAAAGTAACCTATGTAATAATTTCACCAAACTTATTACTTATTGTTTAAAAACAATTGCTGAAATGAACACAGGAATGCACAAATATACCATAAATACCAAATGTATTCAACACCCTGCACTATGTTTAAAAAACCCATAATTATATACCATTTTACAGAGACAAGAAATTTATTTAGAAGCTAGATTGAAACTTTTCCTGTCTCGAATCGTTCTCCAGGCTGACATGACTAGCGAAAGCCTTAAAAGCAACATGAACGTAATAATTGTTATGAATAACAGTGAAATCACATTACTAAACAAAACAATTTTTCCTGCAATGCACAAAAATTCCCTAACATTTCCCTACTTTCTAAAATTCCCTGATTTTCCTGGGCCTGCAATGCTAAAACTCCCAAGCAACACACACAATGTTTTTCAATGCAATGCATTGTATAAAACACTATTTTATTTTAAAAGAAAAGCAAAACTCTAATCTAGCATCAGGTTCTAGCAAAAGAAATTGTGTTAAAATTCTAAAGGTGTGTTAGGTGCTAGTTTATATATTTAAAAGAAACTGTCACAGAGCATATATAACTCACATGGCTGCTAAGACAAATTACAAAGTTCGAAAAGATTAATATCAGGGCGGTGAACCAATTTTAGGACTTTTTCAAGCCTTTTTAATAAATCTTACGACTTTTTGATATGCATTATTTTCATACAAAAATAAGCAAAATTAAATATAATGATACAGAAGCACATCTAGGTACTCTTGGAAGCAGCAGAAGGTACTGAAATGTAGGTGAGTGCCTGATAGCACCAAGATAGAATGTTCAGCACAATGGTTTTGTTCAGGCACGATAAATAGACAAGAAAAAAAATGAAGCCTTTGATCACTTAAAATGTACAACCAGCAATTATAACCATTGAAACAGATACAGAATACACAAGAGAAAAAACTGATACCACACAAAAGAGAGGATTAGTTTTTATGGAGTATTTTGGCACATAGATCATTAGCACTCAAAGACGACAAAATTACTCAAAACAATGAAAGGTGCCATTAATTAACTTTTCGAATCCAAACACAAGACTACTTTTGAAAATATTTCCCATCCAGACCTGGAACCACAAGGAAGCACGATGCTGGATTCAAGACTTTACAGTCAAACCTAATTAATACGAATCCGCTTAGTACAAAATTTGCGTTTATGCAAAGTATTTTCACAGTCCTAGAAAATGAAGTATGCTTTCCTATGTTATTCAGTACTTTTAATAAGAAACAAATAATCAAATTTTCATAACCATCAAGTAAACATACGTTTCTCCAAAGATGTATGTATCCTAAAGAGCAAAATGGTTGAAAAACAAGATGAAAAGTGTAACTAGTGGCAATGTTAGTAACTAAACTAGAAAAGATGTCATTTTGTAAACTGGAACTAAAAGGAAGGTACTCTATACCATATTTATATTAGTCGCTGGAAACCTGAATTTTGAGTGTGTTGTTTTGTAAAATGACTGCAAAACCTAAACGTAACGATATACATAGAAAATTAAAACTAAAATTATCAAAGAAGTTGACAATGGAGAAAAAAAAACTGCAATCACTAGAGATTTAACATCCTGCAACTGTCCTTGTCAATGTTAAAAAAAAAATTGCAAAAAGATTAAATCAGATTTTGCAAGTTCTTGTGTGTTATCAAATATAAAAAGAATGAGTAGTCTATAACATGAAGAAATATGTGCACAAAATTTGCCAATTTCAGGACCTATGATGCACAAGAAGGCAGATTACTTAGCATTGAGGTTAAGGATTTTGGAATTTAAGTTTGGCAATGATTGGCTACAACAGTTTATATAATACAGTGCATATAATATTATTTATGCTTGTAATTATAAGAATTAGAAGGTAATATATTTATGTCATAATGATTTTCCAATAGTTTGGTTAATACAAACCTCAATACACAAAAGTGCTAAAATTATGGTCCATTCCGGTTTGTAATAATAAGGTTTAACTGTACTTGTCCTTTTTAGAATATTGTTGTTTGAATTATAATCACAGACCTTGTCATATGGGGTTGTTTTGTTTGGCTGTTGAGAAAGTCACCCTTGCAAGAGCTTTCAGATTGGAATTTATGGATAGTCCCTTGTGGGACTTGGTTATAGCCTGCCGTTTAAGATGGGAGAGGAAAGCATAGAAACCATCAAATTGAACACCTGCCAACCTCCCACATACCTAGTCAATACATTAGAATGGCTAGACTCCACAGCAATTTACTCAGAATTACTGCCCCAGCAGTAACCTGAATTGTACAACCAGGACAAACCACTGGCCGGTCATACATTCTGAACGAGACCAGCTTTATCCATCTTCCTGGGAAAGTATCTCAGGCTTCACAATCTAGAGAAAACTAAGTGATGCCAGTGGACTTGTGGTTGATTACACCGGCTGCCTTTGTACAGGGGTAACATTGCCTTAATGGGTCGGAAGCATCAATTAGCTATTCCACCATACATACTCCTTCCAGGATGACACTTGATGCTGCATGGGCGTACATTTACATGGATGGGTTCCACACCTAGACCTGCCTGCCAAGTCGGTGAGGTCGTGCACAGACCATCACTAGATCAGGCATGATTTATGGAGCCTGATCTGGCCTCAGATAATGTTTCAGAAAGAGATCCGACGGAAACTGGTTACTTTTACAGCTTACTTTTATTAACTTGTTTGCATACTGTTTAGATGGCCACAATGTCTTTCCAAATTAAATGTTGTGAAGGTAAATACACTTTATACATTTATGCTAATAATATTTTTACAATTAAGTTTTTAAAATATCTAAAGGCAAATTGCACCAAAAAGTATTAAGACTCACTGGATTCGATATTATTCCAACAAGGGCCTTAGGAGCCACTTCCGCTGCAGCTTGAGCAATATCACGAACTATGGATGCATTGGTATTGAAAAGATCATCTCGTGTCATGCCAGGTTTCCTTGGCACTCCAGCAGGTATGATTATTACTTCAGCACCTTTAAGTGCATCCTTAAACACACGAAACCAAGAAATTAAAAATGACATACTGTAACAAACTAAGTGTAACAATGTTTAGTAGCCAAGCTAGGCATATTGCACCTCCCATTTATCATTTTCACATGCATCATTTATCTAAATTATTTCATTTGGTCTCACAAAAAAAAAGTACTAAAATTGTCCAGATGCACAGTTATTCGAATAGTTTTTTTCAGTATCCACAGTTAAAAAAAAACCAACTGTCTTCAAAAGTAGAAGAATCAAACCTTTGAAAAATACAAACACATGTAAATTCAAATTGCAAGATATTAGAAAAAATTAATGAAAACTTTGTTTTACTTTGTTTTAGGTTATTATTTACTTTAGTATTTATTCATGCATTGTTATATGCACATCAACACAGATTGAGTTTCATATATGTGCACAACAGACAACAACAAATAAGATTAAAGTATAAAAAGAAGTACAAACCACATAGGACAAACAAAATGACATTAACAGTATAACTAAAAGTATTGAAAGGATTATATATGATCATCTGCAAGGAACGTTTCTTGAAACAATAAATTGTTATATTAGTGTTTATAATTGATTATTAAAGTTCCCACGAGTAACTTTTTTGGTATAATTGATTAATTGTTGGTTTCGAAAATCTCAAGTTTATTAAAATTGGTTATTAGTCTATATAACATATCATTATTTCTAACTAAGATTCAAAGAAAAGAAAAAATCACACATGAAAGTTGGATCAGAAACATATCTACTCTCAACACCATCACCAAGTCAGCCTTTCAAAAGACAAAAGCAACTTTTTTTTTTAGATTTGAGGCTTCTGTTCAAGGACAGGAAATCATTGACTATATTTCCAGTGAACTCAATGTTTTTACTATAACAAGAGCCTGTCAATTCTGGTAGGGATAGCCCTACGCCTCTTACTGTCAATATGACCACTTCTACCTCTGCTTAGGTGTCTGTAGGAGCACCTTAATATTATTCTATGAATTATTCCAAGGAGTGGGTTTTCTATTATCAAAATGCCCGAGGATTAAGAACAATATTTGTTGATTTCTATGAAAATTTTGTCAACTCTCACTTTGACGTTACTTGCCTGATGGAAACCTAACCTTAGATCTAAATCAGTAGAATTTTTCGATAACCTGCTCAATTCCAGTCACAATATTATATGTGTAACAGAAACATGGTTTGACGACCTCAGTGTCAACTCTCATTATTTTACGGACAATTATCTGATCTTTAGAAATTATAGAGATGTTTTGAACAGGAAAGATGAAAGAATGCGGTGGTGGTGTGTTGACAGCAGACAATAATTCAAAATTTCTCTCTGTTCAAATCAAATAACTAATGCTTTTGATTTTCCTGGTATTGAAGCAGTTTGGGTAAAACTCAAATTAACCTCAACTAAAAATGCAATTCTTGGCAATATTTACTTACTCCTACAAATCACTATAAATACATATCAAGCCTACTTTAATCCTCTTAAAGAAAAACTCTCATCCTATCAAGATGACTATTATACTCTGTAAATTCAAAGCTCCAGGCTTTGATTGGTGTAATAATCTATCTAACAATAATGTATTTATGCAACCCATCAACAAAGTTCAGTGCCTACTTAATTTTTCTTTAAGTTTGGGTCTACACCAGTGTAAATTACACAAGCATCGATTAACCTACTTGACCTTAGTTTTACTACCATATCTCAGTGTCAAGTGGTTTTTGCTGATGAAGCACTAGTTAAAGAAGATACTTATCATCCGGCACTACTAACAATTTCAACACTGGATAGTGAATCTCCAAACACTACATCTTATGTGTTCGTGAACTATAAAGATAGCAACTTCCTTGGATTTTATAATTCTATAAAAAAAAACCAAGACTGGTCTAAATTTTATGATAGATCCGATGTTGACTTTTTAGTTAATCAGCTAGCTAGTGTTTGTGTAATAATATCAACCCTTTGTTCCCAATAATTTCTTTAAAAAAAAAAAACACCAAGTACAAGACCAATTTAATCACTTTCTTAAATCCCATTTCCAGTGAAATTATTAGCAGAACAGTGAACATTCCTGGTATAAAGCCACAATGATTGATGGATAATTATTTATTTGGAATATGAATAATATTTTTTCAAAGATTTTTGAAAAGCCGTTAAACGATATGGGTCTATAGTTTGAAACCTTTAATTTGATACCACCTTTGTGAATATGTATAACTTCAGAAATTTTCCATTTTTCAGGAAAAATGTGGGGTTTGAGACAAGTTAAACAGATTTTTAAGTAGAGGAACCAATTAGTGCAAAGTATTGGGCAAAGACATTTGACAAAGTTGGATCTCTGGATACAGAACCACACATATCTAGAGGAGAGAATTGTTTATTATAGCTATTTTTCAATATTTTTATAACGCCAAAACATTTTGGGGTTCGTCTTGATGTTCATGTTTATTGATCTAGTCTAATTAATTTTATCACGCTTAAGTAAATATTTGACTTTTTTCAGATAGAAAAGTTATAATAAAGGGTATTTTTATTTCTTATATATAGTTTGTGAAAGTGTTTTTTTTTAATTTCAAGGCTTCATTTGCTTCTTTTGAAAAACAATGAGGATAGTTTGATACTTTTTTGGTTGTCACCGGAATTTAATCTTCGATGCTGGTGAAAAAACACAGGAATTTAGTCGATTCACCAGGTAGTTATACTGATAAATTTCCTTCTAAGACCACGTACATTTTGATATAAAAATTTGCACAGCTTGTTTTTTTAAATTCACACAGCTTATTCAAAGTGCTCCTCCAGGCACCTGAGACGAGTTCAATGCAGAGCCTTTGGACAATTGTTGTTTAGGGCTAGCCGAAGCCATACCTGAGTCAACGACTAACGAGAGAAGAGAAAGACTCATTGTTAATGATTATGTCAGGATGAAGTTTCCCAAAGAAGGGGCTGATTAGGCAACCACTCCGCCAAAAAAACTATATTGTTGATTCTGTTAGTCTTCCTCTAGAACAGAAATATGGAAGGATGCATAAGTATCAAACCTGGTCTTTAGTTTAGAAACTTTAACGTGTGACAGGTTGAGTTCTCTAGAGATATAGTCAACAATCTTATGGTCTTCAATTGAAGGGTGAAATCTTGTTATAAACAGTCTATGTTAATTCTTCAGCCGGTTTACAAATGGTTTTAAGAGATGAGATGTTTCTTATACCCACTTGCATGGGCATTTTCTTGCGTTCTTGAAAGTCATTTGCTTAGGATTTGTTCTCAGCTTCCGCGTACGTTGCACAATAGTAATGCAGTCGTCGTCAACAGCACACTGGTTGGAATTAGAGCTGCTCATGACATCCTGATTTTCTAACTGCATTGTAAGCAGGTCACACAGTTACTAGTGACACCAGGTGTTACCAAACTAGCTGTTTTTTTTCTCTCTTGTGGATTTCTTTAATATATGGCTATATGAATGATCATTTTTTGAGTACAAACTTTCTCTTAATTGAATGAATTCCTGCTTTATTACAGCAGTTTCTTCATGTGAATCAATGAGTAATGACTACAAAACTAGATTTTTACTTTTAAGATTGTTGTCCTTAATGCACAACAATTCAACAGTTTTTATTAGATCTATTTTTTTGTACAGCCAACCTACATGCCTCTGCATTTTAATGCTCAAAAATACAAACATTACTATTCCAGTCTTCTTCTGTGGTGATTTGAACACGTTTAATTGATTATCTAGAACTGGATCTGAAACTATTGCATTCTTTTCAGGCAATAGAAACCCCCGGGAATCAGGTTAGTCTAAGATTGAGGAATTCATGTTCAATCACCAGCCTATAGATCATGTAAGAACATTTACACTACGGAGGGCGCAGAACATGTCTGCCACAGTAGAATTCACGGCCGCAACTGAAACCCATGACTGCTACTGAACTCACTGCCGCTACTATCTAGCATATGACCTGATTGTTATTGTATAGAAAGATCTAACCATTTTGCTTGTTTACATGCATGTCTTGTTAATAGCTACTAGTTCAACATCAAGTCTTTGCTTCACCCACCACATGGGTTATTCCATTTTCACACCATTTATTTTTATCTAGGAGAATTTCTTTGGCTGTTACACTATATATGCATTGCATTGTGTTCTGCAGCAAATGTTTTCACATAATAAATGCTACATTTTACCTGCTATTTGTAAAGTCAGGCAAATTATCACCATTATAATTTATACCTGACTAATTGTTTAGTGGTTATTCACTGAAAGAAATTTTCTGGATCCCCACAGCTGAGTAACATATAGAAAATTGTTTCTAGAACCTCATTTTCAAATTAGTTTTTCCTCATAAATAATAGTTCAAAAAAATCCAACATGGCAGGGGAATTGTAAGATAGTTACTACATACATAATTTAATATATGGTGCACACTACAACTAGTTTTATTATGAAGCCAATCTCAGGCCGTCACGAGCCGGCCCTCTCCAACCATACAGTATGTGACTCGTACATCAGTGTTATCAAAGCATGTGGTATTTGTAGTGGTAAGTGTAGTTAAAAAATGCACCCAAGTAAATTCTGTGTTTAATGTTTTCTTACCCAGAGATTATCCAAGAATGTTTTCTCTTTTTAAATTGAAAACTTATAAGGTCCTTTTAATGTTATATGTTTATCATTTATCACATGTTCCACACAGCAAGGATAGAACTACACTCTTTTGCCACACAAAACCCTTCGGCTGATGGCCGACACCAGCAGCTCAGTGTTGCTAGAGAGCCGCCTCAGGTTTAGTCACGCGTTACTCCCTGAACCTGGGGACCATGCTTTCTTGCCCACCTAGGGTAGTTGGATGGTTTTAATTTTATAAGTTGTATCTGAATAAGTGGTCATTTTGAGTGCACATCTCCTAACGAACTACCCACCTACACTGCAGCAACCCACGCACCCTGTGCAATGCAGCGTTCCTTGCTCCAGCCCCATACCCTTGCTGTTCTGCACTTTCCCCACTTCATCTTGCTCTAACGACTGTGGAGCTGCACACAGCCGCCTAACGCAAATTTACCCCCTTTCTAACTAGTATATATTAAATAACTTAGTTTCAAACCCCAGTGTTTGTTGAAAGTGGAGAAACATACTGCAGAAAAACAACTGAATGCTTAAAATCATCTCTGGATTCTTGCTTCTTCTGCCCAAGAAAGAATATTGTCGCGGGTTGAAATTTTGCAGGGTTGTTGAAATCAAATTTAGGGACTTTACTGACGGGACTCTGGGCTGGCTGCTCTGTTCACTCGTCAGCGCAAGTGGCGTGACCATGTAATTGGGGCACGGGGCCGGCGCGGCGCGCTGCGGGCTTGCAGAATTTTGTTTGTTTGTTTGGCCGCGCGCTGGCGCAGCCACGGGCCGCAGTTACTGGGGCGCGCTGTCGTAACAAGCCGCGCGGTGTGGCCTGCACATTGGGGTAGAGGGGGGGTAGTCTTCCCAGATGTTCTAGTTAGTTGTTTAGTAAATTTGACTTCAATAACGAGCTTTTGTTATGGTAGGCGCGGCAGGGCGCGCGAATTTAAGCGCAAGTGAGTGGTGACTCGGGGCTCACTCAGGCGGAGGCTATGCGTCTCACCTGTGGTCACGAGTTGTTAGTTCGTTCGTGATGTAGGAATTCAAGCTTTCGGGCGGAGGCTATGGCCCTTGTCACTAGTCGTTTAGTTATACTTTTTAAAATGTAATGTTCGTTCGGATTTTAAGGGCAGGAGAGGCCCCTACGTTATTTTTTTAAAGTAATCGATCAAGAAAGGCTTTTCGGAAAATGTGAGTATGGACTTATCTTTGTTTTAATTTTAAGTATTAATTATGATTTGAGGTATTCGGAAGGACTAGGGAAGTGTTTAGTGAAGTTCTCTCATTCTCTCTCTTGTAAGGTCGTTCAATCGTTAAGGAAGTAAAGAGATTATTGTTTTAAATTGTAATCCCGCTATTTAAATGTTCTTTAAAATGATGTTGAGTATTTGACTTTAAGAATAAAATAATTTTAATTAAGTATTATGTTATTTTGCAAAATCTCCTTAGTTCAGCTCTCACCAGACATCCTGTACGGGATGACGAACCTATGATCCTAGGTACAGTAAAGTATTTTATGAAGTTAAGACTAGTTGATGCCAAGCGAGTTGTTTCTATGTAAAGAGCTACGATTCTCTCCCCCCTCTGAAAGTGGATCGTGACAGAAATGGCGGTGGCACCGGCTAGGTGCACGTGACAGAAATGGTAGAGTTCGCCGGATAGGTTCTATTTCTGGAGAGAGAGAGAGGTAGATTTTTATGTTTATTATTAAGTTAGTTTCAGCTTCTGATAGCAGGTTATTAAGAGTTTACTTGAGGAGAGGATTACGGAATTTAATCTAAGTGGAGGAAGTCTTTGAGATTTTTTTTTGACGTAACAGATGTTTATTTGAGTATACTTGTAAGGATAAAGTTTATAGTGATAAGTTGTTTTAAGTCGTTGAGTTTATCAGGGATTTTTACGTGAGGAGAATACGTTATAATTTAAATGATTAATAGAGATAATGCAAGTGGTTTAATTTAATTGAAATTAATTTTAAGATTGTAGGTTAAGAGAGTTAAAATTTAAAATAAAGTTTTTTTCGTAAATAGGAATTATTTTCAAGTGAAGTTTGTTTTGCTGTCGTGCGCGTAGGAGACGAGACGTACGAATTAAATCAGTCGAGGGAAGGATAAACGTTAGAAAGGAATTAAAGAGAAAACGAGAGTTTATGTAAAAGAGAGTTATAGAATTTATAGTGATGTTTTGTTTTAATTAGAAAAATGTTGAGAGTTGTTTCAGAACGACACGTCAGTGGACGTGGCAGAGTGAACACGTGACGGGGAGGTGCTGAGACCTAGCGGAGAACGGAGGAACCGCAAGCGAGGGTTGGCGCACCTGATGGAATTCGGTGACGTCACGGGCTCATACGGAGACGTGGACAGGCCGTGACCTTGTTTTGATCAGCTGTACGGTAACTTAGCGATAAGAAAATAGACTATTGGTTAAATAAATTTAAATTTAAGTGTGTTTTAGAAGAAGAGGAACTTTCAGTATGTAAGTAATTTAATTTAAGAAGTGTATGATGTATAGGCTAGAAGTGTTTCGTTGTAAGTTGTTTATGTTTTTGTTAGTTAAATTCTACCTCGGTTTTAAAAATATTTTTTTGGGATTTGTAAACATTATTAAGGAGGTACACTATAAAATCGATAAGCATTGAGAAAACTGGGAAGGCTAGATTTTGTGTGTAGAGGGAATTTACTCCAAAAGAACAGAGAGACAAAATTAATGTTTTCATTAGGGCGAGGGACCCTAAGGTGAGGCGTTGTGTCCCTGGGAAGAAAGGGAATTGTAGCGCAGACCATAGGAGATGGGCTGACTACGGAATTAAGGGTCAGGAGAATCCTGAGAGTTGTGAGTAGTTTGGGGCAGGAGTTCCCCATGGTAGTACCGAAGTGGCTATCCTGTATGGGATAGGGTACCATTTCAATGAAGTTTGTTGGTGGGGTTAGAGCCCCCTGTGTAGTGGGCCTATAGCAGATAGGCACTACAGTGAAATTTTTGGTTATTTTGTGAGGTAAATTCCCTGGAGGTTAAGTAAGATTGGATTCAGTTAGGAAGGAGGGAAATGAGAAACATTGCTGTAGAGAGTTAGTGTACTTGCCTAATGTGAAATTGAATTTTACTAAATTAATTTAGGAGAAAGTTTTGTTCGGTAAATAAATAATAATGGAAGATAGCTAGATAATTAATTAATTTTTTTTGAGTAAGGTGTTTTAAGTAATGAAATAAAATAAGGTGAAGTAATTTGAATAATTGGGGAGGAGTTTCTTTAAGAGTTTAGATAATTGTTTTTGAATTTATTGAGATATTCAGCCAGTGAAGTTTGAGTGTGAGAGATACAGTGAGATTTTAAGGAAATCGGTTGTTTATTAATTAGGACAAATGAGATTTTTTGATTAAGAGTCAGTAAGCATAGTTAAAATTTACGACATGATATTTGTTGACAGTTTACAGTTATTAAGGAGAAAACAGAGTAATCTATTTATTTTTATTTTAATGGTTTGAAGATAAGATTATGAATTTTTTTTGGAAGTTTCTTTGGCATGTTGGAATAATTTTTTTTGATTTTTAGAATTTACAGAGAAAATTTAATTGATTTACATTAGTTTGGAAGTATGGAGGTTTAGTGTTCGATTAGCCCTAACTTGATGGTCGGATCCCAAAAGAATGCCGTAAAACCGATAGCCAATTGAGAGGAATGCGGTAGGCGCTTGTGTAGAGAGGGGTTGTGGGAAAACTCCTTGGGACTGATGGCAGATCAGGGGCCCTAAATAGTGTGTGATGCTGTAAAACCAGTGCAGGGAAAGCCTGGTATGCTTAAATTTTTGGGCACAGGTTATGTAAACCTGGGGTTCCATGGGATTTAGTCATGTTAGCTGCTGTGGGACATTGAGATTTCCAGGCTCCATAGTAAAGTCAATGTAAATTTTTGTTTTCTTAAAATAATAAATTTGTTTTTAATTTTTTTGAGATATTTGATTTGTAACAGTGAATACAGACCCCGAGGAATAAGAGTTGTCATGATGTGAGAGGAGAAGGTGGTAGGCCTAAAAGGGTACAGGCACCACAGAGGTTATTTGTATTGCATAATTTAAATATAAGGAAACTTGAGAATTTGAAATTTTGTTGTTGGTTTGTACACCCATAAGAAGAGTATAGGCAGAATTTTTATTGTTATGAGATGTCTAATTTAATTGAAAAGAAGAAAGTTTAAAGATGCAAGGTAACATTATTATTGTAATAATTGAAAGAGATTAAGAGGTAGAGAGAAATAGGCAGTTTTTGTTTGTAAGTACTAAAGTTTACATATAGAAATTTAGTAACTAAGAATGAATAATAAGTTAAGTCTAGTGTAAAAGTTTTTTTTTAGTTTGTTAAGTTAAGAGTCACAAGTAAATTTTTTTTTAGAGAGAATGTCTTTGATAGGAAGTATTAGAAACTTATGGGAATTTTAGGGTAACATAAATAATGTAGGTAATGAATAATAAATAGATGGTAGGTCTTAAGTTAGGATTAACATTTGAAGCAGAATTTAATTAAGAAGAAGGAAAATAAATAGGCCTAATGAAAAGAACAAAAAAGGATTTTATGGTAAAGCATTTTTTTTAAGTAATAAACAATGAATAATAATGTTGTTTCAGGGTAATGTGTACTAATAATACAATTTTTTTTTAGGACCAAAGAACAGGAATTATGTAATTTAAATTAACATGTATTTTTGAAACTGTTACAGATTCCTTAAGATGAGCTGAGCAGCAGTCCAGTTTACAAGATGACAAGAGTTCGAGAGACAAGATACAAGGTCACTGAAACAAGAGCCAAGACTGAAGATTCAAGAGAAGAGAAAGCTGGCAGCCATGGACTTACAAGTGGAGATTAATAAGGTCATGTAAAGTTTTATTTTTTTTTATGGAAGACAGTAACTGGAGTTTTTTTTTGTTATAAACATTATTTACAGAACTTTTTAGGTTATAGTAATGTAATGGAACTAGTGAGTTGTGGTAGCTGTCAAAAAGAACTAATACCTTAAGTTTAATTTTTAAAGTTAATTTTCTTAATTTACAGAGGGATTAGTAGTTTTTTTTAAACCTTATTTAGGTTGGAATTTAAATACAATAGCTTATTATAAATGTGTACGAACAGTTCAAGTTCACAGTACTGATAGGTAGGTCAGATGATCTTATTGATTTTGATGATTTGTTGTTTTGAGTTGATTTTTAAGTGTTGTGAATTAGACAATGAAATAGTTCTGAAAACTTAAATTATTTCAAGCTAAGAAATAGTAAAGTTAATTGTAACTCAAAGGACACCAGAATTTAATTTTTTTTTGAATTAGTAATGTTTGAAAATTTTATACTTTACAAGAAAGGTTATAAACAAACAGATCGGATGGAACAAGGATGCAGTAAATCACAATTTCATTTAGAATTATTGATTAGCTTTTGAGGTTATGAAGTAAAAGTAATTATAGTTTAAAAGTTTGAATAAAAAAAAATGTTTTTTTTTATTTGTTTGAAATAGAAAGTTTAAAAGTTAATTAGTCATGATCTAGGTGGGTGATGGGGTGGGAATTGGCCACTCTTTTTCCCTATAACCTCCCTAACATGGCCTTCTATTACAACTAACAGAAATAAAGAAGAAGAAAAATGAAGAATTATTAGTTAGAATGTTTCTTTCATGAAGATACCTGATGAACTTTTACTGTTTGGAAGAATAGAAGCAAGGTTAGTCAGATATTTTTACTCAGAAGAAGAAGAAGATAAAGCAGTTTTATGACTCGACAAGCCAGAGATTGGTGTTTCCCCTCTGCGCTTCTATTGACTACGTTGTTTACTCTCATGGGATAGCTGGTTCGGCACCATGGAGAGAGATTGGTGGGCATTGTGGTTGCCCCCAGAAGAAAAGAAGAGTAGAAGAGGTTATGGGTGGGTCATGTGAACTGACCTTCAACCCAGTTACTTCGTGGGGACTATTTGCTGTATAGAGAAGATCAAGACTCAAGAGTTAGGGAAAATTATTGGAGGTCATGTTTCCCTTCCTTAAGTTTTTCCTATCAAATTATTTGCCTGATTAGATTATGCTAAGGGTGGGATACTTTATGTTAGCAGTTGAATTAATTAATTTTATTTTTTTGTGTGTTTGCATCCTTGCCCATCGATTGCAGTTTAGTAGTTAGTTTTGTATTTGTCAGGCGTGATGGTAATGCCTGTTGATGATGTTTCAGAATTGTAATCTGTTCGTGATGAGGATGGCACAACTCCGAAGCAGATGTGGGGAGAAGTTGTGAGCTGCCCTGGAAGCCAGTCCAGTAGCTGTTGGAGTTGAGTGGTGTTTGCTGATGGCCAGCCCAGGGAGCTACTCTTCTCGACAACACTGACTTCGAGGAGTTGCACCAACCTTCACGAGATAAGAGTTTAATTAATTGAAACACTGTAAGGACACTTAATTTTTTTTGAAGAACGAAAGAAGTATGGTAATAAACGGAAACCGAAAAAAAAAAAAATAATAATAATTATCAAGAATTTGCACATTGTTTAACGAATACTGAGAAACTAAGAACAGTAATTTAATTTGTAAAGAGAGCTTCACTAACAGAACAATTTTTTTAGAATTGAGAACTCGAGCCTCTGAAGGTTCCTGTGAGAACAAACCAGATAAAAGTTTTACATTTAATTTTATGAATACTTGTTGTTTTAAAATAAATCTTATGCAGAATCTAGATGTATGTTCAGACAGCAAGGAACTAAGAAAATTATTATTTTTGTGAAATGAGGAATTTATAGTTATGGTTTAATGGAAAAAGACAATTTGTAATTTTGAGGTAGCTCGATGGGGCTCGAGCTCTGTGAGGGGAGGGTTATGTCGCGGGTTGAAATTTTGCAGGGTTGTTGAAATCAAATTTAGGGACTTTACTGACGGGACTCTGGGCTGGCTGCTCTGTTCACTCGTCAGCGCAAGTGGCGTGACCATGTAATTGGGGCACGGGGCCGGCGCGGCGCGCTGCGGGCTTGCAGAATTTTGTTTGTTTGTTTGGCCGCGCGCTGGCGCAGCCACGGGCCGCAGTTACTGGGGCGCGCTGTCGTAACAAGCCGCGCGGTGTGGCCTGCACATTGGGGTAGAGGGGGGGTAGTCTTCCCAGATGTTCTAGTTAGTTGTTTAGTAAATTTGACTTCAATAACGAGCTTTTGTTATGGTAGGCGCGGCAGGGCGCGCGAATTTAAGCGCAAGTGAGTGGTGACTCGGGGCTCACTCAGGCGGAGGCTATGCGTCTCACCTGTGGTCACGAGTTGTTAGTTCGTTCGTGATGTAGGAATTCAAGCTTTCGGGCGGAGGCTATGGCCCTTGTCACTAGTCGTTTAGTTATAATTTTTAAAATGTAATGTTCGTTCGGATTTTAAGGGCAGGAGAGGCCCCTACGTTATTTTTTTAAAGTAATCGATCAAGAAAGGCTTTTCGGAAAATGTGAGTATGGACTTATCTTTGTTTTAATTTTAAGTATTAATTATGATTTGAGGTATTCGGAAGGACTAGGGAAGTGTTTAGTGAAGTTCTCTCATTCTCTCTCTTGTAAGGTCGTTCAATCGTTAAGGAAGTAAAGAGATTATTGTTTTAAATTGTAATCCCGCTATTTAAATGTTCTTTAAAATGATGTTGAGTATTTGACTTTAAGAATAAAATAATTTTAATTAAGTATTATGTTATTTTGCAAAATCTCCTTAGTTCAGCTCTCACCAGACATCCTGTACGGGATGACGAACCTATGATCCTAGGTACAGTAAAGTATTTTATGAAGTTAAGACTAGTTGATGCCAAGCGAGTTGTTTCTATGTAAAGAGCTACGATTCTCTCCCCCCTCTGAAAGTGGATCGTGACAGAAATGGCGGTGGCACCGGCTAGGTGCACGTGACAATATAATTGTAACCTACTAAATACAGAATAGTAAGAAAATAATAAACTGTCTTCAATAATTAAAAAACTGTTGTCTACTCTCATACATATATTACCAACAAGTTTTTAAGGTTAGGAATTTTAATTTCTGATCCAACAACTTTTGATGGTTATTTTGAACATAAAGCAAGGTCAATATCTATGGTTTGTCTGCATGTACTTATTTTGTGCTGGTCCCCACTCCTCTCAAAAAATGGATGGAGGTTACACTGTACTTACTTAAAAACCGTGCCGATTTATGTCCCTTTGTATTAGGTTACCTTTTGGATTGTTAACCGTCTAACTGAAATTTCCCCGAACACAAGTTTTGGCAACAAAGTAGCTTATGTACCAGAATTATCTGGTGGGCAGCAAGAAATTATACCATTTGAACAAGTTTAGCACGTAAATGCAGCATTGTACTAAACTGCTACGAGCATTTTTTATTCTTTTAAAAACAGTACGAGTACCCTCCTTACTTCTTTGGCTTCTACTCTCATACCGCTCATTGTTCTCAGCCTGGTGCCCTCGTAACATATTCAGGCAGGTGTCAGTTGTGAGCCTCTTGCATTGTCACTTTGTCTGAAACTTCAGCCATCTTGGGATATTCGTCATTTCCGTGGATTCCCTTCCAGGTAACGTTTAGTGGCTAACAGTACTGTCTCACTCAATTTGAACCAGTTCCATTAGTGTAAACTGTGTTATGCATATGGAGGTTTAGATTTCTGGTGTATAAAATTTTCTCATTCTAAATTTGTTTTGATTATCTTTTCAAAACTCTTTTTGTTATTATGTATGGGGGTTAGCAATTTTTGTGATCTAGCATTCTGCGATAAAGTTACAGCCACTTTCAACATTAAAAATATGGCTCAAATGGTGCTTGGCCACGCCTGATGGTACTGTTGTCGCCACAAGTCAAAATGGTTATTCTTGCCGAAGTGTGGTATCCCATCTAGAGAGGAGTTAAAGAGAAGGGGAAGAAAACTGGTTTGTCATTTTAAAACATTTGGTTTGGTTTTGCAGAATAAGGTCATTTATAACGGAGAGTGCCAAATGTCAAAAGCATGAAGTTGGATTCATTATAAACAAAAGTAACATAGAAAATAGTCACAATATTTGCCCAAAAAAATTTGGAAAATACATATTCACAACTACTAATAGCATGTTTGTGTGCATGGGAGCGAGGTCGTGAGCATAGCAGGGAAATTAATACAATTTATTTCTGTTACAGATGCATGGTGCAACAGCCGATGAGACCAAAGTAGGTTGGCATATTTGGGAGTTGGGAACTGTTTACATTCATCTATCATAAAGTGGTATGAAAATGTTGAGATATTAGCTTACTTTGATTACGTAATAGCTGTAATAAAAAAATATAAAGCTGGTCAGTTGTCACAGTAGAATAATACTTTTAAAAAACCCATTAACACTACCAATTAATGTTAGATTCAAAAATTTTCAACATGTTAAATTTATGCATTAGAATTCAATTTTGAACAAATTTTGCACATGTGTTGCATAGTCATATGCATGGCCTGCCATCTACACACATATATTTTTTTTAATTTTGCACACAAGTTTATAATAAGGTTATAAACATTAAGGAGGAAGTAGTTATTAGAAATCTACTAAATACTTGCAACGAGAGGTTTACAAGTAAGCAGGGTAACAGAGAGCTGTAAAATAAACGGTTGTAAGCAAATCTTCTATCAATCAAAATTAACAATATTTTAATCCGGTTCGAAGAAAACAATCGAACTTGTGTAATGTAAATGACCCATACATAAGGTCCATCACATCAGGTCACTTAAGACTATTTTAGTTAGTAGTTGGCAGCTGAATGTTTGCAGGATGGCTGGTATTCTGCTGGCCTGCGACTGTGCAGGGACACGAATCGCCCAATGGGATGGTTCGTCATGCCGTGCAGAAAGAGAGGTGAAAGCCAAGGACTAGGGAGAACTCTTCAAAATGTTTGGCAACAAAATGGCTTCCAACCTAATAACACTACACTTCACCCAATGTTTTAGATGTCCATCAGCTGGCCAGAACCAAATCACACAGTATTAATGCAGTAATGCATGCATCGCTACCTCCTTGTGTTGTGTTTCAAATACAGGATCATCAATAATGATTGCCCACATTCTAAACTGTTACTGTAAAATAATTATTTGAAAGATATTTACGTGTGGCATCTTAAAATGTTCAGAAATTAAAAAGTTTTAGTTTAGTACACTTGATATGGTGTAATTTTTAGCTTTTGTGATGATCAGATAGTATTCACATTTTCTGAATTGTGTCCACACATTTTTATTAAATTAAACCAAATGACAGACAAAAACATGTAGAATTTGTTGTTTTTCTAAAACTAAAATTTTCTAAACATTTTAAGATCCCACACACGTGTTCCTTGTAAAAACTTATTTTAGTAATAATAATTTTACAGTTTACAATTAATGTTTATAATAGTTCAGAATTCTGGCAACCATTCTAGATCAACCTGTACTTTTAACATGAATTTCTCTTTGAATATTTTCAGGCACACTTTGATCTCTTAATAAAATATTCAACATTTATAGTAGGTATTTAAATATCTATAAAGAGTAATTTTTACCATACACTAACAGTATATTATTTGAACAATAATTTTACCAATAAGTAAAAACTCAAAATCAAAAAAATTTCCACCTTACCCGAATTTGGTCAGGTCCAACAAACCCTTTCACACGAGCAACTGTGTTTATATGACTCAGGTCAGCTGCAACGCCAGGGGTATGAACAATATCATAAAGCGATAACTCCGTCACTAAAGAACTCTCTTTCAGCAGCAATGAAAGTGGTTGTCCAATACCACCACTTGCTCCACACACTGCAACCTTTGCATTTTCCTGCAAATAAAGATGACAAATATGTAAGGGTAGTAAATTATAACTTATAAAAACTACACACTTACGTCACAAAGGTTAAGATATTCTAAATGTAAAAATATCACTAGAAAGAAGTACATATTAAAATATACCTTAAAACAAAAAAAAAAAAATTATTCTACAAATATACACGTTTATTGCTAACACATAGACAAGAATTAGAAAGTATTTGATTTTAATGAATGCTTTACAAGTAAATTATTATGTAAAAGCACATTATAAATATCGGGGACCTTAAATTCCAAATTGTATAAAGATTTCTCTTTTTTAGTTACTAGTTACTTTGTTGCATTACCTAAGTTATGTTCACAAGTCTCTTGTGCAAAAATAAGTTATAAAAATAGATTGTTTCATAAATGGATTGTCATTTTTCAAGTAATATGAACTTTCGGGTTAGATTATAAACATTTTTCTATCTTCTACAGTATTCATGTCAATCAAAGTGATTCCCACAGTTAATTGTAGTGTTGAAAATTGCTTTCTAGAATTTGCTATTGACAGTAAATGGTTTTGACAATTTTTCACAACTGTACAATATTTATATATGCAAGAATATCATCTAAAACAATGCACCGACAAAATTAGAGAACTGAATGACTTTACAGCGCAAAAAAAAAAAAAAAAAAAAAACAGTTAATTGTATTAGACTTAAATGCAAACATGTCCTCTAATGTCACTGCCACATCATATGGGTGTCCTGTTTTTTTCAAATGTAACTATACTCAATACGAGGGTTGTCTGAAAAGATTCTGAACTCAACATTAAGATGGCAGCACTCATCAACAAAAAGAATTGGGAAATGTGCTTGCTCATGCTTTGGAACATACGTCCGACAGAAATCTGTCCTCCGAGCGCAATTTAAAGCCTAAGGGAAAAAAAAAGTTAATTGGGATTATATCTGGTAAGGAGGGTGGTCAAGCAGTTCAGACAGTAATTCGTAGATTTTTTTCCATAGCAACTGCTGAGGTGTGAGCTGGTGCATTGTCTTGGTGAAACAAATTTTTCGATTTCTGCAAATGTGACCTTTTTCTGCAATTTCTGTCATCATCTTGTCAAATATTGATGCATAGTATGCTTCTACCACGTTTTTTTTCCTTTTTCAAGATGATTTAAGATGATTCCACGACTATCCTAGAAAACAGTCACCACCACTTTCCCAGCCAAAGGAACAGTCATTGCCTTTTTTTAGGAGCTGATTCCCCCTTCACAGTTTTTGGTGTCGCAAACGTTTGTAATAGGTGGGGGCCTATTAGGGATTGAAGGAAGACCAGAGCCTGGCTAGGACTGCGGATTACGTGATTGGAGCAGTTGGGTAATCAAGGTAAAAGGTTTCAGGTACACAGACATTTTATTCAAATTCAATATTAATTCAAAATTAATATAACGTCAACATTTCTGACAATGTTGAATACAAAAAGCATGAACAATTTCAATATTAATTCATAATTAATATTACGTTAATATTCAGATACAGTTACGTTTAACCAATGCAAAGTTAAATACAAAAAGCAAGAACAAATTCAAAATTAATACACAATAAATATTACGTTAACATTTCTGACAAAACGAGTTAGTTGACAATTATAATTTGAATGGGTAAGCCGGCTACACAGTGAACGATCCAATCAACGATCGTCAAAAAGGGACATAATTTCCTTGTCCGAAGTTATATCACAAAAATTGTTACATTTACAAAACTACTGCAAAGTGCAGGTACACGAAAGAAAGAAGTTACATTATTCTTTAAAAAGCATTACCAAACAAATACGTGTGACGACGTCTCAGGGGGAGACTGTTACAAACAGAAAAACGCAAGTTAAGTTAAATTTAAATTTAAATTTAAAGCAGAAATCCAAACAATTTTTGATGGTGGCGGCCGAAAAGGAATTTAGACAGAACAAATTTAAACACAACTGATTCTACATTAGGGTGAGGGCCACCGCCTCACTGACGACTCGATTCAACTTACATTTCTCCCCTGAGGTCGCACACGCACGAAGACTAAGCCGAAGCTCTCGGACTACATGCTAGTGAAATTAACAACTGGTCAGCTACTGCTGACAACCAAGCCTCACAAAGGCTACCAGTAGAAGAAGACCCTCAAAATGTCTGCCGCATATTTTATAAACTCGCGCCGCAGCGCGCGCATGCGCATATTGAAAGGGTGGGGGAAACGAGTAGACATAGAATCACTAGGAGGGGGGGGGGGGGGGGGGGGGAAAGGAGGTAGAAGGAGAAGGGGAGCGGAGTGCCGGAGGCCGATGCGGCGCGCACAGTTCAAATCGCTACAACTCCCCTGCCCTTAAACTACAGTACCCGCCGCCCTTTTCCATCTTCTCCATCTTCATAATATTACTTTGGTAGATGATGGTGCAGAGTCTTAGTATGTTAATTTAGCATGGTTTACACCTGTGGAGTTAATGAAACTAAATATACCAACTACTAAGTTGCAGAATTTAGTTTATTTTCCAGACAGTGCTGTTATAGAGCTTAAGGACATGTTGGAAAGACTTATTGCAAGAGCAAAGCTAAGAAAGGGTAGGTTTGATAAGTGCATAAAACCAATATTGTTTCAAGGAAGGTGATGGTGTTAGTCACACAAACTATCTTCTCTTGTGGATAAAAAAATTACATACTTTTACGATTTATGTGGGGAGAACTACTGGGTTTGTAAGTGATAGCCCAATTAATTAGTACAGTTTTATTAATTACTAATGTCTACAATATAAATTTAATCACTGCACTCAGGATTTCTGTCAACAATTAGTCTTACACTGATCATTGAAACATGAATATTTTCCACTGGAGCTTGGCTCGACAGTGGCTCGCTCTTTTGCCCGCCTCTGTTCGCTTCCTTCGCACACTCACCCACGCCGCACTGCAGCACAATCCCCAACTATTACTCATCGCACCAGACTGGCTTGCCAGGCCTTCTCCCAGGTATCGCCTCCCAACAGATCCGGTTCGCTCAGCAAAGGCCACTTGCCCTCTTCACCTCTCACTGATCGCACAGGTATCACCAATATCACTACCCGAGGGGAAGACTCGAAGACTCCTCCCCTACTCTCAGAACTCTTTGAACCCTCGGAACTTCCGTGGAGGCTAGCGTCATCGCTTATATACCCATGGCGGCGTCCTTGATGGGACGAGAGCACCTGTGACGTATCGCGTCATCCCGGGCTGACCTGACACCCGAAGCACCCAGAACAGTAACTCTCCTCGCGACGGGACGGTGCACAGGGAACGGAGGGGGGTGGATAGCAATGACCCTTGTAATCCGGCCAGGCACGTGTGGCATGCCTTATGCAAATGGAAAGCATGCGACGTCATTGCCCACCAGCACGCTCTGAACCTTGCGTGCATCACAGTCTTGTCTCTTGCGTTCGTAACAATACTTATATTTAAGTTGTAAGATGGGACAATTTGCAGTTAATCTGTAGCAGGCCATAAAGTACATAAGGTAAATGATCAAAATTGGCATATATCCTTATTGAAAACAAGGAAAAATGAAGTAATATTTAGATGGTAAAATGTAAATTTACATATAGAGAGATTAGTTTTAAAATCTAAGCTTATGTAAGTGTAAGTTCTGTAGACAGGAGTTGGTATGATTGTATCGGTTAGCCAAGCAGACTAGCGGCTAAAAGGGGTTCAGTCGAGTGTACTCAAAAGACATGTTAATTTCTCAATTAACAGTTATAACTTTCGCTTGCCCAGTGACATGGGTACCACCATATGCGAGTACCTAGTGTGGTTGCAACCATCTTCCCTAAATAATGAGAGGAACCTAAAAATCAGAACCTGTTGCGACAGATATCAAGCGGCATAACAAAGATACTTGCTGCAAATTTTATATCAATATTTTTTCTCATTTTTAATGGACTTTAACTCACAACTGCTGTAATTAAGATGTAGCTATGCTAACCTAACCAAATGTTCACATGATTTCACAGTAAATTTAACACAGCTAACCTAACCTAATCAACCGTCCACATGTTTTAAATATAGCTCGAATGTTCTCCAATTTCTTAGTTTCTAATTATATGAAAGCCGTTATAGACACATTTTATGTGCCTTTTTATATGCTACTAAATTTGCTAGTGCGAGCTACGAACTTCAGTACCTTCGGTGAACTTCAGAACTGTTTGGGCCTCGGAATGGACATGTTTAAACTGGTTGCTATGCTAGTTGCAATTTCTAAGCAACCATTAGAAATATTTTACAGTATTTTTGATGTTGCTATACTAACCTAACAAACTGTTCACAATATTTGTAAGTACTTTTAATGGAGCTAACCTAATCTAACCGACCATTCTCATTATTTAACAAATCTGTAATATTTAAACCGAACATGCACAAATGTACGTGTCCTCGAAAGTGTCTCTGGTGAATGTTAGGTTTTATGGTAAATAAGTAGAGTAGCGGTATTTGCGAAAAAAAATATTAAAATCCGAAAATACTTTCATTATATGCTCTTTCACTTCCTCTTTTCACTAAACCCGGCGGAGATAAGAAATTCCAAATACTTTAGGAGATATCGAATTTTTTAATTTTCATAGTTGGGCGATATTTGTTTAAAAAAAAAACTTAAAAATTCTGAAAATACTTTTATTCTATGCTCTTTAACTTCCTTTTTTCATTAAACCCGGCGGAGATAAGATATTCCAAATACTTTAGAAGATATCAAATTTTTTAATTATCATCACAATACTTGTGCATTCATGAGGCATTGACCATTGTTTCTTGTTTACGAGTATGAAATTTTTTTCTTGCGGCATTCACCATTGTTTACCGGCCTCTAACTTAGGTGAGTTTTTAACGTTTCAAATTTTATTGTTTTATTTGTTATTTGGATACTGTTGCGCAAGTAATAAGTAAAAAAAATTACAAGAGTTCCTACTGTTCATCCGTTGTCCCGGTTTGTTATGTCAGGTCAGTTACATTATAAATACTTCAAAACTAAACAACCATTAAAATTAATTCATATTATTTTAAATCCGCTTAGTTTGAAAGTATTTATCATGTAACTGACCTGACCTAATCGACCATTTTAATTAATTAGGCATTCACGAACACACAGCAAAATAAAAAAATTGCAGCGGTCGAATTATAGCACAGTCTTGTATTGCAAAATAAAAACGGCGATATCTCCTAAAGTATTTGGAATTTCTTATCTCCGCCGGGTTTAATGAAAAGAGGAAGTGAAAGAGCATATAATAAAAGTATTTTCGGATTTTTAACATTTTTTTCACAAATACCGCTACACTACATATTTACTGCCGATCCTGTGATTCACCAGATATAAGGTTTAAAAAAAGTTGGTCGATGGCTGCGTAAATTTATATATTTTGTAAGTTATAAACTGTGATTTCTCAGAAACCAATAGGAATATAAAGACACTGTTTTCCGAGTAAATACAGTAACGTCTCTAGTTTTCGAAAAAAGTAATTTCAGAATTGAATGATTAATCTTCGGAAAATCTGCACGTAGGAATTTATGCTTAGGAGAATCTAAAAGGTAGGACAACACATAGGTTACTTAAGATTAACCCGATATAAAAATAATAATAATAATATTACCCCTGCAATTGGGCATTTGCCTGGTGGCAAGGAGTTCCCACCCCCCAACTACCCTCAATCCTCCCCCTTCTGGAGCCTCCTTCGTAAGTCCTTCCCTCCTCCCACATCCAGTGTCCTCCCCTCAAGCTCGTTCCACTCTCGCCCCGTTCTCACTAGGAATACCTGCCTTCCTCTCTCTGTCCGTCTCCATTCCCTCTGAATCTTCCACTCATGATCCCTCCTTCCTCGATACAGCCCTATGTTAAACCTAGCTCCCAGCTTTCCCCAGGCCCCCCCCCGCGAATTACTTCATGCATTCCCACTAGCCTTTCTACTTTCCGGTAAATATGTAGTTGAGCGGTATTTGCGAAAAAAAAAGTTAAAAATTCGAAAATACCTTTATTAGACGCTCTTCAACTTCCTCTTTTCATTAAAAGCGGCGGAGGTAAGAAATTCCAAATACTTTAGGAGATATCGCCGTTCTTATTTTGCATACAAGACCTGTGTTTATCATTCGACAGTCGCCACTTTATTTTGCCGTGTGTTTGTGAATGCCTAATTAATGAAAATGGTTGATTAGGTCAGGTAAGTTACATTATAAATACTTTGAAACTAAGAGTACATTAGAAATAATATGAAATTATTTCAATAGTTCTTTAGTTTTAAAGTATTTATAATGTAACTGACCTGACCTAACAAACCGGGACAAAGGATGAACAGTAACAACTCACGTAAAATTTTTTTGTTACTTATAACTTGCGCAACAATAAAAAATAAGACTTTAAAATTAGAAACGTTAAAAACTCGCCTAAGTTGGAGGCGGTAACTAAACACAGTTTTAAAAAAATAAATGAACTAAATAATCACGTATTGATTCATTTGAATTCTGGCCTATCACGATCAATCACGTGACATCATTATCATATAAAAAAATATATACTCGTAAACAAGAGACAATGCAGAATTCGATATCTCCTAAAGTATTTGGAATTTCTTATCTCCGCCGCTTTTAATGAAAAAAAGAAGTTGAAGAGCATCTACTAAAGGTATTTTCGGATTTTTAACATTTTTTTTCCCGCAAATACCGCTCAACTACATATCGTCGGTCTAATTAGCAAACCTCGTAACTCCACTTTTTGTCAAAAATTGTTTTTTGGTACTATTATATACTCAGTTATGTGTTCTATTACCATTCCAAAGATCATAACAATAAACAATCCCTATGGGCTACAATCCTATTTTCAGAAAACCTCTTATCTCCAGCTGTCGATTTTCTGCATATTAGCATACCTCGTAACTCCATTTTGTTAGTAAACAAACACAGTGTTATTGTTGCACTGTCTATTAATTTTTTTAAAATATTATTCTAATTGTTTCGATATTGTTTGAACGTATGGAGCAGGTACATTTTATTATTATCTCACACTTTAACTATTGTCCATCGGTTATTTATGCGTGCAAAACACTTATTGCAATAAATTATACTTTTCAAACTTTTGTAATACAGGCCATAATATCAAATGTTTTTGGAGGTAATGTCTAAACTATTTTATACAATTTAGCTATCCATTCTTCATTTCAGAATGTCAAGAGCCAATAATGATTTCGGCATGGATCTCATGAGTATTCCTTGTAGAACATCATACATTCTTTACGATATTGGCACTTTCATTGTTTTCTTTTACTGTTTTCGATTTGAAAGCCAAAGATGGCTTCTGTTATCTGTGGAACGAGACTGAGATGGGCCTTGGTTAAAATGAGTTTGCTACAATAAATTGCAACTTCATCTTGTCGCAACTACCTTTGAGGAACGATGCCGACAAATTGATACTGTATAGTGATGGTTGCTGCTATCAGAACAGAAATGTGACTATCGCCAATGCACTCTTACAGATATCGGTGACAAAGTGTGTAACGATAAAGAAAAAGTTTCTGGAGGTCGGACACACACAAATGGAGGCAGACTCCATGCACTCGAAGAAAAAAAAAAGCTGAAAAACAAGAAAATTAATGTTCCAGCTGACTACATTGCAACTTTCAGGGAAGCACACAGAAATCCACGTCCATATGAAGTTCATTATTTGACTCACAGTTTTTTTTTTTAAATTTGATCATGCTCAAGTGTATAGCTCTATCAGACCAGGCAGAATAACTGGGGATCCATGTGTTACCGACATCAGAGCCTTGAAGTACACTCCAGATGGGGTTATTTCCTACAAGTTGGGTTTCACAGAAGAGTGGAAGAACTTGCCTATTCTCAAAAAGAACATTACTGATAAGCCATTTAATCGTTTGCCAGCACTGTACACTGAGAGGCTGAAGATAAAGAAAACTAAATACGACCATTTGCAGTCCCTGAAAACAACTATGGAGTCAGACTATCACTTATTTTATGATAGCCTTCCTTTTCAAAACTGAAGCATTGATTTCTGAGGGGTAATTTTTTTTTAAAATTTATTGGAGTAATATTTATTGCCTCAGTTATCAGTATTTAAAAGCTAGTTTTATCTTGATGTTCTTTCAAACGAATTCATAGTCAATGTTGATTTTATGTACTATACAATATTGCTGTTGTGTATTGTATACTGTCCTTACTGTTCAATATCGGAAATAACCCTTGTATTGTTAGAGATACTTTTTTATAATACACGAATAAATTTAGTGCTATAACTATTCATCTCAAAATTGTTCTAATATCAACATTAAGTTTACGCCAATAAGAAGATTTATATCTTATCAAACCTCGTATCTCCATATTTAGTTTGAATTTATGATTGTTAAACCTCGTAACTCCATTAAAAAAAGGTTTAATAATTAAAAACTGACACAGAGTTTGTTGACCAACGTCAGAGGGTGTTTTAACTTTTATGTGATGAATTAAACACATATTTAGTACAAACAAAAAAGTTATTCAGTTTTTTGCTTCTCTTGTAAAATTTGTCTTCAGGGAGTTACGAGGTTTGCTAATTAGACCGACGATATGATGAAATTTAAAAATTTGATATCTCCAAAAGTATTTGGAATTTCTTACCTCCGCCGCTTTTAATGAAAAGAGGAAGTTAAAGAGCATAGAATAAAAGTATTTTTAGATTTTTAACATTTTTTTTCGCAAATACCGCCCAACTACATATTTACCTACTTTCCTCCTTTTTTGTAGCGTGTCCCACCCCAGCTCCTTCATCATCACAGATGGTCTGTGTTTCCCCCATCCTGCCTTCGCCTTCCCTTCTCCACCACATATTTGTCACCCATCTCGCTGCCTTGCGGCTTCGGTGGGATGCTAGGGAAAACTATAACCAACAGGGAGAACGCAAGAAAAGTTTTTAGAGGAAAAAGGAAAACTCGTTGGACATAATAAGGATCGCCACCAGTTTGTGTCAACAGCAGCACAGGTTTCAAATTACAATTCAACATACTATGTCGAGAATAAAATATTTTAACTAGAACAATTCTGAAGTACTTACATAAGAAGATGTACGGAAATTCTTAGCACAACTTTTAATAAAAGACGTTTTCGCAGGCTTAACCAATCGAGAGAACATTTTACAGGTCGCCAAAACTACTTATTCCTTATGACTTCCTACACGACACCGACGATAAAGCAGAAGGTCGTTTCCAGGCCATAGACGAAACACAGGTAGAGTATGAAATCAAAACAATATATATTAAATTACAACTAAACATGTGATCGGAAAGAATGGAATAAACTATAATCAATTGGTGAAAAAACTAACGTCAGGGAAAAGAGAGAATTAATTCCACAATTATAATATAATATACAAATTAATTCCTTTCGTAACAAAAACAAATCTTTTAATCACTTAGAAATAAATAGGATTCGTTTTCGAGATTGAAATGCAAAATTAAAATAAATTTAAGGCCAATTAAAATACAATAAAGTAAAAATAATGTTTAACATAAAATTGACGCCGTCCCCGCTGCCTGATTTGAATTTATGTGAATTAGAAATGTTTTGATTAATTTTGATCTCAAGGGCGGGGTTCCTGGCCTCGTGGCTGCAGGCAGGGACGCGTCGGCAAAGGGCTCCCCGGGCTGTTATGGCCTCCCAGGACGCCGTATTAATAAAAACACACACGTACTTTTAACTGATTTATTCCGTTGCACACGTTACACTTGACACGCTCACGCGACTGGCCGCTTCATCGTCGACCAATGCTCCACCTACACCACCCTCTCTTGGCGGTACTCGTTACGGCCGCTCAGTGGTCCGGCGGCTAGTACATTAAGAGGGGTAGTTACCCGGCGAGAGGCGAGATGAATGCTCAGGTGAGCGGCAAGCCTGGTTCTGCGCCCGAGAGAGTCTGGGCGGGGCGTGATATGAAGTACGCTTACGGCGGGTTACACAAAGTTACTAACACAGAAACAATACGCTAAAGTCACTAGGGCTAGCCCCGGATTCGGACCAGGTCCGGGTGTCCCACACAGGTGGATACACAATGGCGGCTACTCCGCGTGGTGGCGAGGGCCACGTTATGCTGGGCACGGGCACGGCGGAATCCGGTGGGATATCACGTTCGTGATCGTCGCACGTCCCAGTTGATGAATCGTCCGTAAACTTATTCTCGCGTTTGGCGCAGTGCCGCCCCGCGTGGGCGATGAACTAATTCCCCGTGGGGATTTTGATAGCGTGAGGCGCAGGCGCCATGGCAGGTCGCCTATTTAACTTACGTATCACAAGAAAGGCTCGGTGGCGAGCCACACATTATATTTAAAGACCGTACGAAATCTCATACAGCTGGTAAGGGCCGACCGGGAAGCTGTTGAAATGGTTTGACTATAATTACCTATTGTAGTTAATGATGAATTGGCGCGAGAGATGAGAGCTTCCCGTGCGCGGGGCTGCCGGCCCTGGCGAGTCACCGATGACGACTGACTAGCCTCCCTGGCCACCAGGGCCAGGGAGGGGGGAAATTCCGCGGGAAACAGCGGAGCGCAGGAAGATGATTTCGGCCAGTTTTGTGAATGATACTAGTTTACAAAATGATTATTGAATTAACATTAATTATTAGTTATTTTACAAGTATTAGTTTTTGTTTGTTTTATCGAATGCATGAACAAATTATTTAGTTGCGCAGTGCTACACCCGGCCGGGCGCTTTGCACACGTAGGAGGCCGTGACTGACGTCACGCCGTTCGGGCACTGCACTATGTTGCACGCACGGGCGTGTTCGAGGCACGGCACTGATCAGGTGTTGAGGACACATAACGGCCTGTGCTCTCAGAGGGAGCACCGACGATGGCGTCAAAGGGTACCTACCATGCCAATGGACCCGTGCTTCATGCCTTAGTAAATCAATTAGGAGTTTAGACTTTGCCCACGCGGGGCTGCTTAGTAGCTAAACACATTCAATGACATGTATTAACTACTCCATTTCTGGGATGTGCAGCGGTCACGTGTGAGTTCTCCGTGCCTCCAGTACCGCAGCGTCTGTGCCCAGCATTCGTGTCCGCTACGCCACAGCGAGGACGGGACTCTGGTAACTATTTCCAATCCAACCTGAACTGTACTTCTGTAATGGATTCACTTCGCTCCTCAGAATGCTTCCATATCAGGCTTTAGTCATATGGTGGTCATTCTAGTGTAAGTTTCGGCCATCAGCCACATGTGTTGTCTGCCTGTGTCAAGGGCTTGTTAGTGTGGAAGCATCCGCAACTTGTACTTTGCAACTTCATAACTCTCTAGATTAACTTATAGGCATTTTTAATTATTTAGTCTTGTGTATTCATCTGCTCTGCCATCCGGCGAGTTCTTAACATTAGCCTCCCGACGCGTTACGCGCCGCCATCTTTCGTATCACTAGTCTCAGGACAGCCTGCACCATCCTTGTTGGGTATTTCGATACTTTTCGAAAGACGTTAATCAGTGATGCCATTCAAGGGCTGCGTGTGCGGAGATTAAAAGGTAGACGATGATATGGCCAGTTGCATGACAGCGCCATGTACCATGTGACGTGTTAATAAATTCAGTTGTACCTAAGTGTTTCCTTTTAATCGTCACGGCATCCTGGGTGGCCTAAACAGCCCGGAGGTTTGATGCCGCTTGTCAGTGCTCCCTCTGAGAGCACAGGCTGTTATGTGTCCTCAACACCTGAATTAGAACCTGTGCTACGAACACGCCCGCGCGTGCAGAGTAGAGTAGGAAGGGCAGTGCATCGAACGGCGTGACGTAAGTCACGGCCGGCTATGTTGAACGAAGCACTTGGCCGGGTGTGGCAATGTGCAGCTAAGACATAGTGCACATGCATATATGATTAAAAGAATTAACTAAAACTTTTTATGTAGCTAATATTCCTTAATAATTAATTAAAGTAAATGTAAATGCTTTTGGTTCACAAAACTGGCCGGCATCATCTTCCCGCGCTCCGTCACTTTCCGCGGAAAATCGAGCCCTCCCTGGCCGGGTTGCCAGGGAGAGAAGTCAGTCGCCATCCAGCACTCACCAGGGCCGGCAGCTCCGCGCACGGGGAGCCTGCAATCTTCGCGCCAAATCAAGCACGTAGCTTTAATAGGTAACTTCCTAAATCGTTTTTCATCCGCTCCTCGGCCGGCCCTAAATACACCGTACGATGTGTCGCGCGGTTCTTAATTAAATGTGTGTGACTCGACTACAAGTCATTTGAGTACTACATAATTTCTATCGTTTAAATGTTAGTATTAGTTCCAGCCATCAGCCATGTGTAGTGTATAATTTCAGTGTTATATCTAGGGCATTTATTAAGTGATTAGCTAATTGTTATTCTGTTTCATGGTCCGGACTTTCACTTTCCGTGGTCGCTAGGTACGCCGCGCGCCTTCATCGCTACCACTAGCCATCTCAGGATAGCCTGTAACCCTCGGTGGGGTATCTCTAAGGAATTCTGCTAACCGTGATTCAGTACCGCCATTCGAGGGCCGTGTGTGCGGAGATGAGAAGGTTGACAATGGTACGGCCAGTTACGTGACGATGTACTGTACCAGGTGAAGTACTGTATAGTGTTGTGTGTTAATAAATCCAGTTACGTTTAAGTGTGCTTTTAATCACTACTGCGTCCTGGGTAGCCAAAACAGCCCTATGGGGGGAGGGGGCCTTTGTCGACGCGTCCCTGCCTGCAGCCACGAGGCAAAGAACACCGCCCTCGAGTCAAAATCTTAGTTTTCATTATTTAAATTCAGTAATTTCAAGACAGGCAGCGGGGACGACGTCAGGGTCCTTTCTCGACGCGTCCCTGCCTGCAGCCAGGAGGCAAAGAACTCCGCCCTCGAGTTAAAATTCTAAAATCAATTAATTCAGGAATCAGGCAGCGGGGACGGCGTCAATACCATGATACTCGTAACAATTGTCACATTGCAATGGCGAAATGTTTTTGGTGGGAAACATCATCTTGGGGAAATACACAATGTGACATCGTCCCAATTGCTCCTCTGGCTTGCTGAGGCCATTATTGCCCGGTGCTGCTTCAGGCTTGCGTGTGCGACGAATGCGCCCGTGCGCGAAAGTGTAACAAACGGCCTTGGCCGAGAGGGGAACGCCCTGCAGAGGCGCCACCCTAACAGTGATGTGTATTTTCATAAGGGTTTTGTAAATGTAATTATGTGAGTGTGTAAATATCTACTTGTGTTGTTGTGTACCTGTAGATATGTTTCCCGGGCGACTCAGTCGCATCTCCCCGCTTGTGACCATGTTGGGCTCCACACACTCGCACACGATGGGAAGGAGGGGATTCATGTCCGTGCGGCAAGGGGGGAGGCCGCTGAGACGTCGCGGAGCGCGGGTCGAGTTAGTCACCTGAGTGGGATGAGAGAGTGCGGTCGCGGAGTTGTGAGAGCAGAACAGACACTGTCAGTCGCGTCACTGTTGTCACTTTCCCGTCATTCGCATCTTCGTCGGTCACGTCACCATCATTCGCATCGTCAGTTATGTCACAGTCATTCGTGTCTTTGTCAGTCACGTCACTGTCAGTCACGTTACCGTCGTTCGCATCGGCAGTCACGTCACAGTCTTTCGTGTAATCATTCACGTCACTGTCAGTCACATCACCATCATTCACACCACTGTCAATCGCGTCACTGTTGTGTCACTGCCAGTCAGGTCACTGCTAGTGTCGTGTCGCGCTCAAAGTGCGTGGAGCCGGGCCTCGCCCTGTTGGACTGTCACAGATGGGGGCCGTGACAGCCAGTGTGCAGTGTGTGATGTGTGCAGTAAACACAACTTAATGTCATAAACCCTTTTATTTCACCCGAGTTAGGCTAGTTCCCTTGCCACGTAGCACGAACCTTCTCTGTCGGAGCAGCTGGGCAGCGACTACGAACCACGGGAACAGCCCTAACGTCGACAGAATGGCACCTAACTAGTGTGGCTGACCATGAGCTATTACATAGAAATGGACATGAAAAGTGCGGATTTTCAAAACTTTCGGGAGCCGCGAGGATGCTGCAGGGAGTCGAGCGGGGACAAGAGCGGCGCGGGAGCAGAAGCCGACGCGCCAAAATGGTGTGAGATTGCGCCGTCAAGTGATAAGAGTGCTTCACACAGGTATCGGGTTTCATTCGGCCGCACGAGTGAGTTCGCTCTTCCCCTTTTCCCCTTCAAGGGATAGTGCCGGATGAGCGCGGGCGAATTGCGCCCTTCGGGTCGAGCGGGAGCCGAGTCCAGCCGAGCGACGACGGGTACAGCCGAGTCGGACCATTTAAGATCACCGCGCCGCCGGGTCAACTTCCGCGGTTCGAAGAGCATGCGGAAACGGGACCTCCGGTCGTAGGGGAGGGGAGACGGCCCCCCCTGCCTGTCTGTTCCCCGCCACCCGATGTCCCGGTCCGCCGCTCGGGCCGGTCAGCCGTGCAGGACGTGAAAATCTACACACCTGAGCGCGTGAATATGGACGGGGTCTGCCAGGTGTGTCATAAGCCACATGGGGCGGGCAGCTTGCGAGGGGAGGGCATTACGCTATGGTGCTCATGTACCCCTAATGAAAAGACTGTAAAAAAGGAAATATATAACCTTGACACTGAGGGGGCCGTGATAAGGGAGCGCGTGACGTGCGCGATGGTAGGCTGTCCCGGGCGACCAGGCGAGATGGCACGGTGCTATGTGTGCGGCACTTGTCAGACACAAGATTTGCACGACTGCACGCGAATTCGGTAATTTCAGGGACGGACTATTCCTATGCGCAGCATGTAATGACGGTGTGCTGTGCTATGGTGAGGCACAACCGGAACTGGTACCGTGAAATGCAAGCGTGGCGGTGTCGCTGCCTATATTCATGTGGCGAGCGCATGAAGATTCGCATGCATTTCTGCAAGCATGCTGGGACAGTCTATCAAGACACGTGGTGCCCAAGAACGAGTTCACGGACAGAGTTAGTGGACAGCTTCGGGGCAGTGCCCAAGCCTGGTGGGCGATGGCAAGCGAATACCGGATGTCCTGGACAGAATTCGTTACCCAGTTCGAATATCGTTTTTATAACGCTCGTTCCCGTGCCAGCTGTCGGTACCAGCTGTACTGTCAAACACAGCGGGCCAGGGAAAGCGTAGAAGGTTTTATTAATCAAAATCTATGCCTCCACCGACGTCTGACGACAAGCGGCTCCGTCGCCGAGATACTCCCAGTGATCGTGGAGCTACTGTCACCGAAATTATGACCTTTCATTCGTAACACCGCGGGGAGAAGTGTGAACGATTTCCTAGCCGTGGCAAGGGAAACAGAGAGAGACATCCAGGCCATACAAAGTGCAACGGAGACCACGATGCGGTGGAGGCCCAACCCCACCCCGGCGGTGCTGTCACCAGAAGATGCTGGAGCGGTGGTGCGGTACACTGGCCCGCCAGCACTGCAGGAAAGATTCACCCAGTCACAGGGGTCGCGGGGACGCAACCTTGAGCCACAGGGCTAGTCGCGGCTGACCAGGCGGCAGGCAGACCGAGGGGGACCATGCGGAGGCCAGACAGCCCGCGAAGAGCGGCTTCCCCGCTGCAGGTACTGTCCAACAGAAATGTACCACTGGCACCGTGAATGCCCCGTCAAGGCCGCCGGAGAAAGGGGAAGCGGAGGTGACAACACCTTCGGGAAACACCTAGGTGAGGGCGATGAGACAGCTGGGCCCCGCTCTCCGATACTCTAACCAGCCATGCCGCCCCGCCTACCTGACGTTGGCAGGGGCAGTCAGCGCAGGCCCAACGGGCTGTGCACCGAGTCTCCGGCGAGCTCTGCCGCTCGCCCTACGTCGTCGGCGTCCCCGCCAGCAGCTGCGGGCGCCAGTGATCTACTGCCCTGCCCACCTGATGTCGGCGGGGGCAGTCCGCGCCGGCCCAATGGGCCGTGCCCCAAGTATCCAGCATGCTCTGCCGCTCGGCCTACATCACTGGGGGCCTCGACAGTAGCTGCTGGGATAGAGGATACGCTGTCCCGGCTCGGGCGCATGGGTCCCGAGGAAGATAGTCTGCTGCGCATACCAGTCCGGGTGGACGGCCGGGAACTGGAGGCGCTGGTGGACACCGCCGCCAGCCATAGCTATATTGCCACCCACCTCGTCGCTGGTGCTGACGTGACGGCTGAGGCGGGGACAGTCCTGCTGGCTACCAGGGGAGCTTGCGCACCCACGTCTGGGTAAAAATCCACATAAGGGACCATGTTAGCCCAACGGACGCCATAGTGCTGCATGAGCTACGAGAGGAGCTGTTCCTGGGAGCCCCCTGGCTGGCCCAGGTTGATGCTACAATCGAAGTCCGTGCCAGGCGCTTGCACCTTGGTATCCACCGGCCTATTCTATCCCCACCTAGCACAGTAGTAGGTTTGGATGAGCTGCACCACGGAGTTCCAGCCGAGCACCACGTCGACATCGACGAGGTGATAAGGGCTCACTCGCAAATGTTTGCAGCTGCGAACCAGTTACGGAGGACTACAATTATAGAGCATTGCATACCCCTGGTGCCCCATACCGCTCCGTTCCAGAAAGTGTTCGGGTTCGGACCCCGTGAACAGGATGCCATACAGGCGCAAATCGAGGAGATGGTGGCGAGTGACGTCATAGAACCTAGTAATTCACCTTATAATAGTCATATCGTAATGGCCACCAAGAAAGATTGAATGCTGAGATTTTGCGTAAATTTCAAAGCAATAAATTGCCGTCCGCTGCCGTCTCTTGTTCGAGGTCGGGCGCAGGTCCTAGCTAGGTGGCTGGCTTTCTTAGAGATTTCTGTTCCGGGAGGGCGCCAGGCTAGCTCGGTGTCTAACCGTGTGATGGTCGTGGGTTCGTTGCCCCAGCGTGGCCCGCTAGAACCGTCGGCGGTGATGGAATTTGTTTCCTGTTTAGGTTGGGTTGTTTAGGTTAATTTACATACACTGTTCTGGTTGTTCTACGGGTCGCACGTCGCGCACGGGAGGTGCGGGGTGGACGTTTTATTGTTCACGATTTACACTGGTTCATTACATTGGGCGCGAGGTCTACTCGGCGGTACATGCCTGCCAGTGAGGCGTCGGAACACGTAGAAGTTTTGATTACACTATTATTACAATTACACTTGACAAAACGGCACCCTGTGGTGCTCTTACGTACACGATTACACTCCACATGTTATCTGAGAGGGACACCTGCGTGCCTCTACGTGTGTTTACTATTAAGCCCTCATGCCAGTCGCAGTTGAGGGAGAGTGTTCGATTAGCGTCGGCTAATCTCGTAATCGGTAAATTGCGATGCGCGGGCCCACCTGTGTGGACTGCGGCACGCTACTAAATTAAAAACACGTTTAAGCTTGGATGTAGCCTGTGCCTGTGCACTGGGCGATTAACTAAAGTTCTGGGGTGGCGGGAGACGGCCCGTACCGCATCCTGCACGGCCCCACGTAATGCTTTGTGTGGGGCGTGTTAAATTGACGCGGCTGGGTTAGGCCCTACACCGGAAAAGGACCGGGCGCAAACGGGGAGTATTTAAAAAAAGGTTTTGGTTGTGACTATAATTACCAGATGGACGTTCGGTGAAACAAAGAAATGCTGGCTCCCCGTGGGACGTGCGTCCGTCCCGGTCTGCGAGTCGCGCTGTACTGGCGTCTGGCCCTGGCGCGAGGGGAGGGGTGAGCTCCCTGTCGCGCCAGAGTTTCTAAAGTTCCGTTATTCGTAAAAAATTACATTAATAATAAAAAGCAAGTGGCTCTAAATTCATACAATAAAACTTAATGATTAACTTAATATCTATATAAGTTTAGAATTGACATTTAATAAGTTTGTCTAAAATAAGTTTGAATATTAGAGTCAAGCTGGAGACTGTCTGTTTCTTGATAACTACTCCAGTGGCGAATGATAATACTAATTTGGGGCGGTTTGCGTTACGTCACACGTTTCACTACTGAATTTAGGCTGAAGACCGCAAGGGTTGCACTCACAGCTGTTTTAGTAGAAAGCTACACGTGAGTGACCCGGGCACTCCTACGTCACACTCTTAATTAGGGGCTTTTGTTTGTTTCTGTTTACTTTATTATTGTGTGGGGAATTTTGTAGGCACAGGGAGTGCGTTGCATGTGTAATTAAAATGGTTCGCTATTCTCTACCTTGGGCTGCGGTCCGCTCACTTGACTCAGGTGGGCCATGGCTAGGGGTGCTTTCCGTTAGCGGAGCCGAGTACTGGCGGGTGCAGGTCGGGCTTTGGGGTGGCCTTCGGCCGTATGATGTCAAAATCACCTCACCATTCCGGCACCACCACCATTAATCAACATCACGGATGCCCTCGCTGGCTTGGGGAATGCCACCATATTCTCCAAGCTTGACCTCAAGTCGGGGTACTGGCAAGTGCCAGTATGCCCCGCCGACCGCCCCAAAACAGCCTTTAATGCCCCAGAAGGCAGGCGTTTCCAGTTCTGCGCGATGCCGTTCGACCTGATGGATGCTCCTGCGACCTTCCAGATCATGATGGTTCGTGTCCTGGATGGCTACATCGGCAAGTTTGCCCAAGCCTACCTGGACGATGCGATCATCTGATCATGGCAGGAACACGCACACCATCTGGCCTTGGTGTTTCTGCACCAACCACGTGGCGACCTATAGCTAGTGAGCAGGCGTGTGGTATGCCTGGAGAGCCCACTATTACTTGTTATAACATAAGCATGCCCGCCGCTGAGAGCGGGCCAGGTCTGAGCGTACTACGGGAGTTAACCGAGGGTCCAGTCTTGCCTCACACGGGCGACGTCACGCCCTCAGACGGATCTTAGCCGGGACCACGCCCCTTACACGTGGTGGCGCTCATTACCAATCAACACCGTAGCGACCCTCTCGAAACCCGAACCGCGACAATATAAAAGATAAACCACATTTCAGAGCACGCAGAAATACTACTCATGTGCGAACAAACATAAACAAATGGAAAACATTTTACATGAGAAGCAGCAACCAGAAGAATACATAAGTGCTACATGGTGAATCTTCATGAAAATGGTTGATTACTGATATTGACCTGCCATAGACCTGAACAAGATTCTGCATATTGGCAATCAGAAATTATTAGTTTATTATAGTGCTATTTCATAAAAGTAACAGAGAAAATAGTTATCTTACACAATAAAAAGTTGACAATGATAACTTTTGCTCACATTTTTCCCATGACACCATACACAAAGCTGAGGAAAAGAAAATGAAAATCCCATTAAAATATGTCTGGTCATCCTAGTTTTCATTCAGACACACAAAATTAAGCATTAACAAAATGTTTTATTTGTAATTTTGTTCATATACAACAAAACTGAAACTGGTGTGTGGGCTATAGAAACTATTCAAGAGAGCATGGTTGGGCACCAATCAAAACAAAATATTTCAACAATTAGTTTTATTAAAATTAATACATAAATGTGATTCTGTTGGGAACTTAATAAAGAAATGTCGTACACTATTAATATATTAAATGACACAGGTGATGAGAACAAGCATTCACTATGCAATCATGGGATTCAAACAACTTGCATTGGCATGCAGTGTAGCATAAATGGCAGTCTGGCATTGCTTTTAGCCTACCAAATAGTCAAAATCTGATAAAATACAGTGGCTTGACAAAACTATCATTGCACTTTTTAAATGATTTTGTCTGTAAGCTGACTTCCGAGTCTGGATTGATGTATTTAACTTTTAGAGTGGTGACGTCAGCCGGGGCTTCGCCCCACGAGCCTGATCATCCTCCGTTCCCCTTCCCACCACCTTTCCTACCCGGCATTTGTATCGTGACGTACGTAGCCGTGTGAGATTCAAACTGCGCGCCACGAACTACAGCAAGAGGGCGCTTAGCTGCAGTGCGCTGCACCCCTATAAGTCTTAATAATTATTGTAATCCTTTTCTTTTCGCCCCAAAATAGTGTCACGACGGATATGTATGCGAGTGTCTTTTGTTTAATTAAATTATGATGTTTTTGTAGTAAAATACGTGCAAGCACGGACAAGGACGCTTCCTAGCGGGCCACGGCAGAACTAACATGCAACTTGATTTAAACTGTTTTTACCTACATAAGTAATAATTACAGACGGTCTGGTCATGGGTGTGATGTGCTAATTTTTATAAAGAGTTTATGTTATTTTCCATAATAACCTGGGGCACGCAATAGCTAGGATGTTAACGGTAATTGTGTTCGACGCGAAGGGCGCCATGTTGCCATCCGCAAGCCCTTGTCTCTCCCCAGTCTCCTTCTACAGCCGGCCGAGAGCGGACGTCTCTGCAGACACCCCGAGGACATCACCGTTGTTTCACCAAGAAGTAGTTGACGTCGACCCAAGTGTCTCCTCGGCTCCTTCAGGCCGTTATGCCTCGTCAACGTCCTCCCTTGTTTCCCCAGTGAACCCTCAGTGTTGTGCATCGGCCAGGGACGCACCCGCGTGCGCCCTAGCACGCCAGTGAGCCAGTGTTAATGTAAATGTTTCTGTGTTGTATATATTTCTTTCCAAATGACCGTGACTTTTTAAGTGTGTAAATAATGTAACTGTAATGTATTAACTATCCTGTAATAATCTTGTAATTCTCGTAAACGTGTCGCAGTGTCTATATGTAAGCGCGGCCTGGCGCTCATCCGCGTCGCGAGGGGTGGCGCTCTCCCACGCCGGCCGATTCCCCCTCCCCTCCCCCGCTGCCCGCGCGCGACGGCCCGCGGACGGGCGGGGGAGAGCAGTTGAACTCAGGACTCGAGCAGCGGCGGACGCGCGCTCCGCTCCGCGCTGATCGCGAGACGGGTCTATCGAGCTCACGGCCCGGCGACACCGCCACAGTACGAGCATTCGCAGCAGCCGCGCTGCCTACGTTGTGCCGCCCACGCGATTGGGTGTCCGAGTTACGAGTTACGAGTTACGTCACGAGTCGTCATTATAGGACGCGTAAGCATAGTTACGCATCGCTGAACTTTCGCCGACATAACGAGTCAGTACGTAAGCACCGCGCACGTCTCACGTGTCTTTGTGAGGGACATAGTTACTCTTTGCTGCACCATCGCCGACGTTACGAGTTTGTACGTAAGAACCGCGCACGCGTCACGTGCCTTTGCGAAGCAGTTGGATATCAGGAACTTTGTTACGTGGGGGAACTGCCCTTACGCGTCGGGACGAGTGGGCCGTACGAGACGGTCTTCGGGAGTCCGGGTCTTCGTGGGAAGGGCGCGCACCCCGCGACGGATCCGCCAGGCCGCGGCAAGCTCTCTGATTGCAATAAAAGAGCTCGTGGAACTCAGGACTCGGGCAGCGGCGGACGTGCGCTCCGCTCCGCGCTGATCGCGAGACGGGTCTATCGAGCTCACGGTCCGGCGACACCGTCACAGTACGAGCTTTCGCAGCAGCCGCGCTGCCTACGTTGTGCCGCCCACGCGATTGGGTGTCCGAGTTACGAGTTACGACACGAGTCGGTCATTATAGGACGCGTAAGTATAGTTACGCATCGCTGAACTTTCGCCGACATTACGAGTCAGTACGTAAGCACCGCGCACGCATCACGTGTCTTTGTGAGGGACATAGTTACTCTTTTCTGCACCATCGCCGACGTTACGAGTTTGTACGTAAGAACCGCGCATGCGTCACGTGCCTTTGCGAAGCAGTTGGATATCAGGAACTTTGTTACGTGGGAGAACTGCCAGTACGCGTCGGGACGAGTGGGCCGTACGAGACGGTCTTCGGGGGCCCGGGTCTTCGTGGGAAGGGCGCGCACCCCGCGACGGAACCGCCAGGCCGCGGCAAGCTCTCTGACTGCAATAAAAGAGCTCGTGGAACGATCAACATCGAGTGGTCCTTTCGATCTACCTGTCATTCTACCTCACCATCCCTCCAGGTCCCGCATTTCCCAGTCCCGGCCACGTCGGCCTGGACCCACACCTCTCCGACGAGAGCAGTACGGGCATAACAGGAATTTCTAGTAAACAGGGAAATAGGGACCAGAAGCCGAGGGACGTCATAGTTCTGTTAAGTAATTTATCCAAATCGTTTTCTTTATATCCTCGGGGCCTCTCTCGGTCGGAGAGACTGCTTAATTAATAATGATTTGCTCTCCGGAGTTTTTAGTCATCCGTGTAAGAAGTAAGAACTTGAGGCGACCACGTGCGTGGTTCGCCTCCTCAACTAATTCGATTCGTGCCTCGGGCGTTTTATAACAGTATCAAGGAAGGATTGTGTAAGGGCGTGTAACGTGAGTAAATAAAAACCAACTTAATTGAGTCACGTGTCTTTGTGTTTGGGGGGGCCACGTGGGTCCTTAACCAGTCTGAGAGCCCACTGCGGTAATTAGAAGCGTGCCCGACGCTGAGAGTGGGCTTGGTTAGGAACAGGTGTGCATTAAAAATCAGGAGGGCTAATATCTCGCCGCACACGGGCCACGTAACGCCCTCAGTTAGAGTTTCAAGCCGGGTCCACGTGCCCACTCACGTGGTGGCGCCCAATATTTTCCACCAGTATTCAAACCTTAACACCGGTACGCCCTCAGTGGAAAGGTCACAAACGAGAGGCTCCAGAAAAAGTTGTGTGAATCAAGAATTTTGCAGATTTGAGTTTGCATACGAAATAATAATTTTTATGTTAGAGGTGAAACTCAAAGCTGCAAAATGTTATACTTTCACCACTCTGTTATGGTTATCTTGAAGGTATTTTTTTTTTATCACGGGATATTTAACATTTAAGTATTTTGAGTAAAATTCTGGTACGGGTACATTCTTAATGTCCCTAAAATGACTGAATCACACTGAAAATCTACAATTTCATGCTGTATTTCTTCTTCAATGGTTTCAACATCAACTGATAGGTTCACTGAACAGAAAAAATGATGTCACATGTTGGACATTCTTCAATCACCCTTGTAATAAATTTGAAGATCTAATAGTATGTATGTGACATGTTCCCACTGTTTTCAGAGACAGTTTTTTTATGATGGAAAGTAAACAAAGTTACTTTTCCCACAGCATAAGCTTGGCTTGAAAGTCTTGATCATGATTATAAAACTGCTTGACAATGTGGTTTTTTTTCCTGTGGTAGCAAATTTAGTAAATTAAGGTGATGTGTAATGGCAACCAAAAATTTAAACCAGTTACCCAGGACTTATCATACAATTAATTTATTCTAATATCTTCAGCTAAAAATACTTTACAGCCTTCTAGAGCTATAAAATCTATAGCTAGCACCTTCAAACCTACTTAATTCTCTCTAACTTCAGCAGCAACACCATTTTTTGAACCTACTATAGAAGAGCACCCTTAGTGGTGACATAGACAAATTTTCACCCAATAAAGACATGCACTTCATAACTACTTTGAAAGCAGAGAAAATGTAATTTGCTGTGGATCTGAGTTTCAAAATATTTCTGGAAGTCCCTCAGTTACAATAAAGTCCTTTTCTACTCCTTGAATAAACACAGCTGTACCATATCTTATATCATTGCTCTCATCAATTGCTACAGAAAACACAATACAATTGGTTGCCTGTTTTATTAGTAGCTCTTCTATACTTCCTGCAGAATCTGTGAAGTACACAGTAACTGAATTCCTTGAGAGGCTAATATTTTTCAGGACACACAAATTCTATTAGCAGTACATATACAAAAAAAAAAAAAGAACCTTTCCTCATTGAAGGATTTTGATTTACATGCTATTTTATAAGATAGTACATAAAATGCTCTAATGCCAGAATCTGAAACTTTATTGCCATCTTTAAACAAGATCTGCTACTTTGACAATTCCCTTTTTAATCTACCTTGTTCACATGTGATCCACCAGAAAATTTTGCATACAATTCAAGATATTTACTGCCGTAATGATGTCACACATATTATTTTACTACAAGAAAAACTGCTTTACAAATAAGATTTGTAGGATTAATGTTATCACTAAAAATATGCACTTTCCCATGCTTTGATCAACATACATACTTCTTTTAAAATTTATTTCTTTACACAACATTTGCTATGACACATTTTTCAACTCAGATTCAAATTTTATTTAGCTTTTTAAGTGTGAACAAGTAGTGTTACTGCAGACTGAGAGGCAGAGCAAGTGGTACACCACACATATGATGTTCAACAAAGCACATTCCTTCTGCATAGGCATACCTATATGTTGGCTGCAGGGTGAAATATGCGTAGAAAACCTAAATTTTCGAAGAGCGAAGGTAGCTTACTGCCTTGGATGACATAGCAGATTTCTTTAAATTTTTGACGAGTGTATGTTCTGTATTAGACTGTGCTAAAGGGAAAAAAAAAATATTATTTTATTTACTTCAATAGTGAAAAGTATAAACTTGAAACTTAATACATTGGGCCATACTATAAGCTATTATGGGTTGCATAGTGACCATAGGCCATATTTTTGACACCTCTTATATATAACATCCATGGGGAAAATTAGTTGTAAAGACTATGCAGATTATACAGTATGATAATAAAAATAAATAAATAAAAATAATAACAAAAACAATACAACAACAACAATAACAACAACAAACACTGATATAGAGTTATTGTTGATGAAGAGTGGAATGTTGCAGGAGTATCACCCACAGGGGTGTGGCCAAATATTTAGTTAATTAATGCCCATAAAAGTTTGATACTTTTTGGTTATGGTTAAATATTTATAAATGCCAAATTCATTAGTAATAAATTATTTAGTGATCTTCTGTACATGAAAATATGATTATAAATCATCACTAGAAAATCAATCTTGACTAGAACACAATACACCTACAAATAGATGATAACTAACCACATTGCTACAGCTAAAGAGCTTTTTGTTTGGTAATCATTCATACTTTGTCCACAATAGCGCTAACATCCAGACATCTGATAAAACTCCTAAAACTACAGACAAACAATTGTTACATATTTTACTATACATTTCACACTAAAGCCAAATTTTTCCTTAGCAAAAGTTTTGATATAGTACTACTGCACTCATCACAAATGAGCATATGTTGAGGCAGAGATGCATAAACAAGTCCCAGATATTCACAGAAAGGCTGCTTTCAATTCATATTATATTTAAAATCAGCAAAATACTGTCTTAACATAATTTTTAATTTTGTTTACATAATAGTAATCATATGAATGTTAAATTAGAATTGTGTGTATTTTATCAGAAACTTGTACATGGCTGAAGTAACAAGCAAAATATTCAATTAAAATGGGAGTGATGATGGTATGTGAGAACTAGGTATAAGCATTTGAAAACCACTTGGCTTTTTCTGCACACATTTAAGTCATTCAACAATTTTTCTGAGTACATAAGTGCATAAACATGTAGTTGTCCATCATGCACAAAGATTTTTGTGAGACATTAAACAAAATGGAACTCCTGAGATAAGAAATCAATTCAGTTAAAAAAAAACTACATATATTAAAAAGAACTTACCTTCTTCGGTTATGAATATTTAAAGTTAAAATTTTGCTAACTACTAGCAGATGTTAAAATACCATAATAACCTACAGACAAATATGCATATTGTATTTCAATAAAAAAAAATATTTCAGAATTGTACACCAGAGACTATGAAATATAAGACTAATGTTTCAAAATATATAGTGACTTTATTGCAGGAGACTTTTGAGTACAAATACACATGCAGGATGGTCATGGCTACACACATCAGTACACCTATCCCTCACTTAGCACGTCTTCAGATTGCACGGATTCATTTAGTGCGAAATCGCTGCAGGCAAAAAAAAAAATAGTCGGGCACGACGCCACAAAGTCTGTTTCAACTTCTGTAAACAACAGATGTGTCGTGGGATACAGTTAGCCAAACAAGGGGGGAAGAGATGCACGCGCAGGTCTGTCTACGCTATCGGCTGTTGTACAAACATCAGCTATGGCAAGTTAAATTGCGACTATGGAGTGCAAAGGACCAAAAAATTTTATGTTCGGGTGTATGCCGCCGTGCCGTACCGTTGTCGCCTGGCCACAACCCGGACCGTGAACTCAGTCTAGCCAGTGGCAGGGAATTCACTCAAACAAAAGCAACGTCTGCCCATTCAGTTGCCAGTAACTGTACATGCTTGATCACTCATAATGCATCATGTTCAAGTATTTGAGACAAAACTAGAAGTATTACGGCGCGCAGATTGACATGAAGGCCAAGCTTATGTTGGTTGCACTTTAGTTTTAAGCAAGTCAACTATGTTCACAATTTTCTTTTAAAGACTTTTTAAACATAACCTTTATCTGTTAGTCTGCGTTGCCACGGTGTACCGTTTATAAAAATGTAACCAGCGCTAGTTGGCATCATTCATGTTTGGCTATGTTGCTTCCCGTATAGAGCGCGCACACAGAGTCGAATATCGATATTGATATCTCGCCGATTGCATGCATCGCGCGCTCTCTGTCTTGTGCCGAGTTTACTACATTTGATAGCCCACACTCTTTCGTAGTGTGTACTATGACGATAGTTATGCGTTAGTTCAGGCTCGCATTCGGGTCACAGATTTTGTTATTCTATTTAAAGTTAAAGAAAGGTTTTTGTTGCATGACTTATTAATTTAAATTGTTTGGCGTGCTTTTTTATATTATACTTTTTAAATAAACGTACTTTCCATGAATGGGTATGGTTTTTATGAATAACTTTACCTAACAATTTTTTTTGCATAAAAATCGCACCCCTAATTTTGAAACTTGATTTTAAGTATAAATTTTGCGACGATTATGCAATGAAACACGGTAAGCACTTTAATTTTTGAAAAATTAAAATGTAATTATTCGGACAGTAATATCGGTTTCACTGTCAGTAAAGGATGGTTTAGAAAGATACGTGACGTGAGTTGAAGGTTACGCCCGGACGGGCAAGTCTGCCAGCCAACTGACGATAAAGTACATAACCACATATCTCTCATTACGCGGTGTCGTATTTGTCATACAAATTTCAATGGGAGGCATATAAAGATTAATGGTGTGACATATTTACTAATGCTTCAGAATACGCGATTTCGAATAACACTAGCATTTTTAGGAACGAATTAGTCGTGCTAAGTGAGGGATAGGTGTAAAAAAAAGTTTCAGAATGAAAACATCAAATAATGACTAATCCAATCAAACAAACACTTATTTCTAATACGTTGACAACACTACTAAAATAGGGACATTTTCTCAGTACTTTTGTCGAATCTGGCAAACAAAATTCAGGGTAATCTTAAAATGAAATGAATGCAGAATAAAAAAAGATCTGGTACCAGCAGCTTGATAGATTATAGTAAAATTTTTGCATTCACAAAATATATTTAGAAAAGTGTCCTAAAATTTTTGAACTTTCATAGCAAGACTAACAACAATAACAGTAAGCAGAATAATTCCACCACTTCCCCACATGTTTTTTTTTCTATTTTGTAGCATGAGTAGCAACAATAACAGTAAGCAGAATAAATCTACTTTTCACCCAATAGTTTGTTTTAGCTCAGCACACACCAAAGAGCTTGAAGTGAATGAAGACCATCATGGACAAAATCTTGGTAGGATCAACTACTCATAGGTGCCACAAAGCATTTATTTGGGGGGGGACACTTCAAATCAACACATACCTACACCGTCCTTCTTACGGTAAGTTCTTGTGTTTAATATTGGCTATATTTTCGTATCACCGTTTGCTACATTATGTCTCAGCATAGTGTCATATTAAAGTTAGTTTGTTTGGTTTAATTAAGTATTATTTATGTCGTTTCAAGGTCGCAGATATTGTCACAGTATATTGTCATATAAAGGTTAATTTGTAAATGGGTTTAATTAGGTATTAGTATTCTGTCACAGTACTCACAGTATATTGTCGTTCGTATAAAAGTTAATTTGTAAAAAAAATATTTCTTAAAGTATTCTCGTATTATTATTGCTAGGTATATTGTAGTGTTTCCTTGGCTGACACCGACTCCAAAAATAACAATAATTGTAACTACATATACCTACCTTCTTGCGTGGTAAACACATAGATAGTACCTACATATTGATGAGTAGAAAAAGTAAGTTGATTAATAAGTTGTAGAAGAATACGCAATTATTTTTTTTACTTTTTAGTGCATATTAATTTGTTTTGGAATAGTTTTTTTTAAGTTGGTTTTTTTTGGGTTAATATTTGTGTTTATTTTTTGATTTTTAGTGAATATGAAGTACACTAACTAATTTGTCTGAATATGGGTAGACCTACTAAACGTGCTGCTCATATGAGACTGTGCCGTTTAAATGAATCAAACGAAGTCAGGGAGAAACGCCTATCTCAACAGAGGAAATCTACCTCCAGGACAATTTCAAAAGAGACTTGCGAAGAGCGCAAAAATAGACGTTCGAAAATGCGGCTTAGCATGAAAAAGTTTTGAACAGGGAAAATATCGAAAAACGTAGTCACCGTCTCGGCTTGATCAACAATCGTCTATCGAATGAGACGGAGGAGCAACGTGCCCACCGACTCAGTGTGATACACGATTGTCTATCCAAAGAGACATAAGAGCAACGTGCAAACCATCCCAGCTTGATCCACGTTACGGTAGGTAACAAAAATATCCGGATAGCCTATAAAAGATTCGCCCGAGTATCGTTAATTTGCCCCTAAGAATTGAAGAGTTCCGTTACTTTGTCATGGATCCCATAATCAGAACCTAACCAAACTTTCATCAAACTACCCTTGAAGTACATCCTTTCCAATAAAAAAAAAATCATCAAAATCGGTTGGCGTGATATTGAGTTATTCGTCCATTTGTCGCGCACATACTTAGTGCAAATTTAAGACTTATATGGTTTTATAATGGATGCCATTGTCAGAACTGGACCAAATTGAAATGAGACCACACGGGAAGCACCAGCTTTCAAATAAAAAAAGAATCATCAAAATTGGTTCACCCAGTCGAAAGTTCTGAGGTAACAAAAATATTTAAAAAAAAAACTGTTGAATTGAGAACCTCCTCCTTTTTTGAAGTCGGTTAAAAAAATATAATTGAAATACTTCACTTCAACCCAGCTATCATTTACTGGAAACAATCAGAGCTCGTATGAAGCTGATACCTTAAGTCATAACTGTTACAATCATGTGAACCTGAACATTAGCACCAGCCACCCTCTGACATACACATTGTAATGACCCAGGTTACCGCCCTCCCCACTTGTTAAACAGTTTGATTGATGATTTGTTATGTTGTCTGATCCTATATAATACTTGGTTGTTTACTCGTATGATTTAAATACTAGGTATTTATTCTTTTGAGAGGTATTTGTGCATGTGCAATGTGTTGTATGATCATAATTTACATTATTTCATGCTTTTTTTTCATGCTTTTTAAGTGTATCTGATGATTTGGTTGCTTTATGGTGCACAGCTACTTAAAAGTTATTTTTACCTTTTTTTTTTAGTTAAGTTTTAGTGTGTTCATATAATTTTCTTTGCCATGGTTCTTTGTTTGAAAGCTGGCTGATGCAATAGCTTGCCAGTTAACATAAGCATTGGAGAGAGACAGAGGTTGATTGAGCGGTTCGAGGTACCGATAGGTTGCATGTCGGGCGGTGGCTAAGATACAACATAATAATGTGGTGACGAGAGATTCTTCGCAGCTGAACTTGAAAACTTTTGGTATTCTTCAATTAGAATTCCTTAGACCACAGTCGTTGGAAACAGTCCAAAACATTGAGTGAGTAACTTTGCCGTTACACCATGGATGGATTCCTTCGGCTTATACCGTGAGTTGCAAGCAAACCCGGGACTTTATTACAAACAATATAATTTCCATTTTTCGGTACCTACCAATGGACATTAAATTCGTTTTGAGTCAGTGAAGTTGTTTTTGTGTGGACAGTTTGTATTTTTGACAAATATTTGTTTTCTTGGTCGGAAGATGGCGGATACACTGACTTGTTAATTTTCGTGTTAAGTATACACAAAAACAGTCAAAATCAGTTTGTGCCCAAGATATGTTATTTCAGTAATCAATCATCGACAGTAACAGTTATTTTAGAACTTAAGTATTATTTCAGCACCCAAAACATTTCTTCAAGTGTACATGACCAATGTTGAGCTAGCTGGAGGTCTGGAGTATAACAACATTCAATTCCTACGTCATCACAAAGTATCAAAAACTGACAGAAACATTTTGGTTAGCACAGAATTATCTTTATTACACAAGATGATATGGCCAGATTGGCCGATAAACACAACAACTATCTGAGAATGTGTACATATATGGGATACTTCGGGCATATACTTATGTATGAATGCACATTAGAAGTTATACTTCTTTGGCACGATTGGATAACAAAATAAAAAATATCTTGTAAGTTACACAGGAATACTTTGTGTTACATTGACTTTCTTTCCTGGCAACAAAAGATAATACAAATACATAAAACTGGTCTTTATTATTACAAATCACAAGAACGAGGTAGCACAATATGCATGAACTTTAGACAGCAACCGTTGGTTTGACAAATAAACTACAGCATAAATGCAAACATCAAACTTGACAGATAGCACAGAGTTTGTCAAATTAAATGGACCCAACACAGTAGTAAATATCATTGATGACATGTATGTTCAAACAGAACTTTCTTGGTTAATAAGTTGTAAATAAACCTGATGAAAACCAAATTACAGACACTGTTAGCTGGTTTAGGTTATTATACTTATAGTTAATAGTTAAATATTAAAAATATATTCATGAGCACACATTTTTAAAATTTGTTTGTTATATTAACCTTTTAATTGCTATGGCCATAGATATATTCGTTTGAAATCTATGGGTGTCATCAGACATGCATAAAACTGCTTGTGCGAAAGACAAATATAGCCATCTATGCATCTTACGCATTCGCTGCTACAGACTGTTTTATTTGCTCGTAAGCAAATACAACCTAGTACAGTAAAACTCGCTTAAGACATTCCCGCATTATACGTTTTCCCGTTTATAAAGTTAAAATAATTATTCCCTTGATCACTTACATATATCCCTATGTTAATTTTTCCCATTTAAAACGTTTGCATTCATAAATGCTTCCCGCATATAACGTTCATTTCAGGAATAAAATAATGTAATAAATTTTATCTTTACACTTTTAAACTTTAATTAAAGTTAAACTTTTAGACAATTTTTCCAAAACAATAACAAACACGACCATCATACCTTTGCCACACGCAGCACCATGTTATGATATATTTTTCAACCAATCATCTGCTTGCATTCGTATCCTTTGTGAGGCTGTTCAATCTGTACACAATTTCCCTCATTTGAGGCATAACATCTTACAAATACAAAACAAAAATAAACCACTACCCATTCGTTGACCTGATTGCGTGACACGTGACACAACTGGTACAACAATATGAGGAACTAATTCAGTTTAATCGTTTGTTGAACACTGTGGTAAAAATTTTATATGGTGAACGTAATGATTAACATTTTAGTTTACTCATCTTGCTACAATTTCCATTTTTGGCTGGACTTATACTGTATTAACCCGTAAATTGCGCACAATTTTTCGTAAAACGTGTGTTAAAAAATCATAGCACGAGGCTTACTCAAAACTTGACAACGCCGCATGGCAATGCTGTATTATGGACAGGTTTCTTCAAGCTCCAAGGTTGGTTAACCTGCTACTGCTTAAAGGAACGACGGACATCTTGAATGTTGATTATGCTTTGTGATTTTGTTTTTATGTAAGAAGAAGACGTTGCAATGATTGCTGAAGGTTTATGATAGCGATCATCTATGCCTACTAAAAAAAAACCTAAAATGATTTAAATAAAAGCTCAGGATATGATAACTTGTGCCTTGGGTGGAAAAAATGTTTCGGGAAATCGTATACGCAGTTGTGGGGGGGGGGGGGGGGGGGGAGAATTGGTTCTGAGTGATGGTGTTATTGCAATAAAAAGTTTAATTAAAAGGTAAGAACTTATAGCATGTGCTACCTAAGCAATTTTCAATATATTTTGTTTATAATCTTTCTAACATGGTATTGATTTTGGTTGTCCGTGACCTGAGATGTTTATGGCGCTTCATTGATGTACAAAAAAACAGCTGCGATCGGTAGCCATTACATTGAAGACTTTTTTTACCGGTACATCACGGAAAACATATTATTCAGAGTTAATCCATAAATAAAATATCTATTACTTGGTATATTTAGATACATGTATTTACGACAATGAATTGTACTGAAAATATTTAAAATTTTTGTAATACCCTTTAAGCAAAATTAAAGAATGCTGCAAAAACAACCGCAGAGGTTAACACCAGTACTAAGATTGCTAACTGTGCTGAAGTTAGCTCTATCCGCTGGATCTATTTACCGCCCAGTGTGTCATTGTATAGAGCTTGGGACAACAGCCTACATGATTCCATGCAACTAAGGCAAATTCTGTCACGTTTTAATTTTTTTAATTCAAAATGTGCAATGATGCTGATAGACCAAATGACTATCCTACAGGTGTCTACTACATTAAAAATAAAACTTAAGAACAGGTAGCATCAATTTCTCTGAGTGCCTCCGATGTGTGATTTTCAAACATTAATTTTCCCCCATCCACTTTGGCCATTGGTAATGATAGAGCTAATACATAAGGGCCTTCCTATAGGTGTCTACACCATTAAAAAATAAAATTAGAGAGGCAAACACTAAAGTTTGCACCAGAATCTCTGAGGGTCTCCAATGTGTGGTTTTCATGGTAACTTAAAAGGTAATTCAATATTTTGAATAATTACTTAATTCAATAATAAACATTTTAAAGTACTGCAAGGCTTTTAACTAACAACAAATATTTGTGGTAATGGAATCCCACAAATGGCCTAATTTTAAAAGAGAAAGCTGAACCAACAGCGCATAACCTAAATATGTCATTTTAATGATTTTTTTTAATGTAGTAACTGATCTGTACTATTTCCCTTTTAAGAAATTTTCCCTGTTAATAAGTTTTTACTATCCAGTCCCTTGAAAAACGTCTGAACAGGGTTTTACTGTAGTTGTTTCTGTTACTACACAAGTGTATCACATTTATAATAGTGTGTGTAGGTGTTTCTGTTGCACACAATAGCATTTTTTATTGCCAGCAGCATTGTTATTACTAGTGATGCATTTATGAGCATGACTACACACTATCAATAGTGAATATTTCTCGACTTTTTCTATCAATCTAAGACATTATATTGTATCCTTCCTTACATATTGAGTTGACATACATTTGTATCTAGCCTACTGTACACTTTTTGTGGTATTTTACCATTCACTTTGTTGACATTCTACTTGCTGTTCTATAAGACTAGTCATCACTGAGTTAGCACAGATTTTTATTTGTGACATCTGTGAATTGCTATTTATATTATTTTGATTTGTTTAGATTTATTTTATTGTTATACTTTGTTTTATTTTGATCGTTTCTTACCGTGGTTTGAGAAACTTTCTAATGGAAAGTTCTAGTTTTGTGCGTCATTGTCGAGCTGATTGACTCTCTGTAATCGCCACTATGCAATGATACAGAAAAAATACACGAATGAGGAATTATTGGCACTGTTTCAAAAAAGTAATTGAAATGATATTGGCAGTATTTCTGGCACAGACGACAGTTAAAGTTCCACTTACTGCTGTGGGGAAAATCCAGAAGCTACATCCCTGGTAGGCCGAGAAAGCACCGTACCGTAGACAACAAGGTGAAAGACACAACAACAGAAAATTACTCTAAAACACATCTTCATATGAAATAAAATAAAAGGGAAATTAGCTCCCTTGTTCTCTTCAAAGAGACTTCCGACGCAAAAAAAAACTGCAAACAAGAAATGCAGATCCGACCTCCCGTGAGGTTACACAGAGACTCCCTGGAAGGAGGTGGGGTTTAATAGTTTCCCCTTTGGCCGATAGCGAGAGCGTTGCGCTTGAGTGTGGCGCAATGCGGCTTACAATAGCTACAACGGGGAGGGGGGAGGGGTTAGAGTAAAGTTAAAGGAAATGCTCAGAGGTAGCAAAAACCACGACTACCAGAGGCTTTAATTTAGTTCGAGGACAGTCCAACAGGTGTCGCACGGGGTCCTCTGCAGGGGTAGTGGTTGCCCAGTCCTGTCAGTAAGGCAAAAAAGGGGGGGACTTGCGACAAGATGGCAGGTAAGACTAGGACGGGGAGAGGAGAGGGAAATCATGCTGACTTAGTGGCGAGACCTAGTGGAGGGGACGAAAATGCCATGCGATGCTGGGAACAGTGCTTATGGGGCTGGATGCAAGGTACCATGTGTATCTGGCACGACAGGAACAGGAGCCAGGATGTAACGGCGCGTGCTTGAAGTCGTACGTGATGGCAGACGGGCAGAATCCAACCCGCTGCTAACGTGGCACTATCGGCAGCATAGCACGGTAGCACTAGGAGTGGACGGACAGACTGTATAATGCTTAAATAATAAGAATCCCATTGAATGAAAAAAAAAATAAAAAGATTGAATGTATGCCCCTGAACACTGATCAAAAGTACGACTAAATAAAAACATGAGATGGTGCTGAGAAAATCACTAATTTGCAGCACACAAGCATGTGTATGCAGGCCATTCTTGCTGAAAAAACTGTTTAGAGACAACTGATCCAGGCCACAAAAATAGATAAAGGCCATAGTAGCTCTGTAGACAAATTTACACGTTAGCATCTGTAATAGGCTAAACAATAATTAAAACACTTCTTTACCACAGTTTCTTCAAATCAGGAAATAAGTTAGAGATGTAAAAAGTTGACTGAATAAGTTTACTAAAATAATATGCAAGGCAGTATGTATGATGTTTAAATTGTCCAAGATTATATGTAACACCTAGAAAAAATTATTTTTTAAAGTGAACCATAGCACTGTGGGAAGTTAAGTAGGAAAGCTAGTAGTTAAAAAATTTTTTTTTTAATAATAACCACATTACAAACTACAAAGGCTTGGAAGACATCCAACATATGTGAGCAACATACTTATTATGCCCTTAATGCTGTAACAGGATATACAACCAGAAAAGGTGAGCTTTCAGCTGTAAGCATATAAGTTCTACTCCTTAACTGAAGAAGTGAACTGCTACCCTTGAACTTGGAACTATCCACGCTGTAAAATCTGAGTACTAAAAAAAAAAGAGCACTTGACAATTTTCTCTGTTTGGCTAACTGCAAAAATACACAGGAAAACAAGTATTTTGGATGTAGTGCATGATGGTTCCAAAGAATGAAAACAAGTGACACAAATAACAATCATGAATTGTTTCATCTGTGTTAGTTTCTCATATTACTTGAAAGAAAATATGAATACTATATTGGTAAAATTGTCAGTACCCATGTCATGAAAAGTTAAGATACTGAAGATGTTGGATTTGTGATTGAAGAGGAAGAAGTTTGTAGGTATCTCATTTTTGGAAACAATTTTAGTTCTCAGAAACTATTATGGACTGGACTGTCAAACCAACTTGTTTAACAATGGGAAATTGGAGAGAAAGTCAAGGGTTCATCAGTTGCGATTGAAACAAACAAAAATTTACATTTTTCTTTTTCCCAGCTGAAAATAAATATAAACTGTAAACAATGAAACACTTTTGTGAACATTACTCTTATATATCAATCAGCCTTTGTTTTGAAAATTCTAAAATTCAAAAAGCTAATAAAACTTATTGCTGATTGTGGTGTTCTTTTTAAAGTGAGTTCCATTTTAAAATAATAAAACTTTTAGCTAAAATTCTAAGGGCCAAGTTTTTAAGTAGGATATGTATTTACAACTGTTATTGAATTAAATGGTCATCAATTTTGTATGTATTTTGCTTTATTGAAGACTCTACACATCATTAATATTGAATTGTGGGCCTTATAATTCACTTTATCATGGCACAGTATTATTTTTAATTATAAATAAGTAATACTATTTTAAAACATTTCTTTAAATATACAATGAATTAGTGGCAGTTCATATGCTGAAACATTTCCAACATTCAGCAATTCCCTCCTTTTAAAAGAATTTAATAGTCTCACAAAAATATTATTAAGCTGTTTTATCATACAAAGTACACATTTTAGTAAAGCACAATAGACAAAATTACTATGCAGTACAATCTAGACCAATAGCTAAACAAGTAGAGAATATCACTGTAGGGCGAAAATAAAAATTCTGTACTTCAGTGACTGTGTCCATAAAAATATGAAAATAGTCATTCCTAAGAAACTGATTCATTAGAACCTGAGAGTTTATTCAAAGTTTCTTCTACTCTATCATAACGTTTTGATGTTGACACCAACAGACAAATTGCTAGCTGAAAGAAATCAACTAGTCTGAATATTTGAAATGCTTTTCTAAGCGCTCGATCATTACAAAAATGTTTGGGTTCAAACATTTCTTACCACAAATCTCCTGCCCTTCCCTTCCGGGTGTTCCAGATAGACATCATGGAAACACTAAAACACTGTTGTCTCTACATAATTTATCACCAAATTGTAGTAATTTCTATTAACACCCTTACAAAATGGTTGTTTATTGTACAAATGTGCAAGAGCAAAAATATTTTATTACTAATACTCTGTTGTATATGCACAAAACATCAGGGCCATATTTCATAAAACTACAAGTCTACAAAATACAAGTTATTAGTTACAAGTGAAAGTTTTATAACTGTAAAACTCAATTCTTTCATAAAGAAAATTATTTTACTTGTAAAAGTTGGCACACTAATACAAGTCAATTGAAGTCTACTAGTCGGCTCAGATTGTTTATGTTAACATGTAACTTCATATTGAGACAGAAAGTTTTATGTAAAAAGTGAAATATATGCTTGAAGAACCCGAAAATGCATAGCAAACTGCTAGTGCTAAAGAAAATTTAAAGAACATCCTCATGTAAAATCAAAAAAGGGACCAAATGAATTTATGAACTTAAATTTATAATTTTGCTTTGTCCTTAAAACTTGTCCCCAAAAAAAAAAGGACATATATTAGAGACATTCTTACGCAAAAGTGAAAAAAAAGTACACTAATGAGCAATGTAAATTATTCTTGTTTGTAGAGATTAAGATATGAGTACCATAACTTTATTATCTTTTTCTTGTATATTTATTTGCTCATATTGAGTGCTCATTACATTATAGACATAATATACATACATCATATGTACCACAAAAAATTGAATAAAATATATATATAAGCCTACTAAGGTGGACATGAGTATTAATAAAAAAGACTATTACCATCTTCAAAAATTGTCACAAAATCCATAATAATCATAGGTCTGAAATTGCATGGTGTACTAACCTCAGTAAAATAAATATTAAATTCAACAGTGTTCGTGAATATTATAGCCATTATACTTCCATACCAATCATACAAATCATAACTATAAAATATTTTATTTTGTGATAAGCAAGACTAATGGAACTTATGACACACATTACAAGTCCATGTAGGTTACAAGAAAATGTATGAAACGTGTAATACTACTTGTAGAAACAGCTTGTAACTTGTAAATCTGCACTTGTGAGAGTTTACTTTTATTTTTATGAACCAACTTCCTTGATTTTTTTCATAGCTACAAGGAATTTACTTATGATTATAAGATTTGTAGTTTTAAGAAATAGGGCTTACACCATTTATTTAAAACATAACAAGGAAAATTTAGAGGAAAACATTGCTATGTGTAAAAAATTACTTTAACTACATGTATGCATGTAGGTTAAAGGTGAGAGGAGCTACAGAAAATGATGACTTTGCAAAAAAATATATTGCTTATTTATTACAATACAGTTCAGTGTCATTTAGGTTACTAGACATATACTTGTTACTAATTTGTGAAACTTAAAAATAATAAGTTAAAAAATAAAATAATAAATACAGATATTCAAAAGGTTATGCATTACGCTCAAGCCTACTCTGCCTTTTCAAATATGGCTACATCATTAATAATATTAAAATAGTATTAAACTGTTAACAGATATAGCTGAGTGGTTTGGTTGATGGTGTGGACTGTTGAACTTTTGGGTGAAAATAATTTTGAGTTTGATTCTCCAACAAATTGAATTATTTGTAGTCTTCACAGTGATTTAGGTTTCATTTCCATCCACGCACATAAACTCTTCAAAAATTGAAGGCTGTATGAGAATAAAATGTTCATCTTGTCGTGCCTAACCAATTATTCAGTGATCACCAGTAGGTATTCAGCAAAAATAAATATCATGGTAAAAAACATATAAGTTTTAAAAGTATAAATTACATAATTAAATATCATTTTAGAATGAGACAATGAGTTCAAAATTACAATTTACAAATATTTATTTTTGTTTTTCACACTGTAATTTATAGACTTTATTTTTATTCAAAATTCCCCCAAAAAAATGTTTAAAGGCTATGTATTGTCATGCAAAAATACCAAAGACAGCTGATAAAATAAGAAAACACAAGCTAGACAGCTTAAAAATTTTTCAAGCTTTAATTTGATTGAAGAAAATCCAAATTCTAATGAGACTTTAAAAAAAAAAAACAATTTGGTGGAGGACTTAACTCATAAAGCTTCTCCACCCAGAAAATTAACATGCTGAGGCCTTAACCACTCATAGCAAGTGAGGAAATTGAATTATCATTGTTGCATATAAAAGAATAACAGTTAGACAAAGATGTGTAAATATATTTAAATTCACTGTGAAAATTACGTAAATAGCATCTGAACAGTTAATGCATAAATATACAGCTCATAAGTAATTGTTTACACCATGCTTCCAATCCAAAATCATTTAAATAGAATTGCTGATTGTAAAGTCTAATTTCGACAACAGAGTAGCAGTTGGGTAATACCGATCAGTGGCCAATGAGTATAGAGATGTCACTCGGAACTAAGAAAACCAAACCTTATAAATCTTCCGAGAAAAGTCATTTAACATTCAGGAACTAACTACTTTTCAAGTAACTTAAAATAAACCCCCAGGTGAGTGCTGCATACAAATATGGAAAAAACTGTTCTAAGGCACTCTAAAAAAAATTGTTTTCATTTTAAATAAATTAGAACTAGAACATACAATATTTTGGTTTTCAGGAAGGGTACAGTGATATTTTTAATAATAAGCTACTGCTATAAACAGGTTATGTACACAAAATTCTAGCAAAATATGGTAACTTTATTTACTCTACAAATAAATTTATGCAGTAGCATACATGTAACACTCTGGGTCCTAAAGGCAAGTAGGTATTTGCCATGAATTGATTTTATCTCTTTAAATGGTAAGTTACACACAAATGTTTACATACAAAATCAATGCACATTTGCATGCACAATGTGTAAGTGCACACTAAAGAACTACATTGCCAACTAACAATCTAGAGAACACTATATTTCTAATAAAATTATTTTCACAAAATTGCACAAGGATGATTTTTAAATACAATTCTACAATAATTCTTGACTCCAAAAACTATATTACATAGGTATTGTGTACCAGTAACAATAAACATCTCTCATGTTCTTGGGGTACTAACACGGCATTAAGGCATTAAAGCTGTTAGCAAATGAACTGAAAATTACTATTAAATAAATACATCAATCTGCTAGCATATGAACAAAACTGATGGGAAACATGCCATGTCTAGAAGGATCACTTTCTACATAACCATCTTTCCAATTCTCATCTTCTGTTTGTTCATTTGTCACAATTATCACTTCACCTTCCCTAAATGACAGTTCATCCGGGTTATCAGCATCACAGTCATAAAGAGCACGACACCTTCGCAATCCAGTAACTGCAAGCTTTGTCAAGCATGGTAGAGGCTGAGTCTGCAAAAAGGAAAAACCTATTTATAAAATATGAAGAATGCACAACCAAAAGCAACAGTAACAAATAGTATCAATGAGGTAATATAAGCACTGTTGCACTTTCCTAAGCAACTTTACAGTTTGTGTACACTGCTAATAACGAACCAAAATTTTTACTGTCCCAAACCTAGAATACCAAGTATTTATCAGTGGTAAACTACCTTGAATTGCAGCCACAAACACTTAGATGAAGCAAAACTAAAACTAAAGCCTGATCTAACAATATATTTTAATAACAATGATTTTATTACAAGTAACTCAATGCACAGGTACAATTTATATCACCAGATAGTTATAGGCTATAGCAGAGCAATTATTGACAACCAAGATTATAATAGGTTCCACACCATTAGGGTTCTGAATAAGTTCTCATAAATTTGAATCAAGCTGGCAGGTTGGGATCAAACTTGCAATGTAATGCATTGGCAATCATGGCCATCAATGACCTTCTACTAAAAGGAAAAATAATGTTTATGAAAGGAGTTAATGTCAGTTGTTCAAATATGCATCTGATTTAACATTACAAGGTAAACAACTTTTTTTACACTTGTTGGTATTGAAGCCATGACCTTCACTATAATAGTGTGATGTGTTAGCGATCACAGCCACTGAGAACACTTTCTCTTAAAAGTCCAGTGTTTTACCACTGCACAACCTTACAGAATCCTTGCAAATATGCAAGATAGCAAAGTATCACATGTCTTCACTTCCTACCTCAGCAAATAAAAACTTCCACCACGGGAAATAGGGACACTGTTAGTTCTGCAGCACACACAAATCCAGGGTATATCAAGCATAAAATCAATTTTACCTTCCTCGGTGGTGGTACAGGATTGTGAAAGCATCGTGTTTGTTCCACTTCAGACACTATTGAAGAAATACTCTCTGTTGATTTTCCATTAGATAGTCGAATACTTGTTACGGGACTTGGAGTTGGAGGAGGAGGCCCGCGGGGCCTCGGAACACTACTGCAACCACTACTAGATTTATCACAAACTGCTGAAGGCTTCATAGATGCTTTGTCAGCCGGCGGGATCACAAGTTTAGCACCCACTATAACAAAAACAAACATAAACATGTATACAAATATCATTATACCAAAATAACACAACATACATAATATGAAACAAATTAGTTGGAAACAACACAGATTTTATGACGAGAAGTAACCATTTCTATTCAATAGATTAATATCCACCATATAATCAATTTAATAATAAAAATATACAATAATCCTGAAAAAAAAAAAGTTTTTGATCTAGATTATAACTGTAACTTTTAGTAAAGAATTTAAAGTAGAATTCATCAAGTTTAAAAACATTTATGAACAAAAATCCAAACAAAACAAGGTTAAAGTCAAAAATTTATTTCAAATTAGTACAGTTAACACAATACTTAAAAAATAAATTAATTCATGCAGTTTTGTGAATAGATTTTCTTATAAGTCAAACTAAGACCTTAATTTGAACCATTTGGACTCCTAAACAAAAAAGAAATTCTGTAAGATTAGTTTAAATTTGCTCATTTTATCAACAGGCTCATGTTTATATGTTACATGTGCAAATAATTAGACATTTAATTTCTGAAATACTATTTTACTATACAGGATGACTTTGTAAGTAAAATAATACCCAACTTTGAAGTTACAACCATTAAGTAACTCATAATTACCAAAATAATTATTGGCAGTGTGGCATAATATTGCATAACAAGGCCAAGTTAACAGGAAAATAAGATGATGTTTTTTAAAAAAATTAATATTTATACAGTAAAGTGTGTTCCTGTTAAAACAATACGCAAAGATGTACAGACTGTTCTGAAGTTGCGGGGCATAAATTTAATGGGTGGTGGTGGGAAATGTCAAAACAAGCAATTTTTGTTAAGGAACAATGTACAGAAATTTTTAGGGCATGAGAGCACTACACCACTGGCTGAGAGAACTAGCGAGCACAGATGTTTAGAGTTAGCCGTACACATTAGCAACCAGTAGTTTGGTGTACATTACTCTACGTACTATGAAACTCTTCAGTTTTAGGCATTTGCTGGTTAAGTCATACGAAGGTCTTCCTACCCTGTACATTTCTGTTGTGAAAGCGCCCTTAGTCTGTTTCTGCTGCAATTTGCCAAACTCCCCACCCCGTGCACCATCCACATATCAGCCATCTTAGAGAGTGTAAAGTCTGCCGTGTATTGCTGTACTGCTGTACTGCTGTACAGCTGTACCGTACTCACTAACAGTAGACACTGTGCTAATCGAGTAAAGCCAAATGTGTAAACGTACCACAACCACCACCACAGCAGACTGTTGGTTGATACTGCATTTATTTGAGTACCTCTAAATCTAAGGCACACAGAGAAGAGACTGGAGTTGACTTGACCGCACTACGGTGGCTATGCAGACCTGAGTGAACAAGTGACAGGAGATCGCACTTCATTCTGAGCTAGGGGGTGCAAACTGTGACGATGTGTGAAAGACATGTGCTCTGGATCAGAGTCAATAATCCAAAACAGGAAATGTAGAATTTGCAGTTAGTGTGTTACTAGCGAATAACAGGAAGGATTTGGTTAAGTGCATATGTAAAACAAGGAGAATCTTTTGGGGGGATCCACACATTAGTGCCGGGATCGAACTGATAAGCAGTTTAAAAACTATTTTAGGCTACGCAGGTCTCAGTTTGAAGATATTCACAATATTATTGCTGCTGATATAAGTTAAGATGAGTACAAACTGGTGCAAACCAATATGTTCTCAAGAAAAACTTGCTGTTTAGGTTTGAAAACAAAAATACGTATACTACAAAATGTTATTTAAAGATTTTTACATTATATGTCAAGTGTTATTATTATTATTATTATTTTTTAATGTGTTGTCTCTGTTGGACAGGTACAGGGAAATCATTGGAATGCAATTTGGCTTCATTTGTAACCGATTGAAATGCCTGAACCTACAACAGAACTGAAATTAATAGGTGAAGGGTTCAAGAAGATGTGGAACGTTGATCACTGTATTGGTGCGTTAGATGGCAAGCATATACAAATTAAAGCTCCTCCCAATTCAGGTTCATCGAATTTTAACTACAAGAAAACATTTTCAATTGCATTGTTGGCCTTAAGTAAACATCAACTATGCAGTTACCATGGTGAATGGTGGTGCTAAAGGACGCTTCGGTGATGGCGGAATTTTCTCCAGTAGCTTTATAGGAGAGCGCTTAAAGACAGGACAGAATACACCTCTTGATGATGCATTATATGATAGAGGGGAATCAATGCCTTACGTACCAGTTGCAGATGAGGAATTTCCTCTGTTAAAACAAGTTATGCATCCTAACCCAGGAAAGACCCTAAGTAGAAAACATTACATATATATTTACAGTTGTCATGTGTTGAGGAAAATGCGTTTGGCATACTGGCTGCTCGATGAAGTCATCCACAAACTGTTTGAAATATCAGTGGAATTAGTTAAATAAGTCAGTGAAGGCCACTTGTACACTCCGCAATAAATATTTACCAGAGATGTAAGTGACAACATGGTTCATCTAAATGAAGTTCAGGCGGACAACGTGATACAACTCAGAGCGGTGCCCACCAGAAGTACGAAAGAATCATTCGTAGTGAGGGATTCCTTCATGCGTTATTTCAATTCGCAACATGCTAAAGTACTGTGGCAGTAGAATGTAGATTAAAGATGTTTATAATACGCACTTTGATTATTACTGTTCTCATAATAATTTTATTTATTATAATTTCTTGTCATGTAACAACATTAAAATATCACATTATTATTATTATTTTGAAGTGGTATGGCTGGCCTCCCACTCATATTTGGGAGGTTTTATAATCATACTGCTTGCTGTGTATACTTTTGCCAAGTCGCCTGCACGGAACCTTGTGCCGACGACTTCTGTGCATTGCACGAGCCGTATCCCTTATTGCCTTGCCACATTCGGCAACTGGCCCTGGACATGTGCGGCCAATAGCCCCACTGGGAGGCCCATGTCAGTTCACTGTTGCTAGGTCACGTCGTGTAACGTGCAACGTGCCCATGCCTTGTGACTCCTTAGCCAACGCACTAAGTCAGTGACATCTGACAGTGATACTAATCTGTCTCTCCCACCCCTTTTGAGGTACATTTATACTGGTGTTCGGGCATCCGAAAGCCACTTCCCTGCTGGCTGTCCGAGAAAATCGCTGTTCGTCGCCGCCACCTACAAGCCTGAAGATGCACTCCTGGCACCACCCACTCCGACTCTAGTTTTAACAGAGATGCCTCTCATCCGCTTGTAATAAATTGTCACACTTGCACTTGTTTAAACTTGCGTACTTCCTTTAAAACAGATTACTGCTTGGCTTACCATTAAAATTTAGTTTCATGCTAACATGAGTGTGTATACAGATGAAAATATTTTGTATTTAGAAAGTACCGTATCTGCAGAACTGTGAGTGAGAACTGTGTTGCACCTAAAATTGAATAGTACAAAAACTATCAAGATATAACCTAAACTAAGAGAATAAGATATAATAAAATAAATGGCTCTGTAATAATAAAAATTAAAATGACAACATGCATTGTTGAAATAGATAGCTACTGAAATGACACAACATTAAAAACCTTTGTAACTAACCCAAAGTAATCATAATATATTTCGAGGTAAGGAAGACCTATAAACTAAACATTACTGTGTACAGTTTCTATGTAATTTCTAAAAATGTCACTTATTGGTAGTCCACTCATACTTTCACTGGTGACACTTTCAGGAGTGACATTTACAAATTCTGTACAGCTACGTGTACATTGGGATGTTACATCTTGTGGAGCTGTAGATGAAGACATGCTGGTCTTCAGCTTCGGAGACAGCAGCAAATAACTTATTCTTAATAACACTCTGAAGGTTTGGTGTGTTTTTGTTGCTGCATACATAAGAGTCAAAAAACAGTTTTAGATCATCAGAAGGTTGCGTTAATTGATTTCACCATGTGTCTCTTTCTCGAGTCCTTGCCTTTCTAATTATTACTTGTTCTCGAAGAAAATCAATGGTCGATTTGGAAACCTTAGCTCTTTTTACTTTTTGCTCATTCTGTGAAGCTTCGTTTGACGAAGATATAGCATCAGATCGTGGTTGCATACTGTTTTCAACTTCATTTTATATGTCTTCTTATATGTTTTCTTGTTTGTACATCTGGGCCTATCTTTCATATAGTCTGTAGAAATGCCATTTGTTGTGAATATTTAAAAAGTTTGGAAATAGCAGCTTGTTCCTATTTTTAAAATTAGCTTCCAAAGGCTTTACACTACTTTGGTATGCATCACGCAACTTCATCCACATTGTTTTGGCCGTATCACCTGCAATAAATATTACATTACTTATAACGTTATAACATATGTAGGTATTATTGAAGGCCCAGAAATTTTGCAGATTCATTGAGCATCAGGTTTAACATTGAAGTTGTTTGTAGACTTGAGATGCTCTGTAATTATTATTGGCTGTTGCCTTTCTGAAAACTGTTTATTGCTGTCTCACAGTCATCAAAGGCATGACAATTAATTTTTGATTCAATCGTGACAGTAACACAGAAATAAAAATGTCTTACAGTAATTTCTAACTTGAAGTCAAATAAATCCGCAATATTTTCATGCCTCAATGCATTAATATGACTAAGAATAAAAAATGTAAACCTAAACTAAAAAAATTAAAATAACTATAAATGGCTCTGTAATAATGAAAACAATGATGCCCATCTGATTTAGTTCCACATTTCACAGCTATTTTTGCCCAAAATTTTGACTTTTAGTTTTGTGTTACAAACAGTATCATACAGCACTTTGTTAACATGCACAGCTTCAATCAGAAGTTCTGCTATTGATGTTCCTTCCATCTCGCCACACACGTATCCTGCCAGCAACTAGGAAACCTGCAGAGTGAATGGAGTGGATGGACCCGAGTCAGATTTGTTTCCTCCCGAGTCCGGAGCCGGCCTGAGTCCTGCCGCTCCACTCAGTTGTGTCGAGTCCTGACTGGTTGCAGCAGTGCTGCGCCCACAGAGGACAAGCAAGTGGAATTTCTTACTGGACTTAAATCAGATCAAGTCAACTCTAGTCCACTCTCTGTGGCACCTAAGCTTAACCCCGCTCGTCACTTGCTTCCCTCTAAAATGTTGTCCCTGCAGAAATTCAGCATGTTAGAAAATAGATCTGGGCATTATACTTCAAAGCATCCAAATAATAAATTGAATCCTACAAAAAAAAAATTTTTTTTACACTGATAAAATAAGAAAATCAAGGAAGCAGTGAAAATTCTTGAATAATTCACAATTTCAAAACACAAAGTTTGAATGAGACAGGTACTACCGTACTAAAAAAGCAAACTTTGGTAATTTATATGTTGTAGATATACATAAGACAGTTAATTATTTTGCCAGTGGCAAAACAAATTCTAGACCGTATGTTTTCATGGTCATAGTCACTAACTACATTTTGGCTTTTGGGTTGAGGCAAAGTGCATGAAAAATTAATGAGCCTGAAGTACAGTAGGTATTCAAGATTGCTAAGGTTGTTAAAGGCACTCAGAAATGGCTGCAGCAAGAAAAATGGGAACTTGAGTCCATAGGGGGTCCTCACAGTAATTTCACAATTAATAACGTAACTGTCAGTTTCTTTCTTTCCACATTTTTTGTGTTTAGGTAATCATAAATCATTTTGGTGATATGTTTATTATTATGGTTCAACAATAAGCTAGAAAGAACATAACTAGTAACCAGTTGTATTGTAAGTTATACTTGTAGCCAATGTAAAGTTTAAAAAATATATAGATATATAAATTTTTACGGGTGAATTCACATGTTTCTGGGTATTTTATTCAGAGTATAATCTTGAGTTTTAGGAAATCTTTTGCACATTATTGTACTTATATAAAAACTTGTAATAATTTGAGTAATCTGAAAAGTCTGGGTTGTTTGAAATTTTATGTAATCCATTGTTCAATGCTATCTTTACACCTCAACATAACAAATTTTATTATATCAATTTCATCTTAATGTTTATTGCTTCACAATCTGTATTTTATTAAAGATATTATTTATTTGTGAAATTACGTTGTGCATTAAATGTATAATTAAGATGGAAGGAAGTTGGAAGATACTGCAGATAAAGTAAAATACACACACACATATATATGCAAATACACATATATGTTCATATGCACATATATCAACATTTGCACACACACACACACACGCACACACACACACACACGCACGCACACACACACACACACACACACACACACATATATATATATACACACACACACACACACACACACACACATACACATACGCATCTGCATAAATATGTACGTTTTATACAACTTTCAAAAGGCATCACTGATTAATTATTACAAAGAAAGTATGAATTTTACAGTATATTAGTTACAAAACAAGGAACGGAAATGCCATGAGCAATAAAGCATTTGATGTGACATGCAGAACAGGTAAGCTTTGCGAGAAGGTGGGCAGGCATTCCTGTCTTGCAACACTGTTGTACGACATACGTTCCATGCACAACACTTGCAGATTAAGTGAAATGGCCTCTAAGGTAACAGAGGACCCAGAAGTTACAAGTCAACAACAAAATTCCAATGGGTTGATAATTGTTTTATGCTTGCTACATAAGTTAATGTTAAGCTACTTTAAGCACAACTGATTTCTGTGATAATAATTAACTGCAGTATAATTAAATAAAGCAAACTTTACATGCAATGAAATACAATTAAATACGTGGATACTCAAATAAGGAGAGTCTCATTTATCCGGCTTGACATTCCCTATTATCTGACATACGACCGCAAAAAAAAAAGCAGTAGTAAGTAACATGAACTGCAAGTTGCGAGCATGAGTGTGATCATGAATGTAGTATATGTTTGGCTGCTCCAGAATCTACTACAGCTAATTAGTTATCCCAACTGTTTTTCAGTAATTTTATTTCCTGTTTTGTTTTAAAACATGTTTATTAGGTTTGTAATGTTTAATATTATTAGAAAATGATTTTTTATTACACCTCCCTATTATCCAACATTTTTGCTTAGTTGACGTTCTGCTGCTTGTTTATGTCGGATAAGCGAGACTCTACTACATTAACAACACACATAACCGGTAACAAATTACATGTCTGTATTGTTTAAAATAACATTAATAAACACAGGAAAGATGCAAAAATTGTATATAAAGTATATAACAATACATGTAGTGCTTTTTACAGCTTATCTATTGGAGTTATTTTATGGAGAAGTATAGTCAATCTCGCCTCATACACATGACAGTACCAAAATGCTAAAGAAAATAAACAACTGCTTAGAAGTGTCTAAGAAGAAGCTTTCATATTTTCAAGGATATTAATTCAAATTAATTTGTAAAGTACACTAAAGAATACAGTAAGAGCAACATTTCTAGAGAATGTTGTGTGTCTGAAATATGGTGCAGTTTAAAAGAGAGGTTAGGAATGTTACAAATACTCAGCAGGCTTCTTTCGAATTCCTTTTGTTTAGATTTATTTACATATTTACACTTTGGCTGTTGCAGTATAAAATATGTAAGTGCTACAAAGCTAAAGCTAATTTTCCCCCCCTTCTAATTAAAGGTAAAAAAAGTAGATTTCATATTGCATATAAATATCTTTATTTTTTCAGTTTAATAAGGCAGTTTTATTGTAAAAATTTCATCACCTAACAGTTGTATGCATAGGCAAAATCACTAAAAATAATCATCCACCTTAAAAAATTGTGTGGTTTTGACATTAAAAATGAATCTAGCATAAGAATAATGACTTCAAACTATGGAAAATAACAAATGATATAACATTCCTTGCTGTGCATGTTAATTTGAAACAAGCCAGTACTCTAATAATTAAAAGTCTGCCTTCTTCTATTCACAGGGCCAAAGAATTTAAAACTAGTTAAATGTTCAACAGACCAAAGATATTTCATAACGAAATAAAAAACAGGCTACATGTTTATCACTACAAAAAATCCACTAAATTAGTTTATTTAAGCTCTTTTTTCCTTCATTACTCAACACTGATGGAATGTTCTTAAACAATGAGCCTAGTTATTTTTACCCGAACGTTGCACAACACATTAATCATTTATCAAAAATTAAATGAGACTACTTACGCAATATATTTCATAAATACTTTAACAACAGACTTGCATAAAAAAATTATACGTAAGCAATTTTTTTGTTCTAAATAAGGAATCATTGTTGATTATTTGTTAACATTATCTTGTGGAAAATACAGTGTGTTCATATTATTAAGACTAAAATAAGTGAATGCTAATGTACAGACATGCAGTACAAACAATAATTTTGACCAATAAACTCACGTAAGTTTACTGAAGATGAAAGATTCATTCTGCAAGTGCTGGCCACCCCTGAATCACTAGATGGTGAACGCCTGTGGTTTGGGTGGCTGAGAGTGTGATAACCATGATTATTTGGCACAACAGGGTCCGAAGGGGTTCGACTGTGACTGTTGGGAAGAGTCCCATAAATGTTTGTGCCCGGTGGAGGGGGGGCAGTACGCTTCTTGTTACTGCTCATCCCTGTCACTACAAAATACAGTATTGAGTAAACATTACATACGTACATAATCTAACAAGTACCAACACATGTACATAACTTATACAATATATTATTTTAAGTGCTTCAAAAAGGTGTGTTAAAAAAATGTAATAACTTATCTTCACATGATTGTTTACACTGCATATGTCTATTTTTATACATTGTTTTAATTAACTGTCATAATATAAAGCAGCAGCTAAATATTATAGCATAACTAAGCGAAGAACTGATTTGAAACAATATAAGAATACAACATAAAACTTTGGAACATTACAAAGTATACAAGCATGCACATAAAATTAATTGGATGCTAACCAGCAATTTATATAGCAAATTTTACTTATAATAATACTACAAAACAGCTAGCATAGCTAGTAATTATTTATTAGTTTATTTTTTATATGCCCACCAAAAGTTGGAGAACTTTTATGGTGGGCACAACACATAAAATACATAGGACAATGTAATCACTGCGAGTACGCGGGCACCAACTGAAGGGAAGCACCATGTCACGTAGGCACTGGCCGCAAATAGTCAACATACGCAAGCAGCAATTACACATACTTGCTGGGACTACAATAGACAATACAAACACTAAAATACCCAAGACGGTAATACAAAGAGCCGACAAACATAATTACAAATAAAAGTGCCAATAATTCTTAATGTAACACGAAAGAAACACATAACCATATAACATAAAATTTACATTATACATGGATAATAAAAGGATATACATAATGAGTGGTTTTATTATTTATAGATAAGGTTACAATTATTTGGAAATAAGTTTTATTACTTAAAAATAATATATTGATGGTTACTTACGAAATATAACTGAATTAAAGAACAAAAAATATCAAGTTTATTAAAACTGGAGATAAGTGTATAAGTAATATAATTTTTGTTATGGTTGTGCACAATGAGGGCAATAATCAACCATTGGATTGGGGAACTATAAGTCCAGAATTATCCAGAAAATATTTACAATTTATTTTAGAACTACAACAATTATAAACAAAAAGTGAATTTAAATATGCTCTGCATTCAGAAAGGGAAGTTAAAATAGGTTGAGAAATATGTTTTTGAGTAATAAGTTTGATTACTTTGTTTTGTATGCTTTGAATTTTATCCCTAATAGATGTATTTGATATTGTTCCAAATTACTGAACAATATTCTAATTAAGATGTAACTAATGCTAAGTAAAAGAATGAAATCTGAATTTGTAGCATAAAATTTTATGTATTAAATTAAAGCTAGTGTTAAAGGGAACTAGAGAATAATGTAGGCCTACATGTTGATGATAATATAATTTAGAATCCAAAATGATACCAAGATCTTTCATAAAAGGAGTACCTACTAGAAATAATAATGTTAGCCCCTTTATAATAGTACTTATCCCTCTATTTACATTTTACAGCTCTTCAAAAGTGTAAAAAGAGGCTTAAATGCACATTTGAGCACGTTTGGTCACATTTGTATTAGAAAAAGTAGTTTGGTTAGTCTTACATGAGGTAAGTTAAATGTTTAGTAGATTAATAAAGGCTTAGTTAAAAGTGAGAGTTGGAAAATAGTCAATTCTGTATTAATGATGACTGAACCATGTGCTGCTAATTAGTAAATGTTTGGGCACAATAGAACCTTTTTTTGGAATTTTATTATGTAGATTCTTTAATTATTAAGTGTTCCTAACATCCTAATTTAAATTTCCTTTCTTGGTAAAATTTTTCCTGGGGCATTTTTAATTTTGGTCTTCTACAGGCTACTTGGCTCAGTAAGTCCTCTGGTTTTTACGATACCCTAGCTCGCCCATTCCCTGACCAGATGCTGTGTTGGCTGCAGTCTCTAACTTATCTTTCGTTGTACACGGCTGTGGTACTTGGTTCCACAAGCGCAGCAAAGTAGCCATCTCCGGTGCCCCATGCATTAGGCTCGTCCCATTTGATAGCGGCACTGCATTTTGACACCGCCTCGCGTTGCACTGCTGCATTCTGCACAACACTCTCGAGCACGCACAAACTGACGACGGCGTGGCGGCGTAGAACCATTCCTGTGGCATTTTGTCAACACCCCTTCCTTCTCCAAAGTAGTGTACCACCACACACCCTCTGTCTGCCAAAGTATGAACTACGTGGCCCTGCTCTATGCCTACTTTTGCACCCTGTATACCATCTCTCAGCCCCTTAGGCAAAAAAATAATGCTCTTAGTGCCTCTATTTCACACTATCCGCACCGTCTTCAGACTTTCTTGCAAACTAAGTTCTAACTTCTCCCCAAAAACTATTTTTCGCCCGTGTTTGCCTTCCACCCCTCCTTAGCAGTAATGTAGTGGTGATTGTTTGTGACTGATCAACCTCTTAGTGCTTCGAAAGAGAACTGTAGTAAACTTTATGGTATGGAGTCCCGTATCTGGGGAAGTATTCTCAACTTTTTTTGCTCTTGCTTGGTTGATCTTTTTGTACCATAGTTTTTTCCATTTGTTTCTTTCACCTTTTTTGGATTTTCTTTGATGCACCTCTATGACGTAGCCATACGGACTTCTCCTCTTTATAGTGGTTGATAAGAAATATCAAACTTAATTTTTCCTATAAATTTTTGAATTTGTTTTCACACCATCATGTTAGTTTAACTTTTTACACCTTCAAGTTGAACTCGCTGCTTTGCTTCTTGGAACTGTGTGAGCTCCTCCAGACTACAAGTTCCTACCATTCATAGTAACACTGGTCTAATAGAGAAATATCTATTTAATCATACACACAAAAACAGTAAAGCTAGCATTATTTACAATAGTCAAGGAGTATGTTTAGTGTGAATTATTTACCTATAGTTTAACTACAGATACCTATTAAGTACTTCTGATAACAGCAGTTGGCTATCCTAGTAGCATAACAGGTTATTTTGGAGGAGCATTTGTATTTTATTATCGTATCCAAATTTATTAATAAACTTTTATTTCGTAAACATAAATTTAAGTTTCAACATAAAACATATTTTGAATAATTAAAGATGATAGCGCTGTATTAATGGTGTTAAAAAGAAAAAGGTTAATGTAGTCCAAAAATTAATATATTAAATTTAGGTTATGGAAGTAGGGAATACCTGCTTTAGTTAGTTCTTTTATGCAAAGTTGGAGGTCCATTGAACAACTCAAACAAAATCTTCCAAAATGTGATTTTCTTGCACATATGTTGAAATTAGCACGTAAACAGCACCAAACTAATTGCAGTGTACGCTGATGAACATTTCCAACATATTTGGCTGTTGGCATGTGTTTAAAATCAAAACTCGTCGGATGGCAGACGGTTAATTCCGTATGTACATGAGAGACAGTGTAGCTTCTGCTATACAATACATCACTCCATACACTCAGGAGTATTAGTCTTATTATATGCGAGTGAATAACTCGTTTCAATGGACTTACTACCAGTTGCACGGAATCATGATTGTAAGGAAGATGATCATGATACTCCCAGTCCCCTTAAGTAGTCTCAAAGTACACTGGTGAATAAAATACATACATTTTCTGACAGGCCTGAGTATAAAAAAAATTTGGTATCTGCAAAATTTGCGGAAAGGTTCTGAAAACAAGTCAGTTATGTTTATTCTTTAAAAGAAGGCATAAATTTACAAACATGTACTATTTTAGTCACAACTCAAGAATTTTTAAAAATCCAGGGACATTGAATGAGCAGTACCTTCAAGTTAGCAATATCAAACTGCAATGTTTGATACCTTGAAAATACTGTTCATGTTTGAAACAAAAAAATATATAGTTGTGGAACATACATTTTTTAATAAACCAGTGTGTTACTAATTTTGACTTTGAACTTCAGGAGTTTAAGAAAATCCAGAATTCAATTTTGACTTAGACTATAAAAGTGAACTTCGAACACCGATACTTTGGTGTACACATAGTGTGTGGAGTTGGGCTTATTCACTGTTTCCTGAAGGTGGTATCATATAATCAAACTCATTCCCATCAGTAATGTCACAGTTCTCAGTACAAGAACTAGAAATTGAAGTCCAAGGTAAAGTGTACTTCACAAAAAAATACCTAAAATCATTACACCTATCCCTCACTTAGCACGACTAATTCATTCCTTAAAATGCTCGTGTTATTCGAAATCGCGTATTCTGAAGCATTAGTTTCCATAAATAGCAAGGCTAATTTATTTAATGTTTTCCAAAATTGTGTAGGAAAATATACTTTATGTAATATAAATGCATTGAATAACACTCAACTATAAATATGTCACACCATTTATCTTTATATGCCTCCCATCGCACTTTGTATGACAAATATGACACCGCTAACGGGATATACGTGGTTATGTACTTTATCGTTAGTCGGTTGGCCGACTTGCCCGCCCGGGCGTGACCTTCAACTTATGTCATGTACCTTTCCAAATAATCCTTTACTGACAGTGAAACCGATATTACTGTCCGGATAATACATTTTAATTTTTCAAAAATTAAAGTGCTTATTCGCGTATCACCACCTGGTTTACATCAATCCTATCAGGCCAGTGATTATTTTTTTCATTGCAACATTCATTTAACAACCTTTTCCACGTGAATCATCTGTTCATTTCTTTCCGGTATCTAATGTCAAATGTATTCCCGCTAGTACAACCAACAGCATCAGACTTATGTATATAAACTTTTGGTAAGAGTCATTTCGTACGATTATGCGCACAGTTGACTTGCTTAAAACTAAAGTGTGACCAACATAAGCGTCACCTTCAAGACAACCTGCACGCCGTAATACTTCCAGTTTTGTCTCAAATACTGGAACATGATGCATTATGAGTGATCAAGCATGTACAGTTACCGGCAGCTGAATGGGCAGACGTTTTTGTTTGAGTGAATTCCCTGCCACTGGCTAGACTGAGTTTACGGCCCGGTCTGTGGCCAGGCGACAACGGTACGGCACGGCGGCATACGCGCGGACGTAAAAACATTTGGACCTTTATACTCCATAGCTGCAATTTAACTTGCCATAGCTGATGTTTGTACAACAGCCGATAGCGTAGACAGACCTGCGCGCGCATCTCTTCCCCCCTTGTTTGGCTAACTGTATCCCACGGCACATCTGTTGTTTACTGAAGTTGAAACAAACTTCGTGGCGTCGTGCCAACTTTTTTTTTTTTGCGTGCCGAACTGAAATTTACAGACGTGCTATTTAAGACTGGGGCAGTAAAGTTCACATCACGCTAAATGAATCCGCGCAATCTGAAGACGTGCTAAGTGGGGGATAGGTGTACTAAAAAAATTGGAACAAAGTGTTATTTTTTTAAAAATATTTATTATTTCTTTTGCAATTAAATCTTTGTTCTTAAAATTAAATAATATTACATACTAATTTTGCTTTTTGAACTACTGTTGTGGAAACTACTGGGTGATCTGTGTGTGTATGGCAGCATCATTTCCTTTTTGTTTTATTAATCCTACAAAGACTATGTACAAGTGTGTTCATGTATTAAGACGCACAGTGTCTCTTGTAGCCAACAGCATCACCTTACCTCTGAGTGAGCACAAAAGATGTCAAAATCGGGAGAAGAGGATTTGAGAGAAATCTAATCACCTTGAGAGGCAACACAAATTTTTTGCTCCATTGCACTTTTTATTTGTAGAGTTATGTACATTTTACCTTTTTAGTCATAATGCCCTTCTAAATTTGCTTAAGTTGGTACAATATGAAATTTTAAACAATTTTGACCCAAACACATGTGCCAGACAAGACAGTTTTCACCATTGAAATAATTGAAAATATGACAATGGTTAGTAATAAAACATTAATATTTGAACAGGGTTGGTGTGTTCCAGCTGAAATGAAACTTCAAAGTGCAGACAAAAATACCAAGTAATATAAATCAGAAAAAAAAAAGCAAACAATGAAGCAGTTTAACATGAGGTGCTAACCCTAACAAGTGCAATAAACCATGGTAATGGTTAACCAAGAGACTGGTTCACAGCTAGCTATTTGCTCTACCTGTTTCAAAAAATCCTTATTTTTGATTCATGCTGCCTTGAGGTCTCTCATCATCCTAGCTGCTATTATCTGCTCATTGTTTGATTTAATTGAAACAGATTCGCTAACAACCACTTGAATTAGAAGCACGTCCAATTGGTTGGGAGTAAATAAAGTTATTGCTTCTCCTCTAATATGCAGTACTGTCCTTCATTGTCAAGAACGAATCCATACTGATTCATAATGTCCATTCCTAGAATTAACTTGCCAGTGATATCAGTAAAAAGAAAAGTCTGTGATTGTGTCTAAGTACCAATCCTTACCTCCAAATCCAGCTGTCCATGCACAGGTGAAATGTCTCTCCAGTGGCTGTTTTGAGGCTGTATGGGATGGGTGTTCTCCTTAGCTGTTCCCTACTTACCATGTCTGTGTGAATTATAGATGCATATTGCCCCCCCCCCCCCCATGTTAACAGTAAGTAAACTCTGTCTGTCAATGATCCATCCATTAAGCAACAGACTGTCATGGCCTCTATGAAGTAAGGATACAGGAAAAACCCTAGGGGCTACCACTTCCTGTAGAGCTGGCATACGCCCCCTCATACCAGCCAAGACGAGTGCTGTAGCATTCTCTTCCTCAATGCGGCCATTTGCTTCCGCAGTGACCTCAAACTGTAGCCTGTAAACTGCCCAGGATGATTGGCCATCGAAGGTAGGTGACTTGAATTATGAGATGCACATTGACCTCCTTTGAGAAACTCTTTCTTTCATTTCATATCAGCTATAGCTTCCTTAATCATCCATCAGCACTCTTCAGTTACAGCTTATTCATGCTGTTTGGCTGCCTGTTCAATCTGAATTAGTTGTTGTGCTACTTGCCCTTCAAGTTCGGCTAGATGTTGCTCTAAACACTGCACCTTACCTTCGAGTTGAATACTGGATTTTTTCATCTTCTTCTCCATTTCCTCTTGAGCAGCCACTAGCTCATTTCGCAAGTCTTCTTGTGCCGCCACCATCTCGTTCCGCATATCTTCTTGTGCATGTTTCATTTCCTCTTGGCCCTTCTTCATTTCTTAAATTTTGCTCTTCATGGCATTCTTCACCTCTTCTAGGCTGTTCCTTATTTCACTCTAAATTTCATTCTTCATCCCTTATTGGCACCTATCCATTTTATTTTTCATTTCCTCCTGGTTAATCTCCATTTTATTATTCATTTCGGACAAGAAAGCCATTATGTTTTTAATTTTTTTGGAAGCCATCTTTTGTGTCTACATACACTATCAGGCTGTCACTATCACTACACTCTAGCTTCACCCATTTGCTAGCCTAAACTTCTACTCAAAATTAAAACTAACTTTATTACATTAAAACTAACTACAGTTCCTAACACTGGCTTTATTCTTAAAAGTCTAAATTCTATTTTTATTTTATTTTAATTTGAAAGCTAAGTTTATTAATTAGGGCTATCCCCACTTCTGACACCAAATGTTAGGAGTGGGAAGAAAGGTTTGTAAAGGATAGTCCAATTAATTAATATACAACACTTAAAAAATTCTATTCACAAATCAATTACTCCTTCCTTCAGTCCACAGTTCACTCTCCTCACTGTAGCTAGGCTTGACAGTGGCTCTCCCTTCCGCTCGTCTTTTACCCCACACCTCTGTCCCGACACACTGACTCGTAATACTCACTCATCCGCACTGCGACACAGTCATAGATACATCAGTTACCGCACACAAAGCCCATTGCTTGTCATTAGGTTATTGCCCATCAAAGGGTCACTTGCTCTCTTCACTTCACTCTACACTCCATTGGTTCGGAGGCTGGCATTGCCACTTTTAAACGCCTCAGCCCCTCCTTCTGGAATGGTCTCGCACCCCTTTGACGTGTCATGTCATCATGGTCGACCCAACGCCCAAAGCTCCCAGAACAGTGGCGTCCCATTTACGCCACTCCATGTGGTGGCCTCTGGGAGCCCGCAGAATCCTCCAGATGGATGGCTCAGGGTCAATGACAAAGCGCCGAGGGAGAGGGGAGCAGGGAGGGAGGGGGCAGCGAGGCTGGGCCACTAATCTCCCAAGGTATGCGCTGCGTCAATGGACCACGCCCCAAACGGGGGCCGGGCCGGCTGACCCCTAGGAGACCCAGTGGCCTGTCCCGCGGTCCTACATCATAACACTATAAATGTGAATGTTTGGATATTTGCTTATTTATAAGTCACAGCATAAGTCTGGAGAGAAAAACATGACATTAATTTTGAAAATTATTTAATGTAAAGCACTGCCAAATTAAAAAAAAAATACATTGTGTTCAGTTGAACAAAAATCTACAGAATCATACCCAAACAACTCATTCAAAACTGTTTGACCACCAACAATGACAATCTTTTGTTTTTAGTAACACGTTGACGTCACCCGGGCCTGCGGCCCCTTTGAGCCCGATATGAAACCGCCCAACCACCGTCTCTGTTCAAACCTCCCGCTCGTGCGTGCGTGTGTGCGTGTGTTTCTAGCCCGGCAAGAGGGCGCTTAGATGCAGTGCGCCGCACCCCTAAATATGTTAATTAATATTGTAACCCTTTTTCTTTCCGCCCCAAAACAGTGTAACGATGATTATGCATGTATGTGTTTTTAATTAATAACTTCATGATCTGTTGTTATTTTTTATAAGTCCAAGCACGAACACGGACGCTCCCTAGCGGGCGAAGGAGGAACTAGCGTGCAACTTATTTGAACCATGTTTTATGTTTATAAGTAATTATTACAGACGGTCGGGACATGGAAGTAATTTAATAATTATTGTAAAATTAGTTATGTATTTTCTAAGAGTAACCCGGGGCACGCTACAGCAAAGTTGTAACGGTAATTGTGTTCGGCGCGAAGGGCGCCATGTTGCCACCCGCAAGCCATGAGCTCATCCCAGTCTATCTCTCCCGCCGGCCGAGGGCGGACGTGTCGGTACCTTGAGGCGACCACGTGCGTGGTTCGCCTCCTCACCTAATCTGATTCGTGCCTCGGGCGTTTTGCAGTTGTATCAGAGGAGGAGCGTGTAAGGACGTATACCGTGAGTAGAATAAAAACCAATTAACTGTGTTACGTGTTTTTGTGTTCGGGGGGCCACGTGGGTTCCTAACCTGGCCAGCGGCGTGTGGGACGCCCTGAGAGCCCACTGCGGATTAGAAGCGTGCCCGACGCTGAGAGCGGGCTTAGGTAGGGACATGAGCTGCGTGTAACATCTGGAGGGCTAATATCTCGCCGCACACGGGCCACGTAACGCCCTGGGGTAGAGTCTTCAGCCGGGTCCACGTGCCCACTCACGTGGTGGCGCCCATTAATTCCTTCCGATAAACACCACCTCAACACCGGTACGCCCTCAACGTGTACCAACAAAAAATGAATATATTATAATTTCTTCTTGTTTACGCACAGTGGTAAATTTTTTCTACTGATTAAATGTTCTAAAGTGGCATATATGTGTTAAAAGTGGATACTTAAGCACTTCAGTAAAATATATGTGGAGTTCATTTTTTTTAGCTATGCCATTAATTATACTTTTTTCATTATAGTTTCTTCAGCCATGTCACTGCAAGGAATTAACAATTTATGAATGTCTAAAAGAAGTTTGTGTATATATTTGTGGGTTAAACAATGAACTGAAATACATATTTAGTTTCAAAGCACATCATTATACAAAACATTAAAATAGAAAACTACATGAAACCCCATGGGACATAGTACTGGTTCGACAGCAATCTGAAAATGCTCACACGTGACTAGGTAACCAAACTAGTGATCAAATAAGTTTTTGAGTTACAACATTGCCGCTTGTGTCAGACTGACTCAAGCGTAACAGTCGGTTTCCACCCTCTCCTGGCTCGCAGTGGGAGGGGAAGGCACAGCATGATCCAAGAAGGCTCTTTTGTTTCTTGTCGCATTATTTGCATATTATTAGCATAACAAGTTATACAAAATTTGTAATGTAATAAGATTACAAACAATATTAAACTATAATCATCAATTTTTTCAATACTTGATGTTATCAGTTTCACAAATTGAGGTTTCCTGATACTGAAGGATAGTTTTACGAGTCACTCACTTTATCCCGACGCCCTTGCAAATTTGCTGATCATAGTCATGTCACACTTCATAGCCCATCATGCAGTTTACTCTCAAACTTGTTTTAGTTTTGAATGTTTCCATGATTCCTGATGCATCTTGTTTTGCTGACATCAAAATGTCATTGTACTCGTAATGTGGGACGGCACGAGAACGCTACAAGGCGATTAACAACCACATTTGCCGCGGTGGTTTTTGTTAAAACCTTCATGATAAAAAGCTATTGTAGAGTCTGCCCTTTATATTGCTACAATATTAAGCCTTGTAATTAGCATTGTAAATTATTGTCGTATTATATATGCCTGCCTATTGGCACTTTTTTTAGCTGCTCGTTAAATAAAAGTAATGTCCAAGTTTTATTAATTATGCTGGAGCTTCTCCATAATTCTTTGGGGCTATAAAGTTTTAATGTCAGCTTCACTCTGTTTTCCTAACGAGCTGGTAATTCAATTTTAATTGTATTTGGAACCCCTAATGTTTTATCAAGGCTCAGTTGTTTTAATTATCAGCCCGTAATATTCTTTTTACAAAATGTTTGCATTGATAAGATATTTGCTCAAGACTAACCAAAGTTACAATGCTCTCATCATGTGTCTGTCATTTTTGAATCCTGTATTGATATTGTGTTTTGAGCATTGTTAGTAAACCGTTGGCTATAATCCACACTTTGCTATTATTTAAGACTGTTACATTCCTTACAAGGGTGTAACAGTGTATTCTACATGTAATATCAGTAAGCGGCGATTACTCTATGCTGCAGATACTATATTGTGCTCAGGCCGTATTTCCGCACAAGCAGATGGAGGGTTGTTTTGTCTGCCAATTGCTGAAGATATGAAGCCCAATACTACTACGACCTTGGAAAAAAGGATAGTTTCCTCCACTGAGGAGGTGGAAACTTAGCTGACAGCTGAGGAAAACTTGAGGTATGTGTTGCGTAAACCAACGAAATGTTGCAGTTGATACACACCTTATGTAAATATTACCCTATGTCAAGTTAAATTTCATTGCAAAACACAATTTTTATCTTGTATTTTCTTTCCTGAAGCTACATAAAAAAAGGAATTCCATGTGGAAAAATGTATGAAAGAAAAACTATTCAGCACGGCACAAATAAAGGCAACAAAACTATTTCTTGCATGCAAATGTACACTTATTTATGATTATCTGGATCTATGAAATTAAAATGACACAAATTTAAATGTGCATCATTAAAAATTAACGTCATCACTGAGTTAGGATGTATGTTGCGAAAGTGTGTGAAACATTAAGCTTTGTTATGTCAAAAAGGTTCGAGCCACAAGCAACATTTAGTTGTCTCTGGTACAAAGTCGACAAGTTTTCAAGATCAAATATAAATTTATTTTAATATTAGACGTCTTTTGAAAGGGAAACATATCCAAGAAAAGTATATTGATTGGACAACCAGCATTCACCAAAATGATCATAAACACAGTGCAATGTACTGTGCAACTGTATCTTTTAAGGAACCCTAAGTCCATTTGACACTGATTTCATAAAAAAAAAGAGGTCAAGATGGTTAAGAACCATGACATCGCTTTGTTATTGCTCACACGAACGGATAAGACGTGGAATGCTAAGAAGGGTGTACTCTGTGCAGTGTGTGCTATCATGGCGAACATTTTTTTTGTGCTGTCAAGTGTAAAAGCTTTAGCTGTCAAGATAACTATCGTCAGTGGCTTTTAAAATGCAAAGGTGGAAGGACAGGTCGTGGGTATGCTCGGGATATTTTTCTGTTGCATCATATCCTATACGTCACCATCACACTACTGAGATTCCAGCAACTTGCGAATCATCTAAAAATTCATGGCTTTTTCCTGGTTACCGGTCACGTCAAATCCCTGCCATTTTCCTGGTTTTCTGGTTTCCCATTGTTCTGGTTTTCATGGTTGGTAGACACCCTGCGTGTGTGTATACATATACAGTCAAACCTCTATCTATCGAACTCGCATGTATCGATTGTCCGTGTTTATCGTATACTTACTACGGTCCCGGCAAAATTGCCATACAACTAAGGTTAAAAAAGTCCGCTTGTACCGATGTTCGAATTATCGTTTTGTCCGCATTGATCGTACAAAATATGTGGTCCCGTCACTATAAATTATAATAGATGATCGTTTAACCATAAAGATTTTGCTGAAATAACCATTTCTTAGAAAGAAACCGTCATAAAAACAGTAACGATAGTATACAGTAGTAAAAATCAACTTAAATCTGCAGCCAAGTAATGGAGCACGTAAATATGAAGAAAAGACAAATGAACAACAACTTACGAAGAAATATGGATGATGTACCATAACTACAGTACAAACCCAATTATTATCCTAAGATAATTACCATAAAAAGAACTAAAGATTCTTTGTCGATACCATAATTACTACAGAAGCACGATAGCTACCACATTTGCACTACAGTTACCGTAACAACCGAGATGTATATTTACCGTGACGGTAATGTATTTATTTATGATATATTAAAAATAAAGAACATTATTGAAAAATAGGATGTTAAATTTTTATATGTACGTTTGGCACATGTTGCGAAGAAATAATGCGATCTGAAAAAATGCAGTACTACTACGAAAAGCGAAAAGGGTAATCGTGGATTTTTAGGTTATGGCAGTCTCTCTCGTTTTTCAGTAATATCGGCCGAAAATTAACAAGCGTATCGGAAGTCGGCAGAAATGCCGATTCAACTAAATATTGGCAAAATCGGCTTCTTCAGTACAGCTCTACATTTGATGACATGAGTAAACATATTTCAGACTTCAGGATATTGAAAAAGACTTTAATTTCCATGTAGATTTATTGTGCGTATGTTTTTTTTTTGCAAGTGTAAATTGAATTAAGTAAAATACTTCCATTTTTATTTATTTTTCAACTGATTTAACTTTAATGACAAGTAACTGATATATTTCTGACACTAATTTTGAGGTTGAAATATTTTTTAAAAATTCTTAGAGTGAAGTCCACATCTATTGAATGTCCGCATCTACTGAATTTTTTTGTTGGTCCCCTGAAAAACGATAGATAGAGGTTTGACTGTATACGTATGTATATACACACACCCTCTTTCCTATACTCTCTCTCTCTCTCTCTCTCTCTCTCTCTCTCTCTCTCACACACACACACACACACATTCCCTTAAAAAGAAAATGTGAGCTAATGAAACTTTAGAAATATAAACTGTCCTTAAAAACTGAAAGTAACACAATAGTAATATGTAGATTACCTGCAGAAGGTTTCTTGCTCTGCGGTGGGGGTGGGGGTGGTATAGGACGGTAACTACTGTTGGGACTAGAACCAGATTTTAGGCTATCTGAAGTAGAAGAACGGGATCTAGGATTAACTGGTGATTCTCCAGCAAAACTTGGTGGTCTTGAGTGTGTCTTCTTTTCTGGAGTTATTGAGCCATTCTGCCAACAAAAAAAAATAAAACAATACTTTAATATTTGTTTATATGTATGTAAAATTTATCTACTTTTCAAACTGCACAAATTGTACAATACAAAATATAAAATCATCAGCGACAATCAACCATTAACTTAACAATAACTGTGTATTATTTTTAATTTTAATATTTTTGCTTACCTATTTTCAAGTTTTTTGCTATTTTATTAACAGTGTGGCGTAAGTTTAATTTTTCATGCCTCTATCACAGAAGGTAAGCCATTTACTTAACACTAAGTGAACTTTACGAAGGTTAGTCAACCACATCCATCGATGGTGGGCAGATACAGACACAGTGACATACAAGAGGTACATTAGTGTTTAATTTTAGAGGGAATGTGTAAAACAAATTATGAAGTGTTATAGTTAAACATAGTTTGGAAAGATTAAGTGTAAAACCACATAAACATCTGTGTTACAAGGTGAATACTAAATTTATAATTTCTGATTTATAATGTTTTAAGCATGGGTGGTAATTATTAACGGTTGTCAGTACTGAGCCAAGAAGCCATATATTTCCAGGAATTGTGCAGCCTGCTACTGGCCACAGAAGAATGCATACCCTTCTTACCCAACCACTTGCTAATCCCTGAACACCTCTCCAATGGCTTTTTTCTACGGGATGCCCTCCGCCCCATAACCATGGTGTTTACAGCAAATTTAAATGTGCATTGGGTGTAATCCAAGTATAAACTTTCATTAAAAATTAACGTCATCACTGAGTAATTTAATTAACACATTAATGATTAGTCAATACCTGACCCCATTTTGACTGAGCAGTTATTTTTTGTGATAAAAGCCTCCATGCTATTCTATACCTGAGACCTGGTCAAAATTTACCCTACCTCTGTCAGCGTTTACACTAACGAGGCATGTATACATTAATTCAGAATGATCATGAATGAATGAGGCATTGCAATGTACACCCGGAAGGATTTTAATGCTAAAAATTGTAACATATCCTATTCAGTCCTCACTATAGATATAACTGTAAGAAACAGTCATTTTGAAACATACCTGGTGAATCTTACTAGCAATAACAGTAAAAATTGCTATGCGTAATTTAATTACTAATATGCTGTTAAACTTTCCCAAAGTAAGTAAGTTATAAAAATTGTTAATTCTTGTAATAAGTCTATTTGTCCTCTTATTGCTACATAACTCACAGCCAGATCACCTAAATGCTTGGATCTACTTCTCACCTCTAACCAAGAAAATAAGTTTTGGTATGAAACTATTTATTTTTGTACTATAAATTTTTTCGCCATGCATTGGCGACCATGTTGAGAATTCGATAAACGGAAAAATAAATAGAGAAACTGTAATGAAATACTCTTTATTTATGCATGAAAATCATAGTCATTTTCCAGTTAAGTAGTCAACATCAATATTCTGAACTTGCAAGCATTAAGAAAAAAGCACCCAACAAAATTTGCAAGTGTTTAGAAATATGTAACAGTATTGGATTGTTGTCTTAGCCAGGTACAATCTGGGATATTACAAAGAGGGTTTTAAAATGTTTTCAAAGCATTATGAAGGAAAAAATACAATTACAATGAAACAAAATCCTTATTAACTCTGTTGCATCCTTTGTCAAACAATAGTTTAAAAAGAAACCCCTACTAAAAACTTACATACTACACATGGACTTTTTTTATTTTAACATGTTAAATTAAATAGTTTATAAACAATATTAGTATATAAGAAGTCCAGAAATATTGCTGTGGACTGAACATTTAAAAAGTCTTTCTCAGAATTTATTCTGAAAACATATTATTTAGTCATATGAACCCATATACTACATAACTGATATTTCAAAACAATTTTGGCCTGGTAAAAAACTAAGAGAAGTTAGTTGAAAACTACTTAATAACTTTGCTTGATAAAATTAATTCTAAAAATTAAATTTTCTTAAGTATATTGTTAGCTCTGGCATAGTCAGGATCTGCAGTTTACTAACTTGTTTTATGGTAGTCAATGTGGCTGAAGTTTAGCTTTGATCCAAGGCTCTTCCAAGCACGAATCTTCACAAGAGGAGTTTTAGACAGGAATATTTCATTTTTTTAAACTTCAACTCCACCATTATCAAACTTATATGTGATCTTAACTAATATATTTTGGATAAGATCACTCTGGACTCTGGAATATGCGTTTTGGGTAGAGCGAATTGAAATATTCAGCAAAAGAATTAAAAACACTGATCGTGATTTATAATAATAATGTTTAGATTTTATGTATTATTTACACACTACTAGTATAATAGATAGTGAGACAATGCATATTAACAAGGTGGATTGGAAAATTTGAAGACAAGTGCCATCACAGCTCAAAAGGAGAGTCTTGGTTTTCTTGGTTTGCCTATGGATGTGGAAGGGGAAGCTTGTTTTGTCCTTGACCAGTTCTGATAAAACTACAGCAGCATCTTTGTTCGGTAGAAAGTAGCATTCTGGGGAGTTAAAAAGTGTTTTCGATTCTCGGCGGATTATTGATTTTGAAAAATGAATGAAAAATAAGGAATAAACTCGCAGTTATATTTCAGAACTGGGAAGTAGGCTTGGGAGACTTATGAACTCTTAGGGAAATGACTGACGAATTGAATTTAAGTTTCTATGAAGTTAAATTTTAACTGAAAATTTTAATGTGTCAAGTGTCTGAAAAATTCATTCTGAAATTGTTGTCAGACAAGCAGAAGAACTGTTTTGAAGTGTCCCACGAACTGATACAGCGAGCCAAAACTATACCTGATTTGTTAAATAGGGTAGTTACAGGCAAAAAATCATGGGTTTATGTGGATGACCAGAAACAAAGGCACCATCATCACACAGGAACTGTCCAAATTGACCACACAATAAGCATACAATAAAGTTGGTCGAATTTGAATACAATATGTATGGTTAATTCAATTCTACGGGTGTTTGTGCATCACGAATTTGCCCTTAGGGTAGGGTGACCAAATCATAAACTTGAAAAAACGGGACACATCCAAGGAGGGTTTGGGGGCGATACCCTCCAGTCCGAGGGGCCTCCATCGAGACGTAATCATTGAAACATGCTCTTTTTTGCTAATTAGAGACCTATAAATCATTTTTAATTTACCTATGAATATGTAATTTAATTTAAATTGTGAGGCGTATAATAAATAAAAACAACAATTTTGCAGTGAATACTTATTTATTATAAGTATTATGACATACTTCAAAACATAATTAAACAAGATAACTAAAATTGTTAGTCAAAGTTATGTTAAAAATCTTTAGTATTTAAATTGGGGATATTTTTCTTTCGTTCCAGCCAATTTTAAAACCTCTTTCTTTTCCAATATAAAGTTTTAAAAACTAGAACAGTCCATTTTTAAATTGCAGAGTACTTGCAAGATTACAGAAAGGGTATCCACTCCCATCTTGTTCCTTTCATCCGTCCATTGAATGTTCATAAGCGAAAAGATTCTTTTAGTATTACCATTATGGGCAGGGATCGCAAACACATACTGGCATATCTTCAAAAATTCAACTGTCGAGGAGAGGGGAAGACGGTCCGAGGAGAGGCGCGACAAAAGTGTATCATCAACCCAACGTAAATACGGGACATTTAGGCGTCCCGGGAGACTTTTTCGGGACCCCGTGTACGATCGTTAAAAAACGGGACAATCCCGTTTTTACGGGACGTTCGGTCACCCTACCTTAGGGGCGCAGACAGTCAACCAGGAATATTACAATAATGTCCTTCAGCTCATGTGCCAAAAAGTGCAGAAGAGAAGGCCTGCACTCTGGTGAGACAAGAATTAGTTCTTCTAACCATGATAACTCCCTGGCTCATCAAGCATTCTTGATCATTGAATGTTTGGCTAAATTCAAAATTCTTGCACTTCTGCACAGCAATTGAAAGTGATGTTGAATGAGAATCAATTTGAGTGAAACGCATCCAGGAAAATATGTGGAGAGTCATTAACACTTTCAAAAAAAAAAAAAAAAAAAATTCAAGAATGCTTCAAAAATTGGAAACACTGTTGGAGACTGGGTGTTTAGTAAGAAAAGGACAACTCCGAAAGAGATCCATCACAATAGCCTATAATTACTGCCATTTTAAAATTACAAAATTACAAGCAGTCTTGGTTTCTATTCAAACCTCGTATTATGCCTTTGAATTAACTCTAAACATCCACACATCCATAGATTAACAAAAAGATCATAACTCGAAAAAATTAAAATAACATATTAAAACTTACCCTATCTTCAATTACAGTTTCATCATCAGAGAAATCTGTAGAACCTTCATCATGAGACAGGTTCCAATCAATATTTACATTATCAAAGTGGCTCTTCTGTCTTTGAAGGGCATGATGCAACTGAAACACATCATTTAGTTTGGTTTAGCCACATGTAAGTAAAGGAAGGTATACATAATATAGGAACCAGATACCTCCATCTGGTAATTCGATCTCTGACGAATCCAACTTCGGTAGTGGGTTGGACACAATTCCTTCAGTTTCTAGTGTAACAGCCTTTTGCTCTACTTTGGTGCCTGAGGGGGCTGCTTAACTACTTCTCCGTGAGGTTTAATCCTACAGAGTGCGGTATCTATTATCAAAATGTAAAGGCGTGTACACATATGCGTGCCGCGGTTGCAATGCAACCCGGAACCCGCGCTACACGCGATGCGCAGAGAAGCACAGCGTGCCTCGAGCACGTGCTACCCGAGGCGAACCATCTGGAACTGACCAACACTGCAGTCCACTTGGCCGTGTGTGACACGGAAGACAAACATTAAATTTTGGGCTAAAAATTTGCAAGAATGAAATATATTTGCGAGAACCGATCACTATTCAATATTGGTAAAAAGCATACTAATTAATTTCATGACAGTATAACAAAAAATGTTTGGTTTCATTTCATTGTTGTAACATTGCAGAATTCCCGCCCCCTACTATTTATAATTGTTTTAATTTTAAATGTTTTGTTGGTGTTTTTATAATTATTATTAATTTAGATTATGTTTAGTAGTGTTTTAATATTTGTTTACTTAATTGAAAATTAACAAGTGTATTATTAACGTTTTTTATATATTTGAAAGCACAGTATGAATAGTTAGACGGTAAATTTCGAGAACATACTAGAAGGAGTGAATAGAAAGAAAGGACATGGGCGCGACACACTGTCGCCAGCATGTCATTTGTCACGCCTCCAGATAGTGCGTCGTTGGAAAATCCCAGCATGCGGACGTGTAACTGCGCACCAAGAAACTGGAACTTTCGCTGGGCGCAGTCTCGCCAGCCAATCAGGGCAACCCTTGAGGTGGCGTGATGTGTCTCCCCATGCCGGTATTTTTCAGCAAATAATGTGATTGGTCAGTTGACTCACGGGTTGCCTCCCTTTGTTTTGTTCTTGTAAAGGGACGGTAACTGCATGGTGTAGGAGTTCAGTAGTCGTCAGTTGTCGTCTACGGCCGGCAGCGGCCGGCAGTCGACAGTCGTTGCTCGTATTTTTTCAGTTGTCGTATCGTCGTCGGACCGGTGCGACGTCCGGCTGCGGCAACTCACAATAAAAAAATTTAACTCGCAAATAGAAATTTTTTTAAAAATGTAAACGAAACTTTTGTATTTGTTATTATTCCGGGTTGCTTTGCCGGGCCAACTCTGGAATGTAACATTGTTAATACTTTTAAAATTAATATTAATATTCTAGGTTAGCAGTGATGTTGTGGTTTTTAGTGAAACGAGATTCATACTTAAGCTTGCAACATCTTTTCTGAATTTCACAGCAGTCTATTGGAGGAATATTTGCAGAAATCTGCTCAGCATTGATTGAAGTGTTAAAGGAAAATATCAAGGTCCGATGAACCAAAGTACAAATAATACTTCTCACTTCTTAATTTTTTAAAATGTGTTTGGAGAAAGGTATTTATAAAAATACAATATATGAATGATGTTAACAAAAGTAACACTGAACATCTGAATCCAACACAAAATGAAAATAAATCATAACAGTTCACATAAAACAACAGATAAACAAATTTGAAGGAAATCTCCGTATAGTCAGAACACTGAGATGAATGAGATAAAGACTGTGCATTGACTCCAACGGTGAAATAGTGTGATTTGCATCTGATTGTATGTCTCAAGCAGAAACAGATGACAGCATAGTAACTTGTGCATGTGGAGTTAGTTGTGTCAGGCAATGACCAGCTGGAGAAGATTGCGACAGGCGACAGATGTTGATTATGTTGTTTTCGTGCAGAAAGAGAAACTGATAAGAGCTGATAAATGGGAAGCTGGTTGTTGCATATATATTCGATGGAAAGAGTTGTCGGGTGCACTGAAATGAAATAGTTGAGCTTGGCGATAATTGTCTGTAGGCACTTCAAACAATCCTCGATCTGCTTTCATCAAAATTTCTTAAACTGCAAGCTGAACCTCTAATATTATTGTAACTGTCAAATTATGACACCATTTTGGAAGTTAAAATCATGCAATATGTTTTAATCTCACTCTGTTCAGGAGACGTATTAAATTTTCCAGCAACAGATAGTTAAATGCTAACAGCAGCCGCCGGCAGTGTTGTTTGATTTTGCTCGTTTTGGTACCCTCGGAGAGAAATTTTCTGCATTCATTTTGCACATTCATTTATTTTTGGATGATATTCCCTTCAATTACCCCCAGGTCATTAGAAATAATAATAATTAATAAAAATAAATGTCTTTGCGATGAGAGAATTAATAAACTATACCCATTTTCCAAAGAAATTTCTTGGCATTATGTACCATTACTGACTGTCTAAATAATTTTAAAGCGAAAGGTAACACTTGAAGTAATAAATTGTAATGACTTCCCCCCGCCCCCCCCCAAAACCAAAATAAAAGGGCGCTAATTTTCATGGTGTTGTCTACACTATTAATTTGGATTATACTCAGTTTCTATCGTCTTCCTGTTTCACTGGTAAACCATAAGGCCAAAAACAAAAAAAAATACTCTCTCAACATTTAACCATAATTTAAAAAAAATTTCAATACATGATTTCATACATGATATTCTGTTATTGAGAATTATTTTGTATGTACATAAGAATTTAAAAATTTAAACTAAAAACTATTTGTTAAAAAAAATACAGGTATACATATTTATTATAACATTTTATCAAAGCTCTAAATATATTGTTAAAAGTAATAAGGGAACATAGTTTGCTCAAAAATATTGTTTTACATAAAGTGAAGGCAGTATAAGATTTTTTTATTAAGTGGTGGCCATTTTATACTGTTTAATTTGTAGCCTTGACCGTTGACCTTTCCCTTTTGCCTAACCTAACCAAGTGAGAGAGGTCAGCAGAAAGCCACTTTCTTCTACTAACTTTAGCCGACTCTCTTTCTATATCAGTTGTACTATTTTTTTTTAACCAATAATATTTCAGTTTGAGTTTAAAAAATATTGATGTACATATTAAATACTTCTCAATAACAAAACAGCATGTATGAAACTTCAAGAAGTTGTCCTTAATTAACAATTACCTACCTTCAATACATGCTAAGAAAAATTTTGTTGTAATTAGTTAGATATCATTAAATATATAAAATGAATGAAAATGGAATGCTATAAAACAAAAAAAAATAAGTGTGTGTACTTATGTACGCGCTTGAGAATTATTACTTCTTTGGCATCATTAAAAAATAGTTTTTAATTGCATGCAAATAATTAATTACAATAAAATAATAAAAGGGCTGGAAAAAGATAGTAAACACAGTCACTAAAGTTCAGTTTATATTTGAAAAATTAATTAAATTAAATTTAGAGAATAAAAAATATATATGACATAATTTGTACTAAATATTATAAGATTCTTAATTTTAAATATTTATTATTGATTATTTAATATTTTAAAAGAAAATAAATTTAATAATAAATTCAAATATTTAATTTAAGATTATTCATTTTTTTAAATGTATATTATTTTCTTAATTTAATATTCACATTTCATTTTTATCAAAAAGTTTTCATTAAATTTGTTCATTTATTTTTATAAATATTTATTATTTATTCATTTTAATAATAAATATTAAAAATTTTAATTTTAATTTGATGTTCAATTTAAATTTTTATCTGAAATTTTTTATTAAATGTTTTATTAAATTTATTTCTTTATTTTGTAAGTATTAAATAATATTTTAATTTATATCAATAAATAATACATACGGATAGTTAACCTCAATTATATTGGAGCACTTGAAAAAGTATAAAGGCACAATTTTTTTACTAATATTTATAAATAGTAAATAATATTAATGAAAATATTCAATTTAAATCACTACTGAATATAATTTATTAGCACATATAATTTGCACTTGTATGAAACTAAAACACGTGTTGTGAATGTAGAAACTAGAAACATGTGGATAAATATTATAAATATGAAAACAGTGATCAGAGGCGACGAGCGTGCCAACATGCGCGACTAATAGAGATTCTATTTCTATTTTGTTGGTAGCTTTTTTTCGAGACTTAATGAGCGGTTTAGCGGACAGCTTCAACCTGTTAATTTTCTGTTACAGTGATGCGCGCGCATCTTAAAATTTCACTCTCATCATTTTTTCATAACGCACCTAAAGAAGTATAACGCCAATAAAAAAATTAAAATATGGCATCCAGTTTGCAGTTAAAAACAAAAACCCCAAATCTAAATTAAACGCATTCCCCACAACAGTTAGACAGTGCCACATACCTCTAAATATATCTGTGCCAGCCTTAAGTTATATTTAATGGCAAGAGCTAAAGGATTTTCAAGTAAACAAGAGAAACAACATTCTGGTTGTTCGGAATTCTATATTTGATGAAAATAAGCTAGATGGTACAGTAATTAGAAAGGTGAGCTGGAAAATTTCCTCCAAGTCGCGTTTCAGGATCGTTAAAATATTGGCTGCCAAATGGGAACTTAAGTCCCTAACCTACAAATTAATTTTCTCATAACTAAGTGTAAAAAGAATAAATAAAAACTGGAATGAAATGTTTCAGACTTTTAAAGGTGATATAGATAATGAAACCATAAATATTTTTAACCACTGAAAGTACTGTAGCAAAAAGAGTAAAGTCCGCTATTATAAAAGAACGGAATAGTCAGTTAACAAAGTAACCAGTAAAGCATCAAACACAGAATTACAAGCATTTAAGATTTTTACTGGAGTTACCAAAACACCCAAGCAGCTATAGGCTAGAAACAAGAACTTGAGTGAGACAGTAATACAGACTCTCCCAAATTTGTTAGTTTGTCAGTGATGTCACAATAACAATACCCAAGAATATTTAAGGGTTTCCACTGGTCGTGTGCAATGTTGAAACATATGTGATAATGCAAAGGGTGAAAGTCTGTGCTCAACCTCTAGTGTACCATAATACAAGCACTCTTTGGAGCATAACCCCATGAAGTAAAATGTTTTTACCTTATGAAAAACAAACCAATAAGGATATATACTGAATAGAGTGGTGTATACAGTACATGTAAATGTTATAATAAGCAAACCAGTAATACATTTTAAGACTTACCAGGTCCACACACACAGTATGCTCCAGTTCTTCAGCAATGTCTAATGGTGTTTTATCAAGCGAATTGCGCAATGTCACATCAGCTCCACTTCGCAGTAACAACTTCATACACTCAGGCTTATCATGTATAGCACAAAGATGAAGTGCAGTATTGTAACCCGAACCAGGTGTATTACACACAGCTAGAGTTGCTTTGTCTATTGAATGCGTTGGCATGTTTTGGACCAGAAAATCTACTAAATGCAATGAGTTCCCCATTTCACGGGTTACTGCCAAATGTAAAGCTGTCTCGCCAATATCCTGTAAGACATTAAAAAAATTGCACTGAATATATGAAATTACTAACTAAGCATATTACATGCATCTGTGATAACAAGTATCATGTTTATGAAACACAGAAGTGTTACAAAATACTTATTATTTAAAAGAAGATTAATTTATTTAAAAAAAATTATGAGAGGCATAATAGACACACACATGTTTAACATTAGTAAAATAAAAACCAACAAGATAAATGAATACTTAAAATACACATAAAACAATAGGGTTGTGTGAATACTATTCTTTCATGGGGATGACCTTAGCAAGCTTCCATTTCAACCATAGACACTGCTATCAATACTTTTATTAAAGATATACTTTAGAAGAAGAAACAGTTGAGAGCATCCTTTTATAATTAAATTAGGAATGCCATCAGGACCTGTTGACAAGAGTTCATTTTAGGTCTTTATACCCCATATGACCAGACTCTCGGTGATATTGGCCCTAACAATAAAATATTTTGTATCAATAGAAATATGTGAATTATTTTTGTGTGTTGGGATTACAAAAACACTAGAAAAATAATTGGCACAGCAGTTAGCTATAAGTACTAGGTCATTTGTAACAGAACCATTAACCTTCAGAGAGTTTTTGTTTACAGCCATTTTTCATAACACGTACTTAGCTTTAAAATTGTTTAAGATTCCACTTTATTTTGGAGCAAATATTTTCAATCTCTAGAGATGAGAAACTTAGATTCTTTATGATACTGAGAAAACAAAGAATAATAGTAATGGTTCATTTTACATTTGTATAATTTATGGTTATGTTTATTTTTATTTCAATGACTGAATAAGTTGTTTCGAGTAACAATGTGGATAGCTGTATCTTAATCCTGAGAAACTTGTTGGTAAAACCCATATTTATGATTAAATTAATTGTTCTTAAAAACAATATAAATATTAATTGTGCCCACAAAAATTAGCCATTAGCAAAGGATTATTTCACAGTTTTAAAACATCTTTGTTACTAAGCGATTGGTAATTTTATAAACATGGCTATAACATACCATGACCAATAGGAAAAACATGGTGTACAAAATTGTAGACTCGTAATTAAATTGTTATATTTTAATACAAAAATCTTGAGTTGGAAGAAAGTGCAAAAATATTAATGTTTCAACATTTGTACTAGATAAGTCATACAAATATTTATATTTGACAAAACATGAACATAAAATTTGATACAATTTTATTTTAAATATTGCAGCAATAATTTGCACGGAAATGTAATAAATATTCAATGAAAACAATTTTCTCACATGTTTTTCAGAGCAAACTCCAAAAAGCTAATCAAACAACCCTCTGCCAATGAACATTTCTTTAGAACATTGAGGCTGCAGTAAGAACATTAATAGTCATAGGGCCAAATGGGTGACATAATTTAATTATAAAATATTAACTAAGAATTTATGAATATATTAATGATTTAAAGGAGACAGTTTATGCCTTGTATGTTAACATTAAATTATAAGAAAGCATTTCAAAGTTTTGAGAGTTATTACATCTCTGAGTAAAAAAAAAAACAACTGCGCAAACAATCTATGAAATAACTTACACTTGTTGGCAAAGGTAGGTCCAAATTCACACCTTCTGCAAACACTTGAAGCAGTTGATGAAGGTCTTTATTGTTCACTGCATGCTCCAAGTCACTAAGTAGATCATGTTCATCTTCACAAGTCTGTTGAACAAACCTCTTCTGTACGTACTTGGCACGAATAAAATCATACCTTTCATCCCTGAAAATAAAACCTGCTATCAAAAACTAAACATATTCATGGATTAAAAATAAATAAAAAAATATGTTAAAATACCAAACAAAATTAATTTTACATAGCTTATGTTTACCTTTTACTACTGGACTCCAACCTGAAAATTATAATCTAGTTTGGAGACATGAACCCTTGTTGTAAAATACAATACTTTTAAAATGAATTTTTAAAAAGCAAGTTCTGAAATTTCTGGGCATAAATTTAACGGTTGGCAGGGAATGCCAAAACAAGCAATTTTTTTAAATGAAAAATGTGTCTGAAAATGCAACCCTGCAAAGTTACAGATGCAAACAGTAGCATGCAAAATTTGAATTTTGCGCACATTAGGCACCACTCCACTGGCTGAGAGGATATGCCATCCCAGGACCGTGATGTCAAAATGCTTTGCGGGAAGCATGCGACAAGCTGGATGCAGACTTTTGGAGTTAATCAAATGTGCTAACAGTCTGGTGTAAATCACCCTTCGTGGTGTGAAACTCTTAGTTTCACACAGTCGCTGTTTAAGACAAATGAAGGTTTTCCTATTCGTACATGCCTGTTCGGAAAGCATTCCGGGTAAATGTGGCCTGCTCCCGATACGATTCCTCTCATCTCTCCCTGAACCATGTGCATATCGACTATCTGTGTGAATGTACAGTCTGCAAGCTGATGTTCATAAATTTTGTTATTACAGCATCGTACTAACTAAACTGTCACCACTGCACTACTCGTCCAAAGCCAAACGTGTAAACGTAATCACAACCAACCATCCACTGTTCCGCACACCAGACCGCTGGTTGCTACTGCCTATGGCTAGTTCTAAAAGTCTACACCAGGCTTGTTGCCTGCTTCCTGCTGCGATCACATGTCCTCTCAGCCAGTGGAGTGACGTCGAATGCCTGTAAAATTCCAATTTTCACGCTACTATTTGTGCATAACTTTGCAGGGTTGCATTTCTGGACACATGTTTACTAACCAAAAATTGCTTGTTTTGGTATTCTTTGCCACCAATCGCCTTAAACTTATGCCAAGCAAGTTCCACAGACACCTTGTATTGGAAAAACTAAAACAAACGCCATAACTGTGCCAAAATTAAATTAAGGCACAACTATATAGACATTAACTAATATTTTATTTCTGCAGTTTCATTAAATACTAAACAAACAGATAATTAATTTGGTATAAACCCTGTCTATGTGAAAGGGTGTTTTAAATAGAAAAGATACAATTCTGCATGGTCATTCAAAAAATTTAAATCGATAAAATTTCCATTTCAAATCACTTACGGGTACATGCCTTAGTTTTCGACATAGTTTCCGCCACTATCCAAACACTTGCTTGTGAAGTCTCGGTACAAGCTTTTAGCCTACAGTCATAGAAGTTGTCAAAACCATATTTCAACTTAAGTTTTGCTCATCACTGTTGTGGAAGTTTTATTTGTTTATTTATTTATGTATTTATTTAATTTTTGTTACATACCCAATACCAGTACTTTAGCAGTAGGCACAACAAATACAAAAAATGAACAAAATGTAGTCACTGCAAGTGCGTGGGCACTGCCAACTGGTAGGCACCAAGCAGGCAGACACCACATGAAAGGGAATACCCCAACAAGTTGGGACTACCACAATTAGGCAACCAGCATAAGCAGCCTGAACCACACAGATGCAGGGACTATAACAGGCACACACACTATCACAAGTAACCAAAGAAAAGGATAATCGAAAAAGAACAAACAAAAAAAAACAGGCACATGGACACTTATTAAGGAACATAATATAATTACATTACATGACAACAGGAACTAAAGATAAAGATAACGATAATAGAACAAAAGAAACAATAACTTGAAGGTAAAAATATGTTAATATATAAATTTTAATTATCGAAAATTTAAATTAAATTTGTTAGCCTTTGAAATTAGCCTACAGAAATTTTTTTTTTTGTGGGCTGAACACACAGCTGATAATAATGACTATTGAATTGGGGCACTCCAAGGCCAGTATTATCAAAAATATATTTGTAATTGATTTTGGAATTATAACAGTTATAAACAAAAAAAGGAGTCTAAATAAGCTCTGCAATCTGAAAGAGAAGTAAAATTAGGTTGAGGAAAATTCTTTACAATTATAAGTTTGATAATTTTGTTTCGAATGTCTTCTATTTTTCACTATCAGATGTGTTGATTCTATTCCAAATTAATGAACAGTATTCTAATTTTGATCTAATTAAAGCCAAATAAAGTGAGAGAATCTGAATCAGCAGCATAAAAAAATGTACTTGATTAGGGAAACGGTTCTTCGAGAACTGGAAATTCAATAATCTCTGTGCTGATGAAAGTATAGTTTAGAATCTAAAATGGTGCCAAGATCTTTTATAGATGATATTTAAAGATTGAAAGTTAATTTTTTTGTAATGCCATTTAAGTATAACTTAACATGTGTACATAAGTACACACACCCTTCTTACTTGTGTAAATAAATTAAATACATACTTCATGAAGTACAATGAAAAATACAAAAAAATGAAGTCAGTGTAAGTGTAAATGCTGCAAGTTCAAAAAAAGAGAAATTACAACTGAAGTCCAGTAGCAAATTATTTACAATAACAGTCAAAATGTAATGACTTATAGAATAAAGAAATTGGATGACACAGTTTATTGAAGGATGAAAAAATGTACGTGATAAGACACGGAGTGCGTGGTCTTCGTTATCAATGGTGAATTGGTGCCAAGTTGGTAAAATAATTCACAAGAACTGATAATTTATGACTGTCACTTTTTTGAGAATCTCCTCAAAAAACATGAGAAGTATTTCTTAGTACTGTTTTGAATAAATTTATGAGCAGCAGCAATGGTAAAATTCAAAGGCAGCATTATTCTGTGAAAAGGGAATACAAAACTTTGTGGCTCAATATTATGCCAAGTGCCTTTATTGAAACAATTTTTCAGATACATATATACATGTTCAAAAGAAAATATATTAAATTTTCAACATCCCCATGGTACCTACTTTCTAAACATGCGAGTTATTACATGTACTTTAATTGTGGGGTAACATAGGGCTGGTGTGTGTCTGTACAGCATTCTTCCAAGACAGAAAATTTGTTCCTTTCCATTGCGTAGTACTTTTAAAGAGGTTCCTAGCACTGCCAATCATAATGTCCATTGGTCCTTGAGCATCTTATAGGGATGTTTTATGGACATACGACATGCACTTACCCCGGTTTGAGTGAAATACCAATATGGAGTGGTCTGAAGAATCCCTAAATGCACTTGGACTGGACTGAAACAGGAGTGGAATGAGATAATTTAGTCCAGTTGACAATGTGGACTGGAGTGTCGAATCCAGAGGAAAAATGATTCTAAACATCCGACTGGACTGAAATCAAAAAATTCAATAAGAAGAAATCACCATATTGAATTGTTTTTGTTAACATTACACAAGTGTTCATACGAAATATAAATAATTTGTAACTAAATAAATCTTTGACTCAAGAAAAAACTTATCAGAAAGTTACAAGCTCTAGATTAAACTGAGAATTTTAATTTTTTGAGTTATTTATTTTGTGGCACCAGCTTCCACAAAAGAGAAGCTTTTTATCTTTTTTCAGTCCAACTCCACTCTGCACAGCTGTTGGTTTACATTTTAGCCCAGGCTTTGAGAGTAAATAAAACAAGTGAAATCTATGTCTTATTTAGTCTTAGTTCACTCCAGTCTGTGTTTGTTCTTGACTAAAATTATACTTAGAACAAGGTTGCTAGTTTATGGCCACTGACTACTAGATAAACACACTAAAAACCAATTACCATTCTAGGTCCTCTGAGTGTGTCAACACAATAAAATATAACTAATAAATATAACTCCAGTAAGATATAATAATTAATGAAAAGGTGACAATCTGAGTGTGTATTTATTCAATATGCTGCTGTTAAGGTACCTTTTGAGCCAGTTTCTTCAAGCCAAAATAAATTTTCCCTCTTTAAATACTTACATTATGCTTTTAAATGACCACAGAGGTTCCCGGAGAAGCATCCCGCCTCCAATTAGTGTTCCATTGCATACCAAAATGTTAGAGGTTTGCAAACAAAATCTAAGGAATTCTATGAAAATCTTGTAAATTCTCAATATGACATTATCTGCCTCACAGAAACATGGTTCAGCGATCAAAAGTGTTAATATTTCACCAACCAATTTTCAATTTTCAGGAACGACAGAAATACTTTACTGTCATAGAAAAAAAAGAGGTGGCAGTGTTTTGGTAGCTTCTAACAAAAGAAAATTAATTTCAGTTCAACAAATAAGTAAACATAACTATTCTGGTCTAGAAGCTCTTTGAGTGAAAATCAAATTATTTCAGACTAAATTTTTAACTCTTGGTAACATTTACTTACTCTCAGACACATAACCTAAACTATTTTCTTCCTATTTTGAATCATTAGGAAAAAACTTGTCACCTGCCAAGATGGCATTGTGTTACTAGGAGATTTTAATGTTTCTGGTGTTGATTGGTCTCTCAACAATACCTCTCATATCTTGCATACATACGTTAAAAACAAGGGTCTACATTTGATTAGTTTTACTTCTAATCTTGGTTTAATAGAGTATAACAAAACCCAGCCTTATAAAAACCTCCTTGATTTTTGCTTTACTAATTTATCTCAATGTATAATACCTCCTGCAGTTGATATACTTAAAAAAGATTATACATACCATCCAGCTTTGAATTAGCCAATGTTTTTGCTCCGTAATTTTCCAGTGTTTATAAGAAATCCAATAACTATCACCATGTACTCTTCAACAAATATAATATTGGCACAATATCAGTACCTTTCATTTTTGAAAGCCTTAATCTCTGGTGTATCAAAGCCCTAAAATATTTAAGATCAACAGGTTCAGATGGCATCCCCAATTTCTACTAAAAGGTTGCTCTAACACACTAATACCTCTTTTGAAACATTTATTTAACTCTAGTTAAAATTCCAAGTTTTTCCAAATCAGTGGAAAATAGTCACAATAATCCCCGTTCACAAAAGTCTCAAAATTAAATGTTTATAATTACAGTCCCATTCCCTTACTGAGTGGTTTACCTAAAATTTTTGAAAAAAATATTTTTAAACTTTAAATTTTCAAATTAATAATAAATTGTCCGATAATCAACATGGATTCAGAGCTGGAATGACTACTTCTACCAACTTAAATCACTTTTCGTAATCATATTTATAATGAAGTAACTAACAGGGGGCAGGCTGATGCCTGCTATTTTGATCTTGCCAAAGCCTTTGACACAGTTAATCACTCAAATCTTCTTGTTAAATTATCAAACTTGGGTATTAGTGAGAATTTAATCAAATGGTTCTCCAGCTACTTAAATAACAGATCCTTATGTATCAATTAATAACAATATTTCTTCTCTGTTGAAGGCTAGATCAGGTGTCCCTTAGAGTGGTACCTTGTCACCATTACTCTTTAACATGTTTAAAGATTATATTTCACAAGTTTTGAACCACAATACAGGTGTCCTTTTTGCTGAATATCTAAAAATTCATAGAATAATCGCAACACTCCAAGACAATTCAAAATGATATAAATAAAATCTATTTGTTGTGCCAACAGAATTTCGTTAACCTTAATAATAAAAAAAACTATAATAATTTATTTTACAAGGAAATATAAACCTCTCTTTTCATCACTATAAATTAGATAAAGATTTAATTTTTAGAACTAATATAAACGACCTTGGCCTCATTTTAGATTTGAAACTATACTTTCACCAATATAGTGATTATTTAATCTCCAGTTCCCGTAGAACCCTTGCTCTAATTAAATACATCACTTATCATGCTACCAACTCTGATTCTATTCTTTAATATTTATTTTGCTTTAATCAGAACTAAATTAAAATATTGTTCCTTAATTTGGAATAATATTAAAACTCCCACAGTAATAAACTTGAAAATATTTAAAATAAAATTATTATATTGATAACTTAAAATTTTTTTTTCTAAACCTTCATTAACTTCTCTTTCTGAATATAGAGCATATTTAGACACACTCTTTGTTTGCAATTGTTATAATAAAATCAAGTGTACTTATATTTTATATAATACAGGACTTATAGAATGCCCCAATTCAACAGCCGCTTAGTATCAACCTTGTGTAGAGTCCAAAGAAATTACTATTTACTCTTTAGATTAATTTCAAACTCAAACAAATTTGATTTTAATTTTTCGTTAAAATTATAATAAATTATCATTACCCTTATAAAGCCTGTAACCTATTTAGCATTACATATCATCATATATTTAGTCATCCATAATTCGTTGTCGATTGTCTCACTATTTCATTGTTTTATTGCTTGTTCATTAAATTTTTCAGTAGTTTCCTTTATTGTTGTTGCAATATTATTATCTCTTTTATATATTATGTGTATTATATCTAATATATTCATGTTAATAAATACTCTGTAACAGATAAAATAAAGGAATAATTTTAGGTAAACAAAAAAAATCTGTACCCCTGTTTTTAAGTAAGGCCAAGATTTGATTAATTACAAGGATATGTAAATAAGTAAGCAGTAAATAATTATTTTGAAGACTTTAAGTTAGTTAAGAGTTAAGATGATAGTTAAGTATTTGAAGGGTATGAATATGGATGTCAGAGCTGCCAACCTCAAATCACACCCATCAGTAATGGCAATTAGGTATATGAAAAAAGTACGTGTAAATCATGCACGATAAATTTTTCCTGGGGCATTATAACACACTCACAAGATAAAACAACGACAATAATATGCAAAAGAAAAAGAAAAATATGAATACAATGCAAATTAATACATAAAAAAATCTATTTGAACAATACAATCATCTGAATATGTAAGAAATATTAATAATTTTACTGGATATTTTGAATCTTCAATTCAATGTATTCAAAGTTAAACTTTAAAACAACTGTCTTTTTATTTGCTTCTTTTATCCTGGTTCGATAAGAAATGTCATGTAAACAAACAAGACAAACACAAGGACTTGTAAACAATAACTGCGTTCGTTACTTTCGTTTCTTCAGATGTAGCGAAAAAACGAAGATATAGATTTATTGCTAGTCACGGCTTTAAAATGTTCTGCATGTTTCTTTGATTCAATATGCCGTCTACAGTCATCCCTTTCACCATGTGCAATCGAAAAGTCACACGTGCATACATTACAAAACCGTGGCGTTCCAAACATTTGAAAACGACAAGCATGGCCATTCTTTTGAATATTTAAGTCGAAAGTTCTGAAGACTTGCGTGTTTTTTTTTTTCTTTCCAGATACACATTATTCTGTCACACGCTTCATTTCTACAACCGGCACTGAAGAACACAACACTATCGAAAAACATAAAAAAATTTCACGTCTGTAGACACGACAAAAACCGGACAAAAACACTAGGATGAAAAAAATGGCTTTCAAGAAATAAAATAACACAACACAGGTTAGCCAAAGTACCGTACAAAAATTATCGTGATGTAAGTAGCCTTCAAACGATAAGTCCGAGGATATGTACTAGTTGTATCGTACAACGGACGTAATACCATCCCATTATTATTTGAAAACACGAGAATTAATTTACTTATTTCGACAGTACATCGTACATGCGCACACTTACTAGTTCCGTTATTTGAGCAACCAAGCGAAGTATTCAAACAGCGTTCACGAAACACGCACAGCAGAAACGTAAATTTTTCCGTTACCATGCAGCACAAAGCCTCGTTTCCGTAATAAACTAGCGATGTTCCGTAATTCCGTAATTCGGGGTTAAAATCCGTAATAATTACGGAAAATCCGTAATGGTTGGCAGCTCTGGGATGTCAACCTTCCAACCCTTGTGCTATAGACGTCAGACACTGCAGGTGAGAAAGAGTAGAAGGAATAAGTAACAGACTTCCTTGCATAGTTTTGTGTGTACGAAGGGACGTGATCCCAGTGAAGAGTGCTTGGCACTCAAATTGTGCCTTGGGCAGGTCATCTAACACCCCTACAGAAGAGGATTCACGTTTGTCGATGGACGTTTAGAAGGTTTGGAATGATCAGCCCAGTCCCACTTGCTTTCCTGGTGTATCGAGTGAAGTCTTTTCTGTTTTCTTCTTCCTCTCCTGAACCAAAATCACAGCCAGAGGAGACCTCTCCATGGTGCCATCCAAACAGCAAAAGAGGATTGTGAGGAAGAACTCTGAATTGAACCAAATGAACTGAACCCGGAGAAAAAAATCTTCAAACGAACAGAACCCATGGATATTTTTTTTTTTTTTTTGGAAAAATGAACCAATGAAATTTGTTTGTATGCCACAGATAGGACAGTAGCCAGTTTTCTCAACCATACTTCAACAAACATCATACCATTTTCTTCTTCTTCAAATTAAACATAAGTAATAGGAAACCAATGCCATGGTCTTTTCTGCATCTACGTTTTATTTTGACATTAGGAATATATTGTATGTATTGTTAGTGTAAATCCACAAACAAGTGAAATTATTCAAATTAATATTTTTATTGATTTACTACACAAATATACACTTCTTGAATTACTTTTCCATGAAAATACATATTTTAAATTTGAGCTTGTGGAAGGTAGCTTCACATGGATGTAATGTACACATAAAAAATAATTGAATAGACTCAATTATTGGGATGCTATTTGACTCTTCGTATAACAGTCTCATTTCAACAAATATTCTACTTTTAACATATATAGTAGCATCTCATTTATGTGGCCTTAACTTATCCAACATTCTGTGTTATATGACGTTCTGACTATGATCAAAAACTTCTTTAAACCATCACAGGCATAAAGTTTTTAAGTACTGTATTTAACTTCATACAGTTCTGTAAATGTAGGTTAATTTTTTCAGTTATTTTTTCTGTTGTTTTGTTGTAAAGTTATAACATAGTTTGCTGTTTTATAGGCTTTCACTTAACACCTCCCCAATATCTGACGATTTCCCTTATCGGACTTTCTGCCAGTCTGTTTATGTTGGATAAGCGAATCTACTGTATCAAATTTGATGAATTGGCGTAAATATTTCATAAGTTCAAAATTCGTAAAACTCTATTTATTACCATTACAATATGTGAACATTATACCAAAAACTGAACCCATAATTATGGTTCACTTCAAAATTTTCAAACTTCACCCAGCATTGCGTATTTGTTAATGAGAGAGAATTATTTCTCAATCAGAGGAGATGGCATGTAGGTTCGACAGCTGCTAGCAACTTCCTGAGACACAGGCATTTCACCAGTGCATTTCACTTTCAGAAAATAGGATGAGAATCTACTTAACATTTAAGTCATAAGAATATGAGAATCTCAAGTAACCAAAGCTGTCCCAAACGTAGCCTGCATGTATAATGGCATAGATGCTTAGCAGTCATTGAAGATATTAATTTACCGAAAAAAAAAAAAGACTATGTGAAATTCTACAAATCAGTTGTACCTAGAATATCAATCAAGATGTCATGTACAGGCAGAGTACAAATGTCACTCATGAAAATGCTGAAAAACCTCAGCATCTCAGAAATAATCATATACATTGGACAGTCACACATCATTTCAGGATCATTATGTGATGAAACAATAATACAAAAATAAAATGTTAAACAATCATAAGAAAATAAAAAAGCTTTTACAAAATCAATTTATTGTAAATCACAAACTGTAAAAATTTGTGATTATATTATAATATGGTGTAAACTAATTGTCACTGTTAAAACCTATGTACCCTGTCTTTAATATACTACTTAGAATAATAATGGTCATACTTCTTTAAGTTGTTAATAAAGCTTTTTTACATTTTGACTACCAGTATAACTGCATCCAATAAAAAAATATGGTATAAAATTATGGAATCACACATGCCTCATTAAATACATTGTTCTCAATCATTCATGAGTTTGGCATGGCCATATCTCTTTACCATTTTTATCTCGAACACAATGAAGTTTCCTACCACAGAGTACTTGATTGAATCTAAATTTAGATTTATATATACCTGCCCACAATAGATATCCAACTCTGAATTTGAAAAAAAAAATTAAAAACTTAATTATTATGACTTTGTAGGAAAAAGTACACGAGTCTCAAACATAAAACGATTTTGATACAGCTATTTGTACACAGAACTTGCAAAAATAGTTTGAAATCTTAAATAAACTTCTTTACCAATCAAAAATTATGGAAAAATGCATTTTTTAGCAATTGTAACATACATATACTATGACCATATTGTTGAAGGATATATTTTAGAATTAAAGAACATAAAACTGTACCTTATGATATGCTTAACATCTCATATTCTGTCCCATTCTTATATATAAAACTTACCATAGGCGAGTTCAAAATGGCCACCATTATTAATATATGTGCATAAAAATTAAATAATAGTGGTTATGAACTGTCAAAATATAAGTTTAAAAGGATACAAAATATAAAATTTTAAAATGGTGAGTCAACCAGTGATAGACCACCTAAGGTTCTCTGTCAGGTTCTATGCGTACAAGTAACCGGATTTATACAGTATACGATGGGGGACCCAAAAAAATGTTTTTGTCATAAAAAATTTGTTACCTTTTTTACAACATTCCTTCAGTCACCTTCAAAGTACTTTCCATTAGATGCAATCCATTTGTCAAGTCTTTTTTCCCACTGTTTGAAGCACCTATGTAACTCTTCAACATTGATATTCTCTAGTGCCCTTTGTAAAGCTGATTTTACCGCCTCTACATCATCAAAACACTTCCCTTTTAGATTTTTTCTACATTCTCGAGAAAAGGAAAAACTCGCACGGGGCTAGGTCTGGTGAATACGGAGGGTGGGGAACAACAGACCACCCCTGAGAGGCCAAATAGTGGTTCACTCATAAGGCCATGTGTGCGGGGGCGTTGTCCTCATGAAGGAACCAGTCACCTGATCGCCAAAGTTCCGGGCGTTTCCTCCGCACATCCCCTTGTAAACGTCTTAAAACTTCCAAATAAAAGAGCTGGTTAACAGTATGGCCTGGGGGAACAATTCTACGAACATCAAAAAAGACAACGATCAACGTCTTAACATTCAACCTCACTTGTCTTGCTTTTTTTTGGTCTTTTTCAAGTCCTGGCTCAAATTCAATCAAAACTTTTTTGATCCTGTTTGAGAAGGCCTGAAACAAATTTAGCAGCAACACGTCTTAATAGCAAATCCTCAGTCAATATCTGCTGGCACGAGCTCCAACTCACTCCTATCTCTTCTGAAATTTCGTCGATCATGAAACAATAATCCTTGAATTTTTGGCAGATTTTTTCAATGTTTTCATCGTTTTGAGATGTTGAAGGGCGCCCAGAACAAGCATGGTCTCCAACTCTTATCTCGCCATGTTTAAAGTGCCCAAAGCACTCGAAAACTTGTGTGCGGCTCATAGCATCCTCCTTGAAAGCCTGTTGAAGCATTTGGTAAGCTTCTGTTGCCGATTTTCCAAGCAGGAAAAAAAATTTCAAATACACTCTTTGTTCTATTAAATCTGCCACAATGATTTCACAGGCGGAACACGAGAACCGCAAGAAAAAAACAATACTACAATCAAATGTAAACCTACGAACTAGCGCAGTCTGAACAGCTGTTTAGTGAAGATATCTACTAACCCCATCTAGCGGGAAAACTCTCTACTACGTCTACAAATGGCAGCACACTCTCAGTCTTTTTTTTTGCCCCTCCCCCCCCCATGTATGTAGAAGGACTTTGACATACTACATAATTATCAGTACATTCATTATTTAGTTTTTTCTCCCTGCATTTTGTATTCTTTTATAGCACATGTTGTCAGTTCTTTTCAATATGTGAAATCATATCCAGATAATTCCAGTAGAAGAGAAGCAAAATTAACTTTGTAGATTATTATAGAAATTAGTGTGAAATTTAAATGCAATTTGCAACTTTAACATGGAAACCACTCCATTCAGTGCCAGTCAGTGCAATGTAGGAATTTATCATGAGAAAATAAAATATCCACCATGCTCATCATTTCCTTTTGTTGTTCTTCTGAAAGGGCATTTATTAAATGTTTTCTTTTTTTTTTAAATTTGATTTTTTTTCCTTTTTCTTCTAACCTAACTAAAAACTAAATATATTACAAATCTTAATTCCTTAGTAAAAGAATTAGCTTAGCTTCTGGGTTGTAGCCGTGTCCAAGGCAAATATATCACAAAGGTGATATATTCGCCTTGGACGCTGCTACAACCCAGAAGCCAAGCTACTTCAGACAATGGCCGCGAAAGCCTGCGATCTTCCTTAGTAAAAGCTTACATAAGACTGACTTTATAAGATAAATACTGTATATGATACATAGAGAAAAATGACAAATAATTTGCTGTTCAGCAATAAAGTTTAGTTCCCTCACTACACAAAACATTAGTTACACAGTTTTTAACATAGCTGTTTCTTTACACTAAACAAATGTTTAGAAAAATAAAATTCATTGGTTCCTTCAAAAATGGCTATAAAGCTATATGACAAAATAAAATGGCTACTTCTACAATAATTTAAGTAGGTACATGAAGTTTGTGAGTGAGAAAGAGAGTGAGAGTGAGTGAGTGAGAGAGTGAGTGAGAGAGTGAGTGTGTGAGAGAGTGTGAGAGAGTGAGAGAGAGAGAGAGAGAGAGAGAGTGAGAGTGAGTGAGAGAGTGAGAGAGAGTGAGAGTGTGAGAGAGAGTGAGAGAGAGTGAGAGAGAGAGAGACTGAACGAGTTACCGAGTGTCACTAAGCTAATAAGCTTGATTAAGTGCAAACAAGTAATTGATGTATTATCTAATCTAGTTCAACTAAATATTACGATATATATATATTGCCCTATACATACCTTGCGAATCAATTGGTTTGACTCAGTACATACTAGTTTATGTTAAAATAAATGTAGAACTACCAGTATAACTTTATTTATGCAAGGATATCAAAAAACTGCTACACATTAAATATCTTACTTCATTCATATTGACTCTGAAAATGTTTAACTACAGAGTTTTGTGTTAAGCTGTTTTCTGACCACAATAAAACCTCATGAGTATTGAATACAATATTTTTTTAAGAGCAGTTTAAACCTAAAAATAACAGTACCCAACCTGTTTATATTATCAAAAATTTTTACAAACAAATTATAGCATTACTTAGGTGTTCTTTTAGTGTTACACAACAATTATGGTGTATATTTATCAGTTTATTCTGGTTATGGTCTGTTAAGTTAACCTGTAAGGGTAGCACCTAGCCACTGTTTAATAATATTAAATTAAAATATTTAAAAAGAACATTCTGAGGGTTGTAAATGTTGCTCAGAAATGAATTCCCTAACAAGAAATTTTATTCAACCCACAAGGTTAAAATTGTAACATTAACTTACATTCAATTTATTAACTGCAATTAGAAATCTCCCACCTCCAGAGATGCCAACCTTGTGGAGTGCCTGTCAGTATGGCATAATAAAGAGTGAAAAGGAAGGGGGGGCCGGGGAACCTCCCCCAGGAAAATTTTGTTTAGTAAGTGTAAAATGGTGCCATTGAAACGATTTTCCTGGTAGAAATACCAATATTATTTTATGAAACATTTTCTGAAATAGGAAACTGGGGAGAGTTGATACCGTATTTGAACAAATAATGTCTGTTAAACACATAAAACAATCAAAACACAGCCTTAAATTAAAGTAAACTTGCAATTTAGATAAAATAACCACCTAGTGCTAACATGCTTCAGTATCTTATGGCTTTTAAGTTCAGGTTCACACATCTCTTGCAAACTTTCAAATGCATTTTTCTTTTAGAGCTCTTTTCAAGATAAAAATATACATCTACCAAGAATGATTCAACATTGAAAGCAAATTCCAATGTTTTTGTTGCTTTCTTTGATGCCAAATGAAGCATATGACACACACAGCCCCGTATTATCATTGCAGGATGCTGCTGCTTCAGAAATGAAAGAACACCCTTATTCTTGCCAATCATGGTGTTGGCATTATCACATCCAAATGACACACAATTTTCCCACTTCAATGACATAATTTTCAACTCGTCTAATATCTTAAATATTCCTTCCCCTGTGTTGTCAAAACGCTCAACGAGTGAAAGCTGAAGTGTCATAACCTGTTCCATTACTTCACAATAATATGTAACCACAAAAGGATACAATTTACAATCATTATTGTCATTGCTTCCGTCTGTTGCCAAAGAAAAGAATGTGTTCTGAATCCTATTTAAAATACCTGTGACCGTTTCATCAGACATGCTCTTCACAATTGCAGTGGTTTTTGTTCTCCCACACGAATATTTGTCTGCTATCTTTGAGTCAGTAAACATTGCTTTAAATAACGGTTTTGCATGATCAGCTGCTGATAACAGCAAATTGTGTTCAATGAGAAATCGTGTGAAATAACACTCTACATGAATAACACTCGTGTCTTCAGCAGATGTGAAAAAAGAGTTAAGTGGTTTACACTGACCTCTAAGGCGACCATTTTCTTCATGTTTTTTGGATGCGACATGACGCCTACAATCATCGCGTCCATCGTGTTTTACAGAAAAATCACACTTGCACGTCTCACAAAACACTTTGTAGACGTTTTTGAAGGTTGTAGGTATGGATATTCATCTGTGTAAGATCTCCGATACTACTGATTCGGTAGCCCGCTAGATTTCTTTGAACTTGAAGGCTCGCACATATTTTCAGTGAGAGAACTTTTAAGTTTCAACATTTTCTGTCATTATATCGCAAATAACACGCCAAATGTAGTGTAGCATACACACGGAATCAATACACACATAACCTAACCGACACACCGGAAAATAACAAAGCAAAACGAAACGGCATAGATATATTGAGTCATTACTGGACACTTGAAAATAAAATGTTACAAAACGTGAGTCTAGGGCATTTTGTTTAACAAGTGTGACATCACACATGCATATATCTATGGAACCACGAACACAATACCGCAAATTGCTGCGACGTGATTTAAACAAACCGAAAAACCATAAAATGCATTAAATCCGTAGTTTTAACCTACCATCCGTATTTCCGTAGTCAAGTAACGAAAATTGTAGAAACTATGGAAAATCCGTAGTACTTGGCATCTCTGCACCTCTATTCACGACTATTTCTAAGTCTTGAGTCAACTCGAAACATCACATAGTTATTGGAAAAATTGATATGTGTTCAGCTCTTTCAGTCAGTTTAGGTTAGACAAATGATAGAACATTCTAGCTCTCTGGTATTTTGCAAGAAAATACCACCCACTTTCACGAACTTGAGGAACAGGGTTGCGAGTTCATATCGATGAAAGAGATTGCGACCTCGATGTTGGATTAAGATTATAAATAGGCATAGGTGCGTATTATTTAGGTCTGTTAAATTTATTTTTATTTGGACACAATGACTTGTCAACAAGATCATTACAGATGGTACTACAATACACAATTCAAATCAGGGATATTGAGGAAAGAATCTGCCAAAGCCTCTATACAGGAACCATCACAGCATTTTTCTTGGAGTGATTTCAGGAAACCTTTCAAACCGAAATCAGGCTCGCCAGATTGGGATTCGAACTTGGGTCTTCGAGCCAAATGAATTACCACTGTACCACCTCAACTCATTACATCTTATTAGCTACCTTCTTAAGACTTACAAGAGCTCCCAATCTCTAACAAATTACATCCAGTAAAAACATATTATATCTGGTTTCATATCAGTATGAAAGATTTCGATAATATTATTATATTAATAATATTATCGGAAATTAGTGAAACCACTTACTATCTCCCACCAGATCTATCATGCCCCAATTTTTTTGACTAGTATTAATTACATAGGTACTCACATTGTGCTAGACGGGGACAGTTTTAAGCTGGGCTGAAGCGTAGCCTCCATCACTTCATTAAACAAGTTGTTTGTCATGAAACGTGCCAAAAGCAACTGAGAAGTGCCCACATTATCCAATGTCAATGACTGTATACGGGATATATGCACTCCTAGGTCTCTGTGAATACCAGAGCACTCAATGCACACTATTATTCCAAAATTTGTTGACAGCCATGTTGCATCTACAAACAAAACAAACATTAATATATTTAAATTATTAATATAATTTTAGTACCAGCCAATCAGATCTGGGACTTAGAATGGCTGACACTAAACACACTACAAAAACACAAACCTGGGCACTTTAATAATATATAAAATCTAAATTATTTTCCAATTATAAACACTTTAGTTTTGAGAGTGAAAACATATAACAGCACATCAAAGAATGCAAAGGATGATTTGGTTTCTGAAGGTTTTGATTTATCATCCAGATAACCAGCTAAAATTTTGCTATGAAGATTTTGCCTCAATCTACAAAAATACTGTTAGCACATCCAAAGTTACTGAAGTACATATACCTTTATCTGAAGAGTTACCTCAAAGAAAACAAAAAAATTAGTTGCCTAGTTATGTATTTATGTATGTGATTATAGCTACACCAGCAATGAAAATACTGTCTAAACACAACTTAAAATAAAAGACTGTGTTGAAGATTTTAAAGAGGAAGAAAAAGTAGATTGATTTCTGCAAATGAGTTCAATTCAAAAAGTTGTGTACTAATAACCTTTTTAGAAATTATATTGTTGGTAGCATTTTAGGACACAGAAATATCTTTAAAAATGTTTGTATCAATGGTGGTATTAAATTGTTCTTAACATTATTTAAAAGTGAACAACATTTATTTATTTTTATTTGTAAATAAAAATTAAAAATTATCACAAAGTAATTTTAGCAAAATAATATATTTCAACACTCACAAATAGTTACCATTTAGAGAATTGCAGTCACAACATCTATCATTTCCAGGTATCCTTTGAACGTAGCGTATAATAGCTTGTTGAAGCTCTAAAAAACTTGGGTTAACTTTATTTCCACCTGACTTTCCACTGTCATCAAATGCTCTCATAAGTGCTCCTTCTTTGCAGTTTACTATTACAGACATCCATGCACGTTGATCATTTTCATCTTCTGCTTGGAAGTGATACGTTCTATTATCTAAAACAAAAATATCCTTACCAAACAATAGCACAGTATGAACTTCAAAACAAATTTCAAGACAAGACATTTTAGGGTTAAAATTGTTAATCATTTTTTATCTATGATTTATAATTGCAGTCTATACACATACTTACATGATATAAGGTCAAAACAACGTTTATCTTCTGGAACAAGTTTTATTTGGCAGGTTAGCAAGTTGACTCTTGTAGGAGGCTTTGATTCATCAGCATGACATATGTCAAGAAATCCCTCAGCCTGAACTCTACACCTTCGTTTCTGCCATACTCTCCTCATCTTTCCTTCAGATTTTTTAAGTAGGTGTCCAGAGCGAGTTACCCCATGTTGCTTGTCTCCTTGCAGCTGATGAAGAGAATATCCAGCACCCTTTTCTGATGACCCACTAACGTTCATTGCCTGTAATGAAATACAAGCAGAATAATGCCTTTAAAAATGTTTCAGCTATGACAGCAAATAGTTGAATGCAAAAATTATGAATGTCTTAACTGTTTTATAATCAAAGCAGATATCACAGTCATTATACTGTCAAGGCACATACCAATCTAAGTTTCCTAGAAAAATATATAGGATACTACAGAAAAATTACCTTCATATAAGCTAAAAATAAATTCTCTTCTAAAAGTTCCTTAGTATTTCACTTCCAAGAAAATACAGTAATTTATATATGTAAAAGAGCCACTAACAGAAAAACATTAAAAAAAAAGCCATGGCCATCCTAGCACCATCAACAGATTCTATGAACTTGAACATTTTAAAATAAATACACACTTACTGGCAAAGTTCAGTATAGAGAAAGAAGTCCAAGTCTTAGAATTGGATGCACGTGCAATGATCTGCAATGTCTATAACTACTACCAGAGTTCATTAGTGGAACCACCATGATTATAGTAATGTGATATTATTACTATGTAGATATGTGCAGAGTACCAGTTACACAGTCGCTCACTCAACAAATAAATAGTAAATGGTTATTTGTTACCGAGTCATTGACTTCAAGAGAAATTTGTTGATCATAAACCTTTCTCATATTTTAATGAAGTTCCACAATTTTTTTTTTTGGTTTTGCTTAATTTTGTTGTTAACATACATAGGAAAGCCAATTATTTTTATCTCTAAATAACAGTGACTTAGCTTCTTTGTAGTATTGAGAAAATGAGGAATAGTAGTAAGGATTCATATTGTGTATGTATAATTTATGACAATATCTTTTCAACTTTAGAGACTTAATAAGATGTTTGGAATACCATTGTGGATATTCAATCTTTTCTTTACAGTAATAGGTATATATAATTTTATGAGCTTATTCATTGTAGATGTTAAATGATCAACCATAGTATTAATATCACTAGTATTATAGATGACCGAGTCATGGTATCTGAGAGCATTGTATAGTCCTAGATAGTCTCCAGTCTTGTAGTTTATAAATGAAGATGTATTTTAATTTTTTGACACTACGTTGAATTTAATGTTGACCTCAATAGCAGGATGTAACTTGTCTTCTTTTACCAGGGCATTCAGAGGTTTACTAACCGAACAGAGGTCAATCTTAGTAAAGCATAGATCTAGTTGTTGAATGGAAGGCTAAAAGGAGTTTATCTGAGATAAACCCCTTGCTGAAATAAAGTTAAATAAATCACAGGCTTTAGATTTGATATTGGACTGTAGTATAATTTGAGCGTGCATTTGAGTCCAGTCGAAACCTGGCACATTAAAATCACTGATTATTAATAGATTATATTACTAATTCACAAACTTATCTTCAATTTCTTCAAAATAAGCTGTATATGTTGAAGGTGTTGTTTAAAGGAGATTATAAATATATCCCCAACGGATAAAAATTTATCTTGATGGGTTTTTAATGTTATCCAGACCGCTTCAATTCCAAGGTGGTCAAATTCATGAGTAGATATTACATTATTGAATTTTTGTTTGTTTACTGTGATCAAAACCCTTCTCCTCTTTCCAACGAAGTTAGTGCAGGGTTTCTATCAATTCTAAAAATGAGGCATTATCAATATGCAATAGATTATTGACAAATTCAATGACCTTGGTTCTTAGACCTCTTAAGTTTTGATAAAGAACAAACTCCTTTATGTTAGACTACACAGAAATTTATCAAGATTCTCCTCCAGGCATCTGAGATTGGGTCAAAAAGGAGCCGTTGGTTAGTAATGGTTTAGGACTAGCCCTGCCTGTGTTGACAGTATTGTCAGGGGAAGAATTGTTGTTAATTATTTTATCGGGGTGAAGAGTCCAGTAAAAGGAGCTGATAAGCATCTGCTGGGCCAAAATACTATGTTGATTATTCTATTAAAATCTTCTTCAAGAACTGAAATGTGGAAGGAAGCACAGAAATCAAATTTGGTCTTGAGTTTGGATACTTTAACATGGAGCAAATTGAGTTTACTGGAAATATACTCTACAATTTTATGATCTTGGACTGAGGGATCGAATCTTGTAACAAACAGAGCGTTGATTTTTTTTGGACCAGGTTGACTAACAGTTTTTAGTGTAGGGATGTTCCTTTTCCCCACTTTCTTTCATTCCTGATTGTTTTTGGCTTCAGTGTTGGTCTTTGTTCTAGGCTTCCATGCATATTGCACAATTGTGAAGCCGCCATTATCATCATCAATGTGCTGGCAGTTACTCAAGCTGCTCATGACATGTTTTTTAAGCTGCATTGAATGTCGGTCACGAGACAAAGTACCGTTACCAGCGCCACAGGATGTTTCAGAACCTACATCCTTCTTCAAGCTCATGGGTTTCTTTAACGTCTGACTATTTGTATTTTCACCAAACTTTTTACATAATAAGCTTTGCCTTAAGTGAAGCAGTTCTTGTCTGATTGCGGCAGTTTCTTTGTATGAGTCTACAAGCAAAATATTTAAAATCATATTTTCACTTTGAAGGTCATTGACCTTAGTACACAACAATTCAACAGTTGTTATTTGATTATCTAATTTATGCACTTCAAATTTACCAACATCTGTATTATATGGTTTAAAATAACAAGCATAATTACCTCCTGTCTTCTTTGGCGGTGATTTAAACATGATAAACTGATATTCTAGAACTGGATCAAGAACTATTGTATTGTTTTGGGGTGTTAAAAAAAAAACGGAAGTCAGGTTGGTCTAAAAGTGAGGAATTAATATTCAATTCACCAAACAACTGATCACATTAAGATAGATCATGAACACCTCAGACCGTGTGCAAAACACGTCCGACATGGATCAGCTCACAACAATGACTGATAAACTCACAGTCACGACATGAAATAAAACCCAACCTTTTTTCTCAGAAATTCACTTTTACTCTGTTCATAACAAATTAAATGACAGGTTGATCAAAATTTAACGACTTTAGAACATGTGTTTTAATTATGAAAGTAAACATCTCCTAGTCAAGGACATGAGACAAAAACTTTATCATAATAATTAATTCAAATTGTTACAACATAATATTGACAAAACTTAATTTTTTTTTCTCTCTATAGACTAAATGTATGTCCTTATATCTGCATGTGTCTCTTAGCATTTTATATGAGTGTTTGGCAGTTGTTTTGTAATGTGACAATAGTTTGTGTTTATAATATGTCCACTGACTGTTTACCTCACAAACAAAATACACAATAAATAAATCAAATATAAAATGGAAGAAACATGACAACCATTAACTGTTTACTACACTATGATTAAAACAAATAAAAAATAAAACCAATTCATCAAAATACAAAAGAGAATTGATTTTTACGGTGGAAAAAAAAGTCATTTTAGACCGAGCAATGAAAATTGCACCCCGGTACAAAGAGTAGGCTGGTAGCACCCTCCATGGAATGGGTTGGAAAGTTGCACCCACAGATGTAGTTGGTTTTACCCTGTTTCACTCACTCCTCCAGGCCTTCAACCATATGCTTCTGTTATCCTCATTACTATGGGTGCTGATTACATTGAATTAAATATACTTTGAGATGGATCAATTGGCCATAACCAAGACAGATAAAGGAAACAGTATGGTGTGCTCAATAAACATCCATATAAAATTAATAAGAATACAAATGAGAAAACTAGTTGGCTTTGCATTTAAGAAAGAGAGAGAAATGTAGAGGACAGTCAAATGCAAAAGGGTACTAAATTGTCAATACAACCGATCACTAGTGCAGCAAGCAGCTCCCCTAGCTCTACACAATTCATACAGACCTTGACAGTACAGAAGACCAGACGAACATCGCCCCAGTATCGTTTGCTCTGCCCAACAAAATACAGGGAAATGTACAACCTACTTTTTGTAATGTTTACTGGGATGGAATCAGAAAGAGTTATTGATTTCCTCACATCTTTCGAACTTCCCACGTTGTACCATAAAGTGGTGCTATTTCCACGTCAATAAATATGCATGGCACACATTTAACAGTCTTTGACTACTTTATACATCAATGGTTGCAAAATCCAAATATTCCTGCCAATGACTGGTACTGTGGAGATAGCAGGCAGCAAACCAACAAAGGTACTGAAGGGTGGAAAAATAAATTTAAAGAACAAAGTTATACCCTTCTGAAGGCATTCAAACAATCAGTGGAATACACTGGTTACAAATATGATAGAGAAACTCTTGGTTTGGAAGGATCAAAGAGGAAGCAGCTGTACATAAAACTGGATAAATACTCTCAAAGTTTTACACGTATACAGAACAAGTAGTAATTAACCTAATGATCTTGCCAAACAGCTGTCACAAGCTATGTAAATACAAGTATAATAAAATTGATTGAAGCAAAGAATTATACATATACATATATAACGGTCAAAGGACATCTTTAGCACCTAAACTAGGAATACTTCCTAAACCTCGATTTTATGTAAGCTGGTATAGTCAAACATAAGAAACTGCAAAAGAAAAAAATATATTGTTACATCACTTGACAATCTCAAATTTCAGATATATGTAATAATGACATTAGTTTAAATTGAATATGAATAGTAACAGTGTTCAAATATTGACATTTTCTTGACATTCATGCCAAACACACACATACCCCCATTACCAAAAAATACATACTTCTTTGTCTAGGCCAGGAGCACTTCTTAAAAGAGTCCTCAGTTCAGTGAGTTTTCGCCTTTCTTCATCCTGCTTTTGTCTAATTTTTTGAAGTTTGATTGAAAGATCAGCCACATAACTACCAAAATGCTGGATTGTTTTCAGTCCATCTTGAAAATAACTGTAAAAAATATATTTACATACATTAACATAATCTTCAAGAACATACATAAACATAAGCAATTAAAAACACAGGCCAGAAACAATCATGGGGGGAAAAAATTGGAGCTTTGCTATTTTCATGGTTTTATTATCTCAAAGAATTAATTGCCTAAAGTGTCATTTCATAATAAATGTATGTTCAGGCTGTCTTAGAATTCTGTGTAGACAGTGTAACTATAACTTCTTTCAGCTAAAAGAAGCAGAACAGCCCTGAGACAAAATGTCAGGAAAGTTCAACTACAGTTACCAAATTAAAGTCAACATTAAATGCAACAATGCCAGGAATACACAGTTGCAAGTTTCTGTATATATAAAAAAAGATAATATCGCTAGCCAAACTACATCAATAGTGTCGAATGTGTCTGGTACAGTATGTGTATCACCACGTAGTAACTCTGAGTCATAATGTATGCAAGGAAGCTATTTTTTGTTTATTTTAAAAATAAGGGAAAGTTTTAATCAAGTCCTTTGCACAGATTTCAAAAGCCTACAAACACAACTCAATTACAAGTTCTTTGTGATGTTTGTTTTATTGTCTATGTGTAACCACCATGGGATGTGTCTCATTCTCTAAACAGACAGATATATAACATTAGTATGTGGCAAACATCACAGCTATTGCAGGTGTGAATTTTCAGCTGGCATCCAAGTCCTAGCTAGGTCAATCATGCTCATATGGCACTGATTAAGGAAACCAGATTGATTCTTCCAATTCACCACTCCTAAGTTAACAGTCTAGCAAACCATGTGACTGATGTAGTCCCCTGGTGATATGTAACTTCTTGTAGATACACACCTGCAGCTACATATTCCTGGTATGGCTGTACATCATTTAAACTTTAATCTGGCCACAGAACATAAGCTTTTTGAATATTTTGTCTTGGGACTGTTAAGTAAATTTTAGCTCATGGACACTGTGATTATAGTTTATAAACAGATTATGAAGTATATCATGTTTATTACTAAAAGAACAAATTATCTGTTTTAAGAATTTATTTAATATACACCACAAAGTTTTGAAGGAGAAACATACAGGATTACATTAGAAACATCTGTGGTTATTTATACTGACACATTTGGCCTTAACTCCTCTTAGTTTATACATTTACACAACTACAAAAAATACACGAAAGAGTGTGCTGGCCTCAAAAAGTAACATAAATAGAGAATATATTGAGTAGACTCCCGATTATCCGGGTGCGAATGATCCGGTTTGCGGATTAACAGTGCCATATTTCACTTTCATAAACCATTAAAACAAAAATAATTTTTGACTTTTTATTTCCGTGTGCGCACAATGGCTACAGCACTTGTGTAGCATTAAATACAATGCAATGAATTAGTAATGCAACAAATTAGTAATGCAATGAATTAATAATGTGACCAATCAACAAACAATATTATGCTTTTCCTCAATACCTGATCGCTTCCTTCATTGTATAATTAGTTCTGACGATGCCCAACTGTTCGGCAAATGTTTATATTCCGCCATCCTGTATGTCAACAACAGCTCTAGAGAGAAAAGCCAGAAGATTTCTGGGCTAGTTTACCTTGAGCTACTACGATGCGCTAGTGGCAAATCATAGCAGACACGCATTTAGTAAACAACAGAGTAGAGAATTACATTAACAGGTTAAATAATCTTTCTAATAATATTAAACGTTAAGTTTATGTATTTTTTAAATTCTTATTAGAACTGAAATATAATCTCCAGTATATTAATAACATTATTATTTTGTAACTCAAAAATGTTGGTAGCGCCCACATAGAAAAAAAAATGTCATGCCCAAGCCCAATTATGTAAACAATGCAGTATTAGAAATTTTTAATTTTAGGTTGTTAAATCTCTAAATGTTATTCAACATTTACTTAAGTACTTAAAATGTATTTAGATATGTATTAGTAGTGCAAACAAATTTTAACGGGAGTAGTCTCTTGATTAAAATACTCTCTTATGGAAAAAAAAAACATATGTGACTAGCGCTGTTTGATTAGTGCTCATTTTTACTAGAACGAATTAGGGTGTTACTCTGATACTTAGAGGAACGGGTGTTGCAGTGTTGCACCAAATAATTTTTAATTTGAGTTGCGGAGAATTTCATGCCTGTGGTCCAGATCGTGCTCTTAAACATTCTTTCGGCCACTGTTTTAAATTAGAATATTCAAACCACTGGCGGCAGCATATGCCTAAGTGGAGCCGTTTTTGAATAATTGGTGGCCAACTGAGAAAGCAATTGTTCTTTCAGCTTTCATACCGTGCATTACCAGCAACCATGCCATTTTAACATGGCCATCAGAAATAACAATGGGCAGTCAGCAAAGATTGTTTTGGTGCAATGAACTGGTTTGTTAGATCAAATTAAGTTGTTTGGTATTTGTCATGTAAATGTTTCCTCGTAAAAAAGTGACCATGTTTATTGTTTGGTGAAAAGAATAAATAAACTACTTTTTTTTAAATTATTTTTTTTTTCAAGAGAATAATTTTATTCGTTGGCAAATCATGGAGAGTAACTTTTAATGAAACTGAACAGTACTCAGTAACAGTTGCAGGTTGTTGTTAGTAGCTATCCAGGCACGGTCTTGACTGTTACAGCTCTGTTGCAACAATCTTCACTCTATTTCAGAATTTACTAAATTAAAAAAATTAAAACAAATTAATTTAGGTGGATGGAAGATAAGAAACTGCCAAAGTATAAAAATTTTTGTTGCATGATTGTAATACTTACTTGGTTTGTGCGTGATAATATTCCACTAGGTGTTGGAGCAATTCAATTCCCTTTTTTGTTTTGATTTCATTAACTTTTATCAGGTACTGAAAGTGCAAATAATTCAAGCATATTAAAATTCACTTCATAAAGCAACGGCATAAAGGCATTTCAAATTTTACAAGACTCTTCACAAAAAGAGTAAAATTACACATTAACAAAAATATATTTCAAATAAGGAAGAAGAAATAAAATACACAGACAGAAAATAAATTTTACATCTAAACTAAAAATAAATCGACATCCTGTTCTGCTTAACTAACACCTTGCAATTTAACAGTACATATACACACCACCTTGTTTACGCTGACTTTGTAGACATACCAAGTAATACAAATAATTACTAATACTCATCTAAAAGGTTTACGTATGAATGTTTGTGTCTCCTCTTTAGAACCAACAGTAGCACATGAAGAGAAGATGGTGGTGCAGGAAGGAGAGGGAGAAAAATAAAGAGTGATAGAGTGTAGAGGTGATGTAGGGAAGGAAAGGAGAAGAGAGGAAGGAGGGGAAGAGGAGGAAGGAGGGGAAGAGGAGGAAGGGAGAGAGGGTATAGAGTAAGGGAGTAGGTGAGGGGGGATGAAAATGGAAATATCCCATCAACACTTGACGTCGTACCTCCGTGCCTCTGGGTTAAAGCCCGGATCACAGCCCTGTCCGCAGCGCGCCGCGGCTTTGGGAATGACGTCACTTCCGCTCCGTGCGCGCGAGAGCAGTGCGCCGGCGTCCTGGTCTCCAGTCCCGTGCGAGCCACCTTCGAGGCTAGACGCGGCCGCGAGACGCTCCATAAACTCGCCGCTATTATCGCTTTTGGATTCTGTTCTATAGTGTGTATAATCTCTTTTTTATCGTTTTCTTTACCGTGTGCGTGAGTGTTGTTTTGTATCTGGCGTGTCCGCGGGCCAAAACACGTGGACTAACACAACTAGCCTGCACCGCACATTTCTCCAGCGCGCGAGACGTCCCTCGGCAGCTACACGGGCCGGACGGTCCACCCCTGCCTCCCCGCAGGAGGCTGCTCTACGCGAGAGAGCTGGCGCCGGGCAACACTAGAAAACGGCCGAGCGACGTCCGCCACGTCTCCACGCATTCTACGGAGACGGGTACGCGACATTTGGCGCCCAACGTGGGGCGAACTGCAAGTCCACAGGAGAGCGCGTGCAGTGCGGGAAAAGAGTGTGCAGTGAGTGATCAGACAGCGTGAAAATCCACCTGGGACAATGAATGGATTCACTTATTCACCTAGACAGTACTTCTGATCTCATCAACGCGAGGACGCAACCATTCCTTTCCCACGTTTTCAACACCTATCAGTTTCACGGTTCAGCTGATAACGCATCGCCGTCTCCCGTCCCGCAACCGGATTATATTTCCCGTCGATTCACCACCACCCCCCTCCAACGGGATAACGCACCGTGGTACCCCCTCCTTTTTCACCCTTTCGCCGTTCTGCCATCGGTGATCTTCGGGGCGCGCCGGCGGTGTTCGGGCGGGCGCGGTGATAGCCTGCGCGGGCAGGCTGCGCAGACGGAGCGGCCACGTGGACCCCGTGTTTGTAAACAATGCTGCCGCGCGGGTTGACAGTTACGTGCGCGACGTGTCAGCTACCGAAAGGAATGGACCTTGTGACAGGAGAGTGGCAGTGTCGGAACACGTGTACGTGCGCGCCACTGAGGCGCAGTGAGGTGAAGACAGAAACTGCTGAGGGTGTGTTGTTATGGGACAGGGATACATCATCAGAGCAGATGCATAGGGTAGCCCCGAACACAGCGAGTGCCGTGTACCGGGAAAAAGGGGGATGTGACGAGTGTAGAGGCTGCTCGGGCAACCGCGTCGGGTCGATGTTACCGAACCAGAATCCACCGTCGCCGAACCTAATTGACTGGGACACACCTACGAACTCGGCAGCGCCGCCAGTCGCGTACGCTGTGCGGGTTGCCACAGGGGCTGGGCGTATAGTGCTGCCAGAGTTTAGCGGGCTCGTGCACGAAGACCCACGGGAGTTTGTGCGGTGGTGTGAGAGGCGCATGTTACAGTGCAGTGTGCCGGTAGAGGAGTGGACTCAGCGCACAAGCGAACAGTTGCGTGGTCGAGCTCGTGAGTGGTGGACTCTATGGGGGCGATACGATATGCAGTGGCGGGAGTTCTCCACGCGTCTCATGCAGCGATTTGATGACCGCCAGGCAGTCTTGAGCTGCAAGGCCCGTTTCTACGGCGAGGCGCAGAGGGACACGGAATCGGTGGAGAGATTCCTGGCGGGCAAGTTGCAGCTATATCGTCGCATAGCCCCAGGGGAAACGCCGGAGCAAGCGTTGCCGGACGTGACCGCGTTAGTGCGGGAAGAATTACAACCCTTCCTCAGGCCGTATTGCAACGGGTCTGTTGAAGAATATGTGCGACAGGCCGTAGCCACGGAGGGCAACCTGCAGCGCCTTCTGGGGCGACGGACAACTATGACCACTCCCGGACGAGAGCCCAGACACGAGTACAGAGCGCCCGCTCTCCCAGAGGGAGACATGCAGCTCGAACGTCCACGGCAGATGGTAGCACGGGCAATCGAAGGCCCACCGAGTGGCAGACGACAGACCACCGCACCAGAGTGGCGGAACGCGGGGAATCGGCGGGACGGAGGCCGACCACCCCAGTGTCGCCTTGGATGCCCGCAGGACACGTTCCATTGGCACCAGGACTGCCCAAGACAACAACAACAACAACAACAACTGGCGGGAAACGGGCAGCAGGGGGTGTAGGACCAACAGTTCTGCCCCCCACACCACCTAACCTCCTTCCCGAAGCCAAGGCCGAGACACACATAACACTGGGACAGCTCACCACCCCTGACGACCGGCTGATGCGGGTACCCGTCACTCTGAACGGGAGACCGACGGCTGCTCTCGTAGATACAGGTGCGAGCCACGTGTTCGTGGCCCAACACTTGGTGCCGCCAGCGGACGTCACACCGAGACGCTGTGCACTGCGTCTGGCCACGAGCACCGGAGTCGGGACAGCCATCGGGGACGCCATCATAACGGTGAGTGTGAGGGAGCTGGTTACCCAAACGGCAGCAGTTGTAGTAGAGGGACTCAGGGAGGACCTAGTGCTGGGACAGCCTTGGTTGGTAGAGCATGACACAGTGATAGCGCCGGCCTCTGGGCTAGTGAATGTTGGCAAACATGAGCGCCTGGCAGTGTATGCACTAGGTAGAGCACCACCTCCCCCGAGAGAGCCCACGAAGTTAGAAGATGTGGACAATGATGTACCCCCAGAGTATCAGGATGCATTCAGGCGGCTCATAAGGGAAAGGCAGAGCATCTTCGCCACTGCCGACCCACTCAGGCGCACAACGGTGACAGAACACCGAATCCCCACTATGCACGACCAACCAGTGTATGAGGCCCCCAGGGGATATGGTTTCCGCGAGCAACGGGTGATACGTGAGCAAGTGCACGAAATGTTGCGAGATGGTGTCATTGAACCCTCCAACAGCGCATACAACTCACGCATCGTCCTTGCTGCCAAGAAGGATGGGACCATGCGCTTCTGTGTGGACTTCCGTCCCCTGAATAGTGTCACCGTTAGTTCTCCACCACCGCAGATCAGTGTGGACGAGGCCTTGGCAGGCCTGGGCAATGCACGAGTGTTCACGACCCTTGACTTACGTTCGGGGTATTGGCAGGTGCCAATACACCCAGGTGACAGAGAAAAGACTGCGTTCACGGTGCCCGATGGTAGACGATTTCAGTTCTGTGCCATGCCCTTCGGGCTCAAGTGCGCGCCGGCCACATTTCAAGCTATGATGGCCCGCGTACTGGAAGGGTACATTGGCCAGTTCGTGACAGCCTACCTCGACGACGTGATTGTGTACTCCAAGACCTGGGAGGACCATGTGCAGCACTTGTCCCTGGTCCTGGAGCGGCTCCAGATGCACCACTTGACCTGTGCCACACAGAAGTGTCACATTGGACGGAGAGAGGTGGAGTTTTTGGGGCATGTGGTGGATGCTGAGGGAAATCGTCCGCACCCGATGCACCTGGCGAAAATTGCAGAAGCTGAACCCCCTAGAACCCGCAAGCAGTTGCAGAAGCTCTTGGGCCTCGCCAACTGGCTGCGGAACTATATCCCGCAGTTCCCCACGCTCACTGCCCCTCTGACAGATCTTTTGTCACCACGACAGCGATACCACTGGACACCGGCTGCACAGCAGGCGCTGGACAGCTTGAAGGCGGCTTTTCTCCGATGCCACACTCTGTCACGGATAAACCCCGAGAGGACGTTGTACGTGCAGACGGATGCGAGCGCCGAGGGGGTGGGCGCGGTGCTATATCAACGAGACGAAAATGGGGACAGGTGCATAATCGACTACGCCAGTGCCAAGTTCGGCCGCGCGGAACGGAATTACCACAGCAATGAACAGGAGTGCCTGGCTGTGGTATGGGCACTGAAGAAATACCGTCCCCACCTCGAGGGTAGGCAATTTGTATTGCGCACGGACAACCAATGCCTCACATGGTTGCGGACCCTCCAGGGGCGGAAAAGCAAACTCGTGAGGTGGGCGCTGTTTCTACAGTCGTTCGACTTCGTTATGGAGCACGTTCCAGGAGTAGAAAACGAGCTGCCGGATGCCCTGTCACGGGACCCTGAGGAGGGATCGTGCCTGAAGGACGAGGTATCTTGGGACGAGATACTGCCACCTGGCCGTGAGACGGATCACCACCACCCAAGGGACCCAACCTGCCGCCTGCTTGCTCTAGGTGTAGACGACGACCCGCCTCCTGCGGACATGGTCGAGCTGAAACGTCGGGTGCACGATGCCCAACGCACCTCTCAGGATGCTGAGCGCAGACGCGCGAAGCAAATAGCGGAACCATGTGAGACCTGGACTACGAGGGACGGTGTGCTCTACATACGAGGACTGGGACCCGATCAGGAGTGGCGCACCTATGTCCCACCGGAGGCACGTGAAGCGGTGCTGCGCTTTATGCATGATCACGACCTGGCCGGACACCCTGGGGCAGACCAAACACGGCGGGCGGTCGGTCAGCACTACCACTGGCCCGGCATGGCCCGGGACGTGCGGGAGTACGTGAGGACTTGTGAGATGTGCCAAGAGCGGAAAGCGCGGCGGAGCGACGGGATGGAGCAACAACAGCCTCGCATTCCCACTACCCCTTTCCAGTCCGTCGCGCTGGATGTCATGGGGCCATATCCCCGCACAGCCTGGGGCAAGAGATTCCTGGTGGTAGTGACCGATCTCTTTACCCGTTGGGTAGAAGCTTACCCCACCAGCAATGTACGGGCCAACACCATTGGGACAATATTGCAAACGGAATTCTTCCCACGTTGGGGCTACCCGAGAGACCTGCTGACGGACAATGCCAGCCAATTCGTCGGGAGGCAGTGGCGGGAGATGTGCAACTCGTGGCACGTCGAACACCGGACCACACCTGCCTACCACCCCAGAGCCAACCCGACGGAAAGGCGAAACCAAGAGTTGAAAGTCCAGATGCGCATAAGGCTGGGTAGCGACCATACTAAGTGGGACAACCATCTTGCAGAGGCTCTGTTTTGTATCCGTCGCAGAACCAATGCAGCCACAGGAATGACCCCGGCGGAAATGGTCCAAGGCCACAATTTGCCCTTGCCAGGAGAATGGACAGCCCACGGGGTAGCCGATGAAGAAGAAGATCCAGAGGAGCGCCGTCAATGGCGAGAGGCAGAAATGACAACAGCGCTCGAACACCAGAGGGCCTATACTCGCCATATAACACCGCAGACGACCCGAATGCCACCGGAACTCCAACCTGGAGAACTGGTATACGTGCGCACGCAGCCTCTGTCCAGCGCGCCGAAGAACTACAGTGCCGGGTTGAGCCCCAGATGGTCGGGACCAATCCCGATCCTTAAACGGCTAAGTAGGAGCACCTACCTAGTCCGCCTTAATGGACGGCGGGCGCGAAAAGTGCACCGAGACACCATACGGAGAACATCAGTCCCAGGAGAAAATTTGGTCTCTGAAGATGTCACCCTGGTAGAAGTGGACGAAACGCCTACTTCCGACGACTCGATCACACCCCGAGGCATGCGGGGCCTGTTCCATGCCACCCCCAGCCCCGAAACAGCGACCCTGGTAACAGCAGGAAGCTCGGCCACAAGTCCGAGGCGACGCCGTCGGAGACGCATGACGCGGACACAGATCGATGACGTCACCGGGATGCCCGAGGCGGGCGCCGATGCGGCGGGCGAACAACCTCTGGTGACCGAACCGGACGAGGAGGAGGCAGCTGAGCCACTCTCCCCCACCCGAGGTGGATGGGGACATGGTGCCTCCCTCGCCGATGCAGAGTTCAGAGTCACAGTCGAGGAGCCGGCTGAGACAACCCCGAGACGCAACCGGCGACGTCGGCGAGCCCCACGTTACTTGGCAGACTATGTCACAGGCTCGGAGCTGGACGCTTTTGTGTACGACTACCCGGCGAGTACAGGGCGAGAAAGGCGGCCCTAACTCCAACGACCGCCGTGGGAGAGGGCGTCCCGATCCTGCTGCCTCGGGTGGAAGCACGGACAGCATTGACCCGGGCTTATCCGGGGGGGGCATCTGACGTCGTACCTCCGTGCCTCTGGGTTAAAGCCCGGATCACAGCCCTGTCCGCAGCGCGCCGCGGCTTTGGGAATGACGTCACTTCCGCTCCGTGCGCGCGAGAGCAGTGCGCCGGCGTCCTGGTCTCCAGTCCTGTGCGAGCCACCTTCGAGGCTAGACGCGGCCGCGAGACGCTCCAATAACTCGCCGCTATTATCGCTTGTGGATTCTGTTCTATAGTGTGTATAATCTCTTTTTTATCGTTTTCTTTACCGTGTGCGTGAGTGTTGTTTTGTATCTGGCGTGTCCGCGGGCCAAAACACGTGGACTAACACAACTAGCCTGCACCGCACATTTCTCCAGCGCGCGAGACGTCCCTCGGCAGCTACACGGGCCGGACGGTCCACCCCTGCCTCCCCGCAGGAGGCTGCTCTACGCGAGAGAGCTGGCGCCGGGCAACACTAGAAAACGGCCGAGCGACGTCCGCCACGTCTCCACGCATTCTACGGAGACGGGTACGCGACACACTGAGGTCATCAAAGACATTGAAACTTGTGATGAGATGTTAATGGAGCACTGAAGGAATGAGTGGGTGGAGGGGAAAAAGGATAACACCAAGAAAACCCACCAACACAGCAACGTCCGCCACATTTCCCACTTCGAAAAAATCTGAGATAAGCCCTGCCAGAAATAAAACTGGATTTCCTGCTCTGGCCACTCAACCACCTTAGTCCTGAGAGGGTAAAGAGGGGGTAAAACTGTTCCACTTTGGATACCAATTCGGAGAGTGCCAGATTGAAATTTACTAAGGATTAAATAACGCACACTTAGACACTGAAGATTAAATTAACTATTTGAAAATGTGTATGATTTTGGTTAAAACATATATTTTACAACAGCAGATATTATACTATGTCATATTTGTTTACAGCACATTACTGGGATGTAGAAAAACAAGGTATGATCATTTATATTGTTCATGTTATATCATTACAGATCTCCCTGTTTAGCTCAAAATTTGGCCTGAAGTGGACATTCATAAACACTTGCATGAATAAGTTAGGCGCTGAAAATTATTTAAGTTCCAGAAGAAAATGTTCCTGTTATTGATCAGTTATTGAAATAATGTCTCTCAGACAAAACTAATATTAAAATATTTTTATTAATACTCTTAGAAAATTCACAGTCACTGTGGCAGCCATCTTGCAACCACAAACAACAGTACATGTACATTATACATTTTTTCACACATGATCTCTTCACCGACTCAAAACAACACATAACGGCGACTGTTCGCAGGCACAGATGGATAACTATTAATTTAAAAGACAGTTTGCACGTATGTCCCGTGGTTGCACACAAACTGATGGTACAGCCCAAGGACTCAGTCCTTTGGGACAAAGACAGAGTTCACCCAATCCTTGTATTGGATTGTTACCGTCGGTGACCATTTGTGATTTTTTTTTTACCTTAACTAGCCCTTGTTCAGACAAAAGTTGCCTGCTATTAATTTATTATTTCACATGCAAGACACATCTTGGATGAGCATTAGACAAAACATTCCACTTTCCATGCATCTAAATTTCAAAGATTTTTATAGTGGCTAATAAAAATTTTTTGTGTACCTATGTATGTAATATAGTTTTATTTGTTTCAAGACAGACAATTAGTAGCATGTTTAGTAAGGTTTAAGCACTATGCATAAACATGGCAATCAGTGAAACCTGCCTACTGTGAGGCTAAAATAAAAGAAATATATTTTTGTCTAAACAGGAATTATTAAGTACCTAATAATTAAATACACAGACAAAGGCTTAATTCACAGCAATCTGTAGGGTTATAGTTAAACTGTATAAAAGATTTATTATACTTTATTCATAGTACAAACAAAGAGAATTAAGAAACAAAATTGAATGTCAACTTGTTGACACAAATTTGACTCAGACATAAACTGAACTGAAAATTGAGGCACTGTACATCCCTAGTGAATTTATAACAAGTTCTGATATTTTCTTAATTAATTTTAAATGAAAAAATGTAACTTGATATATAAAAATACCTATACTCACCTCACACATTTGTAATTGGAACACCCTCCTCTCCTTTTCCATTTCATCTGCTATTTCAGCAGGTGTTACTTCTGACCTAATAAGCCCAGCTTCTTTGGCTTGCTGCTTTTTTTCCTTTTCAATTTTGGCATACTTTGCTTCATAATCTTTCCAAGCTTTATCAAAGGGCCTCTTCAAATCACCTTTCACTCCACGCAAATCTCCTTTCAGCAAGTTTTCCAAGGGAAACATAACAATATTGTTGATATTCTGCATCTGCTTAAACATAGGTCACATGAAACAAATTTATTTTCAAATAATATTTTACATTCCCTAAAAAGAATAAAAAATGTATTTTTTGCTATTGCATAGTTTTCTTACACTTGCTTCTTTATTTGTTACAAAAACCAAGATTTATTTGAACTATTTGGTTTTTAAAAAAAAACATTATGTATGACATAACCTTAACTCAAAATGGTAATGTGAACATAACGTAATCTATAAAAATTTGCAACATTTCTATTGCTGCTTACTACTCGTACATAAACAATGTGTGTGTGATATTGTATGTTTCATAAAAGAGAAACAAAGGAACTTTTAAATTTTTGTATTTTAATAGCTTATACTATTTAATTTATTAATTACAACCAATAAAACACATACTGGCATTTCCAAGTGAAAATCAAACTACTACAGCTTCCATTATATAACTATACACACACAAAGAATACTCTCACACCTTGTTTGGAAACTAAACAACATTTTTCCAATTAGAGTTTCCCTAATAAAATAGATGCAGGATGGATAAAAACCTTAATTTCACACTTCCTTCATTTAAAATTTCCAATTAATTAAACAAAAGAACTTATTTGGTTTCATCCTGAAGGGACTGAGAAACAATTTTTAATTAATAAATATTTTGAAAAACAAAAAAAAAAAATTTGTCACCAAATAAGGTATTTTTTTAACCAACCATATTCCCACATACCAACTGTATTACTTGAGTATTACTAAGCTTATAGAGACTGCAGTGTTCATTCTTGAAAGTCAGAATTTTGTCTGGAGTACACTTTAAAAACAGTACCAAAGCATATGAGATAATAGCGACCGAGGAATAAGAACAAAATATCATGGAAACAACTCCCAGAGAAAAAAAACTGGGTTGACAGTCACACAGCTGCATAATAAAGGCTGGACGATGGTAAAAACCTAGAAACAGAAGTAAAAACATCTAACTCATTCCGTCCAACTCTCCTTTGCTTTCTGTCAAGCCAATCAGACGACCACATTTGGTTCACATTTATGTAACAAGGCAATATGAAATTTTCTCTTAATTTGGGCAGCAAATTAAGTTTTTTTTTTCCCCTTTACAACTTGGTTCCCTCTGAACCATCAAACTATTATTTCTTTGTGGATGGTATGAATTCTCTTCTTGCTCTCAGCATGTTCCCTTTCTTTCATACACTTTTCACGTTTCCTTGTATGGATTTTTTTTTACCACATTTTACCTACATTTGTCCACTCCTGGATATTGTATTTTCTTTTTTTTCCCCCTCCTATCTTTCCCACTTAAATTTACAGTGTTCAAAATTTATATTTTTTCTTTAGGTAAATGGACATTGTGGTGAATTTTCAAATTCCTCTGTGATTTAAAATTTATTTTCAGTTTGTTTTGTACGTCTTTAATAACAGCATTTATTTTTCCTGACAATGTTATACACACAAGTTTAACAACATGGTCTACCTCTTCTAAGACAACTATGAAACGTAATACATAAGTTAAAAAACAATGGAAAAATAATTACAAAGTTGAATTGAAAATAACAATAGTAATTTTTTTCTTTCTTTTGTATTAAGAGTCCAATTCAATTATATATCACCATGTGGAGAATTTGTGTTTCCCTAGGATATCCTTTGTAGCTATGATTACAACTACATCAAATTCACATGGAAAAAGTATGAGCATTGAGTTTATAATCAAGTGATTCACAACCCACAATTATCTAGAGCTTCCACTGTCTTAAGCCTTTATGCAGAACTGTGCTACCTAAAATCAACCATCTTATGTGAAACTCCAACACATCGCCCACCAATTAGTCAAACTCTAGTTTATTTAATTACAAAGAAAAAATATGTACAAGAACTTACCAGGGTTTTCATTAGTGCTGACAATTCTTTGGTAACAACAGCAAACTTAATAAATGCAGCACCAATATCTGGCTCTTGGTCTTTGCTGAGTGCGTTACTTCCTAATTTTTCCAATGCTCTTGACAAATACATTTCATTATCCACATGAGCTACAACAAAGTAATGAAATCAAAGTTCACATAAGACTCACAATGGCACTTATTTGAGACAACTAATCTAAAAAAAAACCTGTACAACTTTTCAAATACTATATGTAAAGGCTTCAGAAAGTATATATCTATATTTAGACAATTGCTCAGTAATGACCTAATAATAATATAAAAACTGTAGCATATATCCCATTTAAATAAAATTCATATTGCCTTTTAGCATTTCACAAAGTTTGAAAAATTTGCTTTACAACAGTCTATGAATTTTTTCTCTCATGCGAACCAAAAATTATGATCACCACATATTTTCTGGATGGCAGAACTATTTACAATTATTGATATACATTAAATTAATTCTTTATATTTATAGTAGCAATAAGTCCTGTTAAGAATATTCTACAAAGCTCTTAACTTCTAGTTTGCAGTAAGAATTATAAGAGGCATGTCAGTGTGTCTTAGTGCAATGATCCACAAAAATTCCAGTACAATTCCCATACAGTTTGCTCAAATATCATATTTTGGTACTGTACCTTCCTTATTTTTTAGTACTACAATAACACATTCAATGTTAAGCGTGCAATTATATATATATATATATATATATATATATATATATATATATATATATATATATATACATACATATATAGAGAGAGAGAGAGAGAGAGAGAGAGAGTTATTATAAAAAAGGTTAAAAATATTTTTCATGAAATATTAACATTGGTTCTGAGCAGATATGGTTCATCTACACAATTCTGATATTGTTATACATATACAAACCAAAACTGTGTATAATAATTCAAATGTATTTCACCACAAATAAAAATAATAAGTTTTATGTTTCTGAGATTAAAACTTTATTTTTACTCTAAAAGCTTAAATTTGCACATGTAGCATTAATTATGCATTTAATTTTTTTTTAATTATTCATCATAAAAAATATTTGAACAGATTTTTATTTTAACTAGAAGTTTCGTGATGCCTAGTTAGGAAGCAGGCAGTCCACCTGCCCCTTCCACCAGCGCACATAAGGAGCGACATCACCGCGTGACATGTGCCTGCCACCTCTCAACCTCCTCTATTTCCCCGTCAGGCACTGCCATGTATGAATACCTCCTGCACAACTGCTTCTAGCAGCCTCAGGAGTTGCACAACACAGTCGGAGGGCCACGAGACACATAAAGCCCAGCGGTGTGAACAGGGGCGTAACCAGGGGGGGAGGGGGGGGGTTTAGGGGTTCAAATCCCCCCCCCCTTAGCACTAATCTTTAATTAATTTCTTATTCATCGATCAAACAAATTTCATATTAAAATTAATAAATTTTTTACCATTACAATATTTAAATTTAAGTACCGAAAACTGCTAAAATAGCACTATTTTACACATTAAAATCCAAATCTTCCGGGGGAGGCCCCTCCGACCCACCGCTTTAATACGGGGGGGGGGGGGGGGGGGGGAGGAGGGGCATGCTTCTTAACACCCCCCATACACAAATCCTGGCTACGCCACTGGGTGTGAAGATGCAAACAGAGGGTTGGAGTTGAAGCAGTTGTTGCTGGTGGTGATACCAGCAAGTTCCAGGGCAACAGCAGCAAACAGGTAAGTTCTCTGGCGACCAGCAACTTCAAGGACCCAAGGAGAAATCAGCAAGGCAAAGGAAGGTTGTGGCGCATATGAGAATTGGTACAGTGGTGGAGCAGACACGGACCACAAGAGGTGTGTGTATTTATTTGATTAATTAGATGAATATTAGACTGTTTGAAAATTTAATTGTCAATTGGGACCTACCAATGCCTGGATAATTGAAATCCTGTAAAAAAAATCCAGATAAGCTGTTTCACTGTAAGCCTTTGAATTTGTATATTTGTCTTCAGTATAATTCTGAGCACAAGTGAAGTCTTTATGTACTGTGTCTCAGCTTATTGGACCATAAACAATATAGCACTGTGTCACCATGCGGTCTTTCTCCATCTACAGGAGTCAGTAGTACCTCACTCCTCCCACCCCCCTCTTTCCATGTATTCAATTTTTTAACTCTCAGCAGCAAGTTATAATTTCTTTTCAGTTCCTTGTGTTTTAATAAAACTAGCACGCAGAGGAACTTGTGCCACGCTAGAGGAATATATATGAAGACCTTCGATACACCAATTCTCTGAGGCATGTATTTCACAGGCATAACACAGGAAAGTTTCCATATATCAAGGATTGATGTTGTAATACGTGCACATCGTGTGTAGCCAGGGCTCCAGTGTCCGTCACTAATGTTGCAGTTACAAGCATGGGATATTAATCAACAATATTGCTGGCATCATGAAAACTTGTCGTGATACACACGTGAAGATTGCCTTCATGTAAATTGCTAGTTCATGGTCATTTACAACAGCCGAAGAGGGAAAGTTATCTAAGCACTGTTGAAAATAAGATTGCACAAACTGGGCACACAAATTATGGCTGGTTGTTTTTAAAGAATGCCAAACAGTCACGACACTTATCTGCCGAGCCATTGGGCGGGCAGAAAGAAGCATAATGGCACGCACACGTGATACCAACCAGATGGAGACTGGAGACACGAAGCAGCAGTCAGGGCATCCCCGCTTGGATTTAAAGTGTGACAAATGTGACAGCTGAGGGGTGAGCAGCAGGAAGGGTCAGAGTAAACAGCTTTCTAAAAAGGTAACAGGGTGTTTTTAAAATATAGAACTGTCAAGCGAAGAAGTGCCCCAGACCGATGCCACATATATATATTCTACAGCTTCAGAATGCATGAAACTAATAATTAAACTAAATATTAGCAAGGATAACCTGAAAACCAGAAATTTGGGGCCCGGTCAATAATTACAGTTGGCTGTAATTGAAAATTTTTGTTTGGTGAATAAATAGACACACTTTATTAATTGGGATATCCTTTTAAACACTGTTTTTTCAATGTCCATAACAGTATGTTCACAAATATTTATTTGACATTCAAAGTTGTTTGTTAATTTCCATAAATCTTTCTGTATATTCTTTTTTTTACAACATTTCATTTAAGCCTATCTTAAGATAGTGATAGGTACCTAAAGCAAACATTTAAAGCTCACAGTAAATCTCATAAATTAAAGCTAAAAAAAAAATGACGCAGGCAAAAAATAATATATATAACATCTTGACTCAAAATAAAAACCACTAAAAAATCTAATAATAGATAGTCACAAACATTCAGGACAAAAACCAATTGTCGGCTTGAACAGACATTAAACAACTCTCTCTGGGCTGCAGTTTCCTAATAAGCCAGTAGTGAATGAAGAAATTTGTTTTTGTAGGGGCGCTTCAACGAAAAGTTTTAGTGCCTACAGCAGAATAAAATTGACTTAAAATTTCAAAGTGTCACAAGAGTACAAAACTGTGCTACAGGATAGAAATGCTAAAAAGGAGTTTAAAAAAAATTACCAACACACATTTAAAAGTACAAAAGGGCAAGATAAAAAGAGTAAAATAGAAAACAAACAACTAAAATGTGCATATACACAATAAAACTAAACAAAAGTGTGGTACAACATTAAAATTAAAAACACTTCCCACACTGAAATGAAATATAATTATTTAAAGTAATGATTAAACCATTGGCCTTCATGTGATTCAACTGTGATAGACCCTGATTTAGAATGTTATGTGCCTATAGATTTTAGTCATTTTAATAGCTGTAGTATGTAATTAAATTCAGTGAAGTATAATCAGTTGTAAGATAACTGGAAAGATAGATTTTCTTCATGTTATAGCACAAAGTACTGTAGCTACAAAACGAATAGCACATTCCCCATTTACCATTAATGTTGTTTCTTCAGGCTGGCTGAAGATTATTTGTCCAAGCTAATGCAAGAAAATGAGGCATTGTTATTTTATGGTTTCATGGTAATAAAATCAGATCTTACAACAAAGAGGCACCTAATTCTTGTGTCTATGTGCATTTGTAGTTCTTGTTTATCTAGGTAACTTTGTGGTAGAATTTAAACTAGAAATTGTCAATTTTCTACTACCATTGTGTTGCCATGTAAACATAACATTCAACTCTTTGGCAAGGTACCTGTGTCTTTCTCTCCCTTAGAGCCACTAGAAGGTAAGATGCTCAAAACCAATAGAGTAGCATACATTTTCAAAAAGCAGTTCTGAGTCCAAATCATCCCCCTTATTTTAATCTTGACTGCCAGATTTCCATTAGCAGCCCTTTGATAAAATTCTGCACCCCTTCTTTCTTAACTAAAATAAAAACCAAACAGTCACCCTTAAAGAGAGGAGCGGCTTATTCTCCACCATGTTATAAAAAGGGGAAAGAAAAAAGATAACTGAAAACAAACAGTGAAGAGTACTGGAAAAAGAAAAACTGCACCAGATTAAAAAATTAATAAAAAAATATATTACAATAATAAATTAATTAAAATAAAATCATGTACAAGTTTCCTTACTTTTCTCAGACAGAAAAATTGCTGAACAATTACCTATTTTCCCTGTCAACAGATACCCTGCCTGCATTTACTTTTTTTTTTTTTTTTTCCAATATACAAATTTTATTGTTGGTTCTGTCCTTGTTTTGTTTCAACATAGACCTAAGATGTTACATAGCCCAAAAATTTTAAATTAAAATATTAGATATATATTATTTGTTTATAGAGGTACACATAAAGTTGCATCTGATAACATTTATTTCACACCTCTACTATCATTGTGTAAATGTGAAAAAAAAAAAAAAAAATTATTTACAAATATTAGGTGGAATGACAAAAGCCAAGTCTTCGACCAAATATTTTCCTCTATTAACACTTTGAGAATGTTTAATATTGTTTCCATAATGTTTCATAATTAATTCATACTTACGTTTCTTCTATTATGTATAAGGCATTTAAGTCATTTTGTTTGTGCTTAAATATTAAATATGAATTTGGGTTAGGTTTTAAACAAATCTTAATGTAGTATTTTTTATGTAATTTTCTTAATCATTTAAAATTAACATGTGTATAAATTATTTTTTACAATTATAAAGGATATTCTGGGCAGTAATATTGTAAAATTTTAGAACATTCTAGAAGTTTTAAAAAGAAAGGAAGACACAGGCGTACCACTCTGTTGCCGGAAAGTTATTTTTCATGCCTCAATAGTGGGAAAACCCAGTGCGTGAGTGCACGACTGTGATGAACTAGAACTTTTGCTGGGCACTGCCTCGTCAGCCAATCAGAACAAGCCTTGAGGTGGTGTGATGTGTCTTCCCAGACTTTCAGAGAAAAATGTTTTTCCTGTATTTCTCCATATAAGGTCATTTTCCTCATTCTGTATTGTGATTGGTAAGTGGACACGGGGTTGCCTCCCCTTTATTGTCACCTTTGTAAGGGAAGACCACTTTGTTGTTCAGTTAATTGTCGCTCGATTGTCGCTGCAGGCGGCCATGTCGTCGGCAGTTCGCCAAAATGAAGTAAAGTTATGAGAAGAGAATTTCACACCTGCTGGTCAGGGCAAGCCGAAGTTAACTTTTTTTTATGTTCTGATTAAAAATTACGATCCCAGGCGTCTGTATTGGCCCACGATGACCGTCGTCACCCTTCCGGGATGTTTCCCATTGAACATTGGTACCTTTGTTCCACAGTAAACAAAATGACTTTAATAATTTTTCTTTGTTATCGAGTGACGAGCTAAGCCTACAGTGAATGTGTGAAAAATCATTTGGACATGTAAGATGTAATTTGTGTTTGTTTTTGAGGAACAGTAATAAAAGAATGACTTGAACTCTTTTATTTTTAATGCAACTATATAATAAACTTTTATCCAAAGGGAACAATTTATCTTCGATGTTGGCAACTAGATAACCTTAAAAACTTTTATCATTGTATATCAACATAAACTTTTCAAGTGTTCAAAAGTGTCTTGTTATTATTCTGGGTTGCTTAGCCGGGCCAACCTGGAATGTAACAATCTGAAAGGAAACTGCAAATCACTAATAAAGAAAGAAATACTACACTGTCCAAAAAGTAAAAAAAAAATTACTTGCAACATAGCTTCCAGACTTCGGTACAAACGTGTTTGGCTAACCATGGACACCATCTTAAAATTTATTTTTATTGTCACATTTACTACATTCAAAACCCTAATAAGTTATTTATAAAAAAAAAATGTAATTCCTGTTTTCATAACAACCATGTATGTTAAAATGATTAAATAACAGAAATCAAAACTTGTTTGAAGAAAAGTTGAATAAAATTCATTATTAATCATTAAAAAGGCTAAAATCCTACCCTCTATTTAAACAGCTAAAACAAGCTTTCACTTACAAGAATAATATAAATACTCACAGTTCCCAGAATTATGTACAGCTTTTATAGCTTTCTTCATTTTCATTAGGCCATCTCGATCAAAATCTAAAGTCTGAAATGAAAATCATTACTATTATCAGCAAGTACAGCAAGTAGGCAACTATAGTAGTTATCAGAGAAACAAAAGGGAATAAACCTGGCCAGCACCATGAAGGGTAACCATCTCAGTGCAGATAACCAGGATTTAACCCACAACCTCTACATTTCAAGCCATGCATGCTACTGCATGACCAAACACACTTGTTTAATTGCTCAATGTTGTTCAAACTTTAAAAGCAGTCAATGAAAAACATGTAACTTTCATCACTTATTAAATATGCAGACCAGGTTCCTCAGCAATCTAATGTTTCATGTTCTCTAATTAGAATTTGAGATTACACAAGCCACCATGGTTTTAAATATTAACAAATAATTTAAAATTTACATTTCCAAGCCCACAGATAACATATGACTTGTGCCACCAAGTCTCACAAAAGACAGCTATGGCATCAGTAATATTTAATAATTTATAAACTAAAAACATAAAATTTAACAACTAACTGTTAAAAAACTTGCACAAATAAAAGTAACAATTATCTAACTAAACAGTCCAATTGCAGATAGTGGATGTTAAGTCTTGCAGGGCTGCAAAGTGAAATTTTATTTTTACGTTATTATTGGGCAAGAGGGAGGAATCGGCCCAGAATCCAGCAGTGGACTGCCACAGATAATTGTGAGATAATTAGCAAATAAAAAATAACCATTATCTAGAAATTAGAACTCTGTAATTTGTAAATGTTTCAGGGAGGGCTGCAGTCCTATACCAATAACCATGCCTGAAAAAGTCTAAGCTAAATAAATGCAGATGTTCTAATGTCAGATTAAATTTAATGCAAAATATTTTACAGTGTATTTTTATTCTCACACACATACTAAAAACAATGACATTAAAACATGAAAGAAACCTTTGTTCAAACACTATTGCATACTAAAAGTGCAACTGAAGCAACACAGAGTAAAAAAATAGTTGATTTCTGTTATTCATGCACACAATGCAAAATTAAATGTGTGTGTGTGTATTTGGGCCCAATAGACACATAGATTTCTATCAAGGGTGTTAACTAATTATTATATAATTGGAAAAAAATTACGTTCTTAAAATTTTCTGATCATACAGAATAAATACCATAAAATGTTGTGTGCTAACATACACAAGTATCACAAATTCATAGGTAATAATGCAAGGCAAACTGTCTCTCCTCCCAAGTGGATCAGTTTGTACTGGAATCCAAGTGGTTCGGAGCCTACTATAACCTCGCAAATCCCATTGTCAAGACTCTACATGACTGAGCAACTTTAACACTACCATTTTTCCTTTGGATGCTGGTATTTAATTTGTTTGTTTCAGACTTTGGATGAACTACTAAAAGATTGACTAAATATAATCGTTAAAACTTCAAATAGTTTTTAGAATTAAACCACTCTTTAAACCATGTTAACTTCAAATTATTAACTATGATTTAGAATTATTGCAAAAAACTATTATCAAACAGGTATCAAATTTTTAAGCCTAACACGCCAGCCTCTTGATTTACTGAAATCTATAAACCATGTACTACACGCCCAAGCCAACTGTGGTCCCGAGGAGGGGAGTGACGGGAGCGCTAGTGTCGCAGTGAGAGAGGGGTGGGGATTGAGGAGGGGTTGGCAGTAGGGGAATACCGTTAGCTGTGGAAGCAAGGAGTATACACATGCGTTCATAAGTGCGCGCAACATTTAAGCATGATTCACATTTTTTCCCGGTAGTTAGTCTGACTACTGAAATCTGTAGTCTACACTTACCTGAAGAGATCCAAGAAGATTGAAACATGGATGCTTACATTTCTGAACCTTGAGCAGCCTCCAGATTTCAGTAGTCAAACTTACTACATGGTTTACAGATTTCAGTAAATCAAGAGGCTGGCATGTTAAGCACAACAATGTGATACCTTTAATCATACCGCCAGAGAATTACATATAAAACAGATGGGTAAATTTAATAAACATTTTTATAGTACTAGGTGTAGCAAGCAGAACACGTCCTTACCCTCCTGACTTAAAAAAAACATGTTTAAGTTTTATTATGCTTTAGAATCAGATCTGGGTCAGATTTTTGGTATAATATAGATAACTGTTTATTGGCAGAGGGATTATTGTTTTAGCAATGTGTTTTATGATGATGTTCTTCATAAGTTAATATTTACACTTAGTTGTTACTGTGATTAATTTATTTATTAATTTTCAATTTTATATACTTTCACCAGCTGGCAGGTTTTATTTCATGATCACATATTTTTAAATCATCATTTGCCACGGTTCTTTGTCTGTACTTCTTTGTTGGTCATACCCAGGGCTGCCACTCTGATATTCATGAAAAACCTAGATAACCTACAAAAAAAACCCCAGACACATGGGTAAAAAACCCAGATGCATCTAAAATGCTATCGTTGAAAATGTTTGCGTACTAATTCAAAAATATAAACATAACTGGTTTTAATATAAAACAATTAATTACCTTACAAGACTGAAAACGGTTAAATACAACCAATACAAGAAAATTACACTGCAGCAAAATGGCTGTATAAATAATTCTTGGACCAGCACATATCATAAAAAAACCTACAAATATATACATGACAAAACAAACACCATCACTGCATTCTTTAAACCGTTAATTGTTTTTATAAAACTGCATCATGTACGTTAGTCTTTATTCAGAGTCTGATTCTACAAGATCGGTTTGAAGGTTAATTGTTGCATTGGTTTTGTGTTCTGCAAGCCTCTTTGAAGAATGTGTCTAATTTAATATTCGACTTAGCTTCTTGAAAGCTAGTTTTGTGTTTATATGTATTTTTGTGTGTGAAACACATAGACTTGTTTGCATTTATCAAACAGATATTGCAACAGATACAGTAGCTACTACCTTTATTATTGTTTTAGGTATAAAACTAATTAAAATTATAAAAAACCTAGAATTGTTGGAATTCATTATTTAAAAACCCAGAAAACCAAACACCATCGGAAAAACCCAGATCTGGGTGGAAAAACCCATGAGTGGCAGCCCTGGTCATACCACATGCACAAAGCCGTGATGCCATGGGAATGATAATTATTGTTGGTGCTCAAGAAATATCAGGCTTTGAGAGAGAGAGAGACAGACACAAGAAATTCCACGAGGCAAGATAATTTAAAGAATTTTGAGAGATACTTTTGTAAAGTGCTTTGTGTTTGGTCATATTTGAAAAGTGCTCTATGATTGGAGCACAAGTACAGCTCCTTTCAGTGGAAAGGAAGTCAACACGTTGGTTGCCATTTTTTTGCCATCGCTTGGAAGTTGATCGAGACGGTTGCCTTTTGGGTGGTGGCTCACAAAGTCTTTAAGGCGATTGGTGCATGGAAAATATTACAACAAAACTAATTTAACTGTACATATTTATTTTTGATGCTTCTTTTTAAGTCATAATATACCTAGGATATTTTTAATAAACTTTTTTTTTACTGAGTTATGTCATTTTAAATGCATTTATTTTTATTCCAAGCCAGAATTATTTAGAAAACACATAATTATGTTAAACTTAAGTATAGTTCAAGAAACGAGTGTACGAATAGGTTTCTGCACCTATAAAAGTAAGAAAAAAAAATTTCATCGTCAAAATTAGAGTTTAATGTTGACAATTTCCATTGATCACTGCTGGACTACTTCAGGAGCGATTTAAAGAATAAATTTAAATGAAAATGAAAACATAATTGGCAGAACACTATTGAGTTATGTATATATTTTCATATCCTTTTGTTTTTGATACGATCAGACTCAAAACACGCCCTCTGGAGTGACAGTTCTAGTGCTGCGTGTAAAACTCTCGCCGCCGGGAAGAATGTCCCTGCGACATGGCGCTGAGGGCGGCGCTTGTCGAAACCAGGTAGTCGGGTGGAGCTCCGGCCGGCTGGCCGCAGCCTGCGGGTGGGTAGGGGGAAGAATGGGGTGTAGAGGGAGGACGAGAGAGGAGGCCGAAGAAACGAAGGGTCTGTCAAGGTTGCGCTCATGGAGCTAATATACAGTAATACATCTGTAGAGGACAAGGGAAGACCAGCAGAGGATGCGAGGTGAAGCCGGGTATCGGCGTTTGTTCCCTGCTTCCTACGCTGGAAGAAAACGAAAAAGAGCCAAACTTGCCTCGCGCGGCCGAAAAATCCTCCAAACTAAACTCGCAACAGCTCCGAAACTATCAAAACAATCAAACTGAAAATTTTACTGGAGTATCTGTAAACATTTTTCCCCACATCGCTTTAATATTTTTTTCGAAACATGAATGCTTTCATTTTTAAAAGTTTAATACATATTTACTGCCAAAAAATTTTGTGAATACGCAGAGTAAATTACAACATCGAGGAAAAATTTTTGTTTGCAATTATAAGTGGGGGATAAGGAAGAAGCCTCAAATTTTTTTTATATACCCCTTTTGACGCATTCAACTGCATACTTTTATTTTTACAGAGAGTTGAAGTGGGAATAATGTTTCAGTGGGTAACACTACCGACATATGTCTTCGGAACGCACTTCTTTTTGTTATTATACGTCTCAAAATTTATAATTTCATACACAACGTTTATAAAAACGAATTCTTACTTACCTCATTTAATCTATTACAAACCTCTTGTAATATACGTGTATTAGTAGAAGAACCAACGTAACATGCAAACCTTATGTAAACACTGGTAGAGAATTGTTTGGAATAACTGTAATGCTATGCATATACTGACAATGTAAGAAACTTTCAATTTTATTAATTGTTTGCATAAGAATTAATAATTTAAAAAAAATCATAGAATAGGCCTTTATAGACTGAAAACCTTTCACGTAGTTTCAAGTCGCGTACATAACAGTTTTTTAATATATATAATTACCAAATATTGTTGAATATATTTAAAATTTTTATACATGTTACAACAAACATATAATAACAAACCTATATAGTATATAAAAAGACAAACCAAATTTTAGCATTTTGTATTTCTTTTCTCTGTGTGAATAAAATAACAGTTCTTAACGTAGTTGCTAATACTGGACTATATTTCTAAAAAAAATTACGAAAACCCCTGACATCGTCACCATAACAATGATAAATTTGCAAAATAATTAAGGCACATCTTTTAATGGTACGAAGCACACTCTTAAGAGAAATGTTTTAAACTTATGTTGAGATGTAACTAATATCTTAAAAGCATTGTGAAACCGTTACTTTGAGGGAAACCTTAATATACCGAACACCATACCATCCTTTAATCGAGTATGATTTTTGCTTCTTAAGACCCATTTGTCTTCAAAATGCACTGTACTGTGTAAGTAATAAATCAGTCTTAAAATCAGTTAATTATTTTGTCTTCCTATTTCGTATTCTAATTGAGATAAATATCAGATAAGCATGTGTTACTTGTATCACGACATCAAGGTATTATTTATCAGTAATTAATATTTCATTTTATTTTTTTGTTAACTAATGTGCATAGGGCAGTGCACTAGACATCACTACCTGTGTGTAGTGTTGCGTTACACTTTTTAACGCATTAGAGTTTACATAAAATGATAAATCCAAAATTTCGTTTGAAAGTATAAATATCAGCGATCAATGTAATTAATGTCCAGTATAACTCAGTCAGTAAAACATTCGGAAATATGTATAGGACCTGTTAACCTAAATATTTGTTAACAGTTAAACTGAACTAAGATGTGTTAGAGTGGTTTTTTCTCTCTCCGTATATTAGAAGTATGGGACATCAAAATACGCATCTGTCGCCCATTTACTTTAAATACAGAATTATAAACTACATATTGTGAAAACATTCTGCAGCAGTTTTTGCTGAACGGAAAAACACGGATGAGAAGACAGACGAAATGTGTTTGGTAAGTGATTTTTCGTCAAATGAAATGGAACAGGACAGTGCTTATCAGAATGAAATTACAGAACTACTTTTGTGCAAGGAAATGTATTTTACAAAGACATTTCAAGAGAAATCATCTTTAAATGAAATAGATCTTGCTGACATGGAAGAAATAGACTTAGATTTAGAGGCCAGGTCTCTTTCAAGTGACGAAATTTCTTTTGAAGGGCTGAAATATGTTTCTGGCTATATAGCTCACCGTTTCAGAAATAAATATCCTGAACTTGGCACTACGGATTTCAATTCGGAGGACGATAGCTGGATACATGTACAATCAAAGGGTAACTTAAAATGTCCCACTAATAAATTTTTTGAATTAATAAAGATAGCTGAAATGTGTTTTGATAATGTTCATGGCAACAATTTGTGCAAAAAAGAGCGGATTTTTGAATCACTGACTAAAATTATTTGCGGAACTACTGAAAATAAATATCCAGAAGTTATATACTGTTTTGTCAGGACAAGAACGTATATGCGTATCAAGTATTTGAACATGAAATATTTTAACGAACAAGACTAAAAACGCAAAGAAAGAAATAAGATGAGGAAAACTACCCTCTAAGATTTTTCAGTGTGATAGTGTCCACTTTCCTTCACCATAATATGTTCATAATTTATTTACGATGTTTTTTAATTACTATATTTAAGAAAAGCATTTATTGTGAATATCACAGCAATTATGTAGGGCTTAAGGTATTTATTGTATTCCAAATATTGAGTATGTCATTTTTATTGCCTTTATTAAAAATAATATATATGTTAACAATGTAACAAAATTGCGATATTTTTGTATTGCTATTGCAATTTCGTTTCTTGTAAACATTATTGTAGACTTTTTCATATTGAAATTAAATTTGCTATAGGGTTGTTTGTATTTTAATTTTACGGTTATAAGATTTTTTATATGTTGTTTACTGTTTACAAACATTTGAAAAATATTTCCTTAACCATATTTCCATTTCCATGGCAATAGTCTTGTTAGCTTTTCGGGTAACTCTTCTACATGGATGATAAGATGGTGCGACATCTGAAACATATCACACCACCTTTACATAACTATAAAACTAAGAGGTGTTTTCTTTACATAATATTAAAGCACAATGTTTCCTTGTGGCGTAGGTGATTTAGAATTTCCATTTATCTAGAAAAATGGGCTTTCAGAATGTTTTTTAACAAACAGTGTTTCGGAAGGTTTTTGAAGAAAAAAATTGACCTGTTTTATTTTTTTGCAGCTGAATTCGGGCACATGCATGAAATATAATTAATCTGTAGGAAGCGCAATGTTTTAAAGTATTGATGTTGAAGATTTGAAAAGATTTATTGAAATAGTGTGAGAAAACAAGCGAGTTGAGTGAGAAGATGTGCGCTCTCAGCCACATGACGTGCGCAGTTGCGAACAAATAAATAATCCATTCCGCCTCCCCATGGCGAAGGATGAGTGAAAGAGAAACCTGCTAAACCTTCCCCTCTTCCGGGCACGATAGAAACGTATCGGCTGTGTGTTAGAGGGAGAGGGAGATAAAACCTTCGAGGTTCTGTTAATTCCTCCTAGATGGCAGGCCGCAGAGCGACCGCCAGCGACACCCTTCCCGTTTGAAGGCCATCTCGCCACTGACGAGCTGGAACTAAGCTCCTGACCTCCCTACATAGTAACAGTCACCCACATAGGCATCTAGACTCTTTAATGATCATATGATACAAAATTCATTGTTTTCGGGCCTGTGACCGTTTTTTACCGTGCACCAATCGCCTTAATATGAAGTAACCGCAGACTTTAGGGTCATTCCATGCCAAATCAACCAGAAAATAATAATTTTTGGCATCACCATCTCCGAATTAAAAAAAACTTGGCGAATTAGCAGTAGGTATGCATAAAAGTGCATTAGCAAAGTTACAGCCCCCTGTGAATAATACTTCTTATACAGCAGGGTTGCCAACTTGTGGAAAAAGTGGAATTTTTGCTGCGCAAGGTCCAATAAAAATATTTGTAACTTCCTTTGTAGTTGAGTGAGAACCTTGATGTACGGCTCAATAGAAAGCTAGAAAAGTGTACTTTGAGATAAAAATAAGATTTACGAATTTCAAAAGAAACTTGTTTCAAGGTCATGTTCATGTAACCTGTGACCTTGAAAATTTTGAAAAGTGTATTTTTGAAAAATGTGAAAAAATTACATATATGTTATGAAGTGCATTATTGGCTATAAGTGAAATAAGTTTCATTTTGGGATGGATCTGGGATCATAAGCTACATCTCAAATACTGACTAGGGATGCAGTGGAATTGAGCCACTTTTGCACTCACTGTTCTTAGAGCAAGTTCAGACAAGTGTATATAATCACGTCAGTCTCACAAAGCAAGGTCAGTCTTAGTGCAGCTTTGTCATTGCCAACAACGCTATACATTTGGTGTGAATTTCTTAAGTTTAGCCGTATTGATAAATACTTTGCAACAATGGAAAAGAATTACATAAATACACAGTGCTGTAATCCGTTTAACATTCAGGTTCACAAAAGCAGTAGAAAACAGTTGAGAAATGTTCTTCAGTGGATGATACAGAAACAACCACACCTGCAGACTGGACAGAAGGTATGTGATTCATGTCGGAAACAAATCTCATCAATAGCAAGTGCAAGTACTACACAGGAGGAAAGCTCAACTGACAGTGATGAAGAGGAACCAAGCATGGATGTAGTGTTGCACAAATTTAATAACAGTCTACCAAGTATTGGGGAATCACCCATAAAGAAAAGAAAAGTGTGAACAGCAAAATATGCAAGGAAAAAAGTAATGAAAATATTGTCTGCAATTCAAGAAAGAATATTTCAAATCCCTGTACCAGAAGTAGGAGTATCACAGGAAAAAAGTTGTGATGGAAATATATTATAACAATTGAAGGAAAAGTTTGAAGGGTGTACAGAAAGAAGTATGAAGGTGAAATTTTGACTATTTTACCTAAAGATTGGAGTATTAGCAGAATACAGAAGGAATTCCCAACTGCAACTAACTACATGATACAAACATCAAAGAAGTTAGTGAAGGAAAGTGGAATAATGACATCACCTAATCCAAAACCAGGGAGAAATCTAGACTGCAGTGTCATCAATATTGTTCAGATGTTTTATTAAAACTACAATGTAAGCAGAATGATGCCTGGTAAAAAGGACTTTGTAACTATTCGAATTGGCGATACCAAAGAACACAAACAAAAGAGGCTCCTACTAAACAATCTGAGAGAAGTATATGCCTTGTTCAAACAGGAGCATCCAAGTGTCAAAATTGGTTTCTCCAAATGTGCATCTCTACGGCCTAAATATGTGGTTTTGGCAGGATCTAGTGGGACACACACTGTATGTGTCTGTCTAACACACCAAAATATGAAGTTGTTAATAGATGGCTGTAATTTGGCCAAACTCAAGTAAAGAGCAAATCTGTTAACATATATCACCACTATGTGGCTCAAATGATGTGCAATCCTCCCCAAATTAAATGTTTTTTCCATGAGTGTGCAGAATGTCCAGACTCTGATAACATACGAAAATCACTGGAGACTACATTGGAGCAGAATTCAATTGAAACTGTAACATTCAAGCAGTGGGTTGCATCAAAAGTTTACACACTTGAAGTTCTTGTGAAGTCATCTGATGATTTCATAGAATTGTTCATTTCTAAATTATTAATATTACAAAATCACTCATTCATCGCATTCCAGCATGGGAACTACCTAAAGGTTCTGAAAAAAAAAAATAGATGTTGGTGAGGTAGTTGTTGTATGTGACTTTGCAGAAAATTATTCTTTCATTATGCAGGATGAAGTTCAGGGATTCCATTGGAACAATGCACAGGCTACAGTTCATCCATTTGCAAAATACTGCCGTGATGAGTCAACAGAGGAAATAATTTCTACCAACCTAACAATCATTTCTGATTGTCTCCAACATGATGTCATTGCAGTACATACTTTTCTTACACATCTTATTCCATTTTTGAAAGAAAAAGTCACTTTATTTAAAATATATTACTTCTCTGATGGTTGTGCTGCTGAATACAATAATAAAAGTAACTTCTCAAATTTGATGTATCATGTAAATGATATTGGAGTTGGAGCTGAGTGGCACTTTTTTGCCACCTCTCACGGCAAGAATACAAGTGATGGTCTAGGGGGAACACTGAAGCGACTGGCAGCCAGGGCAAGTCTGCAACGTCCTTACACAGACCAAATTATGACCCCACTGCAACTGTTTGAATGGGCTGAAAGTAGTTTGCATAACATGAATTTTGCTTATGTCACTCAGGAAGAGGTAATGAATGAAAGAAAGGTGTTGTCTGAAAGATGTGCAAATGCTAAACCAATACCTGGAACTCAGAAGCATCATGCCTTCCTGCCTGTTTCATCTGAGGAAATAATTGTGAAGAGATTTTCTAGTGAAACTGAAGGTGAAACTCACTACATGAATAAAATTAAATGTACATTGTCTGTGAATGAAGTTAAAGGTTTTGTGACATGCATGTACGGAAGTGGGTGGTGGTTGGGATGTGTTCTGAAAGTAGAAGAAACTTCTCATGAAGTTCTTATTAGTTTCCTGCATCCACAAGGTCCCTCCCCATCTTATGTATATCCCCAGCAACCAGATGTTATGAAGATTTCAATTGAAGATGTGCTCACAACTGTAGATCCAAGAACAGCAACTGGAAGGACATACGTTTTAACAGCTTTTGACACAAAGACTTCGGAAAGCCAACTACAGGATAAGGAAGCAACAGTAACCTGCAGTATTGGTAATGAGTAAATGAATCATATATAGGAATAATTCAGTGTTAAATCCACGAATGACTTAAAGCTACGCCATTTTTTTAATTGTGTTAATGCCTTACTAGAGTAGTTTTAGTGAACATGGCCTAATTCACAATGTTCTAGTGTTTGATCCCAGATCCATCCCAAAATGAAACTTATGTCACTTATAGCCAATAATGCACTTCATAACATATATGTAATTTTTTCACATTTTTCAAAAATACACTCTTCAAAATTTCAAGGTCACAGGTTACATGAACATGACCTTGAAACAAATTGCTTTTAAAATTTGCAAAACTTATTTTTATTTCAAAGTACATTTTTCTAGCTTTCTATTGAGCCCTACATCAAGGTTCTCATTCAACTACAAAAGAAGTTACAAATATTTTTATTGGACCTTGCGCAGCAAAATTTCCACATATTCCACAAGTTGGCAACCCTGCTGTATAAAACGTATTATTCACAGAGAGCTGTAACTTCGAGAATTCAATTCCCTGCACCTGTACTGTTAAAGCCCTAAGTTTCATTGAATTCGGTGATGGTGATGTCAACAGGTGTGTGAAATGGCATGGAATGACCCCTTGATCTTTTCGACTGGGTGGGTTAGCACAAGGGTATGAAGGAAAGAAATTAAAACTCTTTATGTTGATTGCGATTTTTAACATTTACTAACCATCAGGATTAAGGGATGAATTTGGATTTGTAATATATATATAAAAAAAAATTTTTTTTTACACAAGTCATTAACCTAGATAATTACATTGTTCTCTAGAAGAAAATCATTATTTAATTCTACTATAGTTAACAACGATAAGGTTACCTACCTTATTGTAATTTAAAATGAAATCAAAAAACAATTAATTATGTAAACAACAATATACAACGAAGATTTCAATTCTCACCTCCTCCAGTGTCGCAATTGTTTGCCTACATTGAGGCATCCGAGACACGAAAGTTGACGTTGTAGGCGAGTTGTAATCATAACGAGCCTCATCAATAAATTCATGTACGCGTATTAGACCAGGCATCTTTAAGATTGTATCAAACGCAAAGTCAAAATATTTAACACATGCTACATTTCAAAATATGCATTTAAAAAAAGTTTATGTTTGAATCTTTACAAAATTACTACATTTATAAAACACACGCATTACACCAATCCAAATTAATATCTTTTTAAAATACATGATAGTCAGTACACAGGCAATTGAACGGTGGACTAAGTTATTTGTTATTTATTTTGAAAAGCTTCCTTTTAAAAGGCAAACTAGCAAAGCAATACATACTACACGAAGATGTACTACAACAATGTGATTAGAACGGTCACGGACACTTGATGGAATAAATTTCTGGTTATTAAAATATTAATTAAGAATATTAATTTTTGGCCAATAAAATAAATGGTGTGATATCAAGCAGGTAGAATACGATGGAACAATTTTAAAAGGCATGATTTAAAGACTGAAAGTAAATACAGAAGCGGGTGTTTTGCTTTGCTCTTTTTCTCTACTATGACAATTTAGGAATTGTATAATGACTTTCTGGGCTCTATAATATCCACTGCTATCATTCATTCCACTTTTTCTGCGATTAACTTGACGCCGACCGCCAATGCTCATCTATGTCGCATAGACCGCTATGCCTCATCAACGTCTCGCAAAGGCGTGTGCACCGAACGCGCTCGTGCGCGCAGCAAAGTGTAGTTCGTGCGACGAGGCGAACGCCATGCAACGAGTGCTGCGCCGGCGGAAGGATCCGGCCGGGTGTGGCATATCCCTCCGCCGCACTACAACAAATAATTTATTTATATTTTTCCACAGGTTTTTATTAAACATTATTTTTCATATATTAATATTTCAGTCCTTTCAAAATCATGTTTCACTGTGTGTTTTGTCCCGAACCTGGCCGGTTCAGTTTCCCACGAAATTCACACGTTTCCACGGGAGGGGTGGCGGGGGAGGGGGGTCGCACGCGGCGACACAGCCAGTGTCCTTCAGGAGCTCCGAGAGGCCGGCAGCCTGCGGGCAACGCGGAACCATCAACCTTTGCTTTCACCGACATGTATTTTCAGTAGTATAATATCTTCTTAATCTTTTAAGTAGAGTTCCGCGGTCGCTCTCAATCTGCCATGAGGTATTTCACTTAAATAAATCAATGCTCCAAGATGAGTGTTCTACATAATACGTGAGTACTGTGGGGAGTCAACGAGACTTTACGTCGGCGCTTCACGCCCCAACTTAGCTTACCGGCTACTTAGTTTTGACCCGCACGGGGCAGCCAAAAGGCGACACGTGCCACCGAACGTACTAACGAATCAATCCCTGGGACACATCTAGGTATCACGTAGAGTCGCCGGAGACACGGGCCTACGTGCCACTAGCCCAGTATAAGAAGTGTTATGTAATAGTGCCGTCGTCCGGGGTCTCGGGCTCGAGTCCCGGTGTGGCTCCTAGTGGGAAAAGGCGGTTCTTGATCTGTGTTGTCCGGGTGGGCGCCAGACTAGCTCGTTTCTAGTCGTGAATTTGGGGTCGTGGATGTATGTGTCCCTGCGTGGCCCACTAGGGCCGGCGGCGGTGTTGCGTGAGATGATTTTAAATAAGAGGCGTGGAGTTGAGGTGGTGGTGTCGTACCTTTTATTCATAGGAACGAGTCGTACACGATACAACACTCTACAGAGGTCCCCGGGGAATTTTTACTTGTTATTCCGTGGCGCCTTATTGTTTGTGTTCCGCGTTACGTGGCCTCGGATGCTGTTATGTCTCAGACGTCTCACTGGGTACGTAGGTAACGTAATTTCGTAACACAAAGGCGGGACACAAAATACACTGAATTAAGGGGGCGCGTACAGGTTACGTGGCACTCGTTACTCGGGTAACGTAAGTTAGCAATACAAAATACGGGATACAAAAATACACTGAATTAAGGTGGTGCGCACAAGTTACGTGGCACTCGTTATTCGGGTAACGTACGTTAGCAATACAAAACACGGGATACAAAAATACACTGGATTAAGGGGGCGCGCACAAGTTACGTGGCACTCGTTACTCGGGTAACGTAAGTTAGCAGTACAAAATACGGGATACAAAAATACACTGAATTAAGAGGCGGGCGATTGGAGACGGCCAATCCCGTATGCAAATGTCTCGGCGCGGGTGTTGTGCCCACTGTGGTGAAACACGCACCGCAATTAAGTTTGTCCAAGTTCCCTTGCGGGTTTGTGGTCAGCGCCGTGCGCGTGACCTTAAACAAAGCTCTGTACGTTGCGGGAGACGGCCCGTGCCGTATGCTGAAGAGCAGCCCCGTTGACCAAGTGTGGTGCGGGGTGTCCTTAAGTTGATGCGGCCGGATTAGGTCCGGGACCGAAAAAAGGGACCGGGTACTCACGGAGAGGTTAAGCAATAAAAGGGGTTTTGTTAATTAGTGACTATATTTACCGGACGTTACTTTCAGTGTAGACAAAGGATGTTGCCTCTCCGTGGGACGTAGGTCCGCCCCGGTCCGTGAGCTGCGCTGAACTGCCGAACTGGCATGGCGTCTGAGGGAGGCTCGGCCTCTCTCGCGCCAGGCGTGACCTCATTACTCTAGACTCCAAACGGGTGTGTCTGGAAGAGATTTTATTGTCGCTAAAATCCTAATTTAATGTTTTAGGAGGAATGGGTACGGTTCTTCTCTTGTCTACTCAGGTTTCCGCGGCTTTGTCTTTGATTGCTGTTCGGGTCGCCTGACTCGGGTGGGCCATGGCCAGGGGTGTGTTCCGTTAGCGGGAGCGTATACTGGCGGGTGCAGGTCGGGCTCTGGGGTGGTCGTCGGCCAGACGACGTCAATAGTAAAGTGTGTTGTTCGTCAAGATATAATTCGTCATGTTAGAGTGCGTTTTTGTAACCGCCGCATCACGTGTACAAGTCCGCCCCTCACGCGCATTAAAATCGTGAGCCGCCACTGATGAAGTGAGCTGCGCGTGTGACTAGTCGCATCGGGAAAACCGTTACGGCCAGAACGGGCAGCACTATGTATAGGGCTGTGCCGTAATAAATTCATCAAATATCCTCCAGAAACTTTGTGGGCTTCTTCAGGCATCCCAAGTGGTCATAACAGCTCGGGGGGCCCTACTGCGTTAACCCCTACCTCTAGCCACAATGCCGAACCTTCTCTGAGATCTCGAACCCAAGCAAAAATCACTTAAAAATCATAGGAGGTAGCGGGGACGGCGTCAAACTTTTGTTTGAGGTAGGATAGAGTTTTCGATCGGATGTGTATAAATGGGGCGGTCTTCCTTCAAGGCTATCTTATCTCATGTGCCTGAGATTCATGGCAGGTTTCCATTGGGTATAAATACAACACCGAAAGGTTAAAGGGTGTCCAGGGGTTGCTGCTAAAGGTGTTTGGGAATACCTGTTCTAGGTCTCCCAGGAACAGTATCGGGGTTGTTGTCTCAGCTACTCATCTTGCCGTCACCCGACCTCTGTGAAAGGTCCGGGGGGTACCTGAAGGGCGCTACGGGCATCGCGATGCTCTTGTTCGGAGGGGCGCCAGGCTAGCGGGTTGCTAGGCCGTTGATGTTGGGTCGTGGGTACTCTGCCCCCGCGTGCCCCGCCAGGTACACGGCTTGAATGTAACCTGAATCGTTCTCCCTTGGTTGTGAAGGCCGCTCGGCCGTGTGGAGGACGGGAGATTACGGAAAATGATTGTATACGAGTTGGTGAGAATACATTTAATTTGGGAGTTTCACCGGGGGTCCATGTGAGTACACGGTACACTCTACAAGTCCGCTCCGCGGTTCAATCCCGCTACAAAAATTCTCACCAACACTAAACACAACACTACGTGACAATGGTTACCGCGGCAGTCTCGCGGGACGTGGGTCGATGCTCGCTGGAGACGGCCAGCGCCGAAAGTTAACGGGTGCAGGGGGGTGGGGGTTCGATGAGCGGGCTCCTAAGTTCGGCGAAACACTTACGTGAGTGATACGATACGCAGCGCGGTATCACGATGAAGACGGTCGGGATAGGCCCGGTTCCGTAAAATACGCGCCGAGTCGACGTGGGCAGCTATGAATTAATAAGAGGTTTAAATTTAAATATTTAGTACAGAATAAAAAAATCAAAGAAAGAAAACTTAAATGCTGCCCACGGACACACGTCTGATCCTGGCGCGGAGTGGTTGGAGACTGCCGAACATGGCCGCCTCGCAAGGAAGAGAAACTTTCTCTTCTTTGTGAGTCGGCGTCAAAAAACTTATATTAATTAAATTTACTCTGTTACCAGTTAAAACATGTTCCAGGTGCCCAATTAAAATGTAGCACCTGGTAATTGGGTGCTTAAGGCTTAACAATGGTTTTAATGTATTGGCTTCTGGTCCCTATTTCCCCGTTGACTAGAAATTCCTGTTGTGCCCGTACTGCTCGTGTCGGAGAGGTGTGGGTCCAGGCCGACGTGGCCGGGACCGGGAAATACGGGACCTGGAGTGATGGCGAGGGGGTGAAGAAGAATGATAGGTAGATTTAAAGGACCACTCGATGTTAACCGTTCCACAAGCCCCTTTATTGTATCCTGAGAGCTTGCCGCGGCCTGGCAGATCCGTCGCGGGGTGTGCGCCCTTCCCACGAAGACCCGGACTCCCGAAGACCATCTCGTGCAACCCACTCGTCTCGACACGAACTAGAAATCCTCCCACGTAACAAAGTTCCTGATTGCTAATTGCCCCACAAAGGCGCGTGATGCATGCGCTGTTCTTTACGTACAGACTCGTAACGACGGCGATAGTTCGGCGGTGCGTAACTATGCTTACGCGTCCTATAATGACCGACTCGTGACATAACTCGTAACTCGTAACTCGTACGCCCAATCGCGTGAGCAGCACAGCGAAGGCAGCTCAGCTGCTGCAAAAGCCCGTACAGTGGCTTTGTCGCCGGACCGCGAGCTTGGTAGACACGTCTCGCGATCAGCGCGGAGCGGCGCGCACGTCCGCCGCTGAACGAGTCCTGAGTACTACTGCCCTTCCCCGCCCGCCCGCGGGCCGTCGCGCGCGGGCTGCGGGGGAGGGGAGGAGAAATCGGCCGGCGTGGGAGAGCGCCACCCCTCGCGACGCGGACGAGCACCAGGCCGCGATTACATATTAACACTGCGACACATTTGCGAGAATTACAAGATTATTTACACACTAATAAATACATTACGGTACATTATTTACACAATTATTAAAAAGTCACGGTCACTTGGAAAAAATATATACAACACAGAATCATTTACACTAATAATGGCTCACTGGCATGCTAGGGCGCACGCGGGTGCGTCCCTGGCCGATGCACTACACTGATGATGCACTGGGGAAACAAGGCAGGACTTTGACGAGGCATAACGGCCTGAAGGAGCCGAGGAGACACTTGGGTCGACGTCAGTATTTAATTATTCAAATTGTGACATCAAGTTGGCGACTGTAAATTTACTAACATATTGTCCCACTGCGAATTGTTTTAGAGGGATTTCTCCTAGTCTGACTTGATCATAGTCACTGGCATTTTAATTAAGGCCAGTGGCCGCGGTGACTGTTAATGAGGTTTGTTGTCTGCTCCGTGCGTGGTGTACTCGCCCGGAGTGGCTACGACGCACTTATTACATGTCGGGTGATTAGTAATTTCGTACTAATGTCTTTTCCTTTAATTGAATTATGGGTTCGAGCCTCCGGGGTTCCGTACCTTTAAGTTTCATTACGTCTATTGGGGTCACGCCCGAGGCGCTCGCCTGACTCCATCCGGCTGGGCGAGGGGCGAGCTCCGAAAACGGGATACGGTACTGGCGGTGCGGAGCACGGGCTTAACGGCCATGGTCGGTACGACGTCAATCTGGTAACCCAGTAGAAGGTTTGGTGGGGTGCTCACTCAAAGCATACCTAACATCTGAGCTGGCCAGTTGTTCTATGAGCCAATTCTATCCCAGTATCAAGTTTTCTTGGAGATCATCTGCTACTAGGCAGAATATTGTCATTTCTCTGTTGTTTTTTTTACATCTTAATGAGGTCTTGCCTTGGAGCATGTGGCAAGTACCTTGTTGTACTAGTTGTGTGTATTGAACTTGGGGTGTCATGATTGCCCTGATCTTTTTGACCCAGCTGGCTTTTATGTAGCTGGTGGTGGCAGCAGATTCTAACAAGGTTTAGATTTGGTCGTTGGCCAGCTGTACTGAAAGGCATGGAATAACTCGTAATTAATCATGTCAGATGTTAGTCAGTTGTACAGGTTCTTCTGTTCCTCCCGGGGTTATCATTGTGACCCGAGATTCTTCCATTTTATTGGGAAAGGGTACAAAGGCGGGATTCTTTTCCCCATATGAGTTTTCATTCTGGGCTTTCTTGTCCTGGAGTTACTACTCTTGGCATCGGACTGGGCAGTCTTCATTAAAGTGTTTCTTGGGTCAGTGCAAGCACTTCGGGATATCCTTGTGAGTGTTTGATTTCTTCTTCTCTCGAGTCGGGGGGCACTTGTTCTGTTGTTATTGGTGCCTCGGGTCTCCTGGTAAACATGTTGAACCACTGTAGCTTGGAGGTGCAGCTCTGATCTGTCTTGTGGAGGCAGGTGACTTAAGAATGGTTATAGTGTGGGCCTTATCAGTTCTAGTCAAGTAGGAAGGAATTCTTTGGCATACTCTGACATGTCCCGGCAACAATGTCCGGTGCTGAAGTGGCTTGAGGTGGGGTGAAACCCAATTGAACATATAATTTGACGTCCCTCGGCCTATGGTCCCTATATTCCTGTCTGCGAAATGTCCTGATTTTCCCATGTAGCTCTCGTAGGTGAGAAAGTGAGTTCAGGCCAACGTGGCCGGGACCGGAAAAATACGGGACATGGAGGGAACATTACGTGGGTAGGAGGAACGGTAGGTAGTACCAAGGCTAATGCGATGATGTCCGTTTTCACGAGCCCCTTTTATTCCGTAAAGAAATCCTGCTACAGCCTGACAGGCACGTCGCGGAATGGGCGTCCTCCCCGCCGCGACCCGGACTCCCGGAAATAAGTCTTGGCCTCAAGATGCGACCCGAAACGACAGAGAGGGTAACTCCGTAGTGAATCGTACCGGTTACGAAGTTCAGCAGTGCTACAAAGCACGTACGTGACCCGTTGCGGAAGCGGGGAAAGGTCCAGTAAATACACGCACTGACCGAGAGAGTTCGGTGGTTCGAAGAGCCACATCCACGGCCTATGGCGTATGCAACTAAAGTCCCGAAACGATACGTAATGTCTGAGAAAAGTCAAACGGTACAACAAATACTGATATAGAGCAGCTCGACTGCTGAGGCAGCCCCTTTATGTTTTCACTGACTGCGAACTCAGAGCTAAAAAACGTGTCTCCCGAGCGGAGCGGAGCGCACGTCTGCTCATCTCCGCGTCTGGTTCGCAACTGCCCTCCTCCGCCCACTAGCAAGCCGTGGCCCGTGGGCCGCAGAGGAGGGGAGGGGAAATCGGCCGGCATGGGAGAGGCCCACCTCGCGGTGCGCCAGGCTGCGATTACACGACTAACATAACACTAGAATGAATTAAAGTATTATTACAACGATATAAAAAAGTAATTAGTTAATGAAATGCAAACACAAAGGAATCAATTAATAAGTTACAGTTTAGAGACTAAGTATTTACACAACATTTACATACACTATTTCAGACGTGAGAGTTATTTATAATTGTGGAGGCTCGTGGTTATTTAAAATGTGTATACAAACATAACTATTCACAACACTCCTGACGTCCGCTGACGTATCAGGGCGCACGCGGGTGCGTCCCTGCTCGTAGCACTTCACAGTCGGTGCACTGGGGGGAAACATATCTCCCCTAGGCCCACGTCGGAGGACAGGTACAGCCTCTGCATCTAGGAGGGTACGACGACTGTCGTCAAATTATTATTATTAATTAAAATTTATAATATATACAAAATTGTCCGTCTTTGAGCGGTCCTTATCATAGCCGTTATGTAGCACGCGGGTGCGTCCCTAATACGTCGCACAGCACTGCACTGCACTCCTTTGGTTTGCGGGGAGGGGGGGAACAGGGCGTGCCCCTCTCAGGTACTCGGTCATGGGCAGAAACAGCCTCTAAGCCTAGGAGGGCACGACGACTGTCGTCAAATTGTACTTAACTATGATAAGTCACATCTTTTTTTTACCTGGTCAATTTTTTTTTTATCCAATCGTAGCATACATAACCATGTTTAGCAGTAATCAAGCAATCTGTTGGGCGTAACAATTTGGCGATGATTACTTAGCAAGTGATTTCATTACGTAATAGCATACCATCTTCTGACTATCCATAGCTCTATTGCTTTAGAATTGAAAGACATTTGAAAAGCGAAATAGGTTAAAAAAATTCAATAAACTGTTGATTGATTTTGAGGAAAAAAACAAAAACAAAAACAATACACATATTGTGTTATTCAATGTTTTATAAAATTATGACAAACATGCTAACGAGTTTCTTAGTTTACATGCTTAATATATTTTAGGCTTATTTTTCGGATATTTTTTTCTTTATTTAACGCTGGATGCTTGGTTTCATTAGACTGTGCTTGAAGAAATGTATATTACCCTGGAAATCATCTATGTATTTCTGAAAAGTGTGTACTCCAAGATCAACATTAGGGACCGTGTTCTTCAAGAAAACAAGTTGCTAAAAGTTTCGTATTGCTTATCCATGTCTTTTCCTTGATCCTAATCAGGGCTGCCACTCATGGGTTTTTCCACCCAGATCTGGGTTTTTCCGATGGTGTTTGGTTTTCTGGGTTTTTAAATAATGAATTCCAACAATTCTAGGTTTTTTATAATTTTAATTAGTTTAATACCTAAAACAATAATAAAGGTAGTAGCTACTGTATCTGTTGCAATATCTGTTTGATAAATGCAAACAAGTCTATGTGTTTCACACACAAAAATACATATAAACACAAAACTAGCTTTCAAGAAGCTAAGTCGAATATTAAATTAGACACATTCTTCAAAGAGGCTTGCAGAACACAAAACCAATGCAACAATTAACCTTCAAACCGATCTTGTAGAATCAGACTCTGAATAAAGACTAACGTACATGATGCAGTTTTATAAAAACAATTAACGGTTTAAAGAATGCAGTGATGGTGTTTGTTTTGTCATGTATATATTTGTAGGTTTTTTTATGATATGTGCTGGTCCAAGAATTATTTATACAGCCATTTTGCTGCAGTGTAATTTTCTTGTATTGGTTGTATTTAACCGTTTTCAGTCTTGTAAGGTAATTAATTGTTTTATATTAAAACCAGTTATGTTTATATTTTTGAATTAGTACGCAAACATTTTCAACGATAGCATTTTAGACGCATCTGGGTTTTTTACCCATGTGTCTGGGGTTTTTTTGTAGGTTATCTAGGTTTTTCATGAATATCAGAGTGGCAGCCCTGATCCTAATGGAATGATCGTGATTACATCAATTCTGTGGTACATGGTGCTTGCTGTTTCAATTTAGTTTATCGAAAGGGCCTGGATACAACAAAAATTGTGATGTAACAATGAATAATGATCGTATTATTAGATCCATTAAAAATCGAAAATGAATTTTTTTACTTCCTAACATTGTATTGTAATAGTTTTGTTTATGTGTGTGTTGAGTCGAAATTTCACCTGCAATTGGGCTTCCACCCAATGGCAAGGAGTCCTCCCACTACTTCAACCTCCCCCCCCCCCCAACTCTTTTTTAAATCATTCTCCATAGACCCTTCACACCTCTCACCACCAACCCCTTTTCCTTCATGCCATTCCATTCCTGCCCTGTCCTCACCAGGAATTAATGTCTCCCTCTTTCTGTTCGCCTCCACACCCTCAGTGTTCCACGCATGGTCTCTCCATATGAACCCACCTCTGTACGATCTATCTCCCAGCCTTCCCCCGTCCCCTCCGCTCTGATCACCTTAAACAACCTCACCAGCCTATCCACCTCCCCTGCAGTGTGTCTTCGGTGACCTAGGCATCTCCCCCTCTCTTTGTTTTCTTCTCCACATACCCATGAACCATGACCCATCTCGCTGCCCGTGCTGCAACTTCTCCAACTCTGTCACCTCCGTCACCACAACCACATGTCCAAGATCTTTGACGTACTAAATTAAAACAGCAAGCATGTTGTATTACTGGATCAATCTTACCCGTTCATGCCATCAGTATCAAGGGATAAACTTGGATTCTTGATACGGAACTATTACCAACAAGTTTAATGTAATTTCTATAATTATAAAGGAAAGCCTCTTTACAAAAAAATCCAGAATAATTTTTATTTTCTTCCTGAAATGGTTGTGAATCATTCTCTAAGAGGGTGTTGTGATTCTTTCAGTAGTTTTCCATTTCAATACTTTTCTAAATATTGGGCACAAGGGTGCATCGAAACACAGGCAAACAAAAATTTTAAAATGCCTTTTCTTATGTACTTAACCTGATTCTGGTAATTTTTTCATGCCATGAATACAAGTTTCTGAATTGATTGTTATGGCATGATCGTGTTGTACAAGATGATTGCTTTTTTAATTTAGTATGTTGAATAATTCCGGCCAAAAGAAAAAAATATAATACAAACAAATATGTAAGTCTTGTAGAATCTTTCTGTTGTATTCAACTTACTATCATAATTTATGGTTATGTATATCACAAGCTTTTGTTATGTCCAAAATCTTTGACGTACTGAATGTCGTGTAGGACTTGTGTAGTGGAGAGGTTGGTGGCCCTGCGGGGGTCGGCAAGATGGTATAGGACGTGTGTAGTGGAGAGGTTGGTGGCCCTGCGGGGGTCGGCAAGATGGTATAGGACGTGTGTAGTGGAGAGGTTGGTGGTCCTGCGGGGGTCGGCAAGATGGTATAGGACGTGTGTAGTGGAGAGGTTGGTGGCCGTGCGGGGGTCGGCAAGATGGTATAGGACGTGTGTAGTGGAGAGGTTGGTGGCCGTGCGGGGGTCGGCAAGATGGTATAGGACGTGTGTAGTGGAGAGGTTGGTGGCCCTGCGGGGGTCGGCAAGATGGTATAGGACGTCTGTAGTGGAGAGGTTGGTGGCCCTGCGGGGGTCGGCAAGATGGTATAGGACGTGTGTAGTGGAGAGGTTGGTGGTCCTGCGGGGGTCGGCAAGATGGTATAGGACGTGTGTAGTGGAGAGGTTGGTGGTCCTGCGGGGGTCGGCAAGATGGTATAGGACGTGTGTAGTGGAGAGGTTGGTGGCCCTGCGGGGGTCGGCAAGATGGTATAGGACGTGTGTAGCGGAGAGGTTGGTGGCCCTGCGGGGGTCGGCAAGATGGTATAGGACGTGTGTAGTGGAGAGGTTGGTGGTCCTGCGGGGGTCGGCAAGATGGTATAGGACCTGTGTAGTGGAGAGGTTGGTGGCCCTGCGGGGGTCGGCAAGATGGTATAGGACGTGTGTAGTGGAGAGGTTGGTGGCCCTGCGGGGGTCGGCAAGATGGTATAGGACCTGTGTAGTGGAGAGGTTGGTGGCCCTGCGGGGGTCGGCAAGATGGTATAGGACGTGTGTAGTGGAGAGGTTGGTGGTCCTGCGGGGGTCGGCAAGATGGTATAGGACCTGTGTAGTGGAGAGGTTGGTGGCCCTGCGGGGGTCGGCAAGATGGTATAGGACGTGTGTAGTGGAGAGGTTGGTGGCCCTGCGGGGGTCGGCAAGATGGTATAGGACGTGTGTAGTGGAGAGGTTGGTGGTCCTGCGGGGGTCGGCAAGATGGTATAGGACGTGTGTAGTGGAGAGGTTGGTGGTCATGCGGGGGTTCGGCAAGATGGTATAGGACGTGTGTAGTGGAGAGGTTGGTGGTCCTGCGGGGGTCGGCAAGATGGTATAGGACCTGTGTAGTGGAGAGGTTGGTGGCCCTGCGGGGGTCGGCAAGATGGTATAGGACGTGTGTAGTGGAGAGGTTGGTGGTCCTGCGGGTGTCGGCATGATGGTATAGGACCTGTGTAGTGGAGAGGTTGGTGGCCCTGCGGGGTTCGGCAAGATGGTATAGGACGTGTGTAGTGGAGAGGTTGGTGGCCCTGCGGGGGTCGGCAAGATGGTATAGGACGTGTGTAGTGGAGAGGTTGGTGGTCCTGCGGGGGTCGGCAAGATGGTATAGGACGTGTGTAGTGGAGAGGTTGGTGGTCCTGCGGGGGTCGGCAAGATGGTATAGGACGTGTGTAGTGGAGAGGTTGGTGGTCCTGCGGGGGTCGGCAAGATGGTATAGGACGTGTGTAGTGGAGAGGTTGGTGGCCCTGCGGGGTTCGGCAAGATGGTATAGGACGTGTGTAGTGGAGAGGTTGGTGGTCCTGCGGGGGTCGGCAAGATGGTATAGGACCTGTGTAGTGGAGAGGTTGGTGGCCCTGCGAGGGTCGGCAAGATGGTATAGGACGTGTGTAGTGGAGAGGTTGGTGGCCCTGCGGGGGTCGGCAAGATGGTATAGGACGTGTAGTGGAGAGGTTGGTGGCCCTGCGGGGGTCGGCAAGATGGTATAGGACGTGTGTAGTGGAGAGGTTGGTGGTCCTGCGGGGGTCGGCAAGATGGTATAGGACGTGTGTAGTGGAGAGGTTGGTGGCCCTGCGGGGGTCGGCAAGATGGTATAGGACGTGTGTAGTGGAGAGGTTGGTGGCCCTGCGGGGGTCGGCAAGATGGTATAGGACGTGTGTAGTGGAGAGGTTGGTGGCCCTGCGGGGGTCGGCAAGATGGTATAGGACGTGTGTAGTGGAGAGGTTGGTGGCCCTGCGGGGGTCGGCAAGATGGTATAGGACGTGTGTAGTGGAGAGGTTGGTGGCCCTGCGGGGGTCGGCAAGATGGTATAGGACGTGTGTAGCGGAGAGGTTGGTGGCCCTGCGGGGGTCGGCAAGATGGTATAGGACGTGTGTAGCGGAGAGGTTGGTGGCCCTGCGGGGGTCGGCAAGATGGTATAGGACGTGTGTAGCGGAGAGGTTGGTGGTCCTGCGGGGGTCGGCAAGATGGTATAGGACGTGTGTAGTGGAGAGGTTGGTGGTCCTGCGGGGGTCGGCAAGATGGTATAGGACGTGTGTAGTGGAGAGGTTGGTGGCCCTGCGGGGGTCGGCAAGATGGTATAGGACGTGTGTAGTGGAGAGGTTGGTGGCCCTGCGGGGGTCGGCAAGATGGTATAGGACGTGTAGTGGAGAGGTTGGTGGCCCTGCGGGGGTCGGCAAGATGGTATAGGACGTGTGTAGTGGAGAGGTTTGTGGCCCTCCGAGGGTCGGCTAGTTGGTGTTGTGAAGTCGTTCGGTCGAGTGTGTTGATATCGGGTTCGGGAGTGGAAGGACACAAGGAAGATGTTGGGTCATTCCATGTCAAATCAACACACTTTTAATTAAATTTTTACCTCAACATCTCAGATTTTGATGAAACTTTGCACAGATGTTATCTCCATACAGACTAACAAAAATATAAAATTTTAGAATGATATATCCATTCGTTTTGAAAATATTGCTTTGTAAATTTTCGAAAAAACACTCAAAAACGCATGACAGGCATAATTTAAAATTACCATAACTCTTCTGCAAATTAAGTTAGAAAGGTGAGACAGGTGTCATTTTGCAGCATTTGGTATGGCCTTTCATGTGATATGTAACACAATAATGTCTAGAAAAAAAAATAATTTTTAAAATAATTTTTTAAATTTAAATTTAAAATTTTGGAAAAAGTGCATTTTAAAATTTTTTTCAAAAAATTCTATAAATTTTTTTTCAAAAAATTCTATAAAATTTTTTGTACAAATATTAAATTGTCTACAAAGTTTCAAAGTGGAGAGTTAATGGGTTCATAGTAAAATTAATTGGTACCTAATTGTAACCATATTTATACTTTACTTTACCCAATTATGATATTTAACCATTTTTATAATTATAATAAGTTATGTTGAAAGTATAAACACATAAAATTGATTAAAAATCACTAATAACACAATTGTAATTAATTCTAGTGCTACACTTTGCTTGTCTCTGATACAGGATTTCAAAGATTAGTTCAGACAAGCATCCAGCTACTGGGGATTCCCCTCAATTTGCTTTGGGATTTCCCTAGCCTTGGGATTTCCCTAGCTTTGGGATTCCCCTTACTTTGGTATTCTCCTTGCATTGCCTTGGGATTCCCTTAGCTCTGTGATACCCTTGCTTTGCCCTGGGATTCCCCCCTAGCTCTTTCAGAGTACTGTACAGTAGTGGTTTAAGCTAGTTTATGCTAGGAGTCTGTATTGTTCTGATGTAGTATCAAAGTTGTTAGTACAAGTATCAGTGCTGCGCCTATATAAAAAGTGACCATTTGACATAGGCGTGCGCACGGTAGGTGCCACAGGTGCCTTGGCACCACCATTAGGGTTAACGTTATTTTGCTTTTTACAAGCAGAAATAATACATCCTTACAAAAAACCGTATTATTTCCAAAAAAATATGTTTTCCAATCGTGTCAAGTTACAGATATGTGCTCATAACACTATCAGTAAATCTATTATCAATCGAACCAACTATACACACGGAAACAAGCCAGGTGCAATTACTTGTGTTGTACACGCGGGCCGAAATGTGTAACTTACTGGATGTTCATATCTCTACAGTTCGTAAAAGAAAAGTCTCAGTTATCTTAGAAGGCATTGTCAGTTCGTGCTTTTCTACTGCCTTTTACGCAGAAACCAAAAGCTGGAAAAAACTGATGATTCCATTTGTGGAGCAAAAACTGGTTGCTTGTGCAAACACAAACGCTATCATTGACTTATTTAAAAACATTGTTCCGTTTCATCGACGAATGGCCCTTTAGTAATACAGAGTATTATGTTCAGCAGATTTCCCTAAGGTTTTTTATTTTTAGTTCTGGACTTGTAAACTTGTTTTCAAAAGAAATTTTGAACAATATTGTACCAAACATATACTACTACTTAACATACATTATACTAATCGGATAGGCTTACTCGATGACTTATATGCAGTCGCCGACAAAACATTTTTTTTGTATTCCAAAAGTTAAAACTTTCGCCCACTCTTATTTGTGTATTTTTATTATTTTAATATTTTACATATTTGAGTTATGTTACGAAAACTCCATTGATTTGTTGATTTTAAAACTTAACATTTGAGAATGTTTTTTCTAGCATTTATTTGGTGTCTTCAGAAAACATGTAAGTACGGTTTTTCAAAGCCACCAGCATGAATTCCGTGCAAACAATTTGTGCAATTTACTTAATGGCTCAAGAAAGCTTAAAACTGTAAATATTTTACTAGTTTTCCTGGAGATTATAACGTACAAAACCATAATTTGTCATAAACAATGTTAAAATTTTTAATTTTGTGTATTTAATGTTTTTGTTCGGAAACACCTTAAATAGCACCATTTTGCGCTTTCAAATCCAAATTTTTCCGGGGGAGGACCCCCGGACCCCCCACTTTAGGTTCGGGGTCAGTGAATGATAGGGCTGTTGTGTAATCTGGCACCACCACTACTGGAGTCCTGCGCACGCCTATGCCATTTGATTTATATTATTAGTGGAGTTTATGCATTCTGAATTGAGAATGTTGATATTTATTTTTAAAAAGGTAATGTGATCATCATGATAGTGACTGAAACCCTATGAAAAGGTGGGCAGTTTACATTAAGAAATGGCCCTCAGTGAATCATTTTTGAAGTAACAGTGTTTTAATCCATTAAAAAAAAGCAATCACAACATTAGGGAAAAAAGAAAATTAAGGAATGTTACTAGTTGGATGTGCAGTTTGTTTTCTGGATTGCCAAAGGGAGCAAAAATTTGTCATAGTTGTAGAATAGAAATTACAACATTACAAACTGCGGCTGCTTCTTCTTCTTCTACTCACCAGGATAACAAATCAAGTTCAGATTCTGATATCTGAGATTTCTGCATCCTCAGAGGTGATTGGTTCATTAAATATTTCATTACAAGGGTTAGGAGAATCTCCTATTAATAGGAAAAAATTCAAATCAAAAAGTTATGCAACCAGAAAAATTAAAACAATTGACTCCACAATCAAAAGGAATCTTTTTGAGTTGCCAGATAATTTCTCTGAGGATGATGGTGAAGATTTAGAGGAATCAGTTTTGCAAAACCTCAAAGCCAATTTCTTGAGTTCTACTAGTAGGAGCAAGAAGTTAATGTTATTAACCTGTTTACCACCAAATTGGGGAGTTAGAAAAATAATGCGAGAGTTTGATGCGCCAAACTACATGGTACGACAATCAAAAAAACTCTTGGCTGAAAAAGGAATGTTAGAAAGTCCTAACCCCAAACCAGGCAAACACCTCTCAGAAGATGTAGTTGAAGCTGGCCATTTATTTTATGAATATGAAGTCAGTAGAACAATGCCTGGTGTTAAAGACTGCATAACAGTCACAGAACCTAATAAAAATAAATCAAAAATATCAAAAAGACTTATTTTGTGCAATCTGAAAGAGGGATACACTTTATTCAAGGAGAAATTTCCAAATATTAAAATAGGTTTTTCAAAATTTGTGGAGCTTCGTCCAAAGCATTGTATTTTAGCGGGTTCTAGTGGGACACATGCAGTGTGTGTATGTACAATCCATCAAAATGTCAAATTGATGATTGAAAATGCAAGATTATGTGATTTAACAAATGGAGAATTCAAAACCTACAAACATTGCCTACCAAAAATGGTATGCAATCCACCAACAATAGATTGCAATATTGGACATTGTACATATTGTCCTGGTACTGCAGCAATATGGACCGTCCTTGAGAAGTCATTTGAAGAGCACCTGTTACGAAAGATCACATTTCGGCAGTGGATTTCAGTTGACCGATGCAATTTAGAGACACTGCAGAAATCATCAGCAGATTTCATAGATTTACTCTGTGACAAGCTGTCGCTCTTAGTCCGCCATGACTTTATTGCAAAACAACAGACCTCTTTCATGAATCACTTAAAGTAAAATTTAAAAGAATCTGAATTTGCCATCACACTCGACTTTTCAGAAAACTACAGAATGGTTGTACAAGATGAAGCCCAGACTATGTGCAAGAAATGGAATGAAGGTTGGGAACAGCGTGCACAGGAAAATGAGACACACGCACAAGATAACGAGGTACAGTTGGGACGGTGAAAATCAATCCGTCATAGACTACAACTTTATGCTGGGAAAAGATGTGAAAAAGCAAACTAAAAATATTAAAGTGATAACAAGTGTGGCCCTTGGTGGGGACCTCAGATCGTTAATAACAGACTTAAAGAGGTGGACATGCAGAAAGGAAGTAATTTTAAATCCAATTTTATTTTATTTTACATAATTTTATTTTAGAAAAATAAAAGTGTTAAACCATTAAAAGTAGAATAAAGTTAAATTGTAAAGTAGGGAATATTTGTTAAGAAATTTTCTAAGTTGTGTAGTTCAAAACAAAGTGTTTTGAGTATTAATGCATGTGTGTGTGTATTTTTTTTAAGTTGCACATGTAGATAGATGTGCTATTGCAGGGGTTCCCAAAGTGTGCGCCGCGGCGTCCTGGTGCGCCGTAGAAAGTTTAGAAGGACGCCGTGCAGCGATTCTCTTTACCATTCTCCGAAACCTCACCTTAAGATGAGCTTGTTGTCTCACAAGACCTGTTGACCCTTTTCAAAGAACACCTTTCGAAGCTCATTGAATGGTTTTCAAAATACTTTGCCGAAGACGATGTCGATAAATATGCGTGGATCCAAGACCCATGACATGCAAAAGCTCCGCCAGAATATACATCGGAAGAAGAAGAAAGTCTCATTGAACTCTCTTGCGACAGCAGCCTTAGTACTAGATTCTCACATGTTCCGATTTGGTGGAGTTTTGGATATCGGTTCAAAATGAATATCCCACTTTAGCTTCAAAAGCTATAAGAATTTTCATTCCTTTTGCAACATATTATTTATGCGAAGCTGGATTTTCAGCTGTAGCTGTACTCAAAAGCAAATATCGCTCAAAGATCAATGTGGGGCAAGAAATGCGAGTAGCAGTGTGAAACCTTATTCCATGTTTTGAAAAAATGTGTGAAGATCACCAAGCTCGCCCATTACATTGACTAGCTAGGTAGCTATTGTATTTTATTTTTGTTCTTTAAGTCTCTCTTGAATGTTTTTGTGTTAATTTTATATTCTTATAAATATAAATATACAGTTCAGATTCATATCGTGGATATTTTAATTTTTGCGCTTATCTACCTAACTAGTATCATTGTACCTCTCTATTTCGACGAGCCAAATAGGTTAGGGCGCCGAGACAAAATAGTAAACATGTATGTGCGCCGCGGACTGAAAAAGATTGGGAAACCCTGTGCTATTGGCATGCATTTTTAGTTGGTCTTGCTTTTTTATTTGATGCTTTTTACTTTCTTGTCTTTTTGTAATTTTAATATTATTTTACAGGTTTCATGCTGCAATTATACAATCATAAATAGCAAATTTGTCTAATAAATATTTTGGGATGATCATGACACAGTTAAAGAATTTCACTTGGTTTGTGTTAACCACATTAATTCATACCATGATGTTTTGAAATGGTCTGGAGGATTGTACCAATGAAACTCATCATTTCAATAAAATGTTGATTAAAAGTAAGTACCATTTATTTATTAATTTTGTCTTAGTTTTTGTTCCAAAATCATAGTGGGTACCTAAAAGGCAAACATAATTTATGACTTAATATTATGCAGTGCTCAATTTACAATGTGAAATGAATTAAGCCTTTTCATAAGTGCTTTAATATTTAAGAAACATTATTTTGTTAGTATTTCATTTGTCTGGAATTAAAGACTTAAAAAGTTATAAATTTTAAGCTGTTGGAGGAGAGTTTATATAATGATATACAAAGCCAAAATATGCTTTGAAAAGAGAAATGTTGGGTGTTCAGTTGTGTTTTGCCCATATTTTATCTTTATTTTTAATGCTTTTAAGTTGTTTCACAAAACAGCAAAATGTAATTTTGGCTTAGTGTAGAAGTATGGTGATAACTTCAGCTGCTGTCAAGTCATATCAGGAACCAATAACAAAACTTGCGAGTAAAATAAGCAACATTTCAGTTAGCAAAAAATAAAAATTGTTTGTAGTTCTACACGTAAGCAGCATAATATTTTTAATGAACGAGATCATGCACCAACAACAACAAATGATTGATAGTAGGCAAGACTACGTAAGTAATTTGGGAGAAGTAAAATTATTCACGAAGGGTTCTTGCTTTATTGTGTTTATATTTTTAACTTTTTAACTGTAAAAGAGCAATAAATAAAATGTAATCAGTACAAATATACAAATAATTTATTGAAAATTATTAACTTTTATGCAAAAATTTTATTAATATTACTTCATAAATTTTAGGAAGATGTATAATATGGTGTTAAATAATTACTATTTTTCTTGATGAATATCAGTACTCCCTACAATTTTCTTGAGGGAATTACCACATAAAATACTTGTGACAGTGTTTAAGCCGGTAGGCATCGCCTTAAGGCTCAGTATCACTCACCAAGTTAGTTGGCAATTTTCTTTTCTTTGAATTACTACTATTTGAGTGCTTTTCCTGTATATTTTTTCATAATAGCTCTCTTGAATTTTGTGTTTTATCTCAAATTTTCTCATTAGATATTTACTCAGTATTATCTAATAGTGGTAAAAAGTCACACAAGTGTTTATAATTATGATAATTTTCATGACCTTATACAGTTCAAAAATAACGTTTAGTAAATATTGGGTGAGAAAATTTGTAACTCAAACACAAATGCAAGATAATTATCATGATCAATTTACCCAAGAAAAAAAATGAAATTAACAACTATGTAGGTGAAACCAAGGCTTAAGGAAAAGGGCTTTAGTCTGAGTTGTGCAATGGACAAACAAGAATAAGTTTAGGAAGCTTTGAGAAGAGTTTCTCTTATGTTGAAGTCATCCGGGGCTGCGCCCCACAGAGCCCGATATGTCACCACCCCTCCTCACCACTATCCTCCTGGCATTTGAATGCCCTGCCAGTGACATGCATGTGTGTGTGCGCCGCAAACGTCTGCAAACGTCCGCAAGGAGGCTTAGTCAAGCCAGTGATATGTAATAACTAGTATTGTAAACTTTTTCTTTTAAGTCAATAGTGTTCATGTCTTTTCAGCTCTTATAAAAAGTCAGACTTTTTATATTTAAATAACATTTAACTGCAATGGACCCGAACTGCTGATGGCCATCTTAAATTTTATAAATCCAAACCATAATTTTTCACATAGATTTTTAAAGAGTTTGAAGTTTGGTTTGATTTAATTGTAATTTTTGGAGAATTTTTGCATGTTTAACTGACGCATATCAGCGACACGTCTCTGGTTCGCCTAATGGTACTCTCAGTTTAGTGCCATTGCGCTGACGAACTACCTCGGCGGCCATGTCTCTCCCCAGTCGCTTCGCATCGCCACCAGAGGCAGGACGCTCTCCGTACAATTCTTTTTCTTAATTAGTAATCCCAATTGTTTGCTACTTCCCTCAGAGCCTACCTCTGCCGCACTGCTGTTTATATCCGCTCGGCAGACTCTGTCAGTAACACGAATCTCTAGTCCGGCCAGTCGAATGGCATGACGTTTTGCAGTTTTACTTTTTATATTTATACCTAGTGTACGGGAAATGTTTACAGAGAACCGTATAGTAAATAACCGTTTTGCAACCCTTGTGTTGTTGTTGTGCATCTGACCACGTGTGTATGAGAGCAATTAGCAGTGTCTGGGATGCCGCGAGAGCCCACGTGAGCATCTAGCACAAGGAGCCCGATGCTTAGAGCGGGCCAGGTTCTGGTAGTCCCATGAAGGTGAAGGGGGAAACGAGTCATGTCCTCACACGGGCGACGTCTCACCTTGAGAATAAGTCTGCACCGGCTCCGTGCCGCCTAGACACTGTCGCGGCCACGCAGTTGCTTAGAACCTTTCACTAACCAGACCCCCGCCACACATACAGTGTGGTGTGAACTATTGTGGTATTTCATCAGTGCATTTTATTTCAGAATTTCTTAGAACTTCTTTTTCTGGATTTTGCTTTAAATATAAAAAAATATATGTATTTTTTTTCAGTTTGTGATACGTCTGGATAATGACAGCTACTCACATTCCAAATGTTGACCACTCATGGAACGAAACAATGGAATGTCTGACACTTGATTTTGGACCATTTGAAACTGTTCATCGTTGGAAAAGAATGCCAGAATGTGATGAATTTGTTGGTGCAAGGTGATTTATGTTTTTGACCAATTCATTTAGTGTTGTGTTTTGATAACTTTTTATAATTCTTATTGATTTTGCACAGTTATTTTGGTGCAAAAGTCAGCATTCATGTATTGTCTTCTGGACTAAGGACATGTCTGTATAGGATTATGTACTTACCCCTAAACATTGGCTACAACATGTCATTTAATGTCTAGTGTTAGTAATTATATACAGACATGGCCTGAATCTCAAATACTGAAAATGTTAATAAAGTTGTCGTAGTCAATAGTTACATATTACTTATTTATTATGGTGTTTCGCAGTAAGGGCACTATCAACATAATCAAGTTTATTTTATATTTAAATATATGGAACCAGGTGACAAAGCAATCTAATAACTTAGTTATCTTTAAACACACTCTTAAGGGGTGTTAGGCTCTACAGATGACACATTTTACATAATTTCCTGTTTTTAAACCTTAAATTCTAGCTATGGTACCTGTGCTGTATGAAGTTGATCTCTGTTTCATCAAAAAGCTTTATGATACATTTAACCTATCTATATCTATATGGCTATGAAAATAACTGTTATCTGCAGAATTGTCACAGTATAGTGGTAGGAAAATAAAATATTTTGGATTTATCTGTTATATTATAAAACTCAAATAAAAATTCAAACATAATGTTTATTGCTAATTTAAAAATAGGCAGTAAACTAATATTGCTATTGCTTCTGCAGACGGTTTCGCTGCACATTATCTTTATGGGATAAAAAGTACTGTATGTTTTAATATAATATATCAACTACTGAACCTCCATATTAAAATTAATCAAAGTTATTTCAATAGTAAAGAAGTTATTGAATAACAAACATCCAGATTTAAAAATCTTTTTGTTTTAATATAAGTAGTATTGGATATATTTATCCAATGTATCTGCTATCTCTGTTTAAAATTTTAACCAAATCTGGTCAGTGGTAGAGACTTGAGTAAGCTTTACATATTATTAAGATGTACATAGTAGGGATTGACTCAGAATTTTCTGCAAGTGCAAAATGTGGCCGATTTACAATGAGCCGGTGCTTTTTTTTTTCACCAATGCATTCCGTTACTGCTCCATTCACATAACTGCACCACTCATCATTTCTAATAACTTCTATATCTACAAGACTTCAATTCTCACTACTATCTGTGCTAATCAAAGGGCGTGATGCCATTGATAATAAAAATGGCAGACACTAATTAAATACTACTGATTGTTTGAAGTTGTTGATGATTCAAAGTTGCTGATAATCAACTTTTATTAGTCTTTTATAGGTTTCTTACATAAATGCACAATTTGTAATTGAGAATTTTATTTTATAACTTGATGTCATTCAAATAAAATTAACACCAAAGAAAGCTAAACCACTTATTTTTGCTAACTGTAGACGAGCTGCCAGCACAAAGTCCATTTAAATTTTTTTTTGTAAGAAAATTAGTAATTTTAATGTTTAATTATTATCTTTTTAAATTTGTCACATGGCCTTAAAAATGACTGATACCACAGAAGAACTAATTTAAAGTGTTGTTGCTTTAAAAAATGAAACACTGAATGATGTATACAGTTGGTGAAATTCGTATGCATAGTTCATTTTCAGTAACTACTTACGAAAAAATATACCCTTTTTATTGAGAAATGAATTTATTTCAGTAGATAGACATCTATTTAATAAAATTTTATAATATATGTGCAAAAATGTTGGCTTGTTTTGCTTCAAGAATGAATAAAAATGCTTTAGCAACAATTTGTAACATTCTTCTACACTTTCCTTAGTATTTTGGAGATAGAATGTGTTTCTACAATTACAGTAAAGCAGCTGATTCTATCATTCAAAGTTGCAATACCCTAGTTTAATAGTAAATATTTAATTTGCAAAGGTTTTGGTTTATTTCTTGGGGATGTTTGAACATTTAATTTTAGAGAAAGCAATTTAGGTAACATTTTACATGTTTTGAATTTAGTAACCAAATTTAGGTAGTGCTTAAAAATGTTCAGTGTTTGATTATGGTATATGGATATGCTATTAATTTTATAAGTTACACGTTAACATCAGTTAGTATTTATTCTAGTGCATTTTGACAGTTTTCCAATCAGAAAGACAGGGAGCATGACAATATGGCGCCTGCTCGAGAGACGTAGTTATTTTCTTGTTATTGTTAATGGAAAAAATTCTGCATGTATGTGCATGGCTGCGCAGCTAGAAAATTGTGATGAGCAGCACTCTATTTTCAACAGCCAATTACACACACCATGCCTTGGCGTGATGAGTTGCTCCAGAACTTCAGGCAACAATGATTGTATTTGTTAACCTTGCGGAGCTGGCCTTGAAGCTGAAGAGTCTTTTGTATTTCCTTTTAAGGTTGTGTTTGTTGTGATTGGCTAGTTCACCCACTGGGCTGCGTCCCCATGTTCCACTTTAGAAAAGGAAGGTAGCTACGTTGTCCAAGTCACTGCGACTTGGCCAAAAACAATGGAAAATTAAGGGAGAGAGAATTTATCGCTCGCTGGTCTGGGCCGGCCGCAAATAAACCTTTTTTGGTAACAAATATATTTAGAAATTTATCGACCGCAAGCATCAGCATTGACCCATGGCGACCGCAAATTTTCATGAGTAATCCTCCCAGTGGCCTTGTGCCCTGGATTGTCCCCACCACAAATGTAGTTGGATGTTTTATAGGATGTTCAATGTTTTATCATCATCAGAAAATTTGTCAGGCAGTAAATTCTCATAAATTGAACTAAATGTAATCAAATGAACTGCAATTGTTTTGGATTGTATAAGTATATGTATTTGTTCAAGTCTTCAAGTGTTGGTTACAAGAATAAATTTCAAAAGAACATGCAACAAATTTCTTTTATTTAATGACTCAACGAAAACCATTACTAAAAAGTATCTTCAGAATTTCAGTAAAATATATTTATTGCATATCAGAGGTATCAAATCTTCAAGTGTGTAACAAGTTGTTGGTATTCTGAGTTGCCTAGTCAGGCTAATTTGGAATAATGTGACAAACTAGTCCATTTTTCAACTATAATGTTAGTGGCGTCTTGTTACAAAATAAGTTTTACTTTCAAAATATAAAATTTTTCTATACTTAAGTGTTTTCTGAACAAAACTTTGCTTCAGAAAGTAAATGTTTTGCAGTAAGCAGGCACTTTGTTGTTCATTTTTAGGTGCTTTTTATGAGAAAGTGTAAATGAGGTGTTATTTATCACAAGGAAATCAATTAAACATGATTAAGTAGTACGCAAATCTTAAATGTTAACAATTTAATGGTGTGAATATTAAAAAAAAATTATACAGTATGCCTGAGCACTCAAGGTGAAATGTCACAAACAGGATGGAGAGTTTCAAGTATCACTAAAGATTTGCATCAACCACAAAAACTAGACACAAATTTTAAAATGGATCAGGAGCATGACAAGGCATAGCATTCCTATGAAATATACAAAGTTTCTTGAATGCATCCAGGAGCAGCTTCGGGGAACATCATGGCAACTCAAACAACAGCACGCAGCCGAACCCGCAAGTTAACCGGAACTAAATTTTGATAGTGGCAGCCGAAAACTATTTTTTGGAGAAAAAATACTAAGTTCAACTTACATAGTTAAGGTGCGGCCACTTCTCACCAAAAACAAACACTACAAAGTTACTTTGCCATGACTCACCCGAAGCCTTGTTGGGACACTCGCCGACGTATCGAGACCTGGTTGAAGATGGCCAAATGCAGGTCAGGTTGAGGCAGTTACGCCGTAAACTTTTACAGCAGAAAATTACACAAGCGGGCATGCACAAATCTCATGGAGGAATAGAGGGGAAACAAGGTAAGTCTAAGTGTGGCTGGAGGGGTAGGTAGGGGGTAGGGGGAAAGGAGTGGAAGGAGAGGCAATGATCGAAGATCCACAATGTCTTCTTAAAGTTGCACAGCACAATGTTTTTGCCAGCCTTTTGAAATTCACGTATTTGTTCAAGATAGTGCCCTGTCTAATTTTTTTTTTGATTGGCACTTTTTCCATTTGAACCCTAGCTTCTTCACTAAATTTCTGAAGTATTCCCTGGTGCAGTTTAAAACTCGTGAATGTTTATCCGCATAGCACCATGTGTAAAATGGTCCACTTTTATTATTTGTCTATGGTCTGTTTTCTTACGTGTAGATGTTGAAAAAGTTCAACTGGTTTTGATCTTTGCCTTACCTTTTGCTAGAATTTTTTAACTGTTGATACTGAGACACCTGTTGCATCACTTGCGGTTTCAACAACATTATATGTCAATTTATACAATTTTTTTTCATTGAAATATGTAGCACCATTGTACATTATATCCTGTGCTTGTCTGCGCACTGGTGCACCCAATTTAATACGTGATTTAAATCCTGACGTATAAGCCATTACGTAAATCAGATCATTCAACTTGAATTGCCAGACATCAGTGCACGAACAATGTTATCAGCTAGGAGGCAGCTGCCAGACTAACCCCCTTCCCTTTTTGACATGCTCATCATGTGACCAGCTGGTAAAATTGGGGTCTATGCAGGTTTTATTGCCTTGTGTCTTTTTATAGTGCTGGGCATGAAATAATTGCTGAAACAAACATATCACACACAGGCTATCCATTAAGGACCTAGTATGTTTTTCCCCATAAGGTACACATTTATAGGTTGTTTGATTTCAAGTTTGCTATAAAGCAAAATTGTAGCTATAAAGCAAGTAAAATTGTTTGTGTGATGATGTGTTACAGACGCAGTAAACATACAGTTGTTGCATATAATGATGCCATCTATGTTTTTGGTGGAGACAATGGGAAAAGTATGTTAAATGATTTGTTGCGCTTTGATGTGAAAGAAAAATCATGGGGAAGAGCTTTTGCTACTGGCACTCCACCAGCTCCGAGATACCATCACTCTGCAGTAGTAAGTTGCCTTTTCTGTACTTTAGGTCCCAGTGTTGTTTCACGTCAAGTTAGTGCACATTTATAGTCTTGTATGTAAGAGGATGAAGGTTTCTGCCTAGCACAGCATTGGTATTTATCATAGTGAAATGAATTCAAGTAAGACTAAAAAGTTTGAATGCTTAAAAAATTAATTCTTTCTTATATTGTGCTCATTCATTGTGCTCATTCATAAATAAGGTTTTTATTTACAGAAAAGAATGAGTGAAACCTATCTTTTACATTTGCTTAATTTTTTATTCACTCATATTTTAAAGTGAATGACTTCAGCGTGACACCCACCTCAAATTTCACGCAATAAAGCAACATTTTCACTTGTGCCTCTTTTGATTATTCTTGTAGGGATATTTCAAATCATTGTATCCACTTACTCCATTCGGGTGGTGTGCAAAAATAAAAATTTTTTCAGTGGCACGATTTGAAACTGCACCATATTCTCCATTGTGAAAACCAAGTTGGCACCTTTGCTGTTTAGCACCACACCTTTAACAATACCATAAATATCCATGAGAGATCATGAGTGATTAGTATCAAATTAGTAGTTTGCTAACATTGCCCTGTTAAAGCCACAACAATGGGTTGAAACTCTTTATATCAGGAAGTGTTTTAATACACACATACACACCATTTTCACCATTTTAGTCCTGTTGTTTTTTACTCAACTCTTATGTAAACTGTATTTGTTATTTATCTTTCATGTGACTATCTGTACACTTGTGCTTGCTTATTAATGTGATGCCCAAGTACACTAACTAGCCTTGCCCCAGTCATCTTTGATTACTGGTAGAGGTATGACACATCCACACATCCCTAAGTATTAAACCTGTGTTTTATGTGAAATAAAGTTTTATTTTTGTTTTCAAATTGTGTTAATTATAATTCGTCTTGGCACGTACTTCACTACACTACTGCACCTTGTCACCCAACCATGATGTTATACAATATTGTGCGTATTGGTAAAGGAGCTTTATTGGTAAGCAGTACTGTAGTATTGATTTCTCATAATTAACAATTTGTTGTCAACAGGTGCACGAGACATCAATGTTTGTGTTTGGTGGTTACACAGGAGATATTCATTCTAACTCAAACCTTTCCAACAAGAATGATTTATTTGAATATAAATTTCAAACTGGCCAGTGGATTGAATGGAAGTTTGTTGGCAGGTGAAGTACAAAGTTAATATTTCCATTAAAAAATTTTTTTTACCCATAATGTTAGTGACAAAATTTTTCATCTAATATTGACATCATACATTGAGTAGTTCTCAAAAAAAAATAGTTTTTTCACATATTGTTGTATAAAATATGTTTTTTTTTAGTTCAATTTGTTGAAATTTTTTCTCTATTGATGATATCTTCTGCTTTTTTTTTATCCTATGGCAGAGATGGCTGGGAGAGATCTGAGCTCTAATCCGGCCGTTCATTTTATAGATTTTCTGGTGACCTGCTGTTGCAGTCCTGGACCAGGGTGCACCATCTTAGAGGTCGTACAAACATTGCACTGGTTATGATGAGATGAGAATGCTTTTTTGGCAGATTGAATTGATGGGGGGGAACGGGGTACACTGGCTCAGGGAAAAGCTCACTACGTTTCACACTTGTGCAAGAAATTTGGGTTGGGTGTGACCCTGTTGGATATCAAAACAGGCGATTCTTCCTTTTTTGGGATGCAATTGATATGACCACTTGACCACTATGGCCCCATCCTCTGCTATTAGAAGTTGGTATAGAATCAGTCTAGTAGTTATCAGTATAAAATGTAAATACAATTACAGTGTTAATTTCCCAAATTAAAGGGTAAAATATTAATACATGTAAAACATTTAGTACACACACTGGTCAAAGTAAAGCCCTAATTCATTCCAGGAAAACAGCATTAATCAAATACGTTTTTACTTTTAGAATGTCTGTTAATCAAAATTACTCTGTTCAACCATTGAAATATGTGTCTTGACTATCTTTCAATCAAGATTCTGCTCCCATTAAAACACATTTTGAGTATTTATAATATGTCTAAATATGTTTCGAATACAGTTATATAAAAATTTAAATTACAGTTTCAGAATTCAATCCTTAAAAAAAAAGTGTAAAAATTTTACAGGCTGGATTGTGCTTAATATTTCTTTATTTCATACTGCTAACAACATTTCTGAGATAGGTACTAAGTAAATATATTTTTAATACAGAACCTTTGTTTCATTTTAGACACCAAAATTGTATGTCACTGCTGTTCACTAAGTGCATGTCTGCCAACTAAAACACTTGAACCACTAACCAAAGTCTTGCTGTTAGTGCAGCATGGTAGATAGTAGGTAAACATGCCCTGGGTCTGGCCTTTTTCACCAGAGATGCTGCTGACTTCTGGGATCCACACATAACTTTTGAACAATCATATGTTAGAATTCACAAAAAAAATCCTAACTTAGAATCATCGTAACTTATAAAACCATAACTTAGAACTATCAAAACTTAGAAACACATGACTTAGAATAGAAATGCACAACTTAGAGTTTTGGATGAGACTGTGTAAGTATTTTGAAATGGCTGGATTTTCTTTTACCTGTCCCCACAGTGAGTGCTACAACCTTGTGACTGCTTCTAATTTTCACGTTCAGTTCAAATCATACTGTATAGCTGGTGCAGGCGGGAGTGGACCTGACCCTGCGGGGAAGGTGATTGTCCCTTGAGGTGTCGGAGCTGTTGCCGGCTCTAGTATCTGAGACATGATCCAACAGGTTCACGGAATGGGTGCAAGTGGCAATCCTCTGCCTCCACGTGGGCACCGCTACTGGGGGCGAATCGTGGTAACCATGTTGGGATGGGTAGCCTCAACCTCTGGTCATAGCTTCGCCTTAACTGAAGAGGACAATGCCGGGCGTAACCCTGCCGCAGTGCATCCTCAATTGCATGTATGGGACCAGAAATGGTGGATTGGCTGAATCTGCGGGAAACAGCAGATGCGTTTGAAACCTTTCTGGGGGGTTCGACTGCCGAGCCCCGGCGTTTATGCCCCAAAGGGCCCCATAGTGAATGGATCAGGCCTGGTAATGGATTTACCATGAAAGGCGCTGCTGTGTTCAGGTGCACCCGGGCTTAAAAAAGAGCTGTATACCGCTCGACTAGATGTGATACGTTCCCCTAGTCCAGTGGTCGGGGGAGGTACAGAGGCAACCCCGAGGCCCGCCAGCATAATCACTGTTGGTCTGTCATTTATAGTCAGAGCTTCCTGCGATCGCCGCCGGATGAGTTCAGGCACTTCCGGGCCTTAATCCGCTGTAAATCTGCCGGGCCGAGGTACGGCAGGTCGGAGGGTAATCCGAGGAGACGAGGACATCCAGCTGAGTAACTCTGAAGAGTGGCAGTTGGTTAGCTGCTGGCAAACAGTCTGCCGAATCGACGCCAAGTTGGTAGTAGTATGGTAGGAATCCATGAAAGATTGAACGGTGTCCCGCTGAGGTTTCCTACAAAGCCCTGGATTCTGATTGGGTAGGACTCGTACTTAGTAGTGATGCTCCGATCGCTTGAAGCAGGCTCCAAGGGTTCCCTAACCCGATGCAGAGTCGACGTGGTGAGCGATGACACAGCTCCGGTACTAGCCTGGACAGCTACAGAGGTTGGATAGGCCTCCACCGGACCACGGGTTCACTGGCTGTTTTGAGGAGTCCAAGTGTGATGTGGGAGGTCGTGGAAGGCGCCAGCAGTGCTGATAAAGTCTGAGGGCACAGGACACAGCCAACTGTCTGGTTAGCTGAGTGCGGTAAAGGGGTTGAGGCGGCGTCTATGCTGGGTTGGTGACCCTAGCCGCTGGTCGGTGCCGAAGCTCCAATACCCTCCCGATCAACAACAGGGAGTGATCCCTCACAGTTCTGTTTACTAAAAGCTCTGGAATGTCTAATCAAGAGAACTGGAAGCAACTCCCACCCTACTCTAATAGGGCGCATATGTGGGAGGGGAACACGAGTACGCCGGCCGTAAGGTCGGAATAATCTGTATAGGTGGTGCTATTGTTTCTCACATTAGTGTGGGGCAGGCAAAAAAGAATGTGCATTTCAGCCAATGGTTCACCAGCCATATCTTGACAAAACATTTATATTTGGTTCCTTTGTTTTAAGAAAAAAGTTATTCATTTTTAGTAATGTATTGATGTTTTGATTTGTATACTTACAGTTAGTAATGTAGTTTTGTTCATACAAACCTCATTATTGCAAAGTGACAAAATTTTGCTCCCTTCAGGTTTGTATTATTGAGGTTTGACTTTATCTATCAAAATGAAATAAACTGTGTGTATTGTTTTAAATGTAATAGTACAATGTTTCAGGACACCTGTTCCTCGATCAGCACATGGAGCTGCAGTTTACGATGGAAAATTATGGATATTTGCAGGATATGATGGCAATGCAAGGTTAAATGATATGTGGACAATATCTTTACGCGTGAGTATTCGTAGTAACTATATATCTCTGTGGACTCACTGTAACATCTCCAAAACTTCAAATCAGCTACTTAAATCTATTATCCAAACTAGGGAAAACAATTTAACCTCCACCAAGTTTTTAATGAACTACCAAATGTCGACTAGGGCTCAGTAAGTACTACTACAACTCAGTAATAGGACAGGTCGAGAGGAGGGAAATGCTTAGGTTTGTTGACAGAGCTTCTGGACCACCCTAACTACCCTGTAGCAACCCAGACTACTGCCCTCCCCAACGTCCAAATAAGTGCTGTCGCAAAGGGGGTTCAGATTTTCGGATATATGTACTTGGCTTTATGCCTAGGGCGCCACCACATGTGTTACGGGCATGTGGACCCGACGACTCTATTCTCAAGGCCGTGACGTCGCCCGTGTGCAGCGTGATCCGTTTCCACGTAATTACATCCCCTCTCAGCGGGGGGTCACGCTATTTATTAAAACACACAATAAGGTGGGCTCTCGAAGGCGGCCCACAGGCCTGAGTCTTTTCCCCGCGTGGCCACGCGCACAATAGACACTGATGTGTTAATTAAATAAAATTTAAATAAAACAGTCTACTGCCCGAGGTAAGTCCTGAAGTTAAAGAAAATGATTTATATAAATGAAATGGCTGGATGGACGCGGATCAGTAATAGTGGAGTGTTGCAGACGACGGGCGCGTGGAACTCCTTGCCTCAGGCAGCGACTGCGACCGGCTGCCATCCGGTGCCCTCGAGGCGGGTCCACCACTCACATCCGGCCAACGGCTGTTAACAAGTACCGTAATCGCTCGCGTAATGTCCGCAGTAATTTGACCACATTTTTGGCCCAAAAAATGGGGTGCGGACATTATGCGAGGAAAAATACAAAAATACAAAATTTTGTGTTCTATTCAAGTCGTGCGTCTTTGTTCTAATGAGGAAGGCAGGGGAGGCAGCGACGCGGCAAGAGGAAGAGAGAGGCAACGACTCTGCAGGGGGGAGAGGCAGTGCTATGATGGGGGGGGAGAGAGGCAGAGGCAGCGCTGTGGCAGGAGGGGAGAGAGGCAGAGGCGTGGCTTAACCTCCCTCCTGCCAGCTAGCCAGCCAACCAGACAAAGGAGTGTTAGAATCCTTGACCCACTTCCCTTCCTCCTTCACTTCCCCTCTTCTTCTCCGACAACACTCCACATCAACACAGCGGCAGCGCGCTAGACCAGCTTTCTTTATCTTTATGTCGTTTGAGATAGGACTAACTGCTTACGTCTGGCATGCCTCACGACGGTCCTACTGAGAACGGACACTTACAAAATCACCTCCCACCGCTCACAATACATGGCTTGTTGTTTGATGCATGCCAAGCTGCCCTACCCTCAGATAAACCCAGAAAAACACGTTTTTAAATTTTTCTCAAAAATGTTTACAAAACGAGGGGGGCTTATACGCGGGCGGGGCCTTTGACCGTGCTTTGTTCAGTTCAACGAATTTCCCCACCCTTTCAGAACAGGAGAGAAAGGACAGCTCAAGGTCACGGCTTTGTTTACAGAGCCGTCAACTTTCCATTCGTACTGCGTCCTTTAGGGGTGGCCAAAGTTGTGTTGCCCGCCGTAGACGACTGGTGCGGACATTATGCGAATTTTTAATTTTTTCTTTTAAGGATATATAAATAAAGGGTGCGGACATTATGCGAGGGCGGACATTACGCGAGTGAATACGGTATTTAAATAAAGCGTGCCACCGGAGAAGGAATGAACATACATAAACCCTTAATTAAATTAGCCTACTGGCTGAAAACAATAAAATTATATAACTAATTTAATATTAAAACAAAGCCTGCCTCGGGAATGTTCGTCCTCGCTCGGCATCGTTCGGCAGCGAAGCACTGACGTCACACCGGTGGGCGTGGGCCGACACACACACACATACACACACACATACATACACTACGGCGGGTGATGGGAGGCGAGATGTGAGGCACATCGGGCTTAGGGAGAGCGTAGCCCCGTTTGACGTCATAAGTTTTGTTAACGATTTATTGTGTTGTCTAATCATATTCAGTACTGCGGTTAGGTTTTCTGATATAATTTAATTACCAGCTTTTTATTTGGTTAAAGAAGTATTCGTGCGTTTACAACATCTTTTATGATCATAATTTACACTGTTTCATGCTTTTCTGATGATTAGCTTTCTTTATGGTGCATAAGCCACCTACTTTTTTTTTTACCTATTTTTTTATTTGTGTACTTACGTTTTTATGTGCTTTCAGGTGTTTTTTTTTTATTCATACGTAATTTTATGTTGTATTTTTGAATTGAAACTTTTTTGGACATGATGGGAGTAAAATTCCAAGGACAAATTTAAATGCAACGTTTTCATGAAACATTTTTCTGAAACTATTTCTGACGCTAAAAGGTTGCAGACGGTGCAGAGAACGTGTCGGACCCCGATGCCTTGAGCCAGCTCCACGTGGTAGCGTGTGACTCAGGTTGAACCCCGCCATGCTGCAGGGATAGGCGGGTCGCAGCGGTAGGGACCCGCCTGCGCCTGACGCCACCCGACTTGCTGGCATCTAGTAAGGGAGTGTTTGAGTGGAGGGCAACACAACGGGGTTTGAACTTATTGTTTTGCACTGTGCCATGGGCCATATTTGCAAGAGAATTGTGTTTTTTCAAGTACGTATTATTTAATTACTGGTGTAAATCAGTATTGTTTCAGCTGTGTGACTAAATATTTTTCACTGGTATAATGCCCTTCATGCTTTTGTTTGACAGGGAAATTATTTGTCACAAATTATTATTTGATTAACTAAATCACAAATGAGCCCACGAGCGTGTAAATATGTTAAGTCCAACTAAAAAAATTTCGGACAAATCCAGTGTGTGGAATATTAATTGTTTTTATTTTCACTTTGTGGCAATATGGTTCTAATGTAAAGAATTACAGTGAGGTAGGTCCGTGCCATTTAGTTTTCCGGTCGTGCAGCTGCAGACATGTTATTCATTGTTTATTCATTCCACGGCAGAACATTATCAATGCCTATTAATACATTGCAGTATGTCTATGTAGCCTATTGGCAGATTCTGTTGCACTATAACTCAATGGTAAGATGATATCTGTGGAGCTACAAAACCAGTCTTAGAATACGCGTCTAACATATACATAATATAAAATTAAATTAATAACTAGTTGATTATACTCAATCCTAGCTTTGATGTTTACTAAACAAAATTTTTTTTATGGTGTATTTCAACAGGGAGCAATACTTATTGTCAATTAATATTGATTGATCAATAATTATTTATATCCTGAGCTGTTAGTTTAAAGAGAGTAATAATTTTATAATTCATGTTTATTTATTTATTTCTATTTTAATTAACTTTCTAATAAATACAAAAACTTAAAAAAAAATGAAAGCCAAAAAACCTGCGCTGTGTTATCCTGGTATTAAATTGTATAAATGGTGCATACATACACACACACACACATACATACACACACACATACACACACACATACACACACACATACACACACATATACACACACATATACATACACATATACATACACACCATTTCTTCGTAGGTCTGTGTATATTGTCTGGTGGTTTTTATTTTGTGTTGTCCTATTTTGTTACTGTTGTAACTTGTGCCCTAACTAGCCACAGCTAGCACTTTTATTTGATTAATAGGAAATGTTAGTATTTATTTTGTCATTAAGTGTATTCAAAGCTTATAACTTCAACCTTGATTTTATTATAAAAGGAGGCGTGGTTTTTAAAAATTTTACTTTATGTTGTACAGTAATATTTGTTATAAGTTTTATTTGTTATTTATTTCAGGGAGATAATCGAACTTGGGAAGAAATAACACAAATTGATGATCGACCACCTACCTGTTGCAATTTTCCTGTTGCTGTTGCTCGAGAGTCTATGTTCGTGTTTAGTGGGCAGAGTGGGGCCAAGATCACAAATAGTCTTTTTCAGTTTCATTTTAGTGACAAACGGTGAGTATATTTATATATTTTGTTTATTATGAATTTTAAGTGCCTGTTAAACAATCAGACTTGAACTGGCTAGTGCTGTACATAAACACATATGAATGATTGCATGAAATACTGAAAACACAAATGGAATAAATACAGTTTAACAGTATATGATAATAAGAAATTAAAAACACAACAAACATAACTATAACAATAGATACTACACAAAAGCAAAAAAAAAACATACATATTAAATAACTATTCAATAGTAATTTACCAGTATTATGAATAAAAATATAGGATTATTATTTGGTTGAAATACTTTACCTAGCTTTTTAAAATGCAGTACTGGTTTAGATAAAATCCTTAATAGAGGAAAAATTATTATCAAAATTAGAGTAAGTTATAGTCATTAAAATTTTTAATATATGTTTTTGTTTAAGCCAATTTCTGACTGTAAGCTTGAGGTCAGGACTGTTTGTACCCTATCATCACACACCATGTACACTGTGTGTTTACTGTATTTAGTATGCTTGCCAATCCTCTTACTTAAAAATATACAAAAAAAATCATATCTCATACACAACACTCCTCCCCTGTTATATAAAAAAGTTCTTGAACCACATAGGTTTTTGGTTTGGTCATTAGGCCGTTTGGTAAATTGTTGTCACCATCACTGTAATGTATTTCTTCAACTTGCAGTTGTACAGTAGAGCACCCCTCAACCGGAATCATTGGGGGGAGGTCTATTCCGGTTATGGGAAAATTCCGGGTAAGGGGAGTTGCGGTAGGGCCGGCCTCCGGGCCGGTTGAATGACCTTCATTCAAGCAAGCTGGCAGGCACGTGTTTCTTATCTCTGTGGGTGGGTGCGTGCGTGAGCGAATAGGATGAAGAAGAGGGTTCAGGGTAGCTAGTAGGACTACAGCTGCAGTGTTGTGTTACTTCTGTGTTGACGTGCTAGTGATTCACACTTCCTGGAGAGTGTATAGTCACTGCCACGCACAGTTGCAAAGTTTACATTTCACATACACAAAAATAACACTTCAAGCATCTCGTTTAAAAACACAGAGATAGAGAAATACAGGTAAATGTAGACTGTTTAACCATATATTAACGTATAAATATGTACATAATACATATTTGTACACTAAATTATTGTCTACAAACTGAAAGCATCACACGTTGGAAGTAAATGTTACTAGCTATCACGTGTGTCAGCGTGTGTACTCTCGGGCCGGCCGGAATTTTCCGTTTACTTGACATAGTGAAACAATAAAACTACTCATTGGATAAACATCTTTATAGTAATTCACATCCGACGCGAAAAACAGCTGTGTATTTACGCAATGCGGGGGAAAGACTGGCTATAATTAGCTCTCTGACAGACGTGCGCGCGCGCGCGCCTACAAGACATGTACAGTCAGGCAAAAGCAAAAATGCCTCGTTCCAGTGTGGAAATGTTTTGGAGATGTTTTGTAATGTTTTAATTTTTTTTTTGGAAAATTAGTTCCGGATATCGGGAGTTCCGTTTGTGGGAATTACGGTTGAGGGGTGCTCTACTGTAATATAAATAACTTTATTCAAATGATGAAGTTTCTGTTTGTTTTAGGTGGACGCGGATCTCTACGGAACACATTCTTCGAGGAGCCCCACCGCCTCCAGCGCGTCGCTATGGCCATTCCATGGTGGCTTTCGATCGCCACTTGTACGTGTTCGGAGGCGCCGCAGACAGCACTCTCCCGAATGATTTGCATTGCTATGACCTTGATACACAAACATGGTCGATTATAGTGCCAGCCCCTGATTCACAGATGCCATCTGGGCGATTGTTTCACGCAGCTGCTGTCATAGGGGATGCCATGTATTTTTTTGGTGGCACTGTAGATAACAATGTTCGAAGTGGAGAAATGTATAGGTTTCAGGTAAATTTTTGGTATCTTACAGATCTAGTGGCAAAAAAAAAAACCTATTTAAACTTCACTGAATTTTTACAATTTAAAATTGAAAAAAAAATTTGTTAACCCTTTCATTCCCATTGATACCATATGGCAACATAAATTTTTAACCTCTCTTGTGAATGCAAATATAAATATAAATATAAATTAAATTCTGTTTTCCAATGGTTGCCATATGGCCATATCCTCAAAATGTATATATATTTTATTAAAATTATTTTTTTAATATAATTGTAATTCTAGATATATATTTATCCGTATTTTACCTAAGAATATTTTTTCTATTTACAATAATTTGGGAATGAAAGGGTTAAACTAAGATTAATTTAGCTTATGTATGGTAATCTCTATGTTTAATCCTTGTCTCATATTCATATTTTAAGATGTATAAAAAAGTTACATTGCTATAATTAACTAGCCAAATTTTCTGTATGCTAAATTTTTTTTCATATTGTGCTGAGTAGATACATTAATTGTAATATAAACTGATTAAATGAGATTGAAACTAATTTATAGACCAACATGGTTCATTTGATCGATAATCGGTGCAGATTAGTTGACTTTTATTAATTCACTTTAAAAATTACATTGATGGTTATTTGTATTTATTTATTTTATGATTCTTATATTTATAATCATAAATATGCAGGTTAATGATATTGATGCATAATTTAAACAACACACATTTAAACATTTACTTGTTGTAACTAAAAACTAAATGAATTGTGATCTGTGTGATAAAAATTCTTCCTAGGGTATCATTTCTTTGTTCGAAGTAGCTAGTGATTATTCATCAAAGCTGATATTTCTTTTGGTACTACTCAAGTTATTGCAGTTAATAATGTTATATTATCAAAGTACATATTTTTAATAATCATGTTTTTTTTTTGTAGTTTTCATGCTATCCTAAATGCACTCTTCATGAAGATTTTGGCAAGCTTTTGGAAAGCAGACAGTTTTGTGATGTTGCATTTGTCATTGGACCTGATGAGGTTACGATTTCAGCACATACAGCAATGGTTTCTGCACGCTCTCAGTGGTTGCGTACGAAAATTCAACAAGCACGAGACAAGCTTCTTGAAAAGGTAATTATTATATACACGCCTAGTTGTTTTATCTTGCAATGACATTTTTATGGCTTTGCTGTTTTAGTTATAAATAAAAGTATGTAAATTTAGTCTTATGGAAGAATAAATATAATGTGTTAATAAAGGTTCATTATTGTATGAGCCTTCATCCCAGAACCTGCTAACTCCATTTTAAAAAATCAGTTGCAGCATTTGGTTAGTTTTTACATAGAAAACTAATGAAAAGAAAAATAATCATTAAAATTTCTTAATTTCTATCGATTTGGATATATTTCTAGAACTTGCTCTCTTCAGCTATAATGTGTTTCTAAAACTTTGTGCTTCCAAACAGCCAATGGTAAGATATTTATTTTATATTACATTCTTTCAGCCTTCTTTGTAGGAATAACACTGTCTTGCTGAAGTATTATACAGGCTGTAGAAATAACACTGTCTTGCTGAAGTATTATACAGGCTGTAGAAATAACACTGTCTTGCTGAAGTATTATACAGGGTGTCCATTAAATAATGTCCCAACTTCAATGGTATATTATAACAACTTAATTTAGAGTATTTACAATAAATCATACATCAAATTGAAGATAAACTAACCTAGTTTTTCTTACAAATGTTCAACATGTACACCTTTAATTATATGGCATACATCCAACCTAAAGTCCAATTCTTCCCACACTTTGGTTAACACGTCCAGAGTAATGGAAGCAATAGCCTCTTCAATTCTGGGTCTCAACTCTGGAAAATCATTAGGTAGCGGTGGAACATAGACACGATCATTTATAAAGAAGAAAAAAATTGCATGGCATTATGTCAGGTGAAGAGCTCTGTTGTCTCGACCATTACGACCAATCCAACGGACAGGGACTTCGACATTTAACCACTCTTGTACAAAGATATTCCAATGGGAAGGGCTCAAATTACAGATTCACTCTTAGCAAATTGCAGAGCACGAAACATTTTATGCTCAGGAGTCACCATTTTGCATAGGTGGCGCTGCAAGAAAGTAAGGTACAAAGCAGTACTCTTGCATGCACTTATCTAAAACTGTTTGAGTTACTCTTTAATGTGACCTTTAACCATAACTTTACAACACTTACAGTTGATGCAATTTAAATTTTTAGCTGGGACATTCGTAATGGACATACTGTACATTATAAAAGTGTTTAAATAATGCCATGGAGAAAATTGTGTAGTAAACAATTGTGATGCTGGTAACCCCATTTCTTAAAGGGCAAGGATGAAAAAAAAAAAAAGCCGAGTGATAGCAGTAAATCATTTCAGACAATTCAAATACTGAAAATAGGTGTATGAACTGCCATGAGTTTGTGTCTGCACCAGTTCATTATGTATTATTACCTCAAGGTTTCTATTTAATTATATTTTTAGTGGTTCTGTGCAGTACTCTATGCAAGAAGAGGTTTCATTTAATTTGTGCGAAAACTCTACTTAACTCTTTGCCTGTCTGATATGTGAGCATCATGTAAAACATTAAAATGAAAAACACTGAAGATAAGAAGAATTTTAATTTTTCACTGAATCATTTAGCCATCACAAAATAAAATAGATCTAATTTATGCATTTTTAAGCACATGTTAAGTTATCCACTAGAGAGGAATTACATTGATGGTCCCTACAACGTAAAGGAACAAAATGTGTTAACAAAAATACATGCAAGCCATGTTTGACTGGATGTAACTCACCGGAAGGAAAAGATCCCAGGGTTAGTGGATAACACGTTGAAAATCCTTTTTGTCGGTAGGACTATGTCAGTCAAAACCAGCTGGCTGTATGGGCTGTCTGCTGACAACCATAAAAGGAACACTACTTGCTTTCTTTTGTGCAAGAAACTTTACAGTTGGCATTCTGTTTAACTTTTTTTGTCAACTATTACTACTACAATTTTTTTTCTTCAAAAACATTTGTATGACTAATGATCTACTGAAGAATATATATTTACATAATACTGATAAAATTAATGATACATTTTGAATTACCATGGTACCAATGCTTTATTAGCAATTAACTAATATCTTATATTTAACTTGATTTTTTGTGTGTAGCAGGTGTTTGGTTCAAATCAACTACAATCCAGAAATTTGCCTGTGCTGAATGTTGAGTTACCTGATGCTGTTCCAGAAGCATTTGAAATGGTTTTAAATTATATATACACAGACCACATAGATCCAACAGAAAAATGTAAGTTTGAAAATTTGGATATTTTTTGTCATGGTAGTTGAATTTTGAATTGTTAGCATACCAGTCTGCATTATTGTAATCTAATAATTTGTTCTATTTTTTTAGTAGATCATCCTGTTTGTATTCGTATTGTTCTGCTCATGATGGACGTGTACCGCCTAGCAGAACAGGTAACTTAAATTAGTATACCTAAACTTGACTTGATGTTTCGTATTGTAAGTCATGTTAACAAAAAAGTTTAGCCAAGAATGTTAAGGATATGGTTCACCAGCAACCTAGTCAACAAAACAATATATTTGTTAGTATTTCACTGCTAGAGAAAATTTGAAGCATTTTGGTATAAAAAATAATTTATTTATTTTTAAAATTTTTAACCAAAGTTATTATTATTTTTATGGAATTTTTAATATTCAAGCTTTAGTCAAAAACTATAAAGAATTTTGTGGTAAACTTTCGTAGATAACTCTTCAGACACGAGAGATATGATTAACACCATAATTTTATCTTTAATAACTATTAATTTAATGTAGTTACAATTTTAAAGTTAATATATGAACTTTTACGAAATAACATGATATTCATTTGTGAGTTTAATGGCATTCACATTTAATTTATAATTCAAACGTGTTACAATCTGTCGTCTGAAGGATTAACTTTATTTTATTCTTAAGTTTATTACAATTTGAGCTAAGGTTCAAAAGTAACCACTAAAGTTTTAGTAGTGTGCAGTCTCAAATACAAAGAATTACCAAGCGCGCTGGACATTAGCAACACCTTTCGACTGTTTTCTGAACTTTTTCAACGCATGTTCTCTCTCTCTCCACCTTCGCTCACTGCCAGCACTTTGTTGACTATAAGGGAAGAAGAGAGAAAAGGCCCATCGAGTGGCCTTGGAAGGGGGAGAGGGGAAGGATCCCCAAGTGCCGGACACCAGTAGGGAACCAGTTGAGTGTTGAGATAATTTTAATGCTTGGGTTTACTTTGATAGGATGAAAATTACAAGTCCATTCTAATTTAATTCTTAAGAAACCTTTTAAGTTATGTGATACGTGCAGATCACGTTTACATTTATAGCCACGGTAATGTTTACTGTCTTTATTTTATTTTTTTTGTATTTTGGGTTTAAAAAGCTGTACACTGAGTCAAAGGGGGAGGGACTGACAAAATTATTTGTCCCCAAACTTTAGTTTCTCTTCATGGCCATGTGTGATAACAAAGATATTTCCAGGAAAAAAAATTTGAAGTTCAAACACGTCATGTCAAACATGTCATTTCTACCACAGTGAAAAAATTCAGCTGAAAACAGTTTTTCACAAGTTTTACAATTTTAGGTCTTCCGTTTCCTTTGTGGGCCGAGCGCAAGAAAGCCTGGCTTGGACCGGTTATCGTATCTAGGCTGCAGGCTGCGAGGATTACGAACAGGGGGTGGGGCTTGCTTCCCTCTGTCCGCTCCCAGGGGAAACTGTGGAGAGAGAGACTGAGAGAGTTTCGTAAGACCTTCCAGCGATGCCCGCTAGATGGCAGGCCTGAGAGCTGCCACCTTCGACAACCTGCCCTCGCGGGAGCTGTCTTGCCACTAACCTTTTTATAACTGACCGCTGGCTTATGCAATCCGGCTGACTATGTATTATTAATAAGCAAGCATGTATTAAACAGTTCAGCCAATTTTCAGCTTATACTGATGTATGACTGTTATTTACCTTGCACCAATCCCCTTAAGATATTAAAATGGTTTGATCAACAGTTACCTAACACCCTTTTCCAAGTGTGTGTAATGGTATCTATACTAATAATAACATTGTTTGAGGCAAAACGTCTATACTTTGGATAAAATCAAGTTAAAACTATTGTAAATGGCTATTTACTTTATTGAGAATTCAAAATATAGTTTTTTTTTTTAATTTTTGTCTGTTTGTTCAAGCATCAATTGAAAACTACTTAAGGGATTATGATGAACTTTTTTGTGACAAAATTTTTTGACTAACTTAAAAACTAGGCTATATATAATTACAGAATTCCACCCCTAAGGGGATGGAAAAGGGGGAAATATGTTTTTAAGATAATTAATCGTATCTCTGAAACTAATCAAGCTAAAGAGAATGTATTCAATACCAATAATAAACATACAAGAACATCTTACCAAAAAATTTAAATTTTGCAATAAACCACCCCTAAGGGGTGAAAAAGTGGTAAAATAATAATATCTCTGAATTTAATCAAGCGTAATAAATTATACTGAGTACCGATAATAAACAAAACAATACTAACAACCACAATTTTTATATTTTGCGAAAGTCAACCTCTAAGGGGTGAAAAAGGAGTAAGTCTGTTTTTAAGATTAATAGTTATATTTCTCCAAATTTAATTAAGGTTATAAATTATATTGGGTATGAATAATAAACATACGAAAACTACCAATAACAATTTTTATATTTTGCAAAATTCAATCTCTAAGGGGTAGGCATGTTTTTAAGATTAATAATAATACAGCAAATTTAATTAAGCATAATAAATGATATTGGGTACCAATAATAAACATAGGAATACAAGCAACCAAAATTTTTATATTCTGCAAAATTCTAACCCTAATTGGTGAAAAAAGGGGAAGTTGGTTTTTAAGAATAATAATTATCTCTTAATTTAATTAAGTATAATAAATGATTTTGGGTAACAATAATAAACATATGAAAACTACCAACCACAATTTTTTATATTTTTCTGAATTATAATCCTAAGGTGTAAAAAAGGGGTAGGTATGATGTTAAGATAAATAATTATATCTTTGAATTTAATAAAGGTGATAAACTATATAGGATACCGATAATAAACATATGAAAATTACTAACCACAATATTTATATTTTGCGAAATGCAAACCCATAGTGTTAAAAAGATAAATATGGTTTTAAAATTAATAGTTATATCTTCAAATAAAATTAAGCATTGTAAATAATTTTGGGACCAGTAATAAACATAAAAAAACTACTAACCACAATTTTACCATTTTGTGAAAAACAACCTCTTAGGTGTGAAAAACAGATAAATATGAATTGAAATTATATCTCCTTAAGCTAACCAAGTATAACAAAAGATACAAGGGACCATTAATAAACATACAAAATCTACGAACCACAATTTTACCATTTTGCAAAATGCAACCATTAGGGGTTAAAAATATATAATGATGGTTTTTAGTATTAATAATTATATCTTTGAAATAAATTTAGCATGATATATTATTTTGGGTACCAATAGTAAATTTACCAGTTTGCTAAATTCAAACCCAAAGGTTTGTAAAAGGGTTAGGTGTGTTTTTAAAACAAAAAACTTACACTTCAAATTCAGTTAGAATAAAAAGTTATAAACTAAAAAATACTTGCATCTAGAATTACATATTGCTTAATTTTTTGCTTATTAGTTTTTTTTTCTTTTAGTGGGATTGAAAACGGGGTAAGTCTTCTCTTATTAAATAATCATATTTCGGAAAATAAGTAATATGTCAATTAATGATACAAATAATAAACTCTTAAATAATTTAACTTAATTGCAAGATTCCACACCTAAGGAGTGTAAAGCGGATTGAAGTAAAAAAAAAAAAAATTGATATTTCCGAATCTACTAGATCTAAGGTTAGAAATTAAGAATGAGCATTATGTTTATGTATTTACAAATAGTATTTTTTTAAGTTTTCCAGATTTCTATTTTTTAATGGTGTGACAAGGGTGTAATTTATGTTTTATCATAACAAAATATCTCCATAGCATACAAAGCTGGATGTAAAAACCTTAGCATAAAAAATGTAAATAATTAATCCTAGAGTACTACGTATCTATTTATTTAGAAAAAAATGTTTGGAACAATCACATACTTTTCTTTAAATGGTAAGATTTTAGCAATACAGTGAACTCTCGATATCTCGGACTTCGATATCCCGGACATCGGATAACTCGGACATTTGCAAAAGTGGGGTGCGCGTCATACGTGGGTATTTGCTGGCGCAAGGTGCGAGAGACTTGGCAACAGTGCGTGGTGGGCGGATTGGGAGACGTGGCAACGGTGCGTGGCGCGCCGAGGTGGCTATTGTTATTAGTCACCAGCCCGTCACGCCGGCGGTAACAACTGCAGTTATTGATGCACTTGTGAACTAATGGGTAGTTGGAAAAAATAAATGGACACGTAGCAGTATCTTTTTTGTTTATGATCAGTTAATTCTTTGCCCATTATAATGGCGCCTAAACAAAAATGTGTATCTTTAAGTATCACGCAAAAGTTAAAATTGATTGAAAGGCTAGAGTCTGGCGTGTCTGAGGCTAGTTTGTGCGTAGAATTTGTGATTGCTAAACAAACTGTTTCAGTTATAAATTTACATTACATACGATCATAAAAACCTTTATCGGTACATATTTTTTATCGGTATATATTTTGTATCATTATCTCCCACGTTTACCGTCCGCCCCCTCCATTCCGTAAGAGACGTTGAGAAACAGACAGCTGACCTCGCCTCTCTCTGTCTCTCTCTTTCATCTCCTCCCCTAGACCATTCCGTTAACAACACGAGTCTCCGCAGCAGGCAAACAATGGATTCATTATTCAGCATATAGCACAGGCTTATCTTATCACCACGTCCCTTACGTTTTTTGTATTTAAGATGCGCAATGTAATACCACAGCCAACCGTAGCCCTGATATAACTTGCTGTGTTGCCACTTCCCTCGTGCCATGTGTACTAACAGTACAGTCTGTCCCGTTAGTTAAAACATATGGCTGTCTTCTCTCCCTTTATTTCCCTTCGGTATCTCGGACAAACGGTAACTCGGACCACCTCTCACCCCTTTTAGTCCGAGATATCGAGAGTTCACTGTACTCTGAAATATGCAAGCGAAGCCGCGGGTTTTGAGTTAGTTTTGAAATAAATCTTTAATTTGCAACATTGAAGTCATTAATGTTAAGTTTTTCCATAAGCATTATTTATTTTCTTTGTCCCTTTGGTTTTTTAGATAGGAATATTTCAAAGAAAAAAGTGATCAAATTCAATGATATATAGTCGTAGATATCTGCAAAACAAAATATTTTTAATTTTTTCAATACATGCTGGCTTAATATTTTAGCAGTGAGTCCTGCCCTATAAATCATTCTAATTGCTAAATATATTAATTTTTTGAAATGTAAGTTTTTGAACTAATTTATTTTTAGTTAATTTTTTTCCCCCAAATGTGTTCTGTTTAGTTTCACATGCAGCGCCTTGAGCAGCTATGTATGCAATACCTTGCTGCAACCATCAGCCATTCCAATGTTCTGGAAGCTCTTCGCAATGCTGTGCGGCTGCAACTGCTCCAGATTAAGGAGTACTGCATGAAGTTCATTGTAAAAGAGACAAATTATAATGACATTGTTATGAGCAAGGAGTTTGAGACACTAGAACAGCCCCTAATGGTGGAAATAATTCGCCGTAGGCAAATGCCACAAAGTCGTGCCCATACTGAACCAAAGTTTGATGGATGGGGTGAGTATTTTACATTTTGTTTCACATATTACTTTCTTATGTAAGTTATGATATTTAAGAACTTTGCAATGTTATATAAAGAGTATTTTTTGCAGTATTTGTACATTTGATTTTTTTCTTTGCTAACTAAATGCTTGTTAAGTTTCATTGTATTATTTGAACATATCAGGTTTTTATTTTGTTAAAAAACATTACTCTTATGAATAGGCCAGTGATAATTGAATTACTTTATGGTACACCTAATCCAAGTCAAATATATTTTATCCTATCATATAAGTCAGAAGATAAAATGTTGTGACAATAATCTTGTACTAAAATATTTTGCAATAAATTACTGTCTGTAAGTACGATAGTCATTGGGTGATCAGCACATTGGCTGATAAAGAGTTTAACTGTCGCTTGGAGATGATTCTAGCATGACCAGGCCACTTTCAACAGGATTTGGTTTTCATTTCCTGCCACAGCACCCTATCTAAACCCCGGAAAGAACATTTTTAATTTCTAAAAGAGTATAGACATGATAGACAATCTAACATGGGACCTTAGGTCCATCATGCAGGCATCTTTGCCATTGGACTAAATGGCCTGACAGTTAAAATTTGTTAAGGCTCTGCCTTACATGCAAAGTTGCTTATTTTATTTTATTGTCATTACTAGAAATTATGGGACTTTCCTCTAAATTATTCCGATATCTCTCTTGTGTTTATTTTTGGGTCACAAATTTTCTCAACAGATATTTACTAAATGTTATTTTTGAGCTGTGAAAGGTCACATGAGTAAACATAATTATAGACTCTTGCATGACTTTTTACCGCTATGAGATAACAATTAGTAAATGTCTTTTCAGGGAATTTCAACGAAACATAGACTGCAAAAGAGCTATAATGTCAAATTTACAGGAAACTACCTTTTATAAAATAATAGCAAGTAATTAGTTAACCAACACTGCATATGAGACCAGGCCTTTAGAATTTTCTGAAAGGTCTTAAATAATTTGATGTACTAGCATATTTGTTGAGAAAGTACAACATTTCTTAATGTGGAGTTAGAGTGTATATAAAATCCCAACATAACATCTTTCTCATACAGTTGATAGTACTATAGCTGGATATTTACTAGTCTTTGCTCCCAGGAGAATTAAAGCTGTTTAAGTTAATGAATACATCTGTCAGTAAATATTAACTTGACATGTTGACGGCAGCATTCAGAGGTCCCAGGCTTCCACATTCTGCGTCACATACTGCGACTAAGTCCGTGAACACAAGTCCGCAACAATTAGTCTACACAGACGGGTACACAAGAACAATCACTTCAACGAACTGCTTCTGCTGCAAAATTTAATATGCCTGTACCCTTAATAAGGTACAACAGTGCCAGGGTTTGCCACTTGCATCCATTCTGTCTCGTCAGACAACTACTTCACTTAGCAACATAACCAAACATCAACACGAGTTGCATAAACTCGCAAATCACAAAATGGCTGTTATTTTCATAAACCCCCTTATGTTTTAATTCCAAATCAGCATAGTCATTATCACAATACATAAGTATAACTGAACTTACGTAACTTACGTAACTCTGCGTAAGTCACTTTGGGCTATAGTACTTGCTTGCTTAAAATCATGTATAACAATGCAGCCACCACCTACTGCTAAACACGGACAATCTCAAATGACATAAGGCGCTACCAAACCTCAGTTATGCCCTGTACGTCCTTATATCCAACAGTATGCGTTAAGTCGTCATGTCGTATACTCTGCTGTGACAGAATCGCAAAGTCCCACTCAGACTTAGAATACCTCCAATACCTGCTACAGTGATTCACCTCTATACTTTTTTATCAGCTGCATCACATTCAAAATAATTCTATTACCAAACACAATGTAGAAACTCTGCATTATACCAATACTGGGTGTTCCAACGGCGATCGGGCAGCATAACAAGGTGCGGTAAGTCGAAGCGTTGGGGCGGCATAATCACGTTCTTCTTCAGTGGGCGACTAACTCCAGAAGCCTAAATAGAGGGTTTATATACTCATTGGATGGCCATTAAGGCAACCTAGAAGGTTCTATCAAAATCTTCTACAGCCTCACTACAATGGCTGCTTTCTGATGACATCACAGCCGGTGTTGACACTGGAGTCTTTTTTTTCCTCAAAGGGACAATGTTTTCTCAGCCGCATCACGGGTTGCCTACTCCACAGACTTTCTGAATGGCGCCCTAAGGGCATAACAATGTGACTTCTCCAGATTTATACTTTTCTTTTGCCTGCTTTTGGTATATGTTTCTGATGCTAAGAAAATCATCCTTTGCCTGTATTGAGGGGGAAACATTTCATTTTTTCACATTGAAAAACAGTTTATTGCATGTTTAATGTTACGGCTCAAACTTAATGTATGTTTTTGTATCTTCAACGCACTAAAGCGATAGTTTTGCTTTGGTCAAAAGTTTCTTAATTTACTGCAATTAGTTGTTTACTGCAGGCATGTTTATTATTGAGTACTTTTATATATTTATATTAATGTGTTTGTTTATATTCATTTATTTATGAATGACAGTGACTATTGTTTTTATAAAATGAAACATATGGACATAGGTATAAGATACTGTGAGATAGTAAATGACATTAAATTTTGTGTTTCTTTTTTTGTACACTCACCCCTAATTTATACAACTTTTTTCTCTGTCCTAAAAATTGTAAAATAGAAGTTTTACTGTATGCCTTATTTATTTTGTTGTCGTTAACAGGTGTACAGTATGTGTATAAAGATGTTGGTCATAATGTTAAGTGTGCCACCACGTGGAAAGACACATGGACCCAACAGAGACTCGCTCTCTCTTGAGGAGGGATGTTGCCCATGCGGGGACTAGACTCAAAACCCCTATATCTTAACATTCCACAAGAGATACGGTCTGTTCCGAGCATTGGGCGGGCTACAAATGCAGATTGTATAACTCATGGGTTCCTCAGGCATCCTTCATGCCTGACTCTCCAAGGATAACTACCACATGATCAGAATTATGTACACTTGGTTGAGCAGAACATTTTTTTACATGAGGCGATACATAATTAAGTAAAATACTATTAAAACAGAGGAAATCGTTGCGGCACGAAATAAGACCAGAATGACAACGATCAGTAGCCATGCAAAAGTTGAATGCTGTTAACTCTTAAGCGAAATTGTACCATCATCAAAAAAGAATTAACATAAAAACACTCTCAGAAAAATTTTACATGACTCTTGTACAATTTAATTTCTTAAGAAATTATTGATCAAACAAATATCATTATTTAAAAACGCCAAGCTTTGGCTGTCCTTCACTTCCCGTCAGGTGCACTTACGTGCATCTTGAAGTTTTTATGTTAATAAAAAAATAAGTGATTGATTGTCTGCGTAAAGGGGAACAAGGGACTCTGGGGAATAATAAACAAAAATCACAATTACTGATTTGTGATCATATAAGGTAGCATGGCACTGCATTTACTGTGCTTCACCTCCTTGTCTTGGCCTGGTACTGTGCTCATGCAGAGAGGTTCCAAGCACTGCTGCTGAAGGCAGGGAAGGTGAGTTGTGTTGGAGGGTCACATCGGGCTCACAGGTCGACATCCCTTCATCACATCATTTTGTCTGTTCATCAAATTTCTAAGAAAGTTTTTTAAGTTTTTGGTATGTTACTGTTTGAGTCCTGCATTTGTATTTTTTATATCAATTAAGTTAAAATTTCATTCAATTTTTTTTATTTTGATCATGTTTTATGTTATTTAGTAATTTATAATGCCATTTCAGGTATTGTGATGTATTCCATGTAATAATTTATTTTTTGTTACTTTTTAATAAATTTATAGCAAGTTGCCAGACACCAAAACCCAATTAAAGTCATCATATGGTTGTGGTGGCCTAGGTGTTACTTATGTTGTTAGGAGAGTAAACTGATGATGGTTCTTAAGCAACTTCCAATATAATACCTTGTCAATATAAAAGTGTTTTGGAGCTGAATGTAAATTTTCTCCCATATTTTGACTAATGAATTACTTGTCATCAATTCGTGTTGTTGAAATTATGTAGTGTTTTGATGAATGTGTGTATGTTTATTTTTATAAGTGAATGACTTTTATATTGACCTCAGTTCTTTGTTATTATTATTATTATTATGAGTTTCTTGTTAAATTTTAAAGGTTCAACCTTGGAAGAAGATATGGAAAATTTTCTTAAGAGTGTTGGTAAAGATTTTACTGACATCATTTTGATGCTGGATGGTACGCCTGTCCCTGCACATAAGGCTATTTTGGCAGCAAGATGTAGCTACTTTGAAGGCATGTTTCGTTCTTTTATGCCAGAAGATAATATTGTACAGGTATGCTTTAACAGTTTTTTTTTTATTTTTATAATATTCATTAAAATTTTAGTGCTAAGGTTGATAAGTATTTCACATGAAGTTGGTATCATAAATTTACCAAACTCAACATAATACTTTGTAACATAGCATGACTTCTGTCAGCTGCTAATAATAATTCATTTTGTGTAGTTTTTTTTGTAGTTTCTGATTAATTTGTAATCATATGTCTTCCATTTTACATTTTACATTTTGATTGTGCTAAAATAAGTATTAATTAATCAATTTTCATTTTGGTTAGGTTTCACATTCATTTTGGGGTATTTTTTTAAATTATTTTATTCTGTGTCTTTGTTCTGGTCTGTTACACACGTGTCACTTGCATTTGGGCAAACTCAAGTTCCAGAAGGTTTAAAAAGAAAGGCAGACACGGGCGTGACACTCTGTTGCCAAGAAGTTATTTTTCACACCTCAAGTTAGTGCGTTGATGGGAAAACCCAGCGCGTAGGCAACTTGTGAAATTATGATAAGAATTCAAGTGACAATATAACAGCTGCTGATCTGGGCCAGGCTAAATTTACACCTTTTTTTTTGTTGAATTTAGAAATTAATTTAATATAATTTATTTAGAAATTTGACCCTAGGCATCAGCATCAACCCAGGGTAACCATCGCCACTCCCCAGGATAATTCCGCGGGTGAAAGTACCTAGTTAAGTAATCTTAACTGAGGGATTTAAATTTTTATATATCGAGTGACATGAAGTTCAGCTAGAACTGTGATTGGTATGTATTGTAAAATTGTTTTGTAGGAAAGTATCCAGACAAGTTTAAGAACTTTCTTACTTTAAAAAATAAAAACTTTTCCGATTAACAAATTTTGATCATAAGACTAAACTGTAATTTGTACCTTGTGTAAGTTGTGTTTTTTTTTTAAATTTTTTTAAAGAAAGTAATGAATTAAGGAATTAAAAAAACTCTAATTTTTCAAAATAAAAACTTTTCCAAATAACCAAATTTGGTTAAAAGACGTAACTTAAAAATAATCTTGAAGTTTTTGCGTACAAACTGTAACCCGCCTTCCTTCCCCGAAGAAAGGGGGGTTGCGTCCCCGACATACTCTGGGTAAATTTTATACTGTCCCACAAACACTTTAAATTATAATAAATGTCAAAATCACTATTTACCCAAGTAGCCGGGTGTAAACATGAAGAAGTAGCCAACAAACTAAGGGCTAGCCTTTGGTAACTAAATACAAAAAAAAGAATAAACGCAAATAGAGCGATTTACTTGAAAAGCCTTCATCATAATACAAAGTATGGCAATGAATTTACAATTTTGCATATATGGCAATTACCAGTACGTCTCATACCGAACCTATAGATAGTTAAATATACAATATATAATTATACCTTTAAAACCTCCATAAATTATAGATTTAATTATTTCAGCTACCATGTAGCTAGTAATATAAGCCAGTAGCAAAAATCCTATACAAACAAGGCCAAGTTACAATAAAAGCGTATATAAAATAAATACAACTATATAATTACGTAAAATATTAAATAAGAAATTAATAAAGTTCAAAGTCTTAAACTTATACGTTTTTCTTAAGAGTCGTAAGTAATCAGCTGTTTCCTGACCTACGCAACAGCACAGCGAGGTCAAAAGCGTCTGCACAAAACACAGTATGCGAGACGAACCACTGCATTACAGTAGAAGTTGCTACATGCCAGGTCTCATAAAAGAAAAATCCGTTATCATAAGGGCTTAGCTATAAATTTCACTTCCTTAAAATATTCTCAAAAAGCCCAATAAACTTTCTCCAGTTTTCTTTATAAACAGTCATAAAACGGGCGAAGCGTAGGCCTATTCATTTTACTTTAAAGGCACGTAAAACAGACGTCTTCAAGATGGAATTCGTGCACGAATGTTTAAGTCACCAAATTTTTATGAATTGCAGTCAAACTCCAAAATGTGCAACACTGTTGGCGGGGGCCAAATCCAAATCTACATGTCGCCTCTTTACCTTGCAGGTGTCAGCGATCCGTAGCAAAGGCACTCCCATTTGTGCCCAACAAAATTAGTACCCAGTCCGTGCACAATGCACAAAGTGCCTCTCCATGTCCCGAGGCATATGGCTCGTCTGCCCGGCGAGACCCCCCGCGTGCGCGCGGAGCAGTCCCGCCACGTTTTCTCCCCCACCGCCAGCAGTCGACAACCCCTGCTCCCTCCGTCCGGCGATCGTGACGTCAAGTTAGCAGCAGACGACACCGCGCCCAGTAGCCGTCCATGGAAACAGTATCGATATTAAGTATTAAAGAAAACTGAATCAAACCCAAAACAAAAATACTAAATAAATGAACTACACACATTAAAATATTTAAATAAATAATGACTGGCTTAAATAAATACGGCAAAATATCTGAACAATATTTAACACTTTGAAGGCTACCGACGTAATATTACGTAATTGTGTGTTTTGGTAAAAATGTGAATGACGCAATATTACTGCGCAACATGTGCCGTGTATTTTTACCGTGCGTAACGTATATTTATGGCGTCTGGTTGTTCTAGCGGCATCATCTGTCCATGTAGTTCACTTTATATACGTCAGGTAGCAGCATTTGCTTACTATTTTATCGCGGCTTCGAGTTTAGTTCGGAAGTGCGGCGCCCGATAGCGCAGCTTGCACCATTCCTTACTGTGCTGGACACCACACGGAATTACATTTGCGGAGTATTTTTTGGCGCCTTAGAAATATAGTATATGCTAATGGAATACATCAATGTTTCGTAAAATGAATACCCAAGACAGTGAAGACAATTATTCGTCATCTGATGGACTCGGAGATAATTCCGATTGTGATCCTGACTTTGTATTATCTACAAATGAAGGTAAATATTTCATGCTTTTATTTAGCCGCGATTTATTTATGAATAACGTAATTTTCTGCTACAAAATGGTAAGAAAAAAACCTCTCATTTCCATATATTTATTATTACAGTATTTCCCTTCTATGATTATTTGTTATGACAGCTTCCAGGTAGCATTAAAAAACATGCTAGCACAATTTTCAATGTGGCAGACGTATTTGATTTTTACAACAAAGGAAATATTTTTTTGGTAAAACTACAAAATATAGTAATTATTTATGCGAAGTTATATTTATTTTTACACTCCTTGAGTGGTTCACATACTGCTTTATCATGTTTTCAATGTGGTAATGTTTATATTTTACGATAAAGAAAAAATAATTGACTATAAAATCATGGAATTATTTATTCCAACAATAGAAAAAATTATATTTATACTACTGGGGTCCCTCATTCACACACCATTCATATTCAATCCAATTCTCAATGTGGTAGGTATGTCTTTTCTACAAAATAATAAATAAATTTTGATAAAATTACAAATTATTTGGATTATTTATTTACTATCCATTGTTATATTTATTTACACATAATTTTAGTACCTTATTTACATACTATTCTGTACAATATTTAGCATAGACCTACTGAATTCATAAATAAAATGAAACTTGCTGTTATATATTTTTTTATATTTATATCTGTGTACCATACTTGATTTTTTTTTTTTCATTTATAGATGAATCTGATTCAGAAGAATCAGAAGAAGACATTTCTGAAGAGGTATTGCCAGGACCCAGTCATCATAATGAACCAAGTCCAGCCCGGAAGAGAGTCCGGACAAACAGAGCAGATACTGTTCAACAATGGACAACTGATCTCGTTGACGTCCCAGATATTGAAGTTTTTGGAGGCATAGGAAGACCTAATCCAGGTATTCTTTTAGATGATACTTGCGAAGAAATAGATTTCAAGTACTTTTTTGACGACAGTGTAATAAAAAATATGAAGGAACAAACTAATTTATTTGCACGTAGAAGATTGGCCAAACTTAGAGCGGAAAACAAACTGTCTCCAAAATCACGTTTTCAAAACTGGACAACTGTCACACTCTTGGAAATAAAAATTTTTCTTGCCATACTTTTGCACATGTCGGTGAGTTCAAGGCCAAGCTTGAGAAATCATTGGACCACAAATTTGGTAATGCAATGCTCATTTTGCCCCAACGTAATGCAGAGAGATCGATTTCTGCTCATCTTGTCAATGTTTCACATAAACGATAATGCTACAGCAAAAGGAAAGGATGATCCTGAGTTTGACCCCCTTCACAAAGTTAGGCCATTGTTAGATGCACTCCTTGAAAAATTTCAAAGCAGTTTCACTCCTGGAGAAGCAATCACAGTTGATGAAGGGATATGCCCTTTCAGAGGCAGAGTAGGATTTAGGGTGTACATGCCTCAAAAACCGAACAAGTATGGCATCAAAATTTTCATGGTGGCTGATAGTAAATCAGGTTACATTTGCAATTTTGAAGTGTACACTGGTAGAATTGAAGGGAAAGACAACAGTGCTTCAGGGATTGTCAAACGCCTACTCAAAGAGCTTACTGGTGTTGGGCATACAGTTTACCTGGATCGGTTCTTTGCAAGTATACAGCTTGCCGACGACTTAGCTGAAGCTAAGACTGGTTTAGTAGGAACAATCATGAAGTCAAGAAAACAAATTCCTGCTGTGATGAAAGAGAAGCGGTTGCGGAAGGGGGAGACTATTCACAGTCGCAGAGGAAATACACTTGTTCAAAGATGGCATGATAAGCGAGATGTTTGGATGATAAGCACGAGACACAAGCCTACCATGGTGCCACTGACAAACAAACGAGGACAGTGTGTACAAAAACCCTCAGTAGTGATAGACTACAATCACCATAAAGCTGGAGTTGATTTAGTAGATCAACGTATGTCATATGGTTCATTTGACCATCGATCAGTCAAGTGGTGGCGAAAGTTGACAATACATTTTATTATGATGGTTGTGGTAAACAGTTGTGTCCTGTTCCGGAAAATAAAAGGAAAAAATATCACAACCACTGACTTCATATCGAAAGTTTGCAACCATCTTGTACAAAGTGAAGAAGTATGCACTTCAGCAGTTGGAGGAGGCAAACTTGCAAGACTAAGACAGAGGCATTTTCCAGAACTGGTACACCGCAAGGAAGGTCAGAAGAAAGCACAACGGAGGTGTCATGTGTGTTCAAGCAAAGGAAAAACACACAGTACCAATGTTCAGACTGTGATGTTGGCTTGTGCATCACACCTTGCTTCAAAATTTACCACACTAAAGTTTGATATGACCTGTAAATAACGTTTTACACACATAATTAGTAAGAGAATTCATTGTCTTCAGACTTAGAATTGAATTATGCATTTTCATGGATAACTCTACATCAGTGTTTTTGTGATTTATTGCATTCAAAATGTTTTTTTGACAAATATTTTTCGATTTTATATAAAAATTATATATAAAAAATATTGATTATATTTTTATTTTAGTATGAAGAGGAAGTTTAGCTCTAGAAATTGTTATTACAGTATAATATCAAGAGGAAAGGACATAAAGTACCTACCAATGGTCAGAGTATGATGTTGATTTGTGAATTGGATCTTGTGAAAAATGTACAGAACCCAAGTTCTACATGACTTGTAAACAATTATGTACATATCATACTTAGTAGAAGTTGTGCTATTATGATTATAACTAAATTTTGCAAATATATATTATTTTACATCATTTTCTTGTAATTTGTTGCCTTCAAATGAGGTTTTAAAGGAAATTTTGGATTTTACTTGATTAAAAATTCAACATTTATAATAAAATATACACAGATTTTATAAACTATGTAATTTTATTTCTTTTTATTTCACTGTATAGAGGAATATTAGATCTAAAAAATGATATATGCACATAAAATATAACTAAAACAATAAAATTTAAATAACATTATTAAAAGTAACAAAAATGTTCAATTATGCTACGTCCATTGGGTCAGAACCATTGATTAAGAGCAAGCCTTCTAAGTGTTAAAAAACAAAAAATAAAATATTAAAGAAATGATATAAAAAGGGTGCATGAAGACTGAGGCCCAGCAAGTGGCCTCAAAACATCAAGTTTTCAAGTAATTTGTACTATTTTGGATTGCTTTGCCAGGCCAACCTGAAACGTAACAACTTACCAACCTTGCCGCGATCAGTGCCACAATGGCATTGTTTAGTTGAATAGTCAAGTTGGATGAAAGTACTAATGAAATGTTTTTTTTATCTGACGTGGTTACAGCATAATTTGAGGCCACTTTGACAACTGAATAAAAGCAAACTTTCTAGTTTTGTCCATGATTGAAAAGCGTGCATTTGGTGTTATGGGCATTTTTGGGGTTTGAGATGAATAAGGTTCCAAATCCTTTGTAAAGCTTTAAGACATTCTTAAAAGCCATCAAAGCTCTAAGACTTTTGGTAGTTACAGAAAGGTGTTGATATTGCATGTTTGGATGCAGAAAAGGACAGTCAAAAGCTAAGTTCTCTTTTGCTGCTAAGAACTTGGAATCATCACATAATTTTGGCATATATTGAACTAAAGCTCTGTGGGATCAGTTTGTTAGAGGTATAGAGTGGCCACAACCTGCTGAACTTTATACAAAGTATTGTCGAGACAGGCCTGGATGTTTATCACCTAGCTGAAGTAGCTGGGAAGTAGCAGAAACTTTTCAGATTACCCAGGATGGTCTGGAAGAGGTAACCAAAATAAATTTAACATAACAGGGTATGTCAAAAATGAGTGGAAGCCTAATAACAATCACTTTACAGCAACATATCTATTTTCACAGTGGTGTAAGTGGAGAATTTGGCCAGGAAAAAATTATTTATAAGCTACATGGTGCCACATAGCATTATAAATGTTTAATATTGTATGTTTTTTCAATAGAAAGAAGTACATTATGTCTAGTAGTGTTCAATATATCCACATTTAGCTTAGCACTACTAAAGATTACATGAAGAGCAATTATTCAGCATTGCCTCCTAAATTTGCTATCCTGACAAACACATTCAACAATTTTTTTCTTCCAATATTCCACAGTAGCCACAATCATGGATAGTCATCACATTGATTTTGTTGAGTCACATCTTAAAACAGTTTTCTGCTTATTGCATGCATGCAGGCCAAAATATGGGCAGTATACAACATACAAGCATCCTGTCCAAAGATGACTTGTGTCAGTTAACCCCGCGTGCAAAATTCTCGGGCCGTGCGCACTCCCTTGTGAACCCTGCCCTTCCCAACTTTTAAAAGAATTTTTGAGAAATAAATATTATTCTTTGTGATTCAGAAGAATTATATGGTTTCAGGGTTTCAATGGACTAGTTTTGATACTTTTATTTTATCGTTCTTAATAATCTTGTTAATAATTAGATTCTTTATTTAGAAAATCCATTTAAATATATTTTTACTGGTGCTCATGTTATTGTGTGTGGAAATGCATTTGTTCAGTATGTTATTTAATTTAAATTTTGTTTTAATGACTATATTTTACATTTGGAGCTATTCAGAAGCTTTCATAATGATTCTTAAACATTTGCTATTGTTCGAGTGAAAGACAGGATGAGAGACAAGTGCACGACTCGGTGGCACCATGGTTTTTTCAGGTATCCCAGCTGCCGAGGCTTTCTGGCAATTTCTGTATGTATTCTTATGGTGGGAAAGTGGAACTTCTGCATTTCCCATGGCACTTATCATGTGACTAGAGAAAGAGAGATAGTAAAACATGTACAGGCTTCTGTAAGTTTTTCTGTTGTGAAATATGTTGTGATTAGTTGCTTTATGAAATATGTGTTGAGATTGGGTGGTGGTCACGTGACTACTTCTGTCCAGTGTGACAGGAGGCAGTTGTGCGATCCCGCCAGTTCTCTGCTCAATGTCGTCGGAATAAGTCACGTTTCGCAGGGGCTCAAATGTACTAAGGAACAAACTTTACGGCTGTGGTCCGGGGTCTGTGGTCACTGAAATTCAAATTAAATGTCCGAAATGAGTTTGAATAACGGCTGTGCCGTTATTCAAACTCTTTATTCAAACTCTTTTCGGACATTTAATTTGGATTTCAGTGACCACAGTCGTCTGCAATCAGCCCACGATGGGGATTTAGTGATTTTAGCCACCATCTTGACACCTTTGCCCTTGGCCTGTACCATAGATGCAAAGTGACTTCGGAACTTATTTGCGAGATGTAAAAGGTTGAAGTGAGTATTAAGAAATTATTGGAAAACATCAAAATTAATACAAATTCATGTTTCCTTCAAGTGGGGAAATTTTGTTTGTGTGTTAACAAAAACTGTGAGGACCTGTTGTAAACATAATTTAATGGCAGACTGTGTTTTGTTTTTATGCAGGTGTAAAAAATTAATATGCGTAAAAGTTCTGCTAACTTTTTCCTTCAGTAAAAACTGCAGCATAACCAAATTCGGACTTAACCTCTACATTAAAAACATCAACAAATATTTTTCGGAGAACATTCTTTTTATGTATTATTTTTAAAGTGTTTCATGAATGTTGCAAGTCAGATTGTCTTTTAGCCGGGCAAATATGAGTTGTAATAAGATCATTCTAATTTCAGATTCAAATTGGAGAGACAATTCCATCCCATCAGTCATTTCAATCTCTGTTGAATTATATTTACTATGCGGAAGTTAACATGCCCCCTGAAGATTCTCTCTACCTCTTCAGTGCTCCATACTTTTATGGTTTTACCAATAACAGGCTGCAAGCTTTCTGTAAGCAAAACCTTGAAATGAATGTTACTTTTGAGAATGTGATTCAAATACTTGAAGCAGCTGATCGGATGCAGGCTTCTGATATGAAGAAGTATGCCCTTAACCTTATTGTGCACCATTTTTGCAAGGTAAGAAACAGGTGATGGTAGAGTATCACTTCCCTGTTTTAAAAATTTAACTTTAAGAATTTCTTTATTATTTAGTTATAGAGTTGTTTATTTCAAATTTTGAGGAAATGTGAAAAAATAATAGGAACAGAGATAACACCTATAATGTAGTGGTGTTGGTATTTCAGTAAGGAAGGATGAATAGGTAAATCTGCTTAATTAAATGTTTCACTAAATTATGCATATTATATTTGCTTGTAGTCTGGACCAGCCAGGAATTAGGATTAGAGCTACATTAAGGTATCATGTCACACTTTCAGTGCAACTGCCAATTACCATCAGAGTAGCAATGAACCACCTTTTCAGTATTTTTGTTTGACTCTTAACTGCCACTGCCATGAGCTTCATAAGATAATCACATTGCCTGACTGTGCCGTTTCATCCAAAATCATGCCTTACATCCCAGAGTGGTTTACTTTAAATTTTCTAACATTTAATTTGTAATAGCTATAAACCAGATTTTAAGATGGTAAGGTTTGTATTTAAATGACTTTGAAAAATTTTTAATTTAAGTGTTATATTTAATTTTTTTTGTTGTTCATGTGGTTAGCAATATGTATAAGCAAATACATGGAATTACTGAAATTGTTTCTTATGTAGGCTTTTGGATCGGTTTCAATAATTTATTTAAAAATATATAATTTAATCAACAGTAATATATTTGATTTTACATTTTAACAGCTCTTATTATTAAAATATGGGTTGTATCAAGCAAATATATGTATACAGTCAAACCTATCTAAAACGACCCCTCACGGTTCCCAGGAATAGGGTTGTAATAGAGGGGGGGTCGTAATAGATGTTTTCTGAAATTTTCAGTTGATTTCAACCCCCCCCCCCCCCCCCTCCTTTTCCCAAACCACTACTCGCTAAGAAACCAGCCGTACAATGGCAGGATGCTGTCACTCACAATGCTAGACGGCTTTGTTTTAAACCCACTTCAACCTTCATGACAAGTCCGTCACCCTACAGGCCACCTCTAAAGAAAATATGTCAATAGACAGTTTATTTTTACTGGTTAGTATACATGTACATTTTCTGCTTGCCGTAGTTAAATACACTAGAACCCCGATGTCACAAACCCCGGATTTTACGAATACATTCTCGGGAACCATCAAAAAATTGGACATTTTGACCAAAATGTGAAAATCAGAAGAAAAAAAATTTAAAAAAAAAATGAAATGAAAGATCATTAAAATCTGTTCATTTTAACACACAGCATATTTTTGTGTCGGCTTTAATACTTCCTATAATGTTCATGTAAGAATAACAAAAAAATAATGGGACATTTCCTTTAAAAATACGGCAGCAGTAGCTTGTGCAACGTAAGTGGGAGCGCGGGAATATCGTCTAGACAGGCTGGCAGCAGCACAGGCGGCGGATGCATGACGTCATACAGCTTACCTCACCTCCCCTTGCCCAGACTTCAAGGTTCATCCCTCCCAGGCATACAAACCATCGTGTCTCTTGTTTTCGAAGTTTTAGTTGTAAAAAACCAGTTACAAATTTCTTGAAAGTATCATAGGGAAATGCATTACACCTTTATCTTTATTTTTCCGCCATATGTTACGGTCACCGCTCAAATTTCACAGTTATCTGACGGGAACGAGATGACTGCGCGCCAGTTCAGAGCCTTGCCCTTAGAGGTTTTACAGCGCTAGAACTACCATTGAGCGTCGCTCTTATCATGCCGCTTCACTAACACACACGCTGACCAGACGGCGCCCTAAAGCTGATTATAGGAAGCATGTAGAAATGCAAGGCAGGAAATTTTTCCAGCTTATCAACCAGGACCCGGGCAAATCTTGACTATCAAGCTTTTCACATTAAAATATAAGAGACTTGTATTGTGTAATTTCGGTGTTATTTAGCGGTGTTTCATAAAAATCGCTTTTTTCCACATTTTCCATATAAATTCGCGGAAAATTTCACGATTTCGCGATTCACCGTATAATCGTGGCCCTAGTTATTGCTCGCGCGAGAGGCGAGATGTGGAATGTTAGAAGAAAGATAAATGCGGGGTAGACAGACGGCAGCCAGTGTGTTTCCTGCGCGGGGAATAAGTGGCGTAGCCTTTTTTTTTATGCTGGGTGAAGCGACCTTTTTCTATCAACCCACGGGAAAAGATAATTGCTTGAGCTGTCAAAATAAACATCGCTGCGGCAGTTAAAACAAGTCGAGGCGGGTGTGCATCCAGTCGGTCGCTGTGTATTGTCAACCGATAGTAATAAAAATCAAGAGAAATCCAGCAGGTAGCTTTGCCTTAACTGCGTACCACACTAGAAACTCGCAAAAAGCTAAACGTAAACACGTTGGCACAAAAACCTTTATCTGCACCCTGCCGTCAAAGGGACGTGGAATGGGGGTTGTTAAGCGCTGACAGCGGTCGACAGGAAGCACTCGGCAAGAGAAACGCAGTTACACGTTACTCACCACAAGAAACTTATTTTCTGTCCGATTTTCTTCAGATTTTGGGCAAATTTTTCACGGTTCCTCGAAATCGGGTTGTAATAGAGAGGTGGTCACAATAAATGGGGTCGCAACAAAAAGGTTTTACTGTATTTCCATGTGAAACTTCACTGTTTGTTGAGCTGATGCTGCTTGGCAAACACTGCTTCATGGCTGTTGGCGCTAGACTGGAGTGGGAACTATTCTGGGGGCATTCAGCCAGTCGCAAGTAGGTAGTGGTTCCACCTGACTTTGCAACTGGACAGCTGCACTAGTTCTGTTGTCTGCTCCAACTACAGCTGCATAATGTGCACACCACCAAGGGTAGATGGATGGATGGATGGATGGATGGATGACATCAAGGTCATTAGCAATTATGAGGGGTGTCAACAGAATGATTGGGTGGGTAGAAAAACAGGAGTTCCCTGAAAAAATCCATTGGCTCCTGGCAACATCTCTATGTTTCCCACTTGTGAAAAATCCATGTCTGAATGTAACGTCCCTCTGTTATTGATAATGGTTTAATAGTATCTTGGAGGCATGTTGAGTTCTAAGAAAGAGGTTGAGGGACCAGTTACAAATGTAATTTAGTTAAGTGGATCAAAGTCTTTATAATGACCAGGAATAAAAGATAGAAATTTAAACTAAATTGACTTTAAGATTTATGAACTATTCTTTCACATAAATTCCTCTTTCTTTTGTTCTGCGCATGCGTATGTGTTTGTGTGTGTAGAAAGACATAGATCAGACAACATTATCCAAAAAAGTAGTGAAACATAAAAAAGGTACCTTGTTCATCATTTGTTTACTGTAAGAAATTAGTGACTAGATTGTCAACTTTGAAATAGGTATCATATCAGAATTTTTCAGTGCAGTTAATATTATTTGCGTTCCTTCAAACCAGTAGCTGGATAGATGTTCTGGAAACAGTGTGGCAGACATCCTCTCCACTGACGATGGGAAGGTGCAGTTAATCATCGGAAGCAAATACAGGAGAGGGCGTAGAACCACGGGGAAACTGGGACCCACTGCACAAAATAATGCAGTATAATTAACATCAAATGCAAACAGGGGGGAGGTCATAGGACATCAAGTTCCACTTACCAATTATGTGGGTATAAACAATGTCCATAGGACATCCGACGAGGAGCTGGAGCGCCGGAGAATCCATAATCCAGATGCATGGCACACACTTGAGATGGAAAAGAAAGAGGTGAAAAATCACAGCAAATGCTACATAATGTGGGAAAAACCTTTGGGAAACTCTCCTAAGTGTAGGCAACTACATTCTGGTGAAGAGGTCGGCACTTAAAACTCTAACCAAAAAACAAACCGGACGAAAACAAGGAGCTCACGTCTAGACACTATGCTGGTCCATATATTTCTCGTGCTACGACGTCTCATTAAGAGCCAAAGATCTAGGGAGCTTAATTTTATCTGTCTGCTGGACGGCGAAAGGTGAAAGTAGTACCGGAGGGCGGATCATACATTCTAGTGGTATAAGGGCCAGCAGGGAGGGGAAGCCAGGTTTCATTAGGTAGTTCGCAGAGGTATACAAGTGGGCCATCCTGCGGTGCTGCCGAGTACTGGTTAGTAAGGGGGTAGTTAGGAAAGGTACCCGGCGTGGGAGCAAGGTTGCCGTGGCATTTCCACAGGGAGGAACCCGAGCATGCCACGTGCAAAAGACACGGTACACTGTAGTTTAAGGCGTGACGATACGGACATGCAACCGGGCTCTACGGCTGTGTGCAGCAGATGATAACTGGCGTGGGCTAGCGTGGAAGGAAAGGCTGAACATGCATGTGATAGAAAATGAAGTGGGGTTAAGCCCGGTGGGGCTGTGGGGAACTAAGACCGTTTTTGGGGCCCACAGACCACTAGAGTAGGTAGAAAACCCCAAAGAATACTAAAACCAAATCAAAATTTCAAAACATGAATGTGGGATCATATTGCTAGAACAACACTAAGCCGTCATCAATTCAAAGGTATATGTAGTGCCACAAAACTAACTAAATAAATACTAACAAGAAGTGGGTTCAGACTTTGACTTAGTTGCTAGGTGGAACATGCTGTGGTAAGTGTAGTATCCTGGTGTACTTTATTTTATTCACACCACTACCAGTTCCGTGACATAGTGTATCAGCATTATTCTTCCAGGGTCTCGCCAACAAAGGGGTGTGGGGAGCCATGGTCCACCCACACCACTTTATTACCTTTACAAGTCAAGTGACATCCCAATAACTTTAGCTGTTTAATGGACTTTTTCTTTTAAGTGATCTGTATTTTTTTTGGTAGGAGGGTGGGAAGTTTATACTGTTATATGATTTTATTTTGCATTATTAATAAAAGGACATTATAGTAAGAAGTCAGAGTTGGTAAACTAAAAAACAATGTTGTATTATTTAACATTTTATAAATCTGATTTTGTGTTATTGGTTGCAGGTTGCTAGATTACCAAAATTTCGAAGCTTAAGTCGTGCCCTTCTTCTTGACATAATGGATGCTCTAGCAGATGACCGAAGTGATTCAAAAATGTGTCAAGATATATCATGCATTAGTTTAAGCAGTGACTGCTAAAATTAAACATTTCCTAGTTGTGAACGCACAAGTATTAAGAGCCGAAATACAGTAATGTCTAGTGTGGCAGTTTATCTATAGATACATTTATAATTTATTATAATGTATATTATGTTAAAACTGAGAATCTGAAAAATAAATCACTCTTGTTCATAGAAATTTTGGTAAAGGTATGACTTTTTTTTTTACATTAATCAATTCATACAGGATAATATGTAAGTATGAGAGGTGTGTGTTTGTGTGTAAAAAGCAGTGTATTGAGTTATGTTTTTCTAAAAGAAGTTGGTACCAAATTTTCTTTTGGCCTTTATTTTTTAATTAATCTTTTATAGCCTATGCATTAAAACACACAATATTTTTATATTTTGTAGCAATTAACAGAAACTACCCCTAAAAAATATCTTATAATTAGGTCTTCATCTGTTTAACCCCTTTAAAATGCAACTGAGCCAGTGGGCCTCGGCAAACTTGGCCTGGTCAACACATCCTCTCCTTATTCCTTCCTTTTAGTTTGGCAGGGTAACCTGCTTTCCCTTTGCAACTGCACACACTGTTTATTTTAAGCTGGAATTAAGAGTTTTGTTGTATAAGCTACCTTCTTCAAGAGACTTCGACCTGGCAATATGCAGCATATTTGAGTTTACGTAGGCTGTTGTAGCACGAGGGCAGCGTGTGAAATGATTCCTTTAGTTTGAGCTGTGATTTACTCAATTTTCTTTCAGCCCTGCTGTCTTGGAAATTTATGTTCGATATAGTTGTATTTTTGATTTAGTCTTACCATTTTCACTTAGCCTTGATTCATTTGCTCCTGTTACAAGCATGACTTTGTAGACGAGTTTTGTATTTTGGCTCGCACTTATGTTAACTCTGCCTGCTCTGTTTCTGATTGCCAAGACTCCCGGGCAACAAGCAAGTTTTGTTATGTGGGCTGCCCAAGTGGCTGCTTGGAACGATTAGGCGTTAAGACCCTTGTTGACTCCCTTTGCTTCACCTCTTTAACGCCATTATCGCATTTGGCCCAGTGAGTTTGGAAGCCTGTGTGAGCTTATACAGTTTGCTTGATCTGTAGCATTATTTTAGTTGCCGAGGTCTTGGACTTCATTTGAACAGGGTCCACAGGGATGTGGTCAAATGACTTAAATGTCATTACTTAATTTATTTGTATGCATTTCCATTTTCTAGTAATGCTGTTGGTAGTAACTTCATTACATGTAATGCGGGCAAAAACTTTTTAATTTAAGATAAGCCACAATTGAATCATTTGCATGGGTTTGGATATTTCTCACATTGTTTCAACAAATATGAGTGCTAACACTGGGAAAAGTATCACAAAATAGTACGTCTATGCATAGCACAAATAAAAAAAAACTTCTTTGGATGATTCTTGCAATGGAGAAGTGATTTAAAACAATTTTATGGACTTATGCCTCTGCTGTATTACACAATATGTCATAGAAAAACTTTAAAAATGAACAAAGATAATTCATAAACACATTGAGAACAAGATGAATTCAGCTGATGTGAAATTTTAAATGCCAAAACAGAACAGAGTTTCGTGGAAGGAATTTAGTCAGAAAAATATTACAGCACAAATGAACACAGTAAGCTGATGAGTGTGTTTCAACAAAAACAGTAAAACCAAACCACCACCTTGACAACACAATAGCAAACAGATGAATCCAATGATACTAATAGACTAACATTTTCTATCACCATTGGATTTGTATGTTTGTTGCTGTGTTGTCCATGGTGGCTGTTCATCTGTTTTTACTTTAGGCTTTAACTCAGGTCATTTTTTAGTTTACAGTGAATCATTTTATGTCTTATTTAAATATATAAAAGAAAAACCTATGATTTGAAGACAGTTACAAGTAACTCTTTTTTTGTAAAAGTGACAAATATTTGAAAAGTCTAAAAATAGTTATTTACTCAAATACTGAGAAAAATTATGTAACTTGATGTAAGTTTTTGGACATACGCCATTGCAAGATAACAAAAATTATGTACTCAAATACTGAGAAAAATGTTTGTGTTTGTTCCACCCTTTTCCCGACCCCAATATAAAAATTGTTTTGCAGCACCCATGCTGCAGTTGAAGCCAACCTTTATCTTTTTCATGAGTTAAGAGAAATCAAAAGATTACCAGTAAGTATTTTAACTTAGATATACTTTATTCAAAAGTACATTTTAACACTGTACAGATTGTTTGAACTACAATGCAAAACTTTTTAGATACTGCGAACTTAAAAAGTAAATTTTTTAAACACTGTACACATATTTGAACCCTATTGCAAGGTTTTTAATAATGTTAACTGTTTCACTATTCACAAATTTCAAGAGAATATATTTTTACACATATTAAAAAATATATTAACTTCCCACGACTAATATTTTAATGTTGTTTATGATTCCCTTTGACTAGTCTGCCACTTGGGGCAACCAACAGAACCATACAAACTTATCAAGCATAACAATTATAATTGCAATCAGAAAGACTGTATACTTAATTACAAAAATATAGATGTACGCCAATATCCAAACCAATTACAGGATTTGCTTGTTTTAATGAGCTATTTTTAGTTCTACAGTTCTTGTACACAATACACTTGCAATGCAAACATAGTTATAACTACTTAACATATTTCTGCTACATAACTGTTCATAACATTGACACACTGGTGTCAGTCTGTAATACAAATGATTGAAACTGTGCTACATATACTATTGTTTTATCACAACACATATTTCACCATCATCATGTGCGTCTATCACATCTGTACAAATGCTGGAAGACAAAAATGTTCTTACAAAAATAAATTTTTTGAATGCACCAGTTAGGCACATACTATCACAACAGCTAGGTACAGTTTAGTATGTATGAAGCATCTAAAAATAATCCAGAACAAAAATATGAATGTATTTACCAATCAAAATGGTACTGTAAGGCAAGTGTGGAGACACAAGTCAAATGTTTAATAGAAAAATAACACAAATCGCTGATGAACTTAACTTAAACTAAGCATAAACCCACTCTTGTACAGGGTTGCCAAAAGGCCAGTATTGATCTACAAAAAGTATTTGATATGCAAAACAAATTACAGCAGAAAGCTAACATTATAGTATCTAGTTAGAAAATTTATTTTGCTAACAGGGCAAGTATGATATAAATATGTAGTTGTGAATCAAGTGCATGTTTAGAAAAATAAGAATATACATTATTTATTGGGGATGCACGAGTAACAACCACGCATCATCTTGAAAGAATGAACAGGAAGCATAGTCCAAACATTCTAACTGTTAAAAGGTTAGCCCTGGTTTAAAGTGTAGTAAATAATTTTAGTGAAAGTCCTCCATGTCCATTCTTATTCACCCTAAAGCAACAAATGTGAATCACCAGAATATGTATCTTTCATAACTGAATATCTAGGGAAACAATGATTAGAACAAACCATGAGACATAAAATTAATCAATGATCCAGTTTTTACCTTTTTCGACAGAATAAAATTCAATCAAATACTCAATTAATTATCATTGGCCATAGTTGAAAATGCAGCAAGGTACAGAAATAAATAATAGTTGAAAGTCTGATATCATCATCATCTTAAATGATATATTAAATCTTGGATAAAATTCCTTAATACCAAAAATTTTACCAACACCAAGGAATGTTTTGATTTAGTAATGCATATGTATCACAAAGTACTGTGTAATTAACCTGTTTGCTGGTTTTCTTCACAGTTATTGTCTTCTCTTTAAATGCAAAGCAATACAAGTGTAATTTTTGAAAGAGGGTCAAAACTGACTAAACGATACAAATTGGTGAACTACCAATGCTTATTTTTTTCATTATGTCCTATGTTTCTAGAGATTGTTTTGATTCAGGAGAAAAAAATTAAAGGCATGCTAATAATTTTAAACACTAATTTAAGGTAATAAAGGAATTTAACAATTATATACATACACATGTTTTGAAAAATTAATGACAAATTTTCATAAAAAAAAAAAATCATGCATTTTATGTTCAGTGTTAGTTAACATTTTCATGGCATAATCCTATTGTTTAAGAACCATGCTCTCATTTTTTACATACCTACCTAAATTATTAATCACAAAAAATAAAAAATACATTAATGATTATTATTCTTTTGGAATTTGGCAACCCAACAGGCAAGATATTTCCCTCTTTACATTATAAATTCTTAAAAATGTGAACAATTTATATACAAAAAACTACATGAACTTCTGTATAGCTGCATCACATTGTAAAGGCCCATATATACAATAAGAAAATGTATCCAGCACCAGTCATTACAAATACTAATATGTTTAATATATACCTGAACATTTTTCACAGACTATGTATTTAACAGATGTAAAATGTCCCAATGTGTTAACCAAACTTAACCTGCAACATCACATTTTTATATCACTTTTTTTGTTGCTTGATCCACTTTGATATACCAAAAATGTTTCTAAAAATACGTTTTTTCACGTTTGTTTATGCAGCCAAAGTTTAATATACTGTGTACCATAAATGACAGAGCACTTTTCTGACAGCCAGTGAGTAGTAACATCAAGCAAGTTTCAATTACAATACTGTATCTGTATCTGCTGCTGCCCCAGCCATGCCAGTTTATAACCAACCGTTGGAAATGTACAATGGATCGTGGAGAATGTACACAGCAGGCAAAAAAGCCATACTTTAGCTAACATAAATAAATGTGAACTTACGAGCTACTGAAGCAACTTTTACTGTGTAACCAGCTTGGCTTCTCCATCCTAGTTTAAGTAGTTGTATCTCAGTGTTCCACCACACACTTAAACTTGATTTTCTCACGAAAAAGTTAATCTTATGAAGTACTTGAGTTTGACCAGTTTTCACCATGACAATGATAATATATTTGGCTGTCCAAACAATTGGCCCTCAGAAAATATAAATAACATTCATTGCAATTGTATTGCACAAATTCCTGTTATACAAATTAATGCAATTCCATAAATCATCACATTTCAATAATTTCTAATTAATATTCTAACATTGTAGGATATTCATACCAAACAGCAAATAAAAGTATTTCCAAAAACTTTTTCTAGGGTTTAAATAGTCTTAAGACTGTGTTATGTCTTATTTGCTGCTAACGCACTTCTTTGAATGCAGTTCGGTAACACAAGACTATTGCAGACAATATAATACAATGTATTCCTCTAAATTGAGCAGGCAACAATGCACGTCATGCATAAATACTTCAAAAATGCATTGGCTGATTAGAAGAGCTGCAGAATCAGCTGAGGGAAGCATTAGCTGAACTATAATAAATGAGTCCCAAATCATAAGAATGAACCCAAATATTCCAGGGGCATTCATGGCCACCAAGCTACATGACGCTAGCTTTAGCTTTTACTAACAGGTAATAATAATTCTATATTGGTACCAAAATTAGTTATTGAAAATTTAGTAAAATTCAATTCATCTGCAACTTCTGTGAAAATTTATTACAGAACTATTAAATGTTCCATGTGTTCAGGGGCACATGCCCTCTCCCCCAGAAGGGTAAATATGAGCTGGATAATACAACTTATGAAGTAATAAACTTGTATTATACTAGGTCTACACCACCGGAGCCCACCCAGAAGTCAACCCTAGGTCCACCCCTGCAAGTGTTTATATATGTATTTATATTATTTATATGCATCTTTATATAATTTGACAAAAAAACTGCCAGGGGCACTACTATTTCAATTTTGAGATGGTGTTGTATTTCACGTGAAAGTAACACGTTTCGAAAACTAATGTGCTTGTGTTTACACAGAAAACTAACTCAAACATTTTCTGAACTGTCAAGTTTGGTGAACTCATTTGTGGAACTTAAAACACACATGTAACTTTACTGTAGTAAAACTAGCAATAATTTGTAACAAAACAATTAAAAAATAATAAATTTAACAGATAATTATGACTCGGCAATAACTTTTTTTGTAAAAAAAAAACAATGTAGGAAAATGGAAAAAAAAAAACATAGGTACCAGTAAAATAAAATTTTTAAAACTAAAATAGCATGTCTATACAGGCAATATACCTCAATAGTCAATGTTTGTACCAGTAATATATCCATTACCAATCCTAAAATTAACTTTTTATTAAATATTTTTTTATGTACAAGCTGATCTCAAAATTTTTATTACTATACAATACCATATTTACCTTAATTCAGAACTGCTCGTTTTCCTTTCAAATAATTTTAATAGTTAATAAATGAAATTTTTTAGTCTTCCTCCAATGTCACCCACAAATTTCTATTATATCCTCAAGCCTGATACATAGTAAAAATTTTACTAGAAAAATTATAAATTTGGGATGTCTGCTAATGGATTTACAATTATTTTCCCTCCTGCATTTTGCTAAAATTTATTTCACTGCAATTTATATTGGAAAAAGCACAGGGCAGTGATAGACTACTTATAAAAAAATACAGTATTGTTTCATATCAAGATTTAAAAAGTTATTATAAAAATTTATCTTAATACCTACTTCAAAAATTTTCATTACAAGGATCATCTTAAACTACAGGTAATTAAGTACAAGGGTGCAGAGTTTATGCTCAAAATCAAGAAATCAGCCCCTCAAAACTTCTTGGGTCCATCACTGATCCAGTAGTAATAATGTTGAGGGCAATTTGAGTATCAAGCATTACTAGTATATTTTTTTATATAAGTGTTCATCAGAGATCATAGATAGAGAGGCATTGTTACATCCATAGTTTATGCTACTGAAAAAATGGCACTACTTACAAAATACATGAAAATCATAACTTGCTAACTACAAAAAAATTAATATTCATAGTAAAACTTTGTCCTGAGAAATATTTGGAATCTTATTTAAAGAATTCTAAGATATCAAAATGTAAGGAAAAAAAGACTACCATCTTCTGAAAGTTCAAAAACTAAAACCTTCACCTATCAGAACTAGCTATATATAACATGTAAAATAATTACAAAAGTTTGCAGTTTGGTTAACTCAGATCATTTAATACTACACTTAGACACAAATATGTCACATTGAAATACAAATAATATATATCCTTCATTAACTTGACTTTTCATTATTTTCAACTTTATTCAATATATTTTCCTACATGCCAAAAACTGATAAGCAGGAATTGAAAATATACACATAAGAACCACTTAACCTAGGGGGAAAAAATCTATTTACAGACATGCAAGAGATTTGGGCCAGCTTGCACAATTGTGACTCGAGGCAAAGGGAAGTACTACATTGATTAACTTGCAAAGATGTTGCTTAGATTTTGCTTACCTGACTTTGCAAGCAGCTCTTGATATTGGTAAAAGAGGTGCTAAATACATTGTCCATTCCAAGGAAGCAGAACTTGCTACTGACAAATCCAAAGCCACTGGCAGGCTAGTAAGTTCATTTCATCACATCATAAAATAGTTCCTGCATTATTTTGTAATATTCAAGATCAAATTTGCATATCTATTTTCCTACATTCCTTTAATGCTATACAATATAAGAATACCCTGGGAGAATGGGTGAGTATATTTGTTTTCAAGTTTAGTTTATTTCAGACACTAGCTAATACTGAATATGTGATGATGAAATTAAAATATCTGCCACTTCACAAACCCCAGAACAGCAAGACTGTGATATCTGTACACCTAATACATGTTGCCATTTGAGTTTACAGCTTGTATTTACAGAATGAATCAAGCACTTTAAAATAATTCTACAACCTCAAACATAATATATTGATGATAATAAACTGTTGTTACTTTTTTAAAATATGTTATGTAGCTGACTGTTTGATTTTAAAATAAAATGGCTGGTGCATATTGTGTGATCTGCAAGTACTACTAACCAAAATTTTAACATCTTCATGAGAAACAATAGAGATCCAACACATTATGTATATTGCTACGCAAGTATTTGTTTATCTTGTGGACAAAATAATTAGCTCTCAATTTTGAGCGTCCTGTTTTTCAGGGTGTATTCAGTTACATAGCAGAGCAATGTAATGTGAAGATAAAAACTAACTATATGAATAAATACCAGTAGAAAGGTGGTAGCAGAGGGCTGTCACTACATAGGGCCTGCAATGCTCTTGTAAACTAATGATTCCCTTTATACCAACATCAGAGTGTTATTTTATTCACATTAAAAGCTGCTGTATTATTTTTTTTTAATATGATTTGTAAGCAAACTATAATGTTACTTTCTAAAACTGATTAACTTGACTTGTACAACATTTTAGAGTCGTGGAAACCATTTAACGAATGTTTTTTAAAAAAAGATGCAAATCAGGAAATCTAACACCGTCAGGTTGATATCAAAGTTTATTTGAATCACATTCAAAGGTAGTTCGGTTTTGCAAGTGTCTGAAGTATTTAAAATAATAAATGAGGTATATAACAACTAAATAATGTGTACTGCCTCAGATAATTATGCTAACATAAACAGTGTTTTATTTTATAATTGTCGCACTGTTATTTTAGGCGTCAAAAATTAGGGAAAATAAATTTCTTGCATAAAATTTGCGTGATGTTTTTGGTCGTGCTTTGTGTAGGTAAAAACGTGACCTTGCCAAAGATCACAGGACGAAACACCGCAACAGCAATCAGTTATCAAGTTGCACTCTGGCAGTGCGGTCTCATCATTTCCTCCACATGAGGACCATTATTATTATCATCATCCATTCAAGAAGTAGGCCAAAAACTTTGCTTCCAGTTTAAAACAATTTTTTTTAAAGTTGTAATCCATTATTCATTAGGAAATTACAGTTAACTTATTTAATAAACAGCAATATGAAGTTGTGTGATGTGTAAATTCTCTTTTGACATGTCTTCAAACTTTTCAACCTATCTGTTCCACTGTCCCTGGGTAGTGCATATAAAATTGTAGCCAGCACTGGTTGGCATCATGTTTTGTTACGTTGGTGTCTGAATAGAGTTAACGTACGTAGACAAATATTGATTGCTCACAAATTGCATAAAACACACACACTCCATCTTGTGCCAACTAAACTACATTTGATAACTCACTTTCGTGGATAGTGTGTACTGTAACGACTAAAATTATCAGGATGCTAAATTAGTTTCTTCTCGTGTTTGGGTCAGTTTTTTCGAAAAATATATTTTTGTTTCATAATATTTATTTACCAGTAGTATGGTGTCAACTAAAAGTGGGTTTAAACACAAATTTAGAGTTTGTTTTAAGTGTAAATGCTTTATCAGAAATGTTTTCAATCACAACCTTAATTGTATTTTTGTTAAGATTTTATTTAACAATACATACAAGAAATTATTATTTTTTTTTTTTTTTCAGTTTTTGTTTTTAATAGGTCCAGTACCTAGTTTTTAAAAAATATTTTACCATTTGTCAATATTATTCATGTACTGTAGAACCTCGATAACAGACGTCTAATCCGAGAAGCTATTTTGTAAGAATCTGGTAGTCTAGTTATTAGGAACAAAAATAATGCAAGAATAATAGTTACATACCAGAACAAAGCCAAAAAATATTGTATGCAGTATAAAAAGCAAATAATTGCGTGTGTGTACACGTGAAGAGCAGGTAGAAGGGATGGCAAGTATGAATGAGTGAGTGAGAGAGAGTGTGTGTGCTCACTCGTATGTGCATGCGTCTATATTATTTAAGAACACATGGCTTAGCTCGCACTATTTCAGGGTATCGCTGATACTTTACCATTGTAGAAAATTATGTGATTTATTCCAAACATTTTTACTACAGAAATAATAAATTATGTGATTAAAGATTCAATTCATTACAAAACCATTTAAGAATAATATTTACAAAAGTCATTACACCTGCACCTTTTTTTAATTTTTAGTACAGATTAAGTATCTGATTTCATTACAGCGTCGATCAATGTGTATATCTTAAATTTGCAGACTACCACGTCTAAATTCTGTTTATTTTATTTACGAATGAAGCCAAACAAATTAAAGGCACTGCCATCTATTGACAAAGTTTAAAACTAAACTGTTATTAGTGCCGTTAGTTTGCTAGTCACCAAAAGCTTCACTAAGCGGACATGTCTCTCCACAAGGATAGGAAGTTACCAGATCTGACAATATGACCATGTGACAAACGGAGAAATTACACTCACTGTAGTCCTATGATTTTCTATTTTAAAACTGAATTTACACAGTTTTCACTCCCTGAGGGATGGAATTTCATAACTATATATAACCTATGTGTTAATCCAGGATATGAGCCAGCTGTGTGCCAAATTTCATCCAAATCCATTCAGCGGTTTGACCATGATTGAGTAACATTCAAACATCCAATCTGTCAAATTTATAATACAGTAAACTCTCGCAAATCCGTGGGTGTCGGGGATTTATGACCTTCGGATTTTTGAAAACTTCGGATTTTTGAAAAATTTTCATTAAAATACAAAAAAAAATTCTAAAAGATAAGATGGTAGTCAATGAACATGTAATACTACCACAGGACGTCATAATAAACAAGACACTTGAGAAGTTAACAGAATGGTACGTAAGCAATACCAGTATAGTCCATTCATAGTAAATGAAGCACCCGAGAAATTTTTTTTCCTGAAAATTTACAGCCTGGCCTGATTAAATTTAACACACCCATTTGTTCAAGTTGGTAGTAAATTGTGTAAAAAGTAATTTAAAGTCATCTTAAATTAAATTAATGGCACCCGAAGTCGCACTTTGATGTGAAAGAGCTAGGCGTAGCAATGTGGCGTGCGCTGAAACGGGAAGCCCCTTGATAAGGGGAAGTGAATTTAGGAGGGGCGGTTGAGAGAAGCGATACGTAGCTGGCAAGAGACTCAAGGCCACTCCCTCACAGACACACGGCCAGTCCAGTTAAACTAAAGAGAAACGGGAGAAATAAAAAAAAAAATCATTAGTTAATTGTACACTAGAACCATCAAAAAATCTGAAATTTTGGCACAAAACAAAAATAATCGGGGAAAAAATGGTAAAACTCACAATAAAAGCTTATACAAAGCTATTATTTAACATGCAGCATATATTTTGTGTTGGTTTATAGTGCACTTACTAATGTTCGTATAAGAAGAGAAAAAAAATTGGACAGTCCGTTTAAAAACACGGCAGCAGTAGCTTGTGCGACGTAAGTGGGAGTGCGAGAATCTCGTCTAGACAGGCTGGCGGCTGCAAAGGCAGCGGATGCATGACGTCATACGGCTTACCTCTCCCTCCCAGACAACAAACCATCTCTCTCCCTCTCTCCAGCCCTCTAGCCATTTTCTGCGTGTGAAACTGTCAACATCCTTCCTCCCCTACTCCACACTGCATGCGACGAAAGCCAGGTTGTATAGTCCATTCCCGGTAAAATGAACATTTTTTTAAGGCCCCCCACGGCAGCCATTTACCGTTAATTTTTTTATACAATTTGTTTGTTAGTTACAGAACATTATTTCTGCTGGAAAATCTCTGAAACTTCAAAATTTCTTTAATGGAAAAATTTAGCAGGGCGGTTAGAGTATTTATTTTTACCGCAAATGAACTATACTCACCTTCCCTCCGGCCAGCATTCCCGGCGTGTGACGCATGACAACTACAGTCGTGTGCCGCGCACAGCTAGGAAACTTGTCACTGGCAACATGTTTCACACACTGACACACGGTGCCCAGAGCTTCAGGAAAACCTACGCGATTTCCAACCTACTCTAAATATCCGACTGGAGTCTGTTTACGAAAAGCATTTAAGAATTTGCTAATGCCCAACTGTTTTTTTTATATCGGATTAAGAGGAGTTAAAATGGCTAAAAGGCATGGTTTTGAAGTTTTAGGTGTAAAAAACCGTTAAAAAATTTCTTGAAAGCACCAGAGGAAAAGGCATTACACCTTTATCTTTATTTTCCCGCCATATAATGTTACGGTCACCGCTCAAATTTCACAGTTATCTGACGGGAACGAGATGACTGCGCGCCAGCCTTTTACCGCGCTATAAATATCAGTGAGCGTCGCTCTTATCATCCACTGAGAATAGTGATACATACATCTAAACAGTAACGATCATGTCACTTCGGAAATACCCCGGATTTCTGAGAACTTCGGATTCTCGGGCCACGGACTGGCGAGAGTTTACTGTATTAGCAGGACACACACACACACAAACTATCAACACACACATATAAAACTGTAAATGTGATGATGGTACCAAATCTTCCTAAATAGCACTGCATGCAAACCAAAATATTTTTTTTTTTAAATATAATTTACTTGTGAGATGGATATCAAGTGCATTAAACTTAGTCTATGGGTGTATCACTTTTTTTTTTAAATAGTCAAGATTTCTTCATAATTAATGTATGCTAGAATTAATGAGAACACATTGCATGTAAACAGTGAGGAAAGCTAACAGGTCATTTTGTTCTCAAAATTTGTTATATAGAAGGTTTGCGATTATCAGTTACACCTACTATGGCAAAAATTAACTTATCATAACACTGGCACCCTGAAATTTGTGGAAAAAATATCATTACATACCTAGTACTACAATGCATAAAAAGGAACACAAAACCAGCATATTTTGTTAATAATTTAAACCATAACTGAATCAAATTATTTACACAATGTTAATGCCTTCTTTGGGAAGATAAGAACACATGCAATTCTTTATAAGTAAAGTAACTGCTGAACCATAAATGAAACTGAACAGGTAAGTATTTTATGGTATTTGTCTAACAAATTTATATTTGGTTAAAATGTGTAGAGAAATTCCAGCACTTAATGTAAGTCAAACTACAAAGGTACAATAGATAAAACATTGTATCCAATATAAGCACATATAAAAGTTTAAGTTTGTAAATATCTACAAAATTAGAATAAATCAATGATATGAACTAGTGAAGATGATTATCACGGTTCACTTAATAAGGGTGTATATAATTTATACTGACAGATCTGTGTAGTCCAGACTAGCAATACAGAGATATACTAACAATATTGTTGGGATGATTTTCCACTAAACTGTAGAAAATATTGCAGAGTACCTATTTAAGTTTAAAAATTACTGTAGGAAAGTTGTTCACGTGAACAAAATACTTGTCTAAAGTGCCAATCATGTATCAGAGCTGTCCAATAGGCGGCCCACAGCTGCATGTGGCTCACAAGAGGAATCTACGCCACTGGCACATCAATTACAGAAAATATAAATTAATGTTTACCACAAAATTCTACCCTTATCTGATTTTGTGTGCTTACCTATATACATAAAAAAAAAGTATGTACCATGAGTTTCATGATCTAAAAAAGAATTATGATTCTTATTTTATCTAATTTAAAGCCATATAAGAACATTTTAATTTGCGACAATCTCATATTTGTGCCATTCACCAGCCAAATCTTTTTTTCTACATGTCACCCTCCAACCGACAGATATACACACGTGACCCTAGGTTAGATTGTATTTGTATAGCCTAGCACTATTTGTTTAATGAACCACAATTTAGGAGGTGATTCAGTAGTATCATTTAGTTTAGACCAAAAATAGGTTCAAATATGTCAATAAAAAATTTTTTTTTACATAGCTGGCATTGATAAAAGAATATTCTCTTCCAAGGAAATAATTTCTCTCCATGCACAGCATTCGGTCTCCATTTTCAAATAATGTTATTGAAATAATTAAGGGAAGATTAGATTGCACTGAGTGCACATAGGTGGTTTCAAATGAGGGCAAGAACAGCCATCTATACATGAATCTACCTAGTGACAGAAGCAAAATCCAAAACTGACAATTTTTTTGTTTTCAAGCCTAAGTAGGTTGTGAAATATGATGCACTGGGTCCTCCAGCCTTTTCTCTCTTACATTAAAAAGGTCTCTTATTTGCTCGCAGTTTCTCCCTTGTTTCAAAGATTCTATTGACAAAAGTGTTGTCCATTGAACTTAAAAGCTAACCAAGTTGAGGGACTTTAATAAACTGATGCATACTCATTCTACATGATAGTTTAAAATTCCTGCGACATGCAGCTAATTACAATCACAAATTTTGCACATACTACATCAACATTTTGAAAAGCTATGTATTCATCACCAAGCTCTGAAACAAAATATACAATCCTATTTTTTAATAGCAGCAGCAGCAACAAAATCTGTTATGTGAATCAGTAGAGTGAATAGTAAAAGAGGTTTATCTGAATTACATATGTCAAAATTAGGCTAACAAAAAATAAGTTAAGAATAACATGAACACAATTTGAAGTTATTTATTTACTGGGAACTGCTCTGGTATTTGCAAGGTAAAGGTTACATTTTTACTAATAGTAATTGTATGCTGGAACATACTAAAATTTTGCCTGTAAACACATGTCAGAAATTGGAATAGCTTCTTGCTGCATTTTTATTCTTTATGTATGCTATTTCTTGCCATACAGTTGAACCAAATTCAGACTTCTGTATTGCAAAGTAGTAGATAGTTCAAAAATTTTTGCTGGTCCCTTGAACTTCCTATTTTGTCAAAATTAAAAAATTGTGTTTATTTAGCATTTTATTTGGTTGGTACAAAGTAAAATGTTCATGACGTCTAGCAAAACGGAGTAGAAATCTGCGGGAGCAACTCTCTTTTCAACAGAGGAGGAAAAGAGACTGTTCACACATTCAAGATAATAATACTAAGTGAAATTTAAGGAAACAATTTAAACAGCTAACCTATTGTACACCAAAACCCAGTGTGTCGCCCTGAGTTGCCACAGGTGGCAGGGGTGAGCACCTAGAGTCAACACAAACAAGTCGCATCAGCCCAAGCTAAGGCCAAAAGAGTCCAAATGAGTGCTGACAGCAGACGAGAGAACCTCCACGCTACCTCATCACGCAAGTTGATGTCACTGCCCAGCAGTCAGACCACAAAACTAAAAATGCTGTCTGAATTACGAGTTTAGCACTGCCATTTTGCACAAATGCAAACCTAACGTACCATGTGATTGACCTGACTGAACACAAGGCGTAATGGATTTTTCATGTCTGTTCCCTAGTTTCTTCCCTTGCCCAGCCATCAATTGTGCAGCGGTGTGAATGTCATCCTAGTTTTGTGTTTCTGGGTTTCTGTGACATCACACTCATTTCCATTATTTGGCTTTTTATAGTTACAACACAATGGTACCGATTTTTAAATTTACTCTCGACAAAAATCTGAATTACTTTCAAGAATGAATGCTGCAGTGTCAGTAAGCTTAATAAGGATTTACAACACTTTTAGTAGGTAGACAGAAAATATGTATGGTTCTGAAAATATACCATAGTTAACATTTTTTTTTTTAATTGAAAATTTATTTCTCAGTCGCATCAATTAAATTTGATTATACTTAAACTAATGTGAGTGTATTACAAGTGTCTCATACTATATACCAGTATAATTGCTATGGGCAAGCTAGTCTTCATATTTTACACTTTATTTAGTAGACAGTTATATAGTTTGTAACTGTTAATGAATATTAGATATCATTTGTCACCATATGAACTTGCTACATAAACACCGCAATTTGTATAACAATTTATGTTCATTTATATTTACACAGCTGCCCATAATATTCAGTAGTTTGCTGCATTTTGAAATAAAAGTAATTTTTTTAATATAGGGAAATTGAGTGACTTTAGTAAGATGAAATGAGTTACCCAGGACTATGACAAATATTTGTGCTTGTTATCAAAAGTTTTCAAAGTAATGAGGAAAAAAATGTATTGCATTAAAATGAAAACCCTTAAATTAATTATTTAGCAGAATGAAATGTTACAAATGTATACATACCAAATGTGGCACATCTCATTTTTCGTACACATCGAAAGTTGTATTCCATACCCAACAATCAAACTCACATTAGGCCATTAGATCAATGCTTCACACAGCCTGAATTTGAATATAGTAATTTTTTTGGAACATAACATTTTTACAATTATTTTGTTTTGGTCCTCTAACCATCAATACATAATTATCATTTTCAAAACTAACCAGAGCTACCTAACTAATACTGCAATGAAAATATTAACAACCCTACAAATAAATTCTTACCATTGCAATGCTAGAACCTATTTATAACTAAAATATGTAACCATTTTATACAAATATGCTGCATCAAAACGTAGACAGATGCATCATTAAAAACTGGTACTTCTTTATATGAAGAGCCATGATGTCCCAAAAGCCAACACCACGTCCCAGTCACGAAGGACATATTTTACATGCATGAAAACATACTTACACAATTTACAAATACATAACTATATTTCACAAACACACATGCATACCTTTAATTTTCAGCATAATATGCATACACATGTTTAAACATACAGCAATCAATACTATTTCTTAATACCATAGTGTAATAAAGCCCATGAATTTCCATTACCCAGATTTATAACTTTTGTACAATATCAAACTTTTTCTTGAAGTCCATTGATTCCTTTTTTGGGTCATACTTTTTGCGAGAGGCCAACTGTGCTCTCAACTCCTTAGCAGTCATGCTTAGGTTCAGGCTATTGTTGTGTTCCAAAGTTTTGTCTTCACTTGCATTTGATTCTAAAGAAGAATCACCCTATGATAAAAAAAAAATACAAAGTTATTACAACCATTAAATCTACTACACCCAACAAGTAAGATTCTTAATAGGTTAAATATTTTCTGTGAAAACCATTTGACACTAACAGTTTATAATACATTAACTACTAGCAGTAGCCTTTAAAAAGGTTTGCTGGTAGAGTATCAACAGCAGTAACATGCACCAGCAATTTCAACCTTTTTTTTAACATAATTTAATCCACAAATTTTTTGTGGGCTATAAGGATCTGGACAATACCAATGTAAAGTAGAACACAAACAAAATAAAATATATTAGATTTCTTAAAATTTCAATTAGTGAATAGGTTATTTTCGATATAAAAAGTTAAGGAACTATATATTAACTATATGAAAATTAGTCTTTTCTATTATTTAGTACATGTAAAATGTTTGTAGTAACATAAATTTTCCATTTTTGCAACCAAAATATATTAAAACAGTGAAATATTAATTTCATGAAATAAAAGACCACCAAGCACTTAGTCACAGCTTGTTTATCTTTTGCCATTGTTTATGGTTACCACAGAATAGAAAACTGATGTGTGTCTACGAAACCATCTCTACACATAACTGAACTCACTCTGCACATGGTAGCCATTTTGCTCTAGAATTAAGTGATATGTAATATGAGTTGTGATCTTGAAGTCTTGTTCAAAACAAAGTATACAATCAGGGTTGTTTCTAATTAGAATTACGAAATTTCTTGAAGTATTCTGAAGTTGACCATTGATTGCGTGAACATATTTGAAAATTAAATGTTGTGGCCACCCCTGTTAGTGTTTCAGCACTAGCAGGTGACACACAACAACCTGGTTGGAGTTCCACATAGTCAAAAGCAAATCTTTTTAAACAGATACAAAAATATTCAAAATATCAAAAAAGGTTAACTCCTGACAGTGATGATACACAAGAAAACATGACATAGGTGGTTTCAAATGAGGGCAAGAACAGCCATCTATACATGAGGAGAAACAGAATTGGGTATAAGAAATACTGCTACCAATAAATACTATGTACTAACTTAAAAGTACTAAAATGAAAAAAGCTGATTTATTGATACCAAAAGGTATAAATGGCTTTACCTATATAATCATTTCCACATGACTAAGATAACCAAAGATAAAAAACTCAAGAATTATATTAACTAGAATTTAAATGGAGGATTACTATAAAAAAAGCTTTATAAACAAAAAATGTATGACATTAAAATATCACAACATTAACTACAATGATGATAAAATGTAGTCTCAAACTTTTACAAAAGCTAACTATTAATATTAACCTGGTGGTTACCCATATCTAACTCCAATATCTTAAAAATAATATTAAAAGTATGCTCCAAAAAATAGCTATTTTTTCCTAAGGCTCTTGATTTTTAGTTCTACACTTAGTATCTGAAAATGATCCTAGTAGGTACTTCTCTATAATAGCACTGTCTCTATTGTCTGCAATAGTTTTAATATTTTGGATATTATCTTATGTTTATTTTTAATTGGGCTTTCTGTTACCTCAAGATCCTGTTTGGTTTATGTACTAAACTAATACTGGGGGTGATGGATTGCCCCCATTATTTTTTATTTCCTTGCCAGTCAGATTTTAGTGTGATGTTTAACAGGACACACATTGCTTTTCATACCATGATACCATTTTCATTCAACTATTCCATATCATCCACGTACTTCATTCCCAGTACTCTGTCCGAGATACGTTTTGAGCTGCTACAATTAGTGCTCCGAATTTATCTCGCAACAATATTAATGTTAACCCAGTTAAATTAAACAGTAAGCACTAATAAATGTAAAATAACACATTTTTTACAACAAATTTATAACCGGGGCAGTTACTTATAACTGCCACTCTGTAAACACAAGCTCATTCTATTATTATTAATCACAATGCATAATATTATTTGGCTGATCTTACTTCATTAAAATTAAATTTTGAGCAAACTTTTTGGAAACCATTAACACTTCCAATTATTTACAATATAAAAAACAAGGTGTGTGTGACAAAACTACAAGAAAACCATTATTTGCAACAATCATTAATCCACTTTGATTTTGTTCACATAAATTAAATAATTATAGTTTGGTTGGTACCAATAAAATGAGTAACAGAATAATACTATGTTTTTAATTTTGACTATCCTAAAGGATATGCTATTGACAAGTTATATATAAATACAACCATAATTTAATCTGGACAGATTTCAGAAAAAAAAGCCATAATATTTTAACCATTATATATATATATATATATATATATATATATATATATATATATATATATATATATATATATATTAGGGTGGTCCTTATTTTACAAATTCTTAATTTCAAATCGCCCACCCCCCCAATTTTTTTCCTTGATAAAAGATAAAAAACGAGCCCTCACTCATTAAGATCAGAGGTCGAGCCTGAAGTTGGGAGGACGAAGCGCTTCCCGGCGCGAGCCTCGACATGTCCGAGCCTAGGTCCTCCTGCACTTCTCAGATCTATTTCTCAGTTTGTCTCGAGCTGTTGTGCGTGTTACAAGTCCCCGCTATGAAGCAAGTAGCTGTTCCAATAAGAGAAGTGCCCTAAAAACGTTTATTCAGTGGGTTCAGTGTCTCACCAAATTTGTGATTGCAAGCTACCCTCAAACAAGCAAGTACTTTCAGTTTTAATTTATAATTTACGGGAAGTGAAGATGTCTCTTGCCGAAACTGCTAATTTAGTGATAAGGGAGTGTTTCATTTTTTGGGAGAAGGCAAGGATCCCTATGAGATCACTGCAACATTGTAAGGAAAAACTCATTAAATTACATTCTCATTGGCGTAACCTACAAAGGAGTTCTCATCGGTCATGGGAAACTCAGAGTGAGAATGAAATCATATTAGATTCAGATAATTTATTTGATATTGCGCATGAAAATGCTTTAGAGTTAGTTAAAATAGAAGATAAAATATTTTTGCAGCACCAAAGGGGTCATTCCATGCCAAATCAAACAGAAAATAATAATTTTTTGAATCACCATCTCCGAATTAAAAAAAACTTGGCAAATTATCAGTAGGTGTGCAGAAAAGTGCATTAGCAAAGTTACAGCCCCCTGTGAATGCTACTTTTTACACAGCAGGGTTGCCAACTTGTGGAAAACGTGGAATTTTTGCTGCGCAAGGTCCAATAAAAATATTTGTAACTTCCTTTGTAATTGAGTGAGAACCTTGATGTAGGGCTCAATAGAAAGCTAGAAAAGTGTAATTTGAGATAAAAATAAGTATTACGAATTTTAAAAGAAATTTGTTTCAAGGTCATGTTCATGTAACCTGTGACCTTGAAAATTTTGAAAAGTGTATTTTTGAAAAATGTGAAAAAATTATATGTTATGAAGTGCATTATTGGCTATAAGTGACATAAGTTTCATTTTGGGATGGATCTGAGAACATAAGCTACATCTCAAATACTGACTAGGGATGCAGTGGAATTGAGCCACTTTTGCACCCAATTTTCTTGGAGCAAGTTCAGACAAGTGTAGCTATATAATCACGTCAGTCTCACAAAGCAAGGTCAGTCTTAGTGCAGCTTTGTCATTGACAACAGTGCTATACATATGGTGTGAATTTCTTAAGTTTAGCCGTGTATATTTCAAATCCCTGTACCAGAAGTAGGAGTATCACAGGAAAAAAGTTGTGATGAAAATATATTAGAACAATTGAAGGAAAAGTTTGAAGTGTGTACAGAAAGAAGTAGGAAGGTGCAAAGTTTAACTATTTTACCTAAAGACTAGCTGCCCAACCCGGCTTCGCACGGCTATACTAATGGAAAAAAATTAAGCCACATCTCCCATTTACAGTAATGGTAAATAAAAAAAATTCAGTTAAAATTTATTACAATGCTGTATAATGTACCAGAGAGAAAATGAATAGCACCGATGGTTTCCCGACTCGTGCACACAACGTACAACTGATGTACCCGTACTTCGCTACGGCAGTCTACAGGCAGATCACTCTTGCACCGCTCATTATACATGCCCCTCCTCGTGGGTACGCCACTGCCGCGCGATGCCCGTTGCCATGGAGACGCAGAAGGCATGAACAATGCAAAATCCTGTTCTCATGCAGACAAAGTACCCACTGTTGCCTGGTTTTAACCACCCATGGGATCTAATTTTTGGAAAATGTCATCCTGCGTAATATAAGGAACATTACTGTGAAGTTTCAAGTCTGTAAAATATATATACTTAAACAAAAGGGCAATAAAAAAACATATTAAACACAGAGAGAGGGAAAAAAACAATAGTTTAGGTTTGCGATTTAAAGTGATAAAAAGTATTTAAATACTAATTGAACTCTTATGAGGGTACTGATTGCTTCGTTGTTAATATCACACAGGTGTTTTTTACTTGTATGGGAAAATTAAGAATGATAATGCATCTAGTGCGTGGCAAAAATGTTAATAGGCAATAGGAAATAAACTTCTAGCACCTGCGGCATTGTCAACACACACTTTGTACGTGTACTGCATGTTGTATCTAACCCCCTCCAATGCATTTGATTCTAAATTGGACTTTTAGTAAGGATCCCTAATGTCATTGATAATATAATATAGCCTATAGCCTTCCTCGATAAATGTACTATCCAACACTGAAAGAATTTTTCAAATCGGACCAGTGGTTCCTGAGATTAGCGTGTTCAAACAAACAAACAATCAAACTCTTCAGCTTTATAATATTAGTATAGATTGGAGTATTAGCAGAATACAGAAGGAATTCCCAACTTTAAATGAACTACATGATATGAACATCAAAGATGTTAGTGTAGGAAAGTGGAATAATGACATCACCTAATCCAAAACCAGGGAGAAATCTAGACTGCAGTGTCGTCAATATTGTTCAGATGTTTTATTCAAACGACAATGTAAGCAGAATGATGCCTAGTAAAAAAGACTTTGTAACTATTCAAATTGGCGATACCAAATAACACAAACAAAAGAGGCTCCTACTAAACAATCTGAGAGAAGTATATGCCTTGTTCAAACAGGAGCATCCAAGTGTCAAAATTTGTTTCTCCAAATTTGCATCTCTACGGACTAAATATGTGGTTTGGCAGGATATAGTGGAACACACACTGTATGTGTCTGTGTAACACACCAAAATATGAAGTTGTTAATAGATGGCTGTAATTTGGCCAAACTCATGGAAAGAGAAAATTATTCTTTCATTATGCAAGATGAAGTTCAGGGATTCCGTTGGAACAATGCACAGGCTACAGTTCATCCATTTGCAATATACTACCGTGATGAGTCAACAGAGGAAATAATTTCTACCAACCTAACAATCATTTCTGATTGTCTCCAACATGTCATTGCAGTACATACTTTTCTTACACATCTTATTCCATTTTTGAAAGAAAAAGTCACTTTATGTAAAATATATTACTTTTTTTATGGTTGTGCTGCTCAATACAAGAATAAAAGTAACTTCTCAAATTTGATGTATCATGTAAATGATTTTGGAGTTGGAGCTGAGTGGCACTTTATTGCCACCTCTCACGGCAAGAATACAAGTGATGGTCTAAGGCAGTGGTTCCCAAACTGGGGGTCGCGGATCGTTTCGAGAGGGGTCGCGAAAGGTTTCCAAAATAATTTTAAAAAGTCGAAAAATACTCTCGAATAGAGTAACGAAAGAAAAAATGAAGTTCTGCCTAAAACAAATTAATTTACTTTAAAAGTAAATAAATACTAATTTACCATTAAACTAATTACTAAACACTAAAGACGATTGTGGTGAATTAAAAATGAAATATCTTCTCAAACTTTCAATATATCTATTTATTAATTATAGATTAATACAAAATAAATCAGCTACATAATTCTTGGCTTCTGGGCCTGCGATGTATGTTAAATCGGCTACAGATATAAAGTTTTTAAATAAAAAAAATAGCAAATATGTAAAAAAAAGGAACTGATGTGGCTTCAGTGCGACACATGTGCCTGCTTCTCGTTAACAAGTTTTTCTAGGTTTGGCTTAATTTTTGAGATACACAAAAAAAGATCATCTTCCACATCCAGCCGATTTCTCGCCTTGGTTTTTATATTAATCAGTGTTGAAAACCCCACCTCGCAGAGGTAAGACGTTGCAAAGGGCATAATAATTCTGAGGGCTGCCGTAGTCAAACTCGGATATTCGGTTCTTCTATCCAGCCAGAACTTGTCCACATCTTTGGTGCTGAAAGACAGCTGCAAAGTCTTGTCACAAGACAACTCAATAAGTTTGTCGTGGATATGTGGGCTTAGGTCCGCTTGGTTAACAGAATGCTCGTTAAAAGGGTTCAGCACCCACCTCAAATCGGTATGTTCATCTTCGGGAATGTAGTCGATGATCTGCTCTCGTAGACCCGTCAAATGTGTAACAATCAGTTTGGACAGCTCGCTGACGTCAGGAAAATCTTCATCGCGTTCATCAAGGGACGTAAGAAATTCATGTGCCAATTCGAAGTTTTCTAAATTTTTTTTCTCAACCCTGGATGCCCACACTGCCAATTTTTTTACAAACGCATTCACTCTGTCTTGGGCAAAAATGATAGTTTTGTCTCTACCTTGCAAGGTAATATTCAGATCGTTAAGATGTTGAAATATGTCCGCAAGCTTTAATAGCCACTCCTTCTTGTCAAACAAACCAACAAAGTCTTTGTTTATAACTTGAAAAAATGCTTTAAGCTCAGTGCGCAGAGCTAACACTCGAGAGAACACCTTCCCACGTGACAACCACCTAACTTCTGTGTGCAGTAAGAGGCATTTGTATTCCGCCCCCATTTCTTCGCACAACTGTGAGAACAATCGACACTGTAATGGCCTGCTTTTTATAAAATTTACCGATTTAACGACATCGTTCAAAACTTCTTTCAGTTCGATGGGCATGTTCTTTGAAGCTAATGCCTGACGATGTAGAAAGCAATGTACCCAGACAGCCTTAGGCATAATAGCCATTAGAAGTTTCACGAAACCACTTTTTTTACCTGTCAGTGCTTTGGCACTATCACTACAGATCGAAACACACTTTTTCCAGTCAATGTTAAGGGAAGCGGTGGCAGAAATAAACAGTTTAGACATTTCCTCACCTGTTGCGTGGTCAGGCAAAGGTTTGCAAAATAATATGTCCTCCTCCACACCGTCATCATTTTCGTAGCAAACAAAACACATAAACTCTGTCAAATTAGATACATCCGTAGACTCGTCTACTTGAATAGAAAGAAATTCACTTTTCTGCAATTTTTCTTTCAACTGGTTCTTGCAGTCTTCAGCCATTTCAGTAATACGCCTCCCCACTGAATTATTTGACAATGGAACATTGGACAGTTTGCTAGCTGCCTCCGGACCAACCATTGTTGAAAGCATGTCTTGAGCGGCCGGTAGAATGAGATCTTCAGCAATCGTGTGTGGCTTGCCTTTCTTCGCTATTCCTAAAGCTACTTGATACGATGCTAGCAAAGCATTTTTACTCACATTATTGCTACTCAACTGAGACACCGAGTTTTTCTGACCGACTAGAACAGTTAATTTTCGCTCAAAAAAGTCCACTGGCTTGTCTTTCAAACTTGAATGTTTAGTTTCCAAGTGACGAATCATCTTGGATGGTTTCATACTCTCGGCGGATAACAACTCACTGCACACAACACATTGTGGCCGATTCCCGAGCACTGTAAATCCGTACTTAATATAACAGTCATTGTACTTTCTCATCTTAGCCTTTTTTGTTTCGTTCTTATCGTGAGAAACTGAAGGCCCCGCATGTTTAACAAATTTATCCATGACAGAATAAACGCAAACAATATGTGACCGAACAAAACACTTAACGCACCAAACGACAGTTCGCTCAAGCCACTGCACCCTCCAGTGCTTTGTTTATCTCCGTTTTCCATCACGGCTTTGTGTGCCATCTTTTGGGGACAGTTTGAACTACTTCTTCACATATTTCAGCTCCGATGGCTCGGTGACTAAAAAAATATTTGTTATACACATTTTTTTATTTTTTTTTTAATTTATAAAAAAATGTAGCACAATATTTATATGTTTTAATTTTATCACTGTACCAAAAATGTTTAAGGGGGTCGCAGCAAAAATTAGTATCCAAAAGGGGGTCGTGGAACCAAAAAGTTTGGGAACCACTGGTCTAGGGGGAACACTGAAGCGACTGGCAGCCAGGGCAAGTCTGCAACGTCCTTACACAGACCAAATTATGACCCCACTGCAACTGTTTGAATGGGCTGTAAGTAGTTTGCATAACATGAATTTTGCTTATGTCACTCAGGAAGAGGTAATGAATGAAAGAAAGGTGTTGTCTGAAAGATGTGCAAATGCTAAACCAATACCTGGAACTCAGAAGCATCATGCCTTCCTGCCTGTTTCATCTGAGGAAATAATTGTGAAGAGATTTTCTAGTGAAACTGAAGGTGAAACTGAAGGTGAAACTCACTACATGAATAAAATTAAATGTACATTGTCTGTGAATGAAGTTAAAGGTTTTGTGACATGCATGTACAGAAGTGGGTGGTGGTTGGGATGTGTTCTGAAAGTAGAAGAAAGTTCTCGTGAAGTTCTTATTAGTTTCCTGCATCCACAAGGTCCCTCCCCATCTTATGTATATCCCCAGCATCCAGATGTTATGAAGATTTCAATTGAAGATGTGCTCACAACTGTAGATCTAAGAACAGCAACTGGAAGGACATACGTTTTAACAGCTTTTGACACAAAGACCTCGGAAAGCCAACTATGGGAAAGGAAGCAACAGTAACCTGCAGTATTGGTAATGAATAAATGAATCATATATAGGAATTAATTCAGTGTTAAATCCACGAATGACTTAAAGCTACACCATTTTTTTTAATTGTGTGTGTACTAGAGTAGTTATGCCTTACTAGAGTAGTTTTAGTGAACATGGCCTAATTCACAATGTTCTAGTGTTTGATCCCAGATCCATCTCAAAATGAAACTTATGTCACTTATAGCCAATAATGCACTTCATAACATATATTTTTTCACATTTTTCAAAAATACACTTTTCAAAATTTTCAAGGCCACAGTTTACATGAACATGACCTTGAAACAAATTGCTCTTAAAATTCATAAAACTTATTTTTATCTCAAAGTACACTTTTCTAGCTTTCTATTGAGCCCTACATCAAGGTTCTCACTCAACTACAAAGGAAGTTACAAATATTTTTATTGGACCTTGCGCAGCAAAATTTCCACTTTTTCCATAAGTTGGCAACCCTGCTGTATAAAAAGTATTATTCACAGAGGGCTGTAACTTTGAGAATTCTCTTTCCTGCAGCTGTACTGTTAAAGCCCTAAGTTTCATTGAATTCAGTGATGGTTATGTCAACAGGTGTGTGAAATGGCATGGAATGACCCAAAGAGAACCTGGATGGAAAGGGTGTCTTGCCAGGATTGACAATAAGACGACAAAACGGGAATAACGGTCAATCAAGAGAGCCATTAAATTTGATGAAAGTAGGGCCAAAGAACAGGCACACCGCAAGGGTAATATTAAATTTCACTTTGACGCAGAAAGTAGTTATGAAGAGTGATTCATCCGACATACCTTCATCTAGTTTGTCCCAACCAAATAATAATAGCCGCTTAAGAAAATTCTGATGAATCGGATGAAGTAATGCGTGAGCGGGAATGCATTTTCACACCGAAGTTAATGGCAGCCTTGGATCGTAGTCAAATAAGTCAATGGAATGCAGTATTCATTTTAGAAGCAGCCTTAACATAACAGATATGGCTCTCAATCTTAAACTTCTCTACAAAGATATAGAGAAATGTTTAGGAAAAATAACTATCTGAAAATTAAACAACTATTTCAAGAGGATGTGCCTAAGTTTGTAACTGTGCATTGGGACGGTAAGCCACTTCCAGCATTGAATGTGCGAGATCCAAAGCAAGAAAGGCTACTGTCAGTTATAGTTTCATATGATGGTAACAAAGAAAAATTGTTGGGGGTACCAAAATTAGAAAATAGTTCAGGAAGAGAGCAAGCCTCAGCTGTTTGGACTGTTCTGGGAGACTGGGGACTGCAAGAAAAAGTTCAAATTTTGTGCTCCAACACTACTGCGTCTAATACAGGACGTTTCAGTGGTTCTGTAACGTATTTAGAGTAATATGCCGAAAGAGAGCTAATATACTTCCCCTGTAGACATCACAAGTACGAGCTAGTTTTGCGGAGTGTCTTCGAACAGAGTTTTCAAAGCTTTGTTTAGTCCAGATATAGTTTATTTCAAAAAAAGTAGAGAACAATGGAATACATTGGATCACGAAAATTATATCACAGGGCAAACTTACCTAAAATAAATATTGGATGAACAAGAACATGCGAACATCACAAATTATTTGTATGATGCACTGCAAAACCAAAATTTAAAACATGATTACCGTGGACTGAATTGTGCATAGTTTTTATTGGAAAGGATCCGGAACAGAACTACAAAATTAAACCTCCAGGAGCTCTCCATCATGCCCGATGGATGGCGAAAGCTTTGATTTCCTTTAAAAAAAATTTTTTTAGTTGTCAGTTAGCCTTGAATGTGTCTGAAGTTAACAGTTTAAGAAATACAGTACACTCCCTATTTAACGCGGTTGTCGGGGGACATAACTTTTACCCGCGTTGTTGCATAACCGCGATGTTTTGATGTGACCAAGGTCAAAAGGCATAAAACACCGCCTGTGTTCTAATAGGTCGGCAAGCACGCACAGTATAGACGGCCCGTCTTTGTGCGGACTTTGCATCCGCAGTTTTCACTAAACGCGGGTGAAAAAATAAAAATAATAAATTTTAAAGATAAATATTAAATGTTGAATTTTTTTTTTTTCCGCATGCCGCGCACAGTTTGTCGCACGGCCTACGAGCGCGCCACACGCCGCCATACACACGTACGGCACACAAGCTGCTGCTGCCAGTCTCGTGGTGTTAGCCACAGTATCTGCTTCGTCAGTGTCCGTAACAAAGTAAGTGCAGTGTGTGCGGTTACACACGATTCTGTGGTCAAAGTCTTCTAAATAGAAAGGCCATAGTAATACTTCAAACCGAATATGAATCGCAAAGTACCGAGTTTGATTGACAAAATAAAAATTCTAGATTTACGTACTTACAGATAGCGTGTCTTTTGCAGAAGTATGCAGCAGATACGTGAAAAACGATTCTAGCATTCGTACAATATAAAATAAAGAATCGTCTATCGTGTAAAGTGGTTAAACTTTGTTATCCATGCTTACAGTAAATTATAAATGGTCACATGTGGGATACAAAAATTGCGCCAAAATAATTTTAGCACAATCAGTGGCGCCGTATTAAAAAGTCTGTTAAACGTTGTCTTTACTTATTCCATCAAACGCTGTGTCGATTTGCCGAGTGTGTGTGGCTCGGATAGGCAAGTGTTATATTCCCCAGCCTCTGGTTAAAGGTCGGGAGGCCGCTACACATAAACATTTCCGGGGCTTGTTTACTACCTCACGGCAAAAGTGGTACAGTATGGTTCACGTAAGTATTGGACCACTGGGAATTCCTCGGCAAAGATTAAAGATTAAAAATACGCTAGCTGATTTACTTTACTATTTAATGTTAAAAAACATTATACCAAAGTAAAAAGATGAACGTGTATAATACAACGAATAATATTACGTCTGTAGGTTCAAGTTGTAACAAAACATTTATATGTCTCCGCTTGTCAAAACACGTGACCACGAGAAGTGTGCAGACGGAAATGAGTGAACTACTCAAGGTCACCAGACTTCCCCCCTTTCGGCTTAATCGCCCCTCTCATCACTGGCGCGTATATTCCACTCCTCCCGTCTACCCGGGTGTCTTGGTCGCATATTCTCGGCTCGCCTCTCCCCTCCCAGCGCTTGCTGTCAACCAAACCTATCCAAAATCAATCCCCAGCCGAGTCATGCTGGATAATGTCGCTGGACGGTGGGCTTTATCGGGTCCCCTGTCCGATGCTTTATTTGTGGGTTAAAAAAAATGTTAAGAACTAGTGTTTCAGAAAATAACACTGGGCTGGATTGGACCATAATTTGAAAACACTACAAGATAGAGGAATAATGTACGGAGATATCTTGTTTAGAATTTCACTGCGGACATTTTCTACGACTAGGCTTTTTTCTGCCCGATGCTTAGTTTGTGAGTTACAACGCAAAATTATCCTAATCGGCTGTCAACCATTTATTCCATTATTATTACAGTAGAACCTCGTTAATCCGTGACGCGCTAATTCGGGAATCGGATAATCCGGGACGATTTAAAAGTGCAGAAAAAAAAGAGAAGTAAAAATTGTCAGCGCTTAAAATTAACGTCACGCGGGCCGGCCGCCGGCAAACACTGCAAGCCTTCGCATGGGCCGCCAAACTCTGCAACGCTGTTTGTACCGACCCTTTGTGTCGTCCACCTTTCAGCTGTCACATTTGTCACTCTTTAAACTTGAGGGGGATGTCCTGACTTCTGCTTCCCGTCTCCCTTTGGTTGTTTCCACCCGCCAACTCACGGCAGGCGCCTGGTGAGTGACGTGTCTGGCTGGCATTCGGCTGGACGAAGGGGGATAGGTTGGGAAGGGGGGGGGGGGGGGGGTTTACCCAAAATTTATGTGTGCAAGTTCAGCACAATCTTATCTTTCTCTCTTTGGCTGTTGTAAATGACCCTGAACTAATGGCTACGCAGTGCCGTATTATTTTAAGCCGAGACTAATTCGAAGGCGGCCCTTACCGTGAACGGATTATCCGGGTTTATTACTTTTTTTTTTACAGGATTTTAATTATCCGGGCATCGGCGGGTCCCAATTAACACGAATAATGGAGAGTTTACTATTTTTTATCCATCTGCTGCCAAGGCGCAGTAAGCCTCGGTAGATGATACGTCACATGACCTTGGCCTTAACCCAGCTGCACGCCGGTGTCTGAGAAGCTTGACAAGACCTTCCGGGCTTTTAATCGTTAGTCCGTGAAATTCGGTAATCCGTGATTATCTCGGTCCCGACCATCACGAATTAACGAGGTTCTACTGTGTTATTATTATTATTATTATTATTATTATTATTATTATTATTATTCATTTATGATTGGGGGACATGGTTTGACCCGCGATATACCCGATTCCGCGATCTATCGGGGCGCGGTATACCGGGAGTTTACTGTATGTGTGTTTTCTTAGTGAAACTTTATGTAAAAGCCTGGCTGGAGTGTTCGTTAGCTGTACAGGGACCATTGAATGACTTACTAATTATAAAACAATTGAAAAAATATGAAACCATAAATAAAGGTAATTTGTCTGCTGCACTGAAGAAATTTTGCAGTCACTTATGGTATTTATCAGAAGATTTGGCTATTTTAGCACTTTTTGATAAAAATGTTGCTGTATCAAAAATAAAAATGGTTGAAAACTTAAAATGGGAAAATCTCAACACAGAAAGAAAGTATTCAGTTTCTCCAAGCGATACTTTTCACCTTACAGGTAATAACATTTCTGTATTTATTTTTGCTTATGAAATTTATGAAAATATTGTACATCTGTCATTATTAACCATGCTTGGCTCAAAAACAACTTTTATATGGCATATATATAATATATTTTTATTTTAGAGTATAATAAAAATAGTTAGGGATTTTTTTTCCTTTTTGTTTTAGATAAAAATACTGAAGACTTCAATTCTCAAAAAATTTTTAATTTCCTGAAAAAATTAGAAATCAACACTTACTTTTTGAATAATAGCCCAGACTTTTGGGACGCAGACGATGACTATTTAGAGAATCAAAAAATAATTAGTAATTTAAAAGGTTAAATGAAACGGCAGAGAGGGGCGTGAAATTAATGTAAGATTTTAATGGACTATTCACAGCTAATGAAGAACCAGACAATTACTTTTTCACAGTGTTGAAGACCACAGGAAACAATTCCCGGATTGCAAAAAAAAAAATTAAAACAAAAATTTGTTTAAGTTGGAATTATTATTTTATTAAGCACCTAAATGTTCATTTAAAAAAAATGTATTTTGAAAATAAAATGGGTATCTATTAGCATCTTTAATTTATTTGCATGTTTTAATTTGTTACCCTTTTTTTTCCCATATTCAAGGTCGATGTTGCACGGGCTAAATTTAAAATTACTAAAGGAATTTTAAATATTGTCATTTAATGGAAAAGGGGAAAAAAATAAGGGGTGGGGAACCTAGAATTACGAAGTTATTTATTTCCCCCCAAAGGCTGTGTCGAAGATTATAGGAAGAAATTCCTGGAATGCAAGAAAAAAAATCATTAAGACGTAAATTTAAGTTTGAATTAAGACGTTTTTTAAAAACCTTTCACATCTGTATTTATTATACTAAAAATATTAATTGAAAAATAATAAAAAAAATATAACAGAATTTTATTTAGCAATTTTTAATTTTTAACCCTACATCGCCATATTCAATGGCGATGCAGCACAAAGATCTTATTTATAGTGTCATTTTAAAAGGAAAGGAAAAAAAATGAGGGGTGGTCAACCCGGAATTACAAAGTTTTTTTCCCACCCCTATAAATTAGGACCACCCATATATATATATATATATATATATATATATATATATATATATATATATATATATATATATATATACACATACATACATATACATACATATATATATACACATATATATACAGTAAGACCTCGGTTTACGTCGGGGTTACGTTCCTGAAAACCGCGACGTAAATAGAAACGACGCAAAATGAGCCATGTTTCATGCCACCGGCCGACCACGGCCCAAGGTCGGCCGGAAGCGCTGGCATACAGACGTGACAACGGGCAATTTTATCAGCAAATTACAACCGACAGCGTGGGAAACAAGTCCAACTAGTACTTCTCAGCTTTATAGAATGGTTATTTAACCAGCTGCTTTATTACCTTTATTGATTGAAATATAAAAAACAGATATATAGTCGTTTGGAAGACATCTTATGAAGAAAAAATCATAAATTGCAGTGAGCTGATACTGTCGGCCTACTACAAACGCATTTAATCACGATAAAGTTAACAACGGCACGTTTAAAACTCCGGTCAACTCAATGATATAGCGACTTAAGTGTAGAGCTGTAGCAAACCGTATGTATTCGTTACTGAGTAACGGGTGCGGCATCTAGTAACGAGTAACGAAACGTTACACACGAATGCATTTCGTTACTCGCATTTTTCGTAAGTTTTACGCATGCGCGCACTTATTCGTTACAAAGAACGATGTTTGTTTATTAAGAAAAGTATAATTTGGAAATTCGTCGTCCAAGTTTTTTACTGTTTATTAAAGGTATTGTGTGTGTAGACAAAGTTTGAGATTGGAACAGAAACAACGTAAGAAAGTATTTTTTACAAATTATAAATATGTATGTTTTTGTTTTTTATTATCGCGTATTTTCACGTTTTTTGTTCTTATCTTAAAAGAGATATTATAATAAAGCTGCTCTAATCAGATTTTATTGTTTCTTGGTTAACAAAAGCTGTTAACTATCAAATACTTTTAATTGTTTATATTCGATTTATTTACGCGACGTCATACTGTACGCGTACGAAATACGACTCGATTCGTTGCTGTTACATAACATAGCATGTTATGCGGTATCAGAAGTAACGAGTAACGATACGATAGTAACGAGTACTAATTGTTATAGTAACGAATACATACGGGTACACTTTTTTTAGTTACTTTTACACCTCTACTGAAGTGCCAAGGAGTTGGACGAAAAGGGGTAGGAGAAAATGCTGTGTCGTTGCGAGAAGTAGATAACACTTCTACGTGCGAGATACGTGGGTGGCCGAGCGGGCGGGCTGGTAGTTTTGCATCACCGCGCGGAGAGCAGCGGAGAGCAGGAAGCGTCCCTCATGATGTATGATAAGATAAGGCGGTGAACGTGTAGCTTACGCTACATAGCATAAATTAACTACCGAAGGAAACAAAGAATTATAAACAAATTATATACAGTGTTTTGGTTAAAATAAAGATTTACGGTCATTGTAAACGACGTTATTGTGAATCGGCGACAACTTAAATTGAAACATGAGTACTCAAACATTAGCGACGTTAATCCGAAACGACGTAAATCGGTACGACGTAAATAGAGGACTTACTGTATGTATGTATGTATGTATATATATATATATATATATATATATATATATATATATATAAATATAATGTACACTTAATGTTTGGCCATGGATAACCTGCTTTTGTATTAAGACAAAGATAATTTCCCAGTACAAAATACACTAAGTAAATTAATTCTGGTAAATCTGTATTGTACGGATTAGCGCCAAAAAAAATCGTACAAATATGAAATAACTTTCATTATATGCTCTTTTACGTCCTCTTTTCAAAACCGCCTGCGGAGATTAAAAATTCCAATTACTTTTGGAGATATTGCCGTTCTTATTTTGCAATAAAAGCCCTATGTAATCATTCAACAGACGCCATTTTATATTTTGCCGTGTGTCCGTGAATGCCTAAATAACAGAAATTTTCCATTAAGTAAGGTTAGTTACATGATAAATACTTCAAAATAAACGGAAATTAAAAATAATATCAATTAATTTTACTTGTATAGTTTTAAGTATTTATAATATAACTGACCTGACCTAACAAAACGGGACAAAGGTAGATTAGGTCAGGTCAGCTACAGTATAAATACTTTGAAACTGAACGGACATTAAAAATAATAAAAATTAATTTTAATGGTTGTTTAGTTTTAAAGTATTTATAATGTAGCTGACCTGACCTAACAAACCGGGAAAAAGGATGAACAGTAGGAACTCACGTAATTTTCATTTTACGTGATGTAGTCGCTAACTACGTCGCGAAAAAAAAAAAAATCATACTTGTAAACAAGCAACAATGGTGAACGCGGGAAGCCTACGATTCACTCATCTTTCTGGACATACCCGAATACTCACGTTGGCAAGCCTTCTTTCAACAGACGAGAGGCAAACGCCCGATCGTGCATCTTCGGTTTTTTTTTTTTTGTTTATTGTAAATAAATATGCAACTCATGAAAACTAATGGTCAATTAGGTTATGTTAGCTACATTATAAATACTTCAAAACAATGTGGATGGTTGATTTGGTTAGGATAGCTACATTAAAAATACTGTGAAATCATGTAAACGGTTTCCTAGCGCTGGATAGCTACATATTAAAAAGTTATTTGCTAAGCAACCATAAAATGATTTTACAGTTTTTTTAATGTAGCTATACTTACCTAATATAACCAACCATCCACAGTGTTTTAAAGTATTTTTAATTACTTCTTGCTAATTTTAAGAAAAGAAGGCTTGCCAACGTGAGTATTCGGGTATGTCCAGAAGGATGTGTGAATCGTAGGCTTCCCGCTCAACGCCGCATCAGTGCACATCATGAAAATTAAAAAATTCCATATCTCCTAAAGTATTTGGAATTTCTGATCTCCGCCTGGTTTAATGAAAAGAGGAAGTTAAAGAGCACAGAATAAAGGTATTTTCGGATTTTTAAAATTTTTTTTTAAAAAAATCGCCAAAAAATGAATATTAAAAAATTCGATATCTCCAAAAGTAATTGGAATTTTTTTATCTCCGCAGGCGGTTTTGAAAAGAGGACGCAAGATAGCATATAATGAAAGTTATTTCATATTTGTACAATTTTTTTTGGCGCTAATCCGTACAATACAGATTTACCTTAATTCTATATAATATACTAGATTAATATAATACTTGCCATATTTGCTGAATCTCCATGGAAGTCTTGACTTATTTTACGTTCACTAAATGGCGTAGTAGCTGCACTATCATCAAATCCAGATACCTATAAAAATTACACAATTTTTACATTGAAATTGGGTAACTTGAATTAAATGTTGTGAAAAATAATGATCATAGCAAAACCAACAAAAATATGATCTTATTTTCCTACCATAAGTATTTTATTGCAGACATTCTAGAAATAGCAAATTGTGACCTAGGCAGAAGTGGATCAGTACTGTAAATAATGTGACAGTTTACTGGCAGCTTGCAGAGTCAGGTAAGTAAAATCAAAGTAAATCTTTGCAAGTCAATCAAAGAGAGCAATACTTTACTTTGCCTCAAGTCACAACTGTGCAAGATGGCCTAAGAGTTAGCAACATGTTTAGGGTCTAAACATTATGTGAAATCATGACTAAAAGATGGACTGGAAAGATGGGGAAGTAACATTAAAACCATAAATGCCATAGCAGTATGAAACTATTAAATGCTATCAAAGGCTTAGGTGGACTTTTTGAACTAGTAATATGTAATAATGTAAGGTTGTGTAAATTCTTAATTAATAAAAATCAACACACTGTTGTATTTTATAATATTTACAAAAATTACTTAGCGAGAAATCAAACAAGACATGACGTGTAGTACCATCCTGCTGTAGCTGAGATGTCAACAACACCACTAGCAGCAGAGTTCGGAGTGGCTGGCTTGCACATCTGCTACCGTATACCCCATAATTCCTTGGCCTATTGCCCTCCCAAATGTTAAGTATTTCAGAACACAGTAGGAATTGGAAAATGTTCAGAAGGGTGGCCACTTTTGAAAAACCTAATTCCAGGTTTTTCCCCCGGGATTTTTAAGATTTTCTAGGAATATTAATGAAATTTTGCTGTGGCAATAAAAACATAGCTAACCTTTTGGTCAAATCAGAGCTAATAACACCAAAACATCATTTATTATTAAATAGAGACCATTTAATAATAAAATTAAGTATTCCTGTAGGACCATATTACTTGTGTGATGAAAGAGTTTTTCTTTAAATAATTTAGTACTTAGATCTTGCATGTTGTTCTATAATTGGGGCAATCAACAGCAAAGCATAAGAGCACAACTAAAATTACTTCAACAGCTGCCAACTATGAAAACAGTTTACACATAATAATAATAATATTAACAAACAATTAAAATTCTCACCAGAATATTTGTTGGCTGTGGTTGATAAAACATGTTCCTAGCTTTAAATTTTCCATACATTCAATCACAGCAATATACACACTATAAATTGTCGAGTTGTAGAAGTACCTCCCTACTTATACTTTTTTTTTACTATTTACCATCACAAAATTACTTAATACTTGCTGTAACACAAATATATTTATAACCTAATTGTAAATATTTATAAACGGATATACATATGTTCTTAATTGGCTGTGCTGTATTGATATAGCTATGTGCTGCAAAAAAAAAGAGAGAAATGAAAGGTTGAAGTTATGTTATCACGTATCCAATCCTTTTTACTATCCTGACAGCATGATCCTGTGGTACATGAAACTTGCTGTTTTAATTTAGTACATCGAAAGATCCTGGGCATAACAGAAACTTGTGATATAGCAATGAATTATGACCGTAAGTTGAACACAAAATATATTTGTTATTAAAATAAGATATTTATTCATTGTTATATCAAAAGTTGTTACATGCAGGATATTTAGACGACTAAATTAAAACAGCAAGCATCATTTACCAAAGGATAAATATTTACCTACACTATCTTGCCTTCAGAATCAATAAATGAATTTTGGATATGTGATATTGAACTATTACCAAATAAAATGATGGCACCATTTGCAAGTCTAGTTTCTTTCATGTTCAACATTTTTATTTACATTTTATCCTGCAATTGTGATCCTCCAGTCTTTCGCATGTTAAAAAAGTTTTCTTGCAAAATAATGCTAGAGCATAATTAAGAGTGAGTGCTCTTTAAATTAAACCAATACCTAAGTTTAGGGGTAGGACTATAAATACAAAGTGACAAAACAATGTCAATATAGATTTTGATTTCCACAATAGTCACTATTTGCTTGACATTACACTTTTAACATTTTTTTGACACAGAAATTCGGTTTCATGCTAAAAATAATTACCAAAATTTGAAAAGGTTATTTATTACTCACTTTGTATAGTTACCAGTAACTAACCTGTGTAAGGCATTAGGCCTATGATACTTCAAGTAATTTAGTTTTTTACGGTTTGTTTTGTTATGTTAGTTTAACTACAAAAAAATATACTACAGTAAGTCCTCGGTTTACGTCGGGGTTACATTCCTGAAAACCGCGACGTAAATAGAGACGACGCAAAATGAGCCATGTTTCATGCCACCGGCCGACCACGGCCCAAGGTCGGCCGGAAGCGCTGGCATACAGACGTGACAACGGGCAATTTTATCAGCAAATTACAACCGACAGCGTGGGAAACAAGTCCAACTAGTACTTCTCAGCTTTATAGAATGGTTATTTAACCAGCTGCTTTATTACCTTTATTGATTGAAATATAAAAAACAGATATATAGTCGTTTGGAAGACATCTTATGAAGAAAAAATCATAAATTGCAGTGAGCTGATACTGTCGGCCTACTACAAACGCATTTAATCACGATAAAGTTAACAACGGCACGTTTAAAACTCCGGTCAACTCAATGATATAGCGACTCAAGTGTAGAGCTGTAGCAAACCGTATGTATTCGTTACTGAGTAACGGGTGCGGCATCTAGTAACGAGTAACGAAACGTTACACACGAATGCATTTCGTTACTCGCATTTTTCGTATGTTTTACGCATGCGCGCACTTATTCGTTACAAAGAACGATGTTTGTTTATTAAGAAAAGTATAATTTGGAAATTCGTCGTCCAAGTTTTTTACTGTTTATTAAAGGTATTGTGTGTGTAGACAAAGTTTGAGATTGGAACAGAAACAACGTAAGAAAGTATATTTTACAAATTATAAATATGTATGTTTTTGTTTTTTATTATCGCGTATTTTCACGTTTTTTGTTCTTATCTTAAAAGAGATATTATAATAAAGCTGCTCTAATGAGATTTTATTGTTTCTTGGTTAACAAAAGCTGTTAATTATCAAATACTTTTAATTGTTTATATTCAATTTATTAACGCGACGTCATACTGTACGCGTACGAAATACGACTCGATTCGTTGCTGTTACATAACATAGCATGTTATGCGGTATCAGAAGTAACGAGTAACGATACGATAGTAACGAGTACTAATTGTTATAGTAACGAATACATACGGGTACACTTTTTTTTAGTTACTTTTACACCTCTACTGAAGTGCCAAGGAGTTGGATGAAAAGGGGTAGGAGAAAATGCTGTGTCGTTGCGAGAAGTAGATAACACTTCTACGTGCGAGATACGTGGGTGGCCGAGCGGGCGGGCTGGTAGTATTGCATCACCGCGCGGAGAGCAGCGGAGAGCAGGAAGCGTCCCTCATGATGTATGATAAGATAAGGCGGTGAACGTGTAGCTTACGCTACATAGCATAAATTAACTACCGAAGGAAACAAAGAATTATAAACGAATTATATACGGTGTTTTGGTTAAAATAAAGATTTACGGTCATTGTAAACGACGTTATTGTGAATCGGCGACAACTTAAATTGAAACATGAGTACTCAAACATTAGCGACGTTAATCCGAAACGACGTAAATCGGTACGACGTAAATAGAGGACTTACTGCATATATATATATATATATATATAATGTACAAATAGTTAGGAGTAGAAATTTATGGTTTTTCTTAAGAGGATATGTCAGTTATTTACCAGTCTATTTTCTGATAAAAGGTAGAATTTAAGTTTGGTATGGTCTGCAATTTTCTCTTTAAGTTGGGTACCTTAAGGAATCAGTAGCGTAGCCAGGATTTGTGTATGGAGGGGGTTAAGAAGCATGGTTCCCCCCCCCCCTATTAAAGTGGGGGGTCCGAGGGTCCTCCCCCGGAAAAATTTAGTTTTAAAGTGTAAAATAGTGCTATTTTAGCAGTTTTCGGTAGTTAAGTTTAAATATTGTAATGGTAAAAATATTAATTTTTAATAAAAAAATGTTTGAGTGATGAAGAAAGAAATTAATTAAAGATATTTTAATCAATCCAAGTGCCTTGTCCACGTCCACTCAAAATCATAAATCATGCTCGAAGCACGACAATACAAAAAAAAAAAGGAATAAAAATGGTTGGGTTTCGGCAGAACTGGTCTATTCCTGGAAACGATTAGCTTTAGCTTGAAGAATTACCCAGTCACCACCTGCTTATAATTACCGCGCTGGTTAAATACAATAGGTGTAAGATATTTGAAAGCTTGAGATCCACCACTGCGTCACAACCTTATAGCTTCTGCTCACGACAAGGGTAGGGGAAGGGAAGGAGAATCGGTAGGGCTCGCTTACTCTTCCCCTCCAGTGCAGTGGCCGGTGATAGCAGTAAGACACCCAGGCTTTTAGCTAACCTGCTTTCAGATAAGAAAAAAAATGGTAGCTAAAGGGGGAGGGGGGGGGTTAGAACCCCTAAAACCCCCCCTGGTTACGCCCCTGTACGGAATTCGTGTTTAGTAGGACGTTCTAGACAATCGCAAACTTCTCGACAATGAATAGCATGTACCTACCCATCTGACACATATGAGTGTTCAACAATTGTTGTACTTTAATAGTTATAGATAATAACCATTTCCTGTGCATTTAATTCTGATGGCATGATCTTATATACAGTGTTCCTGATGTAAATGATGCTTGCTGTTTTAATTTTATACATTGAAAATCCTGTGTACTTTATCAGATTGCATGATATCTTTAAAAACATGGTAGTAAAAAACTGCCTTAAGTCTGGAAAAATTGTGTGTTTCAGCAATTTGAAAATTGGTAAATATTGATGTAAAATTAATACATTCACTGTAATATTTTTGTTACAGCAATTTTAATAAGCTCACCAGACAAAAAATGGTCACCCCTGGAAAAATCATTACAAGTAATAGATACAGGTGCAGGTACGTTGCATCCAGATTAAGCCACTTGCTGCGGATTAGATCGTGCAATTCCATCAAATTGCCGGGATGTTGATGTTGGCGTTTTACCCGCTGTTACAACATGTTCCACAGATTTTCAGTGGGGTTCAAGTCAGGAGATTTTGAAGACAAATAGAGATGTATAGGGTGGGGGAGTGTTCATAAAACATGTCACATTTGCTTCCAGCCCGATGAACTTTGCTGTTGTCATCTTGGAAAATCGGGGTATACTCATCATGCAGATGTTGACAGAAAGCAACCAACTGTTCATCCAGAATGTTTAAATGAACATGCTGATTCATGTTAGTGGTCACCACAGTGAGCTGGCACAATCCATAAGACAAAAAAACACCCCCAAAACATCACAGACCCACCTCCGGCTTGAACCTGACCTTGCACACATCCAGAATGAAATGCTTCAGTTGTCCTTTGGTGCACTAACGACGTGGGTCATTGGAATACAGGCAAAAACTTGATTATTCAGACCACACCATGTCGGCTAATGTCCACGTTCAAAGCATGCAGTTCCCGTCGCAAATGTTCTCTCGCTAACAGGTTGGGATAGACCTTCATTCACTGACTGCAATTCCTGTGGGTTTTAAAGCAATTTTGATTGACAAGCCGTGAAACACGTCTCCAGTCCCTCAGTCAGGATATTTTTACGACCACAATTCTGGCATCTTGTTTCGTGGCCACGTGTAGTACACCACTGCGTGTAGATACAATGAATAGTCCGCTGCGAAACACCAACAGTTCCAGCAACTTCACATGCTGTATGGCTATGAGCAGAGCCAAACATGATTGCACCTTTTCCCACTCTGTCACATCCTTACATCTACTCATGTTGACTTACACTGTCCACTTGAAACATCAATGTCTCGCTGATCACTACTGCCTTATGCTCACGTAGAGGCAATGCACATGCAGTTGAGCATGGGACTCATTAACTGCACCACCTGTACAAGCTTAACAATACATCTTTGCGTGTGCACTAGGGTGACTAATATTTAGTCCAGTGAGCTAAATTTTATACTCAATAATTTTCTTGTTTACAGTGGCCTTTACCCCACAATTTTCTTCAACTTTAGGGCCCTGTCAACTTGTAGGTTTTTCAGAATTCAGTAGGAATTTGAAATGCTGTTTTGTGGAAACCATTCACTAATTTCAACTTTTTTGTAAAAACTTACGTCGCAGCTTTTCCTCAAAGTAAAAATAAAATTAAGACACTACCATCTTCCAACACTAGAGATGTTCCTGCATTTACTCAACCACAATTAATAAATACTAATAGTTTGAGAAATTACACAATACCTATGCATTGACGGTGCTGCCGCCATTTATTGTTTAACCATACGGGTTTCTGTGTATTTCAGACCTGCCAACATTCAAATTAAAAAAATCATGAGGTCCTTGATAAAAATTTTCAGGCCCATAAATACAGGTTAGATATAAAAACAATCTTTAAATTTAAGTGACATACCTGTACATATGTTACATGGTCTCTGTTTCAAAATTTATTTCAAGAAATTATAGGTTGCAGATTTAATTTAGTTGAACATAATTTAGCGCTGTCGTGTAGTGATCATGCAGGGCCGCAACTAAAAAAGATGTAAAATAACATTCTGCTCGTGTAACACTATTATCACTGTTCACAGCAAAATTAATTTTTTTATTGGAAGCGATACACTTCACGTGTTCGCTGTGTTTTTTTGTAGCAAAATGTTTCACAATGTCTCCTCTTCCACTATGCGAGATAGAAAAATCAGCACGGCACACACTACAAAATGCAAAATTGCTTCCTTTACGTGACTCGAGTATTGATGGAAACTCGTTACTGTAAGCTTTCATAAAACTTGTTTTGTAACTTTTACTAACAAAATCTTGGGGCCCCGAAAAATCGTGAGGAAACACTATTTTGGCGTGAGGGCGTGAGATGGACCTTAAAATTGTGAGCCTCACACCAAAATAGTGAGAGTTGGCAGGTCTGGTATTTTCTAGATCTTTAATCAAAATATGTATTATTTATAATAAAAGTAGTTAATATGGCAGCGCATTGCAGTTGCATGAAAATATTGTGTATATTTTCTGTTGGTTGTTTGTCCAAATGTTTTCGAAGTTTTTTTTTTTTTTTTTTTACATTTCAATTAAAGTGGTGTTTTGAATCACGTAGTAACCAACGATTCATAGGTTAAAATTATGTTACCGATGTAAAAAAAATACTTTAAAATGTTGTGGACGGTTGGTTGAGTTAGTATAGCTACATTAAAAATCTTGTGAAATCATGTAAACGGATGGTTAGGTCAGGATAGCTAAAACTTAAATTGGAAATTCCTAAGCAACCATAAGAAATATTTTATTGCATTTTTATTCCAGCTTTACTAATCCAATCAACCATCCACAATGTTTGAAAGTATTTTTAATGTAGCTAACCTTACCAAATCGAACATTCACAATATTTGAATAAAGTTCATCGAAACAAAAAAACCCAACAAGGGTAAACAATTTATGGCAGCAGCAACAGTGGCAATGCACAGATATTTAAATGTAAGCTAAAAACTGTAATTTCTCAGAAATTTACTAGCACTGGAATGTCTCTAGTGTTGCAAAATGGTACCCATTTTCTCAATTTTATTTTTACTTTGCGGAAAAGCCACGACGTAAGATAATTACCACTTAACCAACCATCCACAATGTTTTAAAGTATAATTAATTTGGCTAGCATAACCTAACTGATCATTCTCACAATATCACAAATTTGTAATATTTGCACCAAACCATTAAATGGTAAACTACTAACATTTGGCAATTTTTAATTTTTTTTAATTTTCAGAAATGTGGCTTTCCTTCAAAATTACGAAGAGGAATTACATTAATAAAGAAAATAGTATTAGGTGCTATCAAACTTCACAAGTAGGCGCTCCGCAGCTCCATACTACTAAAAGCATCCCTGTCAAGTTTGACGCTTGGGTCTGAATGCACAGTTGTCACTCATATACCTTAGTGGCCTTCCACTGTGTCACAAATTCAGAATACAAAATAAACATTATCTTATGTATGGGGAACCACAGAATCCCTAGGCAATTAAAGCACGAAATGTCAGCGGTAACGTCAATGCACAGGCTACATAATGTAACCTATAATCGGTAATTCCTCAGAAATTAGTAGGGTTTTATAAACTGTTTTCAGGTTAAATACAGGTACATCTGTAGTACTGAAAAACACAATGTAGCCTACTGGATTTTATAATTTTATTTATGTAAAAACCACAATGTTAATATATTACCCTGCCCTCTAGCGAGTTACTCAGAATGCAGCAGGAATTACAAAATGCAAAATGTTGTTTTCAAGATAGAATGCTTAAAAAAATTTTTGTTCAAATTTTTTTTATTGGAAAAACTAAACTTGAAAATTAGGTTTTTTTTTATTTAGTTAACCTAACCTAACCAACCACTCATGATTCTACCCTGCTTTTGACACACCTAACCACTCTTTATTGCATATTTGGTTTATATCAAGGTTTTATCTTTCATATTTTCACAATAAAATATACCTTTTCGTGGTACAGTATCACTTCACAAAAACATTCAACTGCCTGCTTAGTTTTAATTTTTTGCGTTAAAATAAAATTGAATATGTTACACAGAATAAGTGCTCCTAGAGCAATGTTCCTCAAAGTTTTATACATGTGTATTATCAAAATTAAAGAATATATTTTGTTAACAAAACTCTGCATCACAAACACAATCAACTCCTGTATTTATTGTAATATTTAAAAACAATATATATGCACAAACAGAAAAATACTTGCTTTATTACAATTCCCATTTTAGGAATATTTATCGGCAAATGATTAGAATTTTTTTTTTAGCACAAGCCCTATTAATATGGTGTACGCCCACTACCGTTATATCACCAAAAAATAATACATCAAAGCTAGTATTTTTAACTAGTAAAACTACTTATACAATTACATAACTGTTGCTACTATAATTCAACTTGTAAGTGAAATAAAACCTTAATTTTTTTACCAAGACTTTTAAGAACTCCACGCCCTGAAATGTTTACTTACGTCTTGATCTCCTGAAATCCCCAATTCGCCAGATTTCTGAGACTGCACGTCCTCTAAATTCTTGTCTCTATCTTCATCTGCATTTTCCGGATCACTATCATTTGGTACTGGCGTCTTCAAGTATAGAATATTGGAGAGGTTGCCGTTGATGGGAATATCGTTCGTCTTATAATATGAATCAGCCTCAGCATCAACGACCAATAATTTTGTCTCATTGGGAATAGATTTGATTCTCTGTACAACTTGCTTATGATTTTCATTAACAATACTCACACCATTAACTTCAATTATTCTATCACCCTCTTTCAATCCCGCTGCTTCTGCAGGTGAACCTTCATCAACTTTTCCAATAAACTGACCGGGTTTGTTTTTTTCAGCATGTAAATTAAAACCGTACCCATCAAATGTTTTCACTTGAATTATATGGCAAAACCTTGCCACAGGAAGGCTACCAGACAATGCTCCATTTGACATCATTAACTAAAAATATTTAAAACTACCACAAAACCAAGACGTTCCTACTCTACCAAGCCAAAATTTTTAACATGGCGTAAACGTAACTCACATGATAGGCCTAGAACGAGGACAACAGGTGCGTAGAGAAAGTAGAAATCAAAAAGCACTTTCCAGAAAATTAACTCATACATTATGTACTCCATGCATAAACTCTACCAGAATAGTTTTTAAGTTTTTAAAATTAACTAAACAAACTTTAAAGGCATAACAAGTTCTATTTTTACAATTAAATGAATGTTTTTTTTTCGAGGATTGTAAATAATACTGCATTCAATTAATTAAAAACAGGGGATGTTGATTATCATTACATTTTATTCCAAAATATTCACAACCAAAGGAGCCTCCAGAAACCCAAAGAAATATATACAAATATTAAATAAAATGTGTAATAAAGATATATTAATACTTTGTTATCTACGGTCTGCTATAAAGTTAAGATAATATTACAATTTAAAATTAAAAATTATGAATTACTGAGGCACTTAACATAAGACTATATTAAAAATATTCCAAGCTACAAAAATAAGGGTATAGGTTTTTAATATGCTACACCAGTTCCCTAATAGTATTATATGCGCACAATAGAACATGGTAAATCTCTTTCCCATTTTTTTTTTGGGCACGAATTTTGTGTCTTAAACTTTACAGATCAGTTGCCAAAAATTCCACACATGCATAGAACTCACCTTTTCGTTGGTTACTTCCAGTTGGCTAAACCGCATCTGGGAATGTGCTTATGTGACCAAGTGGTGCAAAACTCTGTGTGAGGACCAGTGTGGGGTAAGTGGCGAACTACGCCTAGCTCCAGTGAAGAGTGTGAAATTTGCATTTGACAGATATTTAGGGAATAATTGTGAAAATACATTTTTTAATACGAGTGATTTATGAACAGAAATTAATTGTGGTGATTTAATTACCGTCCCCACTGCCTCCATTGAATTTTACGAGATTTTAGTATTGTTCGGGATCTTAGGGTAGGTTCGGCCTTATGGCTAGAGGTTGCGGTTCAACGCAGTAGGGCCCTCCGAGCTGTTATGGCCACTCGGGACACCTGAAAGAGAACACAAAATTTATGATTGATGTCTGATGAATTTATTACGGCACAGCCCTATACATAGTGCTGCCCATCCTGGCCGTAACGGTTGTCCCGAATTGAATCGTCACACGCGCGGCCACTTTGTCAGTGGCGGCTCACGATTTTATTACGCGGGAATATCGTACACTTGCTCATGATGCGACTGTTACAGAATAAACCCTAACATGACATACTATACCCTGACTAATAAAACACTTCACAATTACACGTTACGTATTACACTGGGCTAATAGCACGAAGGCCCGTAACTCCGGCGACTCTACCTGACTCTTAGACTTGTCCCAGATATTGACTCGTTAGTAAGTTTGGTTGCACGTGTCACCTACTGGCTGCCCCGTGCGGGCTGAAACTAGTTAGCCGGTTGGCTAGGTTATTGCGTGAAGCGCCGACGTAACTTCTCGTAGATCACCCACAGTACTTACGTATTACGATGAACGCTCGTCTTGGAGCACTGAATTATTTAAGTGAAATACCACATGGTAAGTCGAGGCCGACCATGGAACTGTACGAAAAGGATTGCGAAGATTATAACTATCGAAACTACATATCGGTGAAAAACAAATTGCTGGTCCCGTGTTGCGCAGAGGGTGCCGGCCCCTCTGAGCTCCGGAATGATACTGCCGCTCTCACCGTGCGCGACCCCCCTTCCCCGCCATCCCACCCACAGAAACGTGTGATTTTCGCGGGAAACTGAACCGGCAAGGTTCGGGACAAGGCAAACAGTGAAACATAATTTTGAAAGAAATAAAATATTAAATGATTAAAATAATGTCTAATAAAATCCTGTGGAAAAAATACATACATTACATTTGTTGTAGTTCGGCGGAGGGATATGCCACACCCAGCCGGATCCTTCCACCGACGTAGCACTTGTTGCCTGGCGTTCGCCTCATTGCATGCTCTACACTTTAGTGCGCGCACGAGCACGTTCGGTGCACATGCCTTTGTGAGACGTTGATGAGGCATAGCGGTCTATGCGACATGGAGGAGCATTGGCGGTCGGCATCAAAACATTAGAATTTTTTTTTGAGATTGAAATTACTGTAAGGAACTAAAGGTAGTTTTTACTGAAAATTTAGAAATGTTAGTTTAGTTTTGAGTTGAAGTTTATGTTAGTCTGTAGGTGAAACTATAGTGTAGTAACAAAACAGTACTGCTAGTAAAAGTTTAATAGTATATTTGGACAATGAATATGGCTGCCGACGAACTTAAGAACATAATGGCATTCTTGGCAGAACTGAAATTTGGCCAGTAAAAGCTATAGAATGAAATGAAAAGTGAAATAAAGAACTGCCAAAAAGAAATACAGAATGCCCTGATGGCTAAAATCAATGACATGAACAGGGATCAGGAAGATATGAATAATGAACTTGTGGCAGCTCAAGAAGAAATAAAGAGGGGTCAGGAAGAAATGCAAAGCAAATTGGTAGCTGCTCAAGAGGAATTAAAAAAGAACATCGAAGAAAACAGTATTCAGTTAGATAGGAAAATTCAGTGTTTGGAACAGAATCCTGCCCAACAGGAGCAATATCTACTAGAACATGAAGAACTGATGGCACAACAGCTAGTTCAAGTTAAGCAGGCCACCCAACCATGAGGGGCAGCTGCACCTTACAGTTAGAACCACAAGAACATACGGGCTATAATCGAAAAGTTAAGCATCAGTGGACTGGTAGCGTGATGTTGGAGTGTGTAGATGAGGGCCGTACATGATGCAATGATAGACAAGTTATTAAAAGTGTTCAGTTGGAAGTGTTCTTGTTTTTAGCCTATATATGAAGACAAGATTCGAACCTAGGTCATCAAGACGAAGAATGTTTACAGCTAAGGTACAAGTACGATCTTGGACCAGTACAAATGTTTTAGGTACAAATATAAACATGATAAAGCGTAATAGTCACAGCGATAACGTTATAATTGTCAAAATGATTAACAAGGAAAAAGTTTAATTTTAGTCTGTTTTAATGACTATATCAAGAGCATGACTATAATCGATCATTTTTCCTATTGCTTGGGTTTATTAATATATTTTAACGGTTGCGGAAAATTTAACAATGCCTTATTGTTCGATAACGCTTTACCTGGTTCTTGAGGTCCGGGAACACTAATTTTGCGAACACTCTCTAACAAAACTTCCGTACCCGTGTGATCATCCGTGGCATAATAATCCAAGACGTCTGGATTGTTTCGGTGTACTTTGGCGATGATCTCCTTGAAGAGTTCTCTCGATTGCTTCATCAGAATCGCTGGTACCAGGTAATCGGACACCCACCAACTTACGTGCAGGGCACAGTTATGATGTACATGATTGTGCTAACACTCGCGTTTAGGAAGTTCTGCTGCATCCTCCTTCCTGCCACACGAGCAGGTGTCATCACCGGCGGCCCAGCACTTGTTCAGGTGAACCCGCTTCTTGATGAAGTTCAGTATCTTGGGAACCCTCACGAAATTCCTTTCACCAGGTGGCCTCTTTCCGAATAGGTGAGCTAGCCAGTCCCAGTTGATAAGCAGGCGGTCGTTTTCCATCCTCGTGGCATCAAAGTTGTACTCCACTGGATATGTTTCTCCGTTGAGAAAAGTTACCTCGATTTTATGTATCCCATTGAGAAACTTTTTATATGCAGTTGAAAATTGCGCAAACTCACTCACGGTGAAAGGGGCCCCGTTCGGGATAGCAGGTCCGCGCAGGGTAAAGGTATCCACCGGGAACGTTAGTAATCTTTCTTCCGTAGACATGTTGATGAGCCTTTGATGTCACACGACTGTTGCGGTTTTAAAATGTTGATCTTCACCACGTGGCGGTCAAAAAGCAAATGAGCTCAGCTATCCACCCACAAAAGTATTTATAGTGTTCCTGTGATCCCATCAAATTACATGAAGATACGAACATATGGCAACGATTTGGGTTTCCCCACTGTCACAGGTTATCGGGTTCCTCTTGAATCAACAAGCGAGCCGTATAATGGATACCTATATGATAAAGTATCGTTTGACCTCATCAGTAATCTTTTATTGCTCTAATAATAACCAATTGAATATGTGTTTATTCACTTTGATCTTGTGATGTATACTGTATGAAATGTAGGTTAACAATGCGATGATGGATATCGTATCCCTTTTCGGAATTAAGTCGTTAAGTCCTTGTATGAAAGCGGACCACCATCCTTCACTACTTGGCCTTGTAATAACGATTTATTGTAAGCGCACTATCGTGCCGCTGGGCACTCGTGGGTAAAACCAGTTCATTCCTTATTACAATTACGGATAAATAATAATTATCAAGCACATACGGCTTGTGTGCCCGATAAAAGCGTAGCTCAACAATTGTAACGTCGAGAGTTGCTCGAAAGGTTGTTGAAGTTAATTCCCGCAGCCGTGGCTCTTATGGCTGCTCGCTGTATATGCTGTGCTGCAGTCGAACGTCATGCTCGCATATTGCAAGAGTGATAAGGCGTGCGAAACGCGCGCGGACCGCTGCGTTTGACCGAACGTGATAATGCCACGAGTAGTATGTTTGCTACAGGCTTGCTTACTCTTGCTCTGTGAGAGCATGAGATCTAGAGTTCCAACAACTCAGCCGTAGCTAGTATGACATGCTTATTAAGATACACGATCGTTGCAAAAGTTTGTTATAGACTTTTACGAACTATGTTCCTGTAAAGTGACATTTGCACCTGACGGGCTTCGTAACATAGTTGGACGTGCAACGCCGAGTGCAGTCGGTGTTTACCTTTGCTCAGAGTCCTATTTACGACCTCGTAAAGCTAAGCTATCCTACGTTCATACACAATACAATTTGAAAATTTTGGAAAACAGTGCAACGTTGATGCACCGGGTAATCTTTATCCCTGAATTCAAAAACCTAACTCTCTCCACGCCTGGATGCACAACTTGCAAGTTCCAGACCGTACGTTAATCTGGCATTGACTGTAAAGACGCCGGACCATTTTCCTTAGGAATTGCCTACATGTTTCCCTCTGGCACATGCCCATAAGCGCATGTATACGCCATGAGGCTTGCTTCGCGTCATAAAAGTGCAATGAGAAGACATTAGAACTAAATTCATTCAGTAGAGATATAAGTCTAGCCTGTTTGGACACCAATAGACATGACATCGCATTAATTGAGTTGAATTGTTCATATGCGCATGTATGCGCCACGAGGCTGGCCTCGTGTTATAAAAGTGCAATGAGGAGACATTAGAACTAAATTCATTCAGTAGAGATATAAGTCTAGCCTGTTTGCCCCACGGGCATAAGGATAGGGTTACAGAATAAAGTGAATCACATAATTTATTAATTCTAATAGGAATAACGACAAATTTAATCAGTAAGAAAAATATACAATCATACAACAACATATAATATGAACATACAAATAAGCGGGCAATCAAAGAAGAAAATTTCAAAAATGTTTACATAAACTAATGAGTTTACAGTAGGTAAACGTATGTAAGTAAAACATTTTCGTTACAATAAGTTTACATAAACTAATACGTTTACAATAAGTAAACGTAAGCAAGTAAAACATTGGAGTCACAATAAGTTTACATAAACTAATACGTTTACAACAAGTAAACGTAAGTAAAACTTTTTAGGTACAATAAGTTTGCATAAAATGACATTCAAACATGAGTATTTTATTATTACATATTATTTAGTACTATATTAGTGTTTAGACGACTGTTAGAGAAAACTGTAATTCTGTGATTGCTGTTAAAGTGAAGCTCATTATTTTTATTTTCGGTCGTGTGTGCACGCTGGCGGATTTATTTTCGTCGTTAACACGAAATCACTGCAACCGCACGTTCTGCTATGCTATGCTGTTGCGGTTCTAACTCTGCTGAGTTTTGGTTGCTTAACGATGCAACCGAACCATCTATCGCAAAACATGATTCGAACCCGACAGCGATGCACACACTGCGAATGCACACAATATCGACACAAAGTAGAATTATCAGTTCAAATATACATTTAAATGTGGATAATAATCCCGCATGAAATTGTTGATGTGGGATAATGATGAATCATAAAGAACAGATTCCCCTGGGATGGAGGACAATTGATAGGTAACGACATTACCATAAAGTTTTTTTCAATTCGTGAAACACTATACCCGGGGTGACCACATCGCGTATCCATGCAACGATATCTTGCGTGGACACATGGGTAAAGCGTTCATGAGTGCAACGGGGCTGTTGACTGCATTCGTTGTATTTCACGTGACGTCTTACATATTTTGCTATATTTGTCGGAGTGCTGTAGTTTTGCAACTTGCGAGGAACGATTGTGCCGATGATGGGCACCAGACTCTCAACTTTGATCCACAGAAGATCTTTTTTCGGTCTTGCCGGGTTAAAATGATACAAAACTTCAATATACCTCTGATCCCAGAATCGGAGAAACAATTTGCCAGTAGATAGTTTTTGCAGCTCCTCACGAATTTCAGGGTATTGTCCACCGTTCACCCATATGGCGTTGATCAATTTAGAGTATAGCTTGAAGTCCAGATATTTGCCGATGCGTTGGATGTCGTTGCAAGTTAATCCAACCTCCGGAGGTACTGGGACTGCCATCGTCACTGCTAGAATTTGCCGAATGCTTTGGTTAAATCATGAGATGGCCTGACGGATTCACGTCCGTTGTCGAGGAAGAAAGCTGATGAACTGACTGTCAACCGGGAACTGTTCGGGAGGAAGAAATAAATTGTAAACAATTGATTGATCGATCAGTTGTCTGAAATAATTGAAATCGTACAAGAAAAACAATAGCGAGTTCCTATACACATAAACATTGTAGAGCACTTAAAAATGTTACATTTATAATGTCAATAATGCCATTTACTAAAAAAATAATCTTGCAGAAAGTACATAACTAAATCGTAAATCAATAATCGCTGGGTTTTTCTAATATAGCAAGCATCGTGTGCAAAAATTTGTGCAATTCAATATCGTTAAGAATAAAGAGTTTTATGGCAGAGAATTTGATCTCACGAGAGGTGTTCGAGACTCGTGGGTCCATGCGTTATACGCCAACATGTACAACACCGATATGGGCGACAAAGCAAAGCATTCCCAGATGAAATCACAATTTGTTTCCTCGACAGGGCCCGGGAACGAAGGCATGTCGAAGAGCTTCCTTAGCCCCAAGATGTCACCCGGTGCGTCGTCGGGGAACGTCTCATCGTATTTTCTCGAGATGTCGTCATCGCGCCAGAGTCGATAGGTCGCGAGTCGTATCCACCGTCGCTCTTCTCGCACTTTATCAGCAGCTGATATGAAGAGTATCAACCACCACGGTCTGTCGCGAGAATCAAATGACTCCCGCGAGCTGGCGGACTGAAATACGGAGAAAACTGGCCTTATTAATTGTCATAGATGCTCCTTGACCGGAACAAACTTCTGGAACTTGTGAGCTTGCTCATAAACATGGCAACGATCGAACTTGACTTTACATAAAGCTTTGTTTCTTTCATGGGACACTCACCATGGAATTGTATTCTGCCATATATGTTTATGGAGATGTAATCACTGCTGAACGTAACTGCTGATCAGCTATGAGCTCGCCAGAGCAGCACTGGAACATAATTAAAAAACATTCATTTGGAAGCTGATAAACACTAAAGATATAAGCAACAGAACAGACGAAGACGTGGTAGGAAAACCACGGAGCACGAACCGAAAGAACTTGACAGAATAAACAAATCAACTTACCTAATTATGCTAACACAATTAACGTGTGGTCACTGGCACAAACACCTGAACAATGCCAAAAAAACCACCTGTGGGTGCGGCTTAGCACGATCAGACAATGAATACATCTCCACTGTTTAAACAGTGTTAACCCCCTACAGAGGCGATATTTTACGGCCCGAAGTCACGAATGTCTGGTTAGACATTATATAGGCTACAATGACGCATGGTCATGGGAATATATAATTAAATAGCAATAAAAACATTACAAATAGCCTATGACATATCTACTTAGGGCTTAATTAAAATATTGGGCAACAATTCGTCCCATTGAACGACTGTCATAAAATAGTCGAGGACATGTTGCTTGAAATTTGCGTCATCACCCGAATACCTGAATCATATTTCAAGGCTTATAATCAGAATAAACAACTGCACAACGCTACTGCAACATTGCAATGCATCCATGCAACTTCATTAATTCGTAGTAATGTGCAACTACGTGTCACAGTCGCACTGTCGGCGCCCTCATGACCATTCGATGCCAACATCCAGCATGTCTTCACATCATGGCACGAGGTGTGATAAGAATGCTCTAGCATAAGTAAAACTCATATTTCTCACTTTAGCGTCTAGATCGTGGCTTTCATTCGTGACAGACCCTATCACGGTGGACATAACCACGGAGCTATACAGGTCTACGGATCATAGACGAACATCGAACCTCGTCGACTCGTATGAGTAGAATATACTTGTGGTGTTGGTCAAAGCACGATCAAAGCACGTTCGCGGAGGCAACTCAAGCTGCGCTCACAGGCAGTGCATTGTGACCCATGCATCTACGTATGAGCTAGACGTTGCTGGCCGCACTTGACGCCTGGTTTGCTTTTCAAGCATGTCACAAGAGGTTGTCTTGTGCGTTATAGTCACACGGTGTCAGCAAACAGCTGCTCGTACATCGTACAGAGTTGCATTGTCCATCCATCACGATTGATTAGAACCTATGCAGCGTGTGCAGTAATCACGGCTACAGAATTATGAAAAGAAGCAAAAGGAAGAAACGGTTTGGTCATCATCTCCGCCATTGGAAGTAATGCGTAGTTTGAAGGGTCAGGCGTTCTAGTCGATCTTCTATACCAGAAAATGAAACGGAATGATGACAGAGTGGGTCCCACGCTGTTGGCACGATATGCACTTTTTAGTCATCAAATTGTAATTTTTTTTTTCGAGCTACCAAAGTTTCAATGCTCATGCATGACATGGCCTTCTTTTCTCAGTACAAAAACATCATACTTGCCTAACCTCGACGATTCATTTCGAAGTTACGGTGCGTACGGCCTTATAACATACACTGTAAGACTGCCTACAGATGATCAAGGAAGCTACAGCTGCTACGAAATTAAGACATTAGTATGAGGAAATGAAGGTATAAGGTACTACAAATGGCCACCCAAAACTCAAGCAACCCACTTTTGATGGCTAATCTTCGTGGGCTGTCTACAGCGACAGTTTGAAGCAGCTACTGAAGTGAATGCCTGGGACGAGGAAGAGTATTCTATAGCACAAGTCCTGGGACTGCAAGGATCCCACTCGAGCTTCTGCAAACCATACAATTTCAGATCAGAAAGTCTATCGAGTACTAGTAGAAACCCTTGAGCTGAGGTATGGCAACCGAAACAAGGTCGCGTGTGTAGAACATCCCTGAAGGCATGTCAACAGTGGTCTTCAGAAACACTTCAGGAATTCAAAGTTGACATTGAGCATATTGTGCCCCTCGGCTACGCAGAAGCTCCTGCAGAGTTACGACAGCAGCTAGCTAATAGTGCATTTCTATATTGATTCAAAGATGTGAAAATTCAGCAGACTGTCCTTTTGGCCTAGAACAAGAAGAGCTGCGATGCCTTAGTCCATGCCTTGGAAATCTAAGCAGCACACAGTGCTTCAAAAAACAAAGCATTAGGACAATAAGACTTGGACTAGAGTCCTACCATGGAGTAAATGTGAGAAATATAGAAGGGGACATTATCAGGGAATTGAAGAAGCTACTGAATTATATTCCAGGAACCCAGATAAAAAGAGGATAAGGATGCTCGCTGTGCTTCGTCTGCCCAAAACTAGGACACAATCAGTAGGACTGCAAGATATTCAAGAAGACATTGCAGCAAGAAAAATAGCAGGAAGATCAAAAGGAAAAAAAAAACAGTAGCTGGTTCGAGGGGGTGCATGCTAACTCTATGGGAAATGATAACCCCTAGGGATTTCCCTAGAGATCATAATAAATTGTGGACTAAATGATGATAGATCAATGGTCGACAGTGTTTCATAACTGTTGACACGGGAGCATCGACATTTATAGTTCGCACAGACATGGTAAGTAGGAAAGAGCCCATGAGAACATCCATACTATACTGACTCAAAACAGCCACTGGAGACACTTTACCTGTGCATGGACAATTGGTAAAGATTATAACTTGGGACTCTGTTACAGACCTTTCTTTTTACCGATATCACTGATTATATAATCCTAAGAGTGGACATAATAAATAAATATGGAATCATTATTGATATGAAAGGACAGGTGCCTACTGCATATAAGAGGGGATAGGCTAATGGGAAAACCTAATAGAAACAAAAGCTACCTGATTGAACCAGACATGACATTAGGAATGAAGAAGCTCCGGTCATTCAAAGTATTGCAAAGGTTGGCGAGGTTGTATCAGTCAGGGTGACCAACCTCGATTCGCGAAGAAGGGTTCTGAAGCAAGGACTTTGAACTAGTATTTTGGTTAGGTCAGTGAGAGTCTTATTCACCTATTAGACATACAGAGCAGACACTGAACCCAAATCTAGAACAGTTATTAAGGCGATGTCCAAATAACCTCACAGATTAAGAAATAGAAAAATTGTCTTATTTTATGGTAAGCAACCAGGATATATTTTCCTTGGGAGACAATATCCTTAGGAGAAAAGGCCTGGTCTACCAACACATCAATACAGGTGATGCAGAACCAATCCAACAAGCACAACAGTGGCTGCCTTTAGTAAAACAGGAAGAAGTAGAGAAGTTAATTATGGGTATGATGGAAGCCAGTGTAATAGACCCATCAGCAAACTGTTGGGTTTCCCCATGCATTTATTAGCAAGAAAGGATGGCCAACTGAGGTTCTGTGTGGACTACCGAAAGCTGAATGACATCACCAAAAAGGACATCTACCCCCTCCCACATATTGATGACAGCCTTGATACACACTCTGGAACCAGATGGTTCTCTACACAGGACCTAAGATTGGTTACTGGCAAGTGGAGCTGAACCACAAGGATAAAGAGAAGATTGCTTTCCTAACAGGAAGGCGGCCGTTCCACTTAACTTTGTTACAATTTGGGTTATTTAATGTTTCTGCAAATTTTGAGAGATTTATGGAACTTGTGCTACTTGGCTTGCCTTTGAAAATATGCTTAGTAAAACGAGATGACCAAATTATGTTTTGAAATACAGCTTTTATTTGCATTATGCAATATATTTTCCTGCAAAAAATTTTTTCCCATAAATCAAAGAATTTTCCGTTTCTTGGACATAAATTTACCACTAGTTTAAATTTATTACTTATATATTTATACACATACCTTCCATGCCCATCAACTAGAGAAAAGAGATGATGTTGTAAATAAACACTTTTGGCCCACTTCCTTTTTATTCTCAACCAGATTTACCACAAAGGACAATATGTAAATACATTTTAGATTACTCACAGATACAGCCTCGACAACAGTAAACACTACCAAAAAAAATACCATATATAAAAAAAAATACTACCAACTTCTGAGTTCACATATTCTCGTTGATTTAATTATTTTCAACAGATGAACATAAAGAAAACATTAGCAAAATTACATGAGAAACACTGCTTATCTCATTGTGATAGACTTTCTACCAATGATGTCAACACTAATAGCAACGTTGCCACACTTTTATAGAGACTTTTCGTTAACCCGAGAGTTTAGATACCGATGCCTGCTATAGAAGTTTCAAGAATAGGCTTTTAGCTCTCTGCCGTATTGAAACTATTGTATCATTCCTATAGCGGAATTATTCCGACAGTAACAAAAATAGTGCCACAGGGACCTTATTTTTGACGCTGTAGGAATAGTTAAACTAGCAGAATGACTGAAGTCAGGTATAGATTTGCTAAACCCTATTCTTGATTAATCGCTAGAGTAATTATGTATCGGACTGACGTCACAAACTGTCGGAATTATTCCGCCACTTCCTTTGATGGCAGAATCGCAATCCCGCAAGTGTTGTGAGAGTTTTTTTGTTCTTCAGAACTTATATATGTTGAAAATGGAGATTCCATTTTGGTTCTGAAATAATTAAAAATAGTGTGGATGGGGTTAAGTTATGATAGCTACATTTAAATTTTGTAAAATAATATGAATTTCTAAGTTATATTAGGTACCTACATTTAAAAACAGTAAATTATTGACCTTTTTATATTATGTAATGCATATTGTGCCGGAAATTAGGTATTTCGGCACGTTCTTTTTTGATTTTTTATTATAATTTTAAATAATTTTTGGAAATTTTATTTTTCATATAATTTGGTAACTAAAGGGTGATTTTCACTTTTTTATGATGGTGTACTCTACTTAGTTAAACTTTGCTGCAGTGGCCCGAGGCAACTTTTGTCAGAGTACAATCTGATCTTTTGCAAGTCTAAAGACATCGTTAGCAGCCCGGATGACAATTCTACCGCTTGCAGTCACGTTCGTGGTCTATAATATTAACTCTCTACATAAATAAATTTGCATTGAGCAGCTTCTGGCTTGCAAACTCTATTTATTAGAGGCCTCGCTGAGCCCAGCGAGTCTCGGAACGAACAAGTATCTCATGGACCCTCTTTCCCAGACTCGTTGGCTTCTAGGGTCTGAAGCGTAGCACGTCCGGATCTGAAGATCGCGGAAACGCGGGAGGCACGAACTTTTCCATCATCTCAAAAAAAATTATTTTAAAAATATAACAACTATGCTGAGTACTGTACAGATAGACTAAACTACTTAAAGAATTAATAGGGATAGCATCCCTTGTCTAATAGACTACATCGTCGGTTTCGGCCGGACAGAAGTCTAGTGATACGTCTCGCCGATCCGCCGATAATATAAAACTGTCTGTTTGGAATTTCGACACGAAGTGTCCGCGGAAGGGCCGCGTCTCGTAATTAAAAGGTAATGCTCAAACAAAAGGGGGGGGGGGGACTAGGGCATCCGGACCGAAAGGTTCCGAAGTTCTCCGAGTGGAAATCACAAAAAACTCTGACTTCGATTTCTCTAAGTTAGTAGCACTGGCCGAATTTAGCGCTACCTGTTGAGGGTGTCTGAAACAAATAGGTATCGACTCGCCCGAGACGTTTGCTACAGCCTGGGGCTAAAGGCACAGTCGGTGCTGCTCTCTGACGGCCTACAGCGGAAAGAAAGAGGAAGGTTAGCAATGTCACCACCAGATGTCGCGGACATTTGCTCCACTAGCTGGCAACAAGAGAATAATTTACTATTTCTGCTGCTACATGTCGTGTGTGGTCCATATTTGCACATATTTTTTCTGTGGCAAATCGTCCTTGAAGTCGGCCACTGCCTGCCGGATTATCGTCAGTGCAATGATCCTGAGCTAAATTCTGAGAACCAAAGGGAGGGGACTAGGAGGTGAGGGTGGACAAAAAACGCAACAAGGCTTGGAAAGAGCGTCCTAACATGACTTTCTATGAGTGAACCTAAGGCGTATGCGTGACGGTAAGAGCAATTGTGACCTCGTCTCTGAAAAGTGGTAACAATTCGTCCAGAGCTTTTGTATGCAAATTTAGTCATGCAGGGAAATAATGTTACTGGTCTGCGGGCGTGACTGCAACCGGGAGAAATGTCAACCGGGGTGCTATTGTCGTCTTAGATTTGCAAAAGATCAGATTGGCCCCTGAAAAAAGGTGCCTGAGGCCACTGTAGTAAAGTTTAACTAAGTAGAGTACACCAGCCTAACAAAGTGTAAATCACTTAATTGTAAACAAATTAAATAGAAAATAAAATTTCCAAAAATAATTTAAAATTATAAGAATTTATAAAAAACGGGCCGAAATACCTAATTTCCGGCACAGCCGAATGTGAAGAAGGTACACCGGTACTACCTTCGACTCGCCGGTCGGCCAAGAGAAGGGCTCTCGGATGAAGGGACACCACCCACAACCGAAGCATGACACATCGTGCGAGGAAGAGAAGGCAGATTAATACCAGACACCCCGCCGCGGACAGGGACGGCCACGCCCACTGTGGTGGAGCCTGGTACCGATAGGACCACAAGAACCACAACAATGGAAGTAGAGCCCCGAGAGGTGAGTGCGGAGGCTACCAGGTACCCGGTGGACGAAAATGAGAGCCACCACAACCCGCCGGCCAGCACCACCAACCAGAACCATAGAGAGAATCCTGAGGAGGGGCCCAGTCCACGCCCGCCTGTTCCTGATGCAAACCACAGCACTTAGGGGAATATGCCCTGGAACCCACACCAACCCGACGGCGTCTTCGCCGAAGATGGTCAGGGACACTGACAATAACAGAAGTCTCACACATCTTGAAGAGGCCCGAGGTGGAGGATGGCTCAAGCCCAACCCCAATTATCTCGGAACCGGAAGAGGAGGATTTGACGACACCCGAGGCCCCAACACATGGCGCATGTGGCACATCACCTCGCTCGCCGATACCACCTTCCGTGTGTGCATCGATCTGCCCGGGGAGAAGTCACGGAAAAGTTTATGGCAACGACCAAACCGGTCTCACCGATCCGAGGACCCATACATAGGGAGCCTACGGAAGATGGAGGGGCAGAGACGCACAACCCACCCAGCATCCCAGAGCGAGATAGGAGGTCGTACCAGTCCACGTCACACAAATCAACAACAGGGGGAGAGGATCCATACATTGAGAGCTCACTGGACAGCAAGGGGGCGGAGATGCACGACCCACCCGGCATTCCGGAACGGGAAAGGAGGCCCTACCAATCAATAACCCGCCAACCAACTACAGAAGGAGAGGCCCTCACAGATCCAAGCTATGCGGGACCTACAACCTGGAATATGCCCCCAACATGCACCCCCGACAAGCCCTTCAACTCCCGAAGTACCTGGCCGATTACAACCTGGGAAACTTCCTGCGGGGGCAGGTAGACAACCCGACCCCCGGGTGCTCGACGTAGGACGACCCAAGAACAAGGGGCCAGGCCTACCAACCACGAGCACCACCCGAGTTGCCCTGTTGCCAGAGATAGGAGGAGCGCACTCTAGCCTCCACAGTCGCCACGATGCTGCCACTCGGCCAGCCTGCCACAGCAGCAGCCGAGGAGACACCACGATGCCGCCCATCGGTCATACTGCCACCGCTGTAACGAAGGGATGCCTGCACACACCAGCTGCCGAAGCTAGGGGTGTCAAACTGCGACGGGGTCTATCGCGGGCTAGGCCAGCCTTTTCAGACGGGTTCAGAGGGGGGGGGGGGGTTGTCGTCGACCCTCCGAAGGCCATAAAGCCTGGCCTCCACCTGCCAGTGGCTGCACTCTTAAGTGTTACGGTCTGGTCTAGCTTCTGGCGAACAGTCTGCCGAGTAGACCAAAAGTTGGTAGTAGTACGGGGAGAATCCACCATGTTTGAATGGTGCCCCGCTTAGGTTTCCTCTAAGGCATAGGATTCTTGTTGGGAAGGACTCGTACTTGGGAGTGGTGCCCCGAGTGCTTTAGGGGCAGGTATCAGTGTTCCCTAGCCCTTTGACGTGCTGACGTTGTGAATGACGAGGACAGTTCCGGTTACCAGCCTAGACAGCTGGAAGAGGTTCGGTAGGCCTCCAACAGACCGTGGGTTCGCTGGGTGATTGAGGAGTCCCAGTGTGAGGTGGGAGACTGGGGTAGGCGCCAGAAGTGATGACAACTCCAGAGGGCTAAGGGAGCATCCAACTTGCTGGTGAGCTGAGTTGAGTTGGGGGCCGCAGGTGGTGCATAAGCTGGGATGGGTAGCCTCAGCCTCTGTGTATAGCTAAAAGCTCTAACGCTCTTCCTGGTTGCGTATGCGGCGTATCCGCATCCATGCCCATGGGGGCCCCAGCCTGGACGTCCTTATAGGATATGAAGGCTGGGTTATCAAAAATGGAGGAGAGATCCTCAAAACTTGCCAGTATTAAACCCCGATCACGTAACTCACCCCTATCACATTTCACGTGAGTCAAGCGAGCCGCCGACACCGGTGAGTGGCTTCGCAGATACATCTTATGTCAACACCACTAAACAGTTCTCACACATCATAAATTGCTGTGATTAATTAAGTGATTTTTAATTAGCATAACAACACTTTATAGTTAAAGTGCGTCATAGGGGTGCAGCGGTTTCCCCCGTGGGAAACCATAATTAATAAACGTCCGGAACGTCCCTTGCGGCCTTCCGCCAATAATTAACCACAGTGATAACCAACCTAATTTACCTCCATGTTTTTACTTGCAAATAGCCACTGGAGTAGTCAACAAGTGACAGACAGTCTCCAGCTTGACTTTTTATTTCAAATATAATTAATCTAAATTTGGTTATGTATTATTTTTATAGGCTTTCCGCCAACTAATTCAGACAGATGTCATTAAGAGATAAGTTTTCTATAATTAATAATGACTAATCATGATTATAAAATTGGAGTAACGGTACATTAGAAAATTTGGAGCGTCATGACACTTCGTCCCATCCCAAACCAGCACAAAGCAGCAGTAGAGTTTTACTAACGGGCCAGGGCGGATGTGCGATCCCGCGGGGTGACTTCAACATTTTGTGTTTCTGATTCGGCATTCTGGTAACATTATAATTCGTTAAAACATGTCGTGTCCTGCATTTGGCCTCGGCCACCTTGTGCGAGTGCTACATGTTCATCCCTGAAACAAACATGGCTGCCCGGACACAGTAGAATATTTTTTACCTAAATCTCTATGACTACGCTCGTATCCTGTAAGATGGTGATGCACCTGGCGCCGATAGATGGCGCCTGCTGCAGAATGCAAATAAGTGGGATTCATTGTGTCATTACTCAGGGAAGGAGCAAGCTTCCACTCGTGTTGGGAGCATCCCGAGATTTTTAAATTAACATATGATCAGGACAGTCAGTGACATCTTATGGAACATGCTTAGGAGTCACGCTGGACTCCCACCTACTCTACCACACCCACATCAGGATCGCAAGTGGTAAGGCGAAGGGCGCCCTCCATGCCCTCGCCCCGGTACTCAAGCCTGGCACACCACTACCGTTGCCACTACATGTGAACCTTCTTCTGCTGTACTTTGTGCTGCTTCTCACTTATGCTGCCCCAATTTGGACTACCGCCAGGCGAACTGCCTTTCGCCCTCTCTACGTTGCTTTCTACCTGGCACTTCGGCTTCTCCTTGGACTGCCCCGGCGCACTCCTCGGCGCAGTTTGTTAGAAGAGGCGAACGTCCAGTGCCTCCCCTACTACCTTCGTCAAATTGGCCGCTTCGCCCTCCGACTTCCTGCCCACCACAATGCCCTCATCCGGGCTTTAGCCGTACCTATACCCGGAAGTATTATTGATTCGTTTACAGCAGACCACCTCCAAGAAGATTACCAGGTTCAACTCCACGACTAGAAGATTGGCGCTCAACACGCCTTCCAGAACTCGGCATGACATCAGTGGGTTTTTTACTCCGGGACCTCCGGTTTTTCCCAATCATCAAGACACCTGATACACAGGAATGTTAGTGTACAACCATGCCTTCTAAAAAAGGCTGAACACTGGAATCAATGAAAAATGGCCCCAATGAATTAATAAAGGATTTCCCCAACACTTTTTACAGTCAGTAGCACCAAACCTGGTGGGCATGACTGGCAATCCTATCAACCTTTAGTCTTAGACATAACACGCCTCGGACTAATGAAGGCAGGCCAAAACAAAAAAAAAAATATTATTTTCTGCTCTCCTCTTCTTTCCTCTCATTCCTTCTCTCTCTCCTTCCTCCGGAGCGGCCTTCGGGATCACGCTCTGGAATCCTTCGCTGGAGCGGCCTTCGGGATTTCGCTCTAGCATCCCCTTTTCCCCTGGAGCAGCCTTTCGAGGATATCGCTTTAGGTCCTTTCCCGCCCTCCTCTTCCTTGATCCCTGCCCAGCAAGAGGACCAGCCCCTCTCTGCACGGTGGATTGCCGACTACAGGAGCTGTTCAAGTGACGACTGAGGAAGTCACACACCACCTCAAGCCACCCCAGCACTGGACGCTGTTGCCGGGACACGTCAATCCTTTTTCCTCCTTTCTCTCCCCGTGTGCCCTGTGCCCTTTTCCAGTGCAGGGCTTATCCTGGCCGCTTTAATTTTTGCTCGTCGCGGAATAAAGGTTCGCGGTGCAGTCATCTTACGGTCCGGGCCGACTCCCGCGAACAGAACTTCACTTAGTTCGTCGAGCATACACAGGCCGACTGCAATCTTAAAGACTTTACCATTTAATATTATCTTCGTGGTCCCGCGACTCACACAGGTGAGACCGGGCACGAATCTATTTACAGCTTATCATGGGAGTGGCCGTTAACCCACTCAATTCTTCGTCGACCCACAAATCAATGTAGGGACCTTGTTTGCAAGTGCCGCAACATAACATCCATGTTATGCGTAATTAATTATCAGTGGGAGTGTATGTAGTGCCAACATGTTTTTTTTGTCCAGTGTAATTGTGTAACTTCTGCCTCCATCCAAACTATGTGAAATGCGAGATTAAATAACCAGCACCTAAATACAGTTTCTTTATTTCGCAAATGCCTCCTGAACAATTAGGAAACAGTCCTGTATACTGTTCATGGCCAGTGCTTATTAGAAGTAGGGACTCCCTTCCACCATCAAGTCTTCGATCCTAGTGGAACACGCAGGGGCAAAAACCCACGACCACCTCGGTTAATCCTGAAATTAACCTGGCGCCCGCCGGAGATTTCCTTTAGAACCACTGAGAACCACTAGGACCGCCCCGGCTCTCGATCCCGAGACTGCGGGTGACGGCACCACTAGCTAATTCATGTGCATAATTGTCTCGGGAATGTTGGATTTGGTCCTTATTAATTTTATTTTTTATGGCAACTATGATGGTAGAATGCATAATTTGTACACAGTGTGTCTTTCCAGCAGATAATTCGTCGATGAACATTAACATACTTGCTATTTTGCAAACTAGCCCTCTCTGCTACTACATCCATAATGTGCTGGTAAGATCGTATCCGCGGATTTTGCACAAATCTCCTTGTCATCTAAAGACTGACATAGAACACATAGCTTCCAGTTGATAGGTGCCTGACCTTCAGAAGTTACTTCAGAAGATTGTGGTTTGTCATTCATCATGAGACCCTACAATCATAAAAACACAACATAAATATGTAAATATTTCTGTCAAAAAAACAGAACCGATTTACATATTTCGTTACTCGCCAAACATTTCTTAGCCCTGAAAATGTATGTTTATCTTTCAAAATCATATTTTTATATGTAGAAGCATGCTTTTAATATATATATATATATGTATGTATGTATGTATGTATGTATGTATGTATGTATGTATGTATGTATGTATGTATGTATGTATGTATGTATGTATGTATGTATGTATATATATATAAGTCTTAACTTTAACCAGTGTGTAAAATCCGAAATGTGGCAATGTATAACTCGTAGCAAATGGAAACATTATTTTTCTTAATGCTTGAACTATGACCTTTCCAGAAATGTACAACATTCATACTCTACAAAAATTTCCAACGAAGTTCTAAATCAGAACATAGTGAACTTGACTATAACATGAGATATATATATTTGATCATTATTGTCATCTGTGAAATGATACATTATTTATTCATCAACATAAAAATTACTATATTGAACATTACAAACAACAGAGAAGTAGATAATTGGGCCCTAAAACAATATGCAGACGACTTGTTCTCACAAATGTTCCTAGAGTGGCGAGTTTGCTGTGCATGACCTGAGTGTACTAAGAGCATTTTGCGCTTTCGTGGAAAACGGCCATTCGCCAAACTGTCTTCGGCAAGTAAAACGCGCAACACGTCCAGGGCGTTAAAAGGTCAAACAGAGTCTTCGAGTAAAACAAATCTTACGTTACAGCGCAGACTGTAACTAGAGAAAGAAACTATTTTAGTGTAAGGTTGTCTGCATAGCCAACGTGTTTAAATAAAAAGTAAATTCTAATATTTTAAATCTTATATGTGCGTTCAGTTGGTATTTTATTCAGATTTTTATATGGTGTGTAATAGGCTAGCTTTGTAGCTTGGGCTGTGTGATGTGTAGGCCTAGATAGAATAAATCAAAAAGTTTAATTCACATCAGAGGTGGTTATTTTTTTCACTAAACAAAAAAGTTATCTGTTATAGTTGGACTGATGGCTGACACTGATAAACTAAATATTGACAGTATAATTGCGCGTCTCTTGGAAGGTAAACGTTATTATTCAGTTAAGGTTATTGTTTATGTGACAAGAAGCCTTTATTTGGTTTATTACAATTTCTGTTGCTAGTAATAGAAGAAAAGGTTTGTTCTTAGGTAGTGCACTAAGTTTAAGGTCTAACTGGCATGTTGCATAGTTACTGTATTTTGGTATAGGCGTTAAGGGAAACTTTTAAATTGATGTGTAATATGGAATGAAATTCTGAAGTAGTAGGGTAATTGGCATACATTTAATATCTACAGGTGATTTTAGGCAACTTACTGCCACAAGTAGTTTTTCATCTAACATAATCATATTATGAATATGTTAAGTTATAATCAGTAATATTGTAAATGCATTTTGAAATTATATTCCAGAATAAGCTTTTAGAATAGTTAGTCCAAAATGTGGAAAATGTAGTTTAGTTTAAGCGTGTAAAACCATAGGGGTGGCATAGGGTTATTTTGTTACCTTAGGAAAGCTGTGAAATTTTGTCTTAAATTTTAGGTACATTAAAGGGGTTGCTGCTTTTCCGAAAAAATTTATAGAATTTCTAATGTTGTGTTTTTGAACGCTATAGACATTCCTCTATTTACCTTGAAAACAGCTTTTCAAATTTCCTTGAAATTTCTGAGAAATTAATATTTATAGGATGCTGTGATGCTGCTGTCACCATCTATTTTTTATTATTGTAGCCAAAACTGTTTTCCACTAGAGGTTGACCTTGTTGTTACCACCCTACTTTGTACTTGATACTAGCTGAAACGTTATACTGTGGTTCTCCAGAAATCCTTAGTAGTACAGCTTAGCCGAGACTGTTTTCAAAAAAGACAAGTTGTTTAATGTTTGTACTTAATGGCTGGGGCCAATATATTATGGAAAACAGTTAAACAGTCTCGCTATGCTAATATGAAATAAAGTACAATATGGCAATGGCCGGGGTCATTGTATAGGCTGCCTAATGTAACCTATAAATGGTGATTTTTCAGAAACCATTAAGAATTTATTAACACTGTATTCAGAGGAATTGGAGGAACATCTGTATTGTTTAAAGAAAAAAAAAACATTGGGATTTATATAAAAAAATTTTTAGAAAAGCAATGACCATTACAACTGAACCATATTTTACCAGTTGTGCTACTTAATATCCTTCCATTGCTTCATTCACCACCTGAATTGCCATCAGATCTTGAAAAGTCAAAATCATCCTGCACATTTAAAGGTAACCAATTTTTAAACAGCAGCAGAGCATTCAAGTTTGCAACAGCAAGTAGAATGTGCTAGTTGCTTGACATCACCAATAATACAACATGCAGTCTTGAAACTATAGGGAAAAGTTATTTTATTAGAACTTCTTTAAATAGGTCATGGTTATAACATGTACAATTCTCAACTTTAAGAAGAAACAAAAGGTTTTGCTTTTTGTGTGCAAAAGTTTAGCAATTAAGAACATAATAAAAACAACAAAAATCAGAAAATGCTTTTTTCTTCCTGACTTTTTTTAATCTTTCTGTGAATAGGAAAGTTGTAATTGTATTATTTTATTACCGGAGACGGAAATAATTATTTTGCAGTAGCATGTTCATAGAAGTATATAATTTCCACCATGTTGAATACTTGAAATAAAACATTGACATGTGAGCGGATGTAAGATGTGAAGGTGAGTAATATAAATTTTCATTGTATTTTGTAGTATTGGAAATTGTTTGATTTCATTATTAATATATGTGTCCAAGGTTGGATTTTTGCATGTGTTGAAAGAGGTTTCTTGGAATGGGTCAGCAACATTAATAAAACGTTACGTAATTTATGTGGCTGACTTAACCACGACGATTTACACATTGTTAGAGTATTTGAAATGTAGCTAACTCAACCTAACCAACCTTTAAAACAAAAAAATTGCCAGTAAACTATTTGAAATATTGCAAAGCTGATTTACAGAATGATTTCAAAAATGTGTCAGGAATGAAAAGAAAAAAATCTCTGTACATAATATGTTTTTTTTTTATGTGCCCGCTCCTAGATAATTACCAAAAAATCATGGAGGATTCAGTGCAGGGGTTCTATATGTGACAGCAGATGATGCCTGTTTATCAACTTCGAAGAAGCTTTCAACAAGTTACCTCATGAGGGTTTGATAAATAAATTTGTGGGAGGGGGTCCCCATAAGGGATAGGAGTGTTGTGAAGTGGATTGGCGATTTACTTAACTTAAGAACAGGACATTGAGGGTGTGAGTAGAGGATGAGATGTCTGAGGAGGGAAGTGTTACGTCAGGGGTGCCACAGGGCAGTGTGCTTGGCCCACTGACCTTCACCATCAAGGTGAATTATATAGGTGATGGCATAAAAGGGTGCATGAGACTCTTTGTGCGTGACTTTGTGGTGTATGGAGTTTCTGAGGAGGGAGGGTTATAGGAAGATTTGGATAGCCTGAAAGAATGGGTGGAAATAAATGACATGAAGATAAATGAGGACTCGACAAAGGAGGTTAGATTTACTAGGAAAAATAGGTGGATAAGAGGAATTACTGCTGGAGGGGGGAAGTGATGCGAGTCTAAAAGCTATTAATACTTACAGGTAAGTTGTCCAAGGAAACCTGTGGTTGGGCAGCCGGTGGAGAAAGTAGTTAAAAGAGCAGATGTACCCTGGGCATGCTGGGACAGGTACTTAAAGGAGGAAGCAGCATTACGAAGGAAAAGGCTTATAGCACCATGCTGGAGTATGTTGCAGCAATATGGGATCCATATACAGCAGTGCTTGAGAGGGAACTGGGAGTGTAGGGGAGAGCAATTATGAGGGTGAAGGGAAAGTGGAGGAGAATTGTTAGCAATGAAAAGGGAGAGTATTTCAGTAGCCCAACAGAGCTGATAAAGGAAATGGGGTGGGATAGCCTAAAGGACAGAATGCAGATGGATGGCTAGATTGAGCAGGATGGGGAGAGCTGAAGCAATAAGTTGCGAGGGGAAGCTTAGAATTAGGAGGGAGAGACTCTTGGAAAGTTTTTAAGGAGAGAAGGAGAATGGAATGGGTAAAAAACTCTCGAGTAGTGAATGATAGGGGAATGGAATGTCTTGGCTGAGGAGTGTGTGATGGCAAGGAGTGTGGCTTAATTAAGGAGAAGAGAGGAAAGTAGGGTGAACGCTTTCCAACAGGCTTGTGCCTGTTTGCAGCAGACGTCTTCAAACCAAAAATTGCCTTTTATAGTAGTAGGTTATTCATTAAAATTACTAAAATATATTACTTAATATTACACTCCTGTAGGACCCAATTGTTCAATATTTATGCGCAATTTTCTTTCACTTTTAGAGGGGTAAGTTTTGGCCTAGCAGTTCTAAAACTTTTTCAAGATGGTTTGGGATTATTTTGAAATAATTAAATTGTGAATATGCCCAGAAAAAATATTCTTAAATTGCATAGATTTTTTACTTACTATATTGCAAGATTAGATTGCTACTTTTATGCAAGCCATAAAAAGCCAGGTTTGTTTTGTACCAAACTTATAAATGCTTGTGTATGAAATTAATGTAAATCACAACCCTTTTTTTTGTTGTTTAAAATGCATGAATTATTCTGCTGTGATGCAGGTTATATTTATTCAAATTTTATGCCGCAAAGTCTGGTATTGTATGAGAACAAATATTAACCTAGCTTGGTTAAAAGAGGTGATTACTTAAGTTTATTTAATGCCATTAAGGGACATGACTGGTCAGATTTATACACAGATAAAATATGTGAACCTCTTAGTTGATGAATTGACAAATAGTATTTGTGATAATTTAAATACCCTTATTCCCATGTCGACTACTTGATCTTCCAAATTCCCTCCCTCACTGGTTCTCTAAGACCTTATTCAAGCATTGAAGTCCAAGAAACATTTTCATAAACTATTTAAGGTAAATATGTATTAAACGGATTAGCGCCAAAAAAAATCGTACAAATATGAAATAACTTTCATTATATGCTATCTTACGTACTCTCTTCAGAACCGCCTGCGGAGATAAAAAATTCCAATTACTTTAGGAGATATCGAATTTTTTAATCTTCATTTTTTGGCGATTTTTTTTTAAAAAAAATTTAAAAATCCGAAAATACCTTTATTCTGTGCTCTTAAACTTCCTCTTTTCATTAAACCCGGCTGAGATAAGAAATTCCAAATACTTTTGGAGATATCGAATTTTTTAATTTTCATCCTGTGCACTCGTGCGGCGATAACGATTGCTTGTTTACAAGTATCATTTTTTTTTTTTTTGCGATGTTCCCGAACGGAGAAACCTAAGATGCACATAGAGTGCTGCCATTCCCGATTACACCCGAACAATTCACCTTCGGCCAACCTCGGGTTTATTTATTAATATTTCTCTGTTTATTTTAATGTAGCTATACTAACCTAACTAACCATCCAAATGGTTTTAAAGTGTTTTAATGTAGCTAACCTATCCGACCACTTTTAATATTTCAATTCATTTTTCCTGCGCAAAAATAAATAAATCCCGAGGTTGGCCGAAGGTGAATATTCGGGTGTAATCGGGAATGGCAGAACTTTATGTGGATCTTAAGGACTCTCACGTAAACGAATACATCATGTAAAAAGAAACTTACGTGAGTTTATTCTGTTCATCCTTTTTCCCGGTTTGTTAGGTCAGGTCAGCTACATTATAAATACTTTAAAACTAAACAACCAATAAAATTAATTTTATTATTTTTAATGTCTGTTCAGTTTCAAAGTATTTATAATGTAGCTGACCTGACCTAATCTACCTTTGTCCCATTTTGTTAGGTCAGGTCAGTTACATTATAAATACTTAAAACTATACAACATGTAAAATAAATTGATATTATTTTTAATTTCGGTTTATTTTGAAGTATTTATAATGTAACTAACCTTACCTAATGGAAAATTTATGTTATTTAGACATTCACGCGCACACGGCAAAATATAAAATGGCGACGGTCAAATTATTACACACGTCTGGTATAGCAAAATAAGAACGGCCATATCTCCAAAAGTATTTGGAATTTTTTATCTCCGCAGGCGGTTCTGAAAAGAGGACGTAAGATAGCATATAATGAAAGTTATTTCATATTTGTAAGATTTTTTTTGGCGCTAATCCGTACAATACATATTTACCCTATTTAAATGAAACAATAACTTATTGTATTACACATATTTTTCCTTTCCTTATCAAAAGAGACAAAATCAATTGGTTATGTAAGATAATAACATTAAGAAATCACCTAGAAATTTTTGGCAATAAGTCAAAATAATGAAAAATGTTAACAAAATTCATCCTTAAATGGTAGTGGAGTTATTTCTGATGGTCATGTTTTAATTTCAAATAGTTTATCAAAGTATTTTTCTGTGCATTCTAGTGTTTATATATTGCCCAACTATTCCTCCCAGTGTTACAGTGAATCCCATCCTTGATTCTATTCCTTAATTTTCCATTTCATTTTTAAATCCTTAAAACAGACCCAATCGACAAGACATAATAGTAGGTATACCTAAATTAATTTTAAAATGATGGTCTCTTTATGCCTCTGTTGTAACATTTATTTAGTACAAGTTTAAAAACTGAAGTTTTTCCCTACAAATGGAAAATTGCTTAGGTTACAACAATTCATAAAAAAGGTAGTAAACTACTACAAGATACTAATCATAGGCCCATATCCTTGCTTAATTGTTTCACCAAAATTTTTGGAAAACATTATGTTCAGGCAACTTAATTTCAACCTTAAAAACATACTATCTTATAATCAACATGGTTCCAGATCCGGAATGTCAATGACAGCAAATTTACTTACCTTTTTAAACCCTATATATTCTGAAGTAACAAATGGAGGTCAAGTTTATGGTTTTGTTAGTTCGACTAGGGCATTTGATACTATGAACCACATGATAGTACTTCAAAAGCTTTTAAGATTTGGTGTGTGTGATAAATTCATAGGCTGACTTTCTAATTATTTTAAAGACTAATTCTTTTCTGTTTCAGTAATAGTAAAAAACCATAACTCCTCTTTGGTGTTCCTCAAGGAGGTATTCTATCACATTTATTGTTTAATATCTTTATTGATGACATTACTCAGGTGTTAAATTACTCCACTGGTCTGTCATTTACTTATGGCCTTAAAATCTGTAGAAATAAAATTACTGATTACAATTGTCAGCTACTTCAACAGGACCGTTCTAAAATCTCGAATTGGTGTATTTCTAATTTGGTTGTCTCTTAGTAAAAATAAAACACAAGTTATATCCTACGCTAGGAAACTATATCCCATTTGGTTTGTTTACAAGCTTTATAATTCCATTATAACAAAGACTTCTTATGTTACATTTGATATTTCTTTCATTACACTTGACTCAAAATTATTTCCATATAACTCTTTGGTTTGTAGCTGTCACAGAGCTCTAGTTTTGATTAAATACATTACTTACAATGCTTCTGATTTAGACACTTACACTTTATTATACATTAGTTAGATGAGATCTAAACTTTACTATGGAACCGTGATGTGGTACATCATCTCCTCCGACAGTGATAAACTCAAAAACATATAATTGAAATTACTTCAAATGATTATTAATGAAATGCATTTCTCAAAACATTTTTTACTTCCCTTTGTTGAATGCAGAAAGCTACCAGACTCTCTTTGTCTGTAATTGCTATAGTTCTAAAATAAACTTTATTATCTCCTTGAAAACTCTGTGCTCAGAGTACCTCAATTTAAGTCTTTCTAAAACATTACATTGTAGTCTAAACAGTTTCAATGAAAATTTATTCAGATTAATTAATAACTTCAATAACATAGATAAACATGCAAATCCTTTTGACAGCAAATTAGGCTTAAAAAAATTATGTAATTTGTTTACTTAATTAATAAATGTTTACTTCAATAATAAATTTCAATCAGGCTTTGTTCAGTAGGAAGTACATAACTATTTTTATTTCTTACCACAATTTTGTATATGATAGTATCTGCTTAGTAACTTATAATGTAAACTGTTTCCAGTACTTATGTTCATTGTAAAATTCTTGTTTTTTTTTTTTTTGTTTTTTTAATCTTTATTGTTTTATTTCATAATTTGATATGTTTGATCTCTTCTCTCTTTGTTTATTTTTTATTTTTTTTTCCTGTTCTGTTTTGGTCACAGCAAGTATGTGGCCCTTTCACCCTCGTGGTAGCCAATTGCACTTATGCCTCTACCTGCTGCAGATTCCCACAGGTTGTGCTTGCCTGCTCGTGGTGCCAATGTGAAGGAGGGGGGGGGGTTTCCTCCCACAAATGTGCAGTGACCACTTGTTACTTGTTTCTTGTGTATGTGTGTCTTGCCCACTGCTAAAGCCCTCGGCTGTCAGTAGGCATGTTACAAATGTATAAATAAAATATATTATCTCTGTTTGCAAAGTTCACTACATAAAATTTCATACAAATTGCTGAGTTGAGGAGTGTAAAGAATGCTTGTTTATGTGGAAAAGCTTTTGTGGTAGCCTAATTGTGTAGTCAAATGGTTCCTTTGAAAGCTTATGAATGAACTGACAAAAAAATTTGGCATCTACAGTTGATAACTTTATTATCTGTCACCATTTTATATTTTTAGCTTTTTTACCTGTAAAATTTAATATTTTCAACCTGTTTCCTTACCTCCGTTGTACTTTATTGCTATGTTTATCATGCATAGTCATTCATTTCCTGTGGTGAAAAAAACAGTGCATTTGCTACCATGTGTGGCTAGCAAAAATTTCAGATGTTTTGACATACATGTGCTGTATTTATTTTATTTCTTAACCAAGTTAATGGTACTCATTGTATTAATTTAATTTTGTATGCAAAGTTGTTTTTAAAAAATTTTTTTGTGTTCTTTAATATTTAGACATTCTGTGAGTACGTGTGTATGTGTGTGTTGGTGTGTGAGTGCTTGTTTGGGGGAGGGGCATTTCTGTGCATCTATATATACATATATGTATATATATGTATACATACATTTATCTAAGAGTTTACATTAGTAGGTTTGTACATTTGTTTGTATGTTGGTTTGTTTTTATACAAATCTTCAGTTTTACTCGTAGCTTGATAAAATTTTGCACACTTGATGTTCAAAATAAAGAGAATATTACTGTCAACATCTGATTTCAGAAAACTACCCCCATCCCTCTTTCTCATTCTTTAAATCAGAAATTTGGTACACCTGACATTAAAAATAAGTGAAAATATTTTGTCTACATCAGATTAATTATTAACTATCCATCCCCCTGTCTACACAAGATTTTGGGGGGAGGGGGGAATCTGTCCCCCTTCTCAACAACTTAAACAGAATTTTTGTACTGGAAATAAATTTTGCACACTTAACATTCACTTAATTTTGGAAGGAAAAAAACTATCACCCTGCTCACAAGATATTTCGAAAAACCACCTCAACCCTTTTTACAACTTTTAAATCTCAATATTGGTACTACTTGATAAAATTTTGTGTATAATAAATTTGAGAAATATGCTAGCTATGATGATGGTGGAGGAGACTGTATTTTCTGTATTTATTTCACAAAATTAAAAAAAAAAGGGAAATTTCAAAATTTTTGTCAGGGAGAAGTAATGCAGAGTTGCTACAGGTAAAGAAAACACGAAAATTAAAATGGTCGGGGAATTTTATTTCTAGTAATTCTGGAGATTACCAGCTTCTGAATATTGATGGAGATAAAATTCTGAAGGGTAATTCAAAACTAGTAGAATTATTGTATCATCTGCAATAAAAGTTCAATTAATACCATTTTTGTGGGAAGAAGATTAAGACCAAAATGTTTTCAAGTGAAATATATTTATTTGTGATTTGCAAAGTTGATGTTGAATGGATGCATAGGTAGCACCTTTGTGTTTAAAAATAAAATATATTAAACAAAAAATCAGATGGCAAATGTGTTGATGTCTGCAAAAAAAGATGCATCAGGAACATTTAGACATCAAACTAATCAAGTTTGAAACAAAACATGAGAGACTCGGAAGTGTAACATGACCATGATCAGCAAATCTGCAAGGGCGTCGGGATAAAGTGAATTACTCTTAAAACTATCTTTCAGTATCAGGTAACCTGGACTTGTGAAACTGGCAATCTCAAGTACACACAAAATTGATTATGGTTTAATAATGTTTGTAATCTTATGTTACAAAAATTTAATTCTCATTATAATATTTAGTAGTATCTACCTCAGTACTGATAATTTTTAAAATTGACATTGAATTTTGCTTGCCTTTTGTTTATAGTGAATAATTTTATAAAATTTTTTGTTTACATTTCATTTTTACTTATGTTTCACAAATAATTGGTTAATCTATTTAACTCCTTTTATTTCTCATAGTCTCTTACAGCACTATGATTACTGCATAAGTATGTAAACATCATCCGTCATGCATTTTTGTTTATAATGTTTTTTTTTCTCTCTGGTAAATTAAATGTTATAGTATTAAATAAAAAATTTCAAAAGGGTGAGTTCTACCAACGTGCAGATAAAGTCTGTTGCTAGTTGTTTCTCTCTCTTGAGAAAAGATGTATTATGTAGATATTGATTTTTTTGGCAGGTATACATTTTCAGATTAAATGGAACAGTTAAACGGCGTATGCAACTTATTTTCCACCAGAAAGTAACACTACTTGGGCCGCCGTTTTATTAGTGTCTGGAAAGTTGGGGAAACTTGTCGATTCGGTCATGGGAAACCTAGGAAAGTCACGGAAATTTTATTACAGATTTGTGTTGACACTCTGGTAGTGGTCATAATAATTGTAACTTATGTTTCAGTTAGAGGAGCACGACCAGGAAAGAACGTACAACTAACAGAAAGTGAAATTCGTGGTTTATGTTTAAAATCAAGAGAAATATTTCTTTCACAACCAATTTTGCTTGAATTGGAAGCACCTCTGAAGATATGTGGTATGTATTAATAAAAGAAGATCTGTTTCCTCACCTAACAATAATATGCACTGCCCATTAACTGGCAGGTTTGTGCCTCACCTCAGAAATGGCTGTATATGGGTAATTATATATGATAAACAATATTATTAAATTAATAATGATTTTTTGGCATTCAGGGATTTATTACATTTTTTGGTGCCGAACCAGCAGATAATACCCATTAGGAATGTAAGTTGTAACATATTTTTCACCATTTATTTCCTAATCTAGCACTATTTTAAAAATAGATTTTATTTGCAGACACAATTCTATTACGGTTTTATTACATGTATATATAATGTATTATCTGTCTTAAAGGAGCTGGCAACGATAGAAATAAGTAGACCTAAAATATGTTGTAATGTAGCGAAAATAGTAGCAGTGGGGATCTGAGTTTCATGCGATGCATGGTTCTCGAGATATAAGCATGTAAATAATGGGAAGCAACAGCACGCAACATCATTGGTGGCTTACAGCCCTTCTTGCGTACTTTGCACGTTGCGTGATATGTCATTTCCTTTCCCATGCACCTTCGGTTTTTGAGTTACTGATGAAATAATTTGTAGTTTAATAATGAAAAAAGTTTACTTATTGTCTTAAAGCATTTTAAGTGGATTGTTTTTGATTGCAGAAATAACTCCTTATATGAGTTCTATTCACTTTCAAGATAATTATTTTGAACTGTAATTTCTGTGCAAGTATTTTTTCTTGGAAGTAAACATACAGACAGCGTTAAGTAACACAGCTATTCCCAGCTGAAAACTGAAAGACCAAACATTCACAGAAAAAAATATCTGAACTGCAAGTTCATGTAAATGGTATACATGTAAAATTAGTTATGAAGAAAGTTCTTCTTTGTTTGTTTAGTCTTGGATTTTGAATTTTGATTAAAGTTCAAGGACACACGTACACTACACGTGGTAAATCCTGAAATTATGGCGACAGTTTAATTTATTCTTGAAGAATAATAAGTCTTGAAGATTTTTATTTTGTGCATAACAGCTGTAAACCCCCAAGAATTTTTAAATAAATATTAGTAAATTACAATATAACACCCGGCCCTTGTTAGTAATTTCATTTTTCCGCAAGCTTACTAGATACCATGCGCCTACTGTACTGCTGATGAAATAATTTTACCTTATCTAGGAAAATAATTTTTACCTTACAAAGAGAAAAAAGAATGTTACAGAAATATATATCTTTATTTGAGTGATGGCGATGGGGGCGACGCAAAATTACAGAAACTTCTTTCGTAGGGACAGATATGCCGGACTTTGTACTAGATAAACATTCAGTTTCCGATGACGCCTAGGAACGCACATTTGCAAGCAAGTGTTTCTTTGTTTTGTGGGAGAGTTTGTTACAGGTGTTCATATTCTGATCAAAATGTAACCAATGTTAGTGGGGTGAAACCTGCAGGAAAGGGGTGATAACAACCACGATAACAACAAACTCTACATATGTATGACAATCTCAAAACTATATAGGTACAAACAAAAAAAAATTTTAGTATTCAACTAGCTTCAGCCATGTACCATTTGCGGTGTAGGTTCGAAAACATTGCAGGTACTATAGGGTTATAACTTATATGACACTGCTTATTATAACATCATACATAGTTACGTTAAACCCACTGTTCAAATAATATGACTGAAAAAGAGGTTGGGGATGTACTTATTGCTGCTGATTTAGGTCGATTGTGATTAGGTACTTAGTTTTGGTTCTTGTCGGCTTGTGGCTCAAACACATACGAACTTACATTTTCCATGATCATTTTCATTGCAATTACCTGTAGGTTTTAATGAATATATAAATGTACGAACACAGTGCTGTGTGGGTGCACTGTGTGGTAGACAGTGTGTCGCGTGCAGGTGGTTGCCACTGCGCTGTATATCTCACAGCATCGTTCATTCATCTTGTCAGTTTTATGTTGCCAGCTCCTTTAAGAAAAATTCTAGTAATTATCAACTTTCTTTTTCAATATTTGATTTACACCATGGTTTGTCAAAGTATTATTATGGTTAAAATTTTCACAAATCATTTCAGTTTAGTCTTTGGAGGTTTTAAATTGTAGCTTATAGTTGTTTGTTTTATGAATTTTTGATTGAATTGTTTTTATTATTAAGTATATTGCTGATTATATAAATTTGGTGTTTTAAGTAAGTATGGAAGTAAATGCTTGTGTGTGTTGGTCAGTGTTCACAAAATGTATTCTTATTGAGAAAATATAATGAATTAGAATTTCATTTCACTCAAAACTGTTAAGTTGAAGGGTTAAAAACCATATTTAATGAAGAATTAATTAGTGATTCCATTTCTTGATGTATTATTTAAGTTATTTTAATATATTGTAAAATATCACATCCTATGTAATTTAGGATTTAAGTATTGTGCACCTGCCCCTCGAAGTAACACTGTTCGATTTGCTTGGTTTTGAAATTACAATGCCAAGAATTAACAGATCTGAAGTAGTGCTGTCATAGATTCAAAATAGCATTCTTTTTCACATCCATGAATCTTAATTTCTGTGCTTGCACAATGGCAACAACACTCGTGTAGCATTTTATCAAACACAATGCAACTAATTAATAATATGATGAATCAACGAACCATAGTTTACCCTTAATAGCTATTCACTTTTTTCAGTGCATATTTACTGTAGCCCCCATTTAAATAGTAAATATCTTTATATGATGCACAAATATCTCCAACATACAAGTGTTCAGCCAGTGTTTATATTATGCTGTCCGGCAAGTCAGCAGCAGCTCTGATGAGGAAAGCAGATGTTGTCAGGGCTTGTTTTCCTCATTCGTACCAGGAAGCAGTATTGCAAGTCATGTGGTTAGTGAGTCATGGCAGACATGCATTTATTTAGTTAACAGCAGTGTTGGGAATTACTTAAAAATGTTAAATTATCTGTTAGTATAAAATGTTAATTTTATGCTTTATTATGGTTCTTACTGTTGTTTTGTATGTAATACAAAGCAATAATGAAACTGGCTTGTTGAATTTATTAAAGTGCCCAACTTTTTTTGTCAGTGGGACTTGTTTTTAAATAATGGAAGGAAAAACATTTGAAATTTTTAAATTTAGAGCCTTTAAAACCTGTAAATAACCAGGAATTTAGAATTCCATTTAAAGTACCCACCCTAGATTGGTACAGTTAGTTAATTTCATATTCTTTGTTTTATTTATTTTAGAGAAGGATCAAATATGGTTTAACTCCTAATCGACTATGAGTTCAATAGAGATGTTGGTTAAAAATGGTGAGCTGGCAGAGTGATGAAATGAATTGGGGAGGAAACTTGATAACCCTGAGAAAATCCTCTTGCTAATTACAAAATCTCCCTCATTTTACACTTGTGAAAACTTTTCATTTGACCCTGCAAGAATCAAATTTTGGATTGTCTTAGTAGAAGGCAAGTAATCTTACCTCAATGGCATCTTTTATGAGAAAAGCCTTTACTGGTTAAAATTATGTAGAGTTTTCAGTATTTAAGAATTGTTTTAACTTGTAGTTACACTGTGGTATTATTTGCGAGTTAATTAAAAAAAATTCTTTGAAGATATATATTATATAGATTAATTCTGAATGTAATGTTTATAGTAAACAAATTTATTTAAATTAAAACATTGCACTTTTTTACTGTTTTAGGTGACATACATGGACAGTATTATGATCTCTTACGCTTGTTTGAATATGGAGGTTTTCCACCAGAGTCAAATTACTTGTTCTTGGGAGATTATGTTGATCGTGGGAAACAGTCACTTGAAACTATTTGCCTCTTGCTTGCCTATAAAATAAAATATCCTGAAAACTTTTTTTTGTTACGAGGTAATCATGAATGTGCAAGCATAAACAGGATATATGGATTCTACGATGAATGTAAGTATTAACATAATTTTGTATATCTGTAGTGTGACTTTCTTTTCCTTTTTTAATGTCTTGTCACATGACCCTAGTTTTTGGATGAAACTAATTAAGGAAAATGTACCAGAGTTTCTATGCAATATAAGATGTTTGTATAGTTAATTAAATAAGTATTACATCCAAGAATGTTAAAAAAGTTGTTAATTTAAGAAACTTATTTATAAATAATTTTTATGGAAGAAAATCATAAATTTTGGTTTTTAATACTAACTTTTTTTTTAACAGTGAGAAAGAACAAGTTTTAACAATATTTTCTTTTTAAATGTTAGTAACTTAGCATGAACCAAAAATTAAAATGTTTAATAACTTGCATGTAATGCAGAACCATCCCATTGATTTCCATTATATTTGTAGACCATATAATACAGTATATAAAATAATCTTAAACATTAATTGTGCCAATTAATATATTGTTATTGTCATGACTGATATATTTTACAAATTTATATCAAAAATGCCAGTGAAATTATTGGTATTAGTATTAGAATTGGAACAAACTTTGCTCAAGTCTAACATGAAGCATACATTGTTTGAATCACATTTATTTTACTGTTTTATTTCAACTCTCGCCCACACGAATAGAACAAGGCACAAACAATAACAAAAAGAGGATTGCTTTATGACAGTTTCTGTAATTTTTGCAAATTACAAAATAAATGTCCACAATTTCTCATTCAGGACAAACTATTTTCACTGACCCAGTACATGACATGTTTTAAGCAAGCTTAATCTATAGGGCTGAATGTAGTTAAAAGTTGGGTCACGGGCCCGGAGGCTTAGGGAGTGGGGGAACTGGCCTCTGATTGGCTGGACATAGCGCGCGGAGGGCTCGCTCCGCCTACCAAAAGAAAAAAAAATAAAGGTTAATAGCGCTATGAAAACAGTGCACTCTGTCGGGGAACAGGCGGAACTGACTCCGTGTTAGTATGCCGGAGATCCGCGAGGGGGAACTAGCGTAAACCTGGTTCTTATGGGCCCAACTGGTGTGTGCTCTGTTGGGCTAAAAATGAACTAGGGAGAGGAGAGGTGACGGCCGCTAGAGTTCGCGGAACTGAAGTTAAGTAGTTGTGGTTTACACCGCGAGATGGCGGAATCAGTCCTTTCGCCTGGTGAGCGAGGGGTCCTCGAGGAGGCGAGGTTAATGACCCAGGTTGTTGCCCTGGGCAGTGTTCCTGGGAAAGATGGAGGGGTGGGGTATGCTAGCTCGTGAGAAATCTCTTATGCCGGACACAATACGTGCCCGACAGCACTGGAACATTAGAATGGGGCATGACTGGAGCTGCCAACCTAAGCTGAGCTCTAGGAAGTGGGCTGTCCTGGGACGATGCTGAGAAAAGCGGTCCCTGTCACGAAGTCAGGCACAATTACTGGTCGTGTTCGTGATCCGAGGCGGGGAGAAAAATGGCTGAAACTAGCTTGGCGAAATGACATCAGGGTATAGATTGAAGCATTGGGAAAGAGTTGCGGGGCTCTAGTAGGAAATTTGATCTGGATGCACAATGGTCTAAGTTTATGTTAGAGAATTTAGGTTAAAAATAAATTTGTTCCAAATATTTCAAATTTACGGCACAACCACATTACAAAGTTAACAAAAAAATTCACTTGGCTGGGGACTTCCTGGAAATTCTGCTTTCCTTTTGGCTACAACACTTACTCTTAAAACTATTATTCAGTAATTTTCCGTTCAGGAGGCCTTCCCCCCAGTTGTCACATGTCTCTTGCCTTTCTCTTTTCTCAAAAAAAAAAAATTAAATATCTCATTAATTACTAGTGGTGTATAAATACAAAACTAGGTCACGTTGACCTTGAACTTACATAACTAACTGATCAAATGTATTTATTCCTTCAACAAATACTTTTAAAAGCTGGGGAGGGCAGTGTCTTTCAACATTACATATTAATTCTATTAAAATTTTCAAGAACTGAAATATGAAATGAAGCATAAGCTGAAGGATCAAATCTAGTAACAGAGCTCTTGTTTTTTTTGTACAGGTTCAGTGACAGTTTTGAGGGTAGGGATGTTTCTTATGCCCACTTGCATGTGCATTTCCATGTGTTTCTGAAGATGATTAGCATCAGAGTTCGTGTTGGTTCTAGGCTTACGTGTGTATTGCACCACAGTGATGCCATCTTTGTCAACATACTTGTTGGAGTTGTAGCAGCTCATGGTGTCATGCTTTTCCTGCAAGGTCGTATATAGTTCAGGAAAGGACTACCATCGCCCCAAGACACCGGGTGTTACCACACGTTCAGGCTGCTTGTCGCTCAACGATTTCTTTAACACTTACTATAAATTTATCACTCTCATTTTTGGAAAATAAACTTTGCCTTTAAACTAAGAAATTCTTATTTAATTTCAGCGGTTTCTGCTTGTGAATAAATGAGCAATGTCTTGTTGATCTATGTACACAATAGTAGAATATTTTAATTGTATCATTGATTTATGTATGTTTTACTACATAATAGTGCTATGGTCATTTGTAAGATGCTTACAAATAAAAAGGAAAATGATAACCCTTACAGAAAGCTTTTCATATTGGCAGGTTTTGTTGGTGGTACAGTGAAAAAATTACTTTGTTATTTGTAGGTACAAGTACATAGGATTATATGGCATTTTAGCAGGACCTAATAGTTGCTTCTTTGTAGTGAGTATTTTGTTGTACTAGAGTTTGTTATATAAGGTTTTACTGTATATGTTGCCAAGCAGTCTGGATGAGATGAGGCTGGCCTCCAGCGCAGTATTACCACATTTTAACAATCCGGCTTCCCACTAAAGTTGACCTGAGTCTGATAAAATGATTAATCAATACTAAAACTTGACTCTTAAATTTGAACATGCCAAGTCAAACATATTAAATTACTTGTATATAGATAATACTCTTTTGCCTTTGTGTGTTATTAATAATGTGCATAAATCTGCATAACTGATCTGTTAAATATTTAATATCGATCTATTTGCGTCCTACAAAATGTCATTTTAACCTATAGGAGGAAAATAAAGAATGTTTTAATTCTATGAAACCGCTATAGTTTTATTTGATTTTATGCAGATACAGTATTGAAATCTGTGTTAGCAGTTTTGGTACGTGTGTGTCTGTATGTACGTATATATATGTGTGTGTGTATATATATGTATATATATATAATCTGCAATATCATTAAGTAGGTAAATCATAAATTGGCTCAGAACTGATGTTACAAAACTTAACGTAAAATATTTTAACATTTCTAAATCAATTTCTGCATTAGGTGCAGGGTGTCTACCAACCCTGGAAAACCTGGAATAATCAGGGAATATTCTAATCATGGAAAAATCAGGGAATTTTTGTTTAGTAGGTTGTAGTTGCAAATACATTTTTTGTTTATTGATCAGCTTGCATTGACATAGCATCAAGTGTATCCCCTCCCATTTTTATTTTTGAATGGCAAATAACGAGCAGTTCCCACGTCCATTTTCTTTTATTTACCATCGGATTCGGAAGTGTCGTCAAATCACGTGATACAATCTGGTTCAAGATGGTCTGTTATCCTGCTGGCGTGACGTGCTGCGGCATGTGCTTCCCACATTCGGATTATACAGACAGGTGCATTTAATTTTAAGTATCTATGGATGCTCTCAATGTAAACTGGGCATTTTTGTTAGCTTTGAAAATACGTATCACAGACACTTTTGGTGAAGATTCGCCATCATTACTAGAAATTGGTAGCTGTGGGCTTCATACGGCCCATGGTGCTTTCAAAACTGAAATTTCTGCTACACAATGGGAGGTTGTTAGTTTTTTAGGCACAGTTACTATTTGTTTAAGCATGTACCTGCAAGGAGGGCAGATTACATTAGAGTAACTGGATCAGAGCTTTTTCCTAAGAAATTTTGTGCAATCAGATGGTTAGAAAATACTGCAGTTGCTGAGCGTGCCATGAAAACGTTACCCCACCTAAAGAAATTTGTTAGTGAAGTTTCTATTTCATCTGTCTCTTTCAATGTAGTGAAAAGTGCCCTTGAACATAATCTTCTAGAAGAAAAATTGACATTCTTCCACTTTTTGGCATCAGAGCTGGAATTGTTTCTTACAATGTTCCGAAGTGAAGCACCCTTGGCATCTTTTCTCTATGATTCACTGGTAGACATTTTATTAACTTTGGCAGGAAAGTTTTTGAAACCAGAGGTACTGAAGAGCTTTAGGGACAAACGCAATGTATCTCGATTGGATGTAGATAACCAGGAAAATCTATTGACTGCTAACAATATCAAGTTGGGTTACATTTTATTAACTTTGGCAGGAAAGTTTTTGAAACCAGAGGTACTGAAGAGCTTTAGGGACAAACGCAATGTATCTCGATTGGATGTAGATAACCAGGAAAATCTATTGACTGCTAACAATATCAAGTTGGGTTATGCAGTATGCCATGCCATCAAGAAAGAGAAAGTACCAGAAAAGTCTGTCCTGTTACTGAAAAATAATGTTAGGACTTGTTTAAAGGGTATGGTAAAAAAAACTTCAAGAAAAGTCCCCTCTGAAGTACAAACTTACCAAGGCAATTTCCTGCTTATGTCTGTCTGTGGCTTTAAATTCGGGTGTGAGGAAACGGCATGTGAAGTAACGTTTAGAATGTTGTCTTCAAAACAGGTGGCTATCAGGACAAAAAGCTGTTAACATTGAGTGATCATATCAGTTGGTATGTTCCTCGCAAGATTCTGAAGCACTGTTCTCGTCTTTTTCTCGAGAAGACGGGCGCCTTGATCACTTGTGATGCTCATTCTTAAGGCACATACAGTAGCTGCCAAAACAGGCCTTCTAAAGTTTGTGAGGATGGTGTTGGTACTTTCCCATGGAAATGCATCATTTGAAAGAGGATTTTCAGTGAATTCTAATCTGCTGACTGAAAACTTGCAGGAAGAAACACTGATTGCACAAAGACAAGTGTGACATTGTTCCGGGCTGCACCCTTTTGAGCCCGATGTGCCACCACCTCCCCCCTGACACGCTGCGAGCCCCCTCCTTCCACCACCACCCTCTACGACCGCCCGCCGAAGTGTGTGTGTGTGTGTGTGTGTGTGTGTGTGTGTGTCGGCCCGCGCCCACCGGTGTGACGTCAGTGCTCCGCTCCTGAGAGTTGCAGAGCGAGGACGAACGACCAGTGAGTCGCGAGCGCTGCGAGAAGGAGCTTCATGCACCTGTCGTCATTCTCGGAGGTTTTCAGTGATACAGAGGGAAACAGACCTCGCCACACACAGGCTACGTCACGGCCCTGAGAACAGAGTAGCCGGGTCCACATGCCCATTATACACGTGGTGGCGCCCTAGGATTCGACGAACACTTCAACCCCCATTGCGTTAGCAAGTGTACGGCTTTGTTCAACGTTCTGGAGGAGTAGAGCATGTTGATATCACCAAGTCCATGTTACAGTATGTAAGAAATGCTAGTTGTAGGCTTAAGGAAGCCATGCAAACAAAACAAAAAGAAAAGGAAGCTACAGACAAGAAGGCAGAAAAAATAAAGAGTTGAAGAGGAGATCAAGGCATTGCAGTTGAAGAAGGCTAGATTGTTGGACTTGGCTCGTTCTGAAGCAAGTGCAATAGACGCAAAAGTTGAGTCACTGCGAAATTGATGGGAGCTTCCTATTACTAATGTTTTTGCAAAAGTAAGTGTGTGAAATATTTGTAGCAGCATGTTTTATTTGCCATCAGTTGAGTCACTTTGACCACGTCTGGAAGAAGGTAATTTTTTTTACTAATTAAAGTGAGTTGAAATACTTTGAAACCCGTCAACGTACTGTTATGCAGTTTTTTCAGTTTCGTGGAATGTCATAATTGTGTTAAAGAAAACCTGGAAAAATTCAGTTTTAGATCTGGAAAACCTGGAAAAATCAGGGAATTTCATTTACTAGTTCTGGTAGACACCCTGAAACCATCTGTACCAAAAAAATACTTGACATTTTGTCATTGAATGTAGTTTTATTCTGCACCAAAATTAGAAATGTACAATTAAATAAAATTTTTGAGTAAACTGTTCAGAAATTGTTTTTTGATTTTTTGGGAATATTGTACTAAACTTCTTTCCACATCATTATATATTTTCTCTCACAATTTATCACTTAATATGTACTGAATTTAAACTTTCTGGAGTCTTTTAAGTTAAATTATGGAATTAAATCTCTTTTCTGATAATATTTCTTGACTGTGAGGAACATTCCATGTAAAATCAGCACGTTTGTAATACCAAATCTAACCAACCCTTTTAGGTTACAGTGATTTTTCTTTTTATTTAACATTCGTGAAGTAAATTATCAAAATTATAATTTTCTTTAGTATATTTTTCAAACAAAAAACAAAATTTTTGCACTTTCCGATTTGCAGAAATACTTGCCACTTGGAAACGGTTGGTGCTTAAAAGTTAAAACTTAGCTCATTTGAGGCTTTTTAATGGGATTTATCATAATATGACATATGATGGTGTATACTACATTTAAAAAATCCAAAAATTTAATGGTTTACTTTGGTTTTCTCAAAATTAAGAAAAAATTGGTTGTACCATTCTCATTTCTCTCACAAAAATTTTGATAGTTTTATGGGTTCACTAGGTGTGAGATATTAAACAGTTGCGTGACTTGAGAGAAGTTGATTTAAAAACACAATTTTTTTAATATGCATTTTGAAATACTGAAACATGTATATTGATGTGGTACTTACATACAAGTCATTCATGTTAATTTATATATGTACAATTTCTTGGGCTACAAACCAATTTTAACACGAACAGTCTAGGAGCTAGATGAGCTTTCTATGAAGAGTGTGTCATATTACCTGCAGCAAGCAAGTCTAAACATGCTCAATACCCACAGTTACAAGGTTAACCCACTACTAATTTAAGTCCATATTTCCTCCCAGCAAGTCTGGTGTTTGCCTGGCTACAATGTTCTAGGTGTGACTGTACTCTCCGTAGTGCCTTCCCGCTTACCCCCCCCCTCCCACACACACACACACACAATACTCAACCCCCCCCCCTCCTTCTCTCCTTTTTCTACAGCAGGACTACCTGAAGTGTTTCCCGGAACTGAAGGTCAACCGAAAGCTTTAAAGTGAAGACTGAGAAAACGGGGAATGTGATCACTTACTTGACAAGGCTTTAATAGGTTTACATTGATGATTCAACTGCAAATTTCAGCTGAATCAACGCATCAATTCAAATGTAAAACACTAAAAATATGGGTATTTCCTAATTCTAAATGACAATTTATTAAAAAGGTGAAATAACACTTCTGTATACTAAAAAACATCGTGATTGTAAGAAAAAGAGATACAGCAAAAATTATAAGTACTTTGAGTTTGTCAGTCAGACAAGTAAGTACAGTAGAGTCTCGCTAATCCGGACTTGTCCTGATCGGACCCTGTCCGGATCACCGAAAGTCCGGATTAACCGTAATCAACTTTAAAATGTATCAAAAATAAGTTTTATTGGCTAAAGAAAAATCTTTATGCTTAAAAATCAACTGTGTTTTATTATAAAGTACTTAAAAAACTAAGTACACATGTATGTAACTTATAAATAATACAATACATTAAAATTACAATTAATTAACATTTAATTTTTGAGTTTGAGCGCGAACGCTTGTAATGTTACGCCCGACAGCGGAACGACTTTTTCACCTTGTTGGCAAAACCAGATGTACAAAGCCTCGTCTAAAGTTTCATTTTTTTTAACGTGCTCCTGTTATCCAGACTGTCTTTACTCACCATTTTGGCAAAAAAATCGTCAATTTCTTTCAAATTTTTTTTCCAATCAGGAATAGTTGGTTTTCCCATTCCTAAACTTTGCGCGATTCTAGTTAATGATTCACCCGCATCAATACGAAAATAAGACTTGTTTTTGCTCCATTGTTACAGTCACTTTCTTACGTTTAGTAGCCATTACGTTGCTCTTAATAAGTGCACACAATACAACACTCGCACCGAAAAAAATAACTTTCACAAGCACCTATCACCATTGACTGGAGGGAACAAAACAAAACCACTCGCAGGTATAGAGCGAGTCGTTTCTTGGAAAACAGACGATGAGCTGAAAACTAGCGGTAAGTCTCCCGGCAACTGAGGGCAAGAGGACCCTCTCTTAGAAATGTATTGTCTTATTATCCTTTGTCACAACATTATTTTTCATCATTTTTTTTTAGATCCGTCCGGATTAACCGGATGTCCTGACTAGCAGGGTCCGGATTAGCGAGACTACTGTATACTTTATTACAGAAAACTGATTAAATGCAGCAGTGATTTATACAAAATGCAGGCAGACCTACCTGCATAATCTGTTTGTGTATGTAATTATTTTTGTTTTTTGTGTGCACGCCACAAAAGCCTCTTGGCTGTTTAGTGTGTATGTCATAATTTATAAATAAATACTATCTGTAGGTTTATTATTATTTGTACAATGTCTGCCATCACATGATTAAAACATGGTTCACCACAAAAATATTAACTAGGTTAGTCCATCGATCTGCTCCAAAATCTTACTGTTCAATGTTATTGAAGCTGAGAAGATGATTTACCAGAACACATGTTATTAATGAAAATGTCTCGTGTATGTTTCACAACTTGTGGTATGGCTGAGAAAATTCATTCTCAGGGCGGTCCTTAAGGTACACCAAATTTTGTCTTGGGCCAAAATGCTGCCATCTGTGGTCAATAAATTGTAATTAAAATTTGCAGCATGGTCCAGACTACAGTCCTGAAACTGTTTCTTCACTACATTCAATAATGATTTTTTGTTAAGTTTCCATACAACATATCTTGCTTCTGGAAGTATTGATAAACGACTGTGTGCACTTGAAACAATACACAAAGAATAGCAAAAAATAACCTCAAAAAATGTAGAAATAAGGACTTTTTCAACTGTAGTTCGCTCTCATTGGCCACTCCAAGTTCTATCCATATTTATATTGCGACTTTCCCGATGAATGTTGTTCTGATTACCCATTGAAATTATCTTGGAGATCATTGAAATTATCTTAAGAGATCAAAGTTCGGAATTCCCCTGAGTGCAGTCCTTTCAATGATTCTGGTTTTTGTGTGTGTGTCTGTCTGCCTGTGTGTGTGTGTTTATATATATAGGGTAGGTGGGGGCAATTGTCCGCGATTTTTGGTTTTAAAAATTTGTGGACAGCAGTTATATGATTTTACTAGGTTTCTGGTATAGAATTAAAAGATTAGGATGTAACTAACCATTGTATAACAATTCCAGCCAAATATAGTTATTATTTTGGAAAATATTAATTTTTATTCGAACAAATGATTGTGCGGAGATTTACCTCATTTTGTGGGGCAAAGTTCCGCACTGCGGAGATTTGCCCCAATAGTGGAAAACGGGAGGTAAAAATACGAATTCTATTAAAACTCATCATAAAAACTTTTATTTTAGTAGTTATAAAAGTCACTAAAAAGAATAGAAACTGTGAAAGGCTTATTTTTTAAATATCTAACTACCATCTCTGAACATAACATTATTGTGATGAAACAATAGGCTAATATTACAAAAACTTAAACTTATTGAAAATCACCTACGTCAAAAGTGTAGGTAGTTTACTTAACATAAAAAATAATAAAATTAAACTACCTTCCAACTTAAAGACTAGGAATCTATTGATTTCTCGACTAGTAGACAGTCAAATCAGTCAAATCGTCTGCGAAAGTTAACATTTTTGAAATCTAGCACTGTGGCTCTCATTTGGTTTTGACAGTTTCAGGATGATATCTTTTTTGTCAACGAACGCTTCTTCTGGAGTTTCTGAGAATTTGTAGGTATTAGAATACCGCTTGAAAAACATACATTCGTATCCTCCGTGGCTATGAGAAAGGATTTTAGCCACATAAAGTCGGAAAGAGTCCTTAGTTTTTCCATGAACTTTAACTATAGCATAGTCATTTGATGATAGCAAACCAGAGTTCTTGTTCTCTTCAAAGTTTTCTGTTTCATCTTCATCAACCTCACTTTCAGAAAACAGAGACCTCACATCAAGGTCAGTGTCTGTGTTATGAAGAGACATTTCACCTTCAGATTCTGAAGTGCTTGAGAACTCAGTGTCAGTCTTTTTATTTTTTGTTTTTTTATACCTGTTTTCAGGAGGAAAGAGCTGTCTACCTTGCTTCCTTGACATCAAACGTTTCCTCCTTTTCAGTTGCTTCTTTTTTCTTTGCATTCAATTCTTTTTCCATGTTTTCTTTATGAGGGGTTGACGTCAGCAACACAGATTTTAACCCTTTTCTTGACCGTTTCCTTCTTATAAGTATTTTCGTAAGAGGAATTATTTCTTCTGGGCTCTTGGCTTGATGCTGACATTGTTCAGCATTGTCTTTGGCTGAAGTGCTATCAATACAAGCAGGAGGTTGGGCAACAAATTCTTCTTGGCTTGCGACAACTGATGAATGTGCTAAGGAGGCAGAGGATGTTGGATCAGGAGCAGCTTCCGAGATTTTATCAGGTTGATTGAATGCAATCAATCTATTGTTATCTGGGTCCTGTAAGTCTTCTTCTTCTTCTTCATGTGGTAGTTCCTGGTTTGTTATTTGAGCAGGAAGAAAGTCATCATCTGTGAATTTATTTACATCAAAGGGGTAAATTCCTGTAGCTCTAAAACCTTGTACAGCATTTTCGATAGTGCCTGCCTTCTCGAAAGCTATCTTGAAAGCTTCGGCAACACAGGATATGTTGAAAACTTCCCCTAGGTGGTTGACATCCCGAGTGTCAACAGCAGCATTGTAATATTTTTTCAAGGGACCAAAAAAATTACGATCAAGTGGTTGTGTCTTGTGACTGCTGTGTGGTGGCAAAGTCAGGAGGTGAATATTGCTTGTTTTTGTGTAAATCACAGCCTCAAGAGTTGTGTGAGACACATGGTTATCCAATATCAGCAATATAGGATTGTTCTCACTTGGGTTTGCATGTTTTTTGAAGTGCTCAAGCCATGTGATAAATGTGACTGTCGTGATATATCCTTTATCCGTTATACCCATGTCGCATCCAGTAGGCCCTCCTTTGATTAGCAAACAATTTATTCTTTTACGTGCATATATGAAAAAAGGAGGTACATAATGACCAGTGGCATTCATAGCGCAGACAGCTGTAACAGTCTGACCTTGTTCAGCTGCGACTGTTTTGGAAACATCCCTTTTCCCTGTTGGTGCTACATGTTTTGGAAGTTTATTTGGCACCGTTTGTACCCCACTTTCGTCCATGTTGTAAATGTGATTTGGACCAAATTGAAATTTTGTCAATGTGGCCTCCAAATTATTAAAATACATTGATAATTGGACCAGATTAAAGCCCATAGTTCTAGCCACACTTGTCTTATGTGGCACTCGTAGTGACAGGTTGTTCCTTTTCATGAAATCCCGAGTGAAGTCTCTACCAGCTAATTTCGCCTCGGTTGAAAATTTGTGGGGAATTTCATTTTCCTTAGCATATTGATAAAGGAGAAAACGTAATGATTTAAGGGTCAAACCAAAGTACCTTTTGTCAAGTTGAATGCAATGTTTAACCAAAGCATCCTCCTGCTCGTTGGTGAATGTCTTCTTCCTCCCAAATTGCCCACTTGCTTTATTTGCCTTCAGTCGATTTCGTAGTGTCTTTTCATAGAATCCAACTTCTTTAGCAGCTCTACAAACCGAGAACCCTCTTCGAACTAACGAACAAGCGACTTTGAATTGCTCTTCTGTCATGGGTTTGTAAGTTTTCTTTCTCACATAGTTCCTGGAACAAAACAAATCTTTAGAATAGGTATGTATCTAACTAAAGCCAGTACACGAATGTTACATGTGCAGGTAGATATTAATTTTAAAGTGAAAGACTTGATGGGTATAAGTAAACCTTTAAGTTAGTAGAAATACTACATTTATTTTCACTATTTATAACTCTGTTAGAAAAAAAAAGGAAAGTAAAAAGGTTTTGCAAAAATTGAGCAGACAAGGGGCAAATGTCCGCAATCGGAAGAGTGCGGAGAATTGCCCCAAATAAAGTGAGGAGACTTGCCCCATTTTGTAATGTCCAAATGATGAGCTACTTTTTTTTTGTAAACAAAAGAAAGAATAAAAATTAAGCTTTAATTTCAAAGATAATCAATAACACTTTTTGGCAGAAAATTCTACAGTTATAATAAGTAGCTCTATTCTTCTAGAACTTTAAAAGAGAAGTCACGAAAATATTGTAATAAACATATAAATATCTGACTTACCTCATTTTTTCTGCTCCCGAATGACCATTAACCACGAGTTCTCGAGATACAACTGGAAGTTGCACTAACAACCTACTGAGGCAAGACTGATTGAGTAATCAATTGTTAAAATCGATATAACATCGATTCGGACACTTCCCCCCTGTGGACAATTGCCCCCACCTACCCTATATATATATATATATATATATATATATATATATATATATATATGAACAGCTGAGTGGAGAAAGGATAACATTCCACAAAATGGCGAAATGAACCTGAGATAGCCATTTTGTAGTATTTCTTATACTCTATCCATTTAGTGTAAGAAGGATAATATTGAAGTGGTAGGCCATTGTTGAAAATGATGTTGAATATTTCATTGAGAGGAAGAAGGATAAAATTCCAGGAATGTTATCCTTCTTCCACCCAATATGAATGTTATCTTTCTTCCACCCAATATTGTGATGGAAATTAGAATAGACATATATGCAACTTCAGTGCATGTTTAATGATAAACTGGTAAAATATGGCACTCTGCTTTCAAAATACAGGTTGTGTTTGATTGTGTACAGAAAACAATGTTACAATATGAGCTACTTATTCACAAACGACGTTCTAGTAAGTTTTATAAGAAACTTCAGGATGTCACCAAGATCTGTAAAAACAGAAATGATGTCATGGGTAATGTTTTCGACTTTATGCAGAATCTTCCGCTTCCTTGTATGCCTGTTCAGGAAATGTTTTATTTGCGCAAACTGTGGTTCTTTGTCTTCAATGTTCATGATATCGGAAATGAATCATCAGTATTCTACACATACACAGAAGCATAGGCGTGCGTAGGACTTCAGTAGTGGTGGTGCCAGATTACACAAAACAGCCCTATCATTTCACTGACCCCGAGCCTAAAACGGGGGGTCTGGGGGAAAAAAAAAATTTGGTTTTGAAAGCGCAAAATGGTGCTATTTAAGGTGTGTATTTTTTCTGCTTGTAAAAAAACAAAAACAAAATTTAACGTTAGCCCTAATGGTGGTGCCAAGACACCCGTGGCACCTACCGTGCGCACGCCTATGCACAGAAGGGGTAGCAAAAAAGAGGCCCTAATGAGGTATGTTGCTGTGTCCTCGACTTCGTAGACGGAATTCCTGAGGAAGTGAAAGAACTTCACATATTTAGTGATGCATGCGCCGGACAAAATCGTAATCACACACTAACCCGGCTGTTATTGGTACTGACCATGACTGGAAGATTCAAAGTCATCAACCAGTACTATCCTATTCGAGGACATAGTTTCTTGCCATGTGACAGAAACTTTTCAGTCATCAAACGAGCTTTTCGCAAAGAGGATCGTATTTATTCACCAAACCAGTATGAACAGATTATTCTAGGTGCAAGAAAGCGTAATCCTCCTTTTTTAGTGAAAACTGTTGAAAGAAACCACATACTGAACTTCAAAGACTGGTGGCCACTGTACTTTAGGAAAACTCCAAAGGACATCCACAAGCATGGTCTTACCTTCAACATAAGTACATGCACACATCTTGTGTACAAAAGCGAGTTAAATGGCCATGTGACAGCTTCTGAATACATTGATGGACTGGTTTAGAACACATTCAAACTGAAGAAACAAGACAATGTGCTACTGCCCAATGAAAAAGCCTATGTTAGGAAACTTCCTATCAATCTGAAGAAGCTGCAGGATATCTCCAAAGTCACGCATTATGTACCTGACACCTATAGGCAGTTTTATGATGAGATTCTTCAGTGGCCGACTTCAAACTCGGGAAATAGTGATGATAAGTGATACAGTTGCAAACTGGTTATTGGAAGACTGTGTACAAATTCCAAACCTTTTTGCTCTGTGCAGTAATACTTTCTGTTAGAGTTTTGCATGTGTGCTGTTTAATATAGTATGCTGTTTCATATTGTGTTCTGTTTAATATTATTATTACTTTTTGGCTAAAGTGTGTATTCGTAAGTTCTGTTCAGTGCAATACCTTTTTGCATGTAATAAAGAAGTGTGCATGTTTGTTTTAAAAGTATTACTTTTCAGCCATAGTGTGTACAAAATATCAAAGTATATAGTTTCGTGCAATGCTATTTTGCCTTAAATAGTTTCCAGGTGCATTATCTTTGTCAAATAGTGTTCATTTCTCTTTATTATGTGTGCCAGTATTTTGTTAATTGTAATACATTATAATAAAATATTATTTTGCCTTGAAGAAAGTTTTTCTTGATGCATCACAGCTGTCAAAATATTATATATGACTATTAATTGCCTCAAATGTGTGCAAAAATAAATTTATTATGTTTAGTGCATTAATATCTTGTCTTTAATGCATTAATTATTATGCTTTTGGGTTGTAAACATTATTTATTATTACTTTTTTTTTTACTGTTTGCTGATTAGTGGAAAAAGGATAACATTCCGGCACTTTCAATTATTCGTATTTCTTTAATTACTTTGAATATGGACTCGGAAATTGTGTACTTTTGCTGTATACTACTACACCTACAGTTGCTCAATTGTGAAGTTTTTGATCCAAACTGTAGTTTTCGTACAAATCAGTTTTTACTATTTTTCTCAAAACATGTATATATGGAATATTAACCTTTTTCCACTCAGCTGTTCATATATATATATATATATGCCCTCCCTTTTCCTGTACTAATTACAGTTCTTATATAATGCAAATCACCATATCCATTGAAATGAAGAAAAGTAATCATAAACATATTTAAATATTTGTTCCTTTGTATTTGAACCTAGTTGATACTGTAAAAGAAAGTAGTTTTCACTCTAAATGGAAGCAACCAATTTCCAGAAATGGATTTTAAAAATAATAAAAGTAACTAAAAGTAACTCTCGAATAGTAAAATTAATCCTTATAGAAGTCAAGGGGCAGGGGTCATGGTTGTGTTTGTGAAAGAAAGCAGTGTTTAATTTTCCAAAACTCCATAACACTCCTGGCAAACGTAATCTCCTTGTCGCGTAATTCTGTTTTGGAAGAGGTCTCCTGCGTCAGTCTGCCTGTGTATGTCTTCTGTAAACTATGATAAATCTCTACAAGGGTGGTAGATGATCATATGATTGTTTTCTTGTTAAATATTGAAATGCACAAACAGAAAGTTAGTTGCACATTAGGTACATTGCATCTTGTTAACTGATAGTAAGTTAACAGAAAATTAATGGGGACTCTTCTCCAATGGTTTCTAGCCTTTTCCCATTTATTTTTACTTTATTTTTATGTATTATTATTTGCAATAAGGGTGTGATTTTTAGTTTATTATAGCAACTAGGAAAACCCTGGGTACATGAATGAGGAAGATTGTTCCTGGAAAGTATTGGCCATCAGGAATGAATGTTTGAATTCGAGTAAATGTTGAGCTTATCTGTGAAATAAATGTAACAGTCAATTTGCATAGGTAAGATGTCAGCAGTCGCAAATTCGTGTGAATTATGTTTTACAAAACTTTCCCGAAACCGGGAATCACTTCAACATACCAGTCTCTAATTTTTGGTGACTCATCTGTTGTCATTTTTATTTGCTGGGAAGATTTTTTAGTTTTTTTCATGTTGAAGGAAATATCACCTTTACCATACTAGAGTTGTAACAGTAAGCCAATAAAAATGTTAGAAATAGAGACCAGGTCTTAATTTTGATCTTGTAAGTGCTATGGCTTGACTACCCACATTATTAAACTTAAATAAATGTATTGAGGCATAAAATTTCACAATTATTGTTCATAGTTTCACTATATGTGATTTGTGGGTTATTCTGATACATGCACATATATAAATGTACAAAAAAGTTTTCAGTCTATATCAACCATGCTCATCATTAATTTTAATTTAAGATTTCTTTATTGCATATGGCATTTATTGTTTAATTTTACTAGCTTAAAAATTTTTGAAGTGAAACTTCTTTAGGCGCGATGGGAGTAAAATTTCAAGGCCGAATTTTAATGCAACGTTTTTGTGAAACGTTGTTATGAAACGATTTCTGATGCTAAAAGGACGGAGAATAGGTTGCAGACGGTGCAGAGAACTCGTCGTTCCCTTGAGCGGGATCCACGTGGTGGCGTGCGGCTCAGGTTGAACCTTGCCATGCTGCAGGGATAGGCGGGTCACGTCGGTAGGGACCCGCCTACTCCTGACGCCACCCGACTTGCTGGTATCTAGTAAGGGAGTATTTGAGTGGAGGGCAACACAACGGGGTTTGAGCTTATTGTTGTGCACCGCGCTACATGCCAATTTTGCAAGAAAAAGGTGTTCTTTCAAGTACGTATTATTTTAATTACTTGTGTAAATCGGTATTGTTAAACAGTGTTTTATGAGTATTGTTTTAGCTGTGTAACTAAATATTTTTTGCTGGTATAATGCTTTTCACGCTTTAGTTTGACAGGGTAATTATTTATGAATTATTATTTGATTAACTAAATCACACCCCGTATTATAATTGAGCCCACGAGCGTATAAATATGTTAAGTCCAACTAAGAATTAGGTAGTTAGAAAAAAATTTAAAATTCTTGTGCTTGGAATATTAATTGTTTTTATTTTCCCTTTGTGGTAATATGGTTATAATGTAAAGAATTACAGTGAGATAGGTCCTTGCCGTTTAGTTGTGAAGCGGCGTACATGTAGTTGTTTATTCATTAAATGGCAGAACATTATCAAGGCCTATTAATGCATTGCAGTATGTCTAAGTATGGTTAAGAAAAAAAAATTTTTAAGTTGATTTACTTTTTAAAATGTTTATAAATGGTAAAATGGTTTTCATGCTAAAGTAGGGGTTTTGAAAGTCTTAATATAACATTTTATGGTGTGATTTTTTCAACAGTGAGTAATGTTTATTGTTAATTGATCATTATTGATTGATCGATAAATAATTATTCATATCTTGAGCAGTTATTTTGAAGGGAATAATAATTTTGTTAATTCATGTTCATTTGGAAAATTGTCTACCTTCTCTTTTTCTCTCTGTCTGCCATTTTATCCCTTACGATATACTTACGAGTCGAGGTTTGAATTGCGAAAGAAGTTTCACTTCTATCATGTGTATTTAGTTACTCTTTTTTTTCTTTTTTTCAAATTATACTTGATCATACTAAATGTATTCAGATTGATTTATCTTGTTTTAGTGCATTATTTACTCGCATTCTCAAGATGGATAGTACATAATAGCAGTTTATTTTTTCTTGGAAAGAGACTTTTGAAAACCCAAGAGAATATTCATTGATATATTTAATTTCACTTGGAAAAAATATGCTACTATAATATTTTAAAATCATGTATGTTTTTATTTTTTTATGGATTTGTAGCTCATTTAAAATGAATGGTAATTCAAGACAGAGAGACAACAGCACGTAAAAAAGAAACCAGAGAAGGAAACTGCATTGGCTTTTGGTAAAGAACAATCCCAGAATTTGCCTGGAGTGATTGTAGGAAACAATGGAAAACCAGAATCAAGATGACTATACCAAGATTTGAACCCAGGCCCTTCATGTCTGTTGATTGCAATAAATTCATGGTGCTAGAGCCAATGTCCATTGTGGAGGTAAAAGTCATTGTATTATGACAATAGTATATCGAGTGATGTATCACAATAGTGAAACGTTGGATTAGCACATAATAGGATCTGGTTCATCTGGGCAGTGTTGCTGCTCATGCAAGTCCCTGCAGTCTATCCAGTGAGATGACCCACTGTGCGCGTCTTCCTCGCCCTTTCTGGGGCGTGTTTGCTTCCCCATCTCCAGTGTTCCCGGTGAAGGTTGGAGCAATCATAGTGTGGGCGGGCCCAGTAGCTTCGGGATCGGAGGTGATGCTTTGGTGGCCCTGTATTAGAGTGTTTGCCAACTAGACCTTAAAATTACTCTACGTTGTATCCCGTTGATGGGCTGGTCTTTCCTTTAACAGTGGGGGGCTCAAGCCATCACCCAGATTTATTGCTTCAGCCTTTATCATTGGCACCTTTGGCTATTTCATCACCATGTCCGCCTATATTTGTTTTGAAATTATAGATGTAGTTATCTGCTTTGTAACTTATTTGAGCCTTTTGTCCATTTTAGAATGCTTAAAAAGCTTATTTGCTGCTTTCGGATATTTAACTTGTGTAATCACCTTATTTATTTGTATTGCTTTTATCATCTTGGCCGTTTTATGCAGCTTTGAAAGCATGAGAGTAGTGTTCTGCTGCTTGACTTATTTAACCATTTGACCATTTATTGCGGCTACTGAAAGAATGATTGATTCTGGAAGTCTTTTATTGAAGCATTGTATTTTCTGTATTACATGTTTGCCCATCAGTGTTATTAAAATTAAGCATGACAGATTTTTTTTTTTAACTGTCTCCCTTTTGTAACACCGATTGCCTAGTGTAACTATGTGAGGTGGGGCATGGGCAATGGTACACATCCATCCTGATTTCAGTTTTTCATGGTTTCCCAAAATGACTCCAGGCTGGGATGGCTCCTTACAATAAGCCATGGCTGTGATGCCTTCCTAAATTTTCTTTACTTGTATAGTGTTGATCCTCTAATGACCTCATTGTCAACCAGCCTAAAAACAAAACTATTTCTAAGCTGGAAAAATTTAATGGTTTTGCAGGTAATAGCAAAACAAGCAATTTTTGTTAAGGGACATATGTAGGGAAATGCACCTTGCAAATTTGCAGGTGCAAACAGTAGGTGCAAATTTGAATTTGGTGCACATCGCAGCACTAATCCATTGGCTGAGAGGACGTACGATCGCGCAGCAGTGACGATCAAATACTCCGAAGGAAGCAGGATGACAAGTAGGGCACAGACTTTTAGAGTTAGTCAAACTCGCTAGCAGCCAGTAGTCTGGTGCAGTGGATGGTTGGCTGTAGTGCATTTACAGGTTTGGCTTTAGGCAGTTAGTGCAGTTTTGACTGTTTGTTAGTACGGTTCTGCAACTGCAGATTTGACAAACAGAAATAGCACGGCACACTTTGCATTTGCAGAGATGGCTCTTCTGCACGCGGTGTACGGGATGGTTAGATGAATTGCAGAAGAAACGGTGCTTATTTACTGAGGACTCTTTCACAACAAGCATGACCAAATAGGAAGACCTTCTGCAGCTTAACCAGCAACTGTCTGAAACTGGAGTGTCATATCACGAAGAGTGCTGTACACAGACTGCTGGTTACTAGTGTGTTTACTAACTCATCTGCGCCTAGCTCGTCACTTCCTGCAGAATGTTTGAACATCACTGGTCTGCGATCATGCGTCCTCTCAGACAATGGAGTGGTGCTTTGATTGAGTGAAATTCACATTTGCACATACTATTTGCGCCCATAACTTTACAGAATTGTGTTTTCGGACATAGTTTACTTTACAAAAATTGCTTGTTTTGGCATTCACTGCAACCAATTAAATTTAGTTATTGCAATTTCCGAACATTCTTTGAATGGTTATCATTTTTGTCCATTCTTACAGCATAGCAGAATTTTTTCCATGCCAGAGAACTTTTTTTAACTTGATTTTACATTTCCATAGCAAATTGGTAATTGAGAAAGATGACAATCAAAAATGGAGAATAACTGCAGTGCAATGTAACTTCTGCTGGTGTAGGCAAGGCTATATATCTATCTATCTATCTATCTATCTATCTATCAATTAATTACAATTGAGACAGCTGTGTGCTGTTACAGGAGAATCTTGTATGCTGACGGGCCAGGTTCCAACACTTGCACCCATATAAAATTTCGGTATTCATGTAACTGTCAGTATATAAGTCACAGCTTACTCAACTTGGCAAAACTTGGCAAGCTAGCACTATATATTATATATCAATTATTGATTAGGTACAACTCATATCTGTGTCTCTCTTAGTCAGTATGACGGACACAGTGCAACTCAGATTATTTCTTATAAATTTAGGTTAAATTACTAATCATTCACCATTTACATAACTGCTACTATTTGAATAAAAATTGAGTCCCTTAAATTTGAAGAATGTGTAAAAATTGGTCATTTATTTTCTATACACCGTAAGAGTCTGTGGCTTGTTCTTTCAACGGATACTATCATTGAATAAATCCAAATCAGCAAAAAAACTGCAAATCTGCCTAACATGTGAAATTCACAAGTGGTTTTCCTATGGATGAGAGAATGATATATTGTGTAGGTAGGCAAGATTTGGCTAAAAAAAATTTCATGTATGATTACATTGTGTATGTAAATATTTCCTCTGACTTGTTGTAAATAAATGTGTGCAACATGCGGAACTACATGTGCCAATATAAGTGAACGTTTCACCGTACAAGTAAAGCACTGATGGGTCAGACCCCCATGTTTGTATCAGTGTGCAGGTACATAATAGTACTGTGAGTACTTAGGTCACAGTTTGTGTAGATTGAACTGTTTTTCTTTTGTTTCTATTACAGCTTCTTAGTTTGTAAAAACATTTTTCAGTTTGAAAAAAGTTTTTTTGTATATTTTCAATTTACTCCTTTTTGAGGACACTTCGGACATCATGTGTATTGGTGTGCAAACAGGTTCGGAAAGGATAGCCCAATTGATTAACTATACTTTTATTTATTATCTAATATTTACACTATTAAGTTATAACAATGAAATTGTCCATCCACAAATTTATCGCTAATTCGTAAGGTCCACAATTTACTCTCCACACTGGAGCTCAGCGTGATAGTGGTCTCTTGTTTTTAAAATAAATTGGAGTAAATATTACCATAAGTCTATAAATAGAGCTATAAAATAAGGTGCTGTTAAGGTTGTACCTTATACATGAGTTTGCACAGTCCTTGTTTAGTGGACAGCAAATTTGTGAAATCAAATAATTTCCTATTCCTATAATGTTTGGAAGAAATTAAATAGAATGCTTTAATTTTGTGGTGTAACATTATTCTGAACTATTGAAAGTATGCCAAAGTAAAGAAAATTTTAAATGATTTTAATGATTGTTGTTTTCTTGTTTGAATTTATTGGAAGCAAGCCATGTTTTAGGTGCATGACCCACCAGCGTTACTTTATGCCTTATAAATTGTTGAGTGCCGAAAAAGGATTAAACAAGGTCTGCAGATGTATTTTTGTATTCATATTTATAATGTATGTTAATATTTTCATAGGCAAACGCCGGTACAACATCAAGCTTTGGAAAACATTCACGGATTGCTTCAACTGCTTGCCTGTGGCCGCAATAGTTGACGAAAAGATATTTTGTTGCCATGGAGGTCTGAGTCCTGATTTACAGAGCATGGAGCAGATACGGCGTATTATGAGACCAACTGATGTGCCAGATCAGGGTCTTCTCTGTGATTTGTTATGGTCTGATCCAGACAAGGTATTTCCTTGTACAATTTGACTTTATTTTTCTTAATAATTTTTTATATGTAATTGTTTATATAGTAATTTTATCTCTTCTGTTAACAATTTTTTTTTTTTTTCAGGATACGATGGGTTGGGGTGAGAATGATCGTGGTGTCTCATTTACATTTGGAGCCGAAGTTGTTGCCAAGTTTCTTCACAAGCATGATTTTGATTTGATTTGTCGAGCTCATCAAGTAAGTTCGATAAATATGAAATAACATTAATATTTTCAATCATTTTTCAATGAAGCATTTGATACAGTTCAGGGATAAAAATCTTAAGTCTAATAACAATTATTTTTAAAAGTGTTTGATCTAAGCTATTTATTACTTAACTCAAACATGACATTTTGTTTAATATGTATTTTTGCTATGTCAGTGGCTGACACATCAACACCTTTGATATGACTAAAATTTATGAGCACCAAGTTGTTTGGAACCCACTATAATCTTTGAGCCTTACATATATGCATAACCGTGCATTATAAAACTTCATCAAGAAAATTACAGCTGTGCATACTGTGGTAGTAGCTATACCACATACATGATTGCTTTTCGTACGTGACATTTGTGACACTTCAACTAGACTCCACTTGCCACACAGTCACGTACGTTAGTGTATAGTTTTTACCATTCACACTCCTACTTCTGACTGCGGGGCTCCAGAATGCAGAGTGTGAGGGTCGCTATTGTGTTGGACACTGCTGCTGCCCTATGACGTCAAGCCATTGACAAAGTTCTCTCTGTGTTTAAGTTTTGTACTTTATTTATATGTGTTTTGTATAACTAAAGTCACTGTCTTTATGTACAGCATCTAAGGTTAGTCTGGTTCTTGCAAGACGGCAGTACTATTACACCAATCTTTACACACTTGCTATGACTCAACTGCATGTTATACTAGGGAAATATCTATCCTGCATTCTAATTATAAGTAGTGCTTTTTAATATATTGATACTTATCAATAATAAAGTTTAAATTAATATTAATATCAATTTTCTTAAATAATGATTTATTGCTATTTTTGATAATACTTGTGTCATTGGTAATACCAATTTCATATATACTGTTGATATTTTTCATTTTATATATATTATCTGTCTCATAATTTATCGGAACTACCAAAATTTATACTTTCGTTTTTTGTCTTCGAAAAAATTAAACTTAATAGGAGATGTGTTGCATATTAAACTTTGTGTAACTAGTCCAGAATGAAACCTATTCCCTACTAGTGGGCAGCATGCCTGGCTAACTGTATGCCACGGTACATCTGTTGTTTACAGAGTTTAAATAGATTTTGTTGCATCATGCCAGGCTTTTTTATTTGCCTGTGGCAATTTCGTGCTAACTGAAATTTACAGAAGTGTTATTCAAGACTGGGGCTGTAAAATTAACTTCGCGCTAAATTAATTTGCGCAATCGGAAGATGTGCTAAGTGATTCATTGCAAATTTGGCTAATTAATTTTTTACCTATTCTATCTAGGGACCCCAAAAAAAATTGACCAAAAGCTGTGTTAAAATAAAGAAAAACTGATGCTAAAATTTTGTGAGAAAACATAACAGTGGTGCAAAAATTCTGTGTAAAAGCATAAAAGCAGTGTGGCAAAACTGTATATAAACATAAAATTGCTGCAAAAAAATTAAATTTTTTTTCCTTAAAGTTGTTTCAATTGTTTATTATTTCCTTTTTTTCTTTAAATTTTTATATTATAGCACATGTGTTAAACCTTACCATTTAATTTTTATTTTCTGAAGCAATTAACGGCATATTCCACAAAATATTTTAAAATAATTTGGTCTATTTTTTTATAACTCTCTTAAAATTCAACCAACAAATTAACCTAGTTACTGTTAAACATGCAGTTACGTACAAGTACTAAATAAAGAAACACGCCTACTCATCATTTGGCATAAACCGGGCAGAGCATACACAGTGTGTCTGTTTTTAAATGTTATAAAATGAATTAAATTAGAATTAAATAAAAGGGCTAGGATGAAACATCTATAAAAAACAAGGTAAAATACAATTATTTATTGCCCATCTTAACTATAATATTACTCAAAAGCAAAGTGTTATCAAATGAAAGGATGGGTTAGTTCCATGCCCTTTTCACTTTTTTCCGACTTTTCAGGAACATAAAAATTAACTTCACTTTAAAACTACAGCAATTTTTAAGTGTCACGTCACATGCTAACTAAATGTTGTAAATGACATGCAACTACTACTTGTAGTAGTTTTACCTATAAGCAAACCTTTCCTGCCTTTCACAAAATAACCAAAGATGTGAAGATATAAGATATGTTTCTACGCACAGCACAAAGAGCAATGTTTGTACCATCCTTCGAAAGTATTGATTGGTGGAATAGTATAAATAAATCTTACAGTGGAGATATCAAAATACTTTGGTATCAAAATTTGTGTCTTGTGCTACCATCTATGTCATAGAGGCTTTTAGAAATAAGTAATTTATGCAAAACTTTGTGTTTCTACAAAAATGTTCAAATTTATATTACTGTATCTAATATAGAGCTGTACCGATACGTTTCGGCAGGGACTGATTTTGCCGATATTTAGTTGAATCGGCGTTTCTGCCGATTCACGATACGCTTGTTAATTTTCGGCCGAAATTATTGAAAAATGAAACTTCCTGTCATAAAATAAAAATATTCAAGTACCTACAATTTTCACTTTTCGTACTACTACATATTTTGAAATCGCATCATTTCTTAGCTACGTATGCCAGCATACATATCAAACTTAAAAATCCTATCTTTTAATAACGTTCTTGAATATATTGCATTGTAAATAATTATATTACGAGTACGGTTAAGATATAGAACAATAACGTGCTTTATTTAGAGCATAGCTGTCACTACAAAAACAGGAAATACCAATAGCTTGGACTGCAAAGAAATGTTTGTAATATCGTGACGAAGACTTTTTTTAAGTAACTTACGTATAGATTTAAAAATTGAATAAAACAATAACTAAATAATATAGAACTACACATAATGTAAATTAATTTTTCTGTTTTCCATGCAAAGCGACCACATGAAACACATTTCCAAATAGGCCTAAATGTTTGGTATCGTAAATTTTCGCTGTCGCACGCGTTAAAATGGTATTGGAATTCCCGTTCTTGAATTGTAAACAAGTACAAAGTCTCGTTGCACGTTTTAAATTCATTTTTTTGAACTTTGTATTTTGTGAATCAATATATTTCATAGTTACCTATTATTAAATAATCTTATTTTATATAATTACTTATTTCATAACAAAATTTTTTAGCCTCCATTAGTAAATTAATGTTCCACTAAGCAACTAACGGGTCGTCAACATTGAAAACAAGCTAAAAATACGAGTTAAAAGGAGAGGTTATGTTCCGTTTATAAACTAAAATACGTGTGCATTTGCATTGCTTTTCTTAGAATGAGTTATTAGGGGTAATCTAGCAAAAGTATAAAAAATGTTTAACAAAAATATGTTTTTTTTCCTGTATCGGTTCGGAATCCGTGAATCGGCTTATCTGCATATCTGCAAAATTTTGTGAATCTGTACAGCTGTATCTAATACAGTAGCAACCCAATATATCACAGTTCAGTATATTGTTGTTGGCACTAGAGTCATAGTGTACTGACAGTTTTAAATTGTTTTTAATTATTTGACTTGTTCTCTTTCTCTTGGTTAGCTGATTAACTAGGCTGTAGCCATATCCCTTAACAACCATGTTAGTTCAGGCTTTTACTGTAGTTAAAATAATTTAATAAAATACAAAAATTTTAATGAAAAACATGATTTAGAAATAAAGGTTTCATTCATTTTTATATTATCAATTCCATCAATATAAGTGACATGAATATAGTATCAACAGTATCAGTTGGCTATTGGAATTTAAATTCATTATAAAAATTATTGACGCTGGATAAGCCTTGTTATATCATGCAAAAAGTGTTGTCAGGACATACCACCTTCTGTTTTATAATTTTCATAGTCTTACTTCCATACTTACTTTATATGTTGTAAATTATTTTAAAAGTTTGGCTCTGCTTCTATTAGACAATTTTTTTTCATGTTGGGATTTTATTCTCTTAAGATAATAAGGTCATTCTATACAATAATGTCAGTTCAGGGCCATTAGACGAGGTAATTAGCCATGGCCTGTTGTAAGGAACTATTCTAGAATTTTTCTGGCCTGATTTTAGGAAACTAAAAAAAAAATCAATCAGGATGGTAAGACTGAGATTTGAGCTCAAGTCCCCACTTAAGTCTTCACTCTACATTACATTGATATATTGTGAAATAAAATTAGAAAATTAACATGTTTTTTACATAGTTTTCTAAAAAAAAAAAAATTATTCTGGATAAAAGTAATTGATAGTAAAATTTAGGTATATTAGTTCATTTTGCAAGTGGTTGAAGTTGGCTTTAAGTTTTTTCACCAAAAGATAACCTATGTTATTCTCTACTTCTAAATACTATGGTGAATTTTGTAAAATTTTTCTATGATATTCTATTTTTAAGGTGGTTGAAGATGGCTATGAGTTTTTTGCCAAGAGACAACTGGTTACATTATTTTCTGCTCCCAACTACTGTGGTGAATTTGATAATGCAGGAGCAATGATGTCTGTAGATGAAACACTAATGTGCTCATTCCAGATTTTGAAGGTGAGTTCTGTACAGTGAATTTCTATTATGGCTTTGTTCAAATGACCATGAAAATATGTACAAAATGCAGGCGCACATGAAATATTGCCAGCTCCTTTTATGCTTGATCGTCTTCCCGTTAACGTACTTATTAGCTTTCTTCATGGGCGTCGCAACCGGGGGACACGTCCCCCCCCCCCCCCCCCAATAATAAAAGTCTTCAATTTCGTCCCCTCTAATAATATAATTTAGTTTCTTAGTTATATTAAAAATATAATTTCTGTGATATAACCCATATGTTGCGCATGGTGCATTTAGTCCAATCATGGTGATGTGAGCACTTTTTAATTCGATCTTCGTGTAAAATCAAAATCAGGTCCGATACCAAGGAGAGATACTATAATAATAGTTAATATAATCACTTTATTACTTATGTTTGTGTACATGTGCGAAATACTCTTAATACTGCTGCGGCATTTAAGTGTAAAATTCAGGTTTCTCCTGATGTTTAAATTAATGATTTTGTGTGGATATAGCACCAGCAGATATGTTAACTGTGTTTTTACAAATTTGTTCTCTGAAAATATTTTTTATAAAAAAGAAATAATATATTGCAACCAACTATAATTAGAATATTTAGGAAAGAAAAATGCCTAAAAACCACCTTTTTGCACCTTCAAACCCCAAATTTTCCTGGGGGAGGGCCCCCGGACCCCCCACTTTTTTTCCAGGGGATGCATATTACTCAACAACTAAATCAATAGAAGTCTCCCCCCCCCCCCCCCCCCCCCCCCCCAAAAAAAATATATCCTTGCGACGCCCATGGCTTTCATGATCTTTCAACTGGCTGGCTTATGTAATACCAAACTGCAGTCCTTCACTGGTTCTGTCTGCTCATCAGTGCGCTGTTATAGGAAGTACAATGGTTCAAAGATACATGCTGTGTGTATCTACATCTGTAGTTATACGGTTCAAATTTCAGGACATCTAGACAAATCATTCTGTACAGTCTGTTCACTCATACTTTTCTTAAAAAGTACTCCCAAAGTAATAACTTGTAACTGGAAATACATGCTTCCCACAGTGATTTCTGATAAGGAATGTAGAGTTTCTTATGCCTAGATTTGCACACAAACTTATTCTAGCTCTAGTGTAACTTATAAAATCAGTGGTCGCTCTCTTTTCTTCTTCTTTCAATTAATTCCAGTCATTGTCAAGACAATAACTCAGGCATGTATTTTAATTGGGACTTAAATTACTTTCTGGCATAATTTCTTTCAAAATCATTTTTAGACTCATGTTTTCTTTTTTTTTTTAACACTTTCATTCTGTTTGCTCTTATCCTGATCTTCTTCATACTTCTAGATAATAGTGTTACGAGGTGAAAAAAAAAAACACCCACTTGGATGAGGGATTGTGTACTGATGATAATGAAATTAGAAAGAAATGTGATGAAAATAAAATCAAGAATGATGAATGAACTTGGTCTGGTGCTAGGTAGATGGAACAATCTGTGGAATACAAAAATCCACACTGCGAGACCATCCTTTGCTTCAACCATACTTAAACTTAAGCCTCCACCACCCTGGAATTTAGTGAGCCTCACCTTACAAGGCATCAGGGATGCCTACAGGACTACCTAGCACTGGGGTGTATGCGAGGGGAACACCAAAAACATGTTCACAACTGTGGACTGCTGCCCGTCCACCCTTCCTTACTTAAAACCATTACTCAAATCAGGATGGACCACCAAAGTACTAAAAATCCTTCGTAAATAACTGAAATGACCAAACGTATGTACTACTTAAATATTAAAAACCATACCAAGTTGAGAACTGACATTTTATTAAAAGATAATTATTTAAAATCTTTTCTCTTCAAAATTCACAAACAGAACCATACAACTTTTTTTTTGTAAATAATTGTTTCTCGAAGCCTGCCAGCCCCTTTACATTAGAAGCCAAATTTTATTTTTACTTTACTTTATTCAAAATCCTGTTTTGGCTTATGCTGAAATCTGGCGTCCAACATTCTAAACTCAGACTTATCAAGCCAAACAACGGAGACGGAATCATAACAGCGAACTTAAGTTATGGAAGTCACGTCTACAAATCAAAGATTAAAATTCCTAAAGACTACATGTAGGGTTTGAAGGATACGTAACTTTGAGTTGTTACAGCTTGGTTGCTTCCCGTGGGCCCTCCGCCCTCGCCCTCTTCTCTGGCAACTTAAAATTAACGTAACAGCGTCCAACACGGCTGTGCGTCTCGAGAGTCAAAAGTAGAAGGACAAAATGTGTTGCGGCCAGGCAACAGCCCATGCCAGGAGGATGTGCTGCGGCAGCAGTCCGTGTTGTGGTCCGCTCCCCTCACCTACCAATCATTTTTGCCAGCACAGCAGCTGCTGCTGTCAGGTTCCCGCTCGACCAGACGCTCACTGCAAGCCTCGCAATGCACATTTGAGCATCATCCGGGCTGAGCCAGCTACATTCCCCAATCATGTGATAGTCGAGTGAAACGTGGTGAGAAATGCACAGTGCGACCTACTCCCGTGGAGCTACTGACAAAATGCAACTGCCCTAACACAATTTTGCCAAAACTTCAAGTAACTGTTAAATATTCCACCGATCTAAAGAAAAAACCAAAAACGTCAATTGAAACCGAAATGCGGAAAAACACGTCGTGACATCAGCAATAAACTTGAACAGTCTCACCTTAACTTTCAGGATGCAGGCTTGTAGACAGCAAGTAGACATCCAGTAGACATGACATGAGGACAGGGGAGTCATCGAAGTCTATTACTCAACACAATGCGGACGAAACACGTAGAAATCACGCACAAAACACTCAAACGAAACATGACACTGACACAGCACGGACGAAATGTGACTGACGGTTTGTCAAACAAACTCATTAGACTTGGAATTACCTGACGCGACGATACTGGGTACAACGTGGCTGGCTGGATGAAACAAGAGTCATAACAATACACGGAAACATAAAAACTTGCTGAGTGACAACATATAGACATGACGAAATGCAAACACCATCAAAGTTCAAGTGTCCTTAGCACAATTTAAAAACATCACGACTTTCGTGAACGTGGTTATAGAGTTCAAAACACTTGATTCTTCAGATGTTTCTCTATAGTTATAGTAATTACAGGCGTTTGAAGCGCAGACACGAAAGTTCTTATAATATGTCCATAAAAGAATGTCCCAGTTATAAAATTTGATGGTATCAACTGTAAGCATTGTAGAGTGTTGGTTCAAGGTCAAAATTAAAGAGTAACTGAAACAGTTTTAGATAAGTACATTCGTGAATACTGCTTTGTAGTTTTCTTGCTTGCAATGCGAAAGAATGGCTCTTTCCCCAATCAGTAGAGGGTGAACCTGTAAACTTTATTTGGGAACAGGATGGAGCCCCTCCCCATTGGAATCTCTATATACGAGAGTGGTTGAATGTCAAAGTCCCTGGCTGTTGTATTGGTCGTAATGGTCTAAATGACAAGAGCTCTTTTTAGCTAGCCTCCACGTTCACCTGAGATGACGCCATGCAATTCTTTTCTTTGGGGCTATATAAGATTGTGTCTACGTTCTGCCGTTACCTAATAATTTGCCAGAGTTGAGACACAGAATTTAAGAGACTATTGCTTCCTTTACTCTGAACGTGTTAACCAAAGTGTAAGAAGAATTAGAATTCATGGTGGATTTAAGGTGTACATATTGAACATTTGTAAAAAAAAAAACTAGGGTTAGTTTATTTTCAATTTGATTTATGATTTGTTGTAAATAGTCTAAATTAAACTATTATAATATACCATTGAAACTGGGACTTTATTTTATGGACATCCTGTATTTTGTCATCACTAGACAAGGAGACGAAAATCTGACTTCTGAACACCAATTTTAATGGTGTCAAATGTATGGCACCATTCTTTGTTATCTGACACCATCAGTGTTTCTTTTGGAAGGAAATGGATAAGGTAGGAGTTGGGATTTGTGTTAGGGGAGTGGTTTGCGATTGGATTGGACTAGACTATGAGTTTGTAATTCTTGCACTTGCCATTTAAGTAAATCCATTTATGCGCTTAACACTCTTCTGCCCTGTACATGAACAGGTTGCTGGGTGCTCCTATTCTAGCAGAAACTCTATCATAGGTTCATGGTCTACTGGACTTTACTCTTACTCTCTTAGTGACAATACTTTTATCCTCTGCGTAACTACTAATTATTGGCTTAACATCGACCTGAAAACAACCTTCCCTGGGGCTTGCTAAAAGCACACTGTGAACTCTACTGATCCCACGGCACCAAAAATACTTGTCAGCTCTACGCTCGCGCAAAGCGCATGGCGAGAGACAATGCATTGCAAGGTAGAGACAGCGACCTGGATGCTCAGGGTGGCCACTCACCGGGAAAACCGGGATTTATCAGGGAAATCACGTTGATCGGGAATTATCAGGGAAATGTCAGGGAATTTTTTTTAAAACCGGGAATTATTTTTGTCATGTATATTTCCGCAGAGCTGCCAACCATTACGGATTTTCCGTAATTATTACGAATTTATCACGGAATTACGGAACATCGCTGGTTTATTACGGAAACGAGGCTTTGTGCTGCATGGTAACGGAAAAAAAAAATTCCGTTTCTGATGTGCGTGTTTCGTGAACGTAGTTCGAATACATCACGTGATTGCGCAGATAACGGAACTAATAAATGTGCGCATGTAAATAAGTAGATTAATTCTTGTGTTTTGTAATATAAATTGTATGGTATTACGTCCTTTGTACGATACAACTGGTACATATTCTCGGACTTAATCGTTTGTTAGCTACTTACATCACGATAATTTTTGTACGGTACTTTGACTAACCTGTGTTGTTTTATTTACTTTCTTGAAAGCCATTTTTTTCATCAATGTGTTTTTGTCGTGTCTACAGACGTGAAACCTTTTTATGTTGTTCGATAGTGTTGTGTTCTTCAGTACCGGTTGTAGAAATGAAGCGTGTGACAGAACAATGTGTATCTGGGGCAAAAAAAAGAGCACGTTATTCTTCAGAACTTTTGACCAAACTATTCAAAAGAATGGCCATGCTTGTCATTTTAAAATGTTTCGGAACGCCACGCGTTTTGTAATGTATGCACGTGTGACTTTTTAATTGCACATGGTGGAAGGGATGACTGTAGACGGCATATTGAATCAAAGAAACATGCAGAACATTTTAAAGCCGTGACGAGCAATAAATCTATATCGTCGTTTTTCGCTACATCTGAAGAAACGAAAGTAACAAACGCAGAGTTATTGTTTACAAGTTTTCTGGTAGAATACAATTTACCGATAGCAGTAGCCGATCATTCCGGTAATTTGTATAGAGCTATGTTTCCGGACTCAAAAATTGCACAGAAATACAGCTGTGCGAGAACAAAAACATCTGCCTTAGTGGAGTATATGGCTGGTAAAACTAAAAGTGAAATTGTTGAATCTTTAGTAAGTGGACCATTTGCTTTAGCTATCGATGGGAGTACTGATTGTAATGCAGTGAAGATTTATCCATTAGTTGTTTCATTTTTAAATCAAACACAAGGTAAAATTTGCACTGTACTGTTATCTCTTGTTGAGAGTACAGACAACACATGATCTGGTATTTTCTCTGTGCTGAATAAGGTATTTGAACATTTTGGAATTTCTTGGAAAAATTGTGTAGCGTTTGCATGTGACAATGCCAATACTATGATTGGCACAAAGATGTGGCATTTGTTAAAGAAAAACATCCCGCTATTGTTGTGCAAGGCTGCTCATGTCACCTCGTTTATCTAGCTGCTAAAAAAAGCCAGTGCACAGCTAACAATTAGCATTGTGACATTTTTGGTTAATATTTTCTATTACTTGGAAAAAAGTTCAAAACGCCAGAATCATCTGAAAGTGTATCAAGAGGTATGTGAGGCAAAGTCGCACAAAATCTTGAAATATGTTAGCACACGTTGGCTCTCTCTCCTAGATTCAGTTGACAGAGTGCTGGAACAATGGGAGGCACTAAAGCTATTATTTTGTAGTGATCCTTAAAAGAGTCTTCAACTTCACAGTATGAAAATGTAAAATCTCTAATGCAGGATCCACTTACAAAACTTTACTGTTATTTTCTTAGCAGTTCACTTCCTGTTTTCAACCAAGTAAATTTATTTCTCCAACAGGATGCTCCTGTGATACATGTATTGCGGAGAAAACATTTTGGTTTGACAATTTGCTTGTTTGCTTTATAATTATCATTATAATTTATAATTATCATAAATGACAACTGTAGTGTGCATTTGAAATTGCTGCAATTTGTAACAAGATATGCTAGTGTGTATTTAATTAATTTTTATTTGTTATTTGTGAAGAGCCATAAAACAAAACAGACTGCAGGTCATTGAAAGGGATGCTATAATGTAAAGTGACATTTAAAATGTATTATGTTATTTAACGAACTTCCGTATGTATATAATGAAAAAAATACAGCAGGGTGCTAAAACGTGAGTAATCTCTTTCTATAATATTATATTATTTCATCAAAAGTATGTTGTTTTTTTTTGTAATTGTAAATATCAGGGAAATTTTGAATTTTTAATCAGGGAAATCAGGGAATATTTTTGGTGACTGTGAGTGGCCACCATGATGCTGCTTTTAAAAAATATACACATTCTGACACCTTTCCAGTTTTATTGTTAATATATCCTCTAATTTTAAGTTCTCTTACGTAATGTTACTGAATGATTGATATGTGATGTTTGTTTCAGCCTGCTGACAAACGCAAGTTTACTTACGGTGGTTTAAATGCTGGTCGGCCAGTGACTCCGCCTCGTGGTGCAGCCAATAAAAACAAGAAGAAATGAATAGTTTGTACATGCATATTGAAAAACCATTTTCTTTATATAAGTGCTGTTTTGCAGCAGAACTGTTTTTTATCCTTATGCACCACATTCTGGTAAAACAAGTGTTACCTTTTACTAAGGTTTAGTATGTTTTATTAGCTGTGTAGATTCTGAGATTTTGTTATGAATATTCTAAATTGTTAGTTTCTGCACTGCAATATGATAGGAGTATAGGATGTTAGTAATGCGGTCCCTTAAGTTGTTGTTGCATTTCTGAAGTAGAGTACAGTGAAACATAGTTTAATCAGCATAAAATATTGCATCAACATTTGTATAAGAAAGTCGGTTTCTGGACATATTGCTGTTCTTGCATTAAAAATAATTTTAGTTTTAATGTTCATTGTGTGCAATTATTGTATAGTATTACAAAAGTGTGCAGTCACTTGGTTTATGATTTTCTTGCAATAATAATGCTCTCTATTCATTGGCAGATAGCATGCTTAAAAAATTTAATTTTGTGGATAGTGTTTTATACTGCTTACATGCTTGCACATAGGAAATAATACCCAGCACATCTTAGCAAACCTCATACTTGAAGAAAGCTACTGTAATGAACATAGTATTATGACTCATTCATGCTACAAATTTTTTTTTTCCTTGTAGTATTTGTTTTAGACTTTAGTTACTCACATTGTGTTTGTATTAAGTAAACCACTGTCGTCATATTTTTTGTATTGTAAAAATGTACCTTGTTGTTCAGATATGTGTGTTTTGTTAAACTATGGTCTGTTTATAGACAGTTGTTTTCTAGCTGGCAGGTTTCAGATGTGATCTTATACATTAGTGATTTCTAAAGTATAAATGAAATAATTTAGATTTAATGGACTGTGGCATAGACAAAAATTGATACATTTGCTTTGAAAACATTGGCAAATCTGGCCCAAAGTACGATACTAAAGTTCACAGACAAAGTATACATTTATGTCACACTTTCATTGACATTAAAAAATTTTCTCTTATTTTACTTTGCTTGTGTGTCTCAAAACCTGTATATTTAAGTGACAAAAACTATGCTCTCTTCACTGTATGTTTTAAGTTTAATATTGTGCATTATGAGGTGGTAAATTATTGAGATGATTGAAAATATATTGAATTTTAAGTTATGATTTTATGAAAAATAAGTCAACTTTTGTACACCCCATCATTAAAATAAGCTGCTGTTAACAAAACAAGTGAAGAATTTTTTTACATTGCTTTGTTTGCTTATTTATTGCCTTTTTTCCTACCATTGGTAGTTTGTACAAAATTGTAAGTTTGAAGCAAATGTGGAATATCTTTACATACTGGAATATGGAAAGTAATAAAATAGTTTTCAAGTTTATCACTGATAACTTTATGTACTTGTTTCCAAACACTCAAACACAACACACAAAATTACTGTTAATTTGAACCAAATGGTCACAGTTACAAAAAAAAAAAACATTGGAAAATCATTGTCCAACCCAGAAAACACATTATTAAGTTAAACTGATTGATTTATATACTTACATGATTAGCTGGAAAACGTCTGAAATGAATTTATTTGGGTATTTAACGCCACCATAATCTGAGAATACTTCAAAATTTTAAATTTGTAACTTTGTCATATTTGTTTTTTGTTTGTGATTATGTGACCTTTTTTAAAAGAAATACTGCATTTGTAATTTTGCTTTCCTTATTCTGAAACCTTAATTGTCAGATAAACAAATGAAACTTCTTGGTGCTTAGAGGGGAGATAAGATGGCTTCGATTCCCAGTTACAACTGCAAGTACCAAAAAATTGTTAAAAATGTTTTATCAAGATATATTATATCTCTGTGAATTAAATGTATTGTAGAATATGATAGTGTGTTAAGGCCATGTCTCTAGCTAAAATATTTACATTTTAAATTTTATTGTGCTAACACATTTAACCTTGATTTTGTAATAGGAAATATTAATCAGATACTTTTTACTATCAATTTGTACCACCAATTCTCTAACATGCACACACATGTTTAGGCCCCTAACCGAGGTTTTGAATTTCAGCCTTGGTGCCGAGGTCTGTGCCGACACAATCATAAAGACAGTTGAGAGGATAGTTACTGGTGACAAGCCAAATAAAGACATCAAATCAAGGACCCATACAGCGTAGCAGCTTTACCTGGTTGCAGCAAAAGTCATTACATTAAAACATGTTACGACCCCTCATGGTTCCTGGGATGAGGGTCGTACTAAACATTTGGGAAAGTTTGACCCACTCCTGCCCCCTATACATGAATATATGCCATTTTTCACACCAATTTTGTGTTCGAGTGTGTTTGGTACGAAACTGACAAATCTAGCATAAAAACAGTGCAATACACAGTGCAACTGTATCTTTTAACAAGCGCAAAGTCCTTTGACACTGATTTCATAAAAAATATATATATATATTATTTATTGGAGGTTGGGCATAACTATATACCATGCCAGAGAGGTCAAGAAGGTTAAGAACAGTGACATCACTTCGTTATTGGGAGACATGGAATGTTACAAAGGGTAGGGGAAGACAGATGGCAGCCAGCTGTATAGTGTGTCTCGTGCTTGGGTATAAGAAGAAACTTGTTTGCACTGTGAGGCTTCATTTTTTTTTTGTTCACCCCTGGGATAAGATAATTGCCATAGCTGTCACAATAAACATTGCCTGCAGCGGTTGGAACTCGAAGAAGGCATCTGGACTGAAACTTTGTATATCTACTTGAAAAACATGTAGCATGTCAAGGATAAAAGAATCAAGCAGAATGTTTTCTACCAGTTCTCTACAAGTTTCCTTCACTTTCTTGAACGATAACCCCCAGTCGGGCATAGTGCTATGGTTTATAGACGTACATAAAGCCTTATTTGTATGCTGACGTTTCTAATAGGGTAAGTACGGGGTCGATGGCCATAGTTTTTTAAAATGCTGAAAATAAATACTGAAGGTAAAATTCCTGTTTTAATTGGTAAAGCATTCATTGTATACTAAATTTATGAAGTAATGTTTTTAATGATAGTCCCATTAGTTAATAAAGTTCATTAAATATTTTTACACAACCTGGGCCATCTCACCCATAGTACCGGTAGAGATGGCCATATGCTTCAGGGACAGATGGCCAACCAAAGAGTCTGCCGAAATACCTACTATGTGAAGACCAATACAAACACATGTTTAAAGACAGAAATCAAGTGAAACTCTTTTGCTAAGTTATGAAATGAAGTGGACGATAATTAAACTTTAAAAAAAAAACAGGTTCATTACACAAAATAAGACGAATCTAGTATTTCACACCTTTGTTATAGATTTTTCACAGTTGTTGCACATATCAGTAAAATTAGTACAGTTTTTGTGTAAACAACGATGACAGCTAACGCACATTATCCAGTCACATTTCAGTTCTGTAAGGTTATAGTCTTCATCAAAACCGATGCACTCCTCGTCTTCTTGATCAAGATAGTCACTAGATTCATCCTGCAATGTTACTTCCGATTCTGAACTGCTACTTGAAGTATTTCTTCTGGGTCGAAGTACTTTCCTCTACTTTGTATTTGTGTTATATGCCTGCATAGGCATAGCTTTCTTTTGCTTCCCTAGAAATATTTTGTTCGCCTTCTCTCTTTTCGTTTTCAATTGTGCAATATTTTTCGGAGATGTTAGAAGAGTAGCTTTCTGTTATTTACGTTTGGGCGTCTATTTTGATTTTTTTGGAATGGGCAAAATCTCAGTCAAGACTTTGGTAGGCGAGATAGCATCGGCACCACAAGTAAACGGTGAAGTAACGTTTGTAGTCATGATACGATCTACTGTTGAGCCAAATAAGCATTTGTCTGCACTCTGACATGACGTATCAGGCTCCTTAATGGCTGAGTAAGTGTCAAGCTGTTCTATCTTTATGAAACTTAAACTGGAAGATGAATTTCCCTCGGTATCTTCGTTGGGAAGACCAGAAGAATTTCTGGAACAGCCAGGTTCTTCTAAATTAATTTCAAGCAAATGAGTGTTGCATGTTCATGATTTTCATTTTCTCTAGGCCTGAAGTTTACAACAAAAGCATAGTCTCCAATAGTATCCACATTGAAAGGGTAGATTCCAGTGGCTCTGAAACCTGCTATTGCATTTTCAGGTGTTACTGCTTTTCTCCAAGTTTCACTCAGAAGCTCACCAAACTTGACGCCATCCCCGCTGCCTGTTTTAAAATTAATGAATTTAAGTTATGAAAACTAGGATTTTGACTCGAGGGCGGGGTTCTTTGCCTTGTCGCTATAGGCAGGGACGCGTCGACAAGGACTCCCCGGGCTGTTTAGGCCACCCAGGACGCCGTACGATTAAAATAACACGTAAATAGAACTTGATTTATTAACACGTCACACGGTACATTACGTCACTTGATACAGAACACCGTCACGTAACTGGCCGTATCGTCGTCTACCTTCTCATCTCCGCACACACAGCCCTCGAATGGCAGTACTGATTCGCGGTTTGCGGAATTCCCTAGAAATACCCCACCAAGGGTTGCAGGCTACCCTGAGAGTAGTAGTAGAGGCGATGAAGACGCGTGGCACGTCTGGAGGTTGCAGCTAATGATAGTCAGGACGGTGAAACAAAGGAATACTCCAATTAATTAATTAATAAATGACTTAGTTAAACCACTGGGATTATCCGCACGTGATTGGCTGAGGGCTGAAAACTTATACTAACATCGCTACCGGACAAAAGAGTCTGACCTGGAATTTTCACGGAGGACGGAAGAATCTGATACAGGAACACTACTCAGATTAAATTAATATAGTTACCGAGGGTCCATCCTCGTGGTGGCGTGGGGCCAAGTAATGCTGGGCGCGGGCGCAACGGTACCAGGGCACGAAAACTCACTCGCGACAGCGGCACGTCCCAGGAACTGAATCGTTAGTAAGTCACTGATCGCGTTTGGCACAACACCGCCCCGCGTGGGCAAAGTTCAATTATCTTTATGGAGGGATTATGGCGAGAAGCGCGGGCACATCGGCGTGCTGCCCAAAACGATATAAATTACGTAATATGCTAAACGACTCATGGTTGAGTCACACATACTTAATAAAGAACCGCACGACACATCGTACAGTCGATTTAGGGCCGGCTGTGGAGCGGATGAAATCGGATTACAAGAAATTACCTATGGAAGCTACATGCTGGTTTTGGCGCGAAGGTTGAAGGCTCCATGTGCGCGGAGCTGCCGGCCCTGGTAAGTGCTAGATGACGACTGACGACTCTCCCTAGCAACCCGGCCAGGGAGGGCTCGATTTCCCGCGGAAAGTTGCGAAGCGCGGGAAGATGGTGACGGCCAGTTTTAAATCAATTAGCATGTCATAATTATTTATGAATATTAAATACAGAAAAAGTTTTAGTTATTTCTCTTAATGAAATTTGCATGTGCACTATGTTCATATTGCGCATTGCCACACCCGGCCGGGCGCTCGCACATCATAGTTCGATTCACTGCCCTACCCTACTCTACTTGGCACGCGCCGGCGTGTTCGTTAAACTTGTCCTAATTCAGGTATTGAGGACACATAACGGCCTGTGCTCTCAGAGGGAGCACCGTAAGGCGGCGTCAAATACATAATAAGTTTTAGTTTTTCCCTTGATTACAATTGCATGTGCACTATGTTCCGATCGCACATCACCACACCCGGCCGGGCGCATCGCACAACACAGCCGGCCGTGACTAGCGCCGTTCGGTGCACTGCCCTAACTCACTCTTCCTGGCCCGCGTGGCCATGTTCTTTACACTTGTCCTAATCAGGTGTTGAGGACACATAAGGGCCTGTGCTCTCAGAGGGAGCACCGACGGGCGGCGACAAACTGTATCCTAGTTATCTTTCGGTTCGGATGGTTTGTTAGTCACTTAGACCAGCTGTGTAGAAGTGATGTTTCCGAGATTTAAATACAGCACGGTCTACTGGCAGTAAATAATGTATTGTATGGCCAGGACATGTAGAACATCATCAACTGAAGTTTCACCAAATGAATCAGTCAAGAGAGTGAACTTCTGTCTGTGCATGTTGCATCTGGCCTGCAACTGAATAAATCCTTTTCCTTTTAGTATCCCTGACTGTTTTCTTTTCCTCACTAGTACCGCACACAATTACCAGAAAGGTTGTTGTTATAGACGCAATAACTGAAATCACCCAACATGTAAATATAAATGCAAAATCCTTAACTATGTTAATCTGATAACTATTATTTCATATCAATTCATATTCAACTTATTTTCCAGATCCTGCTACTTCACATGTTGATCCAAAAAATTTTTTCTACCAGCAAAAAAGGCCTACTATGAAATATTGAAATCCAATGCAATCCATATCACAAAAAAGAATATTTTTTTAATACTGTATTATCAAAATGAGTTAATATTTACATACTTAAACCAAAGTTATTCACGAGTTTTCTATGTTAATGTAATAATTTTTTTTTCTTTTGTTCCTCAATATTATAAATATAATTCCTACATATTTCATCTGGAATATTAAACTATTATTTTTGTTTACACACTGACGCCGTCCCCGTTGCCTGATCTGAATTTTACGTGAATTAGAAATGTTTTGATTAATTTTGATCTCAAGGGCGGGGTTCCTGGCCTCGTGGCTGCAGGCAGGGGCGCGTCGACAAAGGACTCCCCAGGCTGTTATGGCCTCCCAGGACGCCTTATTAATAAAAACACACACGTACTTTTAGCTGGTTTATTCCGTCGCACACTTTACACGTTACACGCTCACGTAACTGGCCGCTTCATCGTCGACCTAAGCTCCACGCACGCCACCCTCTATTGGCGGACTTGTTACGGCCACACGGTAACCCGGTGGCAAGTACGTTGATAGGGGTTGTTCCCGGCGAGTTGCGAGTGGGATGCTTGGGCGAACGATAAGTCTGTTCCTACCTACGTGAAAGTCTGCGGAACGCAACGTGAAATGCGTGGGCGACTGGTCATACAAAATTACTTAATACAAAACACTACACTACAGTCACTAGTGACTAACCACAGCTGTGGTTAGTCCCGGGTTCGGATCAGGTCCGGGTGTCCCACACAGGTGGTTACCTATACAATGGCGGCTACTCCGCATGGTGGCTGGGGCCACGTTACGCTGGGTATGGACGCAGCGGAATCCGGCAGGATATCGCACTCGCGACCGTGGCACATCCCAGTTAACCACTCGTCTTAACACTTAGGTTCGCGTTTGGCGCAGTGCCGCCCCGCGTGGGCGAAGAACTATTTCCCGAGGTGGGATTTCACTAGCGTGAGGCGCAGGTGCCACAAGGGGTCACCTAATTGATTGCGTAGCGCACGAAAAGCCCGGTATCGGGCTACACATTATATTAAAGGACCGTGCGAAATCTCGAACGGCCGATTCGGGCCGACCGGGGAGCTGAATTAAACGGTTTGACTATATTTACCTATTGTAGTGACTGGTGAAGTTGGCGCGAAAGTTGAGAGCTCTCCGTGCGTAAGCTGCCAGCCCGGGCGAGTGCTGGATGGCGACTGACTAACCTCCCTGGCCGCCGGGGCCAGGGAGGGGGAAAATTCCGCGGGAAACTGCGGAGCGCGGGAAGATGATTTCGGCCAGTTTTGTGAATGATCCCAGTTTACAAAATGATTATTAAATTAACATTAATTATTTGTTATTTTACAAGTATTAGTTTTTGTTTGTTTTATCAAATGCATGAACAAATTATTTAGTTGCGCAGTGCCACACCCGGCCAGGCGCTTTGCACACGTAGGGGGCCGTGACTGACGTCACGCCGTTCGGGGCACTGCACTATGTTGCACGCACGGGCGCGTTCTAGGCGCGGCACTGATCAGGTGATGAGGACACATAACGGCCTGTGCTCTCAGAGGGAGCACTGACGGCAGCGTCAACACATTACAACCATTCACAGACACACACACAATCACACACACACACACAATCACACACACACACATATATATATATATATGTATGTGTGTGTGTGTGTGTTTGTCGCAAAGTCTGTTTGATCATACATACATACAGCAAGGAAGCTGCTACTGTTTCATATGGTGTTAGACAGATTGAAACTATTTATTTATACACCATTGAAACTATGATGTTGAATTCTTTAAATGGCCACCGCAATGGAATGTTCGTGTCTTTAGGTGTTGAAGTCCATGGTTAACATTTATGCATTTATCCCCACCCTTCCCAACCCCTTCTAAGGGTGGATATGATCACAATATTTGTTATTTTGTGTGACGAACTAAATACAAAAAAAAAATAATAGTTTTCCAGTTTGGAATTACAACCCATACAGCACACAATGTTTCAGTAACATGTCTGTGATATTGCAGTAACATTACTATGTTTCGAATAGATTACATTTCATCTGTCATGTTTCTGGAATATTTCATAAACATTTCATTGGAAACATAGTACTCATTTCTATAAATGAAGTTTCAGATACATTTCAGCAAGATTCGTTTGGCAATATTACATTGTGGTTGATTCTGAAATGTATCTGAGACATTATATTGAAACTTCCCATCATGCTTGTTGGCACTGAAGTTTAGAAATCTTTGTCTTTGTGTATTATTTCTTGTTTTGGCGCAGTATTTTGGTACTTGGATTTTTATATGTGGTGAATAAATTGTAAGTTTTAACATTATTTATTTCATGTTAGTTTACTTTTTTTTTGTTTTTACTTTCGCACTTAAGCAAGTACCGGTATAGAAACATTCTTTTATGCGTCTTCGAAATGTGTAAAGCTGTAGGTTAAGGAATGTCTTTTTTTGTCGGTATGCTTAACATTCCCGTGCCATATTTATATGTGCGCTGTTTTCAGTCTGATTTTTTAATTTATGTGATGCATTAACAGGATATTCGCGATTTAATAAAATTGCGAAAGCATCTAACAAGTTTTCTACTTACTGTAGCTATATATGGTCGTTGACTGTAGAACACGAATGCTAATGTATGGGTTATTTATTATCTTTAGTTAAAAATCACACAAATATAGGCTTATAGGTTCCTAAATATTTTGGTTTTAATAGCATTTGATTAAACCAATTTATTTTATTCAGTTATCACCTTCGGGCTTTTATAATATACTTAAGTAAATATATTTCATAACCTATAATATGTAGTTAAGGGTAATTAATGTTTATTTACTGTGCACAACACATAAATTAATTATGTTGTGTTTATTTTAATATAAATATTGAAGTGTTTCATTTTAAATAATTTACATTTCTGCTGGTTAAGTAATTATTTTTATTATTTTCTGCACTATGTAGTAGTACTTATTGTATGTTGTAGGCGTACGTATTACTATTAATGGAAATTTAATAAAGCCTTCTATTATATCTGGCTTGTCATAAATGTAATTTATTGTAAGTGAATGCACTAGGCCAGGGGTCGGCAACCTTTTGAGTCGGAAGAGCCAAAAATTACAATTTACAAAATTTCCAAGTTTTTAAAGAGCCACTAAAATTTTTCCTCCCAACAATAAATAGTAGATACTTGCATAAATAAAGTTTTTTGATAAAAAAAATTAATCTATTTATTCATAAGAAAAATTTATTAATATATAAGCCTATCTGTTGGGTGGGCCCGTAAGTACTAGTAAAACGAAAACCTCGAGCGGATGGTTAGCTTTGCATTGATAATTTAACTGCTTGATGACATATTGTTTAGTAAAATATAACAAGCATGGAAAAAAAACCAGGCTTACTACTGGTTTGTAATAATAAAGTATTTTCTGTATAAATGACCTGGTGATGCAGTATTTCTGGTACGGAACTAAAGAGCCGCAGCTTCACATCCAAAGAGCCGCAAGTTGCTCGCGAGCCGCAGGTTGCCGACCCCTGCACTAGGCCTACACATATAATTAGACAGCGGTTTCATTAATTGCCATTTCGTTTTAACAAAGTTATTTCTGCAATCTGGCCTTCATGTTATTGGTGGGCTGGGATTACAGCGCAAAATAATTGAAATAAATTTTATCCTTTCCCGCAGAGAAGGTACAAGTCTTCGAGTTGTGTTGTACTAAGCATAAGCATCATTGGTATTTCTATTTAAATTAGTTTTTCTTATGCTAAATTATAGTAGTAACAAATTATGTTTGATTTGGAGAGTTTGACAAAACCTAATTCCATCCATTATATGACAATAAAGGAAACACATTAAATGATTATTTATTAGATTACATGTGTATAGTTATGTAGTGGTAGCAATTTAAATAATGAAAATAAACATTAAATGTGCACTACAAAGGATAATATTGAGAATCTGCTCAAAAAATTACTAGAAATTTTAGAGTATTATTGCACAAAAACATGGGCTGAATTGTAATGATGTAACATCACAGGCACTGTTCACACAGACACTTATTAGGAAATCATTAGGATTTAAATTTAAGTTTTCTTTTAAAACTTTGCTTAAAATGTGTTATTATACAATGTCATGGGCCTCTTTGCATTAACCAGACACCATTAAATTGATTATTAGGAATGTAAATAGCATGTTAAGAAATTCCCAGTGAAGAAGTATTCCTGCTTAATAAGTTTGAAAAAAAAATGCATAGGTTGCAATACCAATTTGTCAGTTTTAAGATGCTTTCAGTTTTGAAATTTATCATTGGCATCAGAAACTTTTTTTTTTCTGTTTGCATGGTAATTTAAAAATAAATAATGTAACAACTTAGTGTCTACATGTTTAAAAATCTCACATACATGTCAAATGACCTGAAACAAGTTAAAAATAATTGTTTTTTCTTCTTTTTTTTCCAGCAAAAATCTCCTAGAACATCTGCATAGAGAGTCAGTTAAAAGTTTCATGTATTGTATATATTATTTATATTTATTTATATATATATATATATATATATATATATATATATATATATATATATATATATATATATATAGTTTTTTTTATTAAAGTCTACTTCTCAGACTATGTTGTTATTTGTTATTGAAAATACCCCTTTGCATCTTTGCCTCTATTGTTAAGTATTCAAATGGAAAGAACCTGGTTTGACCTGGTGTGGCTTTCTGATTATGGTTATACATGGTTCTTAACTTACTTCAGGTGCATTCTTGGCTGGTTTCATAACATAGATCATAGAAGTTACAATCCAAAACCCTATTGTCTGTTTGAATAAGTTTCTCTATCTCTAATGACTTCATTGTTGACGAGTTAGGCCAAACTAGCTACCTTCTATTTTGTACAAAGTATAACTCGCCATTCATATTATGTTAAAATTTTGTACTGAATATTATAAAATTATTTATATTATTTGTTTACAATAAATTTGTGATCTCATTTGAATATAGTTTGTGTGGAAGTACTGTTGTGTTAATATTATTTTGTGTATTTACTTTGAAAATTTGGATTTTAGAGACCCTATATACTATTGCCATATTGTATTTGTTGTTTTATCCTTAGGCTATTTAGTCAATTTGGTAGTATTAAAATACAAATATAAAACCTAGCTTAATCCACGAACTTTAGGTAGATTAACATGCTATCTATAGAAAAAATTAAGGAAACCAGATTTTTTATGGACTGCCACTATTTATCTTCAGCAAGTCACTGGCCACTCAATGTTAGGGAAGCTGGATCAATTTGAGCTCTTGTCTGATACAATAAGTCTTTCAATTAGGGAAAGTGACATTGCAATGTTAAAGAGTATTTCTCATTGCACATTTGTTTCATTCCCATTAATATTCCACTACTACACCACCATCTCACTTCATTTAGGCTGGTCAGACAAGTTTTTTGTTTAGTGAGGACAGCCGATTCTAGTCCAGTCTCATTTATGTTGAGCTTGTGTGAAATGGAAAACAATATGTCGATTATAAAGCTATATGATGAAATTGTATTAAGACTGCATTGTTTCATATTTAGACCCTCTGTAAATTAGTATATGTGTGTTTAAGAAGAAAAAGACATTAATTATAACATAAAATTGTTACATGTCTTTTGAGGGTTTTCAAGCGCACATTTTTTTCTTGCAAATGTCCAAAAAACAAGCACCAGCCATATATACTTACTATAGCATTAAATAAGGAGAAAAGTACATCACAATACGAGCACAGGTCAAGTCTCATGGCTGTTCATTATGTTAATACCGGTTTCCTGTGCAACATACAAGTAGGAATTTTCTATTATAATATGTTAGTGTATTGTATATAGGTATATTATTTTTTTATTTCTATAACATTTGTTTGAGGTTGAATGCGATTTTTTTTCTTCTAGACCACTGATACCGTACACAATAACAGTGTCGTGATTTTTGAGAATGTCAACATCTGGAATGCAATAGAAAACCATACCCAAATTCTCAAGACATTGTTCAAATACAGATTAAGACATCGATGGACAAGTGCTCATTTATGATACTCAAAAACAAACTTGAAGTGGCCATAACACATTGGGTTGTGAAAATTATATTTTAAAATTCTCAGTAATCATGTCTCCTATGCAAGTGGGGTTTGGTTGTTATGGATTAAGTAAATATTAGCATACTTTCTGTGCTGAGCATAAGGAGATCACATCCAGATAGCTTGGGGAGCCTCAATTTAATTTATTCATTACAAGATGACATTGTCATTGTATTTAATAATGGAACCTTTGTGCATTAGCTTGTCCCTTTTTCCCCATGTACTGATGTAGATGCATGCCTGCCTGCCACTATATCACATTCAAATTCCCCATTAAAATAAAATGCAATGGACAGGAACCATGGACACCAATGCTGGGCTACCTATTACATTCATGTAAGTTTCATTCACTTTGCAAGCATACTGAAGACTTATTTAAATTTTACTTTTATAACCATAATTTTTTTTTAGAATAATAAAATAGTTTGTAAAATTAATGTTAGGCAAGTCTGGTACGCTGACCTGGGAAAACATCTGATGTCTTTATTAATTAAATTATTTCTTTAACTTGGTTCATATATATATATATATATATATATATATAAATTATAAATTAAGCTCAGTAGGGTGGAGAATATGGTTTCATTAATTTACCTGAATTGTTGGATTTTGTCGGCAGGCCTTTTTAATCTTACATTAGAAATTATAAGTAAATTTTTAATTATTGTACAAGCCAAATTATTAAGTAATATAATCAATTATCATTACATTAAAAACGACAAAAATTTACATTCTATGCCCTACCAGAGCACATCTTTAAAATAATTTCAAACAAAATAATATTACAATATCTATTTTTTTATATAATCAAAAAATGACACATTACTATGGACAAGCAAAACTTGACGATAACAAGAAGATACGAACAAGATCATATCAATCCACCGATTAACACTTTCTAAGGGTGTGGTCAAGGGGCATTATGCAAAAAGTGATCAAGAGGAAGTGTACGAGGGAATGCTGTGATGAATTGGAACACAGTCACTGCACTTCACTGCAACTAGCTGACCAATGCAGCTGTAACATTATGGTATCTGTTAAAGGGCAATACTCTTTTAAATTATAAATATACCCTCAGTCATCCTAATTTCCAGAGGTATTTTGGGTCACATGATACATTTTATATGTATTTCAGAACATTTATAGAAATATTTCGGTTAAATGTTTCAGAAATATTGATGGGACATTAGTGGAAACATTTCAGAAACATTACCATTTGATGTTGCAGGTAGGTTTCATTGAAACATTTCAGAAACATTACCATTTGATGTTGCAGGGAGGTTTCATTGAAATATTTCACAGGGCGGACATTTGGACGTTTCTGAAATATATCCGAGATGTTTCAGGTAGGTTGCGAAATGTTTCAAACATGTTACAATGTTTCAAAAGTTATATTTCTGAAACATATCTGTAACATTTTGTGCTGTATGGGAAATACAATGTTTTTTGAATCGTTCACGCTATATTTCTGTTACTGTTTATTGAGACAGTAGTGAAAAGAATTTTGAATTCTTGTTGCATGTTTGAAATTTAGTTTTAATTATGTAGTCTAATAAAAACATCAATAAAGGGTATTTATATCATACAAATGACTTAAAACTCAAAAGTGAATTTTGATGTACAACAAACTCATGAGGTATGCTATGTAAAATATTAAAATATTGGTAAGGAAATTAACGTCAGCTGGTCGACTAGTCCCTGAAATGATACTATTTTGCGGGCTACTAAGGGTTCGTTAGAGGGGGTTTCGGGCCGCGTGGCCGAGGGACTTAGTCTCCAGAATTAAAATTAACACAACTCGAATAAAGTTTCCTGGTTCTTTATGCACGGTAAGATGAAAACTTTACATGGGGCTGCCGCGTTTCCGCCTGTGACTATTTCTATAGGGCGAAACCCGGTTCCGCGCACTTATATTGTACTGCAAAATACGGGACGTCCCGCCCGTGACGAGTATTACCCACGCAGCAAAGACTTGAATTCGATATGACTCGTGCAATAAGATGACTGTCTGACTGGACAACACAATGTCCGGGAGGAAACGTAAAAGCACAGTAGACGCGATGGCGAATATCCAGTCTAAAAAAAATACTCTGCGACTCGCAAAACTTCAGAGAAGAACACACGTGAGAAAAATGACAAGATGAAAAAACTTGACTGAATGACGAGGTGACCAACTCGACTGAATGACAAGGCGACTGCAAAAACTGAAATCCCCTCTGCTCGGCAAAGTCTGGAACTACAGCAAAATGCCGCACCCGTTCCAATATCACCGTCCCGAAGCGACGTCGCAAACACGTCCGCTGTCTCTCGTGTCCAGCTGCCAACTGCCTTCCCACTAGCACGGAGCAGCCCACTTCCGTGACCGTTGCCTCTCGCGTCTGGCTGACGACTGCTCTCCTCCCCCGCCTGGCGTGCCCGAGCGCCCGCGTCTCTCCCCTCTCCTCGAGCCCGCGGAACGCGCTGTTTGGCCACAGACGGAAGCCACGGCCTTGGCGCCCAGTGAACAAATAAAAACTTATACATAAAACTTCAAATAATAAAATAAACTATTTACAATAAAAGAATGTTAATGAATATATACAATAATTAGTCACGTCCGGCCCTTATGTATTGACACCACTCCCGCTACCTGTCTAAGTTTTTTAAAGTGGTTATTAATTTGAAAAGTGATCTCAGGGGTTTTAACGGGGATTCGGCCGCGTGGCTGCAGGCAGGAGCGCGTCGTAAATCGAAACCTACCCGGGCTGTTTAGGCCACCCAGGACGCCTTATAAATAAATAATAAACTGGTTAACACGACACTGCACTTTATTGAGAACCGTTACACACACAGGTCCAAGTACCGGCCGCGTCTGTTGTCTGACCGTCGCGGCACGCGAGTCTCTATGCGTAGATGATACGTGCAGCCAGGATAGGTTGCAAAGTGGTATATGTGGACTTCTACAGTGGCCGATTATCAACGTGAAAGACGCGGCGGATAGTCGCGGAGTTGCAATGCTGCCGCAGCTTATATAGAGATTGACGTTATTATGTAAGACAGCATGAGCGAATTAATGTTCTGAAGTTAGTTGCAATCTAGCCTGTTGTAAAACAAAAGACTTTAAAAGTCCGTAGGTCCGGATAGATAACATACAAGTTACAGTCACTAATTAAACAGTTAAGATGTGGTTAGAATGCACATACAAGTTACAAATTTAAATACGATGAGATTTAGATACGTAAATTAACGAGTAAAAACTCGACACATGTGGCTGGCTGAGAGCCTTCGACGATAACGATTACTTGGCTTTGGAAGCCGGAAAACTGCGTAACTCAATTACGCTGTCATTAAACTCTGGACATGAAATTACGTAATAAATACAAAGCTACCTGTTGGGATGAAATGATTGTTTAACGAGTCGCACGAAATATCGTGCGACTGGGTGGGGTCGGTGCAGAGCTGGTAAAAGGATTTGAAGAACTTACACTATTGCTGAGACTTGGATGTAGCGCGAAAGTTGAGGGCTCTGCGTGCGCGGAGTGACCGACCCCTGCGAGCTCCCGATGGTAACTGAGCGCGGAGGCACCGCGCGCCACCGTGCCACGACACGTGAAGCGTGGGAAAACAGCTCCGACCAGTTTTGGACTTAAATGACATATTTCACAATATATGATTATAGAACAATGGGACATAATTTCCCTTGAATTAATTATCTTTTAAATTGTTATTAAATTGGTTGTTTTTGATTTGAAAGAATAATTAATGATTTAGTTTAGCGCATTGCCACACCCGGCCGGGCGCTGTAATCGACATGGTGTTCGTCGCGGTGCACTTACACTCACTCGGCGGACATCACGCTCGGGCGTGTTCGATGCACTTAAGAGTAAGTGTTGTTGTGACATAACGGCCTGTGCGAACCAGAGGGAGCACCGGCGGTTGGCGTCAGTATTTTACAGTTGATTTCCCCTGGTGCACGAATCTGTCTTACCTCCAACCTCCCCTGCCCAAGCCGCCCAGCACAATCGGCGCACACGCAACACAGGGCAGGAGAAGGCGTTGACGTGGCATAACGGGCTGTGAGAGCTGGGTCGACACTTGGGTGGATGTCAGAATGAATAGTCGTTATTTTAAAGTGTTAGCATGTAACTTCGAATCGAATACGAATAGTTTATTATTCGTGTTCGAAAATTAGAATATTCGCACAGGCCTAGTAATCTCATTATTTCTATGAGCTAACATGTTATGTTTGATGGTAATAATTGTTGAATTATCCTTTGCCTTGGTCCTAATTAATACTTTTAGAATTTCTCTTGCTAAGTTGTTTAAGCCGCACTTATTAGGCTTTTAGGTTGTAACATGTTTGTTAAAGTGTGTGTTTCCCCTGATACTTTGATGTCGTCTGGCCGAAGGGCACCCCAAAGCCCAACCTGCAACCGCCAGTATCCGACCCCGCTAACGGAATGCATCCCTAGCCATTGCCCACCCGAATCAGGCGAACACCGGAACAACAGGTATAATCAGAAACCATGCTCTAATTAACCAGCCACCACGATCCCTGTGCATTATAAATTAAACATAATTTAATGGTAACACCACTTTTAATTAAATCCCCGTCCAAGGGAAGTGCGACGTAGGAGTGCCCGGGCCACTCACGTGTGATTTTATGTTAATACATTTGTGAGTGCTCCTCTTGCGGTCTTAAGCCTAAAATAATTAGAGTAGTGTGTGACGTAATTAATTATGACCTCCCCATTTTTTGTGTATAACTCGCCACTGGAGCTGTCAACAAGTGACGAACAGTCTCCAGTGTGACTCACATTATTAAAAATTATTTAATGTCAACTTGTTAAATCTAATTCCTAGAGAGTATCTGTGTATTAGGTTAATTTTTATTATTTAATGTATGAATTTAGACTCACTTTCAATCTCTTGTTGATTTAATAAATTCCGAATAACGTAACTTTAGAAACTTTGGCCCGAGGGGACGCTGAAGCCTTCCCTCACGCCAAGAACAAACGCCAGTACCGAGCGACTCGCGGACCGGAGCTGACGTGCGTCCCACGGGGAGTCCTCATCTTTTGTCTTGACGCCGCCATCGGTGCTCCCTCTGAGAGCACAGGCCGCTATGTGTCCTCAACACCTGAGTCAGTGCTAGTGCAACGAACACGCCCGCGCGTGTGCCGTAGTGCAGCGCCTCGAACGGCGCGACGTCAGTCACGGCCATCTAAACGCTCAAAGCGCCCGGCCGGGTGTGGCAATGTGCATCACATATCTATTCATTTAACAGACAGAAACTAAAACTTTTAATATGTATAAAAATTGTCCCTAATTAGGTAATAGCAGTGTCAAATATTTCAGCTCACAAAACTGGCCGGCATCGCCTTCCCGCGCTCCGTCGTTTTCCCGCACGTTTCCTCCCCTCCCTGGCCCTGTTGCCAGGGAGAGTAGTGAGTCGCCATCCAGCACTCACCAGGGCCGGCAGCCCCGCGCACGGGGAGCATCCAGTTTTCGCGCCAGTTTCCACGTTTAGCATCAATGGGTAATTATCTCCGAAACCACTTTCTACAGCTCCCCGGTCGGCCCTAACCGGCCGTACGACATGTCGTGCGGTCCTTAGATAAAGTGTGAAACCCGACTACGGGTCTTTCAACGTAATACGTTGCCGTCGTCCGGGGTCTCGGGCTCGAGTCCCGGTGTGGCTCCTTGTGGGAAAAGGCGGTTCTTGATCTGTGTTGTCCGGGTGGGCGCCAGACTAGCTCGTTTCTAGTCGTGAATTTGGGGTCGTGGATGTATGTGCCCCTGCGTGGCCCACTAGGGCCGGCGGCGGTGTTGCGTGAGATGATTTTAAATAAGAGACGTGGAGTTAAGGTGGTGGTGTCGTACCTTTTATTCAGAGGAGCGAGTCGTACACAATACAACACTCTACAGAGGTCCCCGGGGGGTTTTTACTTGTTATTCCGTGGCGCCGTATTGTTTGTGTTCCGCGTTACGTGGCCTCGGATGCTGTTATGTCTCAGACGTCTCACTGGGTACGCAGGTAACGTAATTTCTTAACACAAAGGCGGGACACAAAATACACTGAATTAAGGGGGCGCGTACAGGTTACGTGGCACTCGTTACTCGGGTAACGTAAGTTAGCAATACAAAATACGGGATACAAAAATACACTGAACTAAGGGGGTGCGCACAAGTTACGTGGCACTCGTTACTCGGGTAACGTAAGTTAGCAATACAAAACACGGGATACAAAAATACACTGGATTAAGGGGGCGCGCACAAGTTACATGGCACTCGTTACTCGGGTAACGTAAGTTGGCCGTACAAAATACGGGATACAAAAATACACTGAATTAAGGGGGCATGCGATTGGAGACGGCCAATCCCGTATGCAAATGTCTCGGCGCGGGGGTTGTGCCCACTGTGGTGAAACACGCACCGCAATTAAGTTTGTCCAAGTTCCCTTGCGGGTTTGTGGTCAGCGCTGTGCGCGTGACCTTAAATAAAGTTCTGTACGTTGCGGGAGACGGCCCGTGCCGTATGCTGAAGAGCAGCCCCGTTGACCAAGTGTGGTGCGGGGTGTCCTTAAGTTGATGCGGCCGGATTAGGTCCTGGACCGAAAAAAGGGACCGGGTACTCACGGAGAGGTTAAGTAATAAAATGGGTTTGGTTAATTAGTGACTATATTTACCGGACGTTACTTTCAATGTAGACAAAGGATGTTGCCTCTCCGTGGGACGTAGGTCCGCCCCGGTCCATGAGCTGCGCTGAACTGCCGAACTGGCATGGCGTCCGAGGGAGGCTCGGCCTCTCTCGCGCCAGGCGTGACCTCATTACGCTAGACTCTAAACAAGTGTGTCTGGAAGAGATTTTATTGTCGCTAAAATCCTAATTTAATGTTTCAGGAGGAATGGGTACGGTTCTTCTCTTGTCTACTCAGTTTTCCGCGGTTTTGCCTTTAATTGCTGTTCGGCTCGCCTGACTCGGGTGGGCCATGGCCAGGGGTGTGTTCCGTTAGCGGGAGCGTATACTGGCGGGTGCAGGTCGGGCTCTGGGGTGGTCGTCGGCCAGGCGACGTCAACGTAATCTTGTGTTTTAAGGCGGCCCGCCGAGGCGCCTGCGCCTCACGCTATAAAACCTCCCCACGGAGAATTAGAACTTTGCCCACGTAGGGCAGCATTGCGCCGAATGCGCAACTGAACTTACGAATGCTTCAATCCCTGGGACGTGCAACAGACATGAACGAGAGACTACGTTGGGTCCCGTCGTGCCCGTTCCCAGTTTAAACATGGCTCACGCCACTGTGAGAATCAATCTCGCATCACGTGATCCTTAGAAGTGCGGGTACCGAACCCACTTCGAGTCCGGTACGTACTCGTAATTATGTAGTGTCAATTGCCATGTCTAGAATAGTGTGTGTCGTCATCATCACGTCCATGTATAAATCAGTATTAATTGTAAACCCGCAAAGAAAGTAGTAGATTCACGTAGTAAGCGTATCACGAACTATCACGTGCCGCGCACCAGACTTGCCGCACCACAAGCCGTCATCACCGCAGCTCAGGCTAGCCTGCACCCCTCGGTGGAGTAGTCCTCGGAACACCGTGAGACCTAATCAGTGCCGCCATTCGAGGGCCGTGTAGGCGGAGTGAAGGTTAACGACTATACGGCCAGTCACGTGCCAGTGCCTTGTGTGACGTTCTGTAACGTGTGCTACCGGAATAAAACACTTAAAGTTACGTGTGTATTTCACTAATACGGCATTTTGGGAGGCCATAACAGCCCAGGGGGCCCTTTGTCGACGCGTCCCTGCCTACAGCCACGAGGCCAAGAACCCCGCCCTTGAGACCAAATTCACTTTATATCACTTTAATTAAACAAATTTCAGGACAGGCAGCGGGGATGGCTTCAGTCTTTACCGAATTTCACTACTGGTTATTATAGTCATTCTTCAAAACCTTTTTGTGCTTAAACTCCCTGTGCGCACCCAGTCTTTTTTACGGTGTAGGGCCTAACCCAGCCGCTTAAATTTAAAAACTCCCCGCACAAAGCATTACGCGGGGCAGTGCAGCATTCGGCACGGACCGATTCCCTCCACCAAAGACTTTTGGATAATCGCCGAGTGCACAGGCAAAGTGAAGACTTATAATAAAGTTAATAGCGAGCCTCCGCCCACACAGGTGGACCCGGGTATCGCCGTTTCGCAATTTACGGGATTGGCCGCCTCCAATCGTACTACCCCTCAACCTCGACTGGCGTGTGGATTAAATATTAGTGACTGCGCATCAGAGCACCCAGTGTCAATTTATTGTAAATTTTGTAGGGAAATTTAATGTGCATCGTGTAGCTGTAAACTGCAAGTGTAACTATTCGTTTAATTAAACGTCCACTCCACACGCTCCGTGCGCGACGTGTATACGACAGTGCAAAACCGAACCCTTGTATGTTATTGTGTGAACTTCCCTAACCCAGTCAGGAATCAGCGTGTTATGCTGTGTAGGGCCTGTAACGTATCAATCGCCAGGGACTCCTACAACAACATCCACTGCCGCTGGTCCTAGCGGGCCACGCAGGGGCATTCGCACCCTACGACCCAACTCGTGGTTAGACACAGAGCTACCCTGGCGCCCTCCCGGACACACGTTCATTAAAAAACCACACCTGAGCTCGAACACGAGAACCCGGATGGCAACTTTTTGTTTGTTTATCAAGTACATTAATTGTCTATTAAATTTTTTTTCTCCTGTTCTGCTTCATGACTGTTATATTGAACTATACGGTTAATAAATTATTTAATTTGTTCTATCGCAGCATTTTAGAAACTGATGTCTATGTTGACAATAAGCATCAGTGGCGTCTCGTCAGGGCAAGCAAGGCAAGCAGTGCTTGCCCAGGCAGTTTCCAGACATTGTATTTTTTAAGTAAACATTTTATTCAGAATAGACTCGTGCAGTTAAGTGTATGTATTTTTTACACTATCTTCTCGGGACAAAATTCTGTGCGCTATAAGAAAAGAACTCGTTAACACACAAAACATGCTGTTTTAGAAGCGTTGCTAGTTTTAGAAGCGCTGGTAGGACCGCTTTCAGCAGGAAGGCTGCCGCAGTAGTTTCTTTACTGAAGGGGGTTGGGGGAGGGGGGTTAGCATGGTACAAAGGTTCGAGAAGGGGATTGGATGTAAAAACACGTGGTAGAAGCTACGAAGGTAACGCTTTCTTGCCGAACTGAAGTGAACATGGCCTAAGCAGACGGTGGAATTCTTCCGCCGACTGCTTCGTCTATGTCTGCTACATTTCGGCACGGCAGGTGGCGAGGGTAGCCTACAGCTCACATAGTTTCGGTTCCCTACCACGTTCGTGCAACTTCGGATTTCTCTCAAAAATTGAAATTAAAAAAAGCGAAGGGTTAGGTTAGGTCAGTCACAACATGTTTGTTTTCATTGGAAACTTCTGATTTAGCGGCTGAAGTGGCGTTAATACCAAAACGCAAAACTTCGGAAATCTTCGGAAATTCTTGCAGGGAACCGAAACTACGTGAGTTGTAGGCTTCCCTTTCTGATCACGTATGAAGATAATTTATTTTGTGTTGGTACGATAAATACCAAGATTTAATTTTTACTATTCTAGTACATTTTAATGAGGTTCTTCTCTTTATTTTAAGTACTTACTTTGCCATGTATTGTCTGTTTATATATTTTGTACCAGATATCGATGATACTACACTCCCACTTAGTATGTAAATAATGTAGAGTAGGTATTTTATTATCAGAATAATGTAAGTAAAATTTATTATTTTACAAAAATAATTTATAATTAAAAAAAAAAATGTTAATTTTTCTACCTGTGGAATAGTCAATGTTCAGTTAAGAAAACTACTTAAATAGCACCCTTTTGTACCTTGAAATCCATATTTTCCCGGGGGAGGTACCTCCGGACACCCCCCCCCCACCCCCCCCCCCCCAGTGTTTTGGGGTGAACGGAGTTGTTGCTTCCCCTCATGTAAACCTCACGCCTCGCCACTGATAAGCATACACTTATCAACTGTCATAAATACATCACCATGCTTTGATTCAACTTGAAGCTCGCTTTTCCAGTTTCCCTCGTTGCTTAGGGTCTTGGCATACACAGACATAATTATAATGCCACAAATTACTATCAACACAAAACAAACACTTATGCCGTCTTGCACAGTCGTGACTTGAGACGAAGTTGAGTATTCTTCCATTTGATTAACCTGCCAAGTTTCTTCTTGGACTTGACTGACCTGACTGTGCAAGCGGCCCTTAGAATCTCGTCTCGCTAAGGCATCACCCATGGCTGATCTTCTACAAGCCCTTTACTTCCCATTCATAGCCTGTGTGGAGCTGTGGCTCTGCCACAAGTTCGCTTTTCAACTCTGCTTGCATATCTGACCCTGGGCCAGGAAAAAAATATTTGTTATTGGTGGATGGGTTTTTCTATTCACCCGTTTCATTTTTCCCTTACTTGTTCCTCAATATTTTTTAATTATTATTATTTCTCCTTTCTCACCCTTGTTTCTTCTGATTCCTCATATCCTCCATTTTTCTCAAATTCATCACCATTGACTTTTTGTAGCCTTTTACATGCACATTTAGTATATTTTAACTATAAATTGTCTTAATCTTCAAATGAACTTGATCAATTTGTGTACAACCAGATATGGACCTAACCATTTTTCAACATAATTTTGTTTTTGCCTTTTAATACAACTCCATTCTTAACATACACCCTTTCACGTATCTGTATGTTAACATATTTAGTTTTTAACTGGCCTTCTTGTGCGTCGGCTGTCTTTCTCATATTGTGTCTGGCATCCTCAAAAACTTTCTGTAACCTAAGTAATAATTCTGTATCATAGAAACTATCTACCCTACTCAATAATTTATTATTACTGGAATTAATCGAAACAACTGTAGCAAGTGGACTTATCCTGATTTATCTCTGCAAACCACCCAGTCCCTCACGCAGAGGAAGTAACAATCCCAGCATTTTACTAGTTTCCAAAGCTTTCTGTGGACGAGTGTTGTCCCTATAACCACCCTTCTGATACTTATGAATGTGACAGTGATTATGAGTTGATGTCAACAATTCCTCAACCTTTCAACCAGGATGAGTTAAATGACCTCATCATAGATCTTAAATTGTCAAAAGAAGCTTCTGAATTACTGGCTTCCAGGTTTAAGGAAAAAAAATTACTGGAACATCAAACCAAAATTACTTTTTAATGTACGTTGATGTTGCCATCGGTGCTCCCTCTGAGAGCACAGGCCGTTATGTGTCCTCAACGCCTGAACCAGTGTCAGTGCGCCGAACACGCCCGCGCGTGCAGCTTGACGCCGCCGTCAGTGCTCCCTCTGAGAGCACAGGCCGTTATGTGTCCTCAACACCTGATAAGTACCGCGCCCCGAACGCGCCCGTGCGCGCAACGTAGTGCAGTGCCCCGAACGGCGTGACGTCAGTCACGGCCTCCTACGTGTGCAAAGCGCCCGGCCGGGTGTGGCACTGCGCAAGGGTATTATTTATTCATGCATTTGATAAGACAAACAAAAACTAACAAGTTTAAATTCAGTAATAATTAATGTTAATTTAATGATCATGTTATAAAGGGTTATCATTCACAAAATTGGCCGAAGTCATCTTCCCGCGCTCCGCAGTTTTCCCGCGGAATTTCCCCCCTCCCTGGCCCCGGCGGCCAGGGAGGTTAGTCAGTCGCCATCCAGCACTCGCCCGGGCCGGCAGCCCACGCACGGGGAGCCTTCAACTTTCACGCCAACATCCTGTAACATCAATAGGTAATTATAGTCAAACCGTTTTTATATCAGCTCCCCGGTCGGCCCAAATCGGCCGTTAGCGACCTCGCGCGGTCTATTAATAAAATGTGTAGTCCATCCAGGGACTTTTTATATCTTACGTAATCAATTAGGTGGTCCATTGTGGCACCTGCGCCTCACGCTATAACGTCCCACCTCGGGACACAGTTCATTGCCCACGCAGGGCGGCACTGCGCCAAACGCGACCCCCAAACATTCGGACGAGTCATCAACTGGGACGTGCCACGGCCACGTGTGCGATATCATACCAGATTCCACCGTGTCCGTACCCAGCTTAACGTGGCCCTCGCCACCTCGCGGAATAGCCGCCTGTGCATATCCTCCTGTGCGGGACTAACCACAGTGATTTAGTGTTATGTGTTATTTTAAGTAATTTTGCGGGACCTATCGCCCCCGCACTTAGCGTTACGTCCACGTACATTCGTATAAGCCAGAACAGGTTCATCGTGCGCGGAGCTTAGGTCGACGATGAAGCGGCCAGTTACGTGAGCGTGTGACGTGTAGATTGTGCTACGCAATAAAACGGCTACAAGTACGTGTGTGTTTCATTAATCAGGCGTCCTGGGAGGCCATAACAGCCCGGGGGGCCCTTTGTCGCCGCATCCCTGCCTGCAGCCACGAGGCCAGGAACCCCGCCCTTGAGATCCAAAATTAATCAAACAGTTTAAATTCACGTACATTCAGACCAGGCAACGGGGACGGCGTCAAGCTTAGTGCAGTTCCTCAAACGGCGTGACGTCAGTCACGGCCGACTAGGTGTACAAAGCGTCTGGCCGGGTGTGGCAATGCGCATAGGGGATCCAGTGCATATGTGTATTCAATTAACAAACACAAACTAAAACTTTTAATGAGCCTAATAATTCCTGTTAATTAATTAATGATATTGTAAATTATTTCCGTTCACAAAACTGGCCGGCATCATCTTCCCGCGCTCCGTCTTTTTCCCGCGGGTTTTCCGCCCCTCCCTGGCCGGGTTGGCAGGGAGAGTCGTCAGTAGCCTTCCAGCACTCACTAGGGCAGGAAGCCCCGCACATGCGGAGCATCCAACTTTTGCGCCAGATTCCACATGTAACGTCCATAGGTAATATTTCTGAATCTTCTTTCTTCAGCTCCACAGTCGGCTCTAACTGGCCATACAATATTTCGTACGGTCCTTAATTAAAATGTTCGACTCGACTACGAGTCTTTCACGTGTGCTACGTAATTGATAATGTTTTTAGCCAGCCCGCCGAGGTGCCTGCTCTTCACGCCATTCTAACTCCCCACGGAGAACTTGTACATTGCCCACGCAGGGCGGCATTGCACCTAACGCGAAACTGAACTTCAGAACGCATCATCCCCTGGGACTTGCAACGGTCGCGGACGAGATACCACATCGGGTTCCGCCGCGCCCGTTCCCAGTTTAACATGGCCCACGCCACCACGAGGATGAGCCTCGATTTAAATAATTCCCCTGAACAGAGGGGCTGAAACCACCCTGAGCCCGGGGCTTGCTCGTAGTGTCTTTATTATTATATTTCAGTGTTTATGTTAGTGTTCGCCTTCATCCTTACATACGTGTCCAATTCAGTGTTATGTGTAATTTTCCATTCAGTCATTAGTGTATTTTTCATGTTCCGCACCGTACGGACTACCACTTTCTAAGCACTAGACTTGCCGCTCTCTCGAATCATCGTCACCGTAGCTGTCAGGGTAGCCTGCACCCCTTGATTTGCTAGTCTCCGGTATACCGTAAGACACTAACCAGTACCGCCAATCGAGGGCCATGTGGGCAGAGTGGAGGTCGACGATGATACGGCCAGTCACGTGAAAGTGCCTTATGCGAAGTGAAGGATTGTAACGTGTGCTTCAGTAATAAATCAGTTAAGTTCACGTGTGTTATTTTTATAGTACGGCGTCCCTGGTGGCCATAACAGCCCGGGGGGCCCTTTGTAGACGCGTCCCTGCCTGCAGCCACGAGGCAAAGAACCCCGCCCTCGAGACCAAATTTATTTTCACATAATTTAATTAGCATAATTCCAGGACAGGCAACGGGGACGGCGTCAATGTACTCTGCTACCTTTTATTTCTTTAAGAAGAAATTCTTGTATTTTGTCACTATATTAGAGGACTCTTGGAAAAAATTAGTCTTCCCTAATATTTTCCAGCTGATTGGTGCCTAATTATTGATAGCTCAAAGCTATACTTGAAATGTGTTCTTCTACACAATAGAAACAAATATGGTTCGATACCAATTGGTTACTCAACGACAATGAAAGAAACGTTTAGCACCGTAGCTTTGGTCTTGGAGAAGATAAGGTATCATTAACATCAATGGGTGATTTGTGTGGTCTTAAAAATGGTAAACTTTCTCCTCGTCCATCAAAGTAGCCACACCCCTTTTCTTTGTTTCTTGTGCCTCTGGGATAGCAGAGACAAAACACATAACTGGGTTAGTTAGACACGAGTACCCTAAGAGAGAAGATATGGTCATTGGAGAAAGAAAAAAAGTTATTAACAAACCTTTAGTTAAACGAAAGAAAATCATCTTTCCTCCACTGTATATCTAGCTGGGCCGTATGAAGCAGTTTGTAAAGGCTCTTGATAAGAATGGATCATGCTTTGCATTTATAGGGGGAAAAATGCCTCGCGTCGAATCGCACGCCTACTACACTTGCCCCCACAAAAGGCCATGTTCCTGTGCGAAGTATGCAGAGCACGGAAACGATTAGTGTTGAGTTTTGCGGCTTGATGGTACAGTTAATAATCTTTAATTAATGATGAAAATCAAGTGATGGTGAGATTTTAATAAATAATTTACAATTAAAGAAATCGTAAAATAGTTAGATAAATACATTTAGCGGATTGATATTCACCTGGCACGGCGCAGGAACACAAGGAAACCTGATAGCTACGCGGGTGGAAATCGTCACATTGTCCTCGGGGTTGTTCTCCTTGCTGCACTACATTGCACCAGACTATTTCGTGTTGCGTTTGTTTTACTCACACGCTACAAGGCAGGCGGAATGTGGCTTAACGGCCTGTGTGACAGAGTAGCACCGACGGTTGTGTCAATATATATTCTGCCATATATATACATATACGTGGCAGTTATCACTGATAATACTCTGTTTACCTTTCTAAGAATTACTTTTACCCGCTCTTCAATAGAGTAACCTATATAGAATTCTATATAGGTTACTCTATCTTCAACAGATGGCAGCGCTATTTAAATTTTATATTTTTTACTGAATGCTTTTTAAATTGAATAACTGTTTTTACAGGCTGTATGTCAGCTGTCAAGTAAAAATTAATAATTACTAAATAAGTTTTTTTTTTCTAAATGCATATATATTTCTGATAAATTGCGATCATTTTTTTTGGTTGAAATTAATACATAAGAATTAATTTTTTAACAGATTTTCCACGGTTTTCTTCCAATCGTTTGTTTATCATGTTAGACAATCGCTTGCTTTTATAAAGCTTTTTCTTTTTGACTTGCTAAAATTTGTAAAGAGAATTTAGCGATGACGATGTTGGCGCTTTGTTTCCCAAAATTTTTCTGTAGATGTCGTTAATGTTTGTTCCCTGCGCATTGTGTTATTATTTACAATAAAATTTTATTACAATTGAATAAGTTAAAGTTTTCGTTTAGTTGACGGAAATGAAGGTTAACAATTTTTTTTAAAGGGTGCTATAATTTTCGTTATTATTTTGCTGAGTTTTCGCAGATCTATTGTAAATGAAGTTAACTTAGATAAGAACAGACTGAAAGTAGTGTCGTGTTAATTATTTCATAAATGTAAAATATTTATAATTTCACTATGCCTCTCTTCGGGAAGAAGGACCCTACCAAGAAGTCTAAAAAGGATTCAGATAAACAACCGTCGTTAGAAGACAAATACATCTTGAAGGAACTCTTAGGAACGTAAGTTCTATGGCAGTATTTTACGGAGCTCTTTAATAAATATTTTGCAAAGTTTGAAATGTAAAAAAATCAGCGGGGTGTTGCATATGTTTCGTAAACTGGTAATTTTTCTTGTAGCATCTACTTCGGGAACTGCCATAAATTGGAAACACTAAGTTAGAGACATACATGGGTAAAACTTTATCATGTATCAAAGTTTATTCCTTGATCCTGTTTATATTTATCCTCTTGTACATGATGCTTGCTGTGTTAATTAAGTATGTCGAAAGATCATGATTATAACTTTTTTTTTGCCAGGACCTTTTGACATACTAATTTATAACAGCAAGCGTCATTTACCACAGGATCAATATATTCTTGATCATGTCATGATCATGGGATAAATTTGGATACGTGATTACAACTATAATGACATTAATTTCAGAATTAACCATTTTAACGTTTCCTTTTTTAATAATGCGGTTGCTGCATTGGTGAGAGTCCCTGCTTTGTTTGCAAACAGCTTGACTCAATAAGACAGGGACCTTGAAATTAGAATCTGTTACGTATCGACAGGTATCAAGTGATGTAACAAAGATATTTGCTGTGATTTAGAAAATAATAGTTTTCTAGTTTTTAATGGCTTTTACCCCACAATTTATCTCGACTTCATTGCCCTGTCAACTAGCAAGTTCCTCAGATTTCTATTAAAAATGAGAATAACGTTAATTTGAAAATTACGTCAAGTATCTTTGCACGTCACTTGTTACCGCTACGCGACATGTTCTGATTTTAAGGTCTATCATTAGGTTACTGCTTAGGCAAACGCTTAAACTGTTAATTTGAAACATTATTATTCTTTATAGTTGCAATTAGAAGAACACCTGTCAGATTATGTACAAAACTATTTTCATTGTTAATAAAATACCACTCTTGATACAGGTAGTATCAAAACAAAAAATAAAACATACAGAGTTTACATGGTGCCAATGATTTACAGCAGTGTCATTAGAATCTCAGAGGTAAAATTAATGGGTGGATAAAATTCTTATGTGACGGCTTTTCCGTGAATAAATTAATATAATTCCAAATTTTTTTTAACACTAAAGATGTCCTTTTATTTACCTTGAAAACCGCATTTCTAAATTCCTACCAGTTTCTGAGAAATTACCGTTTATAAGTTGCGTTAGGTAGCCTGTTCAGAGTTGCGATTGCTGCAGTGTATCAACTGTGAGTGTAGCAACTTTATCGTGTGGCTCTCGATATATAAGTACATGTATATTTTGTGTTTGTACATTGTGATGTAGTGGAAGGTAAATACAGTAGAACCTTGCATATCCGACTTTCCCACAACCGACTCCTCCCGATATCCGACCTAGTGTTCGACTGTCGGTGATTCACACGCGCTTCCGGTTGGTGAGCCTGTTAGGCTTGAAGGAGTGACTCATCTACGATATGCTTTGTTTTCGTATCAATAACTGTCAGTTCAGCCGTGAATCTTGATGTGTAATGTGCTCTGACTATAATCTTGTACAGTTCTGTGTTTGTTAACGTCAATACTGTTTGTGTTTTTCCCAATTATTTATTCACGACTACAGAATTTAAAGTGTGCAATACGTAGTGCTTTACGTGTGTGACAATGGCAACTCAAAAACGTAAACGTGTTTGTGTTTCTCTGCAACAAAAACTCGAGATTTTACAACGATTGGACCATGGAGAGTCTGTTATTAAATTAGCTTCTGAGTTGGGTGTAGGGGTGACTACGATAAAAGATTGGAAAAAAACCCGTATAGATCTGGAAACGTACTCAACAACAGTTGAGACAGAAGATGCCTTAAAAAGTAGAAAAATGTTGAAAAAACCAAAACTTGAACTTGTCGATGAAGCATTATGGGTTTGGTTTTGTCAGGAAAGGCGCAAGGGAATACCATTGTCAGGCCCCATCGTAAAGGAAAAAGCCATAAAATTGCATGAAAAGCTGGGAGGTGATCTAGAAAAATTTAGCGCTAGCGAAGGGTGGCTACATAAATACAAAAAATTTAAAAACAGTGTTGTTAGTCTTTTCATACAAGGAAGTGAAAACAAGCTTCTGGTGTATTAATAGAGTTTTTAACTCATGCTTGTTTATTCTTCCCCAAAACACGGTTGCACACTTATATACGAATGCAGTTCCAGGTTTTTCTTCTTAAAAATATTACAAGCTTTGTCACTTGATCGAAACGAATAAGCTAATGATGAAATCCTTCAGTTAACTCTTTTAACTGAGGCACAATTTACTATCCCAGATCAGTTGTCTTGGGGGAAATTGCAGTTGCCGATGCCAATGCTGTTCCACTTTTGCTGTGAATACTAGTTTAACCAATTCCTAAGAGGTGTGTTAAGAAACACAGGGTATCTATGCAGACATTTATTAACAAGTGGAGAGCGACTGGACCATATGTCCATCTCCGACCATGCCTCGTTTGCCACTTTAGGGTCTCATGGAAATACCTACGCTCTCTTACATACCTCACCCCAAGGGAAGAATGGTTGCCACATTGACCTAGAGTTCTAATAGATGCCTGGAGTCAAATTTCCAATCAACTTAACTAAAATGTTTACATATATTTATATAAAAAAAGTTTAAACATTGCCGACCAGCAGGCGTGAAACTTCATATCATTGCTTGTGAGCTGCCGACAATGTGCCCAGATGGTACGACGATTGAGTAAATTTTGGTTGGACGACATGATAACCTCTGTTTACAAAGGGTGAGGTACCTACTAATAGCTTCACACAAGGCCACCACAGTGGCGCGGTCAGCTCGTTCCATTGAATTGGACGGGCTCATTCACACATGGTGGCCACCAGACGATTGGGGGCCGAGGGCTGACCTGGTAGTGCGGCCAGGCTGGTGACGCCACCACGTCAGTTCATTGTCTGCATTGAGACCGTTCATACAGGAGCGACTTTAGACGCAGCCAGAATAGTTTATAGAGATGTCTGATCAGAATTTCGACACGGAACGGTTTGTTTTAGAGATACAGGGAAGGCCTGCAGTATGGGACATTTCTTCGAAGAAGTACTCAGGGAGTAGAAGAAAATAGCCTGTCAAGTGTATATTATTTACTACTACTACTACTACTACTACTACTACTACTACTACTACTACTACTACTACTACTACTACTACTACTACTACTACTACTACTACTACTACCACTACTACTACTACTACTTCTACTACTACTACTATTACTACTATTACTACTACTACTATTACTACTACTACTACTACTACTACTACTACTACTACTAATAAATATATATGTAGGATATGTGAATGTAAATTACAGTTTTACCTATGTATGCATGCGTGGGTAACATGTTGCAGAGGACAGGCAGTGTATATTGCAAATATCTCATTATAAGTGCCCCCCTCCCTCCTCCCAGAACATCTTTATTTTTAAAGGTGGAATTGTAATTTTGGCTGAATTGATAAGTTTATTGTACATTTGGAGTCTACATTAATGTTAAATGGCACATGGCTTTAGTTACTGTTCATTGTGGTTATTTTATATATTTATAAACAAGAACACTTTCATTTAAATTAGTACATTTTTATTTACAGTATTTTTGATTGAAATGAAAACATTAGTTATGTTTCAATCTAAAGCTATATTATTTAGTGTTGCCACATCAATGCACATTTTTCACTGTTGAAATATTTGCTTGTCTCTTATTGTTAATGCAGCAGCTATTCCTCTGCTTTCCCCATCAAATTCGAGGTCTTGAAACCCATAGATGGTAAGCTACAGTTGGGAAAGTTTGCTATTGATTCAAAATCCTGAGCTTTTCTCTCCCAATGTTCAGCATCCAGTACAGACAGGTTTCATGTTTTCCCATATAATCTTAGTGACTTGCACAATCTGGCTTATTGTTCAAAGTCCCAAACAAAAGTAAAAATGCAATTCAGTCATCGTTGATCCACTTCCTAAGTATCAGAAAAAAAACTACTTTTATGTAGTTCAATAACCCTCTTTCATTTTCTCTCTCTCTTACATTCACCAACCCAAAGAAAGATTAATCTAGTAACTTGTTTTTGTTCTTGCAGGTAGACAGTACAGTGCATATGGAAAAGTCTTAACAGATAGCTATTCGAGAAAATATCAACAGCTTGCAAATCTGAAAAGTGTATTTGCTTTAAAAAAAAGTCCTTATCTCTACTACAAACAATTATCTTCTGGACTCACAGTAAAAAATAAAATAACTTCAAGCAATATGGATGAGGAATGGGATGTTGGAAATATTGAATCACAGTCACATTCCCATGATACTACCCTGCCTGGTGCTTGTCAATGTAAAAAAGTTGAGAAGGTGTCCAATGATGTTCAGGAAGTAGTCAAAGTACCTACTCAAGAGTGGGCTGCAGTTAAAAGAGGAAAGAGAAAGGGCCGGGAAGAACGAGATAAAGCTCTTAGAAATGTTGGAAATAGTTTGTTATTGTTGTTCGAGGCCCTAAAGAAATACCCCACCATTTCAGATTTAAATTCCGAATGCAACTTATGCAAATCATTGAACATGCCCAGTCCCACAACCCAGTAGTTGAACATTTGCATTTGGGGAATGGAGGACCGCGTATGTATTCAGCTCAGACAGAGCTATCATCTTGGTCTCCATTCAACCCTGCGGCCACACCAAGGACATCATATCCTCATCGAATTGTGAACATCACCTCTCTTGATGAATCACGTGATTCATGTGAAAGCAGTTATACCAACATTAGCAGTATAATTGATATTATTTAAAATATGTCCATGTTTACCATGGTTTTGTATTTCATTAAAAAAATCTTTATTCAGTTCTCAACTTAAGTGGACTATATCATAAACCTATAAAATAATAAATTGTAATTGAATCGTAAATTTCGAAAATGGCCCATCTTAGAAATCTGTAATAATTCTTAGCGGGCTTAGGTTTTTTATGAACACATACAATAATTTATGAACAAGAAGGTTTATACAAGACTAGCTGCCCGACCCGGCTTCGCACGGCTATACTAATGGAAAAAAATTAAGCCACATCTCCCATTTACAGTAATGGTAAATAAAAAAAATTCAGTGAAAATTTATTACAATGCTGTATAATGTACTGGAGAGAAAATGAATAACACCGATGGTTTCCCGACTCGTGCACACAACGTACAACTGATGTACCCGTACTTCGCTACGGCAGTCTACAGGCAGATCACTCTTGCACCGCTCATTATACATGCCCCTCCTCGTGGGTACGCCACTGCCGCGCGATGCCCGTTGCCATGGAGACGCAGAAGGCATGAACAATGCAAAATCCTGTTCTCATGCAGACAAAGTACCCACTGTTGCCTGGTTTTAACCACCCATGGGATCTAATTTTCGGAAAATGTCATCCTGCGTAACATAAGGAACATTACTGTGAAGTTTCAAGTCTGTAAAATATATATACTTGAAAAAAGGGGCAATAAAAAAACAAATTAAACACAGAGAGAGGAAAAAAAAACAATAGTTTAGGTTTGCGATTTGAAGTGATAAAAAGTATTTAAATACTAATTGAACTCTTATGAGGGTACTGATTGCTTCATTGTTAATATCACACGGGTGTTTTTTACTTATATGGGAAAATTAAGAATGATAAGGCATCTAGTGCGTGGCAACAATGTTAATAGGCAATAGGAAATAAACTTCTATGCGCCTGCGGCATTGTCAACACACACTTCGTACGTGTACTGCATGTTGTATCTAACCCCCTCCAACTAATTTGATTCTAAATTGGACTTTTAGTAAGGATCCCTAATGTTATTGATAATATAATATAGCCTATAGCCTTCCTCGTTAAATGTACTATCCAACACTGAAAGAATTTTTCAAATCGGACCAGTGGTTCCTGAGATTAGCGCGTTCAAACAAACAAACAAGCAAACAAACTCTTCAGCTTTATAATATTAGTATAGATTTAATGGTTTGTAATCTAATTATAAAAAATAGGCAAATTTGTCAAATGGTACACAATAAATTCAGCATTTTTTGTCTCCTAAAAATATTTGTGTTTCGGAGAGAGACCTCTCGAAATTTACGATTAAATTTTTTTTTGTATTCTTACCTTATTGTAATGACTAGCTTCTCCTCAGGTGGTATGCTGTCCCTCATAACGGTGTTACAGCTAGTGACATCATCTTTTAATAACTGCAGTAGTTGATCAAATGATATTACACTAATTTGCATAATAATGTAAAACTTATCTAGAGTATTCCTAAGATCATTATATAGTATGTAAAAAAACTCCTTTTGATGACTAATCTCGCATTAGATATTACCATGAGAGAATTACCTTCTGCAATGCTTTTTGTTAAGTAAAAACATAGCAAGAGCATCTGCCTCATCAATATCCATTTTGCGACTGAAAATATTTTGACTATTTTGTGGTGGCACCTCCAGTGGTGGTACGGCCAGTGAAGCGGGCCACCAAGAAACGTGGCCATGCCACCGTGATGGCTTCGTGTGAAGCGGCCCTTTGGGCATAAATAAAGTGCTATTTTATGAACCAAGTTTGACAAAATGTATAATAGCCTAAGCAAGGCTGGAAAAGTTAAGTTTGGAAATTTTATGAAAATCGGTTAAGCATGTACCTACTTACCCAGTCAGTAGCATTTTGCAGATACCTAACTTACATTGGAACACTGTACTACTGAGCTAATCTTGTGCATGCTTGTTTTTGTTAAAACTTGATTATGGTGCATTTTTCTGCTTTCTAAAACAAGTTTATACTAATCAACTTTGACGAGCAGGAACATTTTTTCTAAAGGATTGTAAGAAATTTTTTTTTGTCTTTCATATTAATCTGTTAAATATTATACATGATTACGATACCAAACTATTGAAATAACTATGTTTCGAAATAGCAATAGCAGCAGACAGTATTAACGTTTTAATTAAAAAATGGAATTTCTTGTAATGAATCTACAAAACATATTTTGCTACATTCGAGTAAGTACAATGTAGCATTCTGCAAGCTTTCCTGCTGAGCTGGCAGTTCTCGAAGTGCAGTGTCATCTCTCACCCTCCCAACTTCCTTAACAAACCCAGTGGACTATTCAAAGACAGTTATAATGCTGAGTAGGTGTAGGATTGTGAGCAAGCCACCAGTCAAATGTTAGCCAGCAACTTCCAGATGGACTGCAGGATTTTGTTGGCAATATTGCCCTTAATAGCTGTGCAAGGCCTTTCTCTTATCAAAACTGTGTGGAAAAAAAATCCTTTCAATGTTGGGAATTATTTTAGGCACAATGGTCTTTTGTTGCTGCTGGTAATACAAACAGTGTCACATACCCTTCCCGTTTATATGCACTTAAGTGTGCCTGTGTTTGAAAATAAAATTAATTAAGTGGCCAGTAGAGAAACAGATAGTATTGTATCATGTGCATAAGCCAATGAAACTGGTGATAAATTGGTTCAGGCTGTGTACTCTCTGTTATTCTCCATGAAGCCAGTGAAACTAGTGATTTTAAGGCTCAACTTCCTCTATCTAGTTCGGTTATTGCTATTTCACATCATTATTTTTGTTGAAATTTTTATGTATGTTTCACTATGTAAATATTCCATATTACTTTTTGTTAATTTTGGCACCATGCAGAAAAATATAAATATTTAAAATGTTTGCCTGACTTAATGCATAATGGTCGCTCACTAGAAGTTAATTTTCAAGAACTTACATTTACTGTAAATTATGGTGTACTGCTCCACCAAATAAGTTTTACTTTTATTATGTAGCACTTCAGAAGTTATGTTCAATACTGGAGGGTGTTTCATATCAATAGACCAACTTACAAAAACTAAATTTACATATTTGGAAAGCTGGTTTTGTAATATCTTTTCACAAAATGGTGAAATTGTTTTAACTCTCATTAAACAATTTTTAGTGTTAGTGGTTTGTGTACAGCTTTCTGCTAATTCATTTTATATACATATTTTTAATTTTTATTTTAGAAATAGTTTATGTATAATTATATTTTAAGCAAATTGGATTATGTAATTACAGATTAAGTGTCTATGTTTGAGTGAAGTAAATAAATTATTACATTATTACTAGCCAAACTACCGGACTGTGTACTTTTGTAACCATTGATTATTAATTTGAAAGTATTACCACAGCTTACAATCGTGGAATAATTATGTACTTAGGAGAGAAAAAAAAAACTAGTTAAACAGTACAAGATATTCATCATCAGGGTTGCTACATTTATAGGAAACTGTTAAACTGTGTTGTAGGAAAATGAAAATGGTCAGGTAAAATAAGAAAAATTTGTGGAATTCACAAAACATTTCTAGAATTTCTTGTTTCACACTGGGTTGATTCCATTGCAACTGTTGTTACATTTGCACATCTATAAATTTTGTAAATTAAAATAACATATTTTATATATATTTTCAACATTTGTCTCTAGTTTCCTTATCCCCTATTTTCTAAACTCATCATTAGTAGTTGTTTTGTCAGGCCACAAATCTGTGAAGGTTGCTCATGCCAACTTGCATCATTGATCTGTTATGTTCTAGTATTTAAAACAATTTTTTGCCCCTTGTATTTTAATTTTATTCTTGATTCAGAAACATGGTTAAAAAGCCTTAGTCTTTCCTTATGTTGACATACAGTTCATAGCTACGATTTGATTGGAAATGACCATACCCTACTCTGGATAGTGGAGGAGTTTGTATGTTTATATTCCAAACTAGATTTAAAAGGTTTGCAATAGGTACAGAAGAAAGCCAAATCAGTTTGTGTGTGATTATAAATGTTTGTACACCATTTATATAATTTTAAACATACAACAATATTTGCCATGTACAAAACATTCTAATTATTTCTAATTAAAAAAAAAAATTATCATATATTCATCAAATTTTACCTTACACTTCCTTTTCAATCATTACATGATTACCATGTATCCCATGTTATAATGTATTCCATTTTACAATCTTATCATAGCATATTGCCAATGTAATGTTCAGGAATGGGAATTTTTAAATCAATTGAGTTACATATGTAAATAACATCTAACTAACTTGCACTGCACAATGGATGATATTTGTTGCATTTTCTATTTACTCAGAGACCTCCTTAGGAGAGTATGTAATGTGGTGGCCATGTCATTAAGAAAGAAAGTTATGACTGCTTACCCATAATTCCTTAGAAAATGACATATTTAAGCTCTTGTAATAAAGTTATAAAACACAGCAACAGCATTGTTTGTATTTTATACCAATGCTTACATTATGCAGAAAAAGCAAACTATTTTCCTTAATTAATAAAGAATGTGTATAAAATACGTTATTTTCATAAACAGCACTATTTAACTGTATTTTTTGCTCCTGTGTAAGGGTACCAAATTATGAGTTATGACAGTTAAATTTTTTCCTGAAACATTGAGCCAAAGCTGATTCCTTCCCCAACCTTAATTAATTATCTTGTTAAATGTTGCAGTCTCATTGATCTCATAGTTGATCAGACAAGTCCAAATTAAATACAAAATTAAAACGTATTTCAGATAGACATTTTCTAATTTTTTATTGTATGACTAATGTAATTTTTTTCAATAAATGCTTTGAATCTGTGGTCAAAAAGATTTTTAAAAATCTTTGAGTTATTAATCATAAAATATTTGCCATTGTAACATCTTATATTTTAATGTACATTTAATACTAGTATATTACAATCAAGGGTATACTTTTCAGTGTATTCACATTAATCTGAAGTACAAACAGCATTAATACTGTGCATTCTTTGCAACCTGTCTTGGCTTCTGTTGGGCTGTTTTGTTCCCTAAAGTAATGCCTTTGAAGAAGTACACTCTTATTAGCCAATTACAGAATCCAGTATGGAAACACAGAAAACATCATCATATCAATTGCTGAAAACTTGCAGTGCTCATAGCTGCAAGCAAGGCCCCATGCATAGAATCGGGGAATAAATATTGTTAAGTGTGCAGCAATTTTTAAAGTGAAATAGCATTTTGGTTTTTCTGTTTGTAGTTAAAAACTTTGTTGTTTAAAATTAGAGAATAAATAGCCTAGAAAACAGAGTGGATAACTTAATTTAATGAATACTTTCTTGTGGTTTCAGTGGTGCATTTTCAGAAGTAAGATTAGCTGAAAGCAAAGAGAAGCCAGGAATGCTCTATGCTGTGAAAATAATTGATAAGAAGGCACTGAAAGGCAAGGAAGATTCTTTAGAAAATGAAATCAAAGTTCTCAGAAGGTAAGAAAGAGAGTTTGCTTCTATACTTAGAGATTTTCTTTGTGTGTTTTAAAGTACAATTCATATTTTTTTTGTTTGCAAAAAAATATCTAGTTAAATGTTTAACTTGGTACAGCAGGAAATACATGTAGGTTCAGTGAGTGTGAGTTTGTTTCATAATAATGTATTGACTTGAAGCTGTATTTTGTTCAAGGTCCTATAGAGCATTGTTTGGTGTAGATTTAATTAAATTTTTATGAATGTGTAGGGAAAATATGTTGTTTGTGTTTTGTAGGGGAACCTGGGCAGATATGAGCTGTCAGGTAATATGAGAAATTAGAAACTCTGTGGCATCTTGTCAAGGCTTGAAATTAACACTTCAAATTTACCCAGGAGTGTAAAAGCACAATCTTGCCACTCCAAAATTCTCATTTATCTTATCAATTATTAATAATATTAGGAAATACTAAAATACACTAGAGACTAACACTGGACAGCTCAATACTAACAACACATGCAAGTGTGTGAAAAATGACAGCAGCAATCCTAACGGCTATAGGTGCCAAATGCCAGCAAATTAAAGTTATCATATGTTTAATAGGACTTTACAGTGCAATTTCGCTTCTAACATCTTATTTTTTGGCAGATATTATCTAGTTAAAAGTCCATCATTTTTCAACTGTAGCCTGAAGATACAAAATGAGTAGGTACAGTGTTGTTGTTGTGAAAGGGAAAATGAGCCAGAGTCACAAACAGGGCACTCATAAAATAATATAGTTATAGAAATGGTGTGTGATGTATGAAATATTAAAATATCTGAAGTTTGGCAGTTTAACATAATTTCTTTAAGTTGTCAGTTTTCCAGGTTTTAATTTTAGTTGTAGCATTGGTGAAGTACAATATGGCATCTACAATAAGAAATCTATCTTACTGTTTCAATAACTGGCACCAATTTAATGTGCTTCTAAATTACCATTTTCCACAACTGAGATTTATATATTTACAAAAATAATTCATAAATACAACCCTGATTCGTACTTTTAGCTTATTATTTAAATTTTGATATTAATGCCCATTGTGTGTAGTTCAAATAATTCTGAAAGTAGGCATACACATGTTTTAAAACTTTTCTCCCTACAATAAACATTGATTTTAATAGGCACATCTGAACATTTACGGTAGGATTAGAGGTGGCAAAAACTTGTTACATCAGCAGGAAGTCTAGTTATTCATGGAGATAAATTTTTTATGGAAATGCGTTGGGACTGTAGCCTCTGAGGATGGGTGTTGTTTTGTCATATGGGGGGGGGGGGGGGGGGGTTTTCGAGTCAGCATAAATAGAGAGCTTGGGCGCCACCACGTGGATGGGCATGTGGACCCGGCTATTGACTCTGTCCCTGGGCAGTGACGTGCCCCATGGGGAGCTAGGCTCGATTTTCCCCTGCGCGGATACACTGCAACTTAGCGGCCCGCTCTCAGTGGCAGGCACGCTAGGTTATCAGCGAAGACAACTGCCAGTGGGGACTTGAGGTGCCCCACACACCTCAGTGTCTGAACACGAACGAGTCAGGGTGACTTCGGTTTTATTGGGGCTGTCACGTACATTGACAAGACTCTGAGTAATCACACCATGAGGAGTTGTTACGTATAAAATAGTGAATATTACCAACTGCAAGTAGTCTAGCTTAAATGCTGACCAGGACACCGCATGGCCTGGCCCTGAAAGTACCAAGATCGCCGTGTGATTTAAAACACTCCGGAGAGGTTTAAACGATTAGGTAAAAGTCTATCGCCAGGGAAGGCTTCAAAGATGAAAAGAAAAAGTTTGAAGGTACTTAACGACGGCAGATGTTAACAGATCAGTAACGAGCAACAGGTTGTAGTCGACGAGGTGCGGAGATGCTTCCTACCCCGGACTGCGAACGGAAGAGACTGGGCATTGGCCAGGGTGTCATGGCCGCAGGAAGTGGTGAATCTACAGTTAGTTGATTAATATAGCAAAGCAAATATACATAACATGTTTAAACCCTTCAAGAATTACACGTTAATTTAGGATTCATGACTACGTATTGCAATTATTTATTTATTAAGTTCACTATTTTTAAAGGGGAAGTCTTCACCGCTCAACGAGGGTGTGCGCTGAAAGGGGTCGCGCATGGCGCTGCCCTGTCCTCATAATTAGCTGAAAACAATTACCCTGGGAAAAAAATAGAAATAGTAAAAGAAAACCAAACTTAGTAATTTGACTAAATTATAAATGGTGTGAGGCCGTAACACAGTGCCTCTTGCCGGGCGGCCGAACACATGCACACACACATGCACTCGTTGGCGGGAGGTTGGAAACTAAGGGTGTCGGTGGGAGGAGAGAGGTTTGGTAGCAGCGTGAGGCACATCGAGCTTAGGGAGGGCATAGCCCTGGTCGACGCCAGTGTCAAAGGGTGGGTGAGGTTGCAAAAATTACTGTTCTAGCATTTCATCTAATGGTTTGTAGATGCATTCAATCATGAGCCATTCTCTTAACAATATTTTGCCATTATACAGCCTGATTTCCTCATATGAAATAGAACTTTTGACTTGAGTTTTAACTGTATTATGTAATATTCTTAAACTTCGTTAAGCTGAAACTATACATTAATTTTGTCAGAAAACTATTAGAATGAATGAATGAGGCTTAATATCTTTTTGACGTTGAGGTTATGAGAGTAATATTGCGGTAAAGAAATGACTGCTTTCCTTATTTCATAGTAATTCTTTTTCTTTTAAGCAAATTTATTAAAAATGTTTAAATATACTGAAATTGACCAATAAACAAGACAAAATCAGTTAACCATATAGAATACACGTGTCGGATAAATTACGTTTGCCTATAAAACATTATTTAAACAATATTCAAACAAGACAAGAAATAATCAAACGTTGTCAATTTTCCTTATCCTAAAAAGGGGCCTCAAACTATACCTGACACAAACAAATTAATTAAAAACCGGATGATACATTGGGTAGTGGCTGCTGTACAAGCCAAATCAAGCACGTTATTCCCTATTGTGTTTATATCATATTACTGTTTTACGTAAACCAAGATATCCATGATAAAATATAATAATGTGGTTATAAAACAATACATTATAAAAAAAACTAAGTGTACACAATACCAGATATTAGTTACACTGTAAACTACACATTGTTTGCCGTAATGACACTCAGCTGTTTTAAATGTATGTATTCCCTGATACCTGGTTCCTTGGGCGTACCTAAATGTAAAATTGGTAAACAATCTCAATATAAAAACATTCCAGTAATTCCAAATTATATTTTCTTAGTACAAAATAATTTGACGTAATGAAATTAAATTTATCACTTCATGATGTATTTAGCAGTTGAGGGAAGGATATGGGAGAGGAAAGTTGGCGGAGAAGAGTGCGGCAGGAGGGAAATGGAGGAATGAACTAGAAAAGGGTTACTACAGAAGCTCAAAGATGCAAAATTTCTAAATATGATTAGACCATTAGCTTTTCACCGTTGGTACTGTTTGTTGGGAAAAAAAATGTCGTTAGGCGATAATATTATTTTATAAAGTAAAGTACTGCAGTGTGTCAAAAAAGGCAATTTGGAAATATTAATTTTAATTTAAAATGTTTTTTTTTTTTTTGACAAAATTGTAACTTGTCTGTAAATTGTTCATAGGTAAAACATTTCTTGGCTGTAGGTCTAACTGTATGAGCTTGTATGTTGCTTTCATGTAGCTAGTTTGAGAAGAATTTCCAAGATATTTATTGTGAATAAGGTGTGTGTGGCATAATCCAGGAGTTTTTTTTCTCATAAGAAAATTTAGGCCAATGTAACTTAATGTAATGGTGTTCTTAGTTATGCTGCCTTTGACAATAAACTATTTCACAGACATCAATTTAAATTATACCCTAGTTTACCGCAGTTAATTTCAAAAACTGTTTATTTACAAATAACAATGCCAGACATTTTATGAAGGCAAGTATTCTTTTTGTTTGTGCACTGATAACTTTTTATATTATGTGTAGGATAATAACCCATTATTACACTGAAATATAAATCTATGGAAAAATCCAGAGATGTCGGGCATACAGATTCTGTCGCCAACTATCCTAAATTAATCACACAAATGCAGATAACACACACAGTGTGTGTTTCCCATGCTAGTATGTTAGTTTCTCAGCCTTATATGTATAAAATAATTTGTTGCTTCCCATGATTCAATGGCCAAGCCGTTTGTTGAGGAATGACTGAGTTATCATTTAAAAATTTAATTGTACTTGTTAGTCTCTGCATTGACATTAACTTTAGAAAAATTACTTATCAAGTAAAATGCAAAATTTTACGTTAATATTGTTTTCTGCTTTTTCTTGAGATGTTTTTTTAAACATGTAGTGCAAGTAGCTCGAGTTACCGCTAAAACTTTTAAATTATGTTAAACATTTTTTTGCCTTTCGCAAATAAATTATACAGCTGACAAGAACGAGACTATTCTATCTTGGTTCATGAGCCTGCTGTGGTCATAGAGGCCCCAGATACAGCCCTTGCATGTGTTATTCATATGTGGGACTAGATGTTTAAACTGCAAACCCCTATCCCCCAGGTCGTGAAAGAGCCACAGACATTAACATCCATGCAGTAATTACGTGCTAAAATATAATATAATGTTTACAAAAGAGTTTTGTTTTGCTGATAAACTGTAATCTTCTTTAATCAATAAGCATCATTTAGCGAAATGGTCAAAGACCATTGAGCTGTACGAGTGCTGCTTACCAAATTTCTCTCATGCTTTGTGCGCTATGTATCTCTTTACAGCACACAATGGTCATGTAATAAGTTTATGTATTGAGTAGTTATGGTTAGTTTTGTGTGATTTTTATATGTAATATTTAAATTTAATTTAATTTTAAAATTAATGTTTAATCACATGACTGACAATGACCACTAGTGTTTATGCGTGCCCCTCCCCCCTCCCCCTCACCCAAGTCACTTCACGATTTGTTTAAAATACCATGTAATTTTGCTAAAAGGAATTTTGTTGTATCACTAGTCGGTTTTGATCACTTACCACATATATCTTTTTAGCCTGACCGTGTAGCGTGATATGGGTCTCATGTAAGCTGCTTGCATTGCTCTCAGGCATTTCCTACCGTGTAGTCGAGGTGTATGATGTGCAAGGATGTAATAAATGACTTTCACATAAATAATTTTTTTGGCCTTATAGGTGGTGTCACGTTCTAAGATGTAGTCTAGCCATGTCTTTTTGCCTTTAAAATAACAAAGAGTGGAAACATGGAAAGTGTGTCAATAATTAGAAAACAGGGGGGTGAGAGGGGATGGCATCATTGTAATTTTTTGGATTATTTTTATTTAGGTTTTTAATTAGGAGTTTCCATCACCCTACTTTACATTTCCTTTTATTTCGTAATTTTTCTTAGAGCGTTTTTTGACCTTAATTTCTTCTACAGGCAACTTGGCTCACTTAGCACACCTACATGGTGCCTAAGCTTTCCCTCTCCTTTTCCTTCGAGGCGCACTGTTCTTGTAGCACAGTACGCCATAGGACCATCTGTCGGCCAAAGTTTAAACTATTTTGCCTTACCCTATGTCTGCTTTCACGCTCTCTATGCCATCTCCCGGCCTCTTTTGGAACTAATTTCAGGCCCCCCATGCCTAAATTTAATGCTATGCATGCCATCTTCTGGCCTTATTGTAAACTACGTTTTACTTGAAACTTTCTCCTCCCTCTGAGAGGGGCCTTTAATAGTGTTTGTCCTCCACCCCTCCTGAGCAGTGGTGTTGTAACTATAGTCCTAGGCGGACCAACCACTTGATGTTTACGTCTAGAGAACTGTGACCTAACTTTTACTACTGTGTCTAGTCCCGTAATCTGGGAAGTATCTTCTCAATTTTGTTACTTCTCTCTCTTAATGTTTTGGTTGGCCATGTAGTGCGGTAGTGTTTTTTTTTTTTTTGTCGTCGTCTACATCCCTCTTGACTTTGGTCATCTGACCAACTTGTCGTAGCAAACCAGGACTCCTTTCCACCATACTGGTAAGTGAGAACCACTGACCTTAATTTTCCCTATAAATTTTGTTTTTGTTTTGACACAATCATGTTGGTTTGACTTAGCACTTTCTTACCTCAGCTCTCAATTTTTTTTTTCTTAGTAGGTTCAAGTTCACCCTCAGGCCTGAACTCACTTCCATGCTCCTTGACCTGCATAAATTCCTCCAGACTACGGTTTCCTGCTCTTTCCTTACAACGCTGGTCTAGCAGAGTTGTTGAGTCCCTCACACCCTGCTGCCAGCATGGGGCATATAAGTTGTGTGTCATAGAAACAAACGTAACTTCTGTTATTCCAATAAATTTACCTTTATTTCGTTTTGAATTATCAGTGAAGGAACAAATTTATCTTTTTGAGATCACTGTAAAGAACATATTGTATAATTCATCTGTTACTATTCAAAGGTGTTAAAAAGAATTCAAAATTAAGCTTCTACATACGGTTGTATATTGGTCACATATTTATGTTATGTAAAAAAAGTAAATTAAATTTAACATATTATGTTGACTGGCCAGCTTGAAATCCAATTTGGAAAATACGTTTGTATTTTATATCTTTTGACGTGATAACGTCTTATAAATCAATGAACGCCGGCTGCACGCACGAAAAATTGTCACATTCTGCCTGAGCTGAGTGTGCGATAAAATCTATAATATCAAACAGGTTAAGGCGGGATTTTTAACTAATTGTTCGTGATTATATTTAAACAAATTATTTAAATTAAATTTGCAAAAACTCTAAATAATATTTGAAAATTAAAAAGTATGCAATTTTTCATCAATGTTTCCTGATGAAGTTATCACGTAAAATTATCGTCCATAAACCGAATTATTGTATGATTAATTTTATTTTCTCTTACAAACAAAAGTTTATCATGTGTTTTAAACTTAACATTTTAAACATTTGTCCTGCAGTTTTAATCTTAGTTATTGTTGAAGACAAACTTTAGAAACAGTTTTCATATCTTAGTTATTAGCTTCTCCTAAATTTCTTAAACAAAATGCAGACCCGAAAGCAAATTAATAATGATCAAAGTTCACAGTTTTATTAGGTTATAATTGATAATTTCACCTTTTATGTTTTTCTTTTGTGATCCACCCCAGTTCTTCTGAAGTCTTGGAAAGCAACCTATTAAACATTGATTACGTTCTTAATTATATATTAACACATTGCCAGCACGCCAAGCAGAAAGATGTTAAATTCCAGCCCTAAATAAACTGTTAATAAAAAATGGGTGCGTGTACTTATGTACGCACGTTAGAAGTTATAGTTCTTTGGCATCTTTAAAAATAGTTTTTTATTGCATGCAAATAATTAATTACAATAAAATAATAAAAGGGCTGGAAAAAGATAGTCAACACAGTCAATAAAGTTCAGTTTAAATTAGAAAAATTGAATAAATAAAATTTAGAGAATAATAAATATGTAACATAATTTCTACAAAATATCATAAGATTCTTAATTTTAAATATTTATTATTGATAATTTAATATTTTAAAAGAAAATAAATAAATTTAAAATAAATTCAAAAATTTAATTTAAGTTCATTCATTTTTTAAATATTTATTATTTTCTTAATTTTTCATTTTTATCAAAAAAGTTTTCATTATATTTGTTTATTTATTTTTATAAATATTTATTATTTATTCAATTTAATAATACATATTAAAAGTTAATATTTTAATTAATGTTCAATTTTAATTTTTATCGCAATTTTTTTTATTAAAAGTTTTATTACATTTATTTCTTTATTTTGTAAATATTAAATAACCAATAATAAATATTTAACATTAAAAATTTAATGATATTTTGTATTTATTATATTAAATAATATTTTAATTTATATCAATAAATAATACATACCGATAGTTAACCTCAATTATATTGGAGCACTTGAAAAAGTATATAAGTACAATTTTTTTAACTAATATTTACGAATAGTAAATAATATTAATCAAAATATTCAATTTAAATCACTACCGAATATAATTTATTAGCACATATATAATTCGCACTTGTATGAAACTAAAACACGTATTGTGAATGTAGAAACTAGAAACATGTGGATATATATTATAAATATTAAAACAGTGATCAGAGGCGACGAGCGTGCCAACATGCGCGACTAATAGAGGTTCTATTTCTATTTTGTTGGTAGCTTTTTTCGAGACTTAATGAGTGGTTTAGCGGGCAGCTTCAACCTGTTAATTTTGTGTTACAGTGATGCGCACACATCTTAAAAATTCACTCATCATTTTTTCATAACGTGCCTAAAGAAGTATAACTTCAAAAAGTCTTTATGGGAGGGCAAGTGTAACAAAAGCAATCTCCACCTATTAAAACATCACAACCATAGTAGAATCAAAAAAATTATGAAATTACATTAAGTTCCAAAAATCTATTTTAACATTAATGAAAGATAAAATAATTTTTAAACATGCTTCCAAAAATTTTATTTAAATACAAATTCTTTTGAGTGTCAGTGATAAGATGCACTACCAATTAGCTTTAGAGTTTCTGTAATGCTCTCATAGCAATAGGTAATTATTAATATTTATTACTTTTATGATTTTGAAGTAATAATTAGCTTGGTTTTATAATAATTAACCTTCTCATTAATAAATTAATTTTATTGTTTAACCATTTTTTAATAATATTTTTGTAATTTTTTATTATTTATGAAAATAAAGATCTTAAACAGAAATAAGCAGTTTCTTAAGAGCTTTTGAAAATATCTTTTGTCATTAATTACAAATTTTCTAATAAATATTTAATTTACACCCAAAAAAATAAGTAGCATCAGTTGATGCCTCTATACATGAAGAGTTTAAAATTTGTTTTTTTTTTTTGGGGGGGGGGGGGGATGAGAATGGGGGAGATGTGGTATGTTGAAAAATATGCTACTTATGATTAGTGCTCCGATATTAAACGATTTATAGGAAAATGTGGAGCAGGAATACCCACAGATAATGCTGAGTGTCTTCGTGCTTGTTCTCTGCGAAGATTGTGTTACAACAAAGTCTGCTTATGAACTTTTTTAGTTTGTATGGTACAACTGGAAATTAAGATTTTATATTCCAGAGAGAAAATTATTTATTTTATATTATCATATTTTGAAAACAAATTCTGGAGAAAATGAGCAGTATTTCGTTCCATAAATGTCAACAATGTAAATTTTTTGTAATGTGAATATGAGTTTCATTTGGTTTACTATGTTTAACAATTTTTATAAAGCAAATGTTGGCTTATTAATTTAAATTGTATAAAAATTTGCACCATTTAGATGATAAGCTAGGCATTCTTTAACATAATGATACCATGTGGACTCACAAGTTTATTTTGCTAATGATATAAACTTGTATTAAACTTCAAAGTGGTAACATGTTCAAAAAAAGTAAAACAATTGATAACTGTAGCTTAAAATAATATACACAGCTGTTTTCAAGTGCTTTCATTTATTCTTAGAAGTGTTTTAAAAACATTGCTCGTCCACATGATTTTATACTTCAAATTATTACCATCTCTACTTGCAATATTACTAAGTATTTTATAACATTATGTGTTATTTCTTATATGTGTGCCATAACTACAAAGTTGAGTAATTACTCTGCATTTTGCCTGTTGAAATATGAATTTTGTAATGTCGTTATTTTGAACTGTAATATTTGTACGGAACTTTGTACTACAATGTTAAACAGTAGTTATTGTACAGCACATCGTATGCTATCAGTGGAACACTTAGAAGAATGAAGGCTTTGATATTATGTCCATTAGATGGCTAACTACAGGTAAGAGTTGGCTAAAATATTAAATAAATTTAAAATGTATGTGTTTTTTAACATTGTGGATTTTCTGCCTATTTAATTTTTGTTATTTGGACACTCCTGTTATTGTTGTTGTTTTTGTTGTTGTTATCATCATCATCATCATCATCGGTTGGGGAACTGAAACAACCCATGTTTTTGGTTTTATGGGAGATTTAAGGATTAGTGGCTGAAAATCAGATGTTAAACAAGTTTAAGCTTGGAATGATTGATTAATTAGTTTGATCCGAGGCCTCAAGTTTTGGCAGTTATACATATTTCATTATGCGTTTTTATGTATTGTTTACTTAAATTTTGGTAAAGTTATTTGAAATAATAATGACCTTCTTCCTAACTTTGTGCCTTTACTAGTTTAATATTTATGCCACCATTAATTTTTATAAATGTTAGTGGGTTACCATTTTATGTGGGTTATATTTAAAAGGAATTTTAATTTTTGTGGAACTATAATTTGATTTTCTCCAGGCCATCTGGTCTAAATGATTTCCTCTGGGCAGCCTATCAACACGCCAGCCTCCATGGGCTAAAACCCTTGCAACTTCTTGTCTCGTACACACGTCAGCCACAGCCTCCAATAGCAGTCACACTATCATGCCGTGCACTGCAGTGGCCACAGACCGGGAAAACCAGAAAAAGTCAGGGAATTTAAAACAAGTCAGGGTATTAATTGATTGATTAGGAAAATAGTTAAGAAAAGCTTGTTTCTGTATTGTTATGGTTTCTTCAATGGCCATTCATTTAAAAAGAAGTGGGTTTAGCTGTAACATTTTCAAAATTGTGTAGGCTATGCATATTACCTTATTCACCTAAATAATCCATGCACAATTTTTTGTAATATGTGTGTTGAAAAAGCACGATGCACAGATTATTCAAAACTTGACAATGCTGCATAGTACAAGGTTGGTTAACCTGCTGTTTCTTAAGGGTGCCATCTGCCCGAGCGCACATACAGCGCTCAGAGCTTCAGGAAAAACAATGCAATTTGAAAAATACTGAATATATCTGAGTGGGACTGTTTACTAAAAGCATTTAAGAATTCGTTGAGGGCCGAAAAGTACTTTTGATTTATTTTTAGAAGAGTTAAAATGGTAAAAGGCATGTTTTCAGAGTAATTTTTAGGCCTAAAACCACAGTTACAGATTCTTTAAAGCACTTAAGGGTCTTGCATTACACCTTTACCTTTATTTCTCTGCTATATAATGTTAGGGTCACCGCTCAAATTTCACGGTTGTTCTATGGGCGACAAGAAGACCGCGCCAGTTCACAGCCGTGCACTTAGAGGCGATACCGCGCTAGAAGCACCAGCGAGAATCATGCTTATCATCCTGCCTCACTAACAAACATACACCCCGACTAAATCAGCCCCTTAATGCATGACGGACATATTGCTTGTGGTTTGAAAATGAGTGTTTTCGTGAGAGAGACGTTGCAATGATTACTGAAAGTCTACGGTTTCAATTATTTAGAGTGGCTAAAAAACCCAAAATGATTCAAATTGAAGAGGAAATGGGAATCAACCTACAGGAAGAGAGTCATATACGTGACTGGAGGGGAAAAATAAGATTTGATATTGAGTAATAATGGTAATGCAAAAATGTTTATTTTATTTTAAGGGAGAGAATTTTTTGCGTGTGTTTTTTCAGCAGTTTCCGATATATTTTGTTTATAACTTACCATTGATTTTGGTTATTCCTGGTTGAATGTTAAAATTAATGTCGCTTCACTGCAGTAAACAGAAACAGCTGCGGTCTGTAGTCATTTTACATTCATGACCATTTTTTCCTCACATCACGGTAAAGATGTTATCATTCACAGTTAATTCATAAATTAATTATTTACTGTTTGATATCTGTAGGGATGTGTATTTACAATTTACATTAAGAATTTTAATGGAAGTATTTAAACTTACGTATTTTTGTGGCAAGAATACAGTAGTGAAAAAAATAATTTGTAGGCATCAACAAATGCTATAATTTTTACAGAAAACCATTAAGGCAATTAGTAATTTGCTATAATTATGCAAGTCCGGAATAAAAAATTAATAGACAGTTGAATATGGTTCCAAGGTCTGTTTTTAATAGTTTGGAGCGAGGCAGGCATATTTGAGCGTGGTGAGCTATTTTTCTCAAAATATTAATTAAAAATTCCAAATATTTTTTTTACGTCCTTACATGTTTTACAATCATTCTCTAAGAGGGTGTTGTATAACTTTGAGTAGTTTACCCGTTATTTACCATTGTAATGAGTGGTGAGGTTAAGTTACTTACTAGAAATCTGTGATATTGTAAGAATAGTTAGGTTAGCTACATTAAAAATCTTGAAATCTTGTTTTCTAAATTGGTTAGGAATTATAATTATTAAATGTAGTTAAGTCAACCTAATCAAACATTCCCACAATTTTACACATTTTTTAAGTGTCTTATACCTAACCTAACTTAACTACTCTTCACTGCTTGAAGTATCACAACACCATCTTAGATAATGATTGGAAAACATGTCAGAAAAAAAAAGCATTTTCACAGAAAAGTTGCTCTCCTTTAGAATGATTGTGGCTTATTCGGGTAACTTAATTGTCTGCTACAATTAAATTGGGTTGAGTACATACATAATCTCATGTTTTTATTCTCAAAGAATTTTTTACATGGATAAACAACTAGATACACATTTTATCACATTTATACTGTTCTACTGTGAATAAGTTCAGTTATTGAATTAAGTTCTAACACTGTTTACTTATTTGTCTGTTTAATACTCTCAGTTCGAAAAAGAATGCTGATTAATTTTTAAAAGTGAAGTAGCCTAACACTGCAAAATCAGGGTCAGGAAAAACCTGGAAAAGTCAAGGAATCTTATTTGAGATCTTATGTATCCACCCTGAGATAACATGCTCTGCCACGCCATTCCCACACACACTGTGTCTTTTCCCAACACAGTCGGCACGCCTAGAATTCGCCAACGTGGAAAACGTCCAATGCTGCCTGCCATTCCGCCACACACGCCCCGGACTTAAGTTTAAGTTTTTGCACTATGACAGTAGCATGTGTTTTCTCCCTCTCTTTTCCATGACATACCTTAAATTTGTTCACCTCAGCCTTCTAAATTAGTCCCTACCTGAGGCCATTTTGTATTTTTTTAATAGTTAGTAACCCCCAAACTCTTGGCCATAAAAACTCGGGGCTCCACTGGGGCCCTTCTGAGCAAATTAAACTACACGTTGTTCCCACACTGACAGGTAAATTGTTTTTGCCTTGTCTTCTGTAGACTTCGTCGGTACATAAGTTTTGTACTAGATTATATGTGATCACTGAATTAGTTCGGGATTTCATTCCCAACTGATGGGATAATATTCCCGGGCTGAACAACTTATCTAATCATATAGTGTAGTATATTTATTTATTTTATTTATTTAAATTTGTTACATGCCCACCGACAGTCTTGAGACTTTAGAGGTGGGCACGACACAAAACAAGTAAAAACAAGCACTATCACAATAAATAGAGACAGCACAGGATATTCACAAAACATGAAAACAGAAAAGACATAAATACCTAAAGGACAAGATAACATGAGACATTACTTAGCAAAATATTAATTACATAATTATATAACCTCAGTGAATACATTTATATACAAAAAAATATACAGAAAAATGGATAATACAAAATATAACATGTGACTAGAGGGCACGTTAAGAGGATAAATTTTTAAGTTTAGACAATTGATTATTATTGTGATTTCTAATTAATCGGTATATGATGTCATTAAAGTTATGTAGAGTACAATATGTTTGGTATAAGCGAGAATTAAAATGTGGTATTTTTAACCCAGTGGTTTCCAGGAGATAAGTATAGTTAATTTTAGCGTTAAAACAATTTTCAACAAACGGAGAATCTAAATATACTCTATGTGCACCAAGAGGAGTTAATGCATTCTCTATTTTACTGGATTAATTTTTTATCCTAAATTTGTCATTTTTGTCATCACATATTCTTCGTAAATTCACCTCTACAAAGTTTTCTTTTTCCTAGTGAGTTGCCTTCCTATTTACGTTGGCTATTTATGATGGTATGACAAAGGCTGGATGTTAGCCATCATTGGTTCTACATCCTTGCCTTATGACCAATAGAGCTTAAACCATCTAATTTTACAAATATACTCAGAAAAAGGTTTTATTTGTATACCTGGTCAGGCATAGAAAATGACAGCGACACTGTGTATAACCTACTATAATTTCCGTTCAGATTGACCTTAAAATGTACCTTTTTAAATTTAGAATTATTATTGTTTATTGTCCATTTTTTTCCACACTTCTTATTGATACTAATGCTTATTACATGATTTATACAGCTAGTTACTAGCGTAGTTTCAGCCATCAGTATTTAAATCACTGATTTAGTATGGTTATGTACAATGCTCCATATGTTTTGGTCCTACCTTTTAAATTAAACTCTTAACTATGATGCAATCTGTTAATTCTATAAAAATAGCTTTGATTATTAACATATTAATTTTGCTTAGCATATTTTCATCTATAAATCTCGTAGTAAGGAAGTAACAGGCGTGTCCTTATGTGCAGGTACAATCTTATATCTAGTCAATGTCATGACCTTGTGATGTTAATGCAACGTGCAACGTGCCTCACTCACTACTCTGACCTAATCCATGCAGCTTACGTGCGAGATGTGTGTACGGCCCTGATTCCAGCCTACTGCTCTGCATTTTTATTCACCTCTCATTTCACGAAGAATTATTTTAGAAAACTCGTCTAACATAACAATGACATCCTATGCAAAATATAGCAACAGGAACAGACTATTATGCAACACAAATTACCTTTAAGTAAATGCAGAAGCACGAATGGCTAATACAAGTCATTTATAGAGCATCTGTTCTCTCTATTAGCAAGGTTTTAACATGTAACTCTCTTATGAATTTATAATAAGAAATACTTGGACAAGCAATTCTTTATGACCTGTTAATGCTAATGTTATATATAATTCTTTTGCTCAATATTTTGCAATTGTTTGTGTCCATCAAACAACCTCCACCAATCTTAGATATCAAATACCAGCTCTGATTTAATCTATATTTCACCATCTCCTAGAATTTGGTACTTTGGGGCATTGAATCCCTATAACTCAGCATGTCAACTGGACCACATGGAATACCAAATATAATTTTGAAAGGCTGCTCTCCATTACTGGTGCCCCTGTTGCAACTTATATTTGATTATAGTATTAAATCTCAAGTTTCCCCAACAAAATGGAAAATAGCTGAAGTCATCCTTATCCACAAAAATGGCAGCAAATCAAACGTCAAAAACTATAGACATATATTGTTACTTAGTGGTTTCGCAAAAATATTTTAAAAATAATATTTAAACAAATGTCCACCTAAAAAAAAAAGTTATCTGATAGTCAGCATGGATTCAGAGTTGGAATGACCACTACAACGAATCTACTTACCTTTCTCAATCCAAACACTTGTTATTTCGATTTAGCTAAAGCTTTTGACACTGTAAATCACTCAATATTATTGGAAAAGCTGTCAAATGTAGGCATATGTGATAAATGCATAAATTAGTTCACCAGTTACCTAACAAATAGATGTTTTTTGTACCCATAAACAATACTAACTCTTCTATTCAATACACCAATTCTGGGATTCTGCAAGGTTTGCTATCACCTCTGCTTTTCAGTTTATTTATTAATGATATTACTCAAGTACTAAATCATTCTACTGGCTTTTTATTTGCAGATGACTTGAAAATCTTTGGAAGATAGATTACTTCTATACATGATTGTCTCTATTAGAAAACCATCCTTGTCTCTTGATTGCTGGTGGATTTGGGTTTGCATTTGTGTTGAACAGTAATAAAGCCTTGATTGTCTACGCTGTAATTTCTTTGAGGATTGTCGACATAGCGTGAACACCGCTGAGTTGTAATTAGGTCAGCGGGTGAACCATTTTCACGAGATGTTGCTACATATTCCTGCGAATTACTGTCACCAGGTGTTGCTACATATTCCCGCGAACCACTGTTGCCTGATGTTGACGCACATTCGGATCTTGATGTACCCGAAGCATGTTTAATTGCTTGAATAACTGATTTCTTAGAGCTGTTATTCTCAGTAGTTCCTGTTGCATGATTTCCTGTTTTAGCTCAGAAATTTCAGATCAAGAGTCCAATAGCAGAGTCTTTAAGACAAAATTTTCAAATTTAACATCATCAATTTTCATGTATAAAGATTTCACCAGACTAATTAAATCATCCAGTTTGCATGTTTCTGTCTTAAGTTCTTTTGTACTTTCATACTCTAATGAACCAGTTTTTTTTCGAAGACCGAAACACATTCTTTCGAGGGTACAAAGTAACTGAATCATTTATGTTTTTATTTTAATGTTTTAAACCAAAGATATTGTTATAATGTACTTGAATAGAAAACCACAGTTATACAAGAAAAATATTTTCCTGTAAAACTTAAAATTTAATTTTTAACCTTAAATTTTACACTTTTTTAAAGATAAATTTATGGTTTTTTTAAAATAAAAATTCATCATTTAGAGTTAAGTTTAATTTGCAAATAATGCTTTAGCCCACAGGATATATGCTTTAGGATCGAAAGAATTTTGTTTTATATGGAAATAAATTTGTTTTAATTATATTTGGAAAATTACATTTTAGAGTTTTACTATGTAATAATCTAAAATAATGTTCATAAATTTTGTTCACTAAATTTTATAGACCATATATTGGTAGTTAACAAAATTTTGTCATATATTTTAACTTCACGAAATAACACATACCAGAGATTGTATTATTAACTGCATGCCATAAAATGAGAGTATGCTGATATATATATATATATATATATATATATATATATAAATGTATGTATTAATTAAATGTTATAAACTTATGACCTGTTTATTTAAATGGTTTTATTATGTTGTAAACGCATGCATTTACATCCAACTTCGGGAGAAAAATCTTTTGTCTCATTTTAATTACAACATTCGTCATCATAAAAAGCTACATTCGTCAAATAAACATTTATAAATGCCAAGCACAAGATTACAAAAGAGTCCGTTTTAAATTTATCCTTGAAAATTTCGAATGTAGCATGTGAAGAATACCATGTTTGATTTTTGACGTTATTTCATAGGTTCAGCGAATCCACGCAGTCGAGTGGTGTGACTTCATCTCCAAATTCTGATGGAACATCTCGGTGAGTTGGCAGACACTCATTGCCACAAGGAGATTATTGGAAATAGAAACCCAATTCTGGAAAACATCTAGTTTTTTCCCGAAGTTGCTGTGGAGTTACAAAATATATTTCAATCCAGCTCTTCGCAAAACTTTTCAAATTTATCAACCCTGAAGATGAATCTTGGGGTTAGCCGAAAAGCATGTCATGACACTATTTAACCATGAGCAGAATCATTGCAAAATACTTAGATATAATGTTTTTGTCTTAATATATACTGTGCCATCAGACTACAAATGTGAAGTTACTGCCACTGCTGTGTTTGAATATTTAATGTTGTATATAATTTGAACCTAAACTTCTGTTCGTGCACTTCTACCTACACTTGTGCCTACATCTAAATGTCAAGTTGATAAGCAAAAGTTTCGTGTTTTTTTTTACACATTATAATGTTGTTATTCCGGTTTATATAACTGTGTTTATTTAATAATGCAGTATGTTAGTCTCTAAAGTGGCTTGATTATAATATGTAAACCCAATTAAATGTTTTGAAAGGCATTTTAGATTTGCCAGTAATATTTCAGCTTGTGTAGATACATGGAAGAATCAAGAAGTTAATATTATAATGTGTGGCAAGTGAGAATCTTTTGCTAAGGAATTTGTACTGAATTGGCTTGAAAGTGGACTTGAAAACCACATACAGCTGGTTGAGGAAGGCTGAGCCGATTATCTTTCGGGTATGAGTAAGAAATTTGTCCTCATTACCTGACAACATAAATTTCTTGTCTTTAATTGGCATAGTCACTAATGACCATGTTATTAGAAAATATTACTGTAAGACTAACATGTTTTTTGATTTGTGTGTAACTCATACTATTAAAAACATTTTTATGGACATATGTCATTACTATTTTTCACTGTATGTCATACAGAAACCACAAGAATGGACCAGAAAGATAATTACACTAACACACAGAAAAACCAGACAATGTCAGCTGATGTCAAATGTTAAATGTAAAGACAACACACAGGATTCCATGGGAGGAATTAGTCAGAAAAATATCATGACACATACAAACACATTGGGCTGACGATGACGACAGTTATAACAAGCACAGAAGGAAAAGGCAAAAATCTTCCTATTCCGTGGACAACACAGCAAAAACACACACACCCAATGATTATAAAAAAAAGAAAATCTGGACAACACAATGACAAAACGGCAATACACAGGCAAACCCAGCGAAGAAACTAAACAGATATTCTGGACTACACAACGATGATGGCACAGATAAAAAACACAGTAGGCTTTTTAAGAGATAACAAGTGCAACATTTCGGGAACTGACATCTGTTCCCGTCATCAGGCATAAACAAAATGATAATGGACATGTCGTCGTTGTTTCTCCATAATATCTGTTTAGTTTCATCGCTGGGTTTACATCTCCGTGTCTGTGTTGTCATTGTACTGTCCAATTGATCTGTTTTGGTATTATCGGTGGGTTCGCCTTTTTCTTGCTGTGTTGTCTAAGGTTTTTGTTTGTCTTTTTTTTCTTTTCCTGTTACAACTCTCTTGTAGTTGTCAGCCCACTGTGTTCATCTGTGCCGTGATATTTTTTATGACTAATTACTCTCATAAAATGCGTAATCGTTTTGGAAATAAATTATATTTTATATTGTGTTAACTTTATATTTTGACACTACAAAACTATTTTTTTTATTCATACTGTTTGTATCATGGTGGCCAGTTTGTTATCTTGGCAGTCAAAAAATTTTTACAGTTGAAAGCATTTATGGTAACTTACGTTCCTCAGCTCTGGTAAGTCAAGACAATAAGGAAAAACTGAGATGTTAGCACATGACAGGACACATATTCTAAAATATAGTCAGCGTAACAAATCTGTCTATAGTTGTGTGTTACAATTGCTAGGAAAAAAAAAAGCATTAATTTTTTTTTTTTTATTGTTAAGGACATTTCTTTAAAACTTTTTTTGCCTGTACCTAGCTGTGTATGGATATCACTGGGGGTGGTCAGGGTGGTTATGATTAATGTCGGTCAATGCTCTTGGGTGCCACCATGGACAGGGCGGAGACTCTAGGTAACTCTTGTGGTTGCCAGACTTTAATTTTCTCCAATATGTCCAACCACAGTACCTGGCAAACTCTAAGCATCGGGCATGCTTCTTTACTGCTTAACCCATTTATGAGGGTAAAGGAAGTGTAATTTTTACCCAGAAAGTGTAGCATTCAGGGCAGAGCACTCAAGGGTTGCTGGTAGAAATTACAATATAAAGAAATAATACACAATATATATATGTGAGCCTATGGAGAAAAAAAGACATGCCTTTTCAAGGTATTGATTTTACAAATAACAGCACCAAATAAAAACTAGTTTGACCACAGACATAAATCACAGCGTAGGAAAACACCCCACTCGACATGTCGCATGCCGTTAGTAAGCATTATTTTATCCATTCGGGATAAGTTGAACGAAGTAGTTAAAGATTTAAGAAAAATGCTTACCTGTGGGTTCGTTAGGCTTCCCACGTGCCTCTTTCCCTGTGTCATTGAACACTTGACAGTTCTGAAGATACACTGTGAGGGGTGCCTAAAAGATGTTGTGGGGTGCAGATTTTGGTAGTGCCGCATTGTACCGTTAGGGGCATATAGAGTTACCATTCCCGAGTCAGTAAGCCGAACATCGTCGCTAAAGAAGGTTCGAATTGACTTGTGTGAATTTTTTAGTGAAAATTATGTTGTGTGCTCATCGTTTTTGCAATGGCTGATTCTCATGTACAGCGCGCGGCCATGAAGTTTTGCTTCTTGTTCGGAAATACTGGCACGAAATCTCATGAAATGTTAAAGGCGGCCCACAAGAATGATGCTATTGGGAAAACTCAAGCGTTTGAGTGGTTTTCCTGTTTCAAGAAAGGTGACATCTCAATTGATGTCAAACCTCGCTCAGGGCATCCTTCCACGGCACGAACCGACGAAAATGTTAAAAAATTTGCAAAATAATTCTGGCAGATTGACGACAGACCATTGAAGAAGTTGTGGACTTTGAGACTTTTCAGAAAATTTTAATGTAAGATTTGGGGATAAGAAGGGTGGCTGCCAAATTCATGCGACTGCTGACTGCAGAGCAAAAACAATGTCGCGTTGAAGCGTGCTATGCTTTGAAAGAAGATTTCCGAAATGATCCAATTTTTTTTCCAAGTTCATCAGAGGTGATGAATAATGGTGCTGCAGTTACGACCCTGAAATGAAACAACAATCAAGCCAGTGGAAGACTTCAAGTTCGCCTCGCCCCAAAAAAACTCGTCAAGTTAAATCATCATCGAAGCAATACTGATTAGCCTATATAAAAATTATTTAATGTTTAGACTTGTAACAAAAAATTTCTAATAATGGTTTCCACATAAGGAACTCAAGTTACTTCGGGAATTACATTTAACGAACAGTGACAGTAGCACAAAGAAATCTGTCTTTCAATTTACATATTTTATTTCACCCTTCCGTTCACGTTTTTACATTCATAATAAAACTACCCTACCATAACTTGCCAGGGAGTGGAGTTATTGATTTTTTTTTTAAATTTGGTCAAAATCGTAATGGAAATTTCTAACATAAACATAATCCAGCATCGTGATAGAAATCTCCTTCATAGTTTTATCTGTGCCCTTTAGTAATGATGTAGTTCTCCCATAACTCCAATCCATGTGAAGTACAGGCGAATAGGGCTTCTTCAGCACTCACCGTCTTATGTCCAGCTGTCGCCGGAATCTTCGTAACAAAAGTAACTCCTGTCTTGGTGTTGCAATGCCTCCAGATGCCTCTTCTTCTGCACCAGAATACTCTGCAGGTTATTGGACTTTGTACTGACATCGTCGTCCCCACATAAACCCATAAGACTACTGAAAGACAGTTACAATGTGGAGAAGTTAAAGGACTGCGAGCAGGCCACTCCATGAATGCTGGACTGGAACTTTTAATGGCCATAGTAGTAAAAATTCAAAATCAGCAATCAAATGTACTTTCACCAAGCTTTTGGGGTAGTCTTGGTGTGGACAGTAGTGTAAAATAGAGTTGGCATGTGTGAGAAGATACACAGTACTTACACAAAGAAACTGTTGAATTAAGTTTTTTAAAGTTTATTTTTACACTGTGTTTTACACGTGTTTTTAACTGGCAAGTGCGTAATGTATAATAATTTGTTGAAGTGAATGAGTTTTAATGAAATTGTCTGAGTAGAATGGACTTTGGTTTGCTCAGTTGCGAAGGAATAAAAATTTGTTGAGACAGATACTTAAATTTTTTTTAATGAAAATTGAATAGGATTAGAGTAATAGTATTCCTAGATAATAATTGTTTATTGTAATTTTAATTAGTTGGCTTCCAAATTTATTGGTTAGTAGTAAAATAAAGTAATTTTTATTTATTTTTACATTTGTAACATGCCCACCAACAGCCGGAGGCTTTTGCGGTGGGCATGACACATACATATTGACATGACACATACATGCAGAGAAACAGGTGACAAGTGGAAAGTGTGGATAGTGGTCAATGCAAAATCTGTGGACATTCTCCCCAACTCCGACGGCACCAAGAGCAAGCAGGCACAGGTGCAAGAGCAATGGCAAACTATACGAAGGTGAGGAGGCCACAAATCTGCAGCGACCCAAATCAAGATAGTACATACCCAAACATAAGATAAAAAAAATAAAAATGGCTGTAGTAGTTGCAATATTAATGAGATACACTTTTGTATATGACAATCGTAAAATAATTTGAAAACAAGATAAATTCAACAAAAATTTAGATTCAATTTGTTTGAATTAGAGATTATTGTATAAAGACAATTGTTACAATTATGAATTGTAAACAGAGCTGTTTAATCGGCTATTGAACGGGGGCACTCTAAAATATATTTACATATGATTTTATTATTGTTACATTTATAAACAATTAGAGCATCTAAATAAGCTCTCCATTCACAAAGTAAAGTTAAAGAAGGCTGGGAAAAATGTATTAGAGTTACATTTTAATAACTTTATTTTGGATGTCCTCAATTATATTACTATCAGTTGTGTTAATGATATTCCAGATAACAGAGCAGTATTCTAACTTTGTTCTAATTAACGCAAAATAAAGGGAAAGGATGGAATCAATGTTAGTAGCATGAAAGGTGATTTATTAATTAGGTCAAGTGATCTATGGGAGCTAGAGATTAGATAATCAACATGATGATAAAACTGTAATTTAGAATCTAATATGACATCCAGATATTTAATAGTTGTAAGTTTAGAGATTTGATTATTGTCTAATAAATGATAGGTTTATATTTCCTTGTAAAGGATATGATTTTAGTTTTTATATTATTAAGGGTAACCAATTTACGTTAGCACTGTAAGTTAATTTCATATATATCGTTTAGAGGTGGGACGATACCACATTTTCGATACTCGATTCTGTATTGTTTTTTCAGTTCAATACTTTCGATACTTTCGATACTCCAGGGAAAAATATTTTCCCATTAAGTAACAATTATTACAAATAACATAAATTAGTTTTAAACTATATACAGTCTCTCTTTATTACAAAAATACAAACTGCAAACAACTTTAAAGACTTGAGTATGAAAATCAATATAAAAAAAAAGAAGTGAAATACAAAATGAGAAACAGTGGCCTTACAAAATGTTATGAAGTCCTTTCTTGAAGGGGGGAAAAAGTCACCAAGCCTAAATTAGAAATAAAAAAAATTAGGCTATTGTAAAAAGAAAATCAGAAATTTTTGCTTGTTTGTTTCATTTTACAAACAACTTTATGCAACAGAACAATTTTCAATAAAATTTTAACTTGAGAAACGTAAATTACAAAACAATCCGATCGTAAGAAAACAATAACAAACGGGTATATTCAGTTCAAAGGTTAATGAATGCACAAAATATGAGATCCGTGACTTGGTAAAGCGCGTGCACCATTTTCATAATCATTGCTAGTTTGCACCACTAGTCTCGCTTGGTGCTGGCCATAGATGCTACTAGCGAAGTGTCTTCCTGATGCTATCCAATTCTATGGCGCGATAAAGTTATTTTCTTACGTTTGCAAAGGTAAACAATGAACGTTTTTCAAAATAGAAGCACTAAAACGTAGTTTATCAGGAGAAATATAACAAAAAAATTTGTGCATTTTAGGTCTTTTCCGCTTCGTAAAAACGGATGAAACAGGAAATTAATGATTTTATAAGTGTATGTTCCGGGAAAGTAAACCATTGTAAATATAGTACTTTCGGTGGGACCAAAATTAATTGGAGTATGACACTGGAAAATGTATGAAACGGGAACGTATCATCGAGGTTCTACTGTAGTTGTATTTCGTACGATGGCGACTCAAAACTTAATTCAATACAAATGAACAAGCATTCCGGTATCGAAAAAATGTATCGAACTTACAGGTTCGATACTCGATACTTTTCGATACCGTCAAGTATCGAAGGTATCGAAGTATCGAAAATCCCATCACTAATATTGTTTTGAAGTAGCAAATAGTCCTCACGTGTAGTAAATTTTTAAATCATTGCAAAAAGAATACCTATGGTGTGGGACAAAACCTTAGATATGTCATTATTAAAAATGTTAAATAGTAAAGCTGACAATGTTCGTCCCTGAGGAACACCTGAACTGGCTTAATGCAAAGAGGATTTGATATTGTTAATTTAAACAAAGAAGGATCTGTTATTTAAGTAGCTAGAAAACCAGCTAACTAAATTCTCACTTATACCTAAGTTAGATAATTTATCAAGTAGGATGGAGTGATTAACAGAGTCAAAAGCTTTGGCAAGATCAAAATAGCATGCATCAGCTTGCCCTCTATTAGTTATTACATTATAAATTGGATTAATGAAAGTGATTAAGTTGATGGAAGTACTCGTTCCTGCTCTGAATCCATGTTGATTGTCGAATAGTGTATGTACTTGAAAATTTATAATTTTAAAAATAACTTTTTCAAAGATTTTTGAAAAACCATTAATTAAGAATATGGGTTGGTAATTTGAGACATTTAATTTAGAACTGTTTGTATGGATGGGAATTACTTAAGCTGTTTTCCAGTGATATGGAAAAATTTAAGAATTTAAGCTGGAATTAAATAAATGTTTTTTTTGAAGAGGTACAAGTATATTGGAACAGCCTTTTATAATGAAATTGGGTATGCCATCTGGACCGGTTGACTTAGACGATTTGAGAGCCTTAATACCCCAAAGAATAAGGCTTTTAGAAACAGGAAATATTGATATTGTATCAGTGTTAATATTGGTGTGGGGTACATGGGGGTGGTGATTAGATTGTAGGATTATTAATAACATCATTCATTCTTAAAGACATATCTTCATAATTACCATTTTTCATTATTTTTACATAACGCCAAAATTTTTTGGGTTATTTTTAATATTGTTGTTTATCGTTCAAGCCAAGTCCATTGAATTTTATCACGTTTGATTATACCTTTTACTTTTTTTTTCTTTCCAAAAGTAGGAAAATTGAGTATAATATAGACTGCTGTGGAAATATTTTTCATTTTCAGTGTTTGCTTTAATTAATAAGAAAACCAGTAAGGATATTTTGAGGCTTTCATTTTTTTAGGAGAACGTATAAAAAAGATTGATTTTTTCACATAAACAGGTATTAAGTTGTTCAACAAGAATAAACATTTTTATAACTAAACCATATTTCTGTAAGGAATAACATGTCATAATCTGAGTTTATAAGATTTACAAATAATTTTTTTTGACTTGGTGCACTAGCCTCTCATTTTAATAAGCAATTGAACACTCGTTGGACCACTCTCCCGAGATGAAATGTACTGAAGAGTAATTACGATGCTCCTTCGGGCACCACAGAAGATATTGATGGGAAGAGCCTGGATGAGTCAGGGGTGGAGTAACAGCGCTGCTTGCCTTAAGGAGCTCATTTGTTGAGCGAGCGTTAGAAGCATTCGATTCTGAGTTGTTTGAGATAAGTTCATTACCTGCAATTTAATCCGGGTGTAACTTGCCGTAAAATGGGCTTGTCAGACAACCGCTGAGCCAGAACACAATGTTGTTTATTCTGATAAAGTTTTCTTCTTGAACCGAGACGTGGAAGTAAATGTACGAGTTGTATTTGGTCCGTAGTTTTGTTACTTTGACGTTTGTTAAATTATAGTTCCTTGGAGATAAATCCAAAATTTCATGTTCCTGTAACTACAGGATCTAGACGTGTGACAAACAATACTTTTGTTTTTTTTCGGTGCGGGCTTCACTACAGTTTTTAAGATAATAATGTACCTGATGTCCATTTGCATGGGTGTTTTTTTTCCACTCCTGTACACGTTTTACCTCCGTGTTAGTTGATGTCTTGGATTTATGTCTGTATTGCATGACAGTATAAAACCATCTGGATCTTGATCAGCGTTCTTGATGTCTCCCCTGATGACAGCACGCTTTTCTTGCTGAAACGTAAGTGGGCCAGAGCTGTTGTTGCTAAAGCCTCTAGGGGTTTCAATGTGTTAACATATGACCTTATTGCTATTCAAGCCGTTGGTTGATTCCATGACAGTAGACTATTACATTTTGTGAGATCAAACTTTGTTTGATGTCTCGAAGTTCTTGCTTGATTAAATCAGTTTTAGAACGTGAATCTAATAGAAGAGGTTTTAGACTAAAGTTTTCATTTTTGAGGTAGTCGACCTGGGTACAAAGAGACTCAATGGTTTTTACAAGATCTTTAATTTTTGAGACAGATGTGTGAAGTTCTATAAGAGGTTGTTTGCGAATAGATGGTTCACTGGTTTTCTTAGGTGGTGATTTGAACTTTTTAAGTTGATCAGTTTGTAAAGTTACTATAGATTAAACATCAGGGGCTGGCTCAAACCCCAGAAAATCTGACTTACTTAACAGCGAAGTGTTAATGATGACAGCTCACCATACAGATGGAAGGTTAGACGGAATAGGCTCTAGTTGACTTAGAACCGTGCATACATGTCCGTTGTCGGTGAACGCTTGGCTGCGACTGTGAATGTTCGGTCGCGACTGTGAACGCTCGGCCGCGACTGTGAACGCTCGGCCGCGACTGTGAACGCTCGGCCGCGACTGTGAACGCTCGGCCGCGACTGTGAACGCTCGGCCGCGACTGTGAACGCTCGGTCGCGACTGTGAATGCTCGGCCGCGACTGTGAATGCTCGGCCGCGACTGTGAATGCTCGGCCGCGACTGTGAATGCTCGGTCGCGACTGTGAACGCTCGGTCGCGACTGTGAACGCTCGGCCGCGACTGTGAACGCTCGGCCGCGACTGTGAACGCTCGGCCGCGACTGTGAATGCTCGGCCGTGACTGTGAATGCTCGGCCGCGACTGTGAATGCTCGGCCGCGACTGTGAATGCTCGGCCGCGACTGTGAATGCTCGGCCGCGACTGTGAATGCTCGGCCGCGACTGTGAATGCTCGGCCGCGACTGTGAATGCTCGGTCGCGACTGTGAACGCTCGGCCGCGATTGTGAACGCTCGGCCGCGACTGTGAACGCTCGGCCGCGACTGTGAATGCTCGGCCGTGACTGTGAATGCTCGGCCACAATTTATGTTTTGAAATTATTAGAGCATTGAATATAACAACATTTGTGTTTTTTATTTAAGAATTTTCATTTGTTTTCCCTTCCCTATTTCTTTTCTGTGAAGCAATATTATATTTATTATGCATTATTTTCCTCAGCAGGGTACAACATGCCAAGAATATTTTTTCAAATTGTAGTGTATATGTGAGCTAGTGTTAGTGTATAAGAGGTGATGGCGTTGTGGGCGGGGGGGGGGGGGGGGGAGTTGGAGTGAAAGGCATTCGTCTGTCGCAAGTATAGGGAGTAGTTTTTCCTTGCAGAAAGTTAGAGTTGGGGCTGCCCCTGAAGCCTGAGATGAAGCGGAAGGGGCGGAGCTGCACCTGTGTTGTCTCTGCATCGTTCTTGCTGCAAACGCCCTGTCCTACCTCAATTCACTCTCCCAGGTACACTGCCTCCTCCTTTCTCACCCTCCCTTCCACCTGTCTAGATTACAAATGTTTTAAGTTTGGCTAGAACATCCGTGGACATAATAGATAAGAAAAACAGAAGTGAAGTCAACATATAAAATATAATTAAACATCTTTTAAATTACCTGTTTAAAAAAAAGTATAATGATAAGCTCTCACAGACAAACAGCTTGTGCCAACTAGCAAGAGACTTGGTTGTTATCCTGGCAATCAGTGTCTGTAGAGACCTTTGTCCTTTTTTTTCTACATGATCATAAAAATGTAATTGTTAAAATTTTTGTCTAATTTAATGGTATAATATCTTTGGTGGATAATTATTTAAAGATTGGGAAATTTGAAATGGCTGCTAGTGGGGTGGGAAGTTCTGTCCATGATTATTAAATTATTCGTAACTGTTACTGGTTGAATTTAAATAAAAGATTGTGGAATGAAATTGGGAAATTAATTTTTTTCACGTAACAAATTTACGTATGTCACACTATTTGCCCAAAATAACACTTAACTCATTTTTGCCTATCACTACTCACAGTCCTGTGCCTTGACAAAATAGTGTCCCTAGCGACCTTGTCATCTATTAAGTACCAAGTAAACTGGATATAACGTCCTGGTGGACTGCGCCGCATGTCTGGGGCCTAATTCATATTTACGTTGAAAACTGAAGAGAAAAATGGGTAAAACTTAGTAGCGGTATGGCCCTGACCCCAAACGTGATATTATCTGTCCTTACAATATCATAAAATAGTTTTTAGTGAGCTGCAGAACTGTGAGACTTCTCGGCACAGCACTTGAATGATGACTGATGAGGCTGTGTGACAGCCTGCAACCACGCAGGGAAGAAGCAGTCATGTGACCTCAACAACCAATCACAATACACCTCTCTCGTACAATAAAATAATAACCCTCACATCGAGGCGTTTCTGCAGAAAACAAAACACACTAAACACAAAGTCTGTTCTGATTGGCAGGCACAAAAATGTGATGATTATATGGTCTCCCGTGGGCGCGAACATCTGTAGAGTTTCCCATTATAAGAATACATACTGAAAATGCCAGATGTCTCAGCACCCGAAAAAATGTCTGGAAATTTAAGGCCGTCTTGTTGCTCACCTCTGTCTCATTCTTTCTTTTCCTGGTACAACACACATTGCTCTAGAAACATAATTAAAACCTCCAAATAAATCCAAACACAAAATATATGCTTAAAAACAATATTGAAAATAAAATACTGAAAAATATATCTAAACAAATACTTCCCAGCAAACTATGTGGAAATCAGTAAAAATATAGTTTAAAGGCTTTTCTGTATAAAATAACTAATTATCAAACAACAAACAACCAGAGCTGGGCAAAATACTTTGAAAATGTATTTGAAATACAAATTACAAAATACCTGTGTATATTTATTAAAAATACAGTTACAAAATACCCAAAATAAAATGTAGTTTAGATACAAAATACAAAATAGTATTTTAAAATACAGATGAAATTACAAAATACATGCAAAATTTTTGTGAGCAACGAAGGACGAATTAGAGGTGGGTTGTTACAGCAATTTTCGGTATCTGTTCCAACCTGATACTGATACAGTAATGTACCTAGCTACAAGTATCTGATACTTTTGTATCAGAGCAGTAGCGGTCCCAGGAAGCGACAAGGTATCAGCATTACTCATCCTCCGTGCCGTCATCACCAGCGTAAAAAGGTATCGGTGTTTCTGATACATTATTCATCACGCCCGGTAATTCTCTACCTCTGTTACTCTCATGCCCGCCTGATACAGCCAGTATCAATCAGTTCAACATTCACTGCAGTTCGTCCTGGCCGTGTATTAATTACCACCATGTACATTGTTGCGGGCTGTCATGCTTTGTAGTTAGTATCTTTATAGTGAAATAAGGAATGGATAAGTGCAGGAAAAAGACTTCATTTGTGTAGAATTTTTTAACGGAAAGTAATGAGTTTGCTAATTGTAATTTGTGTAAACAAAAACTGAGTTATAAATCATCATCGACTAATCTGAAGAAACATTTGAAACGTAAACATTGATTAGTATGCTCACTAATGTACGTATCTGTTTTTATTTTATTTTTAATTTTTGATAAAATCGTAATCTTTTAATGTATGAAAACACTAGTTACTAATTGTTTTCGAAAAAAAAGTCCATATGTTGATTACATCTGTTATTAGTGTTAACTGAGAATTTATTTGCATTTTCATAGATGTTAGGTGCACAAATATAAATATTTTATCTTGTATTAATGTACTTTTTAATATTAAAATTTCATTAGTTTTATTATTGAACGAGACTGTGCACGCACTGCGCACTGAGCGTACTTTGATGTGGGACAATAACCAAACGACTCGTAACAATTTCGCTTTGCGCCTCTCCTTCAACGCCTTCCCCTGCGCTTCCTCCCCTACATTATTTCCCTTCTTTATCCCTTATTCGTCGTTCCTGCTCCCTCCCCTTTCACAAGCTCCGCCCAAGTGACCGTCATCTGCGATCGGGTTCTGCGCACATTGGCCGTGGTGTTGTTCCAGGCAAATTCTGAACTGATACTAAAGTGCTTGATACTTTTTAATTGTACTCGTTTGCTGTACCTGATACAGGCGCGTATCAGTGACAAAGTATCAGGTTGATACTTTTCGACCCACCTCTAGGACGAATTCCCTTTAAGACAAACCAGTCTCTCAAACATTGTGTCACTCAAGCTGTGGTGTTTATGGTTGTGTATTATACCTGAAAATGAAAACAACCTTTCAACAGGACCACTAGAGGTTAAACTTGTATTATATCGTAATAAAAGCTTTCGCACCACTGGATAACCATCTAGCATACTCGTGTGAGTAGCCTTATCTTATAAGTAATGTTATAACTGAAGTTCATTTTTGTTTGTTTGTGCAACACTTGATTCATTATTTGTATTGACATCAAATGCAAACCAATCATCTTCTGCTGGTGTGTAACTGTTCTTCTTATCATCTCTCAGTGGGTTTATGTCCTTTGCAGCCACTCTTGGATCAGTTTCCTCGTGCTTTCATTAGTTGCAGTTGCAGGTAACCAACACAATTTGAAGTATGGATGAGCACATGTTACAATAATGGCTTCATTTACCTCTGAAGTTAATTCAAAATATTTCTCAAATTTTTTCAAAACTGATGTCTTCACAGCTTGCAAAAGAGGTGCACCAAATCTGAAAGTTTGGAGTTCTATTTCTTCAAACTTTTTAACTAATGTAAAAAGCGTAGGTAGTAATGTACTACAACAGTGAAAAACTTTCCATCCAGAATAGCGCTCTTAGGTACAAATACTTTTTCTGATTCACAATCACTTGCCATGTTTATTTCCATTTTCAATCATATTCCATAGATATGTATGAACATACGTGATAAGACAGTAATTTGTAAAATCTGTGATACCGTTTCTGTTAACTAATATGTACCTTTACAGTGATATCACTCACTAGTGCCAGATAAATAAATAGCCAATCCTAATTTCCAAAATTAAAATATCCAGCAAATAAATGAGATATTTTATAAATGCAAGTCGCAATGTATTTTGTATTTTATAAAATACAGTAAATACAAATTCAAAAGTATTTTCGATACAAAATATAAAATACTGAGACATAACTTTCTACTGATACAAAATACAAAATACCCAAAAGTATCGAAAATACGTATTTCAAATACTTGTATTTTCGATACTGCCCAGCTCTGCAAACAACTACGTATCACTACTTACAAGAATATTCATGCCAATAAAATACCAATACAAAACTAGGTTGCCATAACCTTGAACTATATAATCGGCTGATATACTGTTTTACTTAACAGCATCGTGTCACAAGAACATTCTGCAAAGTTGAGGGAAGGCAGTGAGTGGCCTGCAATGCCATAAAGGTTTTATCATGTTGCATATTCAATTAAATGTATTTACTTTTATTTATTTTATTTAGGTTTGCTTTTCTGATGTTTAGGGGTTTAGTTCATTTATGTTTGCAGTACCTTCATGTTTCTTTATATATTATGTACATAATTAAAATATGTAAAAAAAAATAATAAAAAATTTTAATCTATGGTGAATAAGTAAAGGAAACATCATTAGTGAATTTGTTTTCACTTAATCTTCTATTGCATTTGTAGGAGGTAAAATAATGGGGGAGAAGAAATATACTGGAGGCTGCCTGGATACTGTTTAGCCTTGGTACACCAGTGTGTAGGTGTAGATGCAAATGGTTATAACTTTTTTTGCTGTTTTTCGAATGTACAAAGTGTTAATTTATATAATGCTTGGAGTTTTTTAGTTGATTAACAATTACTGGTTATTGTTGTTAAGTTAAATTTTATGTTACAGATGTTTGACTAAATTTTTATATTACTTGTAGTGATAATTTTATGCATGTATATACAAAATTATCATGTAAGTTGGTGATTTTGTCAACTTAATTTTTTAAATCATCTCAATATTTTTCAATTTGAGACTGAATTGTTTGTAACATATGAAAACTGTCACTTGTTTGTATTGTTTTTTTAAAAAAAAAATGTTTAATAAATAAATTTTATTTTGTAAAACTCCTACTTAAACTTTTAGTTTACATTTCATGGATTTACATTTTCATGTACAGTACTATGCAACATTTTTCCAAATTTAATGACTTTTATTTCACATTAATTTCTTTTCACGCTTTTATTAATTTTGCAATTTTTTTTTAAGGTATCTTGTAAAATGTTGGTTTTACTATAATTGTCAGCAATTGTTTTCTGCAATTTTAATTTTTTTTCAGGCTAAAGCATCCAAACATTGTTCAGTTACTGGAAACTTTTGAAGATAAACACAAGGTCTACCTCATAATGGAGCTGTAAGTATTTTATTGAGTAAAATACTTTTGACTTGTCAATTTTACACTGCGACTGTATTGTATCTAATGCATGTATTCTCTTAAATACAAATAAAATCATACTGTCCTGTGAAGCAGATAATGATTGTGTCATTAATGTAAAGGGTGTAATTATTAAAAAGAACACCAATACCAATAACAAAGAACTTAAAAATTGTTGTCAACGGATAAAAAATTAACATTAATTACGTAAAAATCAAGAATATTTAAGGGGCCCACCTAGTCAAAGGTGTCTTTGTGTTAGTGAGCCGGGATGATGGTAACGCTTGCTGGTGCTTCTAGCGCGGTATTGCCCTTAAAGTGCATGCAGTCGTGGGGTCATGCGTAAGGCAACTATAAGAGTTGAGTAGTAACCATAAAAATATATGGCGTAGAATTGACAATAAAGGTGTAATGCAAGTGCTTTCAAGAACCTCTACCGGAATCATCATGCCTAAAAATTATTCTGAAGAAATTAATTTTAGCCATTTTTACTCTCCTAAAAATAAAGTTTCAAAACTAAATCCGGAAAATAAAACTACTCATCTGCACTCACCAGATCTTTAAATACTTTTTGTAAACAGACACCACTCGTATAGTTTGAGACGTGGTTTTTTCTGAAGCTCTGCACACCATAAGTGTGTCCTGATATGCGGGGCCCTTAATATGACTAGTGGGGATCAAGAGGGTTCTGGGCCAGTGGGGTAGTGATTAGAGGAGGTATAAATGGACATTGACCTGGGGCAGCAGGTTGTTGATAAGTGCCATGTGAGTATTAAAACAAGTCACCGAGTGGAGGGGATGATGATGGTGTTATTCTCGATGCTTTCTGTGTCCATTTTGAATAATGACACTGTTTTTTCCTAGGATTGCAGTTAGGTTTCATGAGTGGTTTTAATTTTGTAAAAAAACCTCAAGTGCAGTTTCTCGGTGGCGAACCGGCGACGCTGATTATGTCAAGGTTAGAAAGCCACTCGGCTACATTTGTCAGTCAGAAAATAAATAAATAAATAAATAAATAATGAATTGATGATTTCAAATATTTTTTAGGGTGGCACTAATACTAGTGTTGTCTACTAGGGGCACCATCTTTAATTCCAGAAATGGCTTTAGTAGTAGCGGCTTTGACCACAAGAGTGTGGCAGGCTATAGTATATATGTTGTCTGGCAGGGAACACCACTAAAATTTCATAATTAGTTGCAAGAGAGTACCAATATAAATTTCAAAAAGCATTTTGGTCGAGAGCGCTATCTTTAATAGTAATGTCATCTGCTAGGGCACATTCCCTTTTGCCTTTGCCATGCTTACATTGTATGCATAAGGCATCATTTCATGTCTTGCATAGAATGCACAAACAAGGTAATATTTTAATCTACTACATGCTCCATTTTGGATTCAGGAAAAGGCACAATGTTTAAAAAGCTGTAGATGTAGTGCATATAAGTAATACGTTCCTTTATATGCATAGAGCACTCCAAAAAAGCTTTTAATGCACTACACCCACCATATTGGATTCATAAATTTTCAACCATTCCATTTCATATATTTTATGCATTTTTGAGATGCATAGGGATATTGTAGGTTTCTGTTAAATTATAATAGAAATAATTTTTTTTTTAGTAATATTATAGATGTATATATTTGTTTAATATCCTAAATAAGAATCTATAGTGCTAGCTGTCATGTAATAGTCATCCTTTGTTTATTAAATATGAAGTATGTACAGTGGCATGTATTCTTATAAGAAAAACAAAGGGGTAGCTTTAGTATTTAATAGTAAAAAAGTATCATATTTTAAATAATTTATAGACATATTTATGCTCCTAAGATAAAGATTTTAAGTATGTATACTCCCTTTGTTTCAGCAATCATAAGGAGTAAACCCACAATTAACCCAACCCCTCCACTCCATGACTTTTTTGAATACCCACATGGCACATGTTTATCAAAACCTGCTGCCCTGAGATAAAATCCCCAATTCTAGGAGCTATGTTTACCTCCTCTGATCATTAACCAGTTCCCCTGCTTCCGAGTTGTCTCAGAACCTTCTATCTCCCCTACTTATGTGACCCCAAAATTTCATTTTATATTTTAAGTTATTATGTTATCTCAGAGTAATTATTTTAGTTATGAAACTGAACATCCTGAGTCATGTCTTTATCCCTCTCTTTTGAGACACATTTTAAACAGTGTATGATGCAATTACATTACTTAACTGCTTCTGGACATGGATAATTGTATGAGTTTCAATAATGTTGTTTGATTATTTTAACCCCTGCTTAATGATTCAATTTATTTGCTTTATTTCTATTAAATACCTAATCAACTTTGAAATTAATAAAGTATGATAGGAATTTATCTTTTGAGCTAAAAGTAACATGTTTTTATTCTTGTGTGATTTTGGAGTGGGTTCATGTGATTTAGTAGGAAATTTTGTAACCTTTTTAGGAATAGTTTTAACATGTTTGCTACATATCTGTAAAACATAGAAACCCAGGAAAAGTCAAAGACCTTGAAAGTGGTGTGAGTTAACCTGGATATTTAGGAAATTTTAAAAGTTCAGGAAAAACCATCTCTGTTATAGATTTTTATTAAAAATATGTAAACTAAATAATCCCTTTAAAAACTGTAACATTCTATTACTGAAAAACAATGTGAATAAATCTCAAGCAAATAATTTAGTTAATAATTGGAATAGACATTAAAATAAATGAAACTATACCATACTATGGAAAAGGAAACAAACTTTATAACCATTTTGGCTTAAAACAGCTCAAATTTTTGAATTTTGGTTTGCTCATTTGGTTGAAGTAGCAATTATTTAATTTAAAAAATGACTGGAAATCTTAATTTTTTTGTAAGAGGAACCTGCAAAAGCCAGAAAATTTCTATTCTGACAAATTCTGTAGTCACAGTGAGTTAAGTGAAGTTTAGTGAGTTAGTAAGTTGGTTGGTATGTGAGCCTTCACTTACTAAGCATGCTATTATAATGTTAAAAAAACATTATTTAGAGACTTCATTGGAACATGTCAGCGTCATAGTGTTACTTGCACCCGATTCAACAAAACCATGTAATGACCACTACCTAGGACTGAGAGGAGAATGCTAGAGAAGTGCACGATGCCTTCTTGGAGGCAACACGGACAACTTAGCCATCAGATCCCTTAACTAACAGCCTGGTGTAATGGTGCCAGGAGAAGATGTGCTAAAGAGCACTTGAAATGGGACCTGGAGCAAGTATAGAGCTGGTGTGATGCGTTACTTTGGTCAGAAGGGAGTTTGGAGAGAGCATCAGGCACACAATCAGCAGAGTCCTGCAGAGAGATGGATGGGTCATGTTTTAGGAGGGTTAATCTACAGACATTGGAAACCACTCATTTTCACAGAGGGCAATTTGAGGGCTGCACAGTATTGGGACAGTATCCTTCACCTTGTTGTTCAGCCCTACAGTTAACATGTATGCAAAGAGTTAATTTTTCAAGACAACATTTTGCGAGTCCATCATGCTCGGCTCGTGAACAAGCTTTATAACAACTTTTATAAGAATCAAAATTTTATTTAAAACCCTTTTCTGCGCAATATGAAGTTATCATCCCTTGAAGTAGAATGCTCCCAGCACCCTTAGAAATGCATCGCTGCTCATGAACGACCTAATAATTCTGTTTCATAATTCATTTTGAACACTTTCAATTTATTCTTGAGACCTGCCTTGGGTAACAGACTGTTAAAATTTTTTATTTTAACCTTTTACTGGGACTTAAAACAGTAACTGTTTAGCCACCGGGATAAACCAAACTTCTCATATACAGCTTTATACCATTGAGCATTTTTCAGCATCATTTTATTTTGTATTAGGGGAGTGGATTTGCAACATGCAAAAAAGATTCTCTTCGGAGTTCTCATGTTTGTAGTTGATCATGTGGTGACTACCTCTATCTAGTGAGTAAGACATGCGGGGCACTTGTAATAGTCCACCTGCCAGTTAATATCTAGCAGTGAGCCCAATGCTCAAGAGTGGGCCAGATATTCTGTGGGTTTTGAGTCTCCTCTGCACACGGGTGATGTCATGCCTTGGGATAGTGTGTCCACCAGGCCCACAAACTCCATCTTAATGTGGTGGTGCCCAATACATCATTAGCATACCTCATGACATGTTTAAACCCTGACTTACAACAGAGTCAAGACAAATATTGTCAAGGGAGTGATTGTGACCCCACCAACCATGGCCTGGCTATGTCGCTGGCTAGGTAAAAAAAAAGTAATTTTTTGTAATGTTACTTAAAATATAAATGTAACTGACATTAAAGTTTCCTTTAACTTTGAAGATTTTTTGAACGTATTTAAATGTGGTTTGTATGTGTTACCATTATGCTCTGCTTATATAAATGGTGGAAAACTCTTTGACTTTAATGATTCTTTGATACTCGTGTTTGAGCATGAATAAATAGCCCAGTTAAGAGGCCTATACAGACAGGGCGCAACTCCGCCAGCGGGTTCTGCGCTTACGGCATCGTGCAAGGTGGGCGGGACAAAGCTGGAAGGAGGAGACGTGGATTGGTTATCTTGGCGGCGCGTCACTTCGACTGGGAGGCGGAGTGGGGGAAACACTTTCCACCCCGCCGTCATTCCAGCTTACAGTGTCTTTTAGGAAAGATCGCGGTGTTCCGTACCCGCTATCGCTCTGTCCTCGAGTCTCGTGTTGTCGCGGTGTCGCGTTACCTTCGAGACACAGTTATTTACTATGCGTCAGTGGATAAAGGCCGCACTTGGCGTTGTGTTGAGCGCATTGCCCACCAACCTCCCAATTCTCTCCCCTGGCCAGGTTATTTACACTAGAGAAGACTATTGGCTGGAGTATTTATTCTCAGAGATCTCTCATTTTCCAAGCTTTCGGAGCTGCGCCGAACTTTCATTGCAAGTTCTATGGAGCTGTCATAACTACGAAACTCATATCCATATAACGAATCAAATGCATTTTCCGTTATATTTAACCAAAAAATATTACATATTTTAATATCATTGTCGGAAATATGTAGGCCTACGTGTTACCTAGTCAAAAATAATGCATACATAGCATAGCAAGTGCGCATACCTAAGCATAAACAACACAGGTACGCATACGCGGACACATGCACACTTCCTTGCTGGGAAATTTTTCGTTTGTAGTTTTAAACCTTGCTGACTAAGAAATTAAAATTGATTTGTGCCAATTATTGGCAAGCAATGATTTACTTAAATAATTAAGTTGTGACTTGAGTTATATAATAATTAATAATTCAGTTATACACTTGGGTCTGGTTATCCTTCAAGTTGTGTGCTATTACGTGTCCACCAGCAAGAAAGTAATATGATTACAATCAAATAAAGAATAATATTTTCCAAATTTTCAATTTTATACTATGTACGAACGTAGTTATATTATTACTGGGTTTCAGAAATAACTAATCAACAGTTTACATGATTTTTCACCCTTCCGGTAATATATATATATATATATATATATATATATATATATATATATATATATATATATATATATATATATATATATATATATATACACACACAATTTCGTTCATCATAAAATACGTATTAGATTTAAATGTACGTACTAAACTACAATTTATCATACGACTACAAACGAATTGAAGCGTGCACTGATGAAACAATCAGTTAACAAACATTCCTACATAAAAATATGTTTGTTTCAACAACAGGTTGAAATGCATCTCTTTGCTCAACGAAGTCATATAACATAGTCACAGGTACTATTTGTTGCTGCAAATTGTATTTGCAGTTTAAAAAATTACGGAACAAGTCGTCTTAAGTCATCCGAAACATGGTGACGTTATGAGGCAAAAATCGTAATTTTGTTCACCCGGACTTTCCCCATTCTATAACATGAAGTGAGTATACAGGAAGATGTGTGGCTTTTACGGTGTGTGACTAGTGTTCACAGTTTTTATTCCAAACGTAAACAAACCAGTTGTTTGTGAATATTTTTTTTTTGAAATAATGACGCGATAACTTAGCATGTCATATCATGTATTTTTAACTCTTTATTCCTTTAGAAATAGAATATTTGCAACATTGTCAATATCAATTATTATTGATTTTAAAAAGAAGTGTGGTAATGATAATTGTGCCAAAATGCATTTTCAATACGGCACAGAATCATGTTATTTTTTCTACCTTGTATTTTTTTCATGTTTAGATTGTTTACAATTTGCTGTTTAAAATATTTGTATGCATCTCCACCCAATAACTGTTCAGAAAATAACAATCATCGATTTATCTGTACAAATTATTTTTGGCTTTTCTGAAGAAAAAAAAGTTAATGTATGAAGTTGTACAAATACATCTTATTTAATCAAATATAATTGAATTTGAACACATTTGCACACCACAAAGACAATAAACATATGAGTTTATGGATACAGTTGAGTAAATTTAGATGGTCTGCTTTTACAAGCATAATTTAACAGCGCACTGATTTTAAATTTTCTTATATAATAATGTCATATCGCAATAAATACTTTAAGAAAAAATACATATTATATTTCCACATTTTTTAAGAAGATACGCTACAGAGGTAATTAATGAGCAGCTGAACAAGTCTTGACAGCAGCAAATTTTTTTCTTGCTCTTTTTTCAATAGCGTCAATAATGTATGGAGGGTCTCGAATTTCCATGCTCCTCGTATGCCTAGGGTCCACCAGTTCTGGCAAAATGCAGTTATAATAGAATTTTTTAAGATGTGGTTCCATCTCTTGTTTACAAAAATTGTCATCCCTTTCAATTCGAAATATTGCCATCTCTTTTTCCACTGATGTCCAAACACTAAAAATGCAATATTCCCTCTCTGAAATGTGCAGCTGTCCCTGAACTTGATAAAAATATGAATGTGTTTTTTCAGTTTCAGTTCATCTCCTTCGAACTCATATATCGGATGTTCCCTTGTTTAACTGCTGCAGTAACATCTTTTTCAATTGCAGATGATGGACACTTAACTTCTGCAAGACCCTTTTCTCCAATAACACCTTCCGGAGTGGCACCCAAGAAAGGCAATTCCTTGTCAATGAAGAGTCCACTTTTTCCAACCTTATATTCCTTCTTGTTTTTCTAGTTCTATAGCCATCACCTCAAACCTTTTACCATGATAAATTGCAGGCACGTTCAAAATATCGGAGGTATAAACAATTCTGCGAACTAAGTTAACGCAGCTTGTTAATGCACGTCTACGACAGACTTTCCCGAAATTCTAAGCTGTTAGAATTTTTCTATGTGTTTCAAGCCATTTTCCGCTTCCTGCCTGGAGAATTGTGTCTCTCTCTAAATGTTGACGGTCCTCTTGTGTTAGTTGTAACCTACTGAGGAAAGCTTGAATCTGTTCCTCAAATGTTTCTGGATCCATGTCAGGCTGTTGACATTGAGGACCATAGTGGATTTTTGCTGCTTTTCTAGTATCAAACCGTTGTCTTCCTTTACATGTTCAATATATTCATCCAAATGTTGATATTTTCTTGGAGTAATGAATAAACTGTTCGGCTGAAATCATTCATAAATATATTATTTTTGAATAACTTATATCTATTAATGTACCTAAAATCATGTTATATTTCTATGTGCATAAAATATGTATATATTATTTTTTCCCTAGTTTCGAATAAAACAGGAATATTGATAGCAGTAAAAGTACTTATAGTATCTGTAGTATCTTTAATAGTTTTTTGTCCAATGTATGATGCATACTTTGAAAAGTCTTGCTACAATATAAACATTTTCAGTGCTTAAATCAGTGTTCTTATGAATGCTGTTTATGTTTTAACTGGGGATGGTGTATCACTTTTAAGTAAGGTCAGTAAAATATGCTGTCTATTGTCACTAAATGGGGATAAGATTTTTTACTGTATTCATTTTTTTGCCCTGTTTTTAGTGAAATTTCTGATAAAAACATTTATGTAGTTTGAGTAGTTGTGTAATTTTTCAATTGAAGTATATTCGTAAAGTTAAATTATAACTTAACTGTAATTTTTTAACAGGTCAATATAATTAAAAGCAATATAATTGTTATTCAGCTAACCTGATTGCTTGTCTCTGAATTGTTGATACATCTACTGTCTACAGTTGGCTCATTCCTGTCCACCAGCTCATATGGAATGTCAATGGCTCCTTCGGTGGTTGACCAGAAAGAACATCCTGCTTCCATCTCAAATAGTTTCAGAGGCGGTTGCATTTCTGTGTAAGACATGGCTGTAGAGCTGAAAGAGCCACATTACAGTAGCAATAACATTTAACTATTTATATTGATTTATTTAGATAGAAATATAGTTTCGAAAGAATGTCTAGTTTCGTGTAATATTATAACTACCCGACCGTGTGCAAATGATACGAAGGAAAAAAAGTAAACAATTTTTCAGGAAATAGTTGAAGAAAGAAAAATAGCATGTATTAAAAACACTTTGTAATTAACTTATTTTTAAAGTGGGCTAAGGGACTTACATACACTGCCCATCTTCATTGTGCAGGACATTGGTTACAGAGTAGTTATTCTCTTCATCTGATGTGTCATTTTCTCTTGAAGAAATTTCTTGTGCCGTTTTTACTCCCTGGCTGCCAAGGTGTCATCGTGAGTCTCTACCTTCCGGAACTTGATAACTGCAGCTATCAAGTTTAAATTTTTTCCTGCAATGCATAAAATTTATCCTTTTTAATACCGACTTCTTTATTTTTGTGCAATAAATGACCTTACACTGAACAGACCAAAAATCTTATGTATATTTTGGCCAAAACATATTTGTTAAATTAATAGAACTGTTTGTGTTGCCAATCTTACTTTCTCTAAAATAATAACTTAGATTTGTTTTAAATAAAATGTAAACAGTTACTCACTTTGCCGGATAGCTTTCTTCATAGTACACTACTTCATGCACTCCGGAAGTTATTTCGTTTTCAATCAGTTCTTGATGGCTGCAGTGAATTCTTGATAGGCTCTGGTTTTCCAATTCTTCATTGACATGGTTTTGTTTAGGTATAGTTTTATTCCTGTGAATAAATTGATAATTCAGTGCCAAATAAAAAATGTACACATTACACATTTTAAAGGTTAATACTACAACGTTAATACAAACACATATTATATGCTTCGACTGTGAGGAGCCAGAGTTTGTTTCCCCCCCTCCCCCTTCCCAACAGGGAGCTCAGTCTGTCCAAACTAATAACTTATGGATGCATTACATATCATAAACATACATATTTAACCTATATATTTTAAATAAACTTTTCAATATGCGACTGTTCATCTAAGATAACTCAACATTATGGTGGGGAAGGTGTTGGAGGTGAGAGATCACAAGGTAGACTAAGTTTCGACTACGCAGGCTAATGAACGCCATCTGTATTTTGTATGACATATTACAAAACAAACTGACCTTTGACTCCAGTATGCTTTGAGATGAGTAGCTTCATTTTTCTTTCTTGTTGCATAAATATAAAGATGATTCTTCTTTATTTTCTCCAGTTTCTTTTTAACTCCATCCTTGAAAAAGAAATCGTGCATATAATAGTACTTCTCGATGCTGTTACAAAGCCAAATATCGATCTAACAAGGGGTAAAAATAACAGTCGCTCAACTTTTTCCGCCTACAGGTAACCTCCACTTGGCTCCGAGTATGCCTTACTGAGTCTTCTCGCCGCGCGATATGGTGGGCGTAGAATGGTTGAGGTTTTCTCTGGGAATAACTGCCTGAATCCTAGAATTTATTACTTCCGGGTCATTCAATGCCATTTCACACACCTGCTGACATCACCATCACCGAATTCAATGAAATTTAGGGCTTTAACAGTACAGGTTCAGGAAAGTGAATTCTCAAAGTTACAGCCCCCTGTGAATAATACTTTTTATACAGCAGGGTTGCCAATTTGTGGAAAAAGTGGAATTGTGTTAATGCCTTACTAGAGTAGTTTTAGTGAACATGGCCTAATTCACAATGTTCTAGTGTTTGATCCCAGATCCATCCCAAAATGAAACTTATGTCACTTAGACCAATAACGCACTTCATAACATATAATTTTTTCACATTTTTCAAAAATATACTTTTCAAAATTTTCAAGGTCACATGTTACATGACCATGACCTTGAAACAAATTTCTTCTAAAATTCGTAAAACTTATTTTTATCTCAAAGGACACTTTTCTAGCTTTCTATTGAGCCCTACTTCAAGGTTCTCACTCAACTACAAAGGAAGTTACAAATATTTTTATTGGACCTCGCGCAGCAAAAATTCCACTTTTTCCACAAGTTGGCAACCCTGCTGTATAAAAAGTATTATTCACAGGGGGCTTTAACTTTGCTAATGCACTTTTCTGCACACCTACTGCTAATTTGCCGAGTTTTTTTTAATTCTGAGATGGTGATGCCAAAAATTATTATTTTCTGGTTGATTTGGCATGGAATGACCCTTCCCGACCAGGCGGCCTCAGTGGTAGACACTATTCCTGCGAATACATGTGCTTATCGCGATATCCGATACCCCGACGCGCTGATAAGGCGACCGAGCAGCTGTCAGACGAACTTCCCCTCCGCTGCCTTCACAGCAGCCGCTAGCCCCACTCCTCGGCTCCAGTCGCCGGCTGAAGAATACGCCGCGCGAGGGAGACACTTCCCGGCAGAATAAATGTGCGGAAATGCATTTCGTCGTAGAAGAATTCTGGGAGTTTTTCAGCGGTGACCTATGTAATTTTTTACACCATTTTAATCAACGATTAATACTCTATCGTTGTGTGTTTCTACTTTTTTTGTATGCATTACACACGATACATAAAACAGCTGCGTAAAACCACACATTCGGAAATATTTTTACCTATGTTACGAATTTTTAAAAGCATTATAAAAATCATAGATCGACCCATTCATCCTTTCCTTATGCACGCAAAAAAAATGACAGTGTTATCTGTAATGGGAAGCTGCAAATTATTCTTAGCAAAAGGCCCTACAATCACGTCCTGAAGACTGTCTGTATAGGCCTCTTAATGCCACAGTACTAGAAGCATTGGTACATCTGAGGTTTCCATGGTATGCTGATTTTGTGGCAATTTGTCATTGCCTTCCACATAATGGAGGTAAAGAACAATACAACACCCAGTCGACCTGGGAAGAAATTTTCCACAAGTGAAAAATACCCGAGCCTGCCGGGAATCAAACCCGGGACATTTGGCTCACCAGCCCAGAGCTAACCACCGAGCCAATTTGTTGGATGGAAAACTCTTTACTTTCATGTAAATTACCATTTTTTATATCACATACTTGATAGATTATTAAATCATTTGTTTTGTAATACTAAAACTAATATGATGGGTTTTCAGTGTCACAGGTGGAGAGTTATTTGATCGTATCGTTGAAAAAGGTTCATACACCGAAAAGGATGCATCAGATTTAATTCGCCAAGTTCTTGAGGCAGTGGACTACATGCATGAGCAAGGAGTTGTGCACAGAGATTTGAAGGTGACATACTCTTTACATATTTTTTTTAGATTTTTGAGGTTAAGTAAGTTAGTGTTAATATTTGATATCAACAGTTTAAAATTTTTTGTTTTATGAATTATATAGGTTAGTATCAAGATTTAAAATGTTTTTGCATGTTTTTACAATGTAGTTTTATTTTCGTTGTTATAAATTGCATAATAATGTCCATTTTTCCAGCAGCTCTTGTTGAAATGCATGCTCTTAACCAACTGCTCCAGTTGAAATTGGTCTCCTCTCCATAATATACTACCTTTCCTCATACAATCGTATGACATTTAGCAGACATTCTTCTGAGTAGCATTCAAAAATTTCCAGGAAAGTAATGAAAAGGAAAAAACCAGGGAAAAATTTTTTTCTTCCTCCAATTTTTTTGGAAAAATAGAAAAAATTCTGTAAATAAATTTTAACATTATACTAAACATATGGTGGCTTAATAAGGTAACTTAAAATATAAGGTGAGAAGCAAATTCTTTCTGAATGTTTATTCACGAACAAGATGTGTGACAGTGGGAAAAAACAAAACTTTTGAACTGTACAGTTTTAATGATATGGAGAGGTAGTTGTCTACAGAAGAATTGTGGCATTTTTAGTCTCTTTTTACTAGTAATCAGGAACACATACATACACATATTTCACCACCACTAGACACCTGGGAATCAGCAATTTCTAGTACCAAATTTCACAACTGACATTCGTATTAGTGTTAATCAAGAGCAAACATTATGTAATTTTTGTGCTTCTGTTTATCATATCACCACTGTACATTATGGCGAACACCTGTTGGATATTGTGGGTGTAAATAAAAGGTGCACACGCTTTTACTCGTAGTTCCAGCTTACAGTCCATGTAGATAAAGGCGTACTTGTAGGGACGTGGAACCATCTCTTGTTAGGGATGATCATGCTGACTCGCTGCCATCATGCACCAAAACGAACACCCTCCAGTTACCCATGCTGTCTCTTGGCTGCCAACTCATCCGACATGCTTCGTTTTTCTGTAGAAAGAGTAAAGTTGTAACTGCACAAACTTCAACTCAACCATATAAATTGACAGTTCCAGTAAATTATTTTTGGTGCAATACTAAATATGGCTCGTTGACTGACATTTCTGTTGTCCTTGAATGTTATTAATTACTCTTGTAGCATAGAGTATAATCAATTCTGCTCCTGCCCCTATGCCACCTGACCTATATTTATGTATCCGCCTTATTTTTCAATGTTTCCTTAATAATTAATTTTATACTTCAGAATGCCCTCTTGATCAGACGCATAGAATCGTATCAACAAAACCCTTCGGTTCATTTGTTACGAAGTTCCCTTAATTATAGTAACACTGTTACCATACATTACTAACCAGTAACTCTTCAGTGGATGCAATCTATGGTCCAAGTTCTGCAGTCCTCCAGTTTGAAGATGGGCTAAGTCCGTCTTTCAAACATTGCATTGGTGTCTTGCTGGTAAATATGCTAAGTCCGGTAGATATTGCGGCGGCACTTCTTTGGACAGCGTAAAATTCTGCGACTTTGGCTCGGTGGCGGTTGGGGCAGTGTGAATGCAGCTTTCGATGACGAGGCAGTACCAACTACGCGGCGGGGCGTCGACTCCAGTAGCTAGTATACTCTCGTATTGGCTTACTGGGGTCCCTTAGTTATACCTCAGTGAAGTAACTGTGATCTCCACTTGACAACGTGATGGTGACATAAGGCCAAAAGCAGGTAGCCAACTTCTGAAACTTGGGGCTTGCCTGCGCGATGCTGGTAAAAGGGATAGGGTGGTTTGCCACCAGGTGGCAAAGGAAGGCGGGTAGTTGGCCACCTAAGTCTCGTACCTAAAAGGTTATGAAGAAAGTTATACACATAACAATTATATCAGGTTTTATTCACCACAAAATATATCAAAATAATATTTTACGTTAGATTTGCTGTAAGGCAATAAGAAAAGCTACCTGCATATATGTGGTTTAGAGAAATCTGGTTTTAAGTACATTTCCATGTAACGTTTGGTTGATTTACAGTTACAAATAAGATACAAATCCAATGCCTCTAAAATTGTAAACATTATTTATACAAAATCACCATTCTTACCATACCATGTATTTCAAAATGGTTGTACTGAGTATTTCAAAATCTACATGGGGAAATTCTTATTTGTTGTTTAATTAAATGTCATAAACAATTCATATGGATTTTTCAATATATTTTATTCTAATACTTATATCTAATATCATATGCATGTGATGTTAACATCAAAAACTTGTAATACACAAATCAGTGTTACTGAAGTAATAAGTAATACCTGGAGCAGACTGCTACGTAGCATGCAAAAGTACTCCCCGAGTCTGGCTGACAGCCGGGCTTTAAGGAACTGCAGGCTATAAGACAAGGAGGCAAAGAGGCAAAATGAAGTAAAGTAAGATTATATTACTCCAAACTACTTCTCACATGCTTTCTCTCTCCTTGGCTAAAACCCCTGTATGCTCTACATTCGCTGCAGTACCTTCCGCTACCTGTGCAAGAATTTTATTATTAATTATTTATAAGCCATTCTTCAATAATACTTAATACAAAAAGGAAACAATAACTTACAAAACAGATTTTTTAACATGCAGTTATATGTTGAAGCTAAAATGCCTAAAATGTCAGTCCCACCCAGAAACAACATAGGAAAGGGCCACATGACTTTGGTTCCTTTAAATCATAGTTCCGACACCACTGCACCAGTTTTGTTTGAGGAATTGAGATTAGTGGCTGGTGATCTGTCCTGTCCCAGTCTATGCCAACAGGGACATTACTAGTTTCTACCAGAGGCAAGATCTGATAGTGGTGTCGCCCCATCTCCTTTTTTCCAAACAATCCTGTCCAAAAACTAAAACCCTTCGTGACAAATAATCTTAACGTAGCATGTTTTTTGTATTCTTACGCACTTATCATAAATGTTGCAAATGAATTGTAAAGGTTTAATTATCAAATGATATCAGAATTTGTGTGTGCTTAATCAACAGATTATGATAAGTGGTGCTAATATTCGAAATAACATTTTTACTCAAGTTTTTATCTTCAGTATTATACTTATACATTTTACACAATATTTTAATCTATTGCAAAGTATGAGAATAAATTAATTTAAACTCAGAAAACTTGAACTAAAACTCAACTTTACTAGCTTTTTTGGCTACAAATATTTTTTTGGTGTCCTTAAAAGATAGCTTTGATACTAACATGTGCTCTTTTGATATGATGCTCAGGTTGGTTAGTTGTTTTCGTGTTAATTTTCTGAGGTAGTTTTTTATGATCTTTAGTTTGCTAAAACTCCTTTAATTTGAGTCAACAGAGGCCGCCATTGTGAGGAAAATTCTAAATGCTGTCGTTATGTTGGAGTATGTGTCTTCAAGTTCGTTCTTGTATATTAACGGCAGAAAATCTGTTGGTATAGCTGTTTTTATATTAGGGTTTTAATCTAAGGCATGATACTTAAAACTTTCCACTTCTATCGCAAACTTGTCCTTGCCTAAGTCTTCTTTATTTGTGTTAGCTATATCAAGTGTCTCTCTATTCATTATTTCAAACCGAGCCCCATTGGGGAAACCAAATAAACTATTTATATTTCGAATGGCTTGAAACCCTTCCCTCAGTTAATTCAAAATCTTCTTTCTTCTCATCTTTGACATTAAGCCAAGATGATAACAAGGATGAAGACTGGTGAGCCTCTTTTGAATTCTGCACGAGACTTTTTATGTTGTGTTTTATGATTAAAAATGAATATCAAACATAATTGAATCAGTTCACAAGATTAATCACAAACAATAAAACTAATTGGCAAAACATAAGTGCTACAAACTGAAAAGATATTCGTGGGTGAATGACCCTACTGGGTTGTGGTTGTGATCAGCTGAAGATAGTTCAGACTTGTGGCACCTGGCCAGGACAGGGCGGGGGTGAGAACTGTCATGACTTTCTACGGTTGGGTGGGGAGTTCCCTCCACGATTCCCACGGCAGTGTCGCCAGACGTACAATCTAGATGGTATTTGTATCATAATTTAGTGGTATGTACCACCGTATTTTAAATTTTTGATGATATTCGTGTATGTATCTTTTAATGCAAATAATTCAGTTCATTTGCCCTCTAACATTCTTTTTGTTCTAACACTATGATATTCAAGTAAATATCTATTGTAAAAATTACTGTCATTTTAGCACCCCCCACCCCCTCCCAAATGCAACATTTTTCCCGTCTGTACCTTTCCCCCCTCACCACTAGTTATGTCTCTGATTGAGAATATCCTGTAGGCATGAGGCATTGGGCATTGAGGTCACAGGTAAGAATGCTGCTTATTTTTTGTATAAGGTTTTAGAGTCATGCTTTGTGTATGTTAATACTTTTTTTTATAAATTGTGATTGAGTTTTGTATTGTTTTGTACGGGTATTATTTGATATTATTCCGGTGTTGTAGTTTATTTGTATTTAACCTATGTCTGGCCCATGAATGTTTCTAAGGCACCCATAAAAATGAAATAATAATGTTTATTTTTGCTAACCATATTTAAGTTGTATTTATATTTTTGCAGCCAGAAAATCTCCTGTACTATAGTCAAGAAGAAGATAGCAAAATAATGATAAGTGATTTTGGACTTTCAAAAATGGAAGATTCTGGCGTAATGGCAACCGCTTGTGGTACCCCTGGATATGTTGGTAAGTTGTGGAATTTAAATTTAAATTTTGATCACAATACATTTTTTTTTTACAGTTTTCAAGCCATTATTTGTTTTATCTGCAAAACACCCACAAAGTTCAATCATTATTAATCTGGTTTTAAAAAAGTTAAACCAAATTTAATTATATACTGCTCACTAAAATTTCTCTTGAGATTTTAATTTGTATACAGGCTCATCGATCATATATGATGATATGAAACTTGTTTTATTTAAAAAGAACTGTCTCCAATTTATATTTACTGTAGTAACAAAAAACTTTCTCTAAGGTATCCATAAATACATTTATCAAAACACTGTATAAAACAATGGTAATTGTATGAAAAGATATAGCGAAACATAATACAGGGTAATTGTAAAGTCCGTGAAACATTTTAAAAAATTGGTACAGTGAAATGGCTAAGAATTATGTAACAAATTATATACCACGTGAAAGAAAAACTCTCAAAGTTTTTTTTTTTTTTCACTAGTTATAAATGTTCTATGTGTCCACCTTTGGTTACACGACATACATCTAATCGATAGTCCAATTCTGCCCATACCTGACCCAGAGTATCAGAAGTGATGGTAAGAGCAGCTGCTACGATGCGGTGTCTCAATTCGTCAAGGTTCTATGGTACAGGTGGAACATAAACACTATCCTGGATGTATCCCCACAAGAAAAAATCCCAAGGTGTCAAGTCCGGTGATCGTGGTGGCCACGGGAGTAGCACTTGTCAGCGGCCGCCCCACGGCCCATCCAGCGATGTGGCAACATCTCATTCAGATAATCTCGTACCACATTGTGGTAATGAGGTGGAGCACCATCTTGTTGGAAGATGAAGTCCCTGCTATCAGCTTCAAGTTGTGGCATAAGCCACAATTGCAGCATGTCAAGGTAGGTGATACCAGTGACAGTTCTCTCAGTGAAGAAGAAGGGGCCATAAACTGTTGTTTGACATGGCACAGAACGCGTTAACTTTTGGCGAATCTCGGACGTGTTCGAGAGTTGCATGTGGATTCTCTGTCCCCCATATGTGTGTGTTGTGTCGGTTGACTCTTGCTGAGAGATGAAAAGTGGCTTCGTCACTGAAGAATAATTTGCTTGCAAAGCCATCGTCTTCAAGACGGTTCTGCATGGCAATGCAGAACTGCAGTTGGAGCAATTTGTCATCGTGGCTGATGACTTGCAGAAGCTGCAATTTGTACGGCTTCACTCTTAATCGCTTACAAAGAATTTTCCACACTGTTGGCCGAGGGATGTTCAATTCTGCACTAGCCCGATAAGTTGACTTCTTGGGACTCCGCACCATCACGTCCCGTACACAATCCACTGTCTGTTGTGACACGCCTGGCCGACCCGACTGTTTTGCGTCGCACAAACAGCTGTCTTCCTCAAATTTCTTGTACCACTTCATTATGCTATTGTAAACTGGTGGTGTTTTGTTAAACTTGCCACGGAAAGCTCTTTGGACACTCACTACCGATTCGCTACGGGCGTATTCAAGCACACAAAAGGCTTTCTCTGCCTGGTTCGCAGCCATTTTCAGTAACTGCATGCACTAGCGCCCCTGTCGGATGTTTTTTAAAATAGCTTTTTGGCGCTTCATTCAAAAAAATTTTGAGAGTTGTTCTTTCAGGAGTATATAATTTGTTACGTTATTCTTTCCCATTTCGCTGTACCGATTTTATGAAATTTTTCACAGACTTTATAATTACCCTGTACATTATATAAAGCATCACACTAGACTTGAAAAGGTTTGCCAAAATTTGTAATTTTTGTTTGGTAAGACCATTTTATCAATCCTAACATGTAAAAACTTTCTTTCTTTAATTAATATCACATATTAACACTTTTTTTTAAATGAATATTTAAGCCATACCTTCAATGAGATACATTAATTTGTTAATATCATTAAACACGTAACACACATTTTATAGTTCCTTATTTATGTAATTTAATGATTTTTCATTCATATCATGCTCGCATAGCAAAGTACATATACAATAAATATAATCACTAGTGGGGCTTCAATCCTGGTTACTAATGTTTAGTAACAACCGAAGCTTTGTTAATGCATCTGTAGAAACATTTACTTTCAAAACATTTTATGCAAACTACTTCATAAAAGAAACCATGCTACAAGCCTTATAAATAATTGAAAATATATATGTGGTTAATTTGAATTGGGGTTAATGTATTACCTCAGCATAATATTTGGGTTACAATTCACAGAATAACTTAGTAGCTGTGCTAGACCTAAAATGCCACATATTTGAAAAGAATTTAGAACATACAGTGAAAATATTCATGAGAGATGATACTGTGAACAGCTCTATTTTTATAAGAATTTCAAAAAAATTACCAGTTCCTTAATATAAGTTAAAACTTACAGTGAGTCTCTTTAAGGTTATATTTTGTTTATTAAAAGTATTGGGAAGAGCTTTTAACTTTCATAAAAGTTCAAATAATATTTCAATATAAAAAGATGTATTGGATATGCTTAGTTTTCATCCCCCACCCAATAAAGCATCGATGTCGAGATGCCAAAATGCTTTCAACTACCACATCACATGTGGTGTAAGAATATTGCTACGGCGCAGCCAGGAAGTTATCTGGTGCAGCTCCTGGGAAGATCCCACCGCCCCACCCCTCTCTAGTCTCTCTAGTCAGGCCGGTGGGACGTGACCCACATGCCCCCTGAACCCCTTCCCATGCCCCAGTACGGCCTTGTGTTTCTGCCATCGTTCTCGTTGCCGAGAGGTTGGGTGTGTGAGGTGCGAGAGCCATGAGGTGTGCGAGAGAGCCCGAGCGATGAAAGAGTTTAGGGTTTGGAGTTGGGCAGGTGGTTGGTAGTGATACCAGTGAGTTCCACCGGGTGACAGCAGCAAGCAGTCGAGTTTGAGTGCTGTATACAGGTTTTCCCTCCCATTCACGCAAATCCCGTCAGATAGTGCCAACAGCTTGTTCCAAGGTCCGGGCAGTGGGGCTGCAATGCTGTGCCATCTATCGGGCGCTGATGAAATTTCTTGAGCTGAGCTATTAGAGTTGTTACATTCGTACCCTGTTACATTCGACTCCAGTCTCCCCTACCCCACAACAAAACTAGAAATGCACGGGGTCTCGTACACACACATTTTTAAAATCTCTATTGGGCAATTGCAGGGGTCACGTCTGGCCGGTATTAAAACCACACAAATGTCAAATTAAAAACCTAAAATATTATTTACTCAGGGCATAAAACCAGCTTTTAAATTCATTATTATGGCAAGCATTATACGCAAAAAATTTGGAACGCCGATGAGACAGCTACAAGGTATACCTGCTCCAGTGGTTTCTTCCTCGTGATAGGTGGCCGTCTGCAAGAGAAGACCGAGCTACTCAGGACAAGTTCGCTTTCGCACTAGATTACTGTGATTGGTATTGCAACAGACATGTACCATAATATGTACCATATGTACTATATGTACCACATGTACCATTTGCATGCCCCTACTAATTTTTAAGAAACAATTAACTATAAAACACAGGTCAGCTGTTTTTAATTATGTCAAGATACAGGTTATTTTGTACGAGATAGAGGTTATTTTGTACAAGATTCCATTTGTCAACATTCGGCAACCTAAGGTGCACAATGGACATAGAAATATATCGCCCCAACAAAAAGATTTTAACATAACTGAAGTGTTTATTTAGTGAGAAAAAGTCATGCCAACAATAATTATAAGACACATAAAACAAATCCTTTCAGATTGTCAGAGAAACAGTTCGAGTAAATTAATTTTTTGTAGCTTCAGAAGTAATCCGAAAAATTATTTTGTGGAAGAAAGCATGTATTTAGCTTAATATCTAAGGTCCCTCTTATGTCCACGACAGTATAAAGCAGAAATATCATCAAGTACAGCACCCCAAACCTATCTGGTAATTGGCTGTAATTGGTACTGCTTAATTCTATTTTATGATAAATCAATTGCATTCAAAATATCAATACTGGTTAGCAAAGAACACAGTGAAAATTGTTGGTTAACCACAAGAACAGCACAACACAAAAACTAATATGCTACGAACTAACTTTTTGTTCTCTGAAATGTTCGTGAGCACTCAATATACATAATATCCAGCCCATAAGCCGTGAAGTATAAACCGCGCTCTTTTGAGCTTACTTCCAAGATAAAGGAAACAAGAAAATTCCTTTCAGCTTTTCCATGCAATTATAAGTCTATGATCAGAATTTAATTCTATAAACTTGATCTACTAATGTTTTGAAACACATTTTGGTAAAATATTTATTTTAATCGCTTCTACTTAAACTAATTTAAGAAAATATTTTACTCTAGCCCTTTATGAAAAATATACAGGTTGGCAAACTAGCATTTAACTTGAGACCTAGATAACATTATATCTTTCTTTTGCTATACATTACATCAAACTAATATTACAACATAATTAAGTTTTTGCTCTATTTATGTTTTATGAAGGATTTATTAACAGATTAAACTATATATTAATTTAAAAAACCTCATATCTTTTCCATTTGATATTGATAAATATGGAAAAAAATATTTTTAACATTTACAGTTACGTGTCCACCTGTTATGTAATTTCTCTACTGTATCAACTATTTAAATTATTTAATATCTTATAAAGCTTAGAATATAAGCATTTTGTGAGTATTTTAAAATAATTTTTATAATGGTTTTTTATAATTGTTGTTAACGACTATCTCTATACATCCTCGGAGAGTAAAATATAAATTTAAATAAACCATTGAACTAACTTTGATTAAATTCAAATTCAGATGAACCTGAAAACTGAAAATTTCAGTTCCATTACTTTATTATGTTAATTGTCTCAAAGAAGTAAAGCTTAATCTATGTCCATAATTTTTTTTTCTTTCTTCCTTAGGTGTAACACATAATCATGTTTTGTGATACTCATAATCAAATCCAGCAAGGGTGAATCTATATGAAGTAACCAAAACTATTTATTTATGTATTTATTTATTTATTTATAAATTGTGACATGCACACCAACACTCTGAGCAGAGATTACAGGGGTGTGCACGATACAAAAAACAAACAAACACAATACACAAGAGACACCACAGACAAAGGACACAAAACAAAACAAACAAAAAAAAATATATATATATTAATAAATTCAAAAATACATAAAATTAGTGGATTAAGAATACACATTTAATTGAATTGGCTGCAAGTGCTACTAAAATAATTTACTAATTGGCTAAGCTTGTTACTATTGGGTCTAAACTATTATAATTGCTTATTAATCTAAAAATAATATCTTTTTTCTCTTGATTGTACAGAAAGTAGACGTAAGTCGACTATGATACTGGGGGACTCTTAAACCAGTATTATCTAAGATGTATTTACAATTGATTTTAGAAGAATAACAATTGGAAATAAAAAGATGGTCAAGGAGGGCACGCCGATCAAAAAGTGATGTTAATTTAGGAAGGGGAAATGATTTTTGAGTAATAAGTTTAATACATTTGTTTTGAATATTTTCAATTTTATCAATATCAGATGAATTAATGTTGTTCCATATTACTGAACAATATTCTAGTTTTGACCTAATAAGTGCTAAGAAAAGAGAATTAATGGAATCTGAATTAGTGGCATGGTAAGTAATATATTTAATTAGGGCAAGTGTTCTTCGAGAACGAGAAATTAAAAAATCTACATGTTGATGAAAAAATAATTTAGAATCAAGAATAATTCCAAGATCTTTTAAAGCAGTCGTTTTTGGAATTAAATTCTCTAATTTGTACTCATAGTTTATAGGAAAATATTTCCTGGTAAAGGAAATTATTTTTGTTTCATCATGATTAAGATGGACAAGATTTGATTTGCACCAAAGATTAACTGCCTTGATGTCAGATTGCAATAAAATGCAATCATTGACTGAGATGATTTTTCTACAGATTTTAAGATCATCTGCAAACAGAACACCAGTAGAGTGGGACAAGACATGTGTGATATCATCAATATATAGATTAAAAAGTAAAGGAGATAAAGTACCGCCCTGAGGAACACCAGAACAGGCATTGTGAAGAGTTGAATTACAGTTGTTAATAGAGACAAAGAAACTTCTGTTACTGAGGTAACTCGAAAACCAATTAACAAAGTTGTCAGATAAACCAAAATTGGATAGTTTAACAAGTAGAAGTGGATGACTAACAGAATCGAAAGCTTTGGCTAGATCAAAGTAACAGGCATCAACCTGGCCCCTGTTAGTGACTTCATAGTAGATAGGATTGAGGAAGGTAATTAAATTTGTAGCAGTAGACATTCCAATTCTAAAGCCATGTTGATTTACAGAGAGTCTTATTTTTTAAGGGAAAGTTGATAATTTTGAATATAATTTTTTCAAAGATTTTAGAAAAGCCATTTAATAAAGATATAGGTCGATAGTTTGATACCTTTAATTTAGAACCACTTTTGTGAATCGGAATAACTTTGGCAATTTTCCATACATCAGGAAATACTTGAGTTTTTAAACTCATGTTAAATAAGTGAGTTAAAAGAGGAACTAAAAGATGAGAACAGCCTTTCAATATGAAATTTGGTATCCCGTCTGGACCCATTGACATAGATGTTTTTAAAGTCTTTATGCCCCAAAGTACTAAACTTTCAGATATTATGGGAGCAGAAATTGTGTCATGTGATACAGATGAACAGGAAACTTTGTTTGTGTGAGTAGGTGGCACATAAACACTAGAAAAATAATCCACCAGCGTATTGGAAAGTATTTTAGGATCATTGGAAACACTACCGTTAACTTCAAGAGATAGATGATCATAATATACATGTTTCATTATTTTTACCAGGCGCCAGAATTTCTTCGGGTTATTCTTGATATTATTATTAATTACTCTTAACCAATTGATTTTATCACGTTTGATTAAGTGCTTGGCCTGTTTACGAAAAAATGAAAATTTAGAGAAATACAATGAATTACAGTTTCTTTTATAAAGTTTGTGAAAATGCTTCTTGGACTTCAGAGCTTGAATTAGATCTTTTGAAAACCAGGTTGGGTAGGAGGAAACCTTTCTTGTTAAAGTAGGAATGAAGGCGTTCATATTTGTGCATATACAAGAATTAAGTTCATCAACAAGATTATTAACATCAGATGATTTAAAGAAATTAGACCAATCATGACATCTAATACCATTATAAAGACCAGCATAATCACCATTTTTGAACGATTTAAAATTGACAGAAGAATTGGTCACATGAGAGAGACTATCTAATATTAATTTGATATTTAAGGCTGGGTGATATAGGTCTTCCTTATCAAGAGCTTCATCTGCCTTAGTTATTAAACACTGAGAAACATTGCTGAAACAAAGGTCTAAAAGATTTTTGGATGATTGAGTTTTATTGTATTGTGTTAAACCAAGAATAGAAATAAAGTTAATCAGGTATTGTGCCTTGTTTTTAATATGCGTGTGTAAAATCTGGGTAGCTTGTTTGTTGGTCCAGTCAACTCCAGGTAAATTAAAGTCACCCAAAATCAAAATATCGTCTTGATAGACGGTGAGTTTATCTTCTAAGAACTCAAGATAAGAAAGGTAAGTGATAGGGGATGTTTGAGGGGGAAAGTAAATATTGCCTAGAATAAAAAATTTTGTTGGGGTTAAATAAATTTTTAGCCAAAGAGCTTCAATTCCAGGATAACTGAAATTATGTAAAGATTGAACAGATGAAAAGGTGGATTTGTTCACTGCTATAAGTACACCACCACCACGCTCTTTCAATGCCAGTAATTCGTTTCTATCACTTCTATAAATGTGATATTGGTCAGTAAAATAGTGAGAGTTAATACTAAATTTTTTGAACCAAGTTTCTGTAAGACAGATAATATCTTTTTGACAACTGATACAATTATCAAAAAAAACAATAGATTTAGTTCTAAGGCCTCTAACGTTTTGATGAAGAACTTCACGGTCAATGGAAATACAAGACATGGACACTTATGATGCTCCTCCCGGCACCTGGAAAGAGATCGAAGCAGTCACAGGTTTGGGACTGGCCCTACCTGTAACACCGGAATTTTCAGACGTAGACTCATTGCCAGCAATTTGTTCAGGATGTAATTTCCCGTAGAATGGGCTAATTAGGCAACCACTCGGCCAAAACACTATGTTGTTAATTCGAGTGAAATTGTCTTCCAGAACCGAAATGTGAAAGGAGGCATATGTGTTAAATTTTGTTTTTTAGTTTAGCTACTTTAACATGTGATAGATTGAGTTCACTGGAGATATAGTCCACTATTTCATGCTCCTGAACGGTCGGATCAAAACGGGTAACAAACAAGGCTTTTGTTTTTTATAAAACAGGTTTACCAACGGTTTTGAGGGAACTAATGTTTCTTATGCCGATTTGCATAGTCGTTCTTTTGCGATCCTGTTCCCGGTTGGGTGCAGAGGAAACGTTGATTGCGGGTTTTCGTGCACGTTGCACCACAGTAAATCCGTCTTCGTCAGCTCCCATGTTTTTGTTGCAACCCTTCGTTTCAACATACAAAATAAAATATTTGTTTCCTGTCATCTATATATTTACCAGATAACCAAGTTTAACCTAATTAATTACTTTCCAAACACATTTGGAAGTAATACTTCAATAATTCATGCCCGACATGTACACAAACATTCATATGTACATGCATACACACAAACAAACATATATACCCCTATGTGTACAAAATTCCACTCTTCAACATATTTGAATGAAGGCCTACTTGTAACCTATACACATGTTTATAAATATTAATTTACTACAGATATACATATAAATAACATACTATAAATATTACCGTGCACTCATATCCTATATGAATACAAACATGAGTTCATGAGAATGTTTTACTTTCAGATGACTATTAAATTAATGATGATGAATATCATGATGAAGAAGAAGAAGAAGAAGAAGAAGAAGAAGAAGAAGAAGAAGATGATGAAGATGATGAAGATGATGATGATGATGATGATGATGATGATGATGATGATGATGATGATGATGATGATGATGATGAAGATGATGATATGATGATATGATGATATGATGATATGATGATATGATGATATGATATGATGATATGATGATATGATGATATGATGATATGATGATATAATGATATAATGATAATGATAATGATAATGATAATGATGATGATGATGATATCCTTAGCTGAATTGTGAGCTTGGTAACATCAGTTAAGGGTGTGGTTGGAAACCGCAAAAACACCTAAGGTTTTCTTGATAAGGTGATCCTGCGATTGAACAAATATACACATACGTACTCATGCCTACATTACACACACAATATATGCATGGGAACATATTTTTAAACAATTATACATATTTTCATTAAGCTGTTGTAGAATTGTACTAAAATGCAAGCAAAAATTTAATTCACCCATACTGTAAATAAAATACACTTTCTGAAATTCTTCCCGGACTTGATGGCCAGATTCTGCCGAACTAATTGATGAATCTGGCTGGATATCTTCCAAACCACCTGCATTTTCACGCAACAATCGCTGAGCAGCTTGGTATTGTTTTATTGCGTATGACATGTTTCTTTTAGTTTTTAAATATCGTTTGCCATTCATTAATTTCTTGGGGAGCCATTTTTGCAAGAAAAATCAGTGAATGTAAAACGGTACGATTAATTTCCCAAGACTGACAAAGCCTGCATCTAAAACCAGCACTTGTTTTTACTAAACTCGCCACCCACGTATTGGCATTTGTTCACCACGCGAACGCGACAGACAGGTAGGCGAAGCCAGCCCGGGGCGGAGGGCAGCTGAGGTCCGGCAACCCTGCGGCTGGCAGCCAGGCTGTTTACCTGCTCGCTCGTGGAAGGGACAGGGGGAGCTAATGCTCAGCCAGACTTCACGGCGCCAAGTGAGTAGTGGGTTGCATCCGATATATTTTGGAATTCCAGGCGCCAAGAAAACATGCATTCACCTCTTGATATGGATCTGTATTGTGATGGAGCTCAGCTGGGCCTCCGACAAATTACCACCTAAAACAAGATTATTACTAAGGGGGTAGACAAACATGAAATGGTAGAGCACTAGCATGAGGTACCCGAGACCTAGTCTGCTACCTATACAGGTAGTGTAGGGAAAGTTTCACGAACTGAAAAAAACATAATTAAACAATTCAGACACAGATTTATTATTTACCAAAAATAATGTTCACAAATAAATAAACAAATAAATAACTGACTACATAACTAAACATTAACGTGATGTCGGCCGTCACACAAGTTTTAAGTATTTATTTTTAGACATGGCCGTTCTCCCGTCGCCGCCAATCCGCTAAGGAACCGTCTACTCCGCGGCCACTACATGTAAGCTTTCAACAAGACGTCGATTACTGAACTACGTTTAGTAAGACATAAATGAACTGAATAACTTATGCAATTCCATTACACATTAATATGGACTTATTAAGTACTGGACGGAGATCGTCCAGCCCGAAGTTCCATCTCACCAGCCATCACTGCCAATCACTTACCCTCACTACGACACAGCGATACGGCCCCGTACCAACGTGGATCACCCGTCCAGAGAGGTCCCGCAGACGAAAAAGCCCCGGTCCCTCCCTGGACGAGAGTTTTACCTCCTGAACGAGCTCACACCGAAAACACCAACGCCGGGAAAAACTTAGCCACGGGGAAAATGGCTGTCCCCCTTCCCGCAAGGAAAAACAAAACACGTGAGGTAGACAATTCCTACTGCGCAGGCGCGGAGATTTCCCCTTCCCCTCTCGCGCTGCTCGCTTGTTTCTGCCCACGTTTCCAAACTCGGACGCAAGATGGCAACACTAATCAGGACAGAGTCCTCGAAACGAGTACACGAAGCCGAAAATGACAGACGAAAACAAAACCGACACTATACATCGGATTTTTCTGGAACGGCGTGTTGCAACCTCTCGGCGGGCCCTGGCCAGCAACCCGCGAGAATTAGCAAACCACGCAGCCTCGCAAAAGCCCGCGGTGCCTGCAAACTACCATCACAGCAACCTATATTCCGCTACCCGTGTGTCAAAATCAACCGGCCGAGCCTGGAAACGCGCACGTACACCAACACGTTAACCAGACGAGATACAAAAGTAAAATAAATTAAAAAAAAAAGTAAAGAAATTTTCAGACCGTGACAGTATTACTATTATGAATGTCACACTTTTTATTGTTTTTTATAGAAGTATATGGTTGTATGCATTTGAAGTTTATATGATATTTATTAAAATTAGCTTATTTTATGACCATGCACAAATACTACTGGTCAATTTTTAAAATTTTTAAATTATGTCATTAAATAGTTCACGTATATGACTCGCACTATATCAAAACTTAGCAAATTTCATCAAGTATTTTTTGAGATCCATATTGCAAGAAATGCTACAAAACTAAACTTTGAGCTCATGTAGCTCACAAACTACCAGTTTTAGAGACAATTCTTCACTTATGGAAATTTGTTTATATGTAAACATTATTTAAACACTAAAATCAGGAATAAAATTTTTTGGGTCATACAGCCTTAAACACAATAACTTAATCAAGTTAAAAGGAATTCAGGAAATTTCAAATAACTAAATATTGCAGGTTCACAACCTCTTATGTAAATTGTGTTATTTTTCAATCTCACGATACAAAAATCAGCAAAAAAAATTTTTCACCACATGTAGTTATCATGTGTGACTATTACTGTTTTATCAGTACAAATTAACACAAAATAAATATTTACCTTGCAAAGATTGATTTTAGAATTTTTTTTTCAACTGCCTAAAACCTATCTATTTTGATATACATAAATTTTGTATGTGTTTAGGCAGTGTATTAAAAAATCTCTTGCATCTTATATCTAATGTTTGTTTCAGCTCCTGAAGTTTTAGCACAGAAGCCATATGGAAAAGCAGTGGATGTGTGGAGCATAGGAGTCATATCTTACATCTTACTCTGTGGATATCCTCCTTTTTATGATGAAAATGATGCTAATTTATTTGCACAAATTTTGAAAGGTAAGTTGTTTTATGGATTGAATTTTTTAAATTAGTTTTTCTGAAAGTATAATTTGTTGTGAAAATTAATTAAATGTTGGAGTTCTGTATCTACCTATATACCTGATGTCCAATGGGCCAATATGCCATTTCTTTGCAAAAACTGTTATGTGGTCTCTAGAATTTGGTGTTCCCAGACCAAAGAATTTCCTTTACTGCTTTTAGATTTTTTTTCCTTTGCAAAAAGGCTGTGATCATGATGTTTGTTTATGGTTTATGTACCTTATTCTATGAGTTAATATTTGTAGAGCCACTCTTCGTCTTAATTTTACCTGCTAGAGGATTTTTAACTACTAGTTCAAACACAAGTGGTAATTTGGGTCAAGTTTCCATCATCTACAGGATTATTCTGGTGTAAGTCAAATCACTCTAATGGCTCAAACTAACTAAAAGTAACTTAGTAATAAATTTGTGAATTTTTAATACCGTTGAAAATACTTTTAAGATTTAAAATTTAAAAAAATGTGGGGTGCATGCAATAGACAATTGATGCATGAATAGTTCACCTAAGTCACTAACAATTTTATTACACTGAAAATGACATGAACTGAAGTGTGAGTTTTCTCACCAACACTCCTTTTACTGGGAATTTTTTTATTGTCTTCTTATACATAATACCATTATTTTTAAGAGAGTCATTTTTAAACACTAATAATGTGTAGATTCTTCAAACCGATGCCAAAAGATTTTGCAAGAAATATTTTCCTTCTCTCTCTGTAATATGATTACTTAGAAACGCTGAAATTTCAAAACGAGTGTAAAATGTCACGTGATTACAAAATCTGAGATTTATGTAGTCTAATAATTACTTTTGTATGTGTTCATATGTGTTGTTCAAATCACTGCTTACATGCTTAACTTGTGGGAACATTGAGCTGCAATAAATTGTATCTTACTTGCAGGGTTAAATCAAAACTATCTACTCCTAATAGGCCATAAGCCAGTTCAGTGTACAGTGACCCAGCTTTAAACCTGAATGATGGAAACCAAAAAAATTAAACGTTACTGGAAAATTACTCTCCCCATGAAAATATTTTAACCTTGGATGTATATGAAATGTCTTATAGTTACACAACAATGCAATAGTAGTTTTGAAGCATTGCCACTATTATACCCTCAAATACCAGTATTGATTATGTGTGTATCTTGAGTTGTTTTGAGCCATTTTTGACACATATTGTGAGCAATTCCATCATATTACTGTTTCTTTATACATCACACCTATGGTGTAAGGGTACACTGTTTTCATTGCTTTGCAATGTGATTTCTCATCTGATTTGAAATTTAGTTATGTTTAATTTAGGCATGAATGTAAAATTTTAGACTGAAGTAATCTTAAGGTGTTAATGCAATATTTTTTTACAGATGCAAAACAATTCTTTCACAATGCCATTCAGTATGCTTGTTCTTACTTTTATGTTTTTGTTAGATAATCCTTTGTAAAATATAATTTTAAATAATCATTATATTTTGTGCTTGTTTTTGTATTGATGTTTAGAAGAAATTGCAACTTTTTTCTCTAGGTGAATTCGAATTCGACTCTCCGTATTGGGATGATATCAGTGATTCTGCTAAAGACTTCATACGTCAACTTATGTGTGTAGACGTGGAGAAAAGATATACTTGTCGACAAGCTCTTTCACATCCCTGGTAAAAATTTACTTTTACATATGTTGCTTTAAATTTTAATTTATATTATTAATGACTTATTAACACTTTCAGGATTGAAATGTTATTTATTCACCCAAAAATTTAAATTTAATTTTTTGTGTTAACAATACAGCTTACCATGTTTTTGTAGTTAAGACATGTTTGGAATTTGTTTTATGCTTCACTGACACTTGATCCAATTGGCTTGACAAGACTGCATCTGACCCTTTTATAAAGTGTTTGCTGGGAGCATGTTGACATTACTTTGCAGGCAAATTTATAAGATCGTTAACATCCTTGTCAAAGCTTGATCGAAAAGTATTGCTATCATTAAAATTAATAACAATAGTAAACTGTGTCAGAGTTTTGACTCTGAACTCTACAGAAAATGGGCTATTATGCTGTTTACTCAGTAAGGGACAGAGTGTGTGTGTGTATAATGTGGGCAATATATCAACATCATTATTGAATTATGCATGCAACTCTGTAAAATATCACCTATCCACATGATGCCGTCTATCATAGTACATGATGAATATACAACCATGTGGAAACAACAATGTAGTATTCGTATATTAAATATGACTAGTAAAACATTTACCAGACAAATACTAAATTTTAATAAAAAAAAAACTACATGTTAATATTTGAAAAAGTAAATCTATTAACATTTTAAAATGAAAATAACAGCATATAAGTGGTCATAATTTTTTTGTCATGCAATTACAATATGTCAATGTGTTCATCAATTAGCTTAAAGACTACTTGAGTTTAAAGATTTAATTTTAAGTTTATACTCCCATTACCTGGAAAGTTGCCAAACTTAAATAGTACTTTTTTTTTTAATGAAGTGTAGTGTAAAGTAGTCAAAGAAAAGAAACTTAACAATAAATTTCAGAACAGTGGTGTTAATTAATGACTGCTTGGTTCTAGTGAACTAGCATCACCATTTTTGTGTGTTTTAAAGTCAATGGCAATCATATTTAGTTTTGGCATTGTTTAGTATACGTTGGAAAGAATGTGGAAATGGTGATAAGTTTTTTTGTTCGAACCTCTTCGGATTTACGTTGTGAAAAATATGTCAGAGTTTACATCAAAAATATACAGTTAAGTCCCCACTCCATGTCCCCATATAGCAGCCAAATTGCATTTCTGAAAACTTAATTGCTGCAGAAATATTATTTCCTTGCTAGGGGCTATTTTTAAGTTTAAAACTATGTTCCTGAATTACATAAATATTCCTTTGCCAATAGTTTCTTAATAACAGTTCTCTTAGCAGATGTTCTTATTATATAAAAAAAACTTTAATTTACATAGAATTTAACATATCCAAGCAATGTTTTTCTACTCTTTTATGGTTTCAGTGAACTACTAAAACCAGTTTTTATTGTTTTAAGATGTTTTTATTGTTAAATTTGACATTTACTCCTGATTTTGTTTTTGAAATAATTTGCATGCAATTTTTTTTTATAAGTTGTACCTGAGATTTTACTGTAATAGACATTAATATTTAATTTTTAAGTGTTCAAAATTATATATTGTAAAAAAAAATATGCAAGTTTCAGAAATGTAACTTTGCAAAATCAAATAACAGTCTACAATTTTCAATGTAGCATTTATATTAAATATACTATTTAATAAAACATTACTTTATAGATTATATAACTATTTTAGCATTTAGAATGGCAATTGTAAGCCAATGATGGCTAACAGTAGTTGGGATGCTTCGCATTATAATCCGGGCCACCCATATAAGAAATTTTATGAGGAAACTTCAAAGATGTGTTTTACTATGAATGACTAGATTGCTTGAATATTAATATTTTGTACTTTTTGGAACTACTTTTTACATCTTAAAGAACCATAAAACTAAACCTTTGTATTTTGCATCGCTCTGCTAAATGGTTTGAGATCACTTACCGTCTTAATAGTTGTGCAGGAGCTAAGCTGCTTGCTCAAATGTAAAATATTGCCTTGAAAGGTTTGAGTCCTGGCAGAATATTTGGTTCTTGTCACATAATGGACACAGGATCTACTCCTAACCAATCCAACATTGTCAGACAAGAGTATAGGCAACATGATATGGCAGCAAGTGATGCTTGCTTGACTCAGGGCTTTTTTCTTATATAAAACTGGTCAAGGGACTACACTTTCTTCAGAAACTTACAGTTTATGATACATGGCCCCATAATTTAAAGCTGTTCCCTCATTCTTGTGACATGATCTGATGTCTTTGTGCTAATTTTATTGATTCATTCCTATATGTTTTATGGACTCTGTGCAATTGAAAATAAAAGAACACTAGATTAACATTTAATATACTGTATATTAGCTAGTATTTTTTACACTTGTTTTAATTATCAGTAGTAACCAACCCTCTAAAATAACTCCTGTTATTCAGAAATTTCTATTTCCATAATGTTTCTAATACTCTCTAGTCTAGATGCTATGTCTTCCACTGATTTAGTTACTATTTTCAACATCAGAATCATTATCTGCATTTTTATTATGTGGCATGTCACCTTGCGTGCATTGGCCAATTTCGGATGTGCTTACCTGTTGCAGTTTCTGCTCAGGTAGTGCTTGCCCGATTTTGGTTCCGACGGGAGGGGCTGTACACAGACTTGCGGTGATCTTTTCTTTTGTCTTTTTGTCTTGTCATTATTTCATGTAGCCTTTTCATTTTGTCTTTTATTGTCCTAATCTGTAAGTGTTGTGCCCGCCGTTAAAGCCTACGCTGTTGGTGGGCATGTGACAAATGAACAAAAATAAAATAAAATAAATATTCCAACAGAAATTTTTTTTAAAGAAATATTTGTTCCTAACTACAATTTTTTTTTTTCAGGATATCTGGAAATGCAGCTAGCAACAAAAATATCCATGGCACTGTATCAGAACAGCTTAAGAAGAATTTTGCTAAATCTAGATGGAAGGTTTGTATTAATTTTCCACTTTACAGTGATGACAAATTTTACTAATCATAAAGCAATTTGTATACAAGAACTACAATTTTGAAATTATCAGCATTTTCCTTATTGTAAATTTGTTACAAAATATTTCTTTTAAAAGAAATACAGTTAAATTTTGATTATATGCTTTGCATCTTATCCGCTTAACCGGTAGTCCTGTGTAATGAACAAAAATTTAAGAAATAACCATGGAAATTGATTGAAAGTATTGTTCGTAGCATAGGTGTTGAGTTTTTCATACCCTTAATTAGTTTACTTCTACATGTGAAAAAAAAATTGATTAAAAAAACATTACAATTGGTTTTAATTGACTTCGGTGACATTTCTTATGGCACCATCCACCTGGTAGATGCATACACAATAATGGGGCACATTACCTGGCTGTTCGCACTTTCACACATACTGAAACATAGTGATATTGAAATTTAGACACCCATGAGCCAATCACGTCACATAGTGTCTGTGAAGTAGAAAACTTGCTAGGTGCGCCATCACCAGTATTAGTGTTGGTGATGTTGCTGAGCCTCAGCTACATTCTGAGAACCCAATGATCATTGTTTCTTATTATTCTCACAAACAAACTAAACTTCTTATAAACATCAGTTCATCATCTGGACAAAATGTTTTATTTTAAGTTCAGTAACGAAAATCCTGCAGTCGCTTGCGAGGCATGGGGAATTATATGTTCAGTTTTGCGAGCCGCCCCCTAACACAGCTACTCCCTTAATTGCCCCAGCGATGATCAACTACAAAGCTATGAATTTGCATACACCCGAAGGAAGTGTAAGGTGCGTAACCTCTCCAACTATTCACGGCACTGCCTTCACAAAAACATTACAGTATTCAACTTTTCTTCCCCTCGCCACAAGGATTTTTTGACAGATATTACAACAAGAATAAACCACAAATAATTTTTAACCAATAAAAAAAAACATGGAAATAATACCAGCCAATCATGGCACATGCAACAGCAACCCGATGAATTTGGGAGTCTTTTCTCTCACGCTTCAAACTCTCTGGCTTTCCCTCTCATTCTAATGCAACCAGCCAAATATTGAATCAGCTCGTTCAAACAAAGAATGAAGGTGAGAAAAAAAAAGAAAATTATGTTAAAATGGAATCACGAGTAAAGAAAAAATAAGCCATCCTTTAAAAATACTTGAAAGCACATCAAAACCTAAATACACAAATAAATAAACAGGTAACAGAGAAAGCACATCAAAATCTAAATACACAAATAAACAAACAGGTAACAGAGTTAGAAGCTAGAAACTGTATCGTTGTTGATTTTAGTGTCTGTCAAACAGTATTGTTCACTTTGTGCAAAACATTAATATATGGATTTCAGCCCATGCATCTTTGAATTTTTCTTACCACAGAGCCTGCTATGTATGTAATTTAAATGTATATACTGGTTTGAATACAATGAAATCAGCATGTAAACAAATATCTCCAATTTTTTTTTTTCTTTGGCTGTATATTTATTTATAAATGCTGGTGAAATGTGAAATGTGGAAAAATTTCACAGCAGATGTTTCATGTTCAGAGGTGCCTTCTTGCTAACATCTGTGAAATTAAGTCTCTTTAAGATCCTGACTTGCATGTTAAAATATAGAGAAACAGTTGCTAAATAACCAGCTATTGTAATACATCTTTGAGGCCATAATATTTATGAAATGACTTTGCAAAGTTATGTCAACAATGGTTGTAGTATGTTAAGTTCATACTTTTACCAATGAAATGTCTCTTTTTTTTTTTTGTATCCCAGTGAATAGTACGACCATATGCAGTGTAAGAAAATCAACATGCCTGCAAGACGCACTACAGGATTTGCTATTGTACTCTCCTCAGATCTTCTTGAAACTTTTTTTTTTTCCAGCAAAATTAGTCTCAATATATTCCCCCCCCCCCTTTCTAAATGCTAAGACCTGTACTGGTGTTTGTTTGTAACCTACTTGGTTCCAACATCTCGTAGCGGTACCATCAGATAAGAATGTTGGGATCATACTTCACTGATGCAGGGAGACAGTACAATGATGGTTTAAATTGCTCGTTTGTATGTTGTTCTTTTCAGCCTTCTTGACAGTTCAAAGTTTGTTGCTTGCATTAACAGGTATGAACAAAAATTCTTATTCCAGATTACAGCTAGTACAAGTGGAAGGATACTAGTTTCAGAGTTGTTTTTTTTTTTTTAAGTAAATTTGAATAAAACTTAATATAATGTCCTGATGGCATATTAAGCCTGTGCTATTTATTGGAGTGAACTTTTTTCTTTAGAATAAGTTGGTATTTGTGTGGTCATTTATCTATTATTGTGGAGGAAACACAAATGAGCCTCTTTACTTACTGAATTAGACCTTTATTAGTTATTGGAGCTTTTACCATAATGTTTGGTGACTATGGTTATTGCCCTGGGCTGTCAGAGATACTGTTAAAATAAAGTCTGCTGCTGAGAGACCGAGGGATTGACAGAAACTTACATGCAAAATGTTGAAGCACCTTTTGAATCAACTTTGCCAACATTATCTTCTTCACTGCTGACTGTTCACGTTTTTATTGAACACAAGTACATTAGAGTGATGGCTGTGTTGTTGAATTTGGCAGTCCATTGCAGAATTTTTTAAGTTGTCCATGTTGTAGAACACTGTACTCATGCTTGATGGAAGTATTTCTTGTGCTTCTATCACCTTACAGACTTTAACAAAACATATCTTCACTAAACAAGCTCAGTGGCACTAGCCAGTTTCCAGTAATGCCTTTCACCACAATGATTAAGTAACTCTCACTGGAGCACAATCATGATATGCACTGTGCTTGTGCACTTCACGGGCCATTTTAAAAAAGTAATGTGATCCACCCCACTAAATAAATTTGGTTTACAGTGTTGTAAAATATGTTCATTTTTATTTAGTTCTGCTTTTCCATTTTATACCTATGAATGTAGTGTCACTTTTTTTACATCCTATACTTTCATGGAACTTTAATGTACCTACCTGAAATGTTCTATTTTTTTTTATTGCAGTAAAATAAACATTATGGGACGTTACATGATTTCTCATTTCTTTCGTTTGATTGTGCGAGAAAGAAATGTTATGTCAAAGTTATTTGCATGAGGTGCCTTATAAGCTAGCATCTCTTGAAATTTGTGTTAAGCCTCCTGGTTAGGTTACCTTTTTTAAACTTGAGAGATTATTTTAATATCAGCAGCAAGAATAACAATGTAATAAAACTTATTCTGAACGATGTAGTTATTTTTATATGCAAATTCATATTGAAAATTTTAGGTTCCGCTGTTTGTGTGAATCAGTTAAAGACAAAACCATTTCAGGCAAATATTGTTATTTTTCTCCACAGCAATTGATGCACGCAATAGTGATGGTCCACAAGATGCAAAGATTAGCTCTGAATAATAGTAGCATGGATATTGCTGAAGCACACAAATATACGGCTATTGAGGAGGAGGCAGATGTTGAGGAAGGTACTTACTGCCATCGCCCACTGCCCTGTCCATTGTGTTGCTGTTCGCTAATGCCTTAGATGTCTGCCATAACCTAGATGCCCAGCCTTGAAAATGTGGCTTTTTTATGGTGTAGTTACATTATTCCTGTACAATTATTTTATCATGATGCTCCATATACTTAATGAATGTCGGTAGAGTGTTAGCATGTGGAAAGCTTTTAAAACTATATGTGCATTTTGTGCTTCTTGTTTTGGCATCTTACAGTTGATTTAAATTAGGCCTTTGTGGAGAATTAAATAGAAATTTGAGCAGCTTTATTTTTGCATATAATTTTTTCAGAATGATTATGTGTCTTACATGTATATATTTATTCAGTTTCAGGTGACAATGGAGTGGTTGAGATAAAGGAAACAAGTGTTATCTCTTAATTTTATTTTCTGAACTAAAAATTCTTTGGTAGTATTTACGTAAAAAATAAATTATAAATCATATTAATATTGATGAATTCAAACTGACTACAGTGTACCTGAAGATAGCTAAGATCATAAAAATCAAATGTTATCAAATTGATTTTATGAATAGAAAAGTATTAAGTATTGTCTGGCCTACACATTGGCTTTAAGCACATAGAAACAAATTTAGTAGCATATGATGCTTTAATATTTTTTTTGTTTTGAACACACTTAATTTTTATATTCATTAATAATATTTTGTCAATTTTTTAATGGCATCCCTTTAGTTTTGTGTACTTTCTTTCCTCTTGGTGGTCTTCATACAATTGATTATGTTATTAGCTATATAAAAATTTCTGAGTGTGTAATGCACTGATTCAATTGTTCAAAAAATTTATTGTAAAAGTTATTATTTTATATTTATTGAAACATTGTAATAGGTAGTTTTTTTTTTCTTTTAGTCAGTTTTAAATTTTAAATACCATTCCACTGAAGCAATTTTGACGGTTTTGTTCCATAAAATTTGTTATTTTATATATATATATAGTTTGGATACCATTAAGAAAGTTATTTTTTTTAATCCTGGAAAACGTAATTGTTTTCAGTCATTACAATCCTGATTAATGGTTTTATGGTCATTACATGCACATTTAATAAACTTTTAAGTGTCCCAGGATGAATGGTTCTTAGTACATATGTATTGTTCGGTAATTATTAAGTAAAAAATATGAAGCTCTCAGATCCATACTGTTATGCAATTTCCAAATCCTTCGTACATAAAATGTTTGTGAGACCTCAGACAAAATTGTGCAATAATTTTTAAATCTCTTTACCAATCAACTGCTTACAAGTGTCTGAAGTAAAGTTAAAATTATGTCATTTTAAAAAGGAGAAAGATAAACAGTAGACTCCTGGAAAAATGCAGATGTCGGGGGACATACCTCTGCCTTATCTTTTATCCGTTATATTAGGAGTGAACATCACCAAAAAATGATTCAAGCTTTAGTGGATGTGGTAAAGTGTGGTTTGTATCCAGAAGGCGAATGTAGAATAACTTTTTCGCCAGTGAATAGATACTATCTTCACTCCATGTGATACAAGAAAGGTTAGTATGCACAGTATTCCAAGACACAAAACTAAGGGTTTAGGTATTGAAAATGCTACACCTGTACCCTAACCGTATTTCTAGTGCACATTACCACTCCCAAACCCTTAGGAAACGTATTTTGGTGTTCTATCTGTTGGCCAAACTTCTATGCATTTGCAGAGCTCACTTTTTCAGTGATATCGTCCAGATAGTGGACCCGCGTGTGGTGCCATTAACTTGTATATATTCACTTTCATGAACATCCAGGGACGTACCAAGCGTATTAGTGTACCAAATGAAACTTTATGAGAGCAAAACTATCCTGGAATATAATTGTACACTTTATTGGTAATAACAAGAAATAATTGCAACTTAAAAGAAGCACTTGAGAAATTTGTTGAGCCTCCGTAGCAGTGTGGTAAAGTGCAAGGTACACAAAAGCAAGTGTATGGCTAATAGCAAGTTCAAAACCTGAAAGCAGGGAACTATTTTTTTTGTTTATTTTTTTATAAAATGTATTATTGCATTATGAACACTATGATATGTGTAAAATGAATTAAATATTATTTATTTGAGAAATTTCTGTAACAACTTCTAATATATATCTCAGTCCGTTGGTTTGGTTATTTCATTTAAGGTAGGCCTATGGACCCTAGTTTTTACTTAATACTAAAATAACATATATATATATGCAATATAAATGATAGTATGTATATGTGCATATAAATAATTAATTTTATATCCTTTATGCTGTGAAATATTTTTCAGTTACAAAAACTGTTTTACCAAATGTTGGTAAGAACTATAAAAAAAGACTTCTGTAGCTGTAAACCAGACACCTGATTGTTTTTTTTTCTATTACGCTCATGTAAATGTAAATAAGCAAATGTTGTGTAGAGACACGTCAAGTAGGTGCGCGTTCTGCAATGTGCAACTGTTTCTAACCTCGCGTAGGGCACCGTTTATTAAAACTGCTACCACTCTGGAATACAGCCCGCGAGTTAGGTTACGGTTGTATCCCAACATGGCAAGGCTTATTCGCTACCTTACCCGAATGTCTTGGAATACCGCTCTAAGTCTTTGAAAACTGCAGACTACGTGGTTCATGTTTGGTGCCATCTTCCCCTCCTCCTTTTTTTCACTCCTAGTGCTAGTCTGCCCAAATGAAAAGATAGTGAAGGCATGTAGCAAAAAGGATTTTTTGTGCCATTCATTTACACACACACACACACACACACACACACACACACACACACACACACACACACACACACACACACACACACACACACACACACACACACACACACACACACACACACACACACACACACACACACACACACACACACACACACACACACACACACACACACACACACACACACACACACACACACACACACACACACACACACACACACACACACACACACACACACACACACACACACACACACACACACACACACACACACACACACAACCTACTATTTTTTGTGTAACTTCTCACTAAGAGACAGGAATGATCATTTCATGACCTGAAAAGTTAAGCTCTGTGTACTTAAATTTTTTTAAAACATGAACCACCTGATTTTATTTTAGAAATGTATCTTCCTCATGAACAGCAGGTTTTTTCTACCACTTTTTCAGCTATACATTACTTTAATGCTACCGTAAAATATTTTGTTAATAGACCTCTAAATATTTATATGAAGAATAATGCACTCACCCGTGATACATGACTCACATTTCCTTTAATGTTTTCGTGCTTTGCGGGGTAAATTTTCAGTTATCGCGTGCCACGTAGGTTTTCATTTTACATGATATTTCTTATCACTAACGAATGAAATAAAAAATGAATTGTATTAAAATGATTTTATGTATTTTAAAGTGAATGGTGAAATGATAAGTTTATACCTTCTGTTTTTCTCTCCCTCTCTCTCAAGCATAAGTTCCCAGGTTATTGATCGACACGAATCACAGAGAAATATATACACTATTATATAAAAATGGTAATAGATATGAGAGAGAGAAAATTCTGTGGATGTTGAGAAAAATGACTGCTTGTGGAAAAAATATATTTATAATGTAATTTCCCAACGTTTTAATTTTCTAAAGTATTTTATTTTTATATTGTCTAATATCAAAAGTTTTTTTTTTTTTCGGTTTTATATAGTTTCATGGTATAAATTGCACATGATTACAACCGGGCCTTTAAAAGTACTACTGTATAATTTCATAAAGTTTAATGTTATACGTGTTAAGGGACCGGTCTAGCCAGGGGTGTATTTGTGCTAGTGAGGCTGAATGATAAGTGCGATAGTCGGTGATGCTTTAAGCGCAAGGCTCTGAACCAACACACATTCTTTATGTCATACATAGGGCAACTATGATATTTAAGTAGTGAGGTGAAATAAAGATATAGGTGTAATTAAAGTCCCTTGAGTTCTTTCAATAATATGTACCAAGTGTTTGATGCCTAAAAATTACTCTGAAAACATGCATTTTATCCATGTTCACTCTTCTGAAAAAACAGTTTAAAAATGAAATCCAGAAACAGGGCTACTCATCCGCCCTCAGCGAACTCTTAAATACTTTCCGTAAACAGACACCACTCGGATAACTTGAGCAGTTTTTAAATTGTGTTTTCTGCACTCCGTATGTGTGCCCAGGTGGGCGAGGGCGTTAACAACTGTTTCTAACATCATTCTTCTTTGGATGTGTACTTCCTTAAACGAAAAAATTCAGTCCACATGTTCAACCTACATATTAACTGTGATCAGGGTAGCCTTCTTTATGATATTAAGACTTTTTTATTGGAATTTTCTTGTGAGTTCTGCACTCTGCTTTATATTTTAGTAATATTCCTTTAAGAAAAATAATATATTTAAATATAAAAAATAAATGTTGACATTGTTTCGTTTTCATAAATGGACATTTACATGTAGTTAGAAAGTACGTAGTTTTGTGAGAAAGACATTGCAACTTTTAGCAAAGTTTTGCAGTACGATTACTGAAAAAACCCTAAAATGATTAAAAATTATGAGGAAATGGGAAAGAAAGTATGTTGTCACTGAAAGTCATTTACGTGACGAGTAAAAAAATAAAGATTTCTTTTTAAGTGATGGTATTGCAATACAAATTTTAACTGAAAGTTGAGAATTTGTTCTGTGTGATTCTTCAACAGTTTCCTGATTTATTTTGTTTATAATCTTTGTAGTGTATTATTAATTTTGGTCATTTGTGGCCGAGATAGGAAAGGCGCTTCATTGCCGTAAGCAAAATAGTTGCGGCCGGCAGCCATTTTACTCCATCACTTATTTCCTCGCATCACGGTAAACATTTAATCATTTAACACACTTATCTTCAGAGACATGTATTTACATAAAGTTTTTTAATGGAAATATATGTGCATTTAATATGTAGTACTGTTGTGGCAAAACTAAAGAGTGCTAAAAAAATAACTTGTAAACATTAACAAAGGTACCTAGAATGCTATAATTTTTACAGAAAACCTTAAAGGATTTATAATTTAGGATAATTTTGTAAGTCGAGAATAAACATTTTAGAGAATCTTGGAGTATAATCCAAAGTTTTTTTTATTTTTTTTTATTTTGTGCAATGCTTATTCTAAGGAACAAATATTTTGGGTTATGGTCTAAATATTAGGGGTGCGAGGTTTATTCGAGGGAGCAGCTTATTGTGGTAATTATGGTATTCAATGAACTTTAGGGAGGAGATTTGTCAATCATAGGTGTGAAAACTGCATCCTTTATTACAAGTATCAGCGTGTAAACACTGCAGCCCCCAGTACTAATGCCAGATTCCCTACATGCAACTAGATTAGCAGCATTATCTCTTACAAATAAATGTACATTTTCTTTCAATCCTCACAATTCCAAGTGACTACAAATAAATTCAGAAATATTTACAGCATGATGTTATGAGTAGCAAAATGGTAATACTTAAGACATATATTTTGTCTTTTCCACTCTTTGTTGATTAAATGACAGGACAGGGTCATAAAATCTTGTGATGCTTGGGACCACATATCAATAGTGAATGATGCAATTTCCATCTATGCAGGAACTTCTTTAAGTCATTCAGCTGCAACATCACATAGGTCTGCAATGTCTTGACAAAATTGTTCTACCTTGGTCCGAAGAAATTAAGTAACTTTTTGAAACCTTTGGCTAAAAATTAAACTAGTATTGAATTCTGTAAAAATGTACATTATCCAGTATAAATTGCACATCATATAGAATTGCACATCTGACTGAACTCTGCGCACCTTGTAAACTCAAAATGCCAAGGATCATGTGACTGCCAGAAACATGTGCTTTGTTTACAAGCCCATAATTCACTGAAGTAGTAGCACTGACCATGGAGATGCACTCTCTGCAAATTGTAATTGTAACACACCATTGTACAGTAATTGTAATATGCTGATAAATAAAAGCCAGTACTAATATTTTCCTAAAATTCAGATAGGTTACTAAATAAATCCAAAGTTACCTTTGTTCTTCACAATTCTGAGTGGTAACAAGTCATTGCAGATAATTTTGTCTATCAAATTTGTTATCTTTGGAGGGGAGGAACCTTTTTTTTATAACATTTCATAAACATTGTAAAAATTACATTTACAGCAAATTTTACTTTTACATGAACGTGTTCTTGTTGATTCACTTAAGTATAGCAAAATAGTGTCCACATTACTGTCAATATAATTGTTTTAATATTCAGGAGGTACTCAAACATTGTCTTCGCCATTCTTGTTCGTACGGCATTCCACCAATTGTTTTTGATTAGTTTTAGAAAATTGAAACAAGAAATTTGCATATATTGTGGAATGAGAATACTCTAAATGCAGCTTCAAGTTTGTAGTACTAAATGACCACGCCATTTTTCCACCTCATGGAACTAAACATTTACAAATGTTGCACATAGCCTTACTCTCATCTGTACAACTGATTGTGAAAAACTTCCACGCTTTACTTTTATGTTCATTTTGTATTGTCTTATACCAAAACAAACGTACAACAGAAACAAGAATATCAAACCTGTGGCATCGTGAAAACAAGCACTGTATAAACATTCATGCTTTCCGGAAAGTGATTTCTTTATTTTGCCAAAAGTCGTTAGGCAGATGATAAATATGAATAATAAATATTGTGAATTATAAAATAGTGATAAATTATTCAGAGAAAACATTAGGAACTTCTTGTAGTAAAAGAAATGAATTCAGTTCCGGAAACATAAAACAAGGGAAAAATTGTTATGGTTAATGCAAACAAACTACTTGTTTTTAGTTTATATTAATTATATAGTTGTAATTTAACGAATCATTGGGAACTCTCATTAAAATATATATAAATATATATTTTCATATGTAAAATGTTGCAATTACATTAAACTCTCAATTATCCTAGTTAATTGGGGCCCACTGATGCCTGGATAATCCTTATCACTGTAAGGGCTGCCCTCGAATTAGGGCTGCACCATATTTTTGTCTACAGTAGAATTTTAAACACAAGTGAAGTCTTTGTGTAGTGTGTCTCGGCTCATAATAATACGACACTGTGTCGCCACACTGTCTTTCTCTGGCTGCTGGAAATTCAGCTGTCACCCAATCCTCCCCCTTCCCTCTTTCTTTTATTTATTTATTTAATTTTCTACCTCTCAGCATTAAGTTATTCTTTCTTCTCAGTTCCTTGTCCTTTCATCAAACTAGCACGCAGAGAAACTTGTGCCAGGCTGGAGGAATATATAAGTAGTACTTCAGTACACCAGTTCTCCTAGGCATGCTTGTCACAGACCTAACATAAGAATGTTCCCATAAATCAAATATGGATGCAGCAATACATGCGCATCTTAGAGAGTCGTGGTTGCAGTGTTCATCTTGAAATGTTGCTGTTACAAGCTGGGGAAATAAATAGCACAAAAAAAATGTATTGTTGGCATCATGGAAACCTGTCATGATAAGACATCGAAAGATTGCTTTCGTGTACATTACTAGTTCACTGTCATTTAAAATGGCCGAAGAGGGAAAGTTAACTGAACATTGCTCAAGATAAGATTCCGCAAACCGTGCACACACAAATTCTTGCTTTTTTTTTCTGGTGTCCCTTCCTCCAGCCGAATGTCGGCCAATCACATCACTCGCCAGGTGCCTGCCAGGTCAATAGGCGTGTGGAAAGTAGCATAGCGCACATGTGAAACAAACAAGGTAGAGAGTGGAGACATAAAGCAGCAGTCTGGTGGGCACCCCCCTTGGGTTTGAAGTGTTACAGTCCTGTGAAAACGTCACGTGAAAACAGCAAAGAACTGTCATTTTAAGTTTTTGTTTTAATGAGAAGTAACCTTGTGATAACAAGTTAAGGCAAAATGTAAAGTAAAACAAATTCACAAACTCTGATTTTCTTTTCTTTTCTTTTGTGAGTCTAGTACAAGTAAACATTTAAGGCCTCAATATAAGGACAGCTTTAATAATACAGTTAGCTTCTTATCAAATTTACGACAAATTCTAATTGCAGACAAAATTACTTATCATATACAAGATCTTTAAATCACAAAAAAAATTTAAAAGGATGCCCAATTAAAAATGAATATATGACTTTAACTTACTTGACAAAGCAGTAAGCAATCTGAGAATATGTACACTCATAAAAATGACTATATATGGTCTTCAATTAGTGAGATATTATTCTAGAAGAATATACATTATCATAAGGTAGTTATTTAGTATATTTAATAATATTCTATAATATTACTGGTAGAATAACAAGAATGTACAAAACGCAGGCTGTCCAGGGAGGGCATAATAGAAATAGACTATTTTCAGAATACTAAGGCCACAACCAAGTAGGGAATCAAGGATTCAAACCAATCAAACCCTACAGTTGTTTAATAGGGTGAAAGATCCAGCACATTAGACGGTGCTTTTCAAGTCGGTAATGACTTAAAAAATGTGTAGCATTTTTCCGTGAGATGCATTGATGTTAATCGTGGCAAAAATTATAAGATATGTAAAAATCACAGATACAATATAAAATGCAGAACCAGTTAACCCAAAGAAAATTTAGATTGTGGAAACCGAGAATGAATTCAAACAAGAATTACAGAGAAAAACTAAACTAAGACTACATAGTTTGACCACCACAAACCTATTGTAAACACTGAAGAATTACTTAAAGTTTGCTATGACTCACCTCACTCGTACTTGTTGTGATGATTTTGTACAAAACTCGTGCACAATCTTACCAGAACAAGAATGAATTAGGGGTTGAACCATATTTATGTGAGTCGGGCGCACGTGTTATTTCTGCGCACACCCGATGACCCCTGGGAGGGGTAGTCATTAAAAAGAGAGGACAAGAGCAACACACAGGGTGGAGGAGGAATAAGGCAATACCGAGGAGGACACCGATGTGCCACAGAGTTCTCTGCTGGGAATGTTGAAATGTAAGCGGCCTGGTTCAATGTAACAGTCACTACAAAGTATAACATTATGAATTCTTATTTATTATTCTTGCAAATCACTGTCTTCCAGTTGGTAAATTTAAGTTGGGATTGGCTTACTAGTTACAGGTTTTTTATTGGTGTGCATCCTACTGAGATTGATAAAATTGTGTTTTGGTAGTTTTGTTTTTATATACCGATTTTCTTATAGTCCTTTTGCCATTTATCAATTATCTTATGTAGACTTTGAAATGTCAAGTAACAGCTGGTAGTTTACAGTCCATTTGTTTCATGCAGAGTGAAAATTGAGAGTGCTTTTTGTTACGAATTTATTGCATTGCAGTCGAAGAGATGTGGAAGGAGAGAGATTTTAATAAGGTGAGCCTTAGGCCGAGGTAGCACATCTGTAGAAAACTTATTTTTTTCATGTATTGATTTTTGAATTATACTTGCAGTTTTCTATTACCATTAAAATAGTAGTATCATTATTTCCGCATGAGATGCTGCTGTGCAGTAGGTAAAATGTAATGAACAGGAGAAAGTTAAATGTAGGTTTGATGTCTTATTATAATACTCTATTACATGGTGGCCACATGTCCTTAAATCCTTGAAAAGCAGGAATTGTCCTTGAATTTAACTGTCGTTGGAAAATCTGGAAATGTGCAGGAATTTTGGCATGTGTCCTGGAATTTTATTGTTTCTTAAAGTTTGTTTGGCCCATACAGCAAATAAATATTGTATTAAATCTATGTTTTAGTCTGAGCCAAGTCTGTGTAATATGCGATAATTGAGATATTGATATAGGAGCGATGTTGGTTTCATTTTTTCAGTATTTATGCATATGTGTCCGCATATGGCTGTGTTTCTTGAAAAACATTATGTGTTTCTAATGTTTTATTATATTTTACTTATATCAAAATTCCGGTACAAATTTACTAGATTATCAAATTTTCGTAAATTCCAAAAAAACAGCACATAATGGCTGACTTCTGACCAGTTAATTTTTCCGTCACCGAGCGATTATGTTTGATAATGGCCATGCAGTGCATGTAGACGCATAAAAACGTTCTTAAATTTGCAGAAAAAGTAAGCATGTCTATTAAATTCCTTTCTTTTCTGCTTTTAATTTTCAAGCTAGCATAACATTTTTTGGCAGAATTTGTTACAGCAAATTTAATAATTCTTTTACATCTGAACGTATTTATAGGTTTTATATTGTCCTATCAAAATAAGCAACCTAACTTGTTTGATAACCTGATAAATTATCATTATTAATGTTTTTTTTTATTGTGCTTCGTTAATCCTGAAATATGTACTCCAAACATGTTTAATGTTTATAAATTCATATGAATTTTCAATGCTTTTAGTGGAAATAATTTACCAATCATTGTATAAAATAAATTTTCAGATACACAGTAATGAAATTTGTAGTCAAATCTTATATTATGTCAAAACACTAGCTTGACACAATTCATTGCTTATGATTTCAATGGTTTTTAACACACGTTGGAGCAGGTGTGTTTCTAATTATATATGTTGATAATTTTCTTGCAAAAACCAATCAAAATTTAAATAGTCTATAATTATTTTGTTTTAAGCAGGAATGCATGGAAGTTTTTTACTTGAAGTAACACTATGAAAATAATACATTTTAAGAATATTCTGCAAAGAAAATGGTTTTACTATTAAAAAAAGTAAGAATTAAATTTTTTGGTTTTCAGTTATAATGTCTCCACCGTAGCAGATTGTAGGATTCATGGCTGTGTGATCCAACATTTTCAAGTTGTTTCATTTGAGTATAAACTGTTGCAAGTGTGGGAAAATTAGCCTAAGTCACATATTTATGCAAAATATTATAAAACTACTGTGTGTAGTATTAAAAATTTTGTCAAGTGCCTGCAGTTTGAGTGTAATTTACCATCATCAGAAAAAAATTGTACCATAATCTCGAACACCATGTGGATGTGTGGAGGGTGAAGTGAAGAACTCTACCATCAGCAATGTTATCTTCATGCATGGCATGCACTCCTAGCAAATAATGTTCATGCTTTGAATTATTTTCATCATTTTTCTTTCATTGGCTGAACCTCAGAAACACAATTTTGGTCCTTCAAATCCTTGTAATAAGTATCCTTGAATTTATAAATCATATAATTGTGGCCACCCTATATTAACATAATACCATTTGTAGTTTACAAGCTTTCTTTTTTTATCAAATTATTTGGTGAGTTTATGTGATCAGTAAAGTTTTTTTTTTATAGTTTTAGCTATGCAACTTTTGATGTTTGGATAACAATTGCCCCATGTGGTAGCATTTTGTTTTTTCATATTTCTATACCAATGAATGAGGATGTATACCTTTCTGAAAATAATATACATATATTTGTTTAGAGTTGCTTTATGAATGTTTAAAAATTATGTACACTGATTTTTCTGAATGCATACCATTGTAACATTCTTTTCTGTGAGCTTACAAATTAAGAAATAATTTAGCATGTAAAACATAAATGTTGTTTCAGAAAAGTAGTTACAACTCATAGAAAGCAGTTGATAATGTTTTAAGCCTAATTTTTCAGGAAGAATTTTGTTGTTTATTTCTCATTGTGCATGAGCATGATAGTTATTTAGTAATAAATTTTAGTAGCAAGACTTACACTCAACAGAGGCTACTACATCAAATCTATTTTATTTCAGAACATCTTTCATTGGCTAGTTGATGTACAAATTTTTAACTAACAAAAAATAGTGTGGTCATGTCTGAAAAATTGTAGTTTTTGGTGGTATGGTTACTATGATTGCATTAGATTTTTGTAGCATATTAATTGAAAAAAAATTACTATCAAAAATACTTTAATGGTGATTACTATGTTTTACAGTACAAACCCAGTAATCCATTTTAATCAAGGAAGATTGCACTGATTAGTATAAATTCCAAAGAATATGGTATGAGCTAACAAATATTTTGACTAAATTATGTAATAAATGATTATTGTTTATATGCTATTTTATTATTAATTTTTCTGAAAAACTTTTGTAAACTTATATTTTGTACTGTATCAAAAATAATTATTACTACAAATGTAATTTTTTTAACTTTCATGAAACTTGTAGTATATATTCTACATATGTACATGTCCTGGAACCTGGATAACATATATAATCAGTTTTTTCCTCACTTCACACCTTGCTAGCTAGCTATGCCTGTTCCTGAAGTGTGGTCTGTAGTGCAGTTTGTGAAAGGCTGTAAGATGAGCACCCTCGTAGAAGCAACCATGGCATTGCTAGAATTGTAACCAAATGTGAACCCTAAAACCTTTAAGGTAACCGTTTATAACCAGGAAACCTTGGATAAGAAATACAAAAAATCTGTGTGAACTTTAAAGTTTGCTAAACAGTTGTGGCTACATAATTCTTATATAGTTCATGCATGAGTGATCACTTAATAGCTGGTGCATTGCAGTTTTATATTATGACTCAGGGTCTTTCCAAGTTGTGAGCCCAGAAAACTGAGTAAAGGCATGACATTTCAAGTAAAAGGCTGATTGAGTGCTTTATTAATTACTGTGTTGTAGCAGGTGATAGGTAATAGATTATTTATTTATGCTACTAAAAGGAGTTTATTATTTTATTTAATAGAAAAAATGAGAATCTTTCTTAGTTTTGTCACTTGTAGTTAAGTCAGACAAGTTATATTATTTTTAAGGAAATAAAGGTATGTATATTTTAATTCCAAAATTGAGTTATAATATAAAATGATTGTAATATTTCTCAGAAATAGTTGAAATGTAGGGTGGGCAGTAATTTTTGTGATACATGCAACATTCCTTTTATTAATGGTAGTGACAGCGATGAACTATTTTTTAGAAAGGCGATTTCAGCAGAGAGTGCTCAGCAAGCATGTAGAACTTAATTGATGTTGCATTCCTAGACAAAGGATGAACATTGGACTGTTGTTTGTAAATGTGATTGTTAGACGTCTGTCACTGGAATTCACACAGAAACCACAACAGTCAACCATGTTACTACCATTGGGAAGGGCGCATCTGTACTACCCACCCTACAGTTCCAACCTGACACTCTGAGACCATCTTTCTTTTCCTTCTTTGAAGAAGGTGCTGGGAGAGTGCAAGAAGCTGCTGTTTGTTGACTCATACATAAGCAGGACATGGAGTTCCAGCTGGTGTTTTCCAGCCTTGTGAAGCAATACCATTAATGCATTAAATTAAATTAAGACAGTGAATATAAGTAAATATTGAGAGAATGCCTCTTCCTGACCATATCATAGTCTGTCTCTAGAATAAATATTCATACAGATGGCAGACTAGAGAAATTAATATTCCAACTATACATCATAATTAGTTTTAACAATCTGTCCAATATAAATCCAGTAACATCTAGGCCTGTGTGAATAACAGTTTTTTGAGTTCGAATTGAATACAAATACAAAATTATTCGTGAATACGAATGTTGAATTTCAATATTAAGAATAATATTTAGACTCCCATTAAAAATTTTTTTTCACATCATGTAACAAATTCTGGAAAATTAGACAAATTATATAAAGTGAAAGAAAGGTTTGGCTGAGTTAATTCAGCTACAATAATTTTATGGAAAATGCTTGTGCTGAACAGGCGCTTGTGGAATTCACCAATAAGAGTCAGGGATTGAGATGCCCAAGTGTGCAACTCGATTGTTGTGTGATGCAAAACAGGTTGGTCGACCCTAGAATTCGACAACAGCCCGAATCAACTTCATAGTGCACGACGAAGTTGTCAGTCAGTACCTGCATTAAGTAAGGTTTTATTTTTAGGTATGGGGATAAATTAGGCAACAAAAACAAGCTTTCAGATTGCAGCAATGGCCCGTCAGAACCACAATGGTGTGACCAACCTGCCTGTGGTAGGGTGTCAGCTGCAGTGTGACTGCAGGGAGTGTGACAACCAACTGCAGTGAAATTTATATGGTCTTCCTCCACCAAATGTGATTCATCTTTCTCCAATTACTTGCAAGCTATTGCGACATGCCCAATCTTATTACATTTCTGACATTTAAATTTATCTCTGGGAAGTGGGCAAGTTCTAGCAGTATGTCCCTTTTCTGCCTGTGTGAAGCAGGTCACATTCTTGCTGGGCGTAAAACTAACAGATGGAGATGCACATTTGAACGATTGGTTGCACTGGCATGAAGTTTGTAAACTTTGTCCATGCAAGAATTCCTAATCTCCAAAACATTCGCTTCTGAAAAGTTCAAACATTTGCACTATTTCTAAAGCCTTTGTGGTAGCCAACTCTGTCTCAGAGAACAATTTTGGCTGTGTGTCAGCATTGCCCAGGCCACAAACAAATTGGTATAGTACCATGGTTGTGGCTTTCCGGCAAAATTATACGGCTATGCTAGACGTTTAAACTTGGACGTGTACACGACAACATTCTCAACTGGCTTCTGATGTCTGTTGATGAACTTACTGTAAACCATGGGGTTTACTTTGGGTGCAATGTTACTGTTCAAAACGTTGACGAGCTCGACATGTGTACGGTCACGCAGGGTCTGAGGCGCAGTCCAGTCCTTTAGTCACGAATGGTGTGGTTGTCCAGTATTTCGATTAGCAACCCTCACTTATGGTCATCAGTCACGTGCCTTTTTTAATCCAACCAAAATTGAAAACGTTCAAGTTGTTCAGCCTAGGGTTCTGGGTGGGAATGGTTGTACTTGGTGAATGACGACGCCATGTTATAACGCGATAGAACCTTCACTGAATGTGGATGAAACACATGTAAATCAATAATGTTTCCCTCACACGAATCAGTGCTTCGTGCATCCTCATCACCATTGTATAGTTTGGTTTTCATCATGGTGTATCACAAAAATGCTACTTATTCCTGCGAAATTTCCGGCGTAAGTCCTCACTCCCTCGTCCGACATCCAATCATGACATCCTCACTGTTGCCAGCTGTATGTCTGCCCAAAACCGGCACTGTTGCCAGGTGTATGCGTGGCCATAACAGGTTACAAAATAGTGTTACAAAAGGACGTTGCAAAAATCGTTACACATAGCCTTATAAAAATACAATACTCATGGTTGCTACAGGACTAGAAAATCGGGGGAAATGAGGAAAAGTCTGGGAATTCAAAACTGTCAGCACATTCTTGGAAAATTCAGGGAAATCACAATCTATTCCTGGAATTTCTTCTTGTGCTGACAAAAGTGAAACTGAAAATACAGCTTTTGTTAATACTCTCAAAATACTGATGATTTTCCTTCTTTTCGTGAATTCTATGACTTTTTTCAGTAAACATGATTCTACAAAAAAAAAAAAACATATTTACATGTTTTTACAAAAAAAAACATATTTACGCTTGTTTACATACAAGTTTGGCAGCCTTTACTCAATAGTTTCAGGAGAATCTATAGAAATCGTTCGCAAAAACACGTATTTTGATCTCAAAACTGCGTTAATTTTACCACGCGGCCATTCATTTTGATAGGCTTATATCATCAATGAATAATCCGACGCTGAATTTATTTACAAAAATTCTGGAGACTTCCATCTTTAACGCCAGCCTACATATGATTCTCGGCTATCTGTTGCAGAATGGGCATTTCACGTCGCTGTCAAGTTTTTCCACTGTTCCTTCCTACATCATAACCCTCTAGTTGCAACACTTGCTGAATATGACATTTATCAGGTCAAACCTCACCCTCGTATTAAGGACTCGCTGAAACAACATCCTCCTTAACAGTACTAATAATCATTGATGACCCCAGAGAATTGTTAAAAGAGCTTGTTCTGTTTTATATTAGTGTTGGTATTAAAATTGTGTATATTGTGTTTCTTTTTTACACCAGGTCTTGTCTATGTTTAGGTTTTCTAATCACAGATATTATTCTTTAAAGAGACATATAATTGGTTTTTGTCGTTATGTTTTTTTTACAAAATATCATAAAGAATGATCCATAATGAACTAGTAAAAAAAATGGATTACCAAACAAGACATAAAGTTTCTGTTTTATATTTAGGATGTTGAAATTACATATAATTTTTATTATGCAGAAAATTTTTCTGCTGTATATGGTTTTGCTAAGGTTTTTTTTATATATATTTTTCCCCAAACAACAATTCCTTTACTTTAAGTCAGACATATTAATTATGGTTGTATATTATAGAAACATGTGTGCGTGGAAAGAGCATTGTAAGGCTGGGACACACATTTTAATATGTATGTAACCTAAGTATTTCCTGTATGTGAATAATAATCTGAATCTGAAAAATCTTAATCTGGAGATTACCAGCTTGATTAATAAAGATAAAGTTACGAAAAGTTATTCAAAATAGCAGACTATTTTTATCATTACCAATAAAATTTGAATGAAATTTTTGTTTTGTTAAGGATATCAAGACTTAAGTATTTTCAAGGAGAATATATTTGTGATTTCTGCAATGTTAGTTTAGACCGGATGCGTAAGTAGGGCTTCTGTGTTAATATTAAACAAAACATATTAAATATGGAAAACCAGACCGCACATGTTTGAATGCCGGAAATCATCCAGAAATTCAAAACTAAAAAAAAATTAAAGTTAAAACAGCATGATGTGCTACGAAGTGTGGCATGACCATAATGAGAAAATCTGCAAGGGCATCGGTATAAAGTGAGTGACTTGTTAAACTAGCTTTCAAAATCAAGTAGCTTCAACTTATGAAACTGGCAACCTCAAGAAACACAAAATAAATAATTATAGTTTATATTATTTGTAATTTAAATTACATTACAGATTTGGTTATACTAGTGTTAATCTATGAAGTACTATTAATTTTTCATTATGACATCAAATTTTAGGTTTGGTTAGCTGTAATAGGTAATTCATAACAAATCTTTCAAATGTTTTTTTTAAGTATTTTTAATGTGGCTAACCTAGCCTAACCAAAGGTCTTCACTATTTAAAATATTTTTAATGCAGCCAACCTATTTCAACTGATTATTATGGTTTCACACTAATTGTAACATATGAGCTAACCTAACCACTCAAGAATGGTAAACTACTGGTAAACAATTTGAATGATTGTAAATGTGTCTGGAAGTAAAAATGCAACTTATAAAATTTCCAGAAAAGAGGCTTGCCTTCAAATTTACCAATAATAAATTTCAATGGGTTGAGTTCTACTGAGTAAAACCATATTATAGGTGCAGTTGGAAGTCATTTGCTAGTGTTTTCTTCTGATAAAAGAGGTTTTATAATGTAATTATTAATTTATTTTGGTATTCTTACATTTTAATATGAAAAATGGGACATTTGAACAGTACATAAAACCTTGGCCTGCAGAAAAAGCATCAACATCAAATGGTCCCTCAGGATTGTTTGTTTCTGATAGGTCAGAGAAATTTGTTAATTCAGGTCTGGAAAACCTGGAAAAGTCAGGGAATTTTGTAATTCCAAGCTTGTAGCAACCATGGGTACAGAAATACAGTACCAAAGAAATATGTTACAAAAGTGTGGCCGGCCGTGGTAACATTACATTATTACTTTAAAAGACTCTGATTAACAAAATGTATAGAAGAACTCTTAAACAAATTAGATTTAAACACTAGGTCAAACGATGCACTATGTTCGCTCACACTAGAGCAAGTGAGCTAGATGCCAATTTTTTTTCCCTTTAAATTCACATGTTGGTAGAAACTTATCCTCTTTCCAGCTGCAAAGATACTATGGGCATCATGAAGTGGTGAAAGTTGGAAAATGAGCCCAAAAGGACAAGGCCAGGCGATCATGAGCCCACAGGGGTCCGTGTCAGGGTGTAGAAATTTGGTTGCCGGACCACCCAAAGAGATGAACCGGGGGTGACGTTGGGTTGTTGGCAGTGCCAAGAGATGGCGTGCAGAGCTGAGCAGTCATAAGACCTTGAGGAGAAGGGAGTTCAAGTCGTGGTGTGCCCTGGTGGTTGAAACGCCAGAAAGCACCGTGGGCGCCAGTGTGGATGTGGCTCATCCCCTTGGGGGGAAAGGGGCATAAATGTCTGGTGCTCGCCTAACTGGAGGTGAGGGGACAGCACCCCGTGTTCCTAGAACTACAGTGAAGAAGGGGGAGGGGCGTGGGGAAAGAACGGTCGCCATGCTGGCGTATACCAGATGCGCCTGCTTCTCTGGCACGGACGGGCATCGAAACATAAAGCCTGTCTTTCCCTAGCAAGCCAGAACAGGAAATGCATGACAGTTGCAGAGCTGCGCTCGTGTTTTGGGTGAGCTGATGGGAGCGAGGAGCAGCTAGACAGCAACGTGCTGGCGATGCTGTGGGCTTATACGTGCAGGCAGGCGGGAGTAACTGCAACAAGCACTGACAGGGCAGCAAGAGAAAGAAACAGACTGTGAGGGAAAATGCGGAGACTAACCAGCCCGGTTAGTGGCCATGCCTCTGACAAGGAAGAAAAATTTCAATGCCTACTTAAAGATTAAAGAAACGAAAAATTATAAAAAAGTTGTGTGTATAACTTTACCAATTAACTGCGCAACAAGTGAAGTATTTTCTTGCAAAATTAAATATCGAACTGTCAGAACGCTCACGCTCAATGGTCTTGCGAGAACATTTCTTGGCTCACCACTGATTTTGTCTAGCCGGAGCGAACCGCATAATAAATCAGCGAATCAACTAAAGGGTTGCTATAACTAGTTTGCAATTAAATCTGAGATTTTGATACTGACTGTTATTTGGTAAATAAATGTGATCATTGTAATTCTGTACAGTAACAAGTTTTATAGGTAAACAAGCCTTGATATCTGGTTTGGAACTGTTTTCACAGTCTTTATAATACTAAATAAATATGAATCTGTGTTGTTCAAGACACAAATATTATTTTTGATTATCATGCTTATCATATTTTTGTCTACACAAAGGGTTTATTAATTTGTAAAGGTATTTATTTAACAGTAAATAAATTATATTAATAATTTTTTCAAACCTATTTTTTTTTGGTGTACATGGTGAGAGTATATGTGTATATGAAGGAACTGCAAGTAACGATAGCATGCACTGATAAGCATTCTACGGGAACACACAGGTCACTTCTGTGTATTATTACAATCACGGTGTAGTAGCAGAAAAACAAATGGACAGTTACGCAGCTTCACAGAGGTTAGAGCAGAACAAACTATTAAATATTCTCCTAAAAACTGCCTACATGCTACCTTCGACCCTCTATTTCTCTGGCCACCTCCCAGCCTCGACCTTGTGACCCCACGACCACAACACGACTAACATGTCCACCTTTTTTCCTTAGGAAGCACAAAGGGTGCTCACGTGACATTATTTTCAACTAATCAAAAAACTGAACAGAAAAATATCAACCAATACTGGCACATGGCAATAAGTCACGAGCCCATGCGTAAGCAACCTCTGTTTCTCTCCAATTCTTACGTGACTGGTAAAATTATTTCGTCAGCATGCCCAAATTCAAAAACAAAACGACTGCCAACTATACAACATAAAATATTCAAACATTTATAAAGAAATTGTAGAGTAAGAAAAAATAGTTAAAAATAACTTTAAGCTTTTTTTCTTCACAATTTAGTAAACAAACCACCCGAATTATTAAAAACATTAAATAAATACATACTCTGTTCATAAAATATGTGGCAAATGCACAAATATTTCTTTAAAGAATAATCAACTGTTATTTCCATCATATCAGAAAACCTAATCATAGTACTGGATATGATCAGACAACACAATTAATTGTTAAAAAACCTCATTTAGACAGTGGGGAGGGCAGAAGTCTGGGTTGCTACAAGATGTTTTTAAAAAAGAATATTAATATAGAAAGACTGATGGAAATAAACAACTTCAAATATCAAAATTGTTATGTATTAAAACTTGTTTATTTCATCAAGATTTATGTATTAATCATAAAAACTAGGCTTTTAGAAATGTTAAGATACAAAGTTCTGTGAACTTTTTTTCACAATTTTTTGTTTGATTACATATATAGAGTCATGGATTTTGATCCCAGCCATTTCGACTTTTGTTTTCCATGGTTTCTTAAATTCACCCGTGACATGCTGGGACATTTCCTTACTGTAAACCATGACCTATTCTTTTCCACCAGTCTCTAATGACATCGCTGTCGACAAGACCTTACACGCAAGGAAAAAAGCTATACGTTTAAATTTTACATACAGTAGAACCTCGTTAACCCGGATAAACTGGGGCCAGGGCCAATCCGAGCTTACAATAATCCAGTTATCCAGAGAATGCGGGGGAAAAGATAAACAAGTCATGTATGTACTTACCGAAAATATTTTTAATGGAGTTTAAAAATTATTTTCAGTACACTTTCACTTAAAACGCATAATATGTATTTGCACTGTACACACTAGAGGTAAAAACTAGTCAGTAATAAAAAAGGCAGTGAGCTTTTGCTGCCCCAGTTTTGTGTATTGCTTACGAGCAGCACAATCTTGCATCTGCTTTACCATTAGAAGCTCGTTTAGCGATGTATTGGCTTGACTTCTAGAATAAACAATGAATTTATCTATGTTTGCTTCTGCTTCTGCGTGGGTCATAACCACAGCTGGTTCAGCAACACTGTCTGAATCCTCTTCATTTTCATTTTCTGTAACACTGCATGATGCAATAATTTCTTCCTCTGTGTTCGCTTTATAACCTCTGTCATTGTCAATTTCCAACCAATGTATTTTTCATCAACATCGGAACAGCCATCAATATTTTGAAACATGTTTGTAAAATCTTCTTTCACACCTTTTTTTTTTCTTCTTCTTCAATCTTGTTTTCTGGTAAATCACAATACCAGGCCATAACTTTTTCCATAACTTTATCAAAGTTTCTGTTGTAACCTGGTCCAAAGCTTCCGCAATCATATAAAAAAACAGTCTTTACATTAAAAGATTTCACCATCTCTACCACACCATGCTCTCCTTCGTCCTATACCAGTTGACGCATTTGCCTTGTGTGCACTTTTTTTATTTCTGGTAGTACTCCTGGGTCCATCTGTTGGATGAGAGAAGTTACATTAGCTGGTAAAAACTTCACTGAAATGTCATCTTTGACTAGTTCATTAACAGACGGATGCAAAGGTGCATTGTCAGTCAGCAAAACTGCCTTGTTGGGAAGGCCACAGTTCTTCAAAAACATTTTTACTGATGGCACAAAATTCTTGAAAAACCATTGTTTGAAAATGTCACTAACCATCCAATCACTTTTTTGTGAGCTGTTAGCAACAAGCAATGAGTCTTGTTTGACATTTTTCAATACACGGTGCTTTTTATACTTCCATATTATGAGAGGATTTTGTGCTTTCCTGACGCATTACTGCAAGCCATTATGGTGAGGCGGTTTTTTTACCTTTTTTAATACCCTTTTGCTGACACTTCTAATTTGAGGCTAGTGTTTTACTCTACAACATTTGGTAAAATAAACTGGATTCATCTGCATTGTAAACTTGTTCTGCAGTCAGTTCTTCATTTTTAATAAAGTTTTCAAGCTCTTTTTAAATTTGTTTGCCACTTCAACATCACCTGACAAGCTTTCTTCAGTGATTGTAAGTTGATGCACTCCATACCGTTTTTTCCATCTGTCAAACCACCCCTGGCTAACTGTAAAACTCGGGGTCTCCATGGGACAACTTTTCGTTCAAACTCGATGCTTTCTGTTGGATGATGGGTCCAGAAATCGGCAAACCACGTTCTCTTTCAGCACCAAACCAGACCTACAATGCTTCAGCCAGATTTTATAGATTAGCAGTTTTTGCTTTACACCGATTATACAAACTGTCCTTAGAAATCATTTTGAAACAGAAGTCTTCAGTGCATTTTATGTTCATTTTTCAATCAGATACGGTCAATGTTCGTACTCCAAATGCAACAGCAATAGTCTTTAACTGTTCTCTCTTATCAATTCTTATCAATGCTTCCAACCTTATTTCCATAGTCATAACAATGTTTTACTTTTTGTCGCCATCATGAACAACGTGCTAATGAAACAGCACAACGATACTGTACCTCGACAGTGACACTAGGACAGCACGTGAATACTACCGAGATTGCAGTGCAACTGAGGAATTTTGTCTCTAGGTCACTGTCAAGGTCAAAGTTTCACCAGTTTGCTGCTTAGCAACAGCAGGTGGGGGGAGTGCAATGAACTAGCCCACTGGCAAGTGAATTCCAGTTATGTACCTACTGGGAATAGTGATTTATCGTCTGGAAAACAAGTTTTCATTTACTGAAAACAATTTTTTTTTCCAAAACTGGTTTGGGTTAACTTGGTTCTGCTGTACAAAAAAAATTGTTTTTCTGAAACTTGCAAATACTGTGTTGTGTATGTGTTTAGGTAATATGGAATCAGTATCTGCAGTATTGGTGTGTATGTATCAGCAATATCGGAATTTGTTAGATAAACAGTTGTCGTGGTTCCGGAGGGGGTGAATCGTCGACAGTCATGAATTTTGGCGCCGCCGTATGATAAGGGTACATGGACCCGGCAGAGACCCATGATGTCGCCCATGTGGGAAATGGGATTTGGCCCCTCCTAGCCTCCAATTATCGCACAGACCTGGCCCGCTCTCAGCTTCGGGCGTACTTACACATGACGAAGATGGTTGCACACTCCAGTGGGCTCTTAAAGGCGACCCACACGCCTGATAACTGGGGGAGCTAGCACGTGGTCAGTAAATAACACAGTGAACTCAGTACGGTTTATCATCATACTTCGACTTTAGGTTACACAGTACCCACGGCACAAACTGAGCTAGGCGAGATCCGGACCACGCGGTGGTCGCACAAGATGATACCGCTTAGCTGTCTGGCAAATTCCCGCTAAGGGTTATAAATTACTGAATTGAACAGTCTGCCGGCCGAGACGAGCCCCAAAAATAATATAAAAAAGATTGAGATTGAATTACGTTAACAGATGTAAGTTCAGTTGGGCGATGCAAATGGATGAAGTCCTCGGGGTGCGTATGCATCTCACCTCGACCGTTGCTAGTTGCAGACTGGCCAGAAGGGCTCACGCCCACCGGCGACGTGGCGTCTTGCGCCGAACCACAGATCCGTTACACTAGTTTAGTTATGTGCCGCGGGTAAACAAGAAAAACACTCTTAAAATACTAACATAAAAAATACATGTCCTCTCGTTACTTAGCTCCATGCGAACATACAGTTATTACTAAACTAACATATAAACAAGATCTAGGTTAGTTCAGTTCCGGTCCGCCATGGCACCGTTGTTGTACCGAAGCACTGAGCTTAAAGCGCCGTCTTCCGGTAGTTCGTGGCGTGCTGTTTGAAAACACACGACTACGTACTTCTGTAATTACATACCGGGAAGGAACGGGTGAAGGTCAAGGAAGGGAGTTTAGTCCAACCAGGCTTATGGGGTCAACGTCACAGTATTGGTTTAGTACTAATGTTATCTTTCATGCATAATATATAATTTTTTACAATTTGAAACTGTTAATTTAGCGTTATTAAAACCATCTGTACAAAATATAATGGATCTTTGACAATGAATGCATTATTGCATTTCATTTGGATAAGATTTTGGAGGAAACTATACAGGAATATACAGTAATTGTACAGGAATTTTTTTTATATGATTATACTACACACCAGGAGTGTACTCAGAATTTCATTTCTGGTGATTGAGAGGGGGAATAGAACTACTTGGTCCACTGTTGGCTTTCAATTTCTATCCTCGTGTTGGTTGGAATGATAGTTTCATGTACGCCTCTGCTAGACACGTAACACCAGTTCAGTTGGTCAAATTGATTATATTAAGCCAATCGTCAATGTGTTCGAGGTGAGGGTTATGTGTGTGGATTGACTCAGAATGGGATATCACCTCTTTCTACTCCACTGCTGTTAATTTAGTCTTGTTTGGCTTACAGAGAAACAACTTTAAACTGAAGAACATGTGCATACTCACTTTAAAACCTTGAAATATATGGTCACGTCTTCCCCCAATTCTTGAAATTGTTACACTGCATTTAGCAGGTAGCCCTTTGATAATTGTTATAGTATATACTTCATCAAACATGAGTGATATATCTGATGCCATCAAACAATAGGCCTTTTTTATGCATCATGTACAAAGGAATGTAAGCACTTTTCATGGAACTAACATTATGAAAATATTAATAATTTACTTGTCTGTGTGTGTTTTAACCAATTAATCTGTGATAAACTACAATGTTAATTTATGATTTTGTAGTTTCAAATATTTTCATTAGTAAACTTTATGTTGAAACAAGTGTGAAAATTTTATATTAGATATGTTTGTTGATTGATGTTACTATTTTATTCTTTAACAATAAACAGATGTGTTATTATTTAACACCAAACCCAAAGCTCATGTTACCGTTTTAATATTTTCAGCAAGCCTACCACGCAACAACAGTCATTCGACAAATGCAGAGGATGGCTTTAAGCGGTACCAGTAATTCCAGCCGTGGTGGACTTCTAACAGAAAATGATGATTTAGACTCGAGTGGCCATTCAGTTGATACTATTTGATTCCACGGTTACTATTACTGCAATTAAAATAACTTATCACATATTTATAGTATGTGATTCTCATGACTAGTTGTTAACTAGGAAAGCTGTAATTGAACATAATATACAATATGTTATATTCTTCATACACAATAAATTAAATTCACTTGCAAATTACTGTATGTATTTGGTTTCAGTTGGGGATATTATCATTGAAGTTTGGTGATTATTGTTGACTTCTTGCAAAGAGGATTATGATTGCATGTGTAGGAATGTTAAAAATATAACATTATTATAACTAATATAATGTATAGGAAAATATGTTACATACTTTTATTATATTAAAACAACCATATCATGGCTGTGCTAAGTAACACATTTCAATATTTGATTAGAAAGTTATCAGTAACATAAAAATTCCATGTTATAACTCATAAAACATTTCAACATAGAGTGTGTGACAGTTTTTATAAGTGTATTGTTAGTGTAAGTCTATAGTAAACTCTATGATGTGCTTTGCTCATTAATTGATTGATTTGATCATTGTTGAAGTTTTCATATTAAGTAAAATGAATAAGAGTGTAATATGTGATATATTTCAATTTATTTTTTTATTTAACTTATACATTTGAATCAAATTTGTTTGAAAATTTTCAATTATAGGATATTTTTCACTATGTTTAATTCTTAACTATAATCTGTTTTTATTTATATGTATCAAATATCATTAATATTTCTGCATTTCATTCAATTTAATGAATTATTTTGTAGTAAAATTTCTTAAAGTTCTTTTGTTTTTGTAAAACAACATATCATTGTTTAATTTATTTAGTTAAGATTTGAAGAACTTTTGAATTCCCATACCTATTTAAAATAAATAAATCATAAACAATTACGGGTGTGGTTTGTAAACTTTTGCCTGAAATAGTTTGTGCAACCACACTTAATTTTTTTTTTCTGTTTGATAAATGAGCTTCCATATTTATTCCTTCTTCCATTTAATTTTTTTGCTCTCTTTTTATGTCATTATTAATAATATATTGGTTTTTAATAAACTTTTTAGACTATATAACTATAAATATTCCAGTCATAAATTTAGTATTCTTATTATGGCATAGCTAGTGTAGTTCCAAAATCACGAAGTTTCTAGGTCATGTAGTGCTGTGTATTTTTCATTCATACACATTATGATCTGTGTCACTTTTAGTGTAACTTTTAGTAGTGTTATATAATGACAGGATTTGTATTGTCTGTAAAAAATTAATTTCAAGTAGGTACCTAAGTACCATGTAGAACTAATTTTATCTGGTACTTCTTTTTAGCAGCGTAAAATGTTTGTAAGGTCAGCATTACATCTATTTGTATTAATCTATGTTTTTATTTTATTTTATAATTTTAAGTTATATGACAGAATATTTGATTTTTATGTCATGGTCAAAATTGGCCATATGCATCTAAATCTTGTGTTTCATTATACCTAAATTTTTCTCATTCTTTGATCATTTAAAAAGCTGCTTACAGATTAAACTAACTGTTAAACACACAAAAAAGTTCAAAAACAAAATTGGGAAAATGTCCAGTGCTGGATGTTGATCTACATACATCCTGTTGGTCATTGTGGATTATAGTAATTGCTGTTATATTTTACTGCATGATTATTATTTGTAATTCAAATTACTTACTCTGCTTATTTTTGTATTCTTTTCATTTATTTTCTATGTTGTGATGTGTCATTATTATAGACACACATGTTAGAAACATAAATAGAGTCTGTTGTTCAAGTCTCCAGACCAATTTAACTCAGCATTCCCTGGCCACCTTTTCTGCATTACCGTGTTTTATCACATTATCATTGCACATTTTATGCTAAAATAAAGTTTGAAAAGTAGGGGTGCGATTTTTATGCAAGAAAAGCATTTTTGTTGAGGTCATTTTTCATAAAAACAAAACATGTTGCATTGAAAGTACGTTTAATTAAAAAGTAGAGTATACAAAAGTATGCCAAACAATTTCAATTAATTAGTCATGCAACAAAAACAAATTTTGTTAAACTCAAAATAAAAAAATTAAAAACGTGAGACGTGATTATAGAAATTTTCCAACAAGTATCGTCGTAGTACACACTAACCATGAAGGAGTGCTGGCTATCAAATTTAGTTTACTCGGCACAAGACAAAGTGCACATGTTGCATGCAATGGACGAGCTACTGATATCAATATTTGACTACGTGCGCACCCTCTATACGGGCATCAACGTAACCAAGCATGGTAATGCCAACTAGTGCTGGCTACATTTTTATACGCGCTACACAACGGCAATAAATAATTAAGGTTCAAACATTGGAAGACATCTTTAAAAGAAAATTTACACAGTGGACAACTTTGTATTTTTGTTAATTAAATAAGTAAGCAGTAATATTATAACGAATAATGGATTTCAACTTTAAAATACATCATTTTATGGGGGGGGGGAAGAACATTCTATGGAGAAAATAGTGGAACCGAAACATTTGACTGTATTGAACGGAAAATCGTATTCATGCGGTACATATTAAAGGAGTTTTTCTATAATTGTAATTAATGTATTTTCCCCTTTATAACTACCACACTGTCCGACAGCAACTTAAAAACAGATTACTGTAGCTCGGTACTTAGTCCTGTGATCTTTGGCAAGGTCATGTTTACTCCCTACGCAAAACACTTGGAATCTAACTGTGGGATCAAAAACATCATAAAATTTTTATGCAAGAATTTTTTTTTTACAAATTTTGACGCTTCAAAATAACAGTGCAACGATTATACAATAAAACACTGTAAATTTTTTTATTCCTCATAAATAAAAACTTATGTACCTCAACTTTTCCCTGTATACCAACCCTGTGTGCCTTAAAAAAATCTAACTTATACTTACTTTCACTAGCACATTCTAGTACTTATTTATTTGTTTCCCATTTTACCTACCAAATGTTCAGCATGTGTGTGCAACCAAACATTCAGTTATACATGTGCTGCAGTGTTCAGGGGCCTCTCCAGAACCAGGCAAGCCAAACAACCTGCCAGGTGTCGCACCTAGTTTCTTTTCCTTGTTTGTCCAGCTTTTTTTTTAAACATGGATGTTATTGGGAAAAGGAAGAATTGATTTGTTTTTAGTATGTATTTTTCAACAATACATTTCGATTTTGTGACAAAAACCTTCAAAAACTTTAATGCCTCATATAATGATGCAAGTTCATCGAAGTTTTATTATTTACATTTATGCAACTAAACCAGGCATGAGTTATCAGGAAAAAATATTCGTATTTCTTTTGTTAACAGTTTGGCTTAAAAGTGTTGTTTTAAAGAAATTATTTTCCAAATTTTCTGGGGGAATGTCCCCTGAACCCCCTTTTTCCTGGGGGCTATTTCATTCTCCCCATGCTTCCAGTTAGGCCCCTCACCAAAATATAAGGACCCTGCAAAGTCCAGGACAGTCGCTGGCAATGTGAACAGTCTATTCAACTTCCACAAAAGAACTAAATTCCACACAAACATTTTTTGTAAAAGATATTATAGTTCACTAATTAATGTTGGATTTAAGCAGATCCTTTTATAAGAAACATAATTTTAGCTCGTGCCAATCACATATCTTTTTTCTTTACCCATCTTAAGTATATAAGTATTTCTGCCCAAATAAAATAATCAGTCCACTAATTCTTATTTTTACTTTACTAGTTTATCTTGATTCCATTTTCTGTTTTCCTTTTACATTTCATTACCTTATTATTCTCACTGTATCATCAGCAAATGTATTAGTATGTTCCCTTGTATTGTTACATGTATTTAAGACTTTCCTTTTATCTCCTTTATTGCTTGATAGTATATGTGGAAAGCAACCTTGCCTTACTTCTGTTTGCATCACTGCTTTCTGATTTATTGACCATTAGGGGGGAATTCTTAAAATCTTTGTATATTAGAGTAGGCTGCTGTTACTGTGAGCTCTACATGGTTCATCTCTTCTGTTGTTTTTAGGGGTTTTATACACTTCGAGCTTTCTACAGCATGTCTTACAAACTATGGTTCAATTTCAAAAGTGATGCATATTTGTTTTATATTTTCAGTCCTTAGATATAAATATGTCAAAAATAATTTGTTGAGGAGAGGAGTTAGGGCCCATAAAAACTATTTCTGTCCATGCTAATGTGTGGCTAGTCCTCTTATTTCTGTGTAAAAATTCATGCTGATTTAAGATTTGAAACATTATGTTACATCAACATCTCAAAGCTTTTTTTTTTTATAAGTGGCTTTTTCCTTTACAGATTGCCTTTGTTACACATGTAAAATACTGATTTACGCAGAGGCCTAAAATATTTTTAAGTAAATAAGCTGTATAGTAACATTGATTTTGCAAAACAACTGTACCAAATATTTCATATTTCATGGAAAAGAATAAATGATGGAATGAAAAAAATGAGCAGCAGTATTATAGTTGCTATGTATGGTAGTTTGTAATTTATGTTGAGTTTCATAAAGATTTGTTTGAACATTTTGATGTTAGCACACATTTCCATAAAGATGAGGTAGAAATGTAATATAACAATGTGCAAAACCTTTCTATTTTTTTTTTTTTTAAATTTGTTTCAGCCGAGGTCCTGAATTCAGATTCCATTTGAGACAATTATTTAATTAAAATCTTTTAAATATGGTATAAGCTGTCAGTATACAATGAAAAAAAAAAACAATTCTCATGTCTTGGTCACATGGATGGTATGAGAGGGGTGTTCCAGAGTTACAGACCTGTCATTTGCAGCCGGTCTGGAGAGCATATCAGATAAAAGGATGTGAAACAACCAGCCGTGAAATTAAGTTTCTGTGAAGGGGGGGAAACGAGTGTTTTGAGGAAACCCATCTCATGTAATGCCCATCATACTTTCCAATTGCAGTTTTTGAACCTTGATCACTTTGATGAGAGCAAGTAGTCTGACAACTATGCCAATGTTATTTTAATATTGGAAAATTTGAGTTAAATTTTGTATTATATAATATTTTAAGCATTATTTTCACTAGAACAATATTTTTAGTAGGGTTTATGCCCAAATATTCCTGAAAGTGTAATAAGAATTTATATTACTGTATGCATTTTGCCTCTCAGTACTTTGTATCTTAGTTCCAATTATATAAAAATACTTACTAGTATTATCAGCTTGCAGCTTGGTCATTGTGTAAATTATTATTATTATTGCTTTTGGCAAAAATGTATAGAGCTATTGATAATTGTTTGCTTTGAGAATATATCAACATCTAAATGAAACTGTGGGAAAAAAATAAAAAATAAAAGGTTAACGTGCTTTACTTCCTTAAACATCAATATTGTGGATTTGGCATTTAAAAACAATTTAGTAAACTTTCAAGAAGTAGTATTTGTAACTTCTTGTGGATGAAAAATACTGATCTTTCTTGTCACTAATTTTAAAATACTTTTAATTACTCTAAAATACTCTCTGGACTGTTTCATATATTTTGTGCTACATAATTACATTTATTTTTTGTTCCTTTGAAGAAATTTGGTATTACATAAAATATTATTTATTGAATTGCTTTATAAATTTCTTAGTTAATTTATGGTGAGATTCTCTATTTTAATTTATATGATATTGATAAGTTGGTAGGTTTTTTGTTGCTTTAATTTTACTATCAACCAAATACATATTAAATAAAAGTTTTCTAATGTCAGTTGCCACTTTTTAAACTCCCAGTATTTGATGAGAGATGAATCCCACAAAAAAATGCTTATTTATGTATATTATTTCTTTTATTCCATAGTATACAGCTAATAGTAGAAATATATAAAAGAATATTATTTATAATATTTTTTTCATGATAGGTGCCATACAGTACAAAATTATCACTTTATTTTCAACCGAGTCGGTTTCATTATGAATGTAACATTCCATTTCATAAAACCATCCATGGAGTTTTTATTGTGATATCACGCTTGCATATAGTTGTTATTTAATGATTATCAAAATATGTGCTAGACTATCATGCCATCAAAGTTATTTGTATCCAGCTGATCTATTACCTATAAAATTTTAAAAATAGATTTGCCAAATCAATGGATGGTGTTAAAATATTTACTATAACTATATTTAATACTTATAACTAAGATTCTCCTAGTATTGAATCTACATGTCATTTGCTAAAACATTTTAAGCATGCAATATATATTCCTTTACCGCTTCCATAATTCTTAAATAATGGAACATACATTACGTATCATAGGAAGCATTTGCCTTACTTCTGTTTGTGCATGCATCAAATGGTAGCGTAAAAAAAATATGTACAGCATCATAATGTATAACTATTTTGGAAAGTTAATATTTTGGTAACTTAGAAGCAAATAATTTACTAGAGAAACCAACTTAAATGTTTGAAGTAGTTTATAGAATTGGACTTTAAATTGTGGGAAAATATTTTATCTCCAATTGTGGTGGCTAATGAGGTATCCATTATACTAAGACTGGAAAATATTTGTGGTCTCTATTATATTTAACTGATCTTCAGATGTAAGTGTTGAAATTGTTGGGTTTGCAGTAAATTTTATATTTGTTGTGCCTACTGTATGGTAATAAAAGATGTTTCTTTCAATTGTGTATTGTCTATACAGAATATTTATTTAATGTATGTTAACGAAACATTTTGTTAGAAACTTTTTGCTAGCTGCAATTATCACGTTCTATTGTTTAAAATAAGATGCATAATATCACATTAAACGTAACCACTTGGGATATATGTTCTTTCTATGTTAAAATTTGAGACATTTACTTTTGATTTATATTGTTGTCTCATATCAAATAGTGTATGTATTTTAATAATCTCCGCAAGTGGCACCTTAAATTCTCAGTTTCATGGAATCTCTTGTGGAGTATCTTAAGCATTCCAAGTAAACATTCAGTGTAAGTTATTTAATTTTTATGATAAGGTGTTTCTTTTGCACCTCAATATGCCATCTATTCAAGTCATGACAATGATTTTAGTATATTGGCATTATGGTGTATTTTGTTCTCAGTTATTATTTGCATGTGACTAATGCTGAAACATTAATCAGTTGCATAATATTTTTGATAGTACGTACAGGTGTTCTCATTGCATTATTTCCAAACATTTTAATTATATTTTAAAGGCTTTTCATAAGTTTGTTTTCTGTAGAGAATCTTTATGTATTATTGTCCTTAAATTAAAGAAAATGGACTTAGTGCAAATTTGTGACTTCATATGCAAGTAATTAAGAATGTGTTCAGTGGCTCTGTAAACACAGCAGTCGTGAATCTAGAATCTATTTTTCACATACTATATGTAATTCCAGAAACTTTTGACTGAAATGTTAGAAAATTAGTTTTTGTTATTACAGTAAAAAAATTAACTTTTAAGTTTTTTTGTTTGTAATCACTGATTAGTTCATATCTTGTAAAGATATTTGTTTAAAATAAAAGGGACTAATATGTTATGTAATAAAGGTAGTTTTTGGAGGAAATACTCTAATTTTCTAATTTATCATATGGGTTTTCCTTTATTTGTGGTGAATTTGTTATTAAAAAATATGTATTTTATGTATTTATACCTTTATTTGTGCCATTCCTTCTCATGTACAATTTGCTTCCACTTTGGTTGCATATTAATATGAATGTTGCTGGGGAAACCTCAAAAATGCTAACTTTTACCTGCAGAACACTTGTGGGGGTGTACATTGTTCTGTTGCCTTTAATGTATTTTGTTTTGAAAATATAAAATTTGAGATAAACACTTCTTTCATTGCATATTTTTTACATATATGGTTAACTATTTTGTAGTATCTTAACAAGTTCAGGTATTGTATCATGTTTGTTTCTAACTTATTTTCATATTGTTGTGAGTGTTATGAGCGAAACTTTAAAATTTATATTTTAACTGAAATTTACTAAATATTGTAAATTTTCCATTTACCAGAAATGTATTTTATTTTAAAAATATTATAGTTAGAGTCTTTATTTGCAGATTTTAAACATTGGCAGCTAAATAAGAAAAAAAAGCCTTGAGAAGAATTGTTAATATAACTAAGTTACTGTATCAAGTTTTTTTTTTTTTTTTACCTTGGTTGTAAAATGCTGTGATTTCAATAATCCGAAATTCAAAATCTTTTAACACTTGTTACACATAAATTATGGTTAATATCTTTTTCATTTACAGTATTTTGCCAAGTTACATAATCTGCTGCACGCAGCTGTTCCCCTGTAATTTTATCTTGTTGTGAGCATGATATTTATTTATTTACCTGTATAAACCTTCACAAAAAAGTTAACATAACTGTCTCTAGTATCTGATTCCTGCTGTATAATTTCCCCTAGTGATATAACTGACTGTCAATTTATTTACGTAAGGCTATAAGAATAGAGTCCAACTGTTTAGTCTAGTGGTGAGGACTCCTAACTTGTAGACCAAGATGTTTGATTCCCAGCTAGGTTGGGGATTTTTCATTTCTTGAAAATTTTCTTCACCCCTATACAGAAAAATGCAAAAAAAAAACTACCGCAGAGTCCATTGAGCATGAAAACCTCAAATCACTGTGGCTTCCACTAATGTGCGCTATCTTGGGTCATTATTCTCTGAATTAAGCATAATGGACTCATAACAACAAAATAAACCAGAGATACCATCTAAGATACTTTTTTTACTTAGAATAATGTTCTAAACTAGTTTGAGTTTAGGGATCCCCTACAGTATTTTAATCGCAACATATATACAATTAAATTATTATTTCAATGATACAATGCCCTATTTTTCAGACACCAACTTTCTAATTAAAAGTGCTCTTTTGCCCCAAGCCTATCAAAGGTGGATAAGATGTCCCATCTTTACTTTTGCCATGGATAAATTGTTTTATTTGAATTAAATGGCATCAGTGAAACAGGTAGATGCTTTCACTTTAAAATCATACTGAAACAGTCTATACCTTCCAACTAGTTGAATAGTTCAACTGTTACATACTTGTATAATTTTGTAAAGTATATGGGTTTGAAAAGACCTTTCTTTCTTTCTTTTTCCAATTTGAATTGAAGTCGAAGATGAAGATCTAAGTCATCGCCTAAGACGGGGATCACATAAATATTTTTTGAATTAAGAAACATCCATATGTACAACTTTAAGTGCTTGAGTAAGGTTTTTAATCTGAATACCAAAAATTGAATAAGAACAATGTAGAAAACATTTAGCATGTTAACTATAAGCTTGTAAATAAAAAGCAAAAATTGTAAAACCAAAAATGACTAATCTAATACCAAGATTAACTTAAGTACATTTTAAACATAAACACACTATGATTTTTTTTATTAATTCATTTATTTATCAGTTGTAACTTGTCTACCTACAGCAGTGAGCAAATATGGTAGACACCATACATAAACAAAACAAACAAGGACAAAAGTGAAAAAAAAAAAAAACTGACAAATGGGAACAGAAAATACATTGATGGAACTGTAAAAGCAAAGGTAAAATAGACATTCAACATAAAGTAAATGATTAAGACATTATGAAATACAACACATATTTTAACAGATAACAACTGCAAGGGATAACTACAGGACAGTACACTTGGATTACAAACAGACATCAAGGAGTTTAAAAGGAGGAAAAAATAATATTGCATATAACAGTATATTTTTTAATGTCTTTAAAACATGCTGTTGTGCAGATTCTAAAACCTGTCGGGAATTTTTTTTCTTTTAAATGCATAATTATACAGCACCTAATAAAAAAAAATTCTTAAAATTTGGTACAAAGAATCTTGCTTTCTCTTTCTCCCACTTTCATACCGGCCAACTTTTACGTTTTAGCCGTAAAATTTACGGTTTTGGCACAATGTTTACGTTCTTACGGGAAAGGACACAAATTTTACGTTTTTTGAAATTTATTTTTGAGCAAAGCAACATTTATGTTTTGTTTACGTTTTTTGCAAGGCCACAGATCACGCAGTAGAGATGCGTCAAGTGAACGATAAAAAAGATGGCTGCTAATTACATTTTGCTTGTAGGTGGCGCTGAACTATGTATAAATTGAACACTTTGTCTTGGTACGTGTATCTTTGCGTTTTGTCATTATGTCTTTGCCTCCCAGTTTGTTGTGGAATGTTGTTATGTTCTGATGTTACGTGCGTTGTGCGTTGAATAATTTTTAACATGAGTGGTAAACGCAAGAAATCGTATTTTCAGACTTTCAGAAAAGAGTATACCGATGAATTTCCGTGCATCTTAAAATCTAACAAAGGCGAGAAGTTCGTGTTTTGCGGTGTTTGTAGATGTGATATAAACATTTCCCATGGCGGCAGAAACGATGTTTATAACCACATTAATTGTGAAAAACATATCGAAAACGTGAAAGCCAGCGCAAGCAGTTCAAAAGTTGACAGTTTCTTTGCAAAGAGTTCTGAAGTAGAAGTGACAAGAGCAGAATGTTACTTTACAAGTTTCCTTGTAGAGCACAATATCGCAATTAGCGTTGCGGACCACGCCGGGGCATTATTCAAAAAAATGTTTCCCGATTCGGAAGTGGCCAAAAAGTATGGTTGCGGGCGTACGAAGACGACTGCAATCATTCAAGAAATGGCACATCAAGAAACTAATTATGTAATTAAGTGTTTGCAAGCTCTGCCTTTTTCTGTTGCTACAGATGGTAGCAATGATTCAAATGTTAAAACATACCCAATTGTTGTTAATGTATGGGATGAGTTGCAGCAGAAGGTTGTGAGTACTTTACTTTCTGTACCTATTTTAGAAGGTGATTCTACTGGAAGAAATATTGGAAATCTAATTCTGTCAGAGTTTGAACGCCTATAAGTACCTATTGATCATTGTGTAGCTTTTGGGGCTGATAATGCTTCAGTCATGTTAGGTAAAAAAAATGGAGTGTGTGCAGTACTAAAAGAAAAATAGGAGAATATCATTCTTATTGGCTGCTTGTGCCATTTGATTAATTTGAGTGCTGAGAAAGCTGCATCATGTTTGCCCATAAGAATTGATGATATTCTAATAGATGTGTTTTATTACTTTGAAAAGAGTTCAAAAAGAAAGGATAAATTGAAGTCTTTGCAACATTTTCATGGAAAAGAAGCCAAGAAGCTTCTTAAACATGTGTGTACGAGATGGTTGTCGTTGAACAGAAGCTTATCACGGGTTGTTGAAGAATGGGAGCCTTTAGTTAGCTTCTTTAAAGAAGAAATCAAGCAACAGAAGACTTCAGATAATGTTGGCCTTTCTTCTTTTCTAATACCAAAACTGACCATCAAAAAGAAGACTGAAGAACAAGAACTTGCCAATGGTAAGGTTGACTGTAAACCAGATCTCACAAGCAATATTCAAGAAGGCAGCACTATTGTCAAGAAAGTTAAACTAGATACTGGAACCATTTCTAAAATGACAGCTCAAGAAAATGCAACAAGTAAATTGAAACCACTATCAAGTTTAGGGCCGAATTCCAGTAGCAAAAGAGATGTTCCCAAAAGTAAAACTGTTGTTCCCAAGAGTACAAAGGCTGTAGGAATGAAAAATAGTATCTTAGCCGAGAAGAAAACTTATTTATGTTTTTAAGCTTTAATTTAAATAAGGCATTTTGTTTATTTGTTCTTCATATTATTCCAGTCTTTGAGAAAATCAACATATTACTTCAGAGGGCAGAACCACAAATACATATTTTGAAAGAATTGCTAGAAAGTTTACTGAAAGATCTTTTAACAAAATTTGTTAAACCATCTGTTCTAAAGAGTGATGTCTCAGCACAGAGCCTGGATTATCATTCTCCTCAAAATCAGAAAAATGATGAGGATTTGATCATTGGAAGTAAAACATTTCAATTGGTAAACACCCTTGAAGAGCACAAGAAGAGTTTTTTTCTGGTGTTCGGAAGTACCTAGTAGCAGCTTGTGATTACATTGTGAATAAGTTTCCACTTTCCATTGAAGTGCTTAAACATGCAGAGGTTGCCAGGTTAAGCACTATTGAAAAATCCAGCTTCACGTTAGTTCGGTACTTTGTAAATATGTTTCCCTTCATTCTGCCCTTAAAGCCAGGTGAATCATTTGATACGGCCATGGATGAAGCTCAGCAGCAGTTTGCAAACTTGCAGGTAGATGACATCTCAAGCTTTGTATCAGAAGATGACAGCATTTATAAGAAATGGTCCAAGTTAGCTGAAGTGTGTGGTGCGGATGGGGTGCTAAAATATGATAAAATAGCAAGTGTTATGTTGGCTGTTCTTGTTATCCCTCACAGCAATGCGGAATGTGAGAGGATATTCAGTCTAATCAAAAAGAACAGAACTGAATTTAGGTCATCTATGTCTCACAAATCAGTGGAAAGTCTGTGTGCACTGAAATGCAAGGTTTCAAAAAGAGCTTGTTTTGAAGAAAATTTTTCAGTTGACTTTCTTAAAAAAGCCAAGAAAACAACTGCAGCTTCACTTAACAACAGTGTTTCTTCTTAAGATGTGTTAAATTAATAACAATTTTATTGAATAATGGGACAGATATAATTTAAACTATTTTTTTTTTAAATTTCATTTGTGACTATGTTGTAAATAATATGTATGAAATGAAGAGAGCCAGAAATTTTACATAGGACTTAACTATTTAAGATACAACTGCAGGGAAGGTAAGACCTATTATTGTGTTACTATTTAATCACTTTGCTTGCTTTACATCTGGTTTTTAATATTTATTGTAAATAAGTTAATTGGGTTTCGTTTATGGTGCAACGAAATGGGTCTCAATAGGATAAATATGCTTGAAGTACATCAACCAATTGAGCGAAAAATTATCGCGTCCAGTTTACGCTAAAATTTATTATATTGTAAAGTTTTACTGGTGAGGAGATTGGAAAGTTGGCAGGTATGCACTTTATGTATGTAAAGTAAGCCTGTGCGAATATCAGTTTTTTTTTTTTAGTTATGATCGAGAACGAATATCAAATTTGAATAGTAAAAATGAAAATTTGAATCCCACAAAAAAAATTTTCACATCTTGTGACAACTTCTGGAAATATTAGACAAATAATACCAAAGTGAAAGATTGGTTAAGTTAAGGCAGCTACATAATAATAGGTAAAATGTTTCTTAAAATATTTAAATTATTAAATAAATAATATATTTTTAATAATGTAGCTAACCTAACTTAACATAACAAACCAACCTTTCATTTCAGTGCCTATTCGCCTTATTTTTCACAACCTGCAACTCTACATATTGATCCTGAAAATTTTTGCAAACCACAAACTACCATGAAATCAATTGCAATCTATTTTTTAAAAAAAATTTAAATAAATGCTGTATTCCCAAATTAGTGATTGAATGAGCTGATATTTGCATATTAAAACCCTAGTTATTCACGAGTTGTCGTTAACGGCACCCAAGTAAATTGTATTTTAGTTCAGCAATATTATAAACAGCTTTTGAATCTAAACCCATTATTTATGTTTTTTTTTTCAATATATATTTTACAGTTGCAATGAATTGTTTCATCATAGAATATACACACCAAGTAAGCTGCTACTGTATCACATGGTGTCAGATTGATTGTTACTATCTATTAATACGTCATTGACACTATGATGATTACATCTTTAAATGCCCATCTCAATGGAGAGTCCGTGTTTTGTGGCGATCGATATAGTCCATGGTTTTTGATGTTTGTTTATGTTTTTCCACTTCTGGTGCATGTGACAAAAAGAATACCAATAATATTTCGTTTTCAAGTTTGAAATGACAAATATGCAGTGTTTTGAATTGTTTATACAATTTTTTTCCGTTCCATTTTACCGAGACAGTAATGAAAAAAACTTTGAATACCTACTTGTTGCATGTTTAAAATATCACTTATTGTTCATGTTTTTGTTTATGAAGTTCCAGAAACATCAAAAAAGGGTATTTATATCGCACAAACGACTTAATCTCAGCAATGAACATTGGTATATGACAAACTCACGAGGTATTTAAGGAATACATTGTAAAGATGTCTGTGATCAAAATAGAAATTCAAGTCCATCACCATTTTGTAAATATTTATACAAATATATATTACGTTGACAGTGAATTGTCATTAAACTACATGTTATGACTAGCACAGCTAATAAAGTAGAACACTTAGAGTAATAATTATATTGTATGTATTTATTTCACGTGGATTTTATCATTCTCTTACTTTTGAGAAATTATTAACTTAAATTATTTACTCTAAATATTTTCTTTTTTATTCAGATTTTCTCATCTTAATGCCTTTCAACATGATGATACACTACACTTTACTTATAGTGTTCCAAAACATTGAGTCAGGTTGGTGAATGTAGGTAGGGTTGCTGGTTCGACCATGGCCACTAGCTGGAGGGTCCAAATCGAAGGTAGGGACTACTACTGGTGGCGAGATTGGGACAGGCTTCAAGCTTTGTGAGAGAAATGATGTGAAATGCCCTGTCCACCCCCCAGACAGCTGATACTTACGGCGGCCGCAGCTGATAGGGCCAACGCACTGCTGTAAGGTCGTTCAGTGTCTCATACCCAGGTGTGCCACCATCGGACAGGCCTTAGAGGAAATTTTCCATTGTCCAAGTATGTGCTGCCCTGACAACTGAATTGGCAGTCCAGTCGAGGTGAGGCTTCGTGGTGCCTGCAAGAGTACGAGTGCATCCCGCATCAGCAACTGTGGTAGCACTTGGGCAGAGGGGTAACATGGTATTGCCTGGAAAGCGTGCGAATGTGTACCTCTTCTGCAACTGTGATTTCACACGAGCTGAGGGGCAGCGTCATGGTGCCTGGAAGGGCACGAGTGTGCTCTGCCTCAGCAACTGCTGTGGCAGTCGGGCCGAGAAGTGACACTGTGGTGCGTGGAAGGGCGCAAGTGGGCGTAGCCTCGATGACAGCAATGGTAGTCCGGCCTAGAGGCTGCATTGTGGTGCCTGCAATATGCGTTTGGGCTAGGTTAGGGTAGCCAACATTCTATTGTCGCAAGGAACATCATCGCAATGATAACTGGCGGTGTCGGCACACTTTCCCGGGAACACATGGGTTATGTTCTCTTTTGGAGAGGGTTCAGTGGTTTAATGCACTTCAAGACACATGACTACACCGGGCACTGCTGTACCCGCGGGCTTCTGATGCTGCCACACTCCATACTCTGTTCATTCACTTAGGATGGGATATGGTTACCTACAATGTTTGAATTCATTGACCTTTCATTGTTTTGTTTGGTCGGCTGCCTCTCCCTGTGGTGGTGTCAGATCAGGTGGGCGAATGTCCTGCTAATTGTGTCATGGTTCTGGCGCAGCTGGTGAGATTTGCAGGCAAGTAGTTCACTGGGCAATAGGCTTGCTTCCAGCTGGGTGCAGAACTGCCGAGCCTTTCTCGGCATGCGTATGAGGGAGTTGGGAGCAGGCATCACAGCACTGAAACAGGCATCGTGATTCCGATTCTTGACAGTGGTGTCTAAGATGATGTCCCATGGCGGTGGTCGTATCCGAATGGCCTCTTTGGTGGGTGTGTTGAAGGCTCTCGTTTCAGGTGTCGGGACACACATAGACCTAGTACATACATCGCACCGATGTCGGTCTTCATTCCTGCTTGGGCACAAATGGGAACTGAACATGGTTATGCAATGGACCCGATATTCGTAGCAGCAGCCACACCCATATGGGGAGAAGTCTTTGGGCCGCAGATTATTGCTGCTGTAAATCATACAGTGCCAATAGTAGTTAAGTCCATGGTCCCTTGACCTATTTCTTGATGCACATTTTTCTTTCCTCTTAGTGATAATGTGGCTTGTGGTTGGACGATCATCTTGGTTCACAGATTTGTCTTCTGGATCACAGTCACGAGGCTACTGATATCCACTTCGATAAATAGCACATGCAAAATCAAACTACAAATTTGGCCTAGATTTCAGTTCCTTATACACATGTATGTCACTATAAAATCTTAATCTGTTCAGTCCATTTCCCCAGTGGAAAAAAGCACGGACACATCGTGGTAATTTGTCGCAGTTGTTTCATCTAATCGGTCATGGTGAGGAAAGGAAAGAGCAGTGTGTAGCCAAGGTTTGGAGTTGATGAGGGAAAAATGGAGGGTTGGAGTAGTGAAATGCGAGATTAAAGTGGGAGATTTGGAAGTTGTTCTGAGAAGGAAAGGGGGAAAGCTGGTTTATGGCATGGTTTGGCATAGGCTGGGTGGGGAGGGGACTTGCTGAGCTCATCAATGGCTTGGAAATGTCTCCAAAGGGAAGGGAAAACCCTTTGTCCATGGCTCATTTATCATTGCTCTATCTGGCCCTATTTCCCATGTGCATCTTGAATGGCAGTATTCTTGCCCGTTGTCCTATTTCTTACCAAATTCGTGTAAAGTAGAATCATTTTAATGAATTTTTGCCCAATGTTGGGTGCCATTTGTCATCACCCATGGTCAGAGCTGGGCAAAATACTTTGAAAATGTATTTGAAATACAAATTACAAAATACCTGTGTACATTTATTAAAAATACAGTTACAAAATACTCTAAATAAAATGTAGTTTAGATACAAAATACAAAATAGTATTTTAAAATACAGATGAAATTACAAAATATATGCAACATTTTTGTGAGCAACGAAGGACGAATTCCCTTTAAGACAAACCAGTCTCTCAAACATTGTGTCACACAAGCTGTGGCGTTTATGGTTGTGTATTACACCTGCAAATGAAAACAACCTTTCAACAGGACCACTAGAGGTTAAACTTGTATTATATCGTAAGAAAATCTTTCGCACCACTGGATAACCATCTAGCATACTCGTGTGGGTAGCCTTATCTTGTAAGTATTGTAATAACTCAAGTTAAATTTTGTTTGTTTGTGCAACACTTGATTCATTATTTGTATTGACATCGAATGCAAACCAATCATCTTCTGCTGGTGTGTAACTGTTCTTCTTGTCATGTCTCAGTGGGTTTATGTCATTTGCAGCCACTGTTAGAACCTCTTGGATCCATTTCCTCGTGCTTTCATTAGTTGGAGTTGCAGGTAACCAACACAATTTGAAGTATGGTTGTGCACATGTTGCAATAATGGCTTCATTTACCTCTGAAGTTAATTCAAAATATTTCTCAAATCTTTTCAAAACTGATGTCTTCATAGCTTGCAAAAGAGGTGCACCAAATCTGGAATTTTGGAGTTCTAGATCTTCAAACTTTTTAACCAATGTAAAAAGCTTTGGTAGTAATTGGCCATAATAGCAGTCATCTCCCTGTAGGTGGTCAAGAGCAGTAGCAAGAGGCTAAATATGTCAATATAAGTACTCTCTTAGATATTCAAGCTCAGTTTCTTTAATGGTGCATTTCAATTTTAGTGATTCAAAAACTTCTGGTAATTTTTCTTGAAATTGTATAATCTGGCAGATAGAATCGTACATAGAATTCTATCTGGTAACACAAGGATAACTAAGTTTATGTCCTAGGATAGAAAATATTATTTCAGCCGATTTTGGTCGGCCTGAGGCATTCCATAAAGAAGAACACTTGGCCAGTGTTGGGTGACGAATCCTCGAAATTGATGGATTGCTTTCAATGGCCTTATTGATATCTGTTGTTGCAACGATATTTAGTGTATGAGATGTGCATCCCAAATGTTGAGGAAGAATCAGTGAATGTTTAGATGTCGTAAGACTGTCATCGACATAAATAAACATTAACTCAGCTTCATGAATATACGTGTGCCGTCGTCCGGGGTCTCGGGCTCGAGTCCCGGTGTGGCTCCTAGTGGGAAAAGGCGGTTCTTGCTACGTATTGTCCGGGTGGGCGCCAGACTAGCTCGGTTCTAGTCGTGAGTCTGGGGGTCGTGGATGTATGTGCCCCTGCGTGGCCCACTAGGGCCGGCGGCGGTGTTGCGTGAGATGATTTTAAATAAGAGGCGTGGAGTTAAGGTGGTGGTGTCGTACCTTTTATTCATAGGAACGAGTCGTACACAATACAACACTCTACAGAGGTCCCCGGGGGGGGTTTACTCGTTATTCCGTGGCGCCGTATGGTTTGTGTTCCGCGTTACGTGGCCTCGGACGCTGCTACGTCTCATACGTCTCACTGGTTACACGGGTAACGTAATTTCGTAACACAAAGGCGGGACACAAAATACACTGAATTAAGGGGGTGCGCACAAGTTACGTGGCACTCGTTACTCGGGTAACGTAAGTTAGCAATACAAAGTACGGGACACAAAAATACACTGAATTAAGGGGGCGCGCACAAATTACGTGGCACTCGTTACTCGGGTAACGTAAGTTAGCAATACAAAGTACGAGACACAAAAATACACTGAATTAAGGGGGCGCGCACAAGTTACGTGGCACTCGTTACTCGGGTAACGTAAGTTAGCAATACAAAATACGGGATACAAAAATACACTGAATTAAGGGGGTGGACGATTGGAGACGGCCAATCCCGTATGCAAATGTCTCGGCGCGGGTGTTGTGCCCACTGTGGTGAAACACGCACCGCAATTAAGTTTGTCCAAGTTCCCTTGCAGGTTTGTGGTCAGCGCCGTGCGCGTGACCTTAAATAAAGTTCTGTAAGTTGCGGGAGGCGGCCCGTGCCGTATACTGAAGAGCAGCCCCGTTGACCAAGTGTGGTGCGGGGTGTCTTTAAATTGATGCGGCCGGATTAGGTCCTGGACCGAAAAAAGGGACCGGGTACTCACGGAGAGGTTAAGTAATAAAAGGGGTTCTGTTAATTAGTGACTATATTTACCGGACGTTACTTTCAATGTAGACAAAGGATGTTGCCTCTCCGTGGGACGTAGGTCCGCCCCGGTCCATGAGCTGCGCTGAACTGCCGAACTGGCATGGCGTCCGAGGGAGGCTCGGCCTCTCTCGCGCCAGGCGTGACCTCATTACGCTAGACTCCAAACGGGTGTGTCTGGAAGAGATTTTATTGTCGCTAAAATCCTAATTTAATGTTTTAGGAGGAATGGGTACGGTTCTTCTCTTGTCTACTCAGGTTTCCGCGGCTTTGTCTTTGATTGCTGTTCGGGTCGCCTGACTCGGGTGGGCCATGGCCAGGGGTGTGTTCCGTTAGCGGGAGCGTATACTGGCGGGTGCAGGTCGGGCTCTGGGGTGGTCGTCGGCCAGACGACGTCAAACGCCCCCCCCCTGTGAAGCCCGACCTTGCGCCGCTTATGGTCCCGCTAACATGGGGCCACCCCTAGCTCCGGCCACTCCATCCCGGCGTGGTTCGCGGCTCAGCAGCTGGTTGGCTCCGCGTACTGGACCTGGTGATCAAGGCCGACTGGGCCAGCGTGCGCGCCGCCCCGGTTGCCGTCGTGGCAGGCGTGCCGGGGGCGGCGTCGTGGCGCCTGGGCGGGGTCAGCGGCTGATAGGGTCAGCGCACTGGACCTGGTGATTGTGGCCGACTGGGCCAACGTGCGCGCCGCCCCGGTTGCCGTCGTGGCAGGCGTGCCGGGGGCGGCGTCGTGGCGCCTGGGCGGGGTCAGCGGCTGATAGGGTCAGCGCACTGGACCTGGTGATTGTGGCCGACTGGGCCAACGTGCGCGCCGCCCCGGTTGCCGTCGTGGCAGGCGTGCCGGGGGCGGCGTCGTGGCGCCTGGGTGGGGTCAGCGGCTGATAGGGTCAGCGCACTGGACCTGGTGATTGTGGCCGACTGGGCCAACGTGCGCGCCGCCCCGGTTGCCGTCGTGGCAGGCGTGCCGGGGGCGGCGTCGTGGCGCCTGGGCGGGGTCAGCGGCTGATAGGGTCAGCGCACTGGACCTGGTGATTGTGGCCGACTGGGCCAACGTGCGCGCCGCCCCGGTTGCCGTCGTGGCAGGCGTGCCGGGGGCGGCGTCGTGGCGCCTCCTAGCTCCGGCAACAGCTCCACCCGGGTGGCGCTCTCGGTGGCCGCAGTTGGTAGGGCCCGAGCACCTGTCCCGGGTCGTCCCACGCCGAACATCCGGGTGCTGGCCTGTTGACGTTGGCCCTCAGCGTCTGGTACGGCGTGGATGGGTACAGCCTCCTCTCCCGTTCCGGTGTACCGGGCGGGTTTGGAGTAGAGGCCTCCTCGTCCCCGTCGTCCAGTTCCATCATCATGAGGGTGGTGTCGGCGTGGTCGTTGTGCGGTTGTGCCCTAAGCACCTCCCCGGACTCGTTCTCGGGGGGTGACAGTGGTTCCGAGTGTGGCTGCGGTGTCTCGCAGCGTGCAGCGGTGCGGTGGTGGCCAGGGTGCCGGCCGGCAGGGGCGGCGGCGACCAAGGTCAGGTGGCTCTCGGTAGGCGGGCTGCAAGCGCGGGCGGCGCTCGGCACGGCCCGGCTCAGCCTTGCCGACATGCGGGCGTTTCGCGGCCCGTCGTGCCAGACGGATGACAGGTGTCATCGGCCGAGTGGCGGTCACGTGCGGTGGGGGGGCGGTCGGGCGTCCAGGTGCCGTGGCGTCGACCTGCATTGCGTCAGGCAGATGCAGGGAGCTCAGGCGACCCGGTAGCCGCGGTGACGTCACGGTGTGGCGTCGTGGCGCCTCTTGAGGGCGGAGCGCGCGTCGCCTCGGCAGCTGCTGTGGCAGGCCGGCCGAGGGGCGGCGTCGTGGCGCCTCTTGAGGGCAGAGTGCGCGTCGCCTCGGTGGCTGCTGTGGCAGACTGTCCGAGGGGCGGTGTCCTGGCGCCTCTTGAGGGCAGAGTGCGCGTCGCCTCGGTGGCTGCTGTGGCAGGCTGTCCGAGGGGCGGCGTCGTGGCGCCTCTTGAGGGCAGAGTGCGCGTCGCCTCGGTAGTTGCTGTGGCAGGCTGTCCGAGGGGCGGCGTCGTGGCGCCTCTTGAGGGCAGTGTGCGCGTCGCCTCGGCAGCTGCTGTGGCAGGCTGTCCGAGGGGCGGCGTCGTGGCGCCTCTTGAGGGCAGATTGCGCGTCGCCTCGGCAGCTGCTGTGGCAGGCCGGCCGAGGGGCGGCGTCGTGGCGCCTCTAGCGTTTTTGATGTTTCAGGCGGTGCCGAAGACGGCGTCGACGTCGATGTCGTGCGCGTCTGTCTCGTTTTGGTGGGCTCCATCCCCTGTGCCTCGAAGCCAGGCGGGCACCGCGGGGCGAGTCCCGGTGGCGGGGCCTCGCACAGGCGTCTCGGCGTCGTGGCCCTGGGCATTCCGTTTTCCAGCGTCCCTTTTGAGACCGCGCGCTCATGTGGCAGTGACGACGGCTGCATGTAATTGAAGCTAGGCGGTGGCGACGGTGTGGCGCGACGTGTCGGTGCCGAGTCTGGTGGCGTCCCGGATGAGGCGTGTGTCGTAGACGACGCGGGTTGCGTCGGAACGGTCCTTCGCGGCACTGTGACAGTGGTCAGGTGCGGTGGCGAGGCCATCCCGGCGTCGTGAGGTGTCTCCGACACGCTGCGGATTCGGGTCGTCGTGGCAGACTGCGGTGGGACGGTCGGCGTCGTGCGTCGTTCGGTCGGCTTTGGCGGGTCAAGCGTCGTCGCAGTCATGTTGAGTGGCGTCAGGTCTGCGAGGGGTGTTGAGGCTGGTGGCGTTGGGCCCGGAGGCGGAGGGAGCAGGATTGGCGGCGAGAGGGTGACGAGCGTCGGCGTCGGGACGGAAGGCGTCCTTGGTGAGGCGTAGTGCGTCGGCGTGAGTGGCGTCAGGTTGATGTAGCGTGGTCTCGCTGGTGACGGTGTTTCCGGACTTGGGTCGGGAGGCGTCAGGTCTACGAGGGATGCCGAGGTTGGTGGCTCCGGGACAGGAGGCGACGGGAGCGGGATTGTTGGCGGCATGATGAAGGTCGTCGGCGTCGGGACGGTTGTACGTGACGGTGCGGATGTCGTCGGGGCGTGAGTTCGTGATACGTCTTGCGTCTGCGTGAGTGGCGTCTCGATGTCGTGAATTGTCGCGGCGTATCGTAGGGGAGGAATTAGTAGCGCTGCTCCCGAATACTGCACTTGGGTGGCTCGTCCTGCGGTACATCGCGCGCACGTGAACGTGAAGGACTCGCGCCTCAAAGTACCTTCACGCTCGTTGGTGCAGTCACGATGCCATAGGTCGGTACACTCGTCGCAGTGGTAGCCCATGCTACTTCCTCCAGGACACGACCGGCTTCCACACATCGTCATCCCGTATGTGCGATACTCTTGACAATAGCCACACTCGTACCCCGCGGCGATCCTGCCGTTTAAGTACCATCTCGGGTAGAGGTGGTAACACCCACTGCATTCGTCTGCATCCATCTCTTGTTATCGTGCGTGTTCAGCTGTGTCGAGTCGTGTTTTTCACTCGTGGCTCTGTGCGCGCTGTGCAGGTCTGCGCGCGGGGTCGCGCTCGCCGGCTAGGCAGGTGCCCGGACAGCCGCACAAAACAGAGGCCGAGAATGGCCGCGGCATGGGCGGGGGTGCGGATGGGCGTGTGAGGCGATGGCCGAGAGCGCCCGGACAGCCGCACAAAGAGGAGGCGAAAACGGTCCGCGCGGGGTGGGGGTGGTGACGTCGCTCCGTTGCTCGCCTCGCCGTGATGACGTGTGGAGGTGGGGGTGGTTGGAGTGTCCTTTGTCCGCTCGCCTCGTCGCGCCGGTCTGTCTGGCCTTCGACCCTTCCTGTGTCCAAAATGGCCGTTTCGTGTCTCCGCTGTCGCCTGTTGGTGAATTTATCTCGAAAATGTCCAGGAGGTGGAGAAAAAAAAATTTTCACGTTATTTTCTGCCCCACGCAGCGGGCGCCAAATGCCGTCGTCCGGGGTCTCGGGCTCGAGTCCCGGTGTGGCTCCTAGTGGGAAAAGGCGGTTCTTGCTACGTATTGTCCGGGTGGGCGCCAGACTAGCTCGGTTCTAGTCGTGAGTCTGGGGGTCGTGGATGTATGTGCCCCTGCGTGGCCCACTAGGGCCGGCGGCGGTGTTGCGTGAGATGATTTTAAATAAGAGGCGTGGAGTTAAGGTGGTGGTGTCGTACCTTTTATTCATAGGAACGAGTCGTACACAATACAACACTCTACAGAGGTCCCCGGGGGGGGTTTACTCGTTATTCCGTGGCGCCGTATGGTTTGTGTTCCGCGTTACGTGGCCTCGGACGCTGCTACGTCTCATACGTCTCACTGGTTACACGGGTAACGTAATTTCGTAACACAAAGGCGGGACACAAAATACACTGAATTAAGGGGGTGCGCACAAGTTACGTGGCACTCGTTACTCGGGTAACGTAAGTTAGCAATACAAAGTACGGGACACAAAAATACACTGAATTAAGGGGGCGCGCACAAATTACGTGGCACTCGTTACTCGGGTAACGTAAGTTAGCAATACAAAGTACGAGACACAAAAATACACTGAATTAAGGGGGCGCGCACAAGTTACGTGGCACTCGTTACTCGGGTAACGTAAGTTAGCAATACAAAATACGGGATACAAAAATACACTGAATTAAGGGGGTGGACGATTGGAGACGGCCAATCCCGTATGCAAATGTCTCGGCGCGGGTGTTGTGCCCACTGTGGTGAAACACGCACCGCAATTAAGTTTGTCCAAGTTCCCTTGCGGGTTTGTGGTCAGCGCCGTGCGCGTGACCTTAAATAAAGTTCTGTAAGTTGCGGGAGGCGGCCCGTGCCGTATACTGAAGAGCAGCCCCGTTGACCAAGTGTGGTGCGGGGTGTCTTTAAATTGATGCGGCCGGATTAGGTCCTGGACCGAAAAAAGGGACCGGGTACTCACGGAGAGGTTAAGTAATAAAAGGGGTTCTGTTAATTAGTGACTATATTTACCGGACGTTACTTTCAATGTAGACAAAGGATGTTGCCTCTCCGTGGGACGTAGGTCCGCCCCGGTCCATGAGCTGCGCTGAACTGCCGAACTGGCATGGCGTCCGAGGGAGGCTCGGCCTCTCTCGCGCCAGGCGTGACCTCATTACGCTAGACTCCAAACGGGTGTGTCTGGAAGAGATTTTATTGTCGCTAAAATCCTAATTTAATGTTTTAGGAGGAATGGGTACGGTTCTTCTCTTGTCTACTCAGGTTTCCGCGGCTTTGTCTTTGATTGCTGTTCGGGTCGCCTGACTCGGGTGGGCCATGGCCAGGGGTGTGTTCCGTTAGCGGGAGCGTATACTGGCGGGTGCAGGTCGGGCTCTGGGGTGGTCGTCGGCCAGACGACGTCACGTGATAAGACAGCTATTTGTAAAATCTGTGATACCGTTTCTGTTCAACTAATATGTACCTTTACAATGATATCACTCACTAGTGCCAGATTGCAAATAAATAGCCAATCCTAAATTCCAAAATTAAAATATCCTGCAAATAAATGATATATTTTATAAATGCAAGTACGCAATGTATTTTGTATTTTATAAAATACAAAATACAGTAAATGCACTTCAAAAGTATTTTCGATACAAAATATAAAATACTGAGACATAACTTTCTACTAATACAAAATACAAAATACCCAAAAGTATCGAAAATACGTATTTCAAATACTTGTATTTTCGATACTGCCCAGCTCTGCCCATGGTTTGGGTATCAAAACTTCAGGTGGGCGTAGTGATGCTCAGTGGCGTAGCGTGACATCTCGGCGCCTGGGGCGGGAGACCCATTTTGCCGCCCCCATTCTATAGGTGCTTAATTAAAATTAAATTTCACATGCAATGAGGTACCTTTTATTGAAGTTAAAATAGGATGAGCAGTTTTACAAGCGGATTCTACGGGCCTTATGAGCAGCGAAGTCAGAAATAACTTTGTCAAAATCAATATTAGCAGCCAATTCTTGTTCAATCGACAATATAGCCAAGTTTGATAGTCTAGCGGAGCTCATAGTAAATCTGAGGTAATTTTTTATTAGCTTCAACTTCGAAAAACTTCTCTCACAACTTGCAACACTAATCGCCAAAGTCAAATATATACGAATCAAGATGACTATATTTGGAACCGAAATTCCGTGATTCAGTTTTTGAATGAACTGGAGGAGCTCCAGTGGTCCTTTACCACTTATATCTTCCTCTGATTCAGAACAGGCAACAACAACAAACTGCTGAAGACGCTTCCGCTCCATCTGAAACTCGTCCTTGTCGATGTCTTCTAATACATGGGAAAGATCACACTCGAACTTGCTGTCCAAAAGTTTTGCTGGCATCAAAAATCCGAACTTGTCCGATATTTCTTGAATTTGCTGGAATCGAGTCGTCATTTCTTGAATGATCTTGTCGAATGATGCGATAATCTCTCGACGGATTTCCTGTTCGTGAGACAAAGCTGCATCTTCAGAAGATTCATCGCCATGCATGCGTTTTTTCCTGCGAATTCTTCTCGTTTTGAGTTCAATTCCGAGTTTTTCGCAGAGAGTCTTAGCAAAGTCAATTGCTTCTTGCACGAAACGGTCTCTACTTTCCACTAAGAGGGTTTTCAAAGCGCAGAGTTTCTGAGCACACTTATCCACACTTAGTCCTCGTTGCTGCAGGTAAATCTGTGCGTCATCTACTTCAGGTAGCACTGCAGCCCAAAAGCCAAGAAAAGTTAGGAAGTTAAATGACTGCATAGCTGTCAGGAGAAGACTGGCTCCCGATCTTGTTTCGGAAGTTTGAGATGATTCTGTTAATTGTTCCAGTACCTCAAGAACTACCTCACACTTATTTTTAAGCATCTTGACAGCTACATGTCTAGCGCTCCAGCGCGTTTCAGTGACTCGTTTTACTGCTTGACCTGTGACGGCAACCAAAGCGTTCCATCGAACAGTTGATGCGGAAAAGAAGGCAAACAGCTTCTCCAGAGTTCCAAAAAACGTCACGGAATCCACTGATTCAGAAGCAGCGTGTACCCCAGCCAAGTTTAGTGAGTGGTTTGTGCATGCAACGAATATAGCTTTCGGATTCAGTGCTTTAATCCGGGCTTGAACTCCATTGTGGATCCCTGACATTGTGGCAGCATTGTCATAAGCCTGTCCTCTCAGATTCTGTATGTCCAGTCCGTCTGATGTTATCTTCGCGATTATATCGTTACTGAGATCTTCTGCATTTTTTCCTTTTGGTTCGAAGAAGTCAATGAAAGATTCTACCACGGCGACTTTTTCTCCTTCGATATGTACGTATCGCAGAACTTGGCTCATTTGGTCATTGTGGGAGATGTCTGGTGTAATGTCGAAGATTACGCAATAATATTTAGCTTCTTGAATACGACGGATGATGGTGGATCGAACTTGCTGTCCCAGTAAGTTTATAAATTCATTCTGGGTTTCTGGAGATAGATACGAAACTGAGACTCTTGCTCCCAGATTTATCTTTGTCAGGTGTTCCATTAGAAGAGGGTCGTATTTAGCTAGGAGGTGCACTAACTCCAGAAAGTTCTCGCGATTGCCACTAACATCTCCTCGAATGTCTTCTCAATGTCCTCTGAAGGCCAGATTCTGTTTGGCTAAGAACTGGATAATATTCAGAAACCTGTACAGGACATCCCTCCACTTCTTCTCCTCACTTTCGAAAACTTCTTGTTGTTTCTGATCGATGGTTGCTTTACAGTTCAGGCGAACTTCCAACTCCTTCTATTTCAAGAAGCTCTGTTCATGGCCCAGGCTATTTTCATGGTCTCCTATTCTTGGATTTAGCTTCCACCATTTGTTGAATCCTTCTTCAGATGCGAAGTTAGAGCCGGAATTGCCAAACAGCTTGCAAGAAAAACAATACAAGGATTGCTTCAAAGGCGAGTACACCATCCATGTTCGGAGAACCTTTTCGCCGTTAGATAATGGTTTGTAGAACCACTCTTTGATTAGTTTTCGGGTCCCGCCTTTCGTTGAAGTCCCTGAGCGAACAACATCGGCAAATTTGGAATTGATGTGCTGTACTGAGTCAGATCCGCGACGTACTAGAAGCGTTCTTACTTCGTCGGTCATAGGAGAAGGCCAGCAACCTACATCGTCGAGATTCACATCTTTGATTTCGGCAGGAGCAGAAGGCACGATTTAAATTATGTCTTCTTTGGCAACATTCACTTTTTCTGCAGGCTTATGACTAGATGCTTGAGGTACTTTTGATAAGTCGACTTCGTCTTGACCCTGCCCTGTGGTGGGACCAGAACTACTTCCAACTGCGACGGCAGGTACGTCTTCTTCTTGTACCTGTAAAATAAGTTATGTATTCCCATGAATATTGGCCGGAGGACACGTTCGAATTTCAAATAAGTATTTTATCTATCACAAAACAAGTGTTTTTGGTGACGGCGCGGTTTTCCGGGCTTATAGGAAGATTTACAAACAAAATTGATTTTGTATGGCAGCTACCTTTTTTAGAGTTTCCCGGTAAAAACTGACTGAGTAAGCCATGTTATAGATGTTATTAAAAGATAAAATGACGAGAAATTTGAGAAAAATCGTTGGCGCCATTTTTGAGATAAATGAAAAATTATGTTTTCTTTGTATGACAGGTACCATAAATAATCAAGTTATCCAAAAACAAAAAAAAATATTCCTAGACTACTACTAGATTTACAAAACATCCCCTATTGAAGTTTTATTCAAGTAGCAGGACAAAATTCAGTCGTAAACTTAAAAAGATGTACCTTAACTCAATGTAATTTATGTTAATATACTCCATACTTTTTAAACAATAATCAATGTTCAAACAGCTATTAGAGCAATTTTAAGTGTATTATAAAATAAGTTTTAATGAACGAGTGTGACTCCGTACTCGCAGACAAACCTAGGTGAATAGGTTTTGCGAGACTAATGTAAGAAATATTGTAACTTTTGTAAACAATAAATAAATAAATAATAATAATAAATAACTGGATTAATTCTAGGCCATGCATGATTCTAGATGGAGGAATCATAATATATACCTACTTACACTGGAATCACTTCCGCTGCTGCAGGATGCCACCGAAGACGTTAGCGTGGCTTTCAAACCAGAACTGGAACTAAAATATTTCAGTAATGCACCTTGAGACTTCTTCGCATCTGCTTCTTTCTTAGCCTTTTTTTTTTTTGCGGAATTCCGCACCGCTTTCTTTGACTCTTTTCATTTTCAAAAACTAGTTCAAAGATTGGGCAAAGTTCTAAATGTTTAGTTTTAGAAGATTCGACAGTATTTAAAAGATCGAAACACAGTCAAAATGACTTTCGTTCCGTATCCGAAACTCTCGCGAAACAAACATACGAGTAAAGCGTGATTGCGTAACGGTACTTCACGACGCACTAAAACAAACAAAGATCAGTACTGTAGCATGTGTGCTACAGCTGCTACCTTTGATAATGTTTATGTTGTCAGAAATGGTTAACGTATTTTATTAATCTTTCGGATGCCCTGGTAATACGAGTTATTTTGGATTTAAGTTTGTTAAGTGTTGTTTTAAAAAATAAATTTGTAATTCTTGTTTAGTCTTATTATTTTTAAGTTTAAGATTTTAAGTTATTAAATTGGTCTGGAAAGTTCGAGGACACTGTATACGAGTGTTCCATTTTGAATATGAACGGGGTTCATTTATATAATTTAGAACGCTTTGGTACGATGAACGCGAGTGGTTGGTGAGGCGTGTGTGAATATCGCGAGAATTTTCCAAGGATGAATTATGTGCGCCGAAATAAACTCCAAGACGGTATGGCGAAGGATTCGTCATATCCGTACAATTACCTGCAGCTACGGTAACGTATAATGGCAAGGGTTTGCCATTAAAAACACTCGTGAGCAAACGAGTGTATTTGGTGACCGGACATCACGACGTCAAAAAGCAAGTAAGTGCCAGCCGTGCCACTGCCCCGTTGACCCCTTTGACCCCTGGTGCGAAACTATAATTTGTGGATTTTTGGGATTTAAATTAACGGACTAATAAAATTGAAACTGGGATTTTACGTTCAGCGTGTTTCACCCAATTCCTGCCAGACATAGAAGAAAAAAAGGCGTCGACCGTTAGAAAATGACTTAACTGAGAAGGGCTTGTAAACCCATAATTTGTAATTTGCTAAATTTTTGGTATATTTATTTGCATGTTAAGGTGTGTCAATTTTTTGCTATATTTCGCCTGTGTTAATTGGTATTTACAGCGGTGATACGCCCGGTGCGTATCTATATTTGTATTTGTATTAATATGTTCTTATATATTTTTAATGCCTTTTTGGTAATTATATTTAATTTTCGGAGCTCCGAAGTATATGATCAAATTATAATTTTTGGGGGGAATTGTTAAAGTATTTTTTAGTATTATTATATAGCTATTTTTTTATAAGTAGTAATAGGGTATGTTTTTTATGATGGATGCGCCGATTTGTGATGAAACGATTTTATGATATATATATATAAATGTTGTTATATAAATTTTGCGTCTTTTTAACTTGCTGCCTTCTCTCATTGTTCGCAACCTTATTAGTATTTTTTAAGCCTGCTATTAGTTTGGGTTTTAATATTTTTTTGGGGTTTACCTGCGCTCGCGGTACGGGGCAATATAGGAATTTTACTGTTTCCCGGTTTGCGGAAGTTGTTTGGTTTGCCCTGGGTTAAGGTCAAACTTTACAGTACAATGCGTAGTACTAAATTCAATGAGTGCGAAAGAGAGGCATCGACACGGGCCGACGCGTGAAACAAAAGATTTTGTATGAGTAATTAACATAATAAGAAGTGCCGCTCAACTCGGCTCGCGCGTGCCGGGCGGCGCAGCGTGATGCGATGTTGCCGTTCGTATGTAAACAAACAAACGTTATAAAGAGCTCTATCAGTGATTTCGCAGTTTTTCTTTTAAATAAATATTAAAAAATAGTTGGTGCGCAAAATGTTAGATAAAAATGGAACATTATAGTGTGTGTGGCACATGTAATGAATGAATCATAGATCAGATCTCAACCCGCTTCACCGGCGACCCGCCCCCGCGGGCTGCCGCCCGGGGCGGGCCGCCCCCTCCGCCCCACCCACGCTACGCCACTGGTGATGCTACCAGTGCTGGATTGCTGAATTTATCTGGGAGGGTGCAATTCTTTCTCTGAATCCAACCAATTTACAGCCCCAGGCTCGAAGGCTAAGAATCTGACTTAAACTTTTAAACACAGGCTCCAGCAAAGTGTGCTGATCCCTGACTCTGTCTAATGGAACACTGGTAAATGATAGTAAATTGTCTTTAATAACATGTGGTTTTATTACATGTCATGGAACTTTACATACAAGTGGCCTGGGCTGACAAATTTTTAGGATACATCAACATGTTAAGCTAGTCACTTGGAATTACACGTAATTAAGTTCTAACGATGGTCTTGCTAGGAGTTGGTTGTGATTAAAAACGGCCACTCCCTGAGTTGCTTTCGTAACATTGACTTGAACCAGCTGCATAAGCTGTAAATATATGTCAGATTAATGAAGTAAATCTTTTCTGAGGCCAGCATGTGTAAGCACATTTGACGTCGACCGACCGGAGGCCATTAAACCCGACCTCGACCCGCCAGTATTGGCTCCCGCTGGTGGAATGCACCCCTCGCAAACTCAATCCGGGTCAAATGCGGAGTAGATACACAAGTACTCCCAGTGTATAAATTTTGTCACGAAACTGCATCTGATGCAAACAACCGATAATAATTCACGGAGTAAGCTCATCAAGCAATCCCCTTAAATTAACACGTGATAAGAAATGTGCATCGTAGAGCACGAGTGTATGCTCCCTCCGGGCACAGTGTTTAATGAACGCCCATAAATCTCATCACAGCCTAGAGCCTTAATTTAAGTAAGAAACAAGGTGCTGAAGCAATATCCAGAACAAGCGCACAAACATAAACAGTGGTTTTTACCAACTAGTCAGTAGTCTTTAAGTTGACTGATCTTTTTAAATAATATTTGTTTAATTTACTTAAACCAAAGCTTTAATGAATATTTCATAATACATCTAATGTCAGCATTAATATTCAAACAAGGGTCATGTACAATTAACAAGTAAGTTTTCATTTAAAAACCGAATAACGGTAATTTCTTTTCTTCACTCGTGGTTTGGCGCTTGGCGGAACTGTCCCCCCCCCCCCCCCCCCCAACGTCCAACCATCCCAGCCAAGCCGCGCGACAGCCCCTTCCGGCAGTCCAGATCAGCTCGCGCGAAGATGTACTGTACAAGGTGAAGTACTGTAACGTGTGACGCAGCAATAAAACCAGTTACGTTTACGTGTGTTTTTCAATAGTTACGGCATCCTGGGTGGCCAGAACAGCCCGCGGGGCCCTTTGTAGACGCATCCCTGCCTGCAGCCACTTGGCAAAGAAATTCCCTTTAACGTAATTTAAATATAATAATTTTAAGACAGGCACCGGGGACGGCGTCAACATATTATAGAACATGCTGCAAAGGCTAAATCTGTAAATATTGACTGTAATGATAATGCAACCAACTTGTATATAAGCTTGGCTTGTACTGTACCAGTCAAAGCTCGCTCGGTAGCTGTCGTGGTGTGCACATCAATGGGGAACAAGCTGACTGCTCTGCATGGAGGTTCATTACCTCTGACAGCGCGGAAGGTCCGTGAACCATTCCTGAGTATAAGGCGAGTGCCGAGAGGTAGTATCTTACTGTAATCGAGCTTGTCCTGTGGTGAGCAGCTGGATTTGTTGGAAATATATAAATACCATCTCGTGGACCATCTGGCAGGAGGTGCGGTTGCTTTCGTGGCTAGCCGAGGATCAAGTGACAGCAGAACTTAAAGTCGGACAGCGTGCTGGGCCTGGACTGTGAGCACTACCGGCGATGCAGCAGCAAATCGACGAGTCGGGCGTTACTACATACTTCTAAAGCTGCACATCGTCCGTAGGAGGGGAAGAGGAGTAGTGACCCTCGGAACCTCGCGCCGTGCATGAAATGTTCCGGTTGTGTCGGCTGATGGAGAGAGAAACCTGAACGAGAGAATCAGTGAGTGACTGGAGAAACAGTTAGCTTCGGGGCGGCACAATCGCGCGGGGCACTGGCGGTCTGCGGGAGCGGGCTGACAGAATCCCGTGCAGTTGCCTGCTTACTTACCTCTTTCCCACAGCGTAACTCTACACTCTTCACGATTATATGCATCCTTGGCGACTGGCCGGGCACATACCAGTTGGGAGGGTCACTGTGCTGTCGCGTGCGGCCTTGGATCTTAACACTACACTCACACAACGAGATTAATTAGGCCACTTTTGATGCAATACTTAAAGCCTCTAAATACAGACATCATGACACTTTCATACATCAGTTAGCCACCTAACTGAGGGGGAAAGGGTGACCTTCCCCCCGCCTGACATCTACATTAAATAAATTAAAGTCAAGCACCATAGCGACAGCAACTTTACTTCTTACTGGACTGAGAGGCACCATTAATATTAAAATTGCACACTTCGCGCCCCTCCGTCGTTTCTAATGATTCGAACAAAGTGAATTGACTTCCCACATAGCGAGTTATGGGAACATAATAGTTCCTGGTATCGCTGTCACACGCTCCCGGCCGAGCATATGAAGAAACGGTGGTACCAGTCAGATATCCTTACCCCAGAGAAATCTGGGGGAATAAAAGCAGGAGTATATAAATTGATGTTGTGCTTTCTGCTCTCCTCTCCTCTCTTCTCTCACACTATCTCTTCTCCTTCCTCCAGAGCGGCCTTCGGGAATATGCTCTGGAATCCTTCGCTGGAGCGGCCCTCGGGATTACGCTGACGCCACTCCCACTGCCTGTCTAAGTTTTTAAAGTAGTTATTAATTTGAAAAGTGATCTCAGGGATTTTAACGGGGGTTCGGCCTCGTGGCTGCAGGCAAGAGCGCGCCGTGGTTCGAAACCTACCTGGGCTGTTCAGGCCACCCAGGACGCCTTATGAATAAATAATAAACTGGTTGACACGACACTGCACTTTATTGAGAACTGTTACACACACTGGTCCAAGTACTGGACGCGTCTGTTGTCTGACCGTCGCGGCACGTGAGTCTCTATTCGTAGATGATATGCGCGGCCAGGATAGGTTGCAAAGTGGTATGTGCGGACTTCTACAGTGGCCGATTATCAACGTGAAAGACGCGGCGTATAGTCACGGAGTGGCAATGCTGCCGCAGCTTATGCAGAGATTGACGTTATTATGTACGACAGCACGTACGAATGAATGTTCTATAGTTAATTGCAATCAAGCCTGTTGCAAAATATTAAAAGTCCCAAAAAGTACGTGGGTTCGGTTAGATAAGACATACAAGTTACAGTCACTAATTAAACGGTTATGACGTTTTTAGAATGCACATTACAAGTTACACATTTAAATACAATGAAAGTTAGATACGTAAATTAACGAGTAAGAACTCGTCACACGTGGCTGGCTGAGAGCTTTCGACGATAACGATACCTCAATTACGCTGTCCTTAAACTATGGACATGGAAATTACTTAATAAATGCAAAACTCCCTTTTGGGATAAAATGATTAGTTAACGAGTCGCACGAAATAATGTGCGACTGAGTGGGGTCGGCGCAGAGCTGGTAAAAGGATTTGAAGAACTTACACTATTGCTGAGACTTGGATGTAGCACGAAAGTTGAGGGCTCTGCGTTCGCGGAGTAACCGACCCCTGCGAGCTCCCGATGGTAATTGGCGCGAGACCACCCTGCGGTAGAGGTGGGTCGAAAAGTATCAACCTGATACTTTGGCACTGATACGCGCCTGTATCAGGAACTGCAAACGAGTACACTTGAAAAGTATCAGAGACTTTAGTATCAGTTCAGAATTCAGCTGGAACAACACCACGGCCAATGAATACAGTACCCGATCGCAGATGACGGTCACTTGGGCGGAGCTTGTGAAAGGGGAGGGAGCAGGAACGACGAATAAGGGATAAAGAAGGGAAAGAATGTAGGGGAGGAAGCGCAGGGGAAGGCGTTGAAGCCTTGAAGGAGAGGCGCAAAGCGATATTGTTAACAAGCAGGGCTGCCACTCATGGGTTTTTCCACCCAGATCTGGGTTTTTCCAATGGTGTTTAGGTTTCTGGGTTTTTAAATAATGAATTCCAACAATTCTAGGTTTTTTATAATTTTAATTATTTTTATACCTAAAACAATAATAAAGGTAGTAGCTACTGTATCTGTTGCAATATCTGTTTGATAAATGCAAACAAGTCTATGTGTTTCACACACAAAAATACATATAAACACAAAACTAGTTTTCAAGAAGCTAAGTCGAATATTAAATTAGACACATTCTTCAAAGAGGCTTGCAGAACACAAAACCAATGCAACAATTAACCTTCAAACCAATCTTGTAGAATCAGACTCTGAATAAAGACTAACGTACATGATGCAGTTTTATAAAAACAATTACCGGTTTAAAGGATGCAGTGATGGTGTTTGTTTTGTCATGTATATATTTGTAGGTTTTTTTATGATATGTACTGGTCCAAGAATTACTTATACAGCCATTTTGCTGCAGTGTAATTTTCTTGTATTGGTTGTATTTAACCGATTTCAGTCTTGTAAGGTAATTAATTGTTTTATATTAAAACCAGTTATGTTTATATTTTTGAATTAGTACGCAAACATTTTCAACGATAGCATTTTAGACGCATCTGGGTTGTTTACCCATGTGTCTGGGTTTTTTGTAGGTTATCTAGGTTTTTCATGAATATCAGAGTGGCAGCCCTGGTTACAAGTCGTTTTGTTTATTGTCCTACTTGTACGCTCAGTGCGCAGTGCGTGCACCGTCTCGTTCAATAATAAAACTAATGAAATTTTAATATTAAAAAGTACATTAATACAAGATATAATATTTATATTTGTGCACCTAACAGCTATGAAAATGCAAATAAATTCTCAGTTGACACTAATAACAGATGTAATCAACATATGGACTTTCTTTTTTCGAAAACAATTAGTAACTAGTGTTTTTATACATTAAAAATTCACGATTTTATCAAAAATAAAAAATAAAAAAACAGATAGGTACATTAGTGAGCATACTATATCAATGTTTACGTTTCTAATGTTTCTTCAGATTAGTCGATGATTTATAACTCAGTTTTTGTTTACACAAATTACAATTAGCAAACTCATTATTTTCCGTGAAAAAATTCCACACAAATGAAGTCTTTTTCGTGCACTTATCCATTCCTTATTTCACTATAAAGATACTAACTACAAAGCATGACAGCCCGCAAAATGGTGATACACGGCCAGGACGAACTGCAGTGAATGTTGAACTGATTAATACTGGCTGTATCAGGCGGGAATGAGAGTAACAGAGGTAGAGAATTACCGGGCGTGATAAATAATGTATCAGATTCTCCTTCCGGTCGCACGGTCTGCGTACGCGGAGCTTTGTTGCCTCCTGGGACCGTCTGATACAGAAGTATCAAAGACTTGTACCTAGTTACATTACTGTATCAGTATCAGGTTGGGACTGATAACGAAAATTGCTGTCCCAACCCACCTCTACCCTGCGGCCTCGCGCCGCGACACGTGAAGCGCGGGAAAACAGCTCCGACCAGTTTTGGACTTAAAAGACATATTTCACAATATATGATTATTGGACAATTGTACATACTTACCCTTGAATTAATCACTTTTTAATTTGGTTGTTTTTGAGTTAAAAGAATAATTTACTGATTTAGTTTAGCGCATTGCCACACCCAGCCGGGCGCTGTAATGGACTTGGCGTTCGTCGCGGTGCACTTACACTCACTCGGCGGACATCGTGCTCGGGCGTGTTCGATGCACTTAAGGGTAAGTGTTGTTGTGTCATAACGGTCTTAGCGGACGAGAGGGAGCACCGGCGGTTGGGTCTTTCGAGGATAACGCTCTAGGATCTTCCTCCCGGAGCGGCCTTTCGTGGATTACGCTCTAGGGCCTCTCCATCCCACTCTTCCTTGTTCCCCTACCCAGCGAGAGGGCAGGCCGCAGCCCCTCTCTGCCCGACTACAGGAGCTGTTCGACAGTGACGACTGAGGACATCACACCCCGAGAGGGTATTCACCCCACTTCAAGCCACTCCAGCACTGGACGCTGTTGCCTGGACACGTCACAGTTTATTAATTTTTTTTGTTATGTAATAGGAATTGGGTTTGGAGACATTCTTGGATTACGGTCTGCGAGTTAGGTTACAGTTGTTCCCCAACAAGTTTTTGCTCATTTGCTACCTTACCCGCCTGATGTCTTGGAATACCACCCTACTGACTCTAACTAAACCACAACTTAAATTTTTATGCTGCTGTCTTTCAGCAAGTCATGCCCTTAGTCCTGTTTAGTCCTGTAGCATGTACCTGGCACTTGCTTAGACATTGTACTTAATATATACATAACGTACCTTTTGTAATAGAACAACCCAGTTCCACCCTGCCAGTACTATCATCTGCTGGCTGAACGCACCCTCTAATCAATATGTACTACTACAAAACCAAAGTGTCAACAACAAGTAACTATCAGTGCTGTGTGTTGTTTATTCTTGATTCTCGTTTTAATTTCCTAATTTAAATAATATCATCAAGTGTGTTTCCTAATGGTGGATTGGTCTATAGGAATTATTTGAATAGTTATGGGAATAAATAGACAGTCTCATTTTTGACTTATATTTTTTAAACTTTTTATTTAGCATTAAAATTTAACGACCACACTTTCAAGCCTTCGGTCATTTGTTTTTTACTCAAAGTATTTAATCAAGATAATTGCTATATGTTTAGTTTGTAAGTTAAAATATAAATATTTACTGTTTCTTTTGTGGGTTTCACGAGAGCTAGCTCTGTTCCCATCTCCCTGCAGCGTCCTGCTTTAGCAGTCTTCATTAGACCATGATCCAGGGTGGATAGATCTTCGCATGGGGAGCATTCATATTATAGTCTCACTGATTCAGTAATTCTTGTGAACATACTTCATCGACCTTAAAACCTTTTGCTTTACAATCCCTATGTGATGCCGGATTATTTATGGTGCAGGGCATAACACAGCTATCATTAATTTCACCTGCTGCATAGTTTATTTCTTACAGCACTGGCCGACTTAGAGACAGAACTTCTATTAATTAAATCGCGAATATCACTGCCAGTATCAATCATAATTATTTATAGCATGGTCTATGTAGAATCACATGTCATGCTGTAGAGTCTGATCTATATTGTTTTTTACTAAGCTATTCACAGGATTGTCCGGCTGTAATCAGATATCTACCTCGTCCCTGGCCATATTGTCGCAGGAGTAATTCTAGTGTATTTCGCAACTAACGATTGTGTAACATGTTTTGCCTTTTCAATTGTCAAAGTAATTTGCCAGTGCAAATTCTGTTACAGTACAAAATGTATCGCGTGATGAAAACCATGTCTTCTTCAAACCATTTTTCTCTTAGTAATTTGCAATCTAATGTAAGCAGTATTCAGCTCTCTATGCTGCTTAGGGTGTGTGTATCTGTTTTAATAGTTAGTCTATTATTTCAGCAACATCCGACAGACTTGAGCCTATTGGACTACACTGGGCCGACGAACCATGCAACCACAATTTGTTAGTTTGCAAGCTAGCATGGGGTTCTCCCGAAAAGATTTCAATCATCGAGCACAATTTATTCCACTAGACTCACCATGGGTTTCAGCCTCGAAAGCGAGGGTGATGGCGTAAGTTTGGTAGTGTTTGTGGTCGCTGAGTGCAGTAGCGAGGTGCAGTTAGAGAGCTCGTCTCCTCTCTAAATTGTGTGCTAATTTTTCGAGTGAGTTGTTATTCTGTGAGAGGCATCTCGGAGATCCACAACCTGGGTAAGGCATATTATGCTGGGAGTCTACAATACATTGTTACAGCCTATAAAGTGTAACTTTTTTCGTTCTGAGAAATTAGATGCTCCTTCAACTGTGAGTCAGTACACAGTTATTATTATATTTATTTCATTGGCTGTCATTCAAACACCTCTTTCCTCTCATTCCATACTTTACTTCTTTCATTCCAGTAACTATATTAGACTTCATCAATTTCACTATTATGTTAGGTTATTTATGGTACAGTTAATATTTAATTAAAAATACTTGGTACATCACACACATGTTTGGACTTCTTATCCAATAATTTAACACATGACACACGCAAGCTGAGAGTCATCGAAGGAAGCCCAAATTAGTTAACCCTGTGGCTGGTATTCCAAGACACAAAAATAAGGATTTAGATGTTGAATGTGATATACATGTACAATAACCACATTCTTAGTGAATGGTAGGACATGGCCAGTCCCTTATTATTAGGCAACTTGACGTCGTCCGACCGAAGGCCACCCTATAGCCCGACCTGCAACCGCCAGTATCCGACCCCGCTAACGGAACGCGTCCTTAGCCATGGTCCACCCGAGTCAGACGAGCGCCGCGGGACTTAGGTATTATCAACGCCCTTAACTTAATCGGCAAGACAAACCGAGTCATGTACATGGTAAATTCACTACACTGTCATGTCCACCAGTTTGGCCTCGGCTGTTATGATAGCGCAAGCCCCAAGTGCGCCACCCATCCTACATAATCTATGGGGAGGAAAGTTAGTTCGCCACCCGCCCCTAGATGGCAGACAAAGGATAATGTAAATTAAGGAAACTTTGTCAACCTGCCCAACATAATTCAGGACAAATATGTAAATACCCAGTGTTGTAACAAGAAGCCTTTGAATTATACAAGTGAATGTAAATATTATTGTAATTCTACTATGTATGCACAGGAATGGTACAGATGTGCCCACCCTGATGAATATGTACATGCATTGTATATTTACTCTGGCTGAGTTAAGCCAGGCAGACAGCTCTTCCTAGTAATTTTTGGGGAAATAAAAGTGGTGTAATATTTGAACAGTATTATTTAGGTAGCGATATCCCTGGTGTACTGCTCCTACTCCTACTTCCTCTGGTAGGCAGCGACCTCTCTGGGGGACTGTTCCTACCTCTCCCTGCTCTTGGGCAGCGACCCCTGCTCGCGGACTGCTCCCACTCCTCACCTCTGCTCCTCCATGCCAAAAAGAGCCGGCCGCAAGCGTTCTCGCCAGCAGGGACGACTCCAGAAGGAGACACCGGAGGAGCTGCTGAAGCCATACCAGCTGGGCTACTTCACTGGGCCGAAGGAACCCAGCCCTACCTACCATCCCGAATCCTTTGGACAATACTCCCCTGTTCCCTACTCCCCAGGGCACCCGCCCTCTGCTCAATTCCTGTTCCCTCATCCCCCTACCCCAGTCTCACCTACCGGCACTCCCGCTCCTCCCCTCATCGCCATCGAAGTTCCTCCTCTCCCCGACCGCCGCCCCCCGAAGCCCTATACGGCCGGTGACAGCCCTCGGGACCCGCGGCCGCAGCCCATCTCGGCCAGACTTGCTGCACGGCTGCAAGTGCTCTTTGGCCCAGACGCCTGATCGCGTCACTCATCGGGGTTTTTTACCCTCACTTGAACCACTCCAGGGTCCCCCGCAGAAGCCCGGGACAAGTCAACACTTTAATGAATATGCCACTTTGAATGAACAACACCGTGCAACACAAGTGCGACATAGGAGTGCCCGGGTCACTCACGTGTAGTTTTTTACTAAAACAGCTGTGAGTGCTCCCCTTGCGGCCTTCAGCCTGATTTCAATAGTGTAATATGTGACTTAACTCAAACCGCCCCAAATTAGCATTTATCATTCGCCACTGGAGTAGTTATCAAGCATCAAACAGTCTCCATGTGATTTTGATAATTCAAACTTATTTTATAAAAACTTATTACATGTCATTTCTAAAACATATATATATATATATGTATTAAGTTAATCATTAAGTTTTATTGTGTGAATTTAGAGCCACTTGCGTTTTGTTATTAATATAATTTTTTACGAATAACGGAACTTTAGAAAATCTGGCGCGACAGGAAGATCTCCCTTCCCCACACGCCAGGGCCAGACGCCAGTACAGCGCGACTCGCGGACCGGGACGGACGCACGGGGAGCCATCATCTCTTTGTCTTCATCGAACTTCCATCTGGTAACTATAGTCAGACCCCGAAACCTTTTTTAACTACTCCCCGTGTGCGCCCGGTCCTTTTCCGGTGTAGGGCCTAACCCAGCCGCGTCAACTTAACACGCCCCGCACAACGCATTACGTGGGGCCGTGCAATATACGGTATGGGCCGACTCCCGCCACAACAGACTTTTAATTAATCGCCAAGTGCACAGGCACTGGCTACATCTAAGCGTAGACTTTTCTTAATTTAATAGCGAGCCGCGGTCCACACAGGTGGGCCCACGCGTCGCCGTTCACCAATTACGGGATTAGCCGACTTTAATCAAACTCTTTCCCTCAACCTCGACTGGCGTGAGGACGTAACTTTAGTAACGGCGCGTCAGAGCGCCCAGTGTTTAATGACAGTGTACTTTATGTAGGGAAATCGCGTGAATGTAATTGCAAGTGTAATTTGCCAGCGTAATTAAACGGCCACTCCGCAAACTCCGTGCGCGACATGTGAACGACAGTGCAAAGCCGTGTACGTTACTTCTGAACCTCACCAATCCAGTTAGGGACCAGCGTCCTATGCTGTGTAGGGCCAGTGGTACAGCAGGCATTAGGGACCCCTAACATCATCACCGCCACAGCCGTTCCTAGTGGGCCACGCAGTGGCTTTCGGACCTCACGACACACTTCGTGACTAACCACCGCGTTAGCCTGGCTCCCTCCCGGACACGTTTCCCTGCAAGAAAACAGCCTTCCCGCTAGGAACACCGCCGAGTCTCGAACACGAGAACCCGGGCGACGGAAAACTTATTTTGTTGTTTTATCAATCGCCGTTCTGTTGCCTAAATTCCACGCATACACTGTGCTTATTTTCTTGTTGATTTCGTCCGGATGGCTGAACGACATCTGGCACCATTAACTCGTATGTAGTCATTTTTTATTCATCGGTGGAAATACTAAGCGTATTGGTATGCCAAATGAAATGTTTGGATAGCGAAATTATCCTGGAATACATTTTGTAACCTTTAATGTTCATAAAATTAAATAATAGGAGCTTTAAACATTTTTGAGAAAATGAAAATTAAATTTGCGCGATAGTGCTGTTATCTATAAGATTTTCGCATAGCAAATATATCGATGGTTGCCAAACATCCACTAGAATGCTTTGAAATCATATTCTGGCATTGTGCATGGTACAGTTTATCAAAACGGCTGCTTTTTGTTGCCTAACAGGGATTGGTTTAGGATACATTCTGTAACAATGTGTGGTAGTTAGGTTATGGTTGTATCCCAAAAAGTTAGTGTTTATTGGTACCCTTCCCCGATTGTTTTGGAATACCTACCATACTAAGGAATAAATCTTATATTTACTTTTTAACTGTGTATATATTTTTTCACATTTGGTATTTGTACTGTTATCTTATGCTAGGAAAGGAAATAACACAGATCAGTAGTACTTCACTAGGCCGTTCAGCCATCTTGTTTATTTACTGGCTCTCCCGCCTTTACATCCTTCCTCTCAAGCAGTCCCTTATATGACACAATACTCTTTACAATTAACCTGATACATATTAACCTGATACATTACTTAGCTTTTATTTACTGGCTTTCCCGCCTTTACATCTTTCCTCTCAAGCAGTCCCTTATATGACACAATACTCTTTACAATTAACCTGATACATATTAACCCGATACATTACTTAGCTTTTATTTACTGGCTTTCCCGCCTTTACATCCTTCCTTTCAAGCAGTCCCTTATATGACACAATACTCTTTACAATTAACCTGATACATATTACCCTGATACATTAGCTTTAACCTGATACATTACTTAGCTGTCCAGACTGTTCTCTCCTTTCCAATGAAAATTACTCAACCAACTGGGTGGCTTCCTCTGTATTTTTGATGTCCTTGCATCCGTCTCCCTTAACTCTATCCCTCCAGAATTATCCTCTATTAACCCCCTTGCATGATACTGTGAATTTCTGGGTGGCTCATATTTCTCACCCTGTAGCCCCTGCAAGTCCTCCTCCCCAAATCCTCTAAACTCCTCTTCTCCTTCCCTCTCGTCCCTCCTGCTGGATTTATCTTGCTCTTGTACTACGTCCCTATGATTTTCCTTGAACTCTATGTTCGACCCCCCTTCTCGTCCCTTCTCTGCCTGTGTAATTTTCCCTGGGAACGGTGCTGGCACTAAAAACCTTCTGTTTCGCCTATACTTTCGCTGGCCTAATTTCACTATGTAAGACCTGGGTTCCTGCCCCACTGCTTCAATTTCCCCATACTCTCTGCGATCCGAAACCCAAACCTCTCTCCTACTACTAGGTCCGGTAATTTTCTAGCCTTGTGCCTGTGGTTATAACTGTCCGCCTGTTGGATTTGTCTCTGTTTTTCATTCTGTACCACCTGCTCATGGTTGATCTGCCTAGATATCTTAGATGGCATCATCGGAAGGGTAGATCGCAAGCGCCGTCCCATGAGTAATTCGCCTGGGCTGAATCCATTAGCAAACGGCGTTGTACGGTACGCCAACAGTGCCAAAGTAAGATCCTTATTCTTCTTTATTAATTGCTTGGCCACTTTCACCGCCGACTCCACTTCCCCATTAGACTGGTGATAGTGTGGAGATGATGTGATGATACTAAAGTTATATGAGGAGCTGAATTTTTTAAATTTCTCTGAGAGAAACTGTGATCCACTGTCCGCTCTAACGACGTTTGGGATACCACCTTGCAAAGACTTCCGCGAGACTCTTGATGACCAATTCATCCCCCAATGAAGACATAGGTATGATTTCAAAGTAACGCGAGTAGTATTCAGTAACTAGCATGTACCATCGCTGCTGCTTAAAGAAGTCAATCCCCACTTTCTCCCATGCCCTGGACGGAAACTGCTCCTGCAATAATGGTTCCCTTGGGTTCACCCTTTCCTCTATGCATCTAGGGCAACTTCTTATCAGTTCCTCTAGCTGCGTGGACAATCCTATCCACCACACCGACATTTTGGCCCTTTCCCGACATTTTGTTATTCCCTGATGTCCTGCATGTATGAATTGTAAACATTTCTGCTGAAGAGGGAGTGGTATAACCAGACGGGTACCTTTCACTAATAACTCCTCTTCTACCGTAATCTCGTGCCTGAACTGATAATATGACCTCATTTCTTCCGATACTTCCCTCTTCTCCAGCCATCCTGTCTCAGCATATTGCCGTAGTTTTCTACAGGTGGGGTCCCGTCCCTGTTCTTGTCTGATAACCTGCAAAAATTCGTCCTTTACCGGACACGCCTCTATCATGGACCTTACAAAAGCCTCTACCTCATGTGTCAGTTCTTGCTCTTGTTCCCTCTGGGATGAATTCCCTGGATTACGGGATAAGGAGTCAGCTACCACTAAATTTTTTCCTGGCACATACTGGACTGTGTAGTCTTAACGCATTAAGCGGATCCGAAAACACTGCAATCTAAGTGACAACTCATCTAAGGGTTTCGTATGCAAGATTTGTAATAACGGCTTGTGGTCAGTTTCCAAAATAATGGGTATGCCTGTCAGGTACTGCCTAAACTTTTCTGCCCCCAAGTCAAAGCTAGAGCCTCCTTTTCTATCTGCGAGTACCGTTTTTCTGTTGCTGTGAGTGTACGCGAACCATATGCTATAACCTGGCGTAAATCTCCCGATTGCTGAAGAACACAGCACCCCAGCCCAAAAGAGCTGGCATCTGCGCTCAAGATGATCTGCATGTTGGGATTAAAAAAGGCCAAGGTGGGTGCATTGGAAAGCATTTGCTTGATTTTGCTAAATGACGTTTTCTGGGCTTCTTCCCACACAAAATCCACATATTTTTTTAGAAGTACGAACAATGGCTCTAACACCTGCGATTTGTTTGAAAGAAACTGCGCTGAAAAATTTACTAGCCCTAAAAACTGTTGAAGTTCGTTCTTTGTAGTAGGTTGAGGGAAGTTACTTATACCCTCGACTCTTTCAGAGTCTATTTGAATACCCTCCGCCGACAACGAAAATCCTAAATACTTTACCTTAGTGACCCCGAAACAACTCTTGCTGGTATTTAGCGTGATTCCTTCTGTCTCCAGCCTCCCCAAAACCTGTCTCAAAATGTTATCGTGTTCCCTTATAGTTGCCGCGAATACCAATATGTCATCCATGTGAAAGACCACCCCAGCTATTCCCTCTAACACCTGAGCAATTTTTAGAGAAAAGTTCTCCGGTGCACTTGTAAGCCCGAATGGGAGCCTCTTGAACATATACCTTCCGAATGGCGTGATGAAAGTTGTTAAAGGCTGACTTTCTTTGTCTAGCGCCATTTGGTAGAACCCGGAGTTGCAATCAATTTTTGAGAAAAACCTTGCCCCTTTGAGTTGTGCTAGCTTGATTTCTACCCCTGTTATTGGAAAATGAGGACGACTGACATATTTATTTAACTCTGAATAATCACCACAAATGCGCACTGAGTCACCCTTGGGAACAACCACAATAGGAGCCACCCAATCAGTTGGCTCAGTTACTTGTTCTATGATGTCTAATTTAATCAGTCTGTCCAGCTCCTTTTTGAGTTTATCAAATAGGGGCAAAGCCACCACCCTTGGTAGTGACTGTACAAAAGGTTGAGCATTCTTTTTTACTGCTAACTTCACTTACCCCTTCATTTTCCCTAGTCCCTTGATCACTCCTGGAAACTTCCTAGACACCTGTACTTCAGTGTATACTGCTTTATCGGGTGCCGATATTTGTGATAACATGCATTGCTCACCCGTGAACTGAACAATTTCAAGACTTATCAAAGACCTTCTTCCTAAGATAGGTGTTTTTAACCCCTCTATTAAGTAAACTTCTGACATACATTCTTTACTGCTACATTGTAGTTCCAGAACCAACCACCCCAGAACCGACAACATACTGCCATCCGGTCCTGAAAGAGTTTTCGTGCACTGTTTCAACCGTTTTCTGAACTCTTCTGGAACTGTTTCTGGAGGAACACAGGTTATGTCTGCCCCAGTGTCAATTAGGAATTCTACTGTGGACTTAAAATTAGTGATGCTAACCGAGGCAGTCTACTTGTTGGTGCCCCCAGACCCAAGTGCATAATTACCCAAGAAACATTCTTTCTCCATTTCAGGTACTGTGCCTGTCTCTGACACCAGACGCACTTGAGAACTGCCACCTGGCTTGCTTGCTTTACATACCACCGCCCAGTGACCGCCTTTATCACACTTAAAGCACTTGACATTTCTTGCTGGACACTTAGAACGCTCGTGGTCTTTCAAACCGCAAAACTGGCACTGACCTGAGGGCCGGATCTCACCCCTGGCTGTTGACTGACGCTTAAAGGAAATGGGCTGTTGATGTCTATTGTCCTCTTGGCGATGTCTATTGTCCACTTGAACTCGGTGAACCTCCCCACGACGATTCTGCTGTTCCTTGTATAACACCGCAGAATGGCTACTCTGCAGTTCCGCTTGCTTTGTTGCTAGAATCGCTTGCTCCAGTGTTAAATCTGGCCTCAGCTGTAACTGCTCACTTGTTTTGGTATCCGCCATACCCACGACTATTCTGTCCCTTATTAATTCTGGTTTCAACTGGCCATAGTTACAATTGTATGCCAACTTGTGTAATGCGGTGATGAAATCTGCTACTGTCTCTCCTGGCATTTGTGACCTCGAATTGAACTGAAAACGCTCAAAGATAATGTTTCTCCTGGGATTAAAATACATTTCAAATGCCTTTAACACCTGATCATATGTTGTAGGTTGAGGTTGGAACTGCGCCCATATTTCCTCTGCTCGGTCACCCATGATGTAAAGCAACAGATCAATTTTTTCGTCATCCTTTTTTTGACTATGGCCTGCCACCGACATGTATCTAGAAAATCTTCTCTCCCAAGCTTCCCACGCCGCAAGCACTGCAAAATCCAACGCTGGGGGTGGATGGAGGTTAGGCGTTCGCCCAGCCTGCTGGTCTCCCCCTTCTCTTTCCATTCTTTAAGTGTTCTCCACGATTCTGGTTGCTACAACGACGTGTTCCTTACTCGTCTTTAGGTCCGAAGAACTACCGCTGCCACCATGTACTGTTATCTTATGCTAGGATAGGAAATAACACAGATCAGTAGTACTTCACTAGGCCGTTCAGCCATCTTGTTTATTTACTGGCTTTCCCGCCTTTACAGTATTTGCATTATTTTTTTCTAATTTTTATCGAATATACAACATATCATGGAGTTAAGAAGTTAGGGAGTAGGTGTGTGTAATCTCTGCTGTGTTAACAGTTGAAGTCAAAACAAAAAACGACCACGCCCCCTTGTGCGAGCAAAACATCACTGGTTCCAATGCATTTAAATGCAGAATACTGTATTTTGTTAATCCGATATTAGCTACCAACGACGTATATGTGCAAGTTTATCTTGTTAAGTGTATGAAATATAATGTTGTCTTGCAAGACTGTAACGTGTGATTTTTTAGTAGAAATAAGGCAATAAATCCCGATATATGTAATAACGAAATGGGTTATAAAATTAATTTATTGCTTACTTAACAGCATTCAGGTAGGGTGCATTGATGTTATTTAGGCAGTATGTTGTGTAAATAACATTATACACTTCTTGTTTACATTATTTGTGCTTTAAGAAGGTTTTTTTTCGTCATTTCATTTATTGGACTATTACAATGTTAAAGATATTAGCTTATTACCTACATGTTACTGTAAACGAAATGAACAAATTAACTGATATTTAAATTCTCCTCATAATTATTAGTCCTATGTGTATGGATGGATTAGCTGTCACGAACCCACTCGCCTATATTAACATGTAAATGCTACAACTTTTGCATTTTATATATACATTTATTTATTTATTGCAGTGGCCACGCAATAGTAAACATACCAGTAGTTTCTTCAGACCTTAATTAGTCCTATGCACGAATATTTCACTTAAGGAGCCAGTACTGTAAAGTAACAGTAATAACAGAGGGCACACATGCCTACCTGCAGCAATGTTGCAGTGATTACTACTTTTGCAATGGTTTTTTTTACTATAGCGATTCCAAGTGTTATATATTTATACTGTCTACGTTTTAATTATTTTTCATCCCATAATTTTAGCCTTGAATGTGTGCCTTAAGCTTCTTTGAGATCAGTGAGGATTATAAAATGCTAGTGAAGATATATTTAACTCGAAAATTATATTTTTGTATTTTTTGTTCTCATAGGGGGCAATATTTACCCACAATTTCCCTAATATTCATATCCATTCAACTATAGATTTGCAAAAGTTAGTTCATGGAAATTTTTTCTAAGAAACCTAATTATTTTTGTCAAGATTTTTTCTTGGTTTCCCTTACTTGATGACACACATAAATACTATGTAGCAATAACCAATCAATACTTACTTAGACTGCATATAAATACAAAAATTACTTATGTTTCTGATTTGTAATAGGTAAGACAGTTATTCTTGAATGGAATAACAAGATCACTTGAAGCTCAAAAGGAAGAATACATACATACATAGCTACTAGAAGTTTGACTGCAAAAATTCTCATTGACCCTTAAACAAAATTGTCTTCGTAAACATGTTTTGAACAGAATCACTAGTTTAAATTATATTCTTAGCAAAATAATTTAACCTTATACAAACATACTTATCAGAAACTGCTTTTGTCAAATAAACAATATGATTATTCAATGGGGACATGTCATGCATATGCTGATTCAAAGAGGGAAAAAAATGTATTTTCATCTTACAAATACTTTGCACGTCCTTAGACGGGTATGTTAGTCCACCTCTATCTTTCTGTGCAATTAATGAATTTTCAGCATTTCCCTCTGGCAACTGGTAGCCTGCATCTTAAATTGGTAATTCCTGAAAAAAACAAAATATTTTACAGCATTTTTAATGTAGCTATACTAACCTAACCTAGCCTAATCAAACACTATCCATATTTGACTACTTCGAAAGAAAAATTTTCGAAATTGATTTTTATTACTTTAAGTTACACCGAGGGAATTTTAGAACAAAATGATACTACACCACACTGCATAAAACTAAAAATGAAATGTTTTACAGATTAAATCACTTCTCCTCATCCATTTCCTCACCTTATTTTTTAAGTTAAGTCTTATAATCGTTGACGATAAAATTGGTACATTATTGGGCTTTGGTAAAAGCAAGCTGGTAGCACATGTATTAAGAAATGTGTTGCAAATTTAAAATGGGGGGAAATTATGCGAAATCAACTACAAAACAAGACGTACTGAAGTAAAAACTATAATTTATTAACAAATAACAAGACATTACATAAATTTATATAATTTGGACAACAAAAATCAATGGAAAATATATTATGGTTTCATGCAGATAACACAATCTATTTTATTTCATTTTTTAATTTATTTTTTATTTTTTTTTCAATCAACCTGCAGATCCCCACATGAGCCAACAGCTCAAGGGATATAGGCCTTGTCACATTATAAACAAAAATTAAACATAGTTAAAATTGCAATAAAATAATCAAGTTTACAATTATAATGAATTTTGCTAATCTACACTCTCAACAAATAATCACAAATTTTACAATTTTCACAATTTACACAACACAACAAACAGTACATATTTTTCATTTAATATACTCTGAATCATTTATAGGGTGTCCTATTAATTATATAGCAAATTACATAGTATTTACATTGTCATTACAAGGTGTTATTTCACTGCCGTCGGCTGCGGTCTCGTGTTCGAGCCCGGGCGCGAGTTCTAGCGGGGTGGCTGGTCTGGTTAACGTTTTATGTTCCGGGAGGGCGCCAGGCTAGCTCGGTGTCTAACCAATGGGGGTTCGTGGTTCGTTGCCCCAGCGTGGTCCGCTAGAACCGTCGGCGGTATTGCTTGGGAATTTACGTTAAAGAAGAATGCGTGGGATTGCCGTAGTAGCGACGTGCCTTTATTCAAGGGATTGACGTCACACCATACAATTACTGAGCACAGACATGCCCCTGAGGGCTACTTGTCCGTTGCGGGGTGCAGGCCGGTACATGTTCAATGTTTCGTGGCACTGGTTTCTCGGGTAACAGTATGCAGGCCAAGTACACTTGAAGCAAGAGAGGCGCGCACAGATGACGTGGCGCAAAGTTACATTAACAAAGTACACTTAATGAAAATTAGGCGCGCACAAATGACGTGGCGCAAAGTTACGTTAACAAAGTACACTTAATGAAAATTAGGCGCGCACAAATGACGTGGCGCAAAGTTACGTTAACAAAGTACACTTAATGAAAATTAGGCGCGCACAAATGACGTGGTGCAAAGTTACGTTAACAAAGTACACTTAATGAAAATTAGGCGCGCACAAATGACGTGGCGCAAAATTACGTTAACAAAGTACCCTTAATGAAAATTAGGCGCGCACAATTGACGTGGCACACAGAGTTTGTGGGTGACTGGAGTCGGCCAGTCCCGTAAGCGATTGTTTCTACGCGGGTGCCGTGCCTACTGGAGTGGTACACGCACCGCCACTAAACTTGGCGAAGTTTCCCTTGCGGGTTTGTGGTCAGCGCGAAGGCGCGTGGCCTTATGAAAGTTCTGTGGTTTGCGGGAGACGGCCCGTGCCGTATGCTGAAGAACGACCCTGCGCACCAGGTGTGGTGCGGGGCGTCTTTACGTTTACGCGGTCGGATTAGGTCCTGAACCGTAAAAAACGGACCGGGCACGCACTGAGAGGTGAATAGAAAAAGGTTTGGTTTATGCTAAATGACTATCTATACCGGACGTTACGTGCGATGAAGACAATGGTTGTGGTCTCTCCGTGGGACGTAGGTCCGTCCCGGTCCGCGAGTCGAGTTGAACTGCGGAACTGGCATGGCGTCCGGTGGCGCGTCGGCCCCTGCCGCGCCAAGCTTGACCTCATTACGTTAAAAACTAAATGACTGCGTCTGGAAGAGACTTTAAGGTCGCAAAATTCGTAATTAATTGTTTGAGGGGGAATGGGTGTGGTTCGTCTCTAGTCCACTCGGATTTAGTGTGCTTTATAATAATAATGTCTGGTTTGGCCGTTCGGCTCGGTGGCTCGCTCGACTCGGGTGGGCCACCGCCAGGGGTGCGTTCCGTTAGCGGGAGAGTATACTGGCGGTTGCAGGTCGGGCTTAGGGATGGTCGTCGGTCGGACGACGTCATCACCAGCTAAATAAATATTTTTTTCCTTTGATGTATTCTCTAACAACTTTTTTGAATTCATTAAAATTTTGTAGTAATATAATTTCTTTAGGTAGTTTATTAAATATTGTTATACCTCTTAAGTTGTACTCCTTTTGAAAATAAAGTTGTGTTGTGGAATTTTGGTTTTCAGTTTATAGTTATATCTTGTGATATATGGTCCAGTATGTTCAGATTCTACAAAATTATTTATATTAGCTTTTACAAATAAGAGCAACCTATAAATATATTCCAAAAAAAAAAGGGAATATATTCAACTCAGTAAATAAAGGTTTACATGAGGCTCTTGTATCAGCTTGTCGTCGTCTGTCCGAAGGCCATAAAGCCCGGCCTCCACCCGCCAGTATTAAACCCCGCTAACGGAACGCAACCCTAGCCCAGGTCACGTGAGTCAAGCGAGCCGTCGACGTCGGTGAGTGTTAAATAGATTACGCCCATATGCCAACTCCACCAAACAGCTCTTATGCTTCATTAATTACTGGGAGTAATTAAGTGATTTTTAATTATGAAAACAACCCTTAAGATTGAAAGTGCGTCGTAGGGGTGCCGCGGTTTTCCCCGTGGGAAACCGCAGTAATAAACGTTCGGAACATCCCTTGCGGCCTTCCGCTAATAATTAACAACAGCATAAATCAACCTAATTAACCTCCCCGTTTTCACCTGCAAATAGCCACTGGAGTAGTCAACAAGTGACAGACAGTCTCCAGCTTGACTTTCTATTTTCAAATATTATTAATCTCAATTTTATTATGTATTATTATTATAGGCCTTCCGCCAACTAATTCAGACAGATTTCATTAAGTTACGAGGGTTCTAGAAATAATAATGTCTAATTATAATTATAAATTTGGAATAACAACACATTAGAAAGTTCGGCGCGTCATGACGCTTCCTCCCCCCTCAAGCCGGCACAAAGCGGCAGTAGAGTTTTACTCACGGGCCGGGGCGGACACGTGATCCCGCGGGGAGACTTCAACCTTTGTGCTACTGATTTCTTCATACTGGTAAATATTATAAATCATTAAAACCTCTTTTTTCCTCTCCCCGCGTGCCCCCCTGCCTTTTTCCGGTGCAGGGCTTAACCCGGCCGCGTTAATTTTTGCTCGTCGCGCAACAACGGTTCGCGACGCAGTCACCTTACGGTCCGGGCCGACTCCCGCGAACAGAACTTAATTTAATTCGTCGAGCAGACACCTGCCGGCTACAAACGTAAAGACTTTGCTCTTAATATTACCTTCGTGGGCCCGCGACTCACACAGGTGAGCCCGGGCACGAAGCTAGTTCCAGTTTATCACAGGAGTGGCCGTTAACCCACTCAATCTCTTCGAGGATCCCCAAGCCCATGTAGGGATCTTATTTGCAAGTGCCGCAACGTAACACGTAATTAATTATTCAGTGCGAGTGTGTGTAGTGTCAGCGTATTTGTCCAGTGTAATTGTATAACTTGTGCCCATCCACACTTTGTGAGATGCGGGATTAAAAACCAGCACCTAATTAACGTGTTCTTTATTTCATAGACGCCCCCTGAACAGTTAGGAAACAGTCCTCTACACTGTTTAGGGCCAGTGCGTATTAAAAGCAGGGACTCCCTTCCACCATCAACAGTCACCGATCCTAGTGGAACACGCAGGGGCAAAAACCCACGACCACCTCGGTTAATACTCAAATTAACCTGGCGCCCGCCGGAGATTTCATTAAGAGCCACTAAAACCACTAGGACCGCCCCGGGTCTCGATCACGAGACCGCGGGTGACGGCAAGCTAAACATATAGGTAATACGTATGGCTTTTTTTTTTGCAATCTAAAAATTTTAGTACTATTACTACACTTACCCCATATTTCAATTACATATATCATGTGTGTGTGAAAAAGTGCAATGTATGCGTTCGTAGAGAATTTCTGTCGTATAATTTGGCTAAGAATTCTGAGGGCGTAGCAAGCTTTACTTAATTTATGAATAATTTGATTGATATGTTCATTCCATGTTAATTTATCATCAATATGTAAGCCCAATAATTTAGTTGATTCAGTTTGACTTATCGCTTGATCCTGAAATTCAGATAATACTTGATCGAGCAGTCTTTTATTACCAAATTTAATAAATTTTGTTTTATTTATATTGAGTTTTAAATTTTTTGCATCAAACCACTTATTCAAGTTATAAGAAAATTTGTGTCATCAGCAAAAGATATTATATTTACATCCGTTTGATAAGGTAAATCAATAACATATAGTAAAAATAATAAGGGCCCCAATATACTTCCTCTCTCTGTTACAGGATATAGTATAAAATTAACATAAATTCTTTTAGTTTTCTTTAGAAATAATTTGGATGGTCCATTGTATTTGTAATTAGTTTTTTTTAACTGTAACCCAAGGTAATTGAAATATGTTGTTATGGACTACCTTACTAGATATATTACTTAAAATTTCAGAGGCTAAGTTTCCCTTATAATTATGATTATAATGCAATCCATGCCTTGTAAAACATGTTCTAGGAAAATCTAGAGGTGGGTTGGGACAGCAATTTTCGGTATCAGTCCCAACCTGATACTGATACAGTAATGTACCTAGGTACAAGTCTCTGATACTTCTGTATCAGACGGTCCCAGGAGGCAACAAAGCTCCGCGTACGCAGACCGTGCGACCGGAAGGAGAATCTGATACATTATTTATCACGCCCGGTAATTCTCTACCTCTGTTACTCTCATTCCCGCCTGATACAGCCAGTATCAATCAGTTCAACATTCACTGCAGTTCGTCCTGGCCGTGTATCACCATGTACATTGTTGCGGGCTGTCATGCTTTATAGTTAGTATCTTTATAGTGAAATAAGGAATGGATAAGTGCACGAAAAACACTTCATTTGTGTGGAATTTTTTCACGGAAAATAATGAGTTTGCTAATTGTAATTTGTGTAAACAAAAACTGAGTTATAAATCATCGACTAATCTGAAGAAACATTTGAAACGTAAACATTGATATAGTATGCTCACTAATGTACCTATCTGTTTTTTATTTTTTATTTTTGATAAAATCGTGCATTTTTAATGTATAAAAACACTAGTTACTAATTGTTTTCGAAAAAAGAAAGTCCATATGTTGATTACATCTGTTATTAGTGTCAACTGAGAATTTATTTGCATTTTCATAGCTGTTAGGTGCACAAATATAAATATTATATCTTGTATTAATGTACTTTTTAATATTAAATTTTCATTAGTTTTATTATTGAACGAGACGGTGCACGCACTGCGCACTGAGCGTACTTTTAAGTAGGAGAATAAACAAAACGACTTGTAACCAGGGCTGCCACTCTGATATTCATGAAAAACCTAGATAACCTACAAAAAAACGCAGACACATGGGTAAAAAACCCAGATGCGTCTAAAATGCTATCGTTGAAAATGTTTGCGTACTAAATCAAAAATATAAACATAACTGGTTTTAATATAAAACAATTAATTACCTTACAAGACTGAAAACGGTTAAATACAACCAATACAAGAAAATTACACTGCAGCAAAATGGCTGTATAAGTAATTCTTGGACCTGTACATATCATAAAAAAACCTACAAATATATACATGACAAAACAAACACCATCACTGCATCCTTTAAACCGGTAATTGTTTTTATAAAACTGCATCATGTACGTTAGTCTTTATTCAGAGTCTGATTCTACAAGATTGGTTTGAAGGTTAATTGTTGCATTGGTTTTGTGTTCTGCAAGCCTCTTTGAAGAATGTGTCTAATTTAATATTCGACTTAGCTTCTTGAAAACTAGTTTTGTGTTTATATGTATTTTTGTGTGTGAAACACATAGACTTGTTTGCATTTATCAAACAGATATTGCAACAGATACAGTAGCTACTACCTTTATTATTGTTTTAGGTATAAAAATAATTAAAATTATAAAAAACCTAGAATTGTTGGAATTCATTATTTAAAAACCCAGAAACCCAAACACCATTGGAAAAACCCAGATCTGGGTGGAAAAACCCATGAGTGGCAGCCCTGCTTGTAACAATATCGCTTTGCGCCTCTCCTTCAAGGCTTCAACGCCTTCCCCTGCACTTCCTCCCCTACATTCTTTCCCTTCTTTATCCCTTATTCGTCGTTCCTGCTCCCTCCCCTTTCACAAGCTCCGCCCAAGTGACCGTCATCTGCGATCGGGTACTGTATTCATTGGCCGTGGTGTTGTTCCAGCTGAATTCTGAACTGATACTAAAGTCTCTGATACTATTCAAGTGTACTCGTTTGCCGTTCCTGATACAGGCGCGTATCAGTGCCAAAGTATCAGGTTGATACTTTTCGACCCACCTCTAGGAAAATCCCTAACATCTATTACTCGTACAAAATTGTACTTACTACAGAGTCAGAATTTTTTCATTAGTTTTCCTTATTCCTATATTTACACATGAGTTATCCATCAAGTCAAATCTGTGTGGGATTGTACATACCGCCACTTTTGTGTTACATAATGAAGGTAATACATATTTCAAACTGAGATACACATTTTTTGATTCTTTCTTGAACACGTAATTTCCACCTGCTACTATAACTATCTCATCTTCTTTCATGAGACATGTCTTGTCTTCTCTTATTCCTCTCACCACTTCAATTATAGAAGCTCCTGGTTTGATATAAACTTACTTGTGAAATGTAATTCCCGTCTGATTTTTCGCTAGCCTATTTGTACAACCATAAGCACAACACGACATTGTTTATTTCATTAAAAACACCATTTCAAACTTGTATTCGCCGTTTGTTTTGGTCGCATTAGTGGGCGTGTGCCAAAAAGCAAAATGACTTCAGCATCCACGCCAAACAACTACTCCCTAACTTCTTACCTCCATGCAACATATTGTAGAACAAGTCTTCTATTGAAATCAAATTTTAAAAATCATTTTATCCAACTTGCCAATATAATATAATCTTGTTAGTTGTTGCTTTTGGTGTCGTCACAAACTTAAATAATTTCTTAATAATATTTTTTTGAAAGTTTTTGAAACGTATGATTATAAAAATAAAGAAAACAATTGTAAAAACCGTTAGAAAGCCTTTTCTACAACAGTAAATTGTACTGTGTAGTACTCTTAGATGCTTCAGTTTTAACAGGATTAATAATTGAATTTCGGAATGGAGCCATGAATAGTATGAATAATCATAGATGTAAGTCTGTAGAAGAATTTACTTTTATTGACATTTTATATATTTTTATAGTTGCTTAGAATAGTTTTAAAATGGCCTTGTTTTAAAATAGAAAAAAAATGCATTTTTCAATACCGGACACACAAGAACTGAAGGATAAAGGTGGTTCACTGTTTGTGGTAAGAAATGCACAGGAATTGCAGTAAAGGTTATGTCTGTTGCTATGAGTTGAATTGGGTAACTTTCCTTGTATTAATCCTTAATTTTAAAAATACAATGTTTTTCATTATAACATATGTTGCTTTGTTTGTAAATTTCTTGTTTATGGGCTGATTAAAAAAAGTCTCAAATATTGTTATTGGTTTTACTTCTAACTTTTGTGGTGGTTTTTCATAAGACAGGAGACTTGTGTTTTATTTAATCTATTTTCAAAGCGTTGATTCGTGTTGTGTATCTACGTCATCCACGTCACTACATCTATTGGGCAATGTTTATTATATGTGCGTTTCTTTTTTGCTACTATTTGTGTCAAGTGTGTAATTTTATATGAATGAAATTATTTTCGCACGTAATCTAACGTGTGTTTTCGTGATATTTACTGTAAAGACAGGTTAACCTAGGTAGCCTCTGTAGTAACGTGGCCGTTGTCATGCAATTTTCACTACTATGCTTCCTATAGGCCCAGTGGCATAAATTTATGTTGTTCTTTAATAGCATAGCAGAGAGTGTTTTCTCTGGAGAGATTGCCCAGATTGTTGTTGCCACCCTACTTTTTTCTTGCTACTCGCTGTTACTAAATCCTGTGGTTCTTCAGAGTTCAATAAAGCAAAGTGAGCAGAGTGGACAGATCCCTCTACTTGCAGCATTTAATTTCCTGTTTTAAATAATTTACTAAACAACACAGGGAAACAAGGGAGCCAGCCATGATTGCTTCACTCATATACTGAGAAGCAGAGTATCACAGATTTGCATCACTTAGTGTTTTGATTGTAGCATTCAGCTGTTCCTGGCTTTCCTATTAACTAATTTAACTTCAGCCAGACTGAATTGACTATCTATCTTTATAATGTTACTGGAGTGTCAAGTGCATGGAACAGTCAGTGTCACAAATATTTCAGTCATATGGTTAGCTTTATACCCAGCTTTGCAGTGGCTGCAGCAACACAAAGTTCATAAAATAGTCTTGGTAGATAACAATTAATTTGATCCTGTGATTAGCCTGTGACTACATTTCAGTTGCGTGTACCTGGCAGAAGCTTTTCAGTCTTGGGAGAAAATGTTTGCTTTCTTTTTCCTTATTTCGCATATTGTACATATGGATAAAATATTTATTGTTTTCTTTGCAAAATTAGCATAATTTCTTTGAGTTAATTTTTTAAAGTACATGTTTGTCAGCTACATTACCTCTTTTTATAACACTAAATATTTTCTTAGTGGTTTTCACCTGTTTTGACAAGTTTTCATATACTTAGGAACCTTAGTTGTGGCAAATTTTTTTGTTCATTTTAAGCAAAAGTGTGATCTTGTTTTAATGTTTTCATTAAATGTATGTGCATTTCTGTATATCTTAAGAAATTTTTTAAATTGTTTTTGCCCATCAGTCCCCTGATAATTTTAACATTCATTCCCCCTCAGTCATTCTGCATAATTTGAATAGAGTACATATATTTTATACACCCATTTACTATTAAAAAAATTTCAAAACTTGAGAATTGTATAGGTGAAATGCTTGAAATCTAAGAGATTTCTTTGGTAAAGATGTACCTAACTGACTAGATTGTGCAGGTTTGAATTTTAGAAAACACTCTTTAAACTTAATTTTCTATTTCTGTGGTAACTAGTTTTTACTTGTGGAAAATAAACATTTGTAAGTGAAATTGTTTTTACAATGAATTTGGGTTGTAAAATTTCTCAATGAATATACAATAAATTAACCAGTTAAAACTGTTACTAACTAAACAGCTTTGTCAATCTAGTTGTGACTATGTTATCTGGTTTTGACTGACTTTTGGTATTTACTGCCACATACATATGCGAGTTCATGTGTGTGACAGAAAGGAAGAGGGAAGGAACTATCCACCAGAAATCCTCTTTACAATGTCTATATTATTGAAACATTAAGTTTAAAAGTAAATGCTATTATTTATTCCAGGAAAGTAAAAGTGTTTCAGGTATACTTAAGGCATAGACCATGAGTCCTACATTGTTGAAGGAATGTGTTTATTTTCCACTGTAAAAAGTAAGTGATTTACTTTAAAGTTTTCCTTCACAATTTATGATTTTTCTACAAAGTAATTTTCCATTTTGATTTTGCCGCGGTTTAGTTTTGTACTACATAGGTACTACAATTAAATTTGCTACTTAGTCACCTCGGTATGTGCTTAATTGGTTTTATTTTCTTTTTGTCAATGTTTTTAATACAATTTTATTTTAAAGCAATTTTAAATCTTAACTTATGGATTTTTAGTCTTGAATTCATGTTTGTGTTACTGTTTTTTAATGATTTTTTTTTATTTCAGGGCTACAATATTCATATCAATGGTGTGTTTCACTGTACTGTTCGTTACCGACAGTTACATAATCTTCATGAGCAACTAAAAAAGGAATATGGAGGTGACAATTTGCCATTATTTCCACCTAAAAAACTATTTCCACTCTCTGCCAGTCAGCTGGAAGCAAGACGTATTTTGTTGGAGAAATATATTCAATCTGGTAGGACATGTATTAATTATTTATTATAATTTATATGATATTACGTATGTATAGCATGTTTGCAAATAGTGGGCCATAAATTTCATTGGTTTTTCTTTAGGAAATGTGCAGACATTTAGAGGTAGCCATACATAGTGTGGTATGAAACTCCCAGTTTCAGGCAGTTGCTGGTTAAGCTGTAGGAAGGTCTTCCTATTCAGTACATGTCTGTTATGGAAGTATTCATTCATACTGTATTCATAGTAAGCATAGTGTGACTCGGTGCTTGGAAATCTGGTTTATGTGGTGGGCAACCAAACAGTATTGCAATCTCACATACATATTATAATGGACTAGAGCACGAACCAGCTATAGGACACTACAGACCTCAACTAATAGTAACAAGAGAACGTGTGTGGGATACGAAGCCTTAAGGCTCGCTCTCACACGCCATGTGGATTTTTTCATTTTATCATCTTTACTTTTATGTAAGTTTGTAACTATAACTCCTTGTTTAGCCAGAAATATTTAACAGTAATATCATGGGTGTAAAAAGTCTCCCAAGTAACAGTAATAATAATAATGAAGCCTTGCACCCCTTTTTTACACCATAGATATGATACAAAGTTATTTAGAAATATTTGTGGCAGAACAGCAAATGCGAGGGAGGTATCGAGTTAAAATTTTACAGATAGACTGTAAATAATGTACTTTAATGTGTAAAAGTAGTGCCTGTTTTTTCATTTGTTTTAGTCTGCCAAGATCCACAACTTGCAAATTCGGATGTCTTTAATGGATTTTTGTTGTCTGCCCAACAAGAAACCAGTTGTGAAGTGAATGAAAATGTACCTTTAAATGTTTATTTAATGAATGGTACAATAGTATCTGTTCATGTTTCAACCACAGAAAAGTCAGATGAAGTGTTGGAGGTTTGTATTTTATCTGAACTTCATGAATTAAAATAAGATATATATTTTGAAACTTTTTATAGGCCTTCTCTATAGTAACTGTCCTAGTTGTCAGGGGCGTAGCCAGGGGGGGGTTTTAGGGGTTCAAACCCCCCCCTTAGCACCAAATCTATAGTTAATTTCTTATTCATCACTCAAACAAATTTCATATTAAAATTAATAAAAATTTTACCATTACAATATTTACATTTAAGTAAGCTAAAATAGCACTATTTTACACCTTAAAATCCAAATTTTCCCGGGGGAGGACCCCCGGACCCCCCACTTTAATACGGGGGGGGGGGGGTCATGCTCCTTAACACCCCCCATACACAAATCCTGGCTACGCCACTGCTAGTTGTTAATATAATTTGTAATTTTGGACTATAATTGTATAATTGATAACACTTTAATCATTAACCTAGCATTTTGAGGCAATTCATAAGAGTTTGGCAATAACATTAGATTCATGTATGGAGTGTTCATAAGGGATAAACTGATAGCCTATCCAAAATTCATGTGTCCCAATTTGGCTTTCTACTCATTGTGATCCATGTACAAATCCTAATTCATTGCTTATCCTTTAAAGTTCCTCGAAGAATCCTCAGTTGTTTGTTCAGCATGGCTAGGTTTTTATATTACATTTCCAGTGATATGCTCAGAACCTTAAGTTAGTTGAGTTCTTTAAAAAAAAGTTTGTATTAACTGTTTAGTCTTGAATTGCTGAATAACTGATTGTTTTACAAATAGTGTTACAGTCTCAATAAATTTTTGTTTTCTGTTTTTTATAGAAAGTTTGCCTACATCTTGGGTTGCCTAAAGAACATACATGCTATTTCTCTTTGTTCCTTATTAAACGTGAAGAGGATGGAGACATAACAAGTAAGAGGCAAAATTCTGAATTTTTTGTAATTTATTGCAGTTTAAACTTTTTTTAATTTACATTGTTTTCATGACTTTTCTTTACAGTGGTTTTTGGGTGTTGAATGTTTTACAGTTGGATAAGTAATTACAAAAGGGTTATTATTTTTAATGAAGGTTTTTAATCTGTTAAAAGAACAGTTTAAAATTTTTTTGTCTATATTTCTAATAGAGAAACCAAATTTTTAAAATTAAAACTACCTAGTTAATTTTTATATTTTAAAGGTTTGTATATAAAGCAATGGAATCAGAACATTTCACCCTAGAAAATTATTACTATACATAATCATGGTAATAGGAAATAAGTTTAAATTAATGAAACTATATTATGAAATTGAGTGATTATAAAACAAATTTGTGGACTAGAATTTTTTTTAAGTGATTGTATTTGAAAAGTTGTGTTGTACATAATGCTTACTTTTCCCCCAGTTGTATTTAATTTATGCTTACCTTTGAACGTAACATTCTTCCTCCCCTTTCCCTGTCACTTGAGAGTAAAGAGCATGGGGTGTTTGTGGACAATGCAACCAAACAAGCACTGGAAAATATATTTATTAATGCAACTTAAATTCTGGTTTCCTTTAATGTCCACCCAACATCTAATTTTTATACTCGACTCTCAGTCAATTCATATTCTACCTAAATAACTTAATTTGGTCCATCTTTTTTTTGTTAAATCAACCACGCTGTCTGATTTATGCTTTCTGACCTGTTTAAGTAATTCTGTGTTTCTAAATGTAGTTTTGTCATGGCAATTATTACCTTGGCTGCTCGGTTGTTGAAGTTGTCCAGAGGGTAGACAATGTAGGCGGTCAGATGCTGCAAAGCCCATCCCAGTCACATTACCTGGAAGGGGACCTGGTGTTGTAGCTCCAGTCCATTTTCATCAAAAAAAGTAATAATTAAGTTCAATATTGATACCAAACTTAATCTGCTGCCTCTCCAGACGGTTTCCTAACATACCCAGCATTTCCCCCGTCAATTCAACAGCCTAACCATTCACACAGTTGTTATCTAGTTGATTCTGAAAGTTTCTTGAATGTGAATTTGGTGCCACCCTAGGATATCCACCTCGTCCGTGTAGCTCTCAAGTGACACGAAAGCTAGTCCGTTCAAGGCACATGGAACATGGCACCTGCAGCTCTGATCATACACGTTCCTTGTGCCACACACCAACTAGCTCCCACTATGCGAGCAGTGCCAGCTCTTGTCCCCTCCCGCTACATTAGCGCTCCTAGTGGGCGAACAGTGCATCAGTGTTTCTTAGTTCCCCTACAATACTGGGCTGTTTGCTACAGCAGCTTATTTTAAATTGAACACCTTGTTTCAGCGTGGCAGTCAGTTTTGTTTGTCAAGTTCTGTAACTGGTTTTAATAATTTTATACACCACACCAATAAATATTACTATAGAAGTAATGGAATGCATGTAGCAATAAGAATGATTACCAATTTTTTTAAAAAATTTCATGAAAATATTTGTTTACTATCATAATTGGATATAATCCATTTTGATTTAAGCATGAATTGAACATCTGTACATGTAGGCCCACGGTTAAAAAAAAAAAAAGAAACATCTGTCTGCTCATTATTTGGAGCTTTAGTTGGTCATTAAATCTATCATTTATTGCAGATACAACATAACTCTACATGTTTCTTTTTTTTTTTTTTTTTTAAATAAACAGTTAATACAAAATTGAATACATCTACCATTGCAACTGTGGGTGTTGGCAACCCATGAGCAATGATTGAATGTTATGGTGTTTCAATAGATTATGTTATTTTTGAGCTGAGAGTGTGAGGTAGATGTTTGTGATAGGTCTGATGTCATTTTCACTAAGTTTATAAACTGAAATGGATTCTGAAAATGAGCTTAGACTTTCCTTGATAGTAAAAAAAGAGAAAGCAAGGAACAATAAATGAATTTGATTAAAAAGGAAATGACCTTCACAAGAGTTACATCAGACCATGGGCTCTAAAATGCAATTGATGCATTTTATAGAAGGTGGTTTCAATTTTTTATTAAGATTCGTAAAACTGACCAACACAAGAGTTCTATAAACTACATGGAAGGAATATATAATTGTTATGTATTGCAACTGTTATCTTTAAGTAGGGTATTTATGTAGTCATAAGTTGGTAGCTTGGGAACTTTAAGGCAGTGTGCATTTATGGCAACATTGCGAACAACCTTTGTGTACATTCGGGCGGGAACCGACAATGAATGAATGTGTAACGATGGTTACCACAATAAATTGGTATTGGAACAGTCATGAGCGTGGTTATGGGCAGTATAAAACATTGGCGACAAGGATAACACAAGTTGGAACAAACAGAGATGCGAAAATGGTGGGTTTTATTGGTTCAATGGGTGAGTTTATTAACGAACGAGAAACATGGAAATTGTACCATGAAAGGCTTCAATTTTATTTTGTCGCGAATAAAATTATAGATGACGAGTCAAATCCGGCCATATTTTTTATAATTTGCAGTGTGGGTGTGGAATAGTACAATCTGGATATGTCTCTTGTCTCCACAATCCACGGATGCGACCGGGAATAACATGGCGAACTTAAGAAGTGCTTCGACCAAACATCGGGGTGAAGAGGTCAGTAGAATCTACACAGGATGAAGCCGTGGCTGTAAGGAATTACCTACAGGAACTATGAGAAGGCAAACAGAGAATTTAGTCACCAAACCAGACACAGGCTATAATTACCCAGCATTGTTGGTGATGCAATGGAAACCACTTGGCAAATAAGTGCTACCATGTGAGGACAGTTTGCCAGTTTTGTAAGAACTGGGGGCATATTTAGCGTGCGTGCATCACGAAAAAGAAATGTCAACCTGCTACGGACGCAGCAGGGAAAGATCAGCCCCACAGAAAATTCAGTGAAGTGCAGCATTTGCAACTGGACACACCAGCAGATGACATTGCATATACTTTGTACAACATGCAAGAAACAAATCGGCTGCATGGAAGTGTACCATGGAAATCAATACTGCGGCAGGCCACTCCATCATCAGTTGGCAGACATTTTAATCTCTGTGGCCTTATGAGCCTCCCTTAAAAAATTAATAATTGTATTACATACATGGTCTCAGGAGCACTTACAAGTGTTATGCGTGAAGGAGGTAGAAGTGAAAACAAAAGATGAGAGGATGGTACTGCTTGAGCTATTGCTGGTGCAAGGAATTGGCCTAGCTTGATGGATTGTGATTGGTTAGAGCCACTGGGAATTAATCTGGTAGGGCTGCACCAACTTCAAGATGCTCATTTGACCCAGCACCCTTACATATTTCAGACGGAGGAGTTGGGGAAATATATAGTACCAGAGGTGTCCATCACCACCATCCAGGAAGCAGTCCAGTTTATTGGAAGTGTAGACCTGTAGCTTTTGCCCTGAGGGAAAAGTTTGGTTAAGTGCAGACTGTGTAGTGCAGTGCAGCGAGGTGTGTTTGAACCAGTGTCTTTCTCAAGGGGGGCTACACCATGGTGCCAATCGTCAGAAGTGATGGTTCGGTCAGGTAGTGTGGTGATTAGAAGAGCACACTGAACATTTTAGTTTAATTTTTATAGACAATCAATTCTTACAGCTTAATATCACTTAAAGCCATGTGTCCACTTTCTCCCATGGCCCATGCTAAAACACATCCTATACATCATGCACTCGCAAACAATAGCAAATCTGTTCAGTTTTCATTGTTTACAGGGGCATTGAAAATTTTCATATTTTTATTACTTAATATAGATTAAAACTGAAGTGTGCATGTTAATAAAATTTTGGTGGTTGCATTAGTGAAGAAAATTATTTAAATGACATCTGCTCGTAAAAATTAAATTTTCTAGTAACTGTCCCTGTTTTCTTCTGTATTTTTAATATTGCTCTAAGCATAAAGCATAAAAAATAAGCTCTATACATAAAATACTTAAATGTATAATATAAACACTATTATGACTTCTGTGGTGCTCCATTTCCAGTGCTTACTATTTCTACATGATGGATGGACAAGGTTATGTTGTAATTAACCTAGTGGTGTGTGTATGGGCAAGCTTTTAAAAAGTGTTACTTTAAGAGTCCTTAGGGAATGGTTGCACAAAGGCAGTTTCGGACACTCCTACTCACATTACTAACTTACTGTGTATTTTCAGAATAGGTATATTTAATTATGATTTGTACAATTAATACATGTTTAAATAATCCACTACCTGTATTTACTATAAAATTGTTTAATATGTACATTTTTAACAGCAAATTTTTTTTTTTTTTTGAATAAAATGTGATTATAATACAGGATGTCCACAAACAACCTTTACAACTTCAAACCTAAATAAAAAAAATAATTTGACAAGGTATCTGGATGGGGTTTGTAGCATTGTGATCAGAATCTCTCCAAGTTTTTATGTGAATTTAGTCTAGTTGTTCAGTCAATAAATCTCAATATGTGCACCATTAGTTGCTCGCAGCACATCAAGTCTATACTCAATTTCCTTCCACGTTCGCTCAAGAAGTCCTGCATTAATGGAGGCTACAGCTTGCACGATCCTCCGCTTCAGCTCATTGATGTTGGGAACATTTGTATGGTACACTCAATCCTTAACATAACCCCAAAGAAAGAAATCAAGTGGGGTTATGTCAGGCGAACGAGGTGGCCACGGTATCGGACCATCTCTTCCGATCCACCTTTCAGGAAATTGTTCATTGAGATAGGCACGAACTGCCATTCCCCAGTGAGGTGGTGCCCCATCCTGCTGAAGGATGACATGATGTTGAATTTCATCCAACTGTGGGACAGCAAATTCAGTAAGCATATAGAGATGGACATTGGCTGTGATTGTTTTTTCGGCGAAGAAGAATTGCCCAATTTTTCGAGTGCTCATTAGCCTGCACCACACGTTAACTTTTGGGCTATCGCGCACAAGTGCTCTGGAGGCATGTGGGTTCTCAGATCCCCATATCCTCACATTGTGCCTGTTTAGTAGACCTGACACATGAAACGTTGCCTCGTCAGTGAACAGAATCGTTCAAGAAAATCTTCCTCCACGTCCATTCCAGCCAGCATATCTGTAGCGAAAGCCTTGCGGCGTGGTCCATCCGATGGCTGAAGAGCTTGTAACAACTGCACTTTGTAAGCGTACAGTCTCAGGTTTTTGTGAAGAACTTTGTGAACAGTCGAACGAGGTAACTCCAATTGTCTCGCGGCGGTACGAATCGACTTACCGGGGCTCCGGACAAAGGCCTCACGAACACGTTCAATGTCTCCCGCACTTGTGCTTGGCCGACCACTGCCTTTTTGCTGCAGAACACTCCCTGTCTCCATAAATTTTTTGTGCCACTCACGAATTGTAGGTCGTGAAGGTGGTTCTCTCGCATATTTGGTCCTAAAGTTCCGTTGCACCTGCGTATCTGATTTTGTTTCAATGAACCAGGATACACATTGTGCTTTCTCTTGGGGTGTAGCCATCTTCTGTGATGATTGGATTTCTGTTATCATTCACAACTGCAACAAACAGAAAAAAATTCACATAAAAACTTTGAGAGATTCTGATCACAATGCCACAAACCCCATCCAGATACCTTGTCACATTATTTTCTTTATTTAGGTTTGAAGTTGTAAAGGTCTTTTGTGGACACCCTGTATATGCTATTTTAAGTGGATAGAAGTAATTTTTGCCTAAACTAAATGGTTTTAAGCATCACTACCCTGTGTTCCTTCTTTCTTTCAGTTCTGAGAAAACTTCATGAATTTGAGTCTCCCTACATCTCTCAGAAAACTATTAAAGATGGTCATCGAATAGTACTAAGGAAAAGGTAAACAAAAGTTGTTAATGTTATGTTAGAAATTAATGTATCATACCATTAAATACATAGTTGTGGGTAACATATTCAAATCTGATACAGTTTTAAAAAAAATTAAACATATATTGGCTTCTGGGTTGAGGCCACTCTTTTTAGTAGAATGACACAAGCCTATTAAACCTCTGATTTATATTTTTAAAAAAATGTTTCAAGTTCAACTCAAAAATATACACTCTTGCTGGGTAATTTTCAGAAAATTTAGTTTTTTTACTTTGTACATAATTCCATAAATTTTCCTCTTTCATAAAACCAACAATTAAATATACTTTTTTACCTGCATGAAATTATTACGATATCTGTATGTTACTCGTCTAACATGCAGGATGTAACATAACTTTGTTATACACTTTAGCAGGAGATTCGTCATGACATGGTAAGTAAAAAAGATAAGTGACTTTTTGTCCTAGCTCAATCAGTAAATAACTAGACCTCAAAGTTGTGCTAAAATGTGTGAACTATAAAAAACATTCTTGGACAATTTGCGGTGATTTAAAAGTTGTTAGTATGCTACTTGGTCTGCAATCTGGCTACACAAACATGCCATGTTTTATTTGTGAATGGGACAGCAGAGCCAAATACAAACACTGGAAGCAGACAGACTGACCCAAAAGAAAAATCCTACAACCCGGTTCACAGAACATAATAAATGTACCACTTGCTCAACAAAGCAAGGTACTATATTACCTCCTCTTCACATAAACTCGTATTAATGAAGCAGTTCATTAAAGCACTTCCAAAAGAATGTGACTGCTTCCAGTATTTGGTAACAAAATTTCCAAAAATATCTTATGCGAAACTGAAAGAAGGGGTCTTTGTGGGACTGCAGATCAGAAAATTAATGAAAGAAAGTATTTTTCGAAAATACAATGAATTCTATCGGAAAAAAAAGGCCTGGGTTTCTTTTAAAGATGTTTTGGCCAACTTTTTAGGTAACAAAAAACACCCATAGTACAAAAGAATGGTTAAAGAAATGTTGGAGGATTTAATGAAATTAGGATGTAACATGAGTGTGAAACTTCACTTTTTACATTCACATATTAATTTTTTTCCGTGCTAATCTCGGCGATGTCAGTGAAAAACAAGGAGAACATTTTCACCAGGACATAAAGGACATGGAAAAGAGATATCAGGGAAGCTGATGGCGGACTACTGCTTCATGCTTATAAGAGATGGCACTGCTGAAGGAAGACAATCGAGGAAGAGAAGTTTCAACCCATGTCAGACAGAACTTGAAGTGCAATCAGCAAAGACGATGAATTAATTTGTCAGATACTGTTGTGTTTTCCTAGCAGTCATAGAATTTTAAAGTATAATATAATATACTATTGTCCACTGTAATGCAAGTCATTGCTTTTTCATACTGGGTTATAAAATACTCGATTTTTGAATGAAACTCAAATAAATTATTCACTGTCCAAAATTTTCATTTACTTAAGGGGTTTACTCCTGGTCTGAACTAGTGTTTTGGGATGCTAAATAGTGTGTAACTTCTTTAATACTTCATTTATAATTAAGATTGTAGCAAATAATTTAAATAATAATGTAAATGAATTATTAAAAGTGAAACCATTAAAAAATATTACTTCACAAGAGAGAAAATTGGTGAAAACCAACTTAATTTTAAGTTTTCAGCAATTTTCTCTCTTGCAACATAACATTGTTTGATGGTTTCAGTTTTAGTAATTCATTTACATTATTGTCTAAATTATTTGCCACAATCATCATTATAAACAAAGTATTAAAAAAGTTATGCTCAATTTAGCATCCGAAAAAGCTTGTTCAGGCCAGGGGTGTCTTTCTGCCCCTTTAAAAAAACTCAAAATTATATTGTATAAAAACCTTACATGATACAGGAAAAGTAAAATCATATTTAACATCAGCATAAAAAAACGTTTCTAAAATCACCCTACAGTTTCAAAACATCGATCCAAAAAATTTAAAATGTTGCATAGTGCAATTCAGCCTGTGCTTTATCACCTAACATCAGTTTTTCCCATTCCTTCCACACTGTCAGGTGTGTCTAAAAAAAGGGTGGCAGTAAAAATAACTTAACTAGGGCAACAATGTTAAGTGTTGTGGTAGATATGTATTTTCATGTTCTTTATGTATGTCTCTGTTAGTTTTTTTAATGTAAGGAATGTGATTTTCAGCTCTGTTCAGCTTCACATGTAATTTAGCATATAATACATTACTAAAAAAAAAAAGACAACTGCATGTTTTTAAAATATTCAACATCAAGTGTAGCATGTGTAATTTCTTTGTTTTATCAACCATTATAAATTTAAAAAAACTCTCTTTTTGAGAATACTTTCTTTATATGATTGTATATGTTGATGTTTTTATACTCATTCAAATATTGCATGTTCAAATATTGTATGTTAGTATTTTCTACACACAGATTGGTTTTGACATTTATTTTATATTTTTTGATAGTTATTGGGACGCTGGTTATGATCTGGAATTGATGTCTGATCATGTTGCATTAAATCTCCTCTACATACAGACTGTGGCTGATGTTGAAAGAGGTTGGGTGTTATGTAGCAAGGATACCCAGAAAGAGCTGGCATCATTGCAAGCCAGAGGAGATAAAAGAGAAGTACGTATTTTAATAATCACATTTCTGTTATTTATATGTAAATGTGTTAGTTTTTTACTATATTATTTCTCTTTGTTTTGCTGTGACATGTCTTAAGCACACTAATTTCTGCATTTATCATTCATGAGTTCCTCCTTTGGATTTTATAAAAATCTTGTTTAAAACTTTATTACATTTCTTTTAGTTTTTATACCCAAACTGAAAGTTTTCTTTTGTTTCTGTAGTTGTGTTTAATGTTATGAAGATTTTTCAGAGCTATGGTTTGCTTGTACTGAATTAGCTCTTAGTTGTTTACTATTCATGAAGCAAAGTTTTTAACTAAAAATTTAACACAAAATTTCTAGCATAAAGAATGTGCATTAATACTGTTGGTCACTGTAAATGTTATGTTTATAATTTGTGTATGTGATCTACTTATTTCTTGATTATACACTGTTTTGAATGTAGTTAAAGCCCAATAATAATTATGATAATGTTGACTAAAATTATAGTGATAATGACAATACCTTAATATTACTTTAAGATTTATTGTAAAAATAAATTACCACCATCTTGTGTTAGAGTACCACTTTTTCATATGTAACAATGTATGATTTTTTTATGAACAGCAAAAAGCAGAACTATAATATAAAGTATACATAGGCTTTTAGGCGCAGGTGTGATGACACTGTCTTTTTTGTGTTAGTATTGAGATGAATTCTTTCTTCAAAATCTACCTAATTACATTGGTACTGATACATTAAATATTAGGTATGTGTTTGTAAAATGAATTCGGAAACAATTCTCTTCGGAATTTTTGAATAAAAAACAAGATTTTTTTAATTGGGAATACTTGTTTTTAAAATAATTGTACTTGTGTGTAAAAACTTTGCATAAATTTTTGACAAGTTCAATTTTTTTTTGATATTTGTTACACATCCTTACTTGCCAACTTTTGAACTTCCCAAGCAAGTAAAAAATTCAGATATTTCATTTTGGCATAAATAAAAACAGCAGTTTAATTATTTGTAATATTTTACCTAAATTTTTTTATAAATATTTCATATTTTATATTATTTACCATAGTCACAATATATATCTAGTAAAAAATATATATTGTCACTTAGCTAACAGTACCGTGTTACGGGGGCCGTAGTCTCTGATCTTTAATACTGGATTTTGATACGTGCTCGGATTTTATGGGCGCCACCGTGCCACGTGCACAGACCTATGTGAGACTTTACCAGGGTCGTGACGTCGCCCATGTGAGGCGTGATTTTAATTCCCCCCTTGAAAACAACCTAGCACATTCCTGCCCGCTCTCAGCGTCAGGCACGCTATCCCCTACGCAGTGGGCTCTTAGGCGTCCCACACGCCATCACACTCCACGTGCTCACACATGTTTAAAAGAATGAAAATAATACTGTTAGATTTACACACCTGATTTATTCGGCCAACTCTGATCATACATGTACACGATTAAACTGCATAAAACGCCCGCGGCACGAATCGGTTTAAATGTAGTGATCCACCACGTGGTCACACCTCGACTTACGTATTACATTTGATAAAGACCGATACTGGTCGTAAGATAATTAATTAAGCAGTCCCCCGACCGAGAGGAGCTTCGAGGACTAAGCGAAAACGATTTGGAAAAGAATTAATGTGGAACAGAATTACTTAACGGTGAAAACAAGCGGTGAGGTCCCCGAAGTGCTGAAGCGTCTGCTCTCGGTCGTTGATGGCGACTCCCACCGAAACAATTGCCGTTAAAGATATACGTATCTGAATTCGTGCCACGGGAAACTAAAGTAACATGAAAAGGATGATTAAAAAATTACGTGACATTTTCTTAATAATGAAAAAGTATAATACAAATTACAATTATTAAGAATTACATTTAAATATTGTCTGGCTTCGGCTTCCGTCGGGAATGTCCGGAAACGCTATTATATTTCTATACACTATTTTAAAATAAAAGTACATAAAAACCCTCCCGGCCGATCTGCCGTCACGTCACACTCGGGAAACAATAAAAACAATTTACAAAGATGCATTTAATTATATTTAGGGGTGCGGCGCACTGGCTCTACAGCGCCCTCTTGCCGGGTGACCAACACACACACACGCACGGGTAGGCGGGAGGTTTGAATGGAGGGTGGGTGGTGTTTGGGCGGTGGCATATCGGACTCAAAAGGGGCCGCAGGCCCGGACGATGTCAACCGTCTAATTAACATTTCAGTAAATTTACAGGAGGGTAAAAAAAAGCTTAATGTCAGGCACGTATGGTGTGTATTTAATTGCTATTTTTATTTTAAAACAACATTTTGAATACTTGTTTACTGTAAAGCAAGGGTAACCAACTACACTGCTATTCCCTGAGCTTGAAGCCTACTGCAGTTCGTAAATCTGCTATGTGTATTTAGGCAGTTCCATTTTTGTGTGATGTTGGTACTATCTCTATGATTTTTGCTGTAAAAATTGTATGGGTGAATGCAAAACGTCCACTAGAATGTGTTGGAATCAAAAAGTCAATTTAGTTAAAAAGGTCATGTTTTTCAGACTAGCTTCAATGCCATTTTTGTGTCCAAGTATAACTGCAGCATTATCTACAGAAAAATCTATCTATTATGTTTGTTGCTGGCACTTTGTCATTCTAATTTGGCCAACATCAAATTTACAATATTGGGACCAGTTGAATCACCTAGAAAATTAGGCAATAAAGCAGTGTGCGTGACCATTTTTTTTATATCTTTGTCAGAAAAAAGTTAAGATAAAGTTTATAATCTGAATCATTACTACCTGGGTAGACAGACAGAAAGAGTTGTTTTGCAAATGGGTTACAGTATCCTCTGTAGCATTTTAAAACATCTCTTAAACAATGGCATATATTTTTGTTGCGCTGCAACTATATATTTTTGCTAGATCTAACAAAGGGAATATTTTCCTGAACATAGGCCATGTGTGGTCAGCCAAATTCAATGGAAAGTTATTTTTTAGCAATGAAATGTGTAAACAAACTCACTTCTTATGACGGCATTATTCACATTTACGCAATTCTAAAAATAATCTAAATTTTCTTATTTTCTTCTTGCTGATGCATTTTGTAGTTATGCCATGATTTTTTATGGTGCTTTTGCCACCATGTCCAATGTTTAAATGCAAATGTCTTAACTTTATCAGTTTTTATAATAGTTAATAGAAAATCTTGCATGTACATGTCTCTAAAAGTAGAATATATTGCTTGTTTTTCCTGCTGATATTATAAACATAACAATATTTTTATTGAAGCCATGAGCAATAACTGTTAATCTTAGGCCTATAGAATTATCACATAAGCAGTTAAAAAAAACACACAGGTAAAAATAACTCTTAAGTGGCTTATGCACCATAAAGCAAGAGAACCATCAGAAACACTTTGATAAAATAATCTTAAAATCATAAAGTTTTGTTAAAACAATCAAAAACAATGTAAAATGCAGCTTTTGAAAGTAACCTAATTTTAAACATTACTTGTACCATTTTGGTACATAAATTTTTAGTTTAACTTGTTCAAGAGCTTAATAATTTAACAATAGGATAGTTTCTCCATTAAATATTTCAGATCTAAAATCACAAAACTCACTTTCAGATGATGACAAAATTCACCTTTAGCAGAATCTTTAAGTTCTACTTTAAAAAGGCTGCTGAAACATCATATATTCTCCCAAGTTCGAGTAGTTTCAATAGAATATAGCACCACCCAAAAACCAGGAAGACATGTGACATGAAGTCTTTCTGAATTTTATTACAGCAAATAAAATAAATAAGGGAACCTGCATTAGAAAATATACAATAATTAACCTACTATGACAATGAATTATAAGTTTCTTGTATGATCTGGGTACTACTGGTCTACAAAGCAGACTGTAAATTTGGAAATACAGTCTGGAAACATATTTTTAAAGGATCAGTCCTGCTAAAAACACTTGCTTCTTGATATTTTTCCTACTCTTTACTTTCATGGTTCTTAAAATTGTTTCATTCAACCAAAACCTTGGTAAAAGAAGATATTGTTGAGATTGTTTCCTGCTGTAATGATATACCTCACTCGCAACTGTATGTATAGGTAGGTGGTAGAATTCAACCTTCTTGTGCCTGTGCCCGTAAACCGGGACAAAATTTATGTTACACTTTCCAAAACCCAGAAACACAAAGATATTAGTTAATTGGGCAGGTGCCTGCCATGATCTGTTTACCTAATTTTGATGGACTAAACCCTAAACCCAATATCGACTTTGCTAATGCGGGGAACATCTGCTCACTATCAATGCTGCAAACAGAACTAAACATTGGCATTCTGACACTGTTAAGGGTAGCATCTCCAAAAAACCATACAGTAAGAGCATCACTTTCTCACCACATGACTTTCTCTGCCAATTGCAAGATTGCATTTTCCAGTAAATTTGCTACTGTGACTTTACCACATAAAACACCTCCCATTCCTTATCGCTTCAGAACTGAATTTATAATAAAATAAAAGCCAAAATTGAAGGAAATTTAAATAAAACATTATACATATTTAAAATTATATTCATACCAATATTAACCTAGTTAAAAGCATGAAAATGATTATAATTAAAAATATGTTTATATAAAGAAAATAATTTTGCCTTTGAATATAATCAAGTAGTAGTTATTTTTTTTACATATCATTTGTATAATATTACTTATGCCATATTCACAATGGAAGCTTACTGGGCTGGCAGAGGGGTATCACAGCTTCTTCTTTATGTACCACTTTTTTATATTACAAAATAAAGTTTAGTATGTTATCATTTTACTTTGGATAAATTTAAAAGGAGTTTTAATATTTGATTTTCCTCACATCATCTGTCTGATTTTCTCTTGGCTGCCTCTCAGCCTGCCAACCTTCACTGTTTCAGCCCATGCAACTTCCTGTCCCAATACATGTTAGTCACAGCCGCCAATAGCAGGCCCGTTATCACTCTGTTCGCTGCACAGCTTCCCCGACACCATCAGGATAGCTGGAATTCGTCATTTCACCACTGTTCCCAACATCCAGGACAGTTTCCACCATGCATGCCCCACGCTTAAGTTTTTGGGCTAGGACAGTGACATGTTCCCCCTTCTTACCCACGGCATACCCTAAATTGGGCCAACTCTGCCATGCGAAATTAGTCCCAACCTGAGACTATTTTGTGCTACTATGATGGTCAATGCCTCCCCTCCTCCCCGACTTCCCTTCGGCCAATGAAACCTCTAGCCTCCTGCTGGTAGAGCCTCCATGCCCTCTTGTGGTAAGAGCTAGGAACTACAGCCCTTTCCCACTCCCTTCCCCCCACAACTTGGGCCCTTCTGAGCAAGTTTTTCTCTTTGTATTGTTTCTACTCTCTGACTGGTCTCCACTACACTTCGTCGGTGCACAAGTTTGATTTTTTTTATGATCTGTGAATTAGTGTGGGATGTAATTCTCGACTGGAAGTAAAGCAGTCACAGACCTAACCACAGTATTGGTAAGTGGATGCTGTTCTTCGTAAATTCACCCCTATAATTTTTTTTATCTCCTTTAATTTTGCCTGTCAATTTATATTTTTGTAGTTAACTCTACTTCGTTCATTGTGCAGTGGGTCCATCTTTCCCCATCTTCCGCTGTTATTCTGTGTTTCAATGGTTGGCATCTGGAGGGAAAGTCCCATTCTCACCCTAATTTTTTACTCTGCACATCCAGTCCACTACTGGCCTGCAGTATTTTGATGAGAGCAACCTTTCATTTATTGACCATATCTTTGTATCTTTTAAAGTCTAAGAAGTATTGTTCAGGTTAATATAGATAATATATTTAATTTTTTTATAATATTATACGTTACAAAATATATGCAATAATTTATGTATAATAAAGATTTATTTTACATAATCCACTATAAACAAGTGAACAAAAGTTTGAAATGAAACACTTTTAAAATCAAGCCAAGAAAATGTTTTAGTATAATTGTTAATTTTTAAACTGTTAAAATGTATGTAATGTATTTTAGAAAAGATAAGCGAATCTTTGTTGATTTATGTTACCTACAAAACAAGTAACTTATTAATAAGTGTAATACAATCTATCAAAGGCACCTCAGCCTTTGTAAAAAAAAAAGTGATGTCCAAATGAATAGACAGTGAAATCTTATGTAATTGATGCAACATACCTCCACTTTCTGCAAGCTTTAGATAATAGGTTTAAGAATTAAAACCTTCAATTCCAGAACAACATATTTTCAGTAAACAAGAAAATAATATAAAATATTGTGAACTGCAATAAACTAAGTAATAAGTTATGAAGTCTGTTAATAACTATATTATACTTTAGTAAGGCTATAATATCAAATATCACTCTGTAAACACTTAAATACATCTCAGTTGAAAGTGTAGTGATACTATACTATTGCATACATTGTTAACATCTTTTGGAAATTACTTGTTCAAAACAACTGATGGATGTCACATTTTGATTTGCAGTTTTACATAGTTTTCAAAAAGTTTATTATATGTTTTTAGTGGACGTACTTGACTGTATTTGTTTGTAGATACTTTATAGTATGTATGTCCACAAATATTTTTTTGTGTTACAGTACGTAGAACTTGCACGCACACTCAAATATTATGGGTTCCTGCAGTTTCAGCCATGTTTGTGTGACTATCCACAACCTAACTCGGCGGTTCTTGTTAGTGTTGGCAATCGTGAACTGAATGTGCGTGTGAGACTTGAAGATTGCCATGAAATGAGAGAAGGCAGTTTCAAAGTAACACGTATGAGGTGTTGGCGAATAACTACATTGCATAGTGTAAGTACTTTTAGCCTTTGTTGTTTTTTTGGACTTTTAATTCAATGTATTTTTAATTGTTTGTTATTTCATTGGTTTTCAACACTTTGAAAAAGTTTTTGTAATATTTGATTTCTTACATGTGACACAACTAATCCTAATAATTAACTTTGTGAACTTTTTGCGAATACACATCATTTGACTCAGAAATTAATGTAGCATAAAAAGTAATTAGCTGCATAGTTAGTTTAGTAAATATGTTAGTAATTAAATTGTTTTGTTTAACTTCATGTTTTGAAACTAGATGCACCATGTGTAGATTGATATGTTAGGTTTTTGTTTTTATGTTTTATTTTTTTGTTTTTTCAGCTTTCACCTGCAATTTTTTACTGATACTCATAAAATTTCTGAAACAAATATTTTTTTTTATATGGAAGAAACATAGGTAAAATAATAATTTACATTTTTTTTTCTATTTTGCACCCCACACTTAATTGAACACTATAAAACAATTCTTAAAAGAGTTTTTATTGCTGCAAATGTATGTTTTTCTCTTGTAGTTCCAAGACAGGTGTTAGTCTTGCAGCAACTGGTTTTGGAAGTAGTATCTGTTGTTCAATTTCCTTAAACGCCATCACTGTTCATACAAAATACCATAAAAATTGCTCCTTACATTCAGTTACCTCAATAGCATAACAAACGTTTCACTTTCAAAGTTTTGCCTAGAACATTTTTATTAAAAGTTCACTTAATTTAAATTAATTTATGATTTTATTTATTTAAAATCCAGTTATTAGCAACTTGGATTTTGCTGTCAACATAGATTTTACTTGTCCAAAATTCCTAATGATGTTAGTCTTCATGCAATTTGATTTTTATGTTCTTTGCCTTAAACTTCTGTGGCAACATTTCTCATAAATCATCTCAAATCAACCAGAAAAATAATGAAAATTCAATAATAAATGTACAAAAAGTAGGATAAAAAGTGATAAAATATTTACTCTCTGAATCAAAGTAAAGAAAACACAATATATTTAGTCACTTCTATGAAATATGCCTATATTCATGCACTCAGTATAAAGAGGTAGAATTGTGGTAGTTGAACAACGGCATGAGTGTAAGGGTTCAGCCAGGAAGCTATGTTCTAGAGCCACTCATTAATCAGTAGCTAATTTGTGACTCAATTTATGGCTACTGAGTATGTAAAATTATAGAGTAGTATTTTCTCTGATCAAGTATTACATAATCATGAGCTGTGGTATTTTAAAGATCTGCCTTTCATAAGTGGCACTTTATATTCCAGACAATGTCGTGTATCATCTGTTTTTGGTCTGAAGAAAATGTGATTCATGCACTGACATGATAATTTTTCAATTTGATAAGTTAATATATTGTCCAATATAGAATTGAAAGTGAAAGTATGTTCCTAGATGGTACGTAAGTGCATGTACACTATTAGGTGACTTCGGGGATGATTGAAGAACATTGAGTAAATATTGCAGGTATTTTGAAGTTTATGCATCCTTCATTTGATATTGATGCGGTGAAGCCCCACGTTGCGGGACACTTGACACGGGGTGGTGGTCGATCGGTCGGCTTACGGTGGATCGCTAGTGGGCGCCACCACGTGGTATGGCACGTGGACCCTGTGAGACTCCTAACTCAGGGCGTGACGTCGCCCACTACGAAGTGGGCTCTCAGGCGTCCCACACGCCGTCACTCTCCACGTGGTCACACAGATTAAAAATAGAAGAATAATACGTTAAATTCATACACCTGATTTATTCCGCTACTCCAGCTCACACACGTACACGGTTGAAGCTATGCAAAACGCCCGCGGCACGAATCGGTTTATAGGTGATGAGCCACCACGTGGTCACATATTGAATTACGTAGTACAAGATAAAAGACCGAGACTGGCCGTAAATTAATTAATAAAGCAGTCCCCCGACCGAGAGCCGCTCCGAGGACTAAAAGAAAGCGATTGAAATGAAATTAAAGTTAACAGAATTACTTGGCAGAGAATACAAGCGGTGAGGTCCCCGGAGTGCTGATGCGTCTGCTCTCGGTCGTTGATGGCGGAAGACTGGGCTGAGGTCATGGCTTGCTCGACTAACATGGCGTCCTCCCGCCGAAACAATTGCCGTTAAAAGATATTAGCGAATTCGTGCCACGGGAAACTAAATCAACATGACAAGAAAGCGTTGAAAATTATGTAACAATTTTTGAATGAATTGAAAAGATTGTACAAATTATAATTATTAAGATTTAAATTTAATTATTGTCTGGCTTCGGGTTTCCTCGGGAATGTTCGGAAACGCTATGATATTTTAATATATAAGTTAAAAAATAAAAGTACATAAAACCCTCCCGGCCGATCTGCCGTCACGTTGCACTTAGGGAATATAAAAACAAACAACACAATTACATATACTTATGTTTTTAGGGGTACGGCGCACTGGCTCGACAGCGCCCTCTTGCCGGGCGAGCACACACGCACGCACACGTACACACGGGTAGGCGGGAGGTTTGAATGGAGGGTGGATGGTGTTTGGGCGGTGGCATATCGGACTTACAGGGGGCCGTAGGCCCGAACGATGTCAATATCAAACTGCCTAAGTGTGTGTATTGCAACCATTCCATTAGAAAAATAATTGCATGGAGTAAAGGAACAATATCTGCGGGTAAGCGTGTTCATGTCTTTGTGTAAGTATTAAAATACAGCCCATTATTTAGGTAATGCCCCGTATAAAGCTTCTTACGTATACCAAACTGCAGCACTTCAATTGTCGCTCTGACAAACTCATATTATGTGTTCAAACTGCCAATGCATTTGCATTGCAGTGTTAATGAGAAAATCATTCAACACTCAACTGTCTGGTACTGTAATAGTAATAATGTTTTTATAAATTTTGATATCATTGACCAACAGTGTACCATTATAGTGATTAAGAACCTGATTAATATCATCAATAAATATATTGAAGAGTAAAGGTGACAACGTACTCCCCTGAGGGACTCTAGAAATAACAGTAAATAAAGAGGAGTTATGATTTTAATAGATACAAAAAATATATATGGTTAAGATTAGAGAACCAATTGACGTAATTGTCACTAAGTCATTAGATAAATTTCCAAGTAATATAGAATAATTAACAGTGTCAAATGCTTTGGCTGGATAAAAATAGCAGGCTCTTCATGTCCCCTACTAGTGGCTTAATTTTAAATAGGATTAAAGAAAGTATTTAGATTGGTAGAAGTAGTCATTACTGTTCTGAACCCATGTTGATTAATGTCTAACCTATTTTTTATTTGGAAATTTATAAATTTGAATGTAATTTTTCCAAATATTTTGGAATAGCTATTGGTCTATAATTAGAAACATTAATTTGGTACCTTAGCTATTTTCCATTTAGATAAAAATAAACTTGAGGTTTGATTATTGTATTGAATAAATGTTTTATTAGAAGTACTAGTACGTAAGACCAACCTTCCAAAATGAAATTGGGTACTTCATCAGGACCTCTGGACATAGAATATTTAAAGGCTTTGATGCACCAAAGCACAAGGCTTTCAGAAATTATAGAAACAGATAAAGTATCAAGGCAAATATTGGGGATAGGAACTTGGAGATTGTTTGACGACACCATAACGCTGAAAAATATTGGACAAAACCATTTGAAGACAAAATAGGATCACTAGATACAACACCATTCATTGTTCTTAAAAGCCTTTTTTCATTACTTTGACATAACTGCAAAATTTTCCACATTACTGGAAAGTCAAACAATATCAAAATATATACTTTAGACTGAATTGCCAAATTTACAGCGTGACTTTCGTTCTAGAACTGATGTATTAGGATGCAAAACCTGTACTGAGTTTCTAAAAGCATCTTATTCAACTACTCTCAAAGGCTTTCTCAAACCTTTCTCTTAACATTATCCACACTTGAAACTAGGAAGAGATTTGTTTGCTTCAATTTTGGAATATTTGAGGATTTGTTTAAAAGTTGCCAACATGTGGGTGAACTCTCTGAAAATAAAACCAAATATTAACAAAATAAGAAACTTCGTCTGTTTAAAATATCAATACTCATAAAAATATATGTAATACTGAAAAATAGAGAGTTCTGGAAAAATATGAATAATAATTAAAGTTAAAGCGTTGTTTAGGTTAGGTCAGCTACATCAATAATATGTAAATAATATGTTCTCACCGTATTGCTTACTGTAAATAAGCACTATCTCAGATGGGCGCCAATCTGTGTTTCTGGAAGGCAGTGCACAGATTCACAGTCGGTAGAGCAAGAGGGAGACGTGATGGGTGGGGCCATGTGGCAGTAGAGCAAAAGTATGGGGTTGTTCTCTAACTCAAGGTGGCTGAACCAAGAATAATTGTTCACGGACATTGTTTTGCTTTTAGGCTGGTTTATTCATCCAGTTGTCACAGACATGTCAGACAGAGTCTACACACTTGGGTAGCTGCGGCGTTGATTGCGAGTTCATCGTAAAACTATCCAAAGAAATAAGTACATGACTAATCACTGCGTGAGAGTGCTCTCTCGAGGAACAAAAAATAACAAGCCGGGTCAGGAGGAGCAAGGATGAAAGCTGAATTTAAGGATTTGGAAGTGAAGTGTCTCACCAAGCTATAAAACCTCAGGAAAAAGATACTGCCCAAGAGTTCTTTAGCATAGTTGGGAATCTGTATGTTTGTGACATAGCATAACTCCTGCCTATGTTAATAATACTTTAACTAATTTGTGTTATATTATTGTCTTCATAATTAATTTACGCTATTGTTTCTTTTATCTTGCATAGGCATTTATATTATTTTGTTTGTGCTTTAATATTATTATTTGGGTTAGGTTTTACATAAAGCTGAATGTAATATTTTTATTATTATTCTTTCACTCTTAATTTGTTTAGTCGGTTAAAATTAATAAGTGTATTAATTACATTTCTACAATTATAAAGCACACTATGGGCAATAAGACTGACGTTCTAGAACATTCTTGAAGATTGGAAAAGAAAGTAAGACAGACACAAAACACTGTTTCCAGCAAGTTATTTTTCACGCCTTAAGTTAGTACATTTGTTGGAAAAACCCAGTTTGTGAGCACATGATTGCACAGCATTTGCTGGGTGCTGCCTCGCCAGCCAATCAGGGCGAGCCATGCGGTAGTGTGATGTGCCTTTCCAGATTTTCAGGGAATAAAATTTGTAAGCACAATTTGCCTACATGGTCAGGTACTGAATACTGTGTTTTGATTGGTCAGTTAGCCCCCGGGGTTGCCTCCGTTTGTTTCTATCCTTGTAAAGGAAGGTAACTGCGTGGTGCACGGCAGTTGTCACTCGATGGTCGCTGTGTGCAGTTGCGTCGTCGGCAACTCATGAACTCATGAAGAGAATGTACTAAGTGACAATTTAATGCCTGCTGGTCAGGGCCAGGCTGAGTTGCAACCTTTTTTTATTTCTGTTATTATATTTCGGACATTAATGAATTAGAAATGTGACCCCGGCATCGGCATTGGTCCAGGGTGACCATCGTCACCCACCTGGGAAACTTTTACGCTGGAGGACGTATCTTAAGCCAGGGTCTTAATTTTTTTAATATCGAGCGACAGGAAGCTGTGAAGTTCAACTGGAACTGTGTTGGTATTAATTGTATTCTTTTTATCAGAAAGTAATCCGACCAGTATAAAAACTTTTACAACTAACAAACTTTTGATGAGAGGACTCAACTGTGGTTAGTACTGTGTGTAAGTTTAAGTTGTGTTTTTTTTTTTTTGAGAAGGTAATAAACAAATGATGTTTGAAAACTCTTATTTTTCCAAATAAAAACTTTACCAAATAACTCACTTTGGTTAAAAGACGTAACTTAAAAACAATCTTTAAGTAAATACCTACAACAGTTAGTTTTAAAGTGTCTTGTTATTTTTCTGGGTTGTTTTGCCGGGCCAACCTGGAATGCTGTTTGCAACATGGTAAGCAACAAAGTGTATGAGAAGTTCGCAGCTGCTAACTATCCTGAGGTTATCTTGTTTTAGAGATGAAAGTTTCCCATGTTGTTAAATAAGGTCAACTACTGAAATTAACACAGAAACATTGTGTCAATAACTCATGCACTGCTGTGGATACCTGCTTTGAATGTGGACAGTCAGCCAGCCAGCCTTTTCATCATTTGGTCAGATATTTTTCAACTTGGGTACTAGTTTAACAATTAGCCTCATTGAAATTATGCTGTCTTGAATATTTAAATGGATGCATTTAATTTTGTCTTTAATTTGAATGTGTCTTGAAGTAAATTGTTGCAAAACTAAATGAATTCTGTAACTTCAGCTAATGATGTGTAATTGTAAGGTTACAAAAGAATGTTGTACATAAAAATTAAATAAGCAACAAAGTTTTAAAATTTAATGCTATGCTTCACAATCATAGTCACAGTCAAATTAAGTGACTTTTATACGATTTGATTTCCTTATCAGAAATTTAATGGAAACATTAATTTTCAAAATTAAAAGTTTTTGGTGGTAATTTTTTTTACCACTTTTTGACTATGAAATTTCTCATTTTTATTTAGTACTACAAAATTCTGTTTCATATTATATGTTATGCCAGAGGTGGGTCGAAAAGTATCAACATGATATTTTGTAACTGATACACACCTGTATCAGGTACTGCATACGAGTACACTTGAAAAGTATCAAGTACTTTAGTATCAGTTTTTGAATTCGCCTGGAACAACACCACGGCCAATGTGCGAGTGCGCAGAACCCGATTGCAGATGACGGTCACTTGGGCGGAGCTTGTGAAAGGGGAGGGAGCGGCACGACGAATAAGGGATAAATAAGGGAAAGAATGTAGGGGAGGAAGCGCAGGGGAAGGCGTTGAAGGAGAGGCGCAGAGCGAAATTGTTACGAGTCGTTTTGTTTATTGTCCCACATCAAAGTATGCTCAGTGCGCAGTGCGTGCACCGTCTCGTTCAATAATAAAACTAATGAAATTTTAATATTAAAAAGTACATTAATACAAGATATAATATTTATATTTGTGCACCTAACAGCTATGAAAATGCAAATAAATTCTCAGTTGACACTAATAACAGACGTAATCAACATATGGACTTTCTTTTTTCGAAAACAATTAGTAACTAGTGTTTTCATACATTAAAAGATTACGATTTTATCAAAAATAAAAAATAAAAAAGATAGGTACATTAGTGAGCATACTATATCAATATACATTTGAGTTAGGTACATCAGGCAGATAGCAGTGCCAATATCGATAAAAAAACAAACACTTTGCAAGTTCAGTCACTATTTAACAAATAGTATTGCATTATAACTCAGTTTTTGTTTACACAAATTACACTTAGCAAACTCATTATTTTCCGTGAAAAAATTCCACACAAATGAAGTCTTTTTCTTGCACTTATCCATTCCTTATTTCACTATAAAGATACTAACTACAAAGCATGACAGCCCACAACAATGTACATGGTAATACACGGCCAGGACGAACTGCAGTGAATGTTGAACTGATTGATATTGGCTGTAACAGAGGTAGAGAATTACCGGGCATGATAAATAATGTATCAGATTCTCCTTCCAGTCACACGGTCCTGGTACCGCTACTGCTAAAACTGATACAGAAGTATCAGATACTTGTAATTAGTACATTACTGTATAACGGTTCGTTACATACAAAAATAAACAGATGTTCCGCCAATTTTAGTTTTGTTTTATTTTTTCACAATAGAATGCACAGACGAATCCAAACACTTCCAAAAGAGGTTGCTCACTCAATCCACATACATTCGCCATCGAGAAATGCTCGCAGCTCGCGCGAGGAGAATTAATAATAAAAAATAATAACGTCGATTATGTTCTTCAGTAAATCTTACTGTAAGCTGTACGTAACAGAAATCAGTGCGACCTCCCACAGGGCCGCACCCAACGAAAAACCACGAGCCGCCGAAAACGCGGCCTCGCCTAGCAGCGATCGCCCGACGACTACTGATGAACTCATGACACGTCTCCTCCACGCAGGGAGTAGATGTCACATGACCTCACCGACCAATCACACGCACGCTTCATTCACACTTACAGATACAAGCCAATCAGAGTACAAATTACAATACATGAAAAAAAACCTGTACACACATAACTCGGGGCTTCCCTTGATCTGTCTCTTTTCAATTTCACATCAAAATCGGGGACTCCCATTCTCGTTCTCTCTCCCACACTGTGAGACAGCAGTTATCACTCAGTTCCCACGCAGGTGGGGAATTACCGTCTTTATCTCGGTGGGCGGGGAAGCACTGTTTCTTTCTCACTCACACTTACAGGCCTCTCATGCCTCTCTCTCCCTACACATCACCCCAGCCCAGACATAGTCCCGTGATCTATAATTATATTGCAACACGTTAATTAAAATTAAGAACAGGAATCATAATACAAATTACTTGACAAAATTCAACTTATTGAGAAAAACCTGAAAAAGTAGGCCTAAACAGGTAAAAATCTAGTAACGGCTCATTTGTGAATAATTACATAAAAAATACTGATGATTAAAAATGTCTAATAAAATACAAAATACCTTCTTAAAACACATAGCAAGCAAAAAATATCAACCCTAAAATATATAAAAAACTGTAAAATATCATTAGAAAGATTTTTTTAAGAAATATTTACATGCATAAAAATAGTTTAAAAGAATAATATTTATTTAGGAGGGCAGGGTTCTTGCAACGTTACAACTGTATCAGTATCAGGTTGGAACAGATACCGAAAATTGCTGTAACAACCCACCTCTATGTTATGCTTAATTTAAATCTCATATGTTTTCTTTTTTCCAGGATGGTTACAGCAAGTTTAATAATAAATTTCCCCAGTTGGAACTTTCTTTTGAATATTTAATGTCAAAAGATAAACTTCAGTGGATAACAATTACAAGTGAACAAGCAATTCTAATGTCTGTTTGCCTTCAGTCCATGGTAGATGAGTTGCTGCTGAAGAAAACTGGCATGAAGAAAAAACAGGTTACTATGATTTGAGATTGCATGAACTGTAGGTATATTTAAATATTAATTTTTTTACAATTATATCAAAATCATGATCAGTGAAATCCATGGTGACCAGTTTTAATCTCAATACAGCCTAGTGATTGGTGTATATTAATGGAAGTTTGCCAGGTTTCCATTAGGCCTGAGGTTTTTGTTAACTTTCATTTTGCGTACATCCCTAAAATAATGATTGCAATAATGTTTTGGTTTACATTGGTAAATGTAGATTAAGAATGTTTTTCTTCAGAGTTTTAATATGATTCATCCCTAGATTGCAGCATGCAGTGATAGCTATTTACTCTTTCTTTCCAATGCTCTGTTTCTGCAATAAGTGCTGTCCATGTTTGGCATGTGCTGTGAGACAGCCTAACATTTTAATCAAAATTTTTGGAATATAAGATATTATATATTAGTACAAAGCCGTGTATGATAAAATAATTTTTATTTTTCTGGGGTAATTTTAAAGGGGTGGAAAAGATACTAAAAACTATAATTTATTTTTCTTAGTGTCTTTTTGATAAAGCCGTTGTACATCATATCACAGCTCCTCAATCAGTGGCCAAACAGAAATGACTAGTAAATCTATATTTTTGCATACTTCCTTTTTGTTGGCCAATTTTAATTTAAGTCTTTCTCATTCAAAATAGGTTCACTTCACAGTTCATGCTAAATGTTTTTTATTCAGTTCGGTTTTGTGAATAACGACATGAAGAAAAAAAGGATACTGCCAAACATGCTGTACATTTATAAAAACTTTATTTTAAAAATTAATTTAAATATCATGGTTGTAATGGTAATTTTTAAATTTTTTTTACTTGAGTTTTTTCAAAAGTGAGAGTTATTAAAGTGGGTGTTTTTAGACTAATGTTTTGGCATGAAACCTCCAGTACAGATACTTAAGAAGCACCATAGGAACCTACATAACTCCTTTAAGTTTATGAACTTTTTTTACATTCTCATTTAAATCTTCTGGTATTGTTAACACTTAATTGTAATTTATAAATTGTACTCTTGCATATACTTGCAAAAATTTTCAAGTGACCGAGACAAGATAATGAAAATGCCAGGAATTGTAAAAAAAATATATAGTTTTATATTAAAATGGTGTTTTCTTTATCATGAATAAAAGAAAAGATTTGTTTTCAGTTTCGGCTGAAATGCTCAGCTTGAACCTGGTGGCTGCAAAATTATCACTTGGCAAAACTAGATCCCATGTTTTGCTAGTTTTTTTAATGTGTCCGTAGCAAGAATGGTACAAAAACATTAATTGAATCCTGGATGTTAATTTCCTGTGCTACTGCATGACCTAATACATTTACTTAGTGTGTACATACCTTTACATGTTTGTAAATATAAACTTTAGCAAGCTGAACTACAGTAACTGTTATAAGGTGTCTAATTGTCTAATGGTTTTACAGCATTGTAAAGCTTTTACCACAAGAACTGGAAGCTGGTCATATATGAAGAGAGATGGTAGCAGTCACGTAATTGGAGTGAGCCAGTCAATTTCCACTGATGCTATCAGTTCCAGTCTTAATACAATGGTATTAGAAAAATGTTTTTACATTTCTTTAAGTGCTCATATTTACTTTGTGAACTCTATACAGTAGAACCTCGTTAATTCATGATGGTCGGGACCGAGATAATCACGGATTACCGAATTTCACGGACTAGCGATTAAAAGCCCAGGTCTTGTCAAGCTTCTCAGACACCGGCGTGCAGATGGGTTAAGGCCAAGGTCATGTGACGTAACATCTCCCGAGGCTTACTGCGCCTAGGCAGCAGATGGATAAAAAATAGTAAACTCCCCATTATTCGTGTTAATTGGGACCCACCGATGCCCGGATAATTGAAATCCTGTAAAAAAAAAATAAACCCATATAATCCGTTCACGGTAAGGGCCGTCTTCAAATTAGTGTCTTGGCTTAAAAAAATACGGCACTGCCTAGCCATTAGTTCACGTCATTTACAACAGCCGAAGAGAGAAAGATAAGATCGTGCTGACCTTGCACACATAAGTTTTGGGTAGGGCCCTTCCCCCCCCCCCCTCCCCGCCTTCGTCCAGCCGAATGCCAGTCAGACACTTCACTCGCCAGGCACCTGCCGTGTGTTGGCGGCCGGAAAGTAACTCAGCAGCACGGGAGACGGGAAGCAGAAGTCAAGACATCCCCCTCAAGTTTAAAGAGTGACAAATGTGACAGCTGAAAGGGGGGCGACACAAAGGTTCGGTACAAACAGCGTTGCAGAGTTTGGCGGCCCACGCGATGGCTTGCAGTGTTTGCCGGCCGCCGGCCCGCGTGATGTTAATTTTAAGCGCTGACAATTTTTACTTCTCTTTTTTTCTGCACTTTTAAATTGTCCCGGATTATCAGATTCCCGAATTAGCGCGTCACGGATTAACGAGGTTCTACTGTAGTACATTGGTTAAAATGATAGTTGTGAGCATGTTCAAACTGAGATGTTGATTGTCCTTTCACACTGGTGAAAACAATTATTAAATAGTTGATGAAAAATTCCCAGCCATTATTTGCATGTAGGTATTTTAATGTAAACACTTACTGATAGTCTTGCAGTTTAATTTTCTGAAAAATACTAAAAAATAAAGATCTGTTTCTGAGTCTACAAAAGTGAGATACGCTGCAGAAAAAAATGTTATATTTAAAAATTTCACTGTGACAATTAAATTGTTTGCATCTTGTTGCTGAAGTACTCTGATGTTCCATTGCATAAACACAGGGTTTAGGGGCCCGCCTAGTCAAGCCATATACACATGCAGAACTTCAGATATTAACTTCCTCCTTGATAATTGTTCTCTAATTCCGCTGTTAACATTCATATGAATTTAATTTAAGAACCATTCTACGAAGTTTACACCTGCAGTGTCACATTACAGAATACATAGTAAAATGACACGACTGACGAAAACATCAAAAATAATCATTTAGACATAGTTTTATGCCACATATTTAATGTAGAAGCGTACACATCAGAAATCTTAAACTTTTATGATTCTTTTTTATTAATACAAATAGTATTGTCACAGCTTTAAATATATTTCCTTGATGTCTTTGGCATTAAGTTGTCTTTGGAAAAAGACAATAAAATTTCTTTATTTTAATGCAAGAAGACACTGAAAATATATACTGCACACATCATGCAAAAATTATACATTGGTTTTGTCTTATCTTTATTTGATAATAATGGGATATCTCAAGTGTCATTCAAATAGTGTAAACAGTGACCAGGGGCATTAAAAACTGGATCATTTGCATAAAAAGCAAGTTCTTTCCAGTAATGTCTGCCTTTTTATGTAAACCACACAGTTAAAAGACAAAAGTTGCATGCACTTATGTACACACGTTTCAAGTGTACTTTTTTAGCATGTTGAAGTAACACAACATGAAAATATTTTATAATCTACATGGAAATACTCTGTGTTCCATATCTTTTTCTTTGGTGGTAACAAAAGATAATTCAAATATATGACACAAGCATTTTATGTAACATATCATGAGCCAGAGGTAGCACAATACGTGAGACTTTTTGACTGCAACTTTAAGTTGGACAAATAAATTAAAGCATGTAAAATTAACAATACAAAGTTAACTGATGCAAAATAATTTCAAAAAACTTTAAATATTCTGAAGTTAAAGCAAGCATTTTTTTTTATTGTGTGTCAAATTATAGCTTTAAGAAATTGAACTTTGCCACAAATGCCACAGAATATTCTGGTTAGTGATCAACTGCTACAAATAGTTCTCCTGTGAAATAATAACTGGTGTTTAGAATTAATATATTTTTCTTTCAGAATGTATACAACTGTAATAATAGTGTGAAAAAGACACTAATTTATGGTCTTAGAAAAATCAACATATAGTAAAATTGAAAAAATATATAAAAAGTATTACAATTATTGATTATTTTAAAAATAATAATTTTGGTGTTGTCAAGCTGGCTAGTGCCAGTCTGGCAACAGTGGTCATTATTTTCTCTGTATTGCAATCTAAGCACGAGACCAAAGTACATCTATAGTTACTGCACGGTAGTACTGCCACCAGACAGTTGAGTGAAAGGACGTGTCACCGCTGGTCACTCATTGATGTCAGGTGTTCTGCATGTGTTATGTTTCAGGAAATGCACTTACCTAAATAACTACAATGTTCACTTGTAATAAAATAGATCAGTTAATAAATAAACATTAGGGACAAACATTCACTAACTCACAATGCATATTTAATCCCATAATGTGATGGGGAACCTCAAATAGGAACTAACCTCTACAAATGCTTTGAAAAAACATTCAGTAAAACTTTTCACAAAAGTCAGTTTCACCAAAAGTATGTCCCTGCCTCCAAGTTGGCTTTCTATAAATGTATTCCCTGATATAAACTAATACTAGTAGCTCAACCTCATTTGGTAATGTACAGTTTGGTACTAGGATATGACCCCTGTTCATGATGGAAATAAAATGTATGTGAATTTGGACCATTTAAATTTCTTCAAATGAAGCCCTAATATGTATATATAATATAATACATACGTAGGTCGGTTTGACTAAGAACAGTTTTCCAGTCAAATTTCATTATCAGAAGCATGATTACCAAATTAAAACCAGCCATGGATAAATTTCAACGCCAGAACTGTATGTATCAGATCCCCTGCGAATGTGGTTGTATGTACATAGAAGAAACTGGCAGGGCCCTTTCAACACGAATTAAGGAGCACAAAAATAACATAAAGAAGGGTGAAACTCAAAAATCTAGACTTGCCGATCATGCCTGGGAGAATAGCCATAGAATACTCTGGGATAATGCTGTACCACTCATACAGGAAGAACACCCAATAAAAAGGAAACAAGGAATCAGCATTTATTGTCAGCAATAGCAATCTTATTAAAAAATATATTGATTTTTAATTAAAAAAGAAACCAATTTACTACACAACTTGGTTGCAAACCAACAGCCCTCACAGCAATACATCAGCCAATAATATCACCCCTTTTGTGTGGGACCAATCAGGATAGCCCTTACCTGTCATTGGCTGTGCAAGGAGAGGAGCTCTAACATATATAAACCCATGGTTTTCCAGTGTCCAATGTCAGTCTGTTTGTGCCTGATGACGGGAACAGATGTCAGTTCCCGAAACGTCGCAACTGTTGTCACTGGAAATCTTCTGTGTTCATCAGCGTTATCATCAGTGTGTTTTCCAGAGTACTTGTTTATCTTCATCTTTGTGTTTATGTGTTTGCTGCATTGTCTAGGTTTGTTGTCTGCCTGCATTGTCCAGGTTTGTTGTCTGCCTGCATTTAATGTCTCGTCATTTTTAGTATAGTCCATCCACGGTAACCTCCTACTTTTTTAAACGAACCTTTGAAAAAACACACCAGGATGCAGCATGTTTGGTTCGTTTGCAAAAATACTTTCCATCATATGCATATTAAACATGCATTAACACTAAATTACCGTATAATGATGTTAAATAAAATTTTACAAAAAAAGTAACTATCTATGTACAATATTATTAATATTAATGATCTCGCATGTGTGTAAATGAAACAGTGAGAGAAGTGGTGTGTTGGCAATGATTAGAACGAAATAGTTCCATAGCCAAAATATATATTTTTTGACTTTCCGCGTGTATTTAAGAATTTGTTTGGGTATTTGTTAAGTTTGAACATTTTTTTAAATCTCTGGTGAAATAAAAACGTTATGTTAACGGTAAAAAAATATTACGTGCCGAAACCGTGGTCGCGCATTAATAATGTTAATAGTCACTTGTTTGTTTTCTCTTTCAGCCGCTTTCAGCAGCTCTTTAAGCAGTCTGCAGACTGTACGCCATTTTGCAGTGTGTTTTAATATATTACTGACCGTGAAATAACGTACAGTTTGTGTTTCAGGATTTTGTGTTAATATTGTGTATTTTAACTTTGTTATATTATTTATTATCTACTATTGTAATGATGGAATTTGTTATCGTTTTGATATTTTGTGTGGTTCTTGTGATTGCTGTAATGGTAATTGGTTCCGGGATGGGGAAAGCTACTTCGTCGCAGCGTCAGATGGACATCATTAACGTCGCTCAGAACTTATATCTTTTAATTAGGAAAGGCGACTTGAAGAAATGTGACGTTACGCAGACGACCGCGTTTCTTCTCAACATCGCAAAGTCAACTGTTCTCAAGTAAGTAGGCTTTTTTCGTTTTCATGCACGTAAAAAAAATATCGACTGTGTCCTAAGTATTGTCGGCCTGTGTTTTAACTCACGAGGTTTTTTGTGTTTTATTTCCAATTTATATTTTTTGGTGTGAGACAACACCGCCATGTGGCGTCTCTGTTGAAAACTTAACCTAAAATCATATTAGGCCTACTCAGGTCCTAACAATAACAATATAGGCACTTTCAAGTATTTTTATGGGTGTGATACACGTTTGTTTATAACGATGTTTATAAACTTTATGATAGGTTTAACTATAACATAAGGGAGTGATTTTATAATTTGCATTTAATTAGTTTTTCATCTGTTTGGGAGATCACAAAATAAATAAAAAAACACTTCATTAATTTCGTGGACAAAGTCTGTCATGTTTCCATTTAGTGACCACAAAGCAAATATTTGTGACAAAATGCCATATTTGGAACACTGCCTAACTGCGTATTGTGAACGGGTCCCCGGAAAAGTGTTATGACAAATGTTTTTTTTTTTTGGTTAGGTACTACAAGAAAGACATTGAAGAAGTTTCAACACCAGGAAAAAAGAGGAAAAAAAGGCCACAGGAAGGAAAGTCACTTGACACAGTCGACGATTTCACAGTAAATGCAATCAGGAATGCAATTTACAGGATGTACGCTGAAGGTAAAAATTTGATACTGAAGAGTAGTTTCGATATCACTGGGGTAGGCCCTACTTAATTGTATTCATTTCATATATCCATATGCAGATTGACCGGTTCAGTTTTTTTCCCGATATCATCTGTCCTTTAAAAATACTTAACATTTTTGGGTGGTTTGTTAGGTTTCTTTATTGATATGGTATTGATATATAGAATATTGTGCAACATATTAAATACGTACACGTCCTTTTAAGGTTAGGTTAAAGATAGAAAGAAAATTGTTACATTCTAAAACTACAAGTAATGTTTATATCGTTATACACAGTATACATATTAAATAACCTCAACTTTTATGATGTATCAGAAGGTTAAATAATGACTATTTCCAGTATCAATAATATCCAGTTGTGCGCTTTAGCAGTAATTGGTTACAAATTAGTGAGTTGTGGTCTAAGCAAGCATGGTTATTAAAAAAAAATTGGGATACTTAATTGGCTAAATTGTACTGTGTGGCAGGGTCCAGTACAATATATATTCTATTGCAAAATAGTGTCATGCCCCGCCTAACCCTTTAGAAAATATAGGGGTATTGTTATTTTATAAACAATAGTCCTACTTCATTGTAATGAAGTATCATATGAAAACACAACTTAGCCAGACAAACTGTGTGTTAGTGTATGAAGTAACAGAAAATTATAAAACAGTAAAAGTTTAGTATCGCGTATCCGATTCGATACATTGATCCTGATCGCATGATCCTGCAAATATTGATCCTGTGATTGATGATGCTTGCTTTTCTAATTTATTACGTTTAAAAATCCTGTACAAAACCAAAAATAAAAACCTTTGATGTAGTAATGAGTTATGATTTAAAGTTGAATAATAATGAAAATATATATGTTTTATTAAACTTATGATAATTATTCTTGCTATACCACAATATTTTATTATGTTCAGGATCTTTGATCTAAATAAATGAAAAAAAACATGCACCACACGATCAATAGGATGTACAGGTTCATGCATAAAGATCTAGGGATCACATGGGATACACGATACAAAACATTTACCTACAACACAGTGTAGAGCTTGTAACTTATTGATTGCTAAATTGAATGCTGAAATACTAATGGGTAAATATTTACTTGGGCGGTATTTCCGAAAAAAAATGTTAAAAATCCGAAAATACCTTTATTTTATGCTCTTCAACTTCCTCTTTTCATTAAAAGTGGCGGAGGTAAGAAATTCCAAATACTTTAGAAGATATCGAATTTTTAAATTTCATCATATGTAGTTGAGCGGTATTTGCGAAAATAAATGTTAAAAATCCGAAAATACCTTTATCATATGCTCTTCAACTTCCTCTTTTCATTAAAAGCGGCGGAGATAAGAAATTCCAAATACTTTAGGAGATATCAAATTTTTTAATTTAATATTTTAAAACTAAAATGGTCGATTAAGTCAGGTCAGTTACATTATAAATACTTTCAAACTAAGGTGATATTAAAAATAATGTGAATTAATTTTAATTATTCTTTAGTTTTAAATTATTTATAATGTAACTGACCTTACCTAACAAACCCGTAACAAAGGATGTACAGTAACAACTCACGTAAATTTTTTTGTTACTTATTACTTGCGCAACAATATCAAAATAACAAATAAGACTTTAAAATTAGAAACGTTAAAAACTCACCTAAGTTGGAGGCGGTAATTAAACACTGTTTTAAACAATAATTGAACTAAATAATCACGTATTAGTTCATTTGAATTCTGGCCTATCACGAACAAAAACGTGACATCATTATCCAATAAAAAAAATAGATACTCGTACGTAAACAAGAAACAATGGTGCACGCACGCCACAGGAATGCGCTGGTTTTGTGCTGAAATTTAAAAATTCGATATCTCCTAAAGTATTTGGAATTTCTAATCTCCGCCGATTTTAATGAAAAGAGGAAGTTGAAGAGCATAAAATAAAGGTATTTTCGTATTTTTAACATTTTTTTTCGGAAATACCGCCCAAGTAAATATTTACCATTAATTTAAAAGTATTTTTGAAATGTAAGTTTATTAAAACTATTTAATAAATGTAAATTGTGCACTTAAATTATCTTCTACGGGGTTGTGGTTTCGCTTAGTTTTGTGTACCTCTGTTATTTCATGTATTGTTAATGTATGCAATAAATTTACAGGTTTGAATGTTACAGTCGACACCATTTTGAAAGAAATCAGGGAAAGACAAATAGATTATTATGGTGGAAGATCAAGTCTTCATAAATTGTTAAAGAAGATGGGATTTTCATGGAAAACTGTTGATGGACGAAAAGCTTTGATAGAGAATGAAAACATAGTATTGCAGCGAATAGATTTCTTGAGAAAGTATAAAGAAGAAAAAGAAAGAGGTGCCAATTTCATATTTGTTGATGAAACATGGATTTTCCAGAGAGGCAAGGCATTAATTTATTTGAAAATTTGTTCTGTGGTCCAATACAAAGTATTTCATTTCCATTTCATATATTTTTCAGGAACTGTATCAAAGTCATGGCAGGACAAGAGTCTACAATCTGCGAAGAGACGTACTGTTGGAGATGGTAAAAGGTTTATTGTTGTTAATGCTGGAGGGCGCACTGGCTTTGTGCCAGGAGCAGGATTACTTTTTGTTTCAGGTCAGAAGACTGCAGACTACCATGGCGAGATGAATGGGGAAACTTTCTTGATGTGGTTTGAAGACATGTTGGTGCATCTTGAGGAACCCAGTGTCATCATAATGGACAATGCTTCATATCACAGCACCCAGGTATGTGCAATGGTAAAGCAGTGTCTTTTTATTGCTCAAATTGTAATGTGAAAAATTTACATGTGTTTATTATTGTGTATAAGTACGAATATTCGAGACTAATACATTTTGCCAGCAATAATTGTTATCTTAATAGTATGCCTACACTACATTTTTATAAACTATAATGTTTGAGCTGAAATTGAATACACACACACACAGATATATATATATATATATATATATATATATATATATATATATATATATATATATAATGTAATTGAATTACATTGTAGTGCAAACTAATTTAGTAGAGGGTTTGAAATACCAAATAAAATTTTTTTATTGCAAACAGCATTTGAAAATGACATAATTACTTGTTTGGTAAAAGGACCCACTTTATGAATGCTCTGTTGCCCTACTTAATAAATTAAAATAATATTTTCAAAAAAATTTCTAGTCACTAAACTAACATGCTTTGTTAAATTTAGAAATTCATTACGACAATATGCCAAAACACATGTTTGCTTTGCATAAGTACAGTAGAACCCTGTTATAATTTGTTTTTAAGGGGCTACAAGAAAAAAAAACATAAGCAGGAAATTCAATTTAGTACTTTTTAGTGTGGATTTATTGCCAATGGACTCAACAAGCTGCATAAAGATATATTTGATGCTCCAATTTGCTTGTAGCAAGCCAAAAACAATTTTTCTTTAACATCATGGTGCTTCCAGCTTCTATCTGCTTTGTCTTTACTTACACATTGTCTCATTGCTGTAAAATTGTCTCATTTCTGTATAATTGTCATAATTCACGACAGTGTTTACAGTGGAAATGCTTAAGTCCAGTTCTTTTGCCACTTGAACATGTGATTTAAGTGAATACATTTGAAAACACACAGAATGGCTAAAAATTTATGAATTTATTTGTTTTCCAAGGGTGTCAACAGGCAGTTAACTGCTAACATACACATATACATAGACAGTATAGACAAAGGCTTTTAATTTTTTTCGTCTTCTAAAATTTTATGAAGTGAACATTACAAGCACGAAACGCATAATTTGTGAAACATTATATCCAGGAATTAAATACATTGTCCTTATAGGGAAAATATTGGACTTGAAAAATAATACATTATAGGCAGGAAAACTTTATAAGCAGTAAAATTGTAACAGGGTTCTACTGTCATGAATTCTTATCAGCTACTTGAGTATTTAGTTAAATGTTGGCACAACGTAGGTTGAGAAAACACCTACAACGAACTGGACCAAGGCTGCACTGATCGCGTGGCTGGAGAAGAATGGGATAAAACATGAAAATAATTTGTTGAAAGTGGAGCTGCTGAGAATAGCTAAACAAAACAAGCCCCGAATACGGTATATTATTTCGTTTTTTTTTACAGCATTTCTTTAAAAGTGAGATAGTTGCAAAAAATTACGTATACACCTTGTTCTAACACACTTTTCAGATATGAGGTAGACGAGTTGGCTCGTAACTATGGCCACGAAATTCTACGACTCCCACCCTATCACTGCCACTATAATGCAATCGAACTAGTTTGGGCTCAATGTAAACACCATTACAATAGTAACGTGGGGCGGGCCAAGAGATTTGACAATGATGCAGTTGCAGCCATCTGGAAAGAGGCTCTTGATGCTTCCACACCAGAGAGGTATTTTCATGTTGCATGACCAATGGGGTATTCCTTTTGAAGTAGAAATTGTTTTATTTTCCTGTAGAACATTCCTCAAGCTTCAGCAAAACCCTTACCATACATTTTTACATAATACGTAAGTATTGTTGCCTAGCAGCCTGGTCCTACCATTCCTTTTGATAACTTTGTGTGCTAGTGTGTGTATAGTGTGATTATCATTTTGTGTATATTCATATACCAGTAATACAGTTTTAAAACAATTGGTAAAAATAAGTGGTTTGAATTTGTGTAGTTGTCGTTTTGAAAATGTGTTGCATGTATGTGTTTGTGTTCGTGTTTGTGTTTGTGTTTGTAATTTTATTCCCATGTGATTCATACATATCTGTGTAGTTTCTAGATCTAACAGTGGTGACTTATTTGCAAGGTTTTTTTTTTTTTGTAATTGCAGTCCATTTGCAATTGTTTCATTTCCATAAATAGTTTTGTATTTATTAGTAATTGTGATATTACTTTCTGTTATGCTTAATCTTGTGTCAATGACTTTAAAGTTATGGTGGGTTCAGTGCTGTAGGCAGATTTCAATATTCAGATAAAATTTCAACGTAGAGAATTTTGAATATTTTCATCTAGCGAACTTGAATAGGTATTTACACATGTAGTTCTTGCACATTAGTATTTTCAAAAGTTATGTTATTATAGTGAAATACATATACAGTAAATCATCAAAACTATTCAAAAAATTAAATTTTCGCTATATCTCACTGTTTTTGTCTGGGACAAATTTTAACCAAAAACAAACACAAAACTTATGAAATAAATATTTTATCATATGCATTCTAAGCCTTTATTGATAACATATATAATATTTACAGCTTTATTATATCTTGAATAAACCACTATAATTTTTTTTTTCAGATAACATAAAACAAAACATGTTACTTCAAGTATTAAATAATAGCTTTGATAGTTGAGGAAAACACATTAAATGAGTTTTGTTGTGTTTAAAAATACTTTCTTGTGGAGTGAGTTCAAAATTGTATGTAATAAAGAGCATGCCATGCATTGTTTACTATGCCGTTTTGACAGAAACAAACATATTTTGTTATAGAGTGGTTTTTGCTATAAACAGGTCATTTATATAGAGGTTTTACTGTATACATTAATTTTTTTAGATGGGCGAGGTGTGTGGATCACGTGGAGAAGCTAATTCAAGCAGACTGGGAGAGAGAAGTCCACATAGACAGCGGCACCATTCCTCCACTCATCATCCACCTCGGCGAGGATAGTTCAAGTGAAGACAGTGACAGCGAAGAATTTGAGGTTACGACACAGCAAGTAGATGGAGACAGTGAAGTACTGGCAGTTCCTCTTGATGATTTACCCGGGTGTTCTTATTGAGGTCTGTATGTAATAAACACCTGGGCAACTGTAAGTATTGGGGTTTGAAACATTTTTTTTTCTTTTATGCATTCCCATGAAGTATGTTGATTACTGGAACTTTATGTATTAACTTTAGATTACACGTATTATGAAATGAATATTAAATTTCATTTCTGGATTCGTATAGGTGTATGTGAAACATTTTATTTTGTTGTGTGTCTTCATTTTTCAGTGAACTTACTTGGAAAACAAAAAGCCAGTCCCCATCCAGGGCCACAAATAAATAATGCATATAAGTGGTATAGAAATTACTGTCAATTCTTCACCACAATTTTACTGTTCATAAAATTATGATTTTGTCTAATAAGTATACTCAGGAAAATGTATACAACCATATTTTTATTTGTGGCCTTAACCGGCAAAATGGTAGGGGTTTATTAAATAAAAGAAGAAAATTCATTTTTAAATGTTTTCATCTGAATTTGTTAATTTTATTAAACCTTCAATCCTTAGTCTTTTCCAGATTGCTTAGATGGACAGCCATATGTATAATTTACAATACTTTTTTTTTCAGATGCAGAAAACTGTGTTGAACTGTACTAAATGATGATATTTATTGCTTACATAAATGTTGTAAATTTATATATTCTCCTAAAAATTTACTTTAAATTATATGTTATTTCTTTAGCTAACAAACTTATTTTTTAATATTTTTACCATTGGGTATCATAAATAATGTTATGAACATATGCATGTATACTTAGATCATATTCAAATTACTTATATATATATACATACATACATACACAAACACACACACATTGTTTTGACAGCTGGTGATTGTAAACAAACCATTTGACATTTGTCACATGGCAATGTTTTTGTTTACATACGGCGGAAGGATACATAGTGACATTAAAGTAGATCCGGTGAAAAGCAGGGCTTCAGAAAAGTAGGAGGTTACCGTGGATGGACTATATACTGTGTTCATCTGTGTTGCTATATTATTTTTTTCATGCCTAAGTCCTTCAACGGAATTCTTGTGCTCTATGATATTTATATGTTGAACATTTTTTGTCTGTGCTGTTGTCGTTTTTTCCATAATATGTGTGTAGTTTCATCTTTGGTTCCGTTTGTCCAACATCAGTTAATTCAGTCTTAATTTGTGTGAATTTTTTGTTTTCATATTTTTATTTATTTTTTGATTTTATGAATTTTTTGATGACTAACAGTTTAAAACTGCATTAAATCAAACTCCAGAGTATTTCCCACGTTTCCGGAACTCTATCTCTCTCTCATTTTTATGTAGCTGGCAAACTATTGAATTAACATGCATTCAGATATAAAAAAAAAACTACAATCAGTACTTTAAAAATATGTGAAAGCACACAAAAACATAACTACACAAATACACAAACAGGTAAAAACAACTTAAAGTGGCTTATCCACCATAAAGCAAGCGAATGTTCAGAGAAACTTAGAAAGCATGAAACAATGTAAATTATCATCATAAAACATATAGGAAACATACAAATATTATATTTCAATTATATCAAGAATAGTATACAGTAAAATCCCTATTATCCGCGCATGCTACGAAAAAATACAGCACATATGTAAATCTGTATTTTATTACAAGTAAGCAAATTTGAACTCTACTGACGAGTGTATTGTGTGCAGTATATAGTAAAATGCCACAGGCCTTCTCGGAACTCACGCAGTAGGCTGGCATGCGTTGCTATTTTTGTCTCTGTCGCGCTTTGTTTCTAGTCGTATGGTTGAGCACTTTTATGTTTGCATTACTGAAATGTATTGTATGTTAATTATTCAGTAAAATATATTAAAATTTTAGCATTGTTTAAATATTTTTACTGTTAATTGTAACTTTTACTGTACATAAATTTTTAGATTTTTAAGTTGAAATTAATGTTTCCTTTTTTTTGTTTTCCATTTTCGGCTCTTTTGCGGATTATCCGCGATTTTCACTATCCGCGGTGGCCCTGCTACTTAACTTCGCGATTAATTGGGAGTGTACTGTAGTACTGAACATGATGAGACAATGTAATAAATTGTTAATCAAACTGTGTAACAAGTGGGAAGGGCTGTAACCTGGTTTGTTACAAAACATTGAGCTTTTCTCATTGTAAGGAGCAATGTGAAAAATCTATGATGGATGCTGTACAATTGTAACACCTTAACAAGTTTCAGTATACATTTTATTTGGAATTAAAAAAAATTCATTATTATAATGCCTAAATTTAGTGTTGTTTAAATGCATAGTTTATGGTTTTAACACGCTTGGTTAATGCAAAAGATGCAACTTACACATTAAAAGCAAGAATATAAAGTTTTAAAACAATGGACTAATGCCTGTTCCAGCTATCCTGATTTTGGTTTTCAGTGGTTTTCAAAATATTTGCAGGCAAGTGCTGGGATGGTTCCTTACCATAGTCCATGGATTATTCTTATCCCAATTTAACTGCATTTTGTTCATTTCATTTGTTAATCTGTAAGCTTTCTTTTGACAAGACTCAAATCCTAGAAAACTCACAAATATCAATTTTTGTACACTATGGTTTTTGCAAATATTTATGTGATTATTTTGAATATTGTAAATGGACTGAGTTTCATGAAATTCTACTGGAAAATATAATAAAGTAGGCCTGTCATTATTATAATTTCATTTGTTTGGTGGTTTTACATCCACAAGAATTAATGTTCTTGAAGATAGGTTTTATTTTCATTAATGATGTTCACACATTATTTCTCTTTGTGGTGGGGTAATATTGTGTAACAAATAATAATAAGCCATGATTGTGATGCACTGGGATGGTCAAATTCAAGCAACATTTTCTTTAAAAACAAATTTTATCTTTATCACATTTTCTATTCAGCATTTACAGCTTGTGCCTGGTGAGCCAAGGGTCGCGGGTTAGAACTGGTTCAGTTGTCCCTGCACTGCTATACTGCAAAAGGCAATGGTAAACCTCTGCAGTATTATCTCGCCTAGAATGCCTCATTCACGTCATTTACATCTCCCCATGTCAATGTTTGAGGATTCAAACCAGCCTCCTCTGGGTCGATTGACCCATTAGCACAATCGCTGACCCTTTTCATAATAGCTTTTGCTTCCTTCATTGCCTATTTACTGAAGCCCATTCAAAATTGTCCAATGAAAACTTGCATACAAATATTTTCCTATGCCAGCAAGTAGGCAGCAGCTCGGGTGAGGAAATCCAGAAGCTGTCAGGGTAAGTTCATCTTGCTGCCTAAATGATTAAGTGTTGTGGTTGGCAGATGTTCATATTTAGAATAACAGAGTTGGGGATTATGTGGACAGTTAAATCAAGCTTTTTTTTTTCCATAAGAAATGTAAAGTTGATGACTTTTAATCTTGCTAGACATAAATTTTTTCATAGTATTTTTTTTATTTTAGAATGTTTATTTTCACTGTTTGGAAAGTAAATTATTTTGATTAACATACAATTGTTTGGCAAAAATGTAATGTTTTGATCAGGGCTCTAAGATGTTTCCAAAGAGTTATGCATGTGTTTGTTGATGTTTTTTTCTGTAAAATTAAGATGTAGTGGGTGCTAATTAATTAAACCTTGTACATCAGGTGGTTAAGTTGTAATTTCAGTAGTAATGAGTTTTCTGTTTTTGTTTTATTCCAGAATGATGTTAAAACTGTCGATAAGACTGACAACATTTCCTCAATTAAAAGGTTTTCTGAAAAGCTATCAAGTGTTACGTTGAAGTCATCTGCTGGTAAACATGGAGTAGCAGCCCTCCCATTAATTGAAAATGATGCTTTTGAAGGTATTGGTGATGATGATTTATGACTTCCAAGTCAGTCTTTCGGTTCAGCCTTCTGTAAAGTTGTACCTGGAGAGTACCCTCTGTTGAGGGTCTGTTTTTGTCAGCGTGAGATGTTTGTGACCGGAATGTAAAAGTGCCCAGCAAAAATATTCTAAAGCATTTTATGTAACCAGAAAATTGTTTCTTTCTGGTTATTATCTTGGTCAGATTTTTTTTTCCAGAAGACAAGCTTAAAGTACAAATGGAAATTTTTACTGTTGTTATTTTTGTTAGGTGATATAAAAACTAATTTTTTAACTAATGCTGTGAGATACAGGAATACTCTTTTAAAATGTTGACAATGTATATATGGTGTAAATTTTTCAAATTTTTTTTTGTTTTTGAAAGTTTGCAGATGTTGAAGAAAGAAATATGTGTTAGCTTACTTACTTACTTTCTTGTGATGATTTTATTGTTTTGTTACTGAGAAATTCACATGTGTGGGTGAAATACTGCATGTCAATTATTGTTTATTTCATTTTGAAAGTGTGGATTATATATAGCAATCATATCTGAGACTCATTCATGTTATTTTGATAAGCATCCTTTTATTTAATAACAATTATTTCCTTATGACTAGTGTGAATTTTTGTTTTTGATATATCAGAGTATTTGTGGCTTCATATAATTAAGTTCTGATAAAGTAGTATGACAGTAAAATTCAAAAGCAGTTTGATTTGTGCATAATAATTTATAGACAGGTTACTTCTTTCAAATATTAGCAGTCAATATTTAACTCTTTTAAAATTTTTGTTCTTTTTCTTTCAAACACAAATAACTGACTTATCATTCCTACAAGTTAAGAAATGATGAAAACATTTACATACAGAAAATTCTGTTATTTAGCAGTGTGATATTTTACATATTGTGAAGTGTAATTTCTGTTTGACTGAAAACATTCCAGAGAAAATCTGTTGTAATTGCCTACATGTATGCATGTTCTGAAATGTGTACTATGTTATTTTTTGTCATGTTTGTTAAATCACGTGGTGTGAAAATAGGACATGTTAATAATTCAAAGGACAAGATTGCGTCAGTGTTTTAACCGTTGGTGCCGCAAGCACTTATTTTTTGAGGGGGACAAATATTACACTTTTTCCCAGTATTTTAAATCCATAACTAGCCTTTTTTTAAGTGTTACTTTAAACATATTAAACTAGCCAAATGTGTTCAAAGTCATTCTTATTCTCTTCTGTATTTAAATGTGTATATCATATTATAATTTACTGTGAACAAAGAAAAAAATTGAGTGCCTAAATTTAAAAAAATGTAAGATGTAATTTAACTTTATTATTATAAATCATTATAAAAATTGTAAGCTAGGACATGTAGCTTACACTTTTTATTCATACAAGTAAATAATTTTGAAAAGAGTTTTCCATGGGTGAGGTTTGCGATTCTCTAAAACTACACAGAAAAGAAGCAAACATCTCAGATTTGATGGCATGAGGTGCGCATTTACCCATTGTGTACTCATTTTATTTGCCAAGATGGGTGGTGCATAGGCCTGTGTGAATATTTGAATTTACGAATGCAAATATTTTATTATTCATATTCAATTTGACTTTGAATACTAACACTTTAAAATAATGAATTATTGTCAATTTCTAATGAATATTAGACATAGCATACCTCGTGAGTGTCTTTTAGTAATTTTCGCTGTTCAGGTTAAGTCATTTGTGTAGTATAAAAACCCAGTTGAGATATTTTAATAATACCGTATAATAAAAAATATGAACAGTACTTGGTGTTATGAGAGGCAAAAAGTATTCTAAGTTATTTCAATGCTGCCTCGTAAAACAGTAGCGGAATAATTTGCATGATGATTCAAAAACATGTACATTTTGGGGCATTTCAAAGTTGAAAACAAAAAAAAATTTGCCGCCTTTTGTGACATAACACTTTAAGGTTATATTAATTAGTCTTCTATATTAATAACCCATATTAACCACAGTTCATATCAAACTAGTCAAACACAACAAAAAGGGGGTTGTCTGTAAAGTCGGTTTACGGAAGATAATTTTACATGACAACGTCATATCAAATTGTTTAAATTGCTGCTTTTAAAAAGCCCGCCTTAACCTGTTTGATATTATAGAAGATTTTCTCGCACGGTGGTTGGCCGGTTCTTGCACGCTCGGTTCAGGCAGAACGTGACAATGAGTCATGTTTTTTCGTGCATGCAGCCGGCGTTCATCGATTTATAAGAAGTTATCACGTCAAAAAAATTTTTTTTTAAAGTCTTAAACCATGGACTACAACACAAAACACACTCCTTTGCGATGGCCATTGAAGTAAATGCAATAGTTGGAACCCTATAAATCGATAGTCACAATTGATCTACCACCAAACACCACAGTGGCAGCTTACTTTGCTGTAAGTATCTTATGATAAAACAGATGTAACTCAAAAACTAAATTATTTAATGTAAACAATGGTTCTGAATTTCAAGAAAATTAGCATTAAACTAATATTATAATGAGGAGGGGCTTGTAAAAATAAAAAAAGGTGGGATTGTTATTAAAATAAATTAGCTATAAGTAAATGTGAAAATATTTCTAAGATTTCCAGTTAAAATGTATCTTGGTGGTTTAGGTTTTACTTCTGCACAGTTACCAATAACTTAACAAAGCATAGAGGGAAACTTACTCAGAATTTAACACTCAGTAGAGGAAAAGCAGCCATGAGAAATTAAGCCATTACTAACTGGATCCTAAGCATTTTGTCTATACAGGACTTTTTTTAAGGGAAGTTTAACCACCTATATGCTGAAATTAACTAAAAATAACTTAACACTAATAAAAAAAGTGTGCATTTATTAAAAAATTGTAAACTCTAAAATCAGTCTTCATAAATTGAAAGTTTTTTACAAATTAAAGTTAAACCGAATAATTTATATTTACCCTCGAGTAATGACTTACAGACTTTAGAGTTCTCAATGACAATAAAATGAGAGATTTACCAACCTTTAACTTAACCATTAAGATGTGTTATTTTAAATTATCTTAAACATTAATTATGATTACTTATTAGGTACAACTTCTCAGTACTCACAATTTTCATGAATATAGGGAATTATTTGCCTCTTGCCATGACTTGCACACTTAAACTCGGGCTTCTCCTGCCCTTGGTACCTGAATGAACTTTCAGCATGACAACCCCAACTAACCATTTCGTTACCTCCGAGGGGGTAGCAGCTTCCCCCAGAGCGAGCCCGGCTCAACTCCTTACACCCACTTAGCCCTGCCTTACTCAGATTTTGTTACAAGGGTTCCGGGCAAGCCGAGTCAGTGGCACAGGAGCGTAGCTTGTGCTACTACGCCACGGTGCGACCGGAAAACTTCAGCACCAGGGCACAGCTGTGGTAACTCCACAGATAGGAATGTAGTGCACTAACACAACAAATGTGCAAGATCCGCCATGCCACGGCGCCACTGTGGCAGCAACACTCACACCCACTTAGTCTGAACCAAGGAACACTAAAATATAATACAAGATGGTACTGGAAAATTCTTAAATATGTCAATATATAGTTTACTTGGCTGCCGTAAAAAACAAAAGCACGTGAGTAACTAGGGTTTAAATATGTATATGTGAGCTCATTTAATCACTATTTTTAAAATATATAATTGAAAAAAAATTATTTTTTTTTGCGAACTTGATTGGATTTTGTGGGAATTTTGTGGTTCAAAAAGTTTTCTTAATCAATAATTAGAGTAGCTGGTTGTGGGAAATAAGGCAAATAAAAACTGAAGTGAAAGTTTGGTTAGGTTAGGTTTGCTGCATACAAACACACTTTTTTTTTTCAATAAGTTAAATATTTTTAACAAAATGTTATGTATAATTTTTGTAGCTGACTCAATGTACCCACCTTTCACTTCACTATTAACTGTCTAATTTCCCAGAAGGCACTACACTCCATATTTACCTTTTTCTTTCTCTATGTAGGTGTTACATGATGTGAAAAATTTATTTCTGTGATTTCAGTTCTCATTCTTACTGTTTAAATTCTATATTTGTATTTTATTAGAACTAAAATATTGATATTCACACAAGCCTAGCTCGTGCGCAATTTAATGCCTACGCTTTGATGTTATGATATTATTCCTTAGATGTATAGCTACAAAAATATTCCCATGACATTAATAATAATTTTGCCTTCTCATTTGAATCCTTCGAATATTCACATTTCACGCATTTCATTAACTATTATGCATCATACTGTGCCTTTTTTTTTTTCAAACACTAGTCTTTGAAAATAATTGTTTATCTCAAGTTTTGTTCAAAAAACATTTGAAAAATGATTTTTTTTAATATTTTGACAGTAAAACTTATTATTTTGTTGCAAGAAGCCACTAATATATTCTTTGAAATATACTTCCGCTAGCAGCTCACTATAGCTATAGACCATTCTTAGTTTCTTTAAGCCACATAAAGCAAACTTTTTTTAAATAAAGTAATATTTTATTCAATAGACTATGGATGTAAATTTATGACTCAATAAAAAATAAGTTAACTATTCCATAAGAAACTGCTAAAAACTAATTTTGCGTCATCCTGTGATTGTTTTTTTAGCGACAACAAGAGGTTAAATTTGCCATTCTGTGGTGTCTGTTTGTTTTTAGGACATGTGATATATGAAAAAAGGTTATTAGTTAAAAATTAAAATGGTTCATTTTGTTGTAAAAACCATTAAAATTAGACTTTGCACGGGATGCTCGCTAAAAGTTAGGAAAAACTTTATCTTTTAATTTCCTTCAACGACGAGAGAATGTATATATTTTAAGTTATAAATTTGTTCGGAGGATGTAAACTATGTATAATATTAATTTACTACAAATTAATCGTTAAAAGTTTTTGAATGAAGCTGCTAAACGACCAAAACAAAATTGGGCAGTCCGAGATTTTAAACTATATATGTACGCTATTTTCAATTATCAGAGACTTTGGATCATCTGCACTATCGCCTCTCGATTAATGTTTGCATTCCTCCAATCTGAAAACTGAACTAATATTTTAAACTGGATTAAGTTTAAAGTTAAGTTTTATTTTCAGTTAAGCTGTACCTGCTTTTCTTGGAAACTTAAATGTAATTTAAAAATACTTATTTATGAAATGGTGAATTTGAGGTCAAAGAGAGTCGCTTGACAATTTAGAAATTACAAAGCTACAAAAGGTTTCAAAATGGTTTTAACTTGGATGTCATGTATTCTATTTCAAAATTTACCAGTTGTTATTCTTAAAGACCTTATTCAATTTTATGATTGTGGTTTTAATGTTATTTTTACAATGCATATGGATATGTATTTCGAGATACAAAAATGTTATGCTTTCCCAGCATTTAACACTTATATTCACTAACGTAATGTAAGAATTAACCAGAAACGCACAATTTTTTCAAAGGTGGCATATCTTACATGAACTTTTAAAAAAAAAAAAAAATTTCCAATATTTTTAATACTGAGAGTTCTAGTGGAAATCTTAAAAATTTTTTTTGTTTATTTCTGAGCCAGATTCGGTTTAGTGTGGTTTATTTAATTTTCAGTTATAGGTAAGCTCTTCAATAAACAAGAGTTAATTATTTATTGCACAAGCCTCTTGACTTACAAATGTGAATTTCAGCTTTTGGTTCAGCTTTGTTTTTACTTTGGAGGAAAGCAAGCCTTTAGCATGGTCAGTAGGTTAGCTATGTACAGAAAATGAATTGATTGAGGCTTAACATCTCATCAGTATTGAGGTCATTGCAGATGATGAGGATGAAGTGATGTGGTTGGAGCAGTGACGGTATGTATTTGTGGGTGAAACGGAGCACCGTGAGAAAACCTACTGGCTCATAGCAACATTCGCCACATTTCCCATTTGCGATAAATTTGAGGTATATAGTTACTATCATATTTTTTGTATTTAATAAAGGGAAGTAATGCAAAATATGCCATCTGTATGGCCTAATACCTCTGATAGCAGTATTATAAAAGACAAAACCAGTATATGTTCATTTATGAAATTGAACCATTAGAAATAATTATAAACTAATAGAGTTAAAATCTGTTAAGATATTGTTATTCCATCTGACTGATACTATGTATTATGGTGTCCTATCCATTACTAAATATGCTTCAAATAAACTGATGTTCTGCATTTAAGGTCTACATTATCAGTACTGCTTTATCAAAACGGGCACCTGAGTGCACAGAAGCTTATTCTTTGTATGTTATATTATTTTTAGTATAATTATTAATGCTTTAAGGTTTTTACTGAAACAAGTGTAAGCTAAGTATATATTTTTTTTCAGTGTGCATACAATTTTAGAAGATTATTTGTGTTTTTACTTACCTTTTCCTACATGAATGTTTACTAAAAAAGGAAATACTTATTTTTTTAAATCATTTAAAAACACATTGTTTATATTATTTTCTATGACAGGTAACAAAACACTTTCGGTAAAATGCAGTATTTAACAGCTTTAGTACTGATTTTACATGAACCTGAAAGACTGTAAGTGTGCAATGGGTCCTTGGTAGCCACGATTGCTAAGTCTTCACACTTATGTGAAGAGGGTCGATGGTTTTGAAAAAACCTCCTGGTATGACTCAAGATATAAGCAGCAAGTCTGTACGAGACGTGGTTTTCAAGCCACCATGATCCTGGACAAACCGTCTGTGTAGCTGTGTAACCTAAAATATCATTAATTCAAAAGCTTGATAAGTATGTATTTAAGCCACTTTTAGTGCTGTGGGGATGGCTGGAGTCTCAGCAGTGAAGTCATGCATGGATAAACAATGTAATCTGCTTACACCAACCTTCATTAATAGTGGTTAGGCTAATTCTTAACTCTTGACATATCCTCTTCCTTATCGGCGTGAAGGTTTAATTAATGTAGTACAGCCACCTAATCAAAATAAAAGTGTATCCTCATTTTCACCACATATTTCGGTCATTACTATTACCTAAATTTATATAAAGTTAAATAAAATACTTTTTTTGATGAATTATTTAGGGGGGAGGCAAAATTAAACATCTAATTATTATCAAACAATGTTTTGGTATGAACAAATTAAATTGTATGTCCATACTTTATTTTTATTTTTCTGTCTAACTCTTACTAGCATAGAAACTTGAAAGTTTTTTTGTGGCATGATGCAAAAATGTTTAAAAGGAAAGTTATTTGCATTAATTGATATAGTAAAAGTGGTGATAAAACATTTTTACTTTAAAGATGAAAAGAAACAAGTATTAAATAATGTGCTACCCTTTGGTTAGCTAATTTCATAGATAATAAAAAAGAACTACGTAAGGGGTATGCTATTTAATTAAGCTGTTGCAAGCCACTGATGGGTACAATTGTTTTAGGTTTACAAACAAATCTCGAGAAAGCGTTATAAAAAATTTTAAGTTATGCCGGTTCAGTGGAGATTTATGACTTTTTAAGAAGTAGTATTCTAAATTAATTTGCTTCTAATAATTTGTATGTTTTCACATAATTTAAAATAAACTCATAATATAACCATATTTAATTCTTTATAAAAGGTTATTTCTTCTTAACTATTCCTTATTTAATGTTTTTTATGAACTTAAAGGCAAATTTTTATGTCAGTTCTGGCATGTACTGAAAGCATTAATTCATGTGGTGTACAGTTTTGGATATACCACTTGTATGTAGCCTTCATGTTAAAACATATTATTTTCAGTATATCATTCATAAATTAATAAAAGTTAGGTTTTCCAAACAAAACCTGTAAAACTCTGATTTTTATGTATTTAAAAAAAAACTCATTTTAATTGATTTATCAAAGATATATTAAAAATAAATAGTTACAAGACAAATGCTACATAGGAACGGTTAATTTTAAAATATGTACCACATGATTTCATGCATTCAGTGCATGCTAGAACTGATATAAAAATTTGCCTAAAAAATTAGGTATGTTTATATTACGATTTTATTTAAACATCATGTGCAAAAACACAAAATACCACATGCAAAATAATTTACGATACTACGGTATGCTTGCTCAGTCATGACATAAGAAAATTCTTTCTCTTTATGATTATAATACAATTTTTGTTATATATTTTTCTTGCCTGTCTGTGTATGTTAACCAAATGAATTAATAACTAGGCCGGCTTGTATAGTGGTCGTCCAAGGCTAAGAAAAGGATTATAATATTTAATTGACTGGCAAAAAAAATTGTTTGCTGAAATGTTCCTTTCCTGACTGTTCAAGCTGGCCAGAAGTCACCTCAATATTTAAATCTCTGAAAATGAGGGTGGAATGATTCAGGTAACTTAGTTTATTAACATATTAAATGCCTAGTCACATAGGTAGTAGCTTTAATTTTTTTGTTAGTTCAATACATTTTCTATCTTTTTTATCACTATCTTTCTATCATGGTTATGATAAGTGAATTTTAATTTGCTTAGTGATATATTTTTTTCAACTTGAAATTATTGTTTAACTGGATTTATGTTATGTATGAAGAAAGAATTTGCACACTTATGACTCTCCCTCCCCCTTCATATAAACAGTTGTCAGAAATGGTTCTATTTTTTCAAGCTAGTGAAGTGTTGTGAAAAGTAAGTTGTCACAAATGTATATCTTCCTAACATTATTTTTATGCAATAATTTATGTATAATAAGATTTAATACTACTGTTAGTATTTTGTATAAATCATAAAGGCATTATTTTTAATAAACTAATTTATGTCTCTGTACCTATATGTTACTATATCAGTTAAATTGTTAACACTGTGAAACTGAATTAATATTTTAACTATAACACTATATAACGTGTGAAGAGATGGTTAACCCAATTTTTTTTTATAATTTTAATATTTCTTTCTTCTACTTCAGCGTGTGTTTGGGCAGAAAATATTTGGTTCCAAAATGTGCTTTTTGAAAACTGACAATTTTTATACTTGAAGACTGATCAAGCAACACTTGCAAAATAAAATATACTGGATTCAAGAAATACTTTGATTTTTTACATATATAAAATTCAGGTAAAATTTTTTTATTTACACAGCTTAAAAATGTGAGTAAACAAACAGTTTTGTGTGGAAAATTAGATTAGGCAAGCATGAAAAAAAAGTTAATTTTTATATTCACATGTGTATTAAGCTGTCAAAGCCAAATTGTTGGTTAACTAGCTAAATGTCAAATGAATTGCGGCTTACAATAAACATAGTGCCCTACATTTTAATATTAATTGTTTCAGTGCCAAGGTGTAAGCCATAAAAAAATAAACATGGGGAATTCAATCCATGTCCATGTTACACTGCGGGTAAATGTTCACTTGAAAATGTAAATTATTTTAACATGTTGTCAGCAGCTAACTTAATTTCTTTGCATCACTGGTTTCTCATGTAATAATTTCCCACTTAATTTATGTACCGTGCAAACTCAAGTGCACTCACTGGCTGTAAGATGTAAGATAGTTCCCCCCCCCCTTTTTTTTTTGCTAGCACTTCTCGTCAATGTAAGCTGAAAGTGGAAATTTGAAACTTTTTACCTTAGATGGGTGAAAATATACGTACTTTTGGAACAGCTAAAATCCCTTATGCACAAAGTTATAGGATAATGGATTTCATACACACACAATAAGGGTTACTTTTATAAAAATAAAAGCTTAGTAAGTTATGGAGTGTTTTAAAGTTAATGAAATTCAATTTTTTTTAATTTGTCTAATTAAGGCAGAGATATTTGTAAAAAAGGGGGTTGTCTGTAAAGTCGGTTTACGGACGATATTTTACGTGATAACGTCATAAGCAGGCGCGTAGCCAGGGGGGGGGGGGTTTAGGGGTTCAAGCCCCCCCCTTAGCACCAAATCTTGAATTAATTTCTTATTCATCACTCAAACAAATTTCATATTAAAATTAATAAAATTTTTACCACTACAATATTTAAATTTAAGTACTGAAAACTACTAAAATAGCACTATTTTACACCTAAAATCCGAATTTTCCCGGGGGAGGACCCCCGGACCCCCCGCTTTAATACGAGGGACCCATGCTTCTTAACACCCCCCATACACAAATCCTGGCTACGCCACTGGTCATAAGAAAACATTGATGAAAAATTGCATACTTTTTAATTTTCAAATATTATTTACAGTTTTTGCAAATTTAATTTTAATAATTTGTTTAAATATAATCACGAACAATTAGTTATAGACATAAACTGAAATCAAATCAATGTCAATAAATTGTTAATTTGAAATGATGAAATTGGACAATTAAATCAAATTTTTTAAATTGCTGCTTTTAAAAAGCCCGCCTTAACCTGTTTGATATTATAGAAGATTTTCTCACACAGTGGTTGGCCGGTTCACCTTGTCATTTTAGACACATTGTTATGACATGCGTGAGGTTAAACATTAATTTTTAATCTTACATTAATAGCTACGCACAATCATTTTTTTTCATTGAATACTAAATAAAAGCAGTTGACTTTTTATACGATCGTTTATATGAGATAATAATTTTTTAGTCAAAGTTGTAGCATAACCTATTATTACTGCACTCGCTGACCGATGCTACTTTTTTTTTAATAATCAAAGAACAAATATATGAAATTATATCGCTAATCAAATTCTTAAAATGCAAGAATTAATTACCTTTTTTTCCGCAATTGTTGTAATAATGGAAACCACATTAACTTTTCACTTCACTTTATAAACAGTTGACAAAACAGTTCACGTGTAAGTTGTGTACTGCGGCTGTCTCTCTTCTACTCGGACGCATCAGTCGATGGAGAGGAAGAGAGATAGATGAGATAACAATCCAAACGCTTAGGCCGATTGTGCCTCTCTATCGCTTGTTCCGCGCTCTCGCTTGCACGCTCGGCTCAGGCGGAATGTGACAATGAGTCATGCTTTTTTGTGCGTGCAGCCGGCGTTCATCGATTTATAAGACATTATCACGTCAAAAAAAATGTTGGTAAGTTACTATTATTTTGGTTTTTTAATGAAAATGGAAAATATTTAAATAATTACAGATAAATGTAAACTTTCTACTTCAGTAAAGAATAGTTATTGAAGTTGTAGTTAATGAGAATTGAATAAAATTAAATGACACTTGGTTTATATCAGAATGATTTCCCCTCATTATTTGTTTAACCAGAAAACCCAGAAAATATAGTTACTGGCTGCAGAAAAGTAGATATTTTGCACATAGTCAGTAACTCATGGAACATGGAGAACATCCCCAAGTTCACACATTAGGTGCATATAAACTGGAAAAAAGAAATAGTGGATAAAACTTTACTTTAGTTTTCTTGTGCGACAATTGTGACTTCCATAAGTACGTGATTTCGGACAGTTCAAATGAAGTAAATGATGTTTTGGTGTGGGGTGCTGTCTCTGTGGGTATTGGATACTCACAAGCTGAGGAGATCATGGCAGTGCTCAACATTCCAATGATGGCACGAGAAACATTTCAAATGCGTGAAAGTTCTATGGGACATGCAAGTCTTACATTGTACTGTTACATACATTTTAAGTTATTCTCGTATTTTGAGTAGAACAAAGACTTGTAATTTTTAGACTGCTTCCTGAATGAATCACTGTATCTAGCATTATTGTGTTTACTTAGGAAGCTACATCTAATGAATCCACATAGCATTGAGGTAATTTTTTGCAAAATCTTATAGTTGTTTAAAACTGAGTATTTTAACTTCAGCGTAACAAAATTTGTCACAAAAATTTATAAATTATATAAGTGAACAGGGGCAGATCCAGGATTGACCTCTGGGGGGGAGGGGGGAGCCCATCAGTAGCCTGGACCTAGTATAATACCTGTTTATTTCTTGAGAAGCCATATTATTGTGTGCATATATTACCCTTATTTGGGGGGGGGGGGGGGGGGGGCCATGTGCCACCCTCTAAATCCACCATTGTAAGTAAACTACCCATATCCACTTTCAGTAACCTGAAATTTTTAAAAATTGTAAAGCCTTACCTAAATTTACAAAATAATTCAACTAAATTTAAATTAAAAGTACTTGTTCACTTACTATTTAGGTGCATCATAAGTAACAAATAAAGTATAGAATATATAATTAGGTACAAAGTAGACTTGTCTAGTTTTACTTCTAAATCCTCGACATACATACATACATACATACATACATACATACATACATACATACATACATACATACATACATACATACATACATACATACATATACATACATGCATACATACATACATGCATACATACATACATACATACATGTAATGCAACAAAAACCTTTCTTCAACTTTAAATAGAAAAACAAAATCTGTGACCCGATCGCAAGCCACTTGAATCTGTGACATGAACTAACGCGTAACTATCGTCGTCGTACACACCACGAAAGAGTGCAGGCTATTAAATGTAGTTAACTCGGCACTCGACAGAGAGCGTGCGTGGCATGAATCGGTGAGATATCGATATTCGACTACGTGTGCACGCTCTATACGGGAAGCATCATAACCAAACATGAATGATGCCAACTAGCGCTGGCTACATTTTTATAAGCGGTACACCGCGGCGACGCAGATGAACAGATAAAGGTTGTAACGCTTAAAAAGTCTTTAAAAGAAAATTTACACATCAGACAACTTCGTATTTCCATTAATTAAATAAGTGGTAATGTCCGAGTAAACATTAGATTTCTACTTTAAAATACATTGTTTTATATGGAAAAGATACCTACACAAAGCGCTTGGAATCTAGTGGCGGAACCAAAAACATCATGCGACGTTTACGCTGGAGTTTTATTTTATCCAAAAATTTTGACGCCCTAAAATATCGTTGTGACGATTATGAGCATGCGATGACTATGTAATAAAACAGGGTAAATATTCTAATGCTTAATTCTTTAATCTTACATGGTTTAACTAGAGATGAGACTATATGGTAAAAAGTGTTAAAATTGAAATAACTGTGAAATTGAATTTGGTTGATCGCCGAACACTGAAATGGAAATCGGTATGTAGCCAACACCAAAATGCACCAGAATTCACCTCAATTATCTCATTTTGCCTATTAAAATAGAGAATTCATTTCATGTATTTTTAGTTAAAGAATTTATTCAAAACAATAAAAAGTTATGTACTAAATAAAGATTTTTTTTTTTTTCAACGTAAAGTAAATAACAGCTTTCTATAGCTGATACCATACAAACATGGCAAAATGCCTACAGAGCATCACAAGATAATGTGTTAAGTATAATGATCAGGTTTTTAACATTGCATATTGATTTTTTATTCTTATTAATATTCTTGATAGTACAATTTCCTTGACAATAACTTTTGGCGATGTTCTAAAATGAATACTCAGTCAAAATTAGCCAAACAATTGTGAAACAAAAACATATTTGAAATACCATGTTTGATGTGTTGTACTCAGGCATTATTTAAATTTGTGTTGGATTGCAATGGAAGCATAGAAAACCATCCTCTTAGCTATTTGTGTGCCTTATACACCCCCTTAGCTGAATCAAACAAAAGAGCACTACTATGTGAAAAGCAAAAGAATGTTGTAGTTTTTTTTTAAGACCAGTCAATAAAATCGTGTATTTTGATTGTCTAGGTTTGTAATGTACAAAAGTAATTAAACAATGAATTTTCCAAATATTCATTTATTCACTATGCAAACACAATAATGTAAAACAATCTTCAGTGAACTCTCAGATTCTTGTGTTTCTGATTATCGTTCCACCTTCTAAATGTGAAGTAATGTGTTCTGAAAACTTCTGAAGTTGCAGATGTTATGTGTATAGAAGACTACAATTTTATTTTTATTACATTTATCACTTTTTATTACTAAACTCCTGCACAGTGAAATTAAGTGATCATAATTTTAATTATAATCAAGATTTTTATAAATTTTTGTAAAAAAAATTATTTCAAAAAGTTAAATTTTAAAAATGCTTTCTACAACTTAAAAATTTCGAATTGGTGATATAACTTCCGTAGTACTGTTGAGTTTGTTGCATGTTGCTTCCTTGAGTTTCTTGTGAAATTTAGAAACCTGGTCAACAGTCTGTATGTATCTGTTACCAGCATAGGCTTTTACATTTGCTATATAAAAAAAAGTTATCTTCATCAGATAGTGAGGAAAAACTGGAAAAATACTAGGAACAGCATTTTCACTAACACGAATATGGTTCAATGACAGCCTGTCAAAGTCATCTTCATAAAATTGCTGTAAACAAACACAAGTTCTCCTCATTGCAGCTATTAATGCTTTTCTCCATTCTTCATTACTAGGGAACCTATAAAATATTCAAGCTGACAGTGGAGAGTGAATTAACATAGGACAAGGTGAAAAACTGTAAAACTAGAACTGCAAAATAAAAAAAATATATATTCCACTCGTTATTTAATGATTGAGTAATAAGAGAAAATTATGAACAACAGCTATAAAGACTTCATACAGAAGTTCATTAAAATTCAGGTAATTTTGGTAACATTACCTAAAAAGCAAAAAATATATATATCACCTAAGTATGCATTATGTAAACCTACTCTCCTACATGTGACAATAAATAAACCTTTTTATATCAGTCACACAAACTGGATACTGCAAACAATTGCATAAGTTATGTGATTATGAATGTTTTATTATGTCATTACCCGAACTGTGAATGCAATTTTTTAAAATTTTGAATTTAGTTAACTTAACCAACCACTTACAGTATTTTAAGTAGCCAACCTATTTAAACTGTAAATTACCAAAAATTGCTAAAATTATGGAATACTATATGCTAGCATTCTGTATGTGTAGGGTTGCCATATTTTTTCACGGACCAACCGGGACAGTTCTGTCTTTTTTACTTTAGGTTTTAGGGATGTCGGTTTCATGGGGGGTGGGGGGGAGGGGTTTTACAAAAACAGTAATGTAAAAAACACTTAAAATACAGAATAGATAATCTTTGTTATTTTATTCATAATGGTAAACAAACATTATATTTTTACAAAACAAAACAGTTTTCTACTTGTTATACCACTCGTATTTTTCACTTGGCGACTACCGCGAGATTCCGTTAGTGCTCGGTACAAGTCGGGCAGTTTCGTAAGTGGTAGGTATATTTTGGGGCTGCTAGAGTGGGGAAACATATTGACAATGACAATCACGCGGGGACGGGATGCGTATTGGTTGATTCAAGGTTACGTCGACTGCAGGCTTCGCCTCCAACGGACTTCTCTGCTGCCGACTTCTGTAAATTTGTATTACTGTGTTACTTACCAAAATGTTACTGATCACACAAGAGCAGATTAATCATGCTCTGATCTAATATTTTGCTCAATTATTTCCAAGAAACTGTGCCCTGAATCTAAACCGGGACAATTTCAACAACCGGGCGGGACACCGGGACAACCCAGTATATCCGGGACTGTCCCGGAGAAACCGGGACGTATGGCAAGTCTATGTATGTGGCTTTTTTTTTACCTCTGACCATCTAAATTTTAAAATGATTAGGTTGACGTCGTCCGACCGAAGGCCACCCTAAAGCCCGACCTGCAACCGCCATTATCCGACCCCGCTAACGGAACGCACCCCTAGCAATGGCCCACCCAAGTCAGGCGAGTACCGCGGAGCAAATGTAGAATTAAAGCCAATTCCTTAATCGACCAGACAACACGATTCCAGTACATTGTAAATTCAACATACATTAATGATCACATCACTTTTAATTAACAACCCCGTGCAAAGGAAGTGTGACGTAGGAGTGCCCGGGTCACACACGTGTGGTTTCTTACTGATACAATTGTGAGTGCTCCCCTTGCGGCCTTCAGCCTAATTTAAATAAAGTAGCGTGTGACTTAATTAAAACCGCCCCAAATTTTCATGTATCATTCGCCACTGGAGCAGTCATCAAGCGACGAACAGTCTCCAGTGTGACTCAGATTATTCAAACTCAATTAATGTAAACTTGTTAAATCCAATTTCCAAAACGTATATATGTATTAAGTTAATTCTTAATTTTTAATGTGTGAATTTAGAGCCACTTACAATCTTTTGTTAATATAATATTTTATGAATAACGGAAATTTAGAAACCTTGGCGCGGGAGGATGCTCACCCCTCCCCTCGCGCAAGGGCCAGACGCCAGTACTGAGCGACTCACGGACCGGGATGGACGTGCGTCCCACGGGGAGCCTTCAACCATTGTCTACACTGATTTCATTCTGGTATTATAGTCACGCTTCAAAACCATTTTTAATTAACTCCCCGTGTGCGCCCGGTCCTTTTACGGTCTAGGGCCTATCCCAGCCGCTTAAGCGTAAACTCCCCGCACAAGCAAGCGTCGCCGTTCGCAATTTACGGGATTGGCCGACTCCAATCGAACTCTCCCCCTCAACCTCGACTGGCGTGAGGGCTGAACCTTAGTGACGGCGCGTCAGAGCGCCCAGTATAAACATAGTTTAATTTGTGTAGGTAAAATAGTATAACTGTAACTGCAAGTGTAATTGCCAAAGTTAATTAAACGTCCACTCCGCACACTTCGTGCGCGACGTGTATACGACAGTGCAAACCAGACTCGTGTATGTTATTTGTGAACCTCCCCAATCCAGTTAGGGATCAGCGTGCTATGCTGTGTAGGGCCAGTAGTGCAGCAGTAATTAGGGGTCCCTAACATCACGACCACCGCCGCCGTTCCTAGTGGGCCACGCAGGGGCTTTCATACCCACCAACCCACCTCGTGGTTAACCACCGAGTTAGCCTGGCGCCCTCCCGGACACGTTTGACGTAAAAAACCAGCCTTCCCGCTAGGAACTACACCGGATCTCGAACACGAGAACCCAGGAGACGGCAAGGTTAGATCTATTATAAATACTGTAAAATCAGGTGAATGGACGGATAGGTCAGTAACATAAATAATACCGTTAAATTGGTTGAAAGAGTTGGTTAGGTTAGTTATAATAAAAAAGTATTGTATAATTTTATAAAAAGTTGGTTAGGTTAGATCAATTAACAGTATGGTAAAAGGAATGCATGGTTAGATTGGCATTTTTAAATTCAACAAATCTTGTAAGAGAGAGAATCCATCTTAATAAGAAACATCTAACCTGTAATCTTAAATAAATGTTTCATAAATATTTACTATGTTCATAGGAAAAACAAATGATTATGTAACTTCATTTCCATTTAAAGAATTACATAACAGTGTTAGGGGTCTATATCCGGCGTACGAATACAGTCATGGCAACGGTGGATGAACACATCAACACTCAATAGCCGTGCGGGTGGCTAACGACCCATTGACCTCGACGGTCATTCCCTTCGCTGCACTCACACGTTCAAAATGCATTCGTACTACGCAAACATTACAAAGGTGGGCATCGATGTGGTATAACGGCCTGAGCTATTAGAGCACCGACAGTTTGCATCAAACTTATTTTTATCTCATCCCAAAAGTTAGTTTTTGAGGTTTGCCGTCACCCGCGGTCTCGGGATTGAGACCCGGGGCAGTCCTAGTAGTTTTCAGTGGCTCTAAAGGAAATCTCCGGCGGGCACCAGGTTAATTCGAGGATTAACCGAGGTGGTAGTGGGTTTTTGCCCCTGCGTGTTCCACTAGGATCTACAGCTGTTGATGGTGGGAGGGAGTCCCTACTTCTAATACGCACTGGCCCTAAACAGTATAGAGGACTGTTTCCTAATTGTTCAGAAGGCGTTCGCGAAATAAAGAAACGGTATTTAGGTGCTAGTTTTTTAATCTCGCATTCCACCTGGTGTGGATGGAGGCACAAGTTACACAATTACACTTGACAAAAAATACGTTGGCACTAGATACACTTGCACGGATAATTAATTACGTGTTACGTTGCGGCACTTGCAAACAAGATCCCTACATTGGTTTGTGGGTCGACGAAGAGTTTGGGTGGATTAACGGCCACTCCCGTGATGAACTGTAGATAGCTTCATGCCCGGGCTCACTTGTGTGAGTCGCCGGCCCACGAAGATAATATTAAGGGGCAAAATCTTTAAGCTTGCAGTCGGGAGTCGTATGCTCGACAAATTACGTTAATTTCTGTTCGCGGAAGTCGGCCCGGACCGTAAGGTGACTGCGTCGCGAACCGTTGTTCCGAAACAAGCAACAGTTAAAGCGGCCGGGATGAGTCCTGCACCGGAAAAGGGCACAAGGTCACGCGGGGAGAGGAAAGAGGTTTTAGTGAATTATGATAGTTACCAGAATGAAGAATCAGGAGTACAAAAGTTGCAGTCTCCCCTCGGGATCACACGTCCGCCCCGGCCCGTGAGTAAAACTCTACTGCTGCTTTGTGCCAGCTTGGGAGGGGAGGAAGCGTCATGAAGTGCCGAACTTTCTAATGTGTCGTTAATCCAATTTTATAATCATAACTAGTTAACGCCGTCCCCGCTGCCTGTTTCGAAATTACGTTAAATTACTAGGTTTTACAGAATTTTGATCTCAAGGGCGGGGTTCCTGGCCTCGTGGCTGCAGGCAGGGACGCGTCGGCAAAGGGCTCCCCGGGCTGTTATGGCCTCCCAGAATGCCGTATTAGAGAAAAAACACACGTACGTTTAAATGATTTATTACGTCGCACACGTTACACCTCGTTACGTCACAAATGGCACTCTCACGCGACTGGCCGCATCATCGTCGACCTCCACTCAGCCTACACCACCCTCAATTGGCGGTACTCTTTACGGTCGCTCGGTAGCCCGGCGGCTAGTACTTTAAGGGCTGATATTATGACCTCCGGCTAAATCCTCAGGTTAGCTAGCCTCCAGGTAAGGCTAGCCTCCGGTTAACGAAAGAGGGGTGTATTATGACCCATATTTAGCCTGCGGTTGGCTAACCGGAACCTGACGAAGCGTGTGGTGTAATAATGGTTGTGTTGGTAATGAAATAAAACAGAATTTGGTAACTTTTGTTGCAAGACAGTTATTTTTTCTGGTAGAATGTTAGTCAGCTGTTTGTTTGTATTGTGATTCGGAATGTTTACAGCTGCAGTAAAGAAATATGCCGCGAACTTTATCTTGCAACAGATATAATTAAATTAACCAAAAACTACTTTGACGTCAAACCTGCTTTGTATTAAACCATAAAATTACAATTTACAATTCAAAACCGTGTGTTTTCAACTCTACTCTTGTATTGAAACACATGATTTTGTTAGGTTATATATTAAGCCAAAACTAACGAAGTAATTCTATACCAACAAATAAATAGGGATGACATTTTTGCTAGAGAACACATTTCTTTCATAAATTTATTTCATAATCAAATAATATAGACCCCGTTTCGGGAAAATACTTGTCGATTTTCATTTCACTGGTGTAGGTTTCATTTTTGTACTAATAGTTTCTTATCACGTATCCAAATTAATCCGATCCTGATGGAATTAGTTTGTGGTATAGGATGCTTGCTGTTTTAATTTAGTAGGTCGAGAGATCCTAGATATATTCACTGGGGAAATAATTATGATTGTAAAATGTATACGAAAGAAATATATTTTTACAAGACCTGACATAATTTGTTTGCATCGTGATATGTTAGGTATTTTGTGTTATGTACAGGATTTTTCAACATTCTAAATTAAAACAGCAAGTATAATGTAAAACAGGACCAACATATAAAGGGTCATGCCGATAGGATCAAGGGATAAACTTGGATGACTTGATGTAAGTTTTTGGACATACGCCATTGCTAAGAACTTTTTCTGTTGAAGAAAAAACTAATAAATAAAATAAATAAATAAAAATACTCAAAAAAAGACAAAAAACACACAAAACTAAGCAAACAATTGCTGTTGTCGACAAGGATATGAACACCACAAAATATTCCGAAACAGGAATATGGTCAGCAAACAAAGAAAAACAAAGAAAAATGTACTAAGAGAACGAAAAAATCCCCACAAATGATGACAACACAAAAATATTGAAACCCAAAATAATTCAGCACAACAGTTGAAGCGAGACAAAAAACATGACAAAACGAAAAGACAAACAAATACAATAGTTTTACATAGCTGCTTGGAAGAGTACGAAAGAGAATAATCAAAATTTATATCTCACCATAAGTGGACGGCTACACAACAAATGACTTGATGTAAGTTTTTGGACATACGCCATTGCTAAGAACTTTTTCTGTTGAAGAAAAACTAATAAATAAAATAAATAAATAAAAATACTCAAAAAAAGACAAAAAACACACAAAACTAAGCAAACAATTGCTGTTGTCGACAAGGATATGAACACCACAAAATATTCCGAAACAGGAATATGGTCAGCAAACAAAGAAAAACAAAGAAAAATGTACTAAGAGAACGAAAAAATCCCCACAAATGATGACAACACAAAAATATTGAAACCCAAAATAATTCAGCACAACAGTTGAAGCGAGACAAAAAAACATGACAAAACGAAAAGACAAACAAATACAATAGTTTTACCTAAACAGAAACAAGCGACGTTTCGGGAACTGCTATCTGCTCCCGTCCTCAGGCAGAGACGCACATGGTACGGAAACACAGGTGCGACTGAGAAGGGGCTGGAAAATGAGGGTATTTATCAGAGAAAGGGCTACATCTTGCTCAGCCAATGACAGACGAGCTGTCTCCCCATTGGCTGTGCACCATGTAGTTAAAGCGGATTGGTTATGGTGGGTTGAGTATTGGCTATTGCCTCTTCGCACCAGGCAGTGGTGCAGAGAGGACAGCCTCTCTAAGGCCTAGCTTCGCTGTTCATATCAGTGTTTGTCAGCCACCACTGCTTCAGGTATTAGGCGACCCGGCGGGTCGGATAGCCCGCGAATCGGAACCGCGACAGGGACAGGGATCATGGCGAGTACGAGTACAACAACACACGAACAGGCCATGGAAACCCAACAGGCTAACGCCAAACGCGAACGCGCTGACGATGAGATCGACTTCCAACAGGTCTCGGGTAAAAAGGCCTTGAGGGGAAACCGGAGCACATCACTCGGTAGGCGTCGGGAGACGGTACTGGCGAACAGTGAGGACGCGCGGATTTCGAGGCGCGGCTCCGCACAACAACACACAGCAGCGACATCCGCAATCCCGCTGCAGAACAGCTACGGCGTGCTGGCAAATTTGCCTGCCGACACACAACCACAGACAAGTGCACAACCACAGACCACAACCGCGGCCGGCACACGGTACAGGGGTGTACCGATAATGGTCAGGGAAGTTGCGAAGCTCAAGGAGATCGCAACTTTCCTGAACACACACAGAATCGCGTTCAGGAACACGATCACGCGCAGGAGAGAGCTGCGACTGACATTTGAGAACAGAGAGGGCTACTCTCAAGCTCTCTCATACCTGAAAGGCCACAACATCTACCACCACACGTTTGCGCATCCCGACGAGCGCAACACAAAGGTCGTTATTAAGGGATTGTACCCGGAGGTCGTCGAGGCCGACATTGCCGCGGAACTGACGGAGAAGGGATTCGTAGTTCATGACGTGCGTAATTTCGAAGTCACCCGGTCAGACGCCACAGGGCAGCAACAACGATTTAGGTCGGGAACTTTCTGCGCGACAGTCGCGGCCTCAGACGTCAACATTCTCGCCGTTGGTACACTTCACTATACGACAGTGACTATTCAAAAATACCAGGCCCGCCCACAAGACATCGCCCAGTGCAAGCGCTGTGGTGAATTTGATCACACCCACACTCGCTGCAGTAAGCCACCGCGATGCGTCAGGTGTGGCGAAAATCACACCCGAAAGGACTGCCCGAAAGCTGACGACGCAGATAAATTCTGCTTTAACTGTAAAGTGCGGGGACACACTGCAGCATGGAAGCAGTGTCCAGTATTTTTGAAAATGGTCACGAGTAGGTCACAGCGACAATCCGTGCAGACACAGGCGCAGACAAAACAACAACCGCCAGCCACGCACAGCCAGGTGGAGTTCCCCCCCCACCCGCCCCGCTCACGCACAGCCGCGCGCCCAGGTGGTCAACAAGCCACAGACACAGCCGCAAACAACAACCACCGAGCTGACACGATCGGAGCGTAAATATTCGCAAGCCGTGAAGGAACCACGCACCACACACACTCCAGCGCAGAACAGAGTAGAAGGTAACACCGTCGGTGATCTATTCGAGCTGGCAGAGATTCTGAAACTCTGCAATTTCTCACAGCTCATTGCTACACTCTCGCCACACTACGCCGCCATCCGAGCTGAAACAGACGCATCGAAGCGACAGATGATCTTACTATCCGCAATCCTGAATCTCGCTACACCTTAAAATGGCACAGAACCCGGGGAAGCTTTTACAGGTCCTAATTTTCAATGCACACGGCCTCCAAAATAAAATATATGAACTGGAACAGTTACTTTTTGTATACGGAATCGATGTCGCTTTCATCTCTGAAACTTTTCTAAAACCACACATGCGAGCGTACATATGCGGCTACACAATATACAGAACAGACCGCCCCGCACTCCACGGCGGCGGTACAGCCATACTAATAAAACACGGAATTCACCACCACCCGATAACAATAAATGGACTACAACACATTGAGGCCACCAGCATAAACGTCCGTAATAATAATTCGCATGTTTGCATGTCCGCGGTATACAAGACGCCACAAGACCCACTCACACCACAGGACCTCAATAAATTAATGGAAGTCGAAGATCAATTTTTTATAGCAGGAGACTTAAACAGCAAACACACTGACTGGAGCTGCACCCAAACAAACGCCAACGGGAACATTCTACACGGCCACGCGGTTGCAGGAAACTACATCATTATTGCGCCTGACTCCCCGACATGCTATCCAGTAAATGGTGGCACCCCAGAAATTTTAGACATAGCCCTAACCAACATTCCAAACGCTCAGATAAATACAGAAACCTTAGATGAACTAAACTCCGATCATTTACCGGTGCTAACACAAATGACTTTTAATGCTACATCCAACATACAACTCTTTAATAATAAACTAAAGATTACAGATTGGGACGGGTTTAAGATAGAACTTATAGACACCCTAAATCAGCCCCCCGAAATAAATTCACCCGAGGAAATAAATCCACACGTAAAACTTTTCACGGACACAGTAAAAAATGCCATTAAAAAACACTCTCGCTTTGAAACAAAAAGGCAGTTCACTCGAACACACTACCCCGATCTGGATTATTACATTTCTCTTAGGCGGCAAGCCAGAAACAGAGCACAAAGGCTCCGCACAACAGAAGCCAGAAACGAATACAACAGACTGAATAATCTCGTACAGCGCAAATTAAAACAGGAAAAAATAAATCAATTCGGAAACTTAATAAACGAAGTAGCCACAAAACCGCAGGAAATGTGGAAACTATCTCGCAGGCTCCGCGGCAACAAAAAATTTATTTCAACCCCAGCTATTATAACAGCCACCGGGGCTAAATACATCGCAGAAGACAAGGCCAACGCAGTCGCAGACCTACTGGAGAAACAATTCTCCCCGAACACAGACGTAAATGACAGAAACTTCACTTTAACAACAACACAGGCGGTAAATAACTTTTTACAAACAGGCACGCAGTCTGTTCCTGAACCCATAACGTTAAGGGAACTTTTAAAGCTAATTAAAGCCAGTCCGAACAACAAATCAGGCGGCACGGACGCAATAAATTACGAAACACTTAAAAAACTCCCTCTAGAGGCACTCGAATATTTACTGGCGATATTCAACGCAATACTAACACACAAAACTTACCCCGATTCCTGGAAACTTGCAAAAATAATCACAATTCCTAAACCAGGGAAAAACCCAGCCATCCCAGAAAACAGGCGACCTATAAGTCTTCTAAACAGTATGAGTAAAATTTTTGAAAAAGCCTTACTCTCGCGCCTTCAAACACACGCAGAGGAACACGACGTGATTCCAGACATTCAGTTTGGTTTCAGGAAAGGTCACTCAACAATCCACCCCTTAATTAAAATCGTTGAAGATGCTACCGACGGATTTAATAACCCATCTAAAGCCTACACAGTAATGACAATGCTCGACGCAGAAAAAGCATTCGACAAAGTCTGGATTCCGGGTCTTATTCAAAAATTAATAAACTTCAATTTTCCAGACACATATATATACCTGGTGGCCCACTATCTATGGCGTCGTAACTTTTATGTTGCTCTGGACGGGGCTAAATCGACTACTCGCGAACTTACAGCTGGAGTGCCACAAGGCTCCCCACTCTCTCCTTTCTTCTATAATATTTACACAGCCGACATACCGCATGCAAACGCCTACGTACAGATGTATGCGGATGATACAGCCATAATTAAACAATCTGGTAACCTAAGATATGCCATGGTATGCGTCCAAAGGCAGCTAACTGCACTTGAGCAATACTACACTCGGTGGCGAATTAAAATTAATGCAGCTAAATCAACCACGCTTGTAATTTCAAAACGTAGAGGCAGACCAGACAGGGAACTAGAAATTTTTCACCAACCTATTCCTAATGTTTCACAGGCAAAATATCTAGGACTCACGCTAGACAGGACATTACTATGGAGCAAACACATTACTCGAGCAACAAACATTGCAACAGGATCCTTAAGAAGCCTGTACCCAATGTTAAAAGCACCTAATTTACCACGCAGGAAAAAACTCCAACTTTACACTCAAATTGTACGCCCGCAGTTGCTATATGGTTGCGAGGTCTGGGGCTATGCTGCAAATCACCATATAAATCGGCTACAAGTTAAACAGAATAATTTCCTAAGGGCCATTTTAGACTGTAACAGATTTACGAGTAACGAAACTATTCACAACGCACTTAAAATTCCGTACATCCGCGAAATAATATCAAAGAATAATAATAAAATGTACCTAAATTTACCACAGCACGAAAACGCACTGATAAATTCAATAGCGATTTACGACCCGTCCGAGCAACGAAAACATAAAAAACCTCGATTAAATTAAAACAATAATTATTACAAAACGAAAGCGACATGGATTCAGTTTTTAAAAAAAGTCTTCAATAAATTTTAAATTACATAAAATAGCTCTCCGAACACCTCGTGCGGGGGCTTTCGGGGCCCCGGCCAATCACAGGCCTAGAAGCTCTCTGATTGGTCGGGGCGCTGGGGGCCCCCAAACAAAACTGTTTTTTCTCCCGACACCAAGGCAGTCGCATTCCAGCTCCGGGCGTGTTCACACCGCGCAGAGCCTACAGTTTAAAGTTTAAAGTTTACACGGCCTATACAATTCAAAATGGTCCGAAGCACGCAGGTGTAGGTTTTGGCTCCCGGGAGATTCACTGCCTGTGTTGTTAGGGCTGACTCCCTATGCCTGAAGGGCGAGACCCGCCTGGCAGGCTTCACCTCCAGTGCCGGCCGCGTTTCGGAAAGGCATGGGATTTTGAATTGTGAAACAATTATAATTTCTATATATAATAACAACAATAAAAATAAATAAATACAAGCTACAAAATAACTTCAGCATCATTAACTCCACTTCTTTCGATTCAAAATGGTCCAAAGCACGCAGGTATGTGCGGCCCCCTCGGGTTCACTGCCTGTGATGTTAGGGCTGACTCCTTATGTCTGAAGGGCGCGGTCCGCCTGGTAGGTTTCACCTCCAATGCCGGCCGCGTTTCGGAAAGGCGGGGGATTTTGAATCATAACAATAAAATACACTTCTAGCTCACCACTTAATAATAGCAAATTAAATTTCTTACATTCTCTGCATTTTTCTCTCTCCTAGCTAATTCAAAATGGTCCGAAGCACGCAGGTGTAGGTTTTGGCTCCCGGGAGATTCACTGCCTGTGTTGTTAGGGCTGACTCCCTATGTCTGAAGGGCGAGACCCGCCTGGCAGGCTTCACCTCCAGTGCCGGCCGCGTTTCGGAAAGGCATGGGATTTTGAATTAAAAAAGCTAGTTCCGTAAATCCATCATCACCTAATTAATTTTCCCTTCCCCGGGGTACGTAACATTTTACAGCCACACCACTACAACACGCGCGACAATCCACACACATGTCGTAGCACCTTGTCAAGGCAGAATCATGCAGGTGAACTGGCAGAGGGAGCTGCCCCAGCCCTCGCTGGGGATCCGGGCCGAGAGGCATGCATGCCTGTCAGGGCAGGGCTCTGGGGGCTTGTACAGTAGCTTTAAGTCTAGATTTAAAAATAAAAAATAAAAAAAAATAAAAAAAAATTTATAAAATAATAAAATAAAATAAAAAATATATATAAAAATTAAAAACAAAAAAAAATAAATAAATAAAAAAAAAAATACTGGACGAGGGCATCTCTCTGCTCGAACAATAATAGAATAGGACGACCTTCATTTATTAATTTCACTTTCTATTTTTCAGGTTTAGAAGACAACAGCCAGGGGGCTAGCTACAGCAATACTGGTTTAGCCTAACTTTGACCGAACTATATTGGAACGCAATAGTTCGGTCCTTAAGGCGGCCAGGTGTTTACTAATCTATGTAATTTCTTTTACCGTATCACCAACACGACCACACGATGATATGCCTGTGTGAAGTGACGGCCTGAACTACCTTGTTACATGCAATAATGGGCTAACTACCCTAGCATGTTTCTGTGTTCCCAGGGGTTCGTAGGAGCGGCTTGCACAGCTTTACACTACACGCCACACCCGAATTTAACTAGGTCACTTGAAATTACAGCACACCGACAAGCCTCTATTGCACACCAACACGACACTACATCACGCCAGTTAGCCGATCTAGCTGGTGGGGAGCTTCTCTCCCCCGCCGAATTAGGTACACGTAATTTTTTCTAGCATTACACAACCTACCAGCGCACACACAGGCCCGTGTGCCAAACTTATCCCTCAAGACACGCGCCCCGCCCGTTGATCCAAGTGATTCTACAAAAGTGTGGGGTGCACCTGATTTACAATGCACTAAGCGAGTTATAGAAACTTCGGTTTCTGGTCTCGCACACACACTAACTGCCCCGGATGGCAATATGATGGATCGGCGATTGGCTATTGTTTTGTGCTGCAGGGATGTTTCTCTCTTTATCAAAGGGATCCACATATTTTTTAATTCAATGCTCTGCTGGCTGAAAATATTTCTATTGCTAATAATGAAGGCTGATTCTTTGATTTAAAACTATTGTATTTGTTTGTCTTTTCGTTTTGTCATGTTTTTTGTCTCGCTTCAACTGTTGTGCTGAATTATTTTGGGTTTCAATATTTTTGTGTTGTCATCATTTGTGGGGATTTTTTCGTTCTCTTAGTACATTTTTCTTTGTTTTTCTTTGTTTGCTGACCATATTCCTGTTTCGGAATATTTTGTGGTGTTCATATCCTTGTCGACAACAGCAATTGTTTGCTTAGTTTTGTGTGTTTTTTGTCTTTTTTTGAGTATTTTTATTTATTTATTTTATTTATTAGTTTTTTCTTCAACAGAAAAAGTTCTTAGCAATGGCGTATGTCCAAAAACTTACATCAAGTCATGCACTCCCATTGCACAAATCTTTTAAAGATAACATAAACTTGGATACGGTAAACAGAATAATTCCAGTGCTGTTTTCGTTTTGCACTAGCGTGGCAGGTAGATAATAAGTACCTAATGATTTGTAAGATAGGGAAGGGATAATTGGGTAACATTTATTTTCACATTCAATTGTATTCATTGAATTAGAACCACGTCTGAAGTCGTATGAAGTGCATTTCATTCCCGGCATATGTCCACTGTATTACGAATAAAAATTCACAGATACAACTTCCACGAAAACACACATTTTATAGGTAATAATAACCCTCGTTTTGCAATTTTAAAATTTACTTATTTACACATATTCTAAAGCAGGAACATTTAAGTTTATATACATAGCATACGTTTATGTACTTCGTGATCAATTAATGTCAAATAATAATACACGACTCGACGAGAATAGAAAAGCGTGACTACACTTTCATGCCATGTAATTTTTAATAAAACTTTGACGAATACGGCGAAGCATTTTACATTTAGTAATAAATTATTCCATCACATCCTGCAAATATTCAATAGAATTCCTCAAATAGTCATCATCACTATCAACAACTAACCTCGCCTGATACATCGCCATTTTATTTTCTGTTGCTTAGCCTCAGGTTAAGCAGCTAGCGGCTGGTTCATCCACCCGCTAGGTTAGCCGGACTTTAACTGGAAGGTAGACGTTAACAGGGAGCCATAAAACCGAAATAAGAGCTAGCCGCGGTTAAATTTTAGCTGGAACTTTAGCCGGAGGTCATAAAACCGGCCCTAAGAGGGGTAGTTACCCGGCGAGTTGCGAGATGAATACCCGGGTGAGCAGCAAGCCCGTTTCTGCACACGTGAGAGTTTGTGCGGGACGTAACATGAAATACGCTAACGACTGGTTATACAAGGTCACTTAACACAGAAACAATACACTGGAGTCACTAAGGGCTAGTCCCGAGTTCGGGCCAAGTTCACGTGTCCCACTCAGGTGGTCACACAATGGCGGCTAATCCGCGTGGTGGCGAGGGCCACGTTATACTGGGTACGGGCGCGGCGGAATCCGGCGGGATATCACGTCCGCGACCGTTGCACGTCCCAGGTGATGAATCGTCATAAAGTTCAGTTTCGCGTTCGGCACTGTGCCGACCTGCGTGGGCTACGAACTAGTTCCCCAAGGGGAGGTTGATAGCGTGAGGCGCAGGCGCCACGACGGGCCGCCTAAATAATTTTACATAACACAAGAAAGACTCGGTGGCGAGTCACACATTATATCGAAAGACCGCACGAAATATCGTATGACCGGTTAGGGCCGACCGGGGAGCTGTTGAAACGATTTGACTATAATTACCTATTGCAGTTAATGATGAGATTGGCGCGAAAGATGAATGCTCCCCGTGCGCGGGGCTGCCGGCCCTGGCGAGTGCTGGATGGCTACTCACTAACCTCCCTGGCCACCGGGACAGGGAGGGGGAAAATTCCGCGGGAAACTGCGGAGCGCGGGAAGATTATTCCGGTCAGTTTTGTGAACGATATTGGTTTACAAAATGATTATTTCATTAACAATAATTATTGGCTATTTTAAAAGATTTATTTTTTGTTTGTTTTATCAAATGCATGAACAGATTACTTAGTTGCGCTTTGCACACGTAGGAGGCCGTGACTGACGTCACGCTAATCGGGGCACTGCACTACGTTGCACGCACAAGCGTGTTCGTGGCACGGCACTGATCAGGTGTTGAGGACACATAACGGCCTGTGCTCTCAGAGGGAGCACTGACGGCGGCGTCATAGTCATTATTATTTATAGGACACTCGTATGTTAATGACATCTGTCTGAATTAGTTGGCGGAAGGCCAATAATAATACATAACAATAAAAAGATTAATTATATTTGAAAATAAAAAGTCAAACTGGAGACTGTCTGTAACTTGTTGACTACTCCAGTGGCTATTTGCTAGTAAAAACAGGGAGGTAAATTAGGTTGATTAACACTGTGGTTAATTATTGGAGGAAGGCCGCAAGGGACGTTCCGGACGTTATTAATTGCGGTTTCCCACGGTGAAAACCGCTGCACCCCTACGACGCACTTTCACTATTAAGGGTTGTTCTGTTAATTAAAAATCGCTTAATTACACACAGCAATTTATGATGCATGAGAACTGTTTGGTGGTGTTGGCATATGGACGTAATCTGTGAAGCCACTCACCGGTGTCGACGGCTTGCTTGACTCACGTGACATGGGCTAGGGGTGCATTCCGTTAGCTGGGTTTAATACTGGCGGGTGGAGGCCGGGCTTTATGACCTTCGGAGGGACGACGACAGGTTTAACATCTCGCTTGCAACTTTTTACCCATGTATTTATAAATTATCGTCCTTTGTAACTCTTGATCTAGTGCAATTTCCGGTTTAATTAAAGTTTTTTACAAAATATTTGAGTAAACATTTTGCGCCCAGGCATTTTTAAATCAAAATTTACCATATAACTTGAAGAAAATTAAAACAAAGCATACAGTTGTGTATTTTCTAATTCAAAGTTTCAGCAAATATGTTAAAAAATGGAAAAATCAAAATCAACCAAACTCGTTTTGCTCCCGATAATATGAATTGTATTTAAAGACCTTGATTAAGTGTTTTATTTTGGATACTGAGATACCTATATTGGTATTTTAAAATGTATGTATTATGTTAAGTGTGCCGTCGTCCGGGGTCTCGGGCTCGAGTCCCGGTGCGGTTCCTAGCAGGAGTGGCTGTTGCGAATGTAATGAGTCCGGGTGGGCGCCAGACTAGTTCTGGTGCTAGTCGGTAGTTGGGTCGTGGGGTCGATTGCCCTGCGTGGCCCACTAGGACCGTCGGCGGTGTTACGTGGGTCTGAGAGCTTCCCTACTCAGCGGTGGTTGGGGATAGCAGGTTTAAAGAAGCGTACACTGGAGTGAGTTAATAAATGACGTGTGTCATTTATTCAGTCGACAGTGGCTCTGGTGTAACGTTGTCGGTTACACGCAACGTCGTACAATAGGTGATGTTACAAGATACAAATTACACAATTACACTCAACTGAGTCTGAGAGTTACTGAATTACCGTAGCACAAGTTTACAAAAGGAATGTTACACGAGGTTGCGTTATATAAGTTCACGAATGTTACGTGGAGAGGTGCGTCGCACAAGTTTACAAAAGAATGTTACACGAGAGTGCGTTGCACAAGTTTACAAAAGAAATGTTACACGAGGTTGCGTTGCACAAGTTTATAAAAGAATGTTACAACGTCAGTAGTTGTTCCGTATTATCGTGTCCCTAGGCGTTTCTGAGCCTTACTGCTCAACGAGGGGTGAGGGTGATTGGAGGCGGCCAATCCCGTAAATCTGCGTATTGAGGCGGTGCTCGCGTCCACGGCAGTGGAGCGCGGACCGCAGCTAAATTCGCTCAAGAGTTCCCTTACGGGGAGTGTCAGCGCCGGAGCGACTGAGATTAACAAACGTTCTGTCCTCGGGAGTCGGCCCGTACCGGATAGTGCACCTACCCCGCGGACCAAGTGTGGTGCAGGGGGGGTGTGATATTTATGCGGCCGGATTAGGTCCTGGACCGAAAAAGCTGGACCGGGTACACACGGAGAGATTATTAAAAAGGTTTTTAAAGAATGACAATAGTTACCAGAAGTGAACTCGGTGTGGACAAAGGATGATGTCTCTCCGTGCGTCCGCCCCGGTCCACGAGTCGTGCTGTACTGGCGTCATGTCATGGCGTCCGGCCGAGGCTCGGTGGCCCTCGCGCCAGGGTTGACCTCATTACGTTAATTTCTGATCTGATAAGTTAATAAGAGAATTTAATGATGTTAAATTCTTATATAAATTATAAAGGCTGAATTAAGGTCATTTGTCCCTTCCATGAATTGAAAGTTATTATATTTAAGAATTATTGTGTTTGAATTTTTTACGTCACACCAGCGACTGTTCGTTTCTTGTCAGATTGTTCTGGTGTGGTTAATGACGCAACACAAGGTTTGAATAATTATGTCATAAGGTCTGATTGATTGATTCAGGCAGAAGGCCGCCAGGGGAACACTCACACGCATATTTATGTAGTTGCACACGTGAGTGCCCGGGCACTCCTACGTCGCACTTCTGTCAATCGACTTTAAATTACTACGTAATATAGTTTAATAATTAGTGTTTGTTTTTATACGTGGTTGATTGAAGTGACGGTCTGTTTATTTGGGGGAGGCCGGGTTCTACCTTAGTTGTTGGTGGCTCGCCTGACTAGGGTGGGCCATGGCTAGGGGCGCGTTCCGTTAGCGGGGTTGCTACTGGCGGTTGCAGGTCGGGCTTTCGGGTGGCCTTCGGTCGGACGACGTCAAGTGTTTAAACAAAAAATACAGGACGACCAAATAAATCAACCCTTTGTTATGGTGTTTATTGCATTTTCTATTGTGGAAAATATCCTTTTGTAGGTATCATGCAGCTTGTATGGTTAAATAATTTTCCCAGTTTGTGTAATAAGAAATAATTCGAGTTAAACATTAATGTTTTAATGCTGCACAAACAATAAGGGTTTGTTGTTTATTATTATTCATGAATTAAAATTAAAAAAAAAAATATATTGTAAATAGAGTTGTAATATAACTTATAATAATTTCGCAGCCTGCTTATGGCCTTTTGACGCCGTCCCCGCTACCTCCTATGATTTTCACGTGATTTTTGTTTGGGTTCGAGATCTCAGGGAGGGTTCGGCCTTGTGGCTAGAGGTAGGGGTTAACGCAGTAGGGCCCCCCGAGCTGTTACAGCCACTCGGGATGCCTGAAGAAGAACACAAAGTTACTGGTGGATACTTGACGAATTTATTACGGCACAACCCTATACATAGTGCTGCTCGTTCTGGCCGTAACGGTTGTCCCGAATCGAATAGTCACACGCGCAGCCCACTTCCTCAGTGGCGGCTCACGATTTTACTGCGCGTGAAGGACGTATTCTTGCACACGATGCGGCGGTTACAAAATAAACTCTAACATGACAAATTATACCTTGACGAATAAAACAATTCACTATTACACAATACGTATTTCGCTGGGCTAATGACACGTAGGCCCGTATCTCCGGCGACTCTACGTGAATCTTAGATGTGTCCCAGAAACTGACTCGTTAGTAAGTTGGGTGGCAAGATACCGTGCGGCGGTTACAAAATAAACTCTAACATGACGGATTATACATTGACAACAAAAACACTTCACTACTACATATTACGTATTACACTGGGCTAATGACACGTAGGCCCGAAACTCCGGTGACTCTACGTGGCTCTTAGACGTGTCCCAGAGACTGACTCTTTAATAAGTTTGGTGGCATGTGTCGCCTACTGGCTGCCCCATGCGGGCTGAAACTAATTAGCCGGTAAGCTAAGTTGTTGCGTGAAGCGCCGACGTAACGTCTCGTAGACTCCCCACAGTACTTACGTAATATGCTGAAAACTCATCTTGGAGCACTGATTTGTTTAAGTGAAATACCTCATGGTAAATTGAGGCCGACCACGGAACTGTACGTAAAAGATTAAGAAAAGATTATGACTATTGAAACTACATGTCGGTGAAAGCAAGAGTTGATGGTTCCGCATTGCGCAAAGGCTGCCGGCCTATCCGAGCTCCTGAAGGACACTGACTCTCTCGCCGTGCGCGACCCCCCTTCTCCCCGCCTGCCCTCCCATGGAAACGTGTGAATTTCGTGGGAAACTGAACTGGCCAGGTTCGGGACAAGGCGCAAAGTGAAACATGATTTTGAAAGGACTGAAATATTAATTGATGAAAATAATGTCCAATAAAAACCTGTGGAAAAATATACATAATTTCATTTGTTGTAGTTCGGCGGAGGGATATGCCACACCCGGCCGGATCCTTCCGCCGACGTAGCACTCGTTGCCTGGCGTTCGCCTCGTTGCACGAACTACACTATGTTGCGCGCACGAGCGCGTTCGGTGCACACGCCTTTGCGAGACGTTGATGAGGCATAGCGGTCTATGCGACATAGAGGAGCATTGGCGGTCGGCGTCACAGTTGCACCATTCTGCTCATCGATCCGCGATACAATAATCTTGCCGAAGAATGATCTAATGATCATTCCTCTAAACATGGGGTTTGACTGTGACCCCGAGGCTGATAAGACATGTGTCAAGTTGCCCCTTGGTCAAATTGGCGAACTAATTTAACTTATCGATAGATCAAAGTCATATTAATTCTCTTAATATGAAAATAGACAAACATTCAGAGGTCAAGAGGAAATTGAACAGTGAAACGACTGATGTGGAAATCAGAGGGAATAAAGCACTACGGAACAAGGAAAATCTTATTCTCAATACTCCAGTCGATGTGCCAAGTCGGGCATCAGTAAACTCAGCTTCACAATTGACAAATACCAGTTGCACGCATGCGCCTATTGCAATATTTCCCGACTCTTGTGTTGGCCCATTTATAGTAACAATTGAATCATATGAGGAAAATGTTGATAATCTCCACACAATCATGATAAGGAAGAAATTGCATTCGCACCCGAAGATTATCACATTGCACGGGCAGGACAATCTTATTAAAAAATATATTTTTCCTGTCAGCTCTTTCAGCTAACCAATTTTTTGCTTCTGACATACCAGTGTGTTTTAAGGTTATCTATAGTAATCCTATGGCCATTTTTAACACAAAAAAAGCCTTATATATTGTATTATCCTGTATATTAGCGAGGAGATATTTCAGAGCTATGAAAGCTCTACCCATAAATTGGTGGCGGAATAGATTCTGACCAAATACGTAGTGGTAGAGGGTAACTCTGAGAGACTGCCTATCAAACTTATTTCCCTTACCTTCGGAGATCAAACTTTACTTAACCAAGTTGTAATCTTTTGACGCCAACCATTAGTGATCCTCGAATCCGCACAGACCACTATGGCGCATCGCCGCCTCGCCCCGAGCGTGTGCGACGTGAACGCACCTGGGTGCAAGGTGGTGCAACGCCTCGAACATAAGCTGTCCCGCCTAATCGACTGTCGCCCGCGCGAAAGTCGACCACGGGGGTACTGTTAGGTGACCTGATTATCTGAACTTTGAAATTAACTTTCAGCACTCTTAAAAACAATATTAATTGAGTAATGGCTATGTTTAAATATTATTTGTAATTCTGGACTTTAGCGCGATCAGGCTGCATGCATGGCCCGGGATTACTTTTGCACACGACACGTTTTCGTGGGAGTGAGGCTGGGCAGTCGTGCGGATGTCACAGCCATCGCCAGTTATTCACCGCCCTCCAAGGAGACTAGTCGCGAGTCGCCCGCGGAGCCTCTCGACCTCCGCCCTTGCCATTTCTACCGGAATTGCGTGAGTTTTCAGCCCATCAGAAACGTGTCCTGTAGAGCGCGGCTCCCAGTAAGCAGGTCATGCACGACGCAGCGCATGTAAAGCGTGCCTGACAATAAATCACTATAAATTTGACGCCAGCCGATAGTGCGCCTCTTAGTCGCACAGGCCGCGATGCCTCTCCGACGCCTCTCAAAGCCGTGTGCCACGAACACGCCCGCGCGTGCAACATGGTGCAACGAGTGTGAGTGCACCGAACGACCCGCAGCTAGCACCACTACCGGCCACCTCGGCGGAAGCACTCCGCCGGGTGTGGCAATGTGCTTCCGCCGAACTATAATAGCATCAAGGGCACATGTTTTCTCTCACAGACATAAACTATGTAATGTATATTTCATCAAATGTTTTTATTTGTTAATTCCATTGTTCAACGTGCGAATAGGTCCTAAACTTGGCCGCGTCTGTTTCCCGCGCACTGCGCTTCTGGCGCGCAATTGGCAGGCCTGCTGTAGCGCTGTGCTACACGAGTGAGTCAGTACCCACCGGGAGCTCGAAGAGGCTGGTCGTCTTCGCGCAACGTTGAGAGGCCACCTTCGCGCCAATTCCGCTACCGCATCTAGATCGTGAGTACAACACCACTGGCCGTGCATCACCGCGCATCACCGCGCATCACCGCGCATCACCGCGCAGGTCTTAGCAGCAACGTCCGCCACGTACTGTTCGCTCAAAACTCCCCCCTCTCCATAGTAAGCGGGGTCATCGCCGAACAGCCGTACACGCGCAGAGCTCTCTAACCCCGAACAGTCGCGGCCAGGGGATGGATAGCACCATGTAGAGGTTGATGTGTAATAAAAACCACACTTCACGTAGCAGAGTGCATCATTTGTAGTATAAGGCGTCTTGGGAGAGCTTGTGCAAGCCGCACACCACCAGCCACAGCACCGGTGAGTACCCCCACATGTACTGCACATGCGAAACGGTACGCGTCAAGACGGAGGGGCAGCCCAGAACCCAAGCGGGTCCCCAGTGCGCCGCTGTCCACTGTCCCGGTTACCGAGGCGAGATAGCGAGATGCCAGCAGTGCGGAACAATTAAACACCGCGCATGCGCAGACGCGCTGGAATTCGTAAATTTCCGGGACGGACATTTTCTGTGTGGGGGGTGCGAGCGACGCGCACGAGGGCACCCAGGGGGTCAGCTAGCTACCACGTCCCGCCCCCTCACCGGGCCTATTACCCTCCCGGAGTTCGCGGGCCTCAACCACGAGGATCCGCGCGTGTTTTTGCGAGCCTGCGAGGCGAGGCTCGTGCGGCACCAGATACCGCGGGAAGAGTGGGCGGAACGCGTGAGTGCGCAGCTGCGCGGCGAGGCGCGCGAGTGGTGGGCCCAGGCGGGCAGCTACGACGCAGACTGGGAAGACTTCGCCCGCCAGCTGGAGGCGCGCTTCAATGACACCCGAGCCCTGAACACATGTCGGAGTGAGATGTTCAGCCGTTGCCAAGGGGACGGGGAGGCGGTGGAGACGTTTGTTTATAACAAGCTTTGACTATACCGCCGCCTAACACCCGGGGGTCAAACTAGCGACATACTGCCCTTCATAGTGAAGCTAGTGTCCCCCGAACTTCGCCCATTCTTGCGCGAAGCAGTGACTCGCGGGCTGGATGATTTTCTCGCACGAGCACGAGCCGTAGAGCATGACCTCCAATCAGATCGCAGCGCCAAGGGCGTGACGACGCCCCGGTCAGCCCCGTCCACCAAGGGGGCGGCGCGCGCAGAGGTCGAACGTGCCGTAGTGCCGTACACGGGCCCGCCGCCGCCGAGGGGCAACTACCGGCCCACCGACCCGTCCCCGATGGGGGAGGATATGCCCCTACCGGGCGCTCCTCACCGTGGCGCTGTACAGACGCGTCGCGACGACCACCGCGGGGGAACACAGGGCGCCCAGGACAGCCGGCCACCCCGCTGCCGCTACTGCGCGACAGAGCAGTACCACTGGCACATGGTGTGCCCGACCCGCCAGGCAGTCTGGCGAACGAGAGGGGGCGAGGTGAAGCTCCCGGGAAACTCCGTCTAGGGGGCGGTGACGCAGCTGGCCACCACCCCACAATTAACAGCCCAGCTCCGCGGAAAGACTCACCCCGGCGCCGCGGAACCACCCAGCCGCCACCCCGCCCACCTATCACAGCTGGAGAGGGTCCGCCTCACCTGGTCGCGGTGTCCGCGTCCCGCTCCAGGTCGCCGGCGAGCGACGCCGTCCACCTGGCGTCGGCACCGCCCCCGCACGCTGCTGCGGGGGCCACTCAGCTGCCGTCCCATCCACCTGGTGCGGGTGGGGGCGGCCCGCCTTACCTGGTCGCGATATTCGCGTCCCGCCCCAGGTCGCCTGCGAGCGACGCCGTCCACCTGACGTCGGCGCCGCCCACACACGCTGCTGCGGGGGCCACTCAGCAGCCGTCCCATCCACCTGGCGCGGGTGGGGGCGGCCCGCCTCACCTGGTCGCGATGTTCGCGTCCCACCCCAGGTCGCCTGCGAGCGACGCCGTCCACCTGACGTCGGCGCCGCCCCCGCACGCTACTGCGGGGGCCACTCAGCTGCCGTCCCATCCACCTGGCGCGGGTGAGGGCGGCCCGCCTCACCTGGTCGCGATGTTCGCGTCCCGCCCCAGGTCGCCTGCGAGCGACGCCGTCCACCTGACGTCGGCGCCGCCCACACATGCTGCTGCGGGGGCCACCCAGCTGCCGTCCCATCCAACTGGCGCGGGTGGGGGCGGCCCGCCTCACCTGGTCGCGATGTTCGCGTCCCGCCCCAGGTCGCCTGCGAGCGACGCCGTCCACCTGAAGTCGGCGCCGCCCACACACGCTGCTGCGGGGGCCACCCAGCTGCCGTCCCATCCACCTAGCGCGGGTGGGGGCGGCCCGCCTCACCCGTTCGCGGCCAGCCCAAGGTCGCCGACGAGCGACGCCGTCCACCTGGCGTCGGCGCCGCCCCCGCACGCTGCTGCGGGGGCCACCCAGCTGCCGTCCCATCCACCTAGCGCGGGTGGGGGCGGCCCGCCTCACCCGTTCGCGGCCTGCCCCAGGTCGCCGGCGAGCGACGCAGTCCACATGGCGTCGGCGCCGCCCCCGCACGCTGCTGCGGGGGCCACCCAGCTGCCATCCCATCCACCTAGCGCGGGTGGGGGCGGCCCGCCTCACATGTTCGCGGCCTACCCCAGGTCGCCGGCGAGCTACGCCGTCCACCTGGCGTCGGCGCCGCCCCCGCACGCTGCTGCGGGGGCCACCCAGCTGCCGTCCCATTCACCTGGCGCGGGTGGGGGCGGCCCGCCTCACATGTTCGCGGCCTGCCCTAGGTCGCCGGCGAGCGACGCCGTCCACCTGGCGTCGGCGCCGCCCCCGCACGCTGCTGCGGGGGGCACCCAGCTGCCGTCCCATCCACCTAGCGCGGGTGGGGGCGGCCCGCCTCACCCGTTCGCGGCCTGCCCCAGGTCGCCGGCGAGCGACGCCGTCCACCTGGCTTCGGCGCCGCCCCCGCACGCTGCTGCGGGGGCCACCCAGCTGCCGTCCCATACACCTAGCGTGGGTGGGGGCGGCCCGCCTCACATGTTCGCGGCCTGCCCCAGGTCGCCGTAGAGCGACGCCGTCCACCTGGCGTCGGCGCCGCCCCCGCACGCTGCTGCGGGGGCCACCCAGCTGCTGTTCCATCCACCTGGCGCGGGTGGGGGCGGCCCGCCTCACCTGGTCGCGATGTTCGCGTCCCACCCCAGGTCGCCTGCGAGCGACGCCGTCCACCTGACGTCGGCGCCGCCCACACACGCTGCTGCGGGGGCCACCCAGCTGCCGTCCCATCCACCTAGCGCAGGTGGGGGCGGCCCGCCTCACCCGTTCGCGGCCAGCCCAAGGTCGCCGGCGAGCGACGCCGTCCACCTGGCGTTGGCGCCGCCCCCGCACGCTGCTGCGGGGGCCACCCAGCTGCCGTCCCATCCACCTAGCGCGGGTGGGGGAGGCCCGCTTCACCCGTTCGCGGCCTGCCCCAGGTCACCGGCGAGCGACGCCGTCCACCTGGCGTCGGCGCCGCCCCCGCACGCTGCTGCGGGGGCCACCCAGCTGCCGTCCCATCCACCTAGCGCGGGTGTGGGCGGCCCGCCTCACCCGTTCGCGGCCTGCACCAGGTCGCCGGCGAGCGACGCCGTCCACCTGGCGTCGGCGCCGCCCCCGCACGCTGCTGCGGGGGCCACCCAGCTGCCATCCCATCCACCTAGCACGGGTGGGGGCGGCCCGCCTCACATGTTCGCGGCCTGCCCCAGGTCGCCGGCGAGCGACGCCGTCCACCTGGCGTCGGCGCCGCCCCCGCACGCTGCTGCGGGGGCCACCCAGCTGCCGTCCCATCCACCTGGCGCGGGTGGGGTCGGCCCGCCTCACCCGTTCGCGGCCTGCCCCAGGTCGCCGGCGAGCGACTCCGTCCACCTGGCGTCGGCGCCGCCCCCGCACGCTGCTGCGGGGGCCACTCAGCTGCCGTCCCATCCACCTAGCACGGGTGGGGGCGGCCCGCCTCACCTGGTCGCGATGTCAGCGGCCCGCACCAGGTCGCCGGCGAGCTACACCAGCCACCGGGTGCCCCCGTCGACCCCGACAGCACCTGCGGTGCCTCCTTATGCACCGGCGTACCACGTCAGGACGGACGGGGATGACCAGCGCCACCCGTCAGCGACCCGCACCAGGTCGCCGGCGAGCTACAACAGCCACCGGGTGCCCCCGGCGACCCCGACAGCACCTGCGGTGCCTCCTTATGCACCGGCATACCACGTCAGGACGGACGGGGATGACCAGCGCCATCCGTCAGCGGCCCGCACCAGGCCGTCCGCGAGCTACACCAGCCACCACGTGCCTCTGACGACGTCGGCAGCGCCCTTGGAGCAGTCGGGTGAGTCGCCCCACCTGGGACAGTTGGGACCAGAGGCTGGGTACCTACTTAGGATACCGGTGGCCATGAATGGGCAACCTATGCATGCATTAGTGGACACGGCTGCCAGTCATTCCTACGTGTCAGCTCAACTCATACCCGAGGGGGACCTGATCCCGGAGCGTGAGAATGTACAATTAGCCACCGAGGGGGCGAAGGCACTTACGGTCGGCCGCACCCAAATCACCCTTGCCATTAGAGATCACACCAGTCAAACCACCGCCCTCGTGATGGATGGGCTCAGGGACCAGTTGATTTTAGGGTTGCCATGGTTAGCCCAGGAGGATGCTACAGTAGAAGTGCGGGTGGGGAGGGTGCACGTCGGCAAAGCAGGAGAGGCGTACCGTATACGGCCTGGGTCGGCGGCTACCACCTCGGCGAGAGAACCCCATCACCCTAGATGAATTGCAAAATGGTGTACCACCCGAGCAGATAGACCTAATTAACCGGGTATTGGCACAACAACCGCAAGTGCTTGCTGCTACTGATATGCTACGACGCACCACGGTCGCTGAGCACGCCATTCCAACCAGGCCACATGAACCCCGGTTCGTCAAACCGTTCGGGTTCGGGCCCAAGGAGAACGAGGTCATCCAGACGCAGATCGCTGAGATGTTGCGCGATGGCGTCATTGAGCCAAGTGAGTCCTGTTACAATTGTTTGATTGTGATGGCCAGTAAGAAGGATGGCTCAATGCGCTTTTGTGTCAACTTCAAGCCAATTAACGCAGTCACCATACCTGCCCCCCCTCTCCTCATCAACATCACGGATGCCTTGGCGGGGCTGGGCAATGCATGCATCTTTACCTCGCTAGACCTAAAATCAGGATATTGGCAGGTGCCGGTACGCCCGGAGGACCGGCACAAAACAGCTTTCACCGCGCCTGATGGGAGGCGTTTCCAGTTCTGCGCCATGCCGTTCGGGCTGATGGACGCCCCTGCGACCTTCCAGGCCATGATGGTCCGCGTCTTGGATGGCTATGCCGGCGAGTTTGCTGCAGCGTACCTAGACGACGTGATCATCTGGTCGCGGTCGTGGGAGGACCACGCACGCCACCTAGGCCTGGTCCTTGAGCGGCTGGCCAGACATGGACTCACATGCGCCCCCCACAAATGCCACGTGGGTGCGCGAGAGATTGAGTACCTGGGGCACCTCGTGGATGCCGAAGGCTGTCGGCCGCTGCCCAAACACCTGAACCTCATTGAATCCAAACCTGCACCCAGCACCCGTAAGCAGCTACAAAAACTCCTAGGTCTCTTGAACTGGCTAAGATCCTTTGTACCCCACTTTGCCAGCATAGTTGCCCCTATGACCGACCTATTGTCACCGAAGACCCGGTTTAGGTGGACAGAGGAGGCAGATCATGCACTGGCCACCGTCAAGCACGAGTTCCGGGAGTGCCACCGACTCGCCCGCTTGAGGCCCGACTCCCCGCTATACTTGCAGACAGATGCAAGCCAAGAGGGGATGGGGGCCGTCCTATAAAGGTAGGGGAAAACGAGGAACGCCGGATAGTGGAGTACGCGAGCGCCAAGTTCGGCCAGCCCGAGCGGCGGTACCATGTGAACGAACAGGAGTGCATGGCCGTCGTTTGGGCGATGCGGCGGTACCAACACCACCTGGAGGGCCGGCGTTTCACATTGAGGACAGACAGTCAGTGTCTAAGCTGGCTGGATTCCGCCCAAGGCCGCAAGTCGAAGTTCACGCGGTGGGCACTCATGCTCCAGAGCTTCGACTTCGCGGTCGAGCATGTGAAGGGGCAGGACAACCAGCTCGCTGACGAGCTGTCACGTCACCCCGACCCTAGGTCCACTTTCCAGGACGACCACAGCTGGGAGGGGCTACTACCCCCACCAGGTACCCTACCTGTCGCCACCGGGGAGGAGGCACCAGCGGTGTTGTGCGCCGTGACCACGCCCCCGGACATTGCCCCAATCCAGGTGTTCGAGACCCTCACTGCCCTAGTGGCGGCCGTGCAGCATGCCCAGCAGACGCACGAGGCCACTCAGACCGAAGTGCAGGCGGGTGAGGGAACAGTCCACCCCTTCCAACGGGTAGTAGACGGAGTGCTACAGACACGGGTGCCTGGCGACATGGAGGCATGGCGTCTCTACGTACCCAGGTGCGCACGAGCTGGCGTACTACATTTTCACCACGACCATGACTTGGCTGGCCACCCCGGGGCAGACCAGACGCAGACGGACATCCGCAAAACATTTCATTGGCCAGGCATCACCCGCGACGTTAGGGGTTATGTGCGACAGTGTCAGCGCTGCCAACAGCGGAAGGCGCGGCGGATGGACGGAGTGGAGCAACAGCGCCCCGTCGACCCCGTGACCCGTTCCACACACTGGCACTCGACATCATGGGGCCATATCCCCGGACCACTCGGGGCAAAAGATTTTTAGTGGTCATCACGGACATCTTCACAAGGTGGGTTGAGGCCTTCCCAGTGTCCAATGTGCGAGCTGGGACCATAGCAGCTCTACTGGACCAGGAAATTTTCCCGCGCTACGGCTTCGCGAGGGTTCTACTGACAGACAATGGGTGTCAATTCACTGGGAAGCGCTGGCGAGCTGACTGTCGTCGGTGGGGCCTAGACCACCACACCACCCCTGTCTATCACCCCCAGGCCAATCCGACCGAGCGTCGGAACCAAGAAGTAAAAGCACAGTTAAGCATGCGCCTGGGGGACGACCATTCTAAGTGGGATGTACATATACCCAAGTTACTGTATTGTCTTAGGCGCCGTACGAATGCCGTCACAGGCCACAGCCCGGCCGAGCTGCTGTATGGACAGAACCTCGCCCTACCAGGGGAGTGCCGGGTGGCAGCGGCCATCACGGACACACTAATCTGTCCGGAGATTGAGGAAGGGAGGGAACAGGCCAGGCAACAGCAAAACCAATTCCTATCGGAGCACACACCACAGACCAGTCACCCCCCAACGCCCCTACAACCTGGACAGTGGGTGTACGTGAGGCAGCACCATCTGTCATCGGTCGCTCGCAATTTCTGTGCGGGGCTGGCCCCCAAGTGGTCGGAGCCAAGGGAAGTGCTCTGGAAATCCGGACCCACGTCATACGCGGTCCGTACCCCCCGGGGATGGCCTGCCAAGGTCCACAGGGATGACCTGTGGTTGGTAGCACCCGGGGTAATGGAAGGCGTGTCACCAGGGCCCAACTCGAGGGTGCCTCAATCAGAGGGCCAGCAGGTAACGAACCAGCAGGTTCTGCCAAAGGGCACCGTCCCACCATCTGATGATAACATGGGACTTGAGCCGATACATATTGCCCCCCCCCGAACTGGAAACTCCAACTGCCCGTACACTGAGCCCTCCGATCGACACCGCGGGTGGCACCCATCAGGACTCCCCGATATGGCAACAGAATGACGAGGAGGAGACAGAGGAATGGGATGAGCCATCATGGATGCTGAACATGAGCTTGGTAGATGCCAACCCGCAGATGTCTGTCGATGAGTCAGGTGATGAGTCATAAGGGGGGGAGGAAGGAACTGACATTGGGGGAAGGTACCCATCACGCACGCGGCGGGCTCCAGTCCAGACGTGCTGTCTAGACGAACATGAGTCCATGGATATCACGCCCCTGGACGAGCCCAGGAAATACATAATTGAGGATGTCACCCCCCCGGACGAGCCTGAGAGAGACCAAGCTAGCCATGCCTACACCCTGGCCGAACATGGTACATACATAATTGAGGATGTCACCCCCCCGGACGAGCCTGAGAGAGACCAAGTTAGCCATGCCTACACCCTGACCGAACCTGGGACATACATAATTGAGGATGTCACCCCCCCGGACGAGCCTGAGAGAGACCAAGCTAGCCAGGCCTACACCCTGGCCGAGCCCGGGAGATACATTATTGAGGATATCACTCCCCTGGACGAGACTGAGGACAATACCTCGGACAAGTTCTTGCCCCTGAAGGGGTGCCTCCCGCCGAACATCACACCCGAGCAAGCGGCAGCCCCCTCCCCTCCACGGCGGCCACAGAGGACCCGCAGAGCTCCGGTTCACCTTGCTGAGTACGAATGGACCAATCATCAGGGCCAGGCCAGGGACCCTACAGTGCCACCACAGTGCAACTCAATGGAGCTTATCCACATCAAAACATCACTGCCCCTACTGAGGGGGAACGAGCATAGTGAGGGAGGCACACAGTCATTTTCTTGTTTGAAGAGAGATGCTCAGGGCCTAGAATCTCACCCCAGGCATAGTACACCACCCCAGTGCCGCGCTTCGAGTGCGTCACTCCCGTGCGATCATTGTGAGGCGTCGGTGCACATAGCGGCCTCAGATAGAGGGGGGCATTTGACGCCAGCCGATAGTGCGCCTCTTAGTCGCACAGGCCGCGATGCCTCTCCGACGCCTCTCAAAGCCGTGTGCCACGAACACGCCCGCGCGTGCAACATGGTGCAACGAGTGTGAGTGCACCGAACGACCCGCAGCTAGCACCACTACCGGCCACCTCGGCGGAAGCACTCCGCCGGGTGTGGCAATGTGCTTCCGCCGGACTATAATAGCATCAAGGGCACATGTTTTCTCTCACAGACATAAACTATGTAATGTATATTTCATCAAATGTTTTTATTTGTTAATTCCATTGTTCAACGTGCGAATAGGTCCTAAACTTGGCCGCGTCTGTTTCCCGCGCGCTGCGCTTCTGGCGCGCAATTGGCAGGCCTGCTGTAGCGCTGTGCTACACGAGTGAGTCAGTACCCACCGGGAGCTCGAAGAGGCTGGTCGTCTTCGCGCAACGTTGAGAGGCCACCTTCGCGCCAATTCCGCAACCGCATCTAGATCGTGAGTACAACACCACTGGCCGTGCATCACCGCGCATCACCGCGCATCACCGCGCATCACCGCGCAGGTCTTAGCAGCAACGTCCGCCACGTACTGTTCGCTCAAAACTCCCCCCTCTCCATAGTAAGCGGGGTCATCGCCGAACAGCCGTACACGCGCAGAGCTCTCTAACCCCGAACAGTCGCGGCCAGGGGATGGATAGCACCATGTAGAGGTTGATGTGTAATAAAAACCACACTTCACGTAGCAGAGTGCATCATTTGTAGTATAAGGCGTCTTGGGTGGCCTAAACAGCCCAAGGATCACCTCTACGGACACGTCCCTGCCTCCCGCCACTTGGCCGAACCCAAACCCCGAGACCCATCCCGCAAGACTTGATAGCTTTGACGGGGAGGCAGCCGGAACGGTGTCAAATTGTGTCTCCGCGTATTTCTTACAATGCCCGTAGCATAGCGTCCCTGGTGGCTAAAACAGCTGGGTGTAACTCTGACGGAACGACCCTTACTGCCTCCGGCCACGTTGCGACGTCACGCCCTGAAGCAAGAGTCTCGGCTACGCACTAGCACGTAGTTATTATTGCTAGTTGGCGCCCAAAAGCAACTCCACACTCTCAACATCACCTCGGCAGAAGGCAGAAGGCGTCACTTTAAAGAAAATTTTCATGTTAAACCCAATGTTATGAATGTAATAATGTGTTAAAAGTGCCTAAGTATCGGACAATGCTCGGCTAATCTTCCTCCATGTCCCAGCTGTCTGGATTTTCGTGATAATGTCGGCCCCACACCTAACCAACCATGTTGCATCAAATGCAGATGTAACCACATGGTTACCAATTAAAAAAATTCCCTATTTGAGATGCACAATGGGAGATCAAATTCCTCATGGCATATCACAACTTTTGTACTCTGATGCTCAATGTAAAATAAGTAATTCTATGGATCACACTTAGGTACTTACCAACAGTCGCCTGTGACCCTAGCCACCCCACATCAACACCCCTACGAATATCCACCATTACAATCACAAAGCGAGGCTACTGGGCCAACTTCCATACTTCCATATTCACAGGCTATGTTGTTCCTGTTCCAGCAAATCCGTCTCACCCTGGTGATTAAACCATCTGCTATAGAGCTATTCCGCATTCTCCCATGCATTCCCCATAGCACTGGAGACATCTAGCAATATTTCGCACAGTTTAGACAGGACATCCCTGACATCACCATACGAGTTGTAATTAATAGAAATACAACTACCCACTTGCAAACGCAGGAGTCGACAACATCACCAACAATACAATGCAGGCAATGGGAGACAATTTGCATCATCATGTGGGTTTGATAGTAAGTACGATCAACAGGGCCAAAGAAGACCATATTTACACAAGAGAAACAGGGTTTTGTCGATGTTTTCATACAAATCCCCAACTTCCCATACTCCTTCTAAAATTACTTTACCTCCCAACCTCACTATATTACAATGGAATTCTAGGTCACTCTTAGCTAACAGTTTTACCTTCGTAATTTATCTGTGGCTCCACTTTGTTGATATAGCTATGTTGTGTGAAACTCGACTCATCGACAAATGCCACATTCATATTTCCAATAATACTTTGTATCATTCTGAACGACATCTTAGGGGTACGACCATCTTCATAAATCACAAATATTGTGTCAATGAATTGCAAATAAAATATATACCCAACATTGAGGAGCACTCAGCTGTGGCCTTGACAGTACATTATATACACTTCCAATTGATACTGCCATATTTGAATGTGCTTCCTGCAACACTATTACAAGAATGGCTTGGGAAAGAGTCAAAAATTTCTTACCCCACCCTTGATTTGAGGCGATTTTAATTGCCATCACATGTTTACATGACACTGCAGGGAATTATTTATATAACTATCTTCTTACTCACACCTCATCCTTCTCAATGAAATGTTCCCACTAGACTTGGTACATATCAACAGCATTCTACATTTATTGATCTGACTATCAGCTCGTCATATATCGCAGGAAAAGTCCACTGGGAATTCCTTCATGATAACAGGGGAAGCAATTACTTTCCTATTCAAATTTACATTAACCCTAGCAATTACCATCTTCAAACATTAGTCTCTTCCTGTCTATGCTTTCATACTCGATGGGCTAATTGGTTTCATTTTCAGTGTACTCTGTTCACAGCTTATGGCACCTAACATCCCATTTATATTAACAATATCGATGATGCAAGTGATAAGAATAATTTTACGACAACATCCTTGATGCTACCTGCAAAATTAATCCTTTAACTGATAGTGGGGCCTACCATCAATGTAAACATGACTCATGGTAGAATGACAATTGCAGGGCAGCGAATTCGCTCAACTTACTGCACTTTCTGCTTATAGACTGTCCTCGACTTTGGCTTCTTACATTTATTTAGAGAAATGATAAGTGATGGCTAAGAACACTTGGAAATGGGCTAAAAAAGAGATGTGGATTTAATTTTGGACATCTTTTTTAATCAGTACTCCTTTGGCAGTCCTATGGAAGTAATTTCATATACCATGTCGCGGGAAGGAAATCGTCACCAACATCCTGCTTCCCTAACATTTATCTTTGTATTTTGTACTACCCAACGATACTTTTGATTTCCTACCTATATCTTCTGGCGCACCAACCCTGAACACTGACATGTTAACTGTGCATTTTACGAGTAACGCACTCTCTATGTGTATCTCCTGGTATGGATATGATACTTAACAGTATTTTACACCTTCCTGTCGTATATAATAACATCTGCTGAATCTTTATAATGGAATAGGTACTCCATTTTCACATAATCGTGCCACTTACAGACCTACTGTCACCCCAAGTATGTTACTATTAGGAACCAATTGCACAGCAAGAAATCGACCGGGTCAAAGACACATTTACACACATGTCGACAACGAATACCCACTGTTACTTCAAATGGATGCGAGTGTGCTGGGAGTCGGCACCATACTGTTACAGGAGGGTGCGCAAAGGGAGAGGCAAGATGGCGATAACACGAGTGGCAAGTCCGGTCAAGCTGGGAAAAGGTAACATAGCAAGGAACAAAAGTGTTTAACAGTGACGTAGGCAGTGAAAAAATTCGCCCCCCCCCCCCCCCCTTTCCAGGAAGGTATGATGTTCACCCTCTTGACAGATAACCAGTGTCTGACTTGGTTGCATACATGTGCCGTCACCTGGAGTCTTATGCTCGAGACCTAGGTGGAGCCTGGAGACTGGTGGCCTTAAGAAGGTTTCCGGAGGGCGCCAGGCTAGCTCCTAGTCTAACCAAATATGGTTGTGAGTGCTTCACCCCCGCGTATTCCACTAGGGTCGTCGGCGCTTTTACTGGAGTGTGGGAGTGCTACTCTAGATAGGGAACACTGGCCCTAAACAGCATAGTGCGCTGATTCCTAGCTGGTTGTAAGTATACTGACTAACAAAGAAAACACTATCTTAAAATTACTTTGTGTTTAATTGTATGTTGCACGGTTGATGTGGTTTGACAAGGACATAATGAGGTTACATAATACACACGATACAATTACAAAAATTACACTGTGGCACTGGTTACTAAGTTTAGCCCTAACGAACGGTGAATCCCGTTAGTAGCTGAAAACTAGTCCATGACCAGGCTCATCTGAGTGAGTCGTGGACACACATTAAGTTTAGAGTACGATCGTAATTTAGTTCATGGCTGGGCTCACCTGTGTGAGTCACGGTTTCACACTAAATTCAGCAGATGTTCTCATTACATTGAGGTCGGCAGGCGTCTGCTCGACAGAATAGCTAAAGTTCTGTAGGCGGGAGTCGGCCCGGTCCGTAAAATGACTACGTCGCGGACCTGTGTCTCGCGACGAGCAAAGCTAAAGCGGGCGGGTTAGGCCCTGCACTGTAAAGCGGGCGCAGGAGCACATGGAAGTAAAAAAAAGGGAAGTTCATGATATATAATTACCAGAGTTGAACAATCGATGACGAAAAAGTTGAGATCTTCCCGTGGATGCCACATCTGTCCCGGCCCGAGAGGAGAGGTAGCCTCTTTTTCATGCCAAGATTTCCTAAGTGCCGTTACATTGAGATTAAGTTAAAATTAAATAGTTATGATTTACAATACTCTCTTCTAATAATTACTTAAGCATACATTGAGTGGCGGAATGCCTATAATTTTATGTATTCCAAAAATATATAATAATTATATTCAAAAAATAAAAATCAAGCTGGAGAGTGACTGTCGCTTGTCGACTGCTCCAGCGGCTAATTTCAAGTGGAAATAGGGAGGTGCGTTACATTGGCTCGACACTGTTATTAATTATAGGCTTAAGGCTGCAAGGGACATTCTGGAAGTTCCTATACATCGCATTCCCACGGGGGTAACACACCCAACCCTAAGACACACTTTAAGAAGGAGGCATGAAATTGCCAGTGTAAAAGTGCATGCCACTTGCATATATTCACATTTTTAAAACAATAAGCATTAGGTGATTGCACACACAATTAGTTAAAAACACTCACCTGGCATCAGTGGCTCGTTTGACTCACGTGGGGTGGGCTAGGTGTCCGTTCCACTAGTGGGGTTCAGTACTGGCGGGTGGAGGCCGGGCTTTATGGCCTTCGGCGGGACGACGATACATGGAAGGGGCGAAATAGGCAGTTGATTGGCTGGGCACTGTTCCTTAGGCATTCGACTTTGAGTTTGAACATGTGTCAGGCATGGAAAATTAGTTGCTAGACCTGCTACACCCCGACTCACACAGCCAGGATGAAGTACAGGATATGGAGGAGTGGGACCACATTCTCCCACCCCGTCTACCCTATGAATCCGACAGAGACAAAGCCCAGCATGCACCCACATCACTGCGGACGCGGACGAGAACGACATGCCCTGAGCACAGACACGGGATTGTACCAATGCATGCTTGCTGCACAACACCTGTCCCCAGATGCTGTGTGGTGCTGGAGACAAATAGAAAGACAAGGGCCACAGGATGTGGAAAATTCAGGTTGGCCGAATCATGAACCTGGCATCTAGGGAAGAGGAAAGTTGTAAAACATACATGTCATTGAGTCCCACAAGGTTGTTTAAAGATTATGCCATGACCATGTCTTGGCTGGAAATTCTGGCATGGACAAAATCTTGAAAGCAGTCAAATTGCTACAATCAATGGCCTGGTGCCACTCGGGTTATCCGCGAGTACATCCGCGAGTGTGAGACATTACAGGTATGCAAGGTCCGACAGAGAGATGAAGAACAGCAACAGCAGCCATACACTCCAAAAGCTTCCTTTCAGACCATTGCCCTATATGTGAGGGAGCCCTACCCACACTCACCACGAAATAAATACTTCCTGCTAGTTGTAACCGACATGTTCACAATGTGCAGCAATGCATGAGCAACCAAAATCGTCGACGAGCTGTCCCATCGAGTTCCTGCCTCGGTGGGGCCACTTCCAGCCACCCCTCACCGGTAGCAGTAGCAAATTTCTGGGGAAACGATGGAAGAACTTGTGTGCCAGAAAAAAATATGAAACACCACCCCACACCCGCCTACAACCCGAGTGCCAACCCTTCTGAGCACAAGAAACAAGACCTGAAGGTACAACTGGAAATCCAGCTGTATAACGACTATATTCAGTGGGATCAGCACATCGCGGACATTCTGTTTTGCGTTCGCCGCCGCGTGAATTCCAACATTGGCATGATGCCTGCAGAGTTGATACAGGGCCACAACCTGACACTGTCCATTGAATGGGCTACACACTGGGTTCCTTATCCTGCAGAATGCCCAGAAGAATGTAACAAGAGGCATATGGAGGTGCACGGCACCGCCCAAGGACAGGCGACTTATGCCCAGGATATCAACCCCTAGATGATGCGGACAGGACAGGAGACCATGTATTCACACGGACCCACCCCTAGTCAACTGTCCCAAGGAACTACAATGTGGAACTCATGCCATGCTAAAGAGGCCTGCACAATGTCCAGAGATGCTTAGAGGGAACAACCTACCTTGTCAACTTCGGTGGCCAACAAGTTCACTCATCCTGATGCCGGAAGAAGGTTCCTGGAGGAACAGGATGACAGCGGATCCACGGTCGGGCCAATGCCTGACACACCAATTCTGGGGTGGTACACCGCCAAAGGAAATAGGGGACAGCTATGTTTGCTATCTCCCACTCTAGCAAGCAGGGGGCTTGTGCCCCGACTAAATGCCACACCGCCAGCAGAGAAGTAAACATGTCCATCCCACCTGATCATCACAGACATGTCTGCGCAGGAGCTGGGAGACCAATCGGGCCAACTGCAAGAACTGGAAGGACTCGTAGAGGAGACTGAGGTGCCAGAACCAAGGCCACACCCGATAGAAACACATGGAGCATGGGGCCACTCAGCATCTCTTGCTGATGCCTCTTTCAGCATCCGAGTAGACAAGCTACAGGAGGAAGGTATGAATAGACTGCGATGGAGCCGCCGTCGTTCACACTGACTGCGGGACTACAACATGTGCAGCCCACAGCTATACGCACCAGAAAGCACCTCATCAGAAGTTGCATCACCAGGCATCCCAGAGAGGGAGTGGTGGTCATACATTTTACAGCCCCTAGTGAAAATGCTAGTCTGATAGGGGCATATCCAGGGGCCAGAATTCATGGACATCTAGTTCAGGATAGCCTGTACACCAATATTCTTCAGCACGAGTGTTGTGTCTTGGTAAGCTAGACAAGCAAGATGGATCACGACCTGCCTCCATGCTGGACGCTGCTCTTTCCGAGAGAGCTGACGCCTGTAACAACACCACATAGCAGCACTATCGAGAGACATCCACCATGTCTCCACACTTCCTGCAGATATGGGCCAGTGTCACCTTTTTGCCACCCTGACAAAACAGTATTTTCCCCTCCAGTTTCCATACTCTTCCGACTGTGAGCCATTGCGAAGACATCCTTCTTTCTTTCATTGGCTGGGAATTACTTGACCCTTACTAGCACCTTCCCCTTTATTTCCCAATATTCAATTACTTAGGTCTTGTCACCTTATAGTAAAATACAACAGTTAAATGTACTAGCCTGCATTCGGCGAGCAGTTGCCAAGTGCCGCACATTTCAGCCTCAGTGCAGATGAACTAATGCAGCTATCTCATGTTTTAGTAGCAAATTCCACTGAACGAGTGCGCACTTGCTGGAATAATTTCCACATTGTCTCCAATGTAATTTACCACATTACAATTTTTCTATGTATATGGACGGGAAAAGAAAAAGTAAAAATATTATTAGAATAGGTTTGGATTAAATAAGACAATAAAACAAAAACAGAGTAAATTAAAAAAAATCTATATCAATAATTTATATAATCGTAAATAAGAAATTATTTAAATCCAAAATGCTGCTAAGTGAATTTTGTAATTAAATTTTGTTTCTCTACCAATTATTATTATTATTATTTTAATTTTGTTTCGAATTTATGAAAACCCCACATTTTTCTGTAATTACTGCATTTCTTAATTTAGATTGGATTGGTGTGACTCTCGCCATATTAATTTTATTTGTTGAAATGTGTTTTGGAATAATGATGTTATTTCTATTCTATGGTCACTCTATTCAGGCATCCCTAGTTCAATTTAGTGAAGGGCGTTTGTATTTCGATTAACAGAAAATAAATATTGTTTTTCTTCGCAATTATATTGCTATTGATAGTAATATAACACATAAAACGGTAAGTTACATTTTGTAATGTTGTAGGTATTTCAAATGTATTTTTACTTCGTAAAAAGTTTAATTAATGCTCTGTTTATAAAATATTCATTAGGCCTATATAAAATCGTTTACTTTAATGTATTTTTTATATCATACATTATATTATGATCTCAATCTTTCGTTTTAAACATCGGGGTAAAAAATGTATGCAATTAGTTTGTAATATGGTAAAAATTTCGTTTGTTGGTTAATATACATATAAGTAGGCTTAATATGGGATAAACTGTGATAAGAAAGGAACTCTGCCTAAGTATTATATGAAGTATAAATATGCGAATGGAGTATTTAATATTCGTCCATTTACTTAATACTAATACAGCATTATTCAATGCTAAACAAGCATAACTGGAGTTTTTACAATATTGTTAAAATTATTTTTCCGGTTTGGATGACTATGTACATACAGCTCAAAGAATTTTGTTGTTTGTAATAGATGTAATTTCAACAATATTATTGAATTCAATTTAAAAAAAAAGAACATTTTTGAAGCAAAAGTTTAACTGTAAAATACCCTTTGATAATTATGCTTGCCCAATTATAAGTAAAAAAGCAAACTTTTACTACACTAGAATTTTAATAATTTGAACCTGAAGGGAATGAAAAATGATTTTTTACTATCCAAAATCCAAATTAATAAAATTCCCTTATTTAATACATTCAATTTTAAATTAAATATAGCATTTTAAGCACTTCTGACGAGAAATTTTAATGTAATTTTGTTGTTTGTTTGCTGTTGTGAATGTAATAAAGGGAAGTGGGCCTAACAATTCGATGCTGGCATGCTAGGCATTCCCTTGCAAAATACTAAGTAATAAATAACATTTTGGAAGTGCTAGCTATAACAGTAAGTTCAGTCACACGTGCGGCTTTGGCAGCAGCTTTAAGTTTCTCCACATCACTCTTTGTTGTTCTCACCCCAGCATATTTTGTTATGTCTGCTAGCCTCAGCTCACCTTTGGTCTGGGTGATGTGAGGGAATATGCGAAGAGGGTAGGAGACTGCTTGCCCCGACGAAACCAGTGGATTCCGTCAGTATGTTCTGAGTGGTACATCAGCATTAGGAGTCACACCAATAAGTTAAAAATAACAAGTCATTCCTATGCTTCTGCCTTTGCAGATACCATTGGAAGAGAGCAGTGCATTATCTGCATGCTATCATGTCATCATGATCTTGGCATCAGTTATAAAGTAAAGAGGCCAAGATCACAAGACCCAACAATTTGGACAATGATGACTTTTATAAATAAAGTCTTTTAAAAAATATTTTTATAATAAATAAAAACTATGTGTACTTAATTTTAATGGCAGAAACTAAAAAAAAATTAATGTCCTGAAACATGATACTGTGTAGAAGTTATATAAATATATTATATTATACTAGGATTTATGAATGAAATATTTATCTATAAGATAAATGACATTAACTTCAATCGGAGCATATTAACACTAATTTAACAAAAGGTTTTGAATTTTATATTGTTTTAATTCTTGAATTGTCCTGTATTCGAATCCCAGTCCAGTCATTCTGATATTGTTTTTACATTTTTTTTTAAAAATTTTAATACAAATGTCATAACAGTCTCTTATCAGTGGCGTAGCTAAGGTGACTGGCGCCCCTGGCAAGATTTGAAAATGGCGCCCCCTCTTGGATTAAAAGAGAGGGGGGAAGGGCTCAGTAACCGCAAAACCGTAGCGGTGGCACCCCCCCTGCCACCCGCTTGCTATGCCACTAGGCCACAGCAAATTTTTTAACCAGTATCTCTAGAATGTGTAATCATCTATATCTGTTTCTAATCAATTGTCTTTCTGTCAATTAGTTATTAAGTATAAATAAAATGACAAAACAAAAACTAAATACGAAATGATTTTTTTTTCACAGCATTATGTAAATGGTAACTGTTTATTGAACAAAAAGTTTCATACAAATGACACAGTTACCCAAGTCAAAAAATTAATTAATAAATTTTTTTGTGTAAAACACCTATCCAATTACCTGATGACTATGTGATTGTTGTTAGACATCAATGTTCAGCCCTCTCTCATAAAATGTAGCCATTATTCAGCAGCAGAACTATAAATTCAAAACTATTCAAGATTATGGAGCCAAACTAGTGAAATTATAGGTGTAGCATGCTATGAGGGTGAACATACGCATATGAAAACACGAGAATGTTGAGCTTAAGATAAATTAAAATACTAAGAAATAAAAATATATAGATTTGAAATGTGCCAAGTAGCAAAAAATTAAAATATTTTAGACAGTGGGGTAGAAACAAAACTACACATTTAATGAAGTAGATATTCTTGGTGTGTTACCAGGTATGAATAAGTGCACATAGAACAGGGTACTCAAACCAGTTAAGGTATTTCATATTTTTCATAAAGTTTCTGATTGAGTTTGTATTGAACAAATCCATTTCCATTGTTAAAAAAACAAGTTGTGTTACTTTCTACATCTATGGTGCGAAATAGTTTGCCGTGCTGTACATTTATGTTAACAATTTAAAATTCTTTGTAAAAATATCAGGTTGTTTCTATAAAAATTCAGCAAAGATTGCCTTTTACTTATTTACACGTACAACATTTCAACAAAAATATGCAAGGCTGTTTTAACTGACAGTAGGTACTGTGACCATACCTTGCAAAAATCTCACATTGATCAATACATAACATTTAACCCTTGGGATTGTTCTTTTAGTATCCTATTCATGATATTTGTTTGGTGCATTGTTTAAAAGCATAATTCAATGCATATAGGCAAAAACTAAATTGTGCAATTCAGTTTTTACGACAAGCTTTCAGTTGCATATTTTATTTGGCTTGTGGATAAAATCATTTTGAGGGTTTTACTTTTAATCTTTTAAATATGTTGTCAAGCAATTTACTTAATTTACATGAACTTGCAATATACTAGCTGAATTTGTGCCCAGTTCCTCCAAAAATAAAAATATAAACCTATGCAGAAATAGTTAAACTTACTCCTTATAAATTCTAAAAAAATTATGTTAGGAAGTTCAAAAGAATAATAAGTCATAGGATTTTGAACATCAAGAACAAACTGCTAACAAATTTATGTATTTTTTATTGGGAGAAACAAATTACAGAAATGCTCCACGTTTTTGTGTAATTTACAGTTTTAATTACTTAAAAATATAGTAAAACCCTGTTAAGACATTTTTCAAGGGACTGGCTGATAAAAACTTATTAACAGGGAAAACTTCTTTAAAGGAAAGTAGTAAAGATCAGTTGCTACATAAAAAAATCATTACAATTACATGCATTATGCACTGTTTGTTCAGCTTTCTTTTTTAAAATTTGACCATTGGGCAAATCAAATACACCAATCCCTCACTTAGCACGTCTTCAAATTGCACGAATTCATTTAGCTAGTTAATTTACTGCCCCAGTCTTGAATAGCACGTCTGTAAATTTCAATTAGCACAAAATTACCACAGGCAAAAAAAATTCAGCCATGACCCCATTAAGTTTGCTTCAACTCGGTAAACATTAGCTGTACTGTGGCATACAGTTAGCTATACAAGAAGGGAAGAGATGCGCGCACAGGTCTGACTACTCTATGAACATCAGCTATGGCAATTTCAGTTGCAGCTACTGAGTGTAAAGGTCCAAATGTTTTTACGTCTGTGCGTATGCTGCCGGACTGTACCGTTGTCGCCCGGCCACACCGGGCCGTGATGAACTTCAGTCTAGCCAATGGCAGGGAACTCGCACGCTCAAACACAAAGCAATGTCTGCCCATTCGTCTGCTGGTAATTGTACATGCGCAAGCACCTGCAGTTGGAATCATAGTGGAATCATGGCTTCCATGTGAGTGCGTAATGCATCGTGGTCTAGTATTTGAGACAAATCTAGAAATACTACGGCTTGCAGAATGTCATGAAGGCCACACTTATGTTGGTCACACTTTAGTTTTAAGCAAGTCAACTGTGCGCACAATCACACAAAATTATTTATTTATTTATTTATTAAATTTGTGACATGCACACCAACAGCCGAAGCTTTGGAGGTGTGCACAGAACAAGTAATAAAAACACGACACATACAAACGAATAAATACAACATAAACAGGATAATAAAAGACGACACATACAAGCGAATAAATACAACATACACAGGATAATAAAAGACGACACAATAACAAACAAAACAAAACAAAACAAAACAGCAACAGAGATAATCTTAACTAAATGATCTAGAATGGGAAGAATAAACAGGATTATAAAATTACTCAAAATATTAGGGTAATCATAAAAATTAAAATTAAAAGTTTTTAATAAAATTTTCATATTTATTGAAATTTGAGATAAGTCTGTAAATTAAATCATTATTATTGTGTAAGGAACATAATAGGGATCGAAGGCGGCTTTTGAACTGCGGGACTCGAATACCAGAGTTATCAAGTAAGTATAAGCAATTAATTTTTGAACTATAGCACTTAAATACAAACAGGGCATCCAGATGGATGCGACGATTTGAAAGAGATTCTAATTTGGGTAATCGATGGTGTCTAGAACTAATTATTTTGAAAAATTTATTTTGTATGGATTCAATTTTGTCACTATCGGTGGTGTTAATACTGTTCCAGATAACTGAGCAATATTCGAGTTTACTTCTGACTAAGGACAAATAAAGAGTAAGAATGGATTCAATATTAGATGCATAGTAAGTTATATAATTTATTAAATATAAGGTTCTACGGGAAAAGGATACTAAAGAATTAACATGTTGATGAAAGAATAGTTTGGAGTCAAGAATAACACCAAGATCTTTTATACTAAGAGATTTGGAAATTTTTGAGTTGTCAAGAAAATAATCAAATTTAACTGGATGAATTTTCCTTGTGAAAGAAATAATTTTTGTTTTATCTTTGTTAAGTGAAACTAAATTCATTTTACACCAATTATCAATTTCAGTAATATCAGATTGAAGAAGCAGACAGTCATTTAAGGAGGAAATTTTTCTGGATATTTTAAGATCGTCAGCAAACAGAAAACCAGTAGTATGATGAAGAACTTTAAAAATATCATTGATATAAATATTGAATAGTAAGGGAGATAAAGTACCCCCTTGAGGCACACCAGAAGTAGCATGATATAAAGTAGAAGTTTTTTTATTAAGTGAAACAAAGAAACATCTATCTTTAAGGTAACTAGTAAACCAGGTTATATAATTATTACAGAGACCGAAGTTAGAAAGCTTAGCTAGTAAAATGGAGTGATTGACAGTATCAAAGGCTTTAGCCAGATCAAAATAACATGCATCAACCTGCCCCCTTGTTGTAACTTTATTGTATATAGGATTAATAAATGAGAGAAGATTAGTAGAAGTTGTCATACTATTTCTAAAGCCATGCTGATTAGGAGCTAATCTGTTGTTTATTGAGAAGTTAATATGTTTAAATATTATTTTTTCAAAGATTTTAGTAAAGCCATTTAATAATGATATAGGCCTATAATTAAATACACTGAGTTTACTACCCTTTTTATGTATGGAAATAACCTTAGCTATTTTCCATTTAGTGGGAAATACTTGTGATTTTAGACTTGTATTAAATAGATGCAACAATAGAGGCAAATAAGGACTCTATCAAACGTTTAAATAAGTCTGATGCTGTTGTTTGTACTAGCAGGAATATATTTGACATTAGATACCGGAACAGAAATGAACGGATGATTCACATGGAAAAGGTTTTTAAAGAATGGTGCCATGAAGAAAAAAAATTACAGGCCTGACAGATTGTTGTGAACTAAGCGATAATACGTGAATAAGCACTCTAATTTTTAAAATATAAAATGTAAATATCTGGACTATAATATCGGTTTCACTGCCAGTAAAGGATGGTTTGTAAAGTTCGAGGAAAGGTAAAAGACCTGAGTTGGTCATGCCCAGTCGGGCAAGCCAACCAGCCGACTCATGATAAGTAGGTACATAACCACCTATCTCCCGTTATGCGGTGTCATATAAAGTATTCAATGGTAGGCTTATAAAGATAAATTGTGTGACATATTTATCATTGAGTGTTATTCTACGCATTTATAAACCGTAAAGAATTTTTTCCTACACATGTTCAATGGTTCAGAATATGTGATTTTTAAAATAACACGAACATTTTTATGAACTCATTAGTCATGCTAAATGATGGATTGGTGTATTGAAGCATCGGCTCTTGAATCGGTGGCAAATCTATACTTTTATACTGTGTCAAGTAATGTGTTTGATTTAACCTTTCCTCACATGTTGGAACCAGAAAAACTTACAGATTTGCATCATGACAAGCTAATATTAAAACACTTCTTTTACCTTTGTTCTGCTCCTGCTATTTAATAAGAGTTTATATGAAGGACTCAAAACTATTGAGAAACCCTCAACTAAAGCACTGAATCACAAATAATGCAGTTAATAGGTCCACCATGTCAGCAGTTAGTAAAATGTTAACTTTTTCTCAATATGCCTTGCATGTGACCATGGATTCCTTTCTAGAGGTCATTGAACCCACAAATTTTTAAGTCCTCTCTTCAACATAAGCATCAAGCCTACTAATTTTTTGTAGAAATGTTTGTATTATTATTGCTGTGAAGTTAAAATTTTTAAAAATTGTATGAGAATAGTAGTATTTAGAGAAACGTAACATTTTTCGGTCATGAGTCTGAACATGGAACATGAAGTCTTTAAATACCAAGTAATGTATTCTATTCTATTTAGAGTACTAGTTAATTGTTGTACTCATTATGAACAATGTTTAATTCTAAGCCATCAGACAACAGTTAATAATGTGAAGGTGGGTTATTCAGATTTGAAAATGTCTGTGCCTGAATGAAATTTTTCTGACTGCAGCTTATATTGTACTTTTACAGATTGAATCAAAACATTTCCTGAATTGCCAGGAATTTATTGACTCAGCCATGTCTTCAAAAGATAAGGAGTATACTTTGAAATATAAACTTCGAGAAGTCACCATTCCCTGTAAGTAAAATGCCCTTTGTTTTCAACTTACTAACAAAAGGCAATGTAGCGAGGTGGCATAGTAGTATAACATTTTTAAGTGCTGGGGTTGGAATTGCAATCTGATCATTCTGAGCTGGGTTTCTGTGGTTACCTAAAATACTCCGGGCTATGTCCCGGATGATTCCCAACTTCTGCCATGGCCTATTTCTTTTCCAAAATCCCTGATCAGTGTCATTGGATGTTACAGTCTCTAAAGTCTTGCTGTGAAAGAGGTGGTAAGCCTAAATTAAAATATAAATGTATGCATGTATACAACTGTCAAGTACTTTACTTGCGTACACCTGATGGGCACAGACATCAACATAATGTAGCTATTACATTTTTTAATACGTGAGACTACCACTTTCTTTTTAACCTTATGATTTCTAAAAATTTTGACTATGGAAAAATACACATTAAGAACACTAAAATATAGTAATGTTATCTGGTGTCCGTATATTTACAAACAAAATTTATGTTACTTAGGCTAGCATACCTTCATCATTGATTATTCTAAAACCACCACATAAGTCAAAATACTAAATCCTTTCATCTAAGTTAATATAGAACTCCAAATAATTATGAAAGGATTACATTTTTGCACACATTCATTACAAGTAGATTTTTAAAAAAGTAAATGTAGATAAAAATTTTCAAACATTTTAATTAAATGCAAAATTTTGCATATACTGATAGCTAATTAATCTTAAAAAGATGCAAAAAAAAAAAATCAAGTTTTAAAGTCACTTGCAAAAAAATTATGTTGCTGACTGAACTAAAAATTAGTTAAAGTCTTATGTATAAAACATGAATTAGTAATTGAATCAGTGTGTTTCAGCAAGTATGCTGAACATACATGACCCTAGGGGAGTAATAAATACAATAATTATTATTTATTTATGAATCATTAAGGACGCGTGACACTGAAGTTGCAGCATACACCCTCCCCTCTTCATGGATTGTGGCTCGCTATGCAATTAAGTCTCATGTTATAATGTACAAAGGAAGAAAAACATGTCAGTGAATGAAGTGGTTAGAGGGGTGAGCAGTTGTATTGGACTCGGGGCAAAGCCCCAGATGGTCAAAATAGACCCTGACAATAATAGGCTACCAGAGAGCTGCACAACATGAAGCCCGGAGAGGAATGTTCTCGGAAATTTGAGCTCTCTTGCTGACGCGGTCACAGCTGGAAGAAGTTAAAAATGATGTCAGGAACACAAAAGTTTTAAGTTGTTTGATGTAGCCTGTAAGGAATAATTTCTCTGCTCTAAAAAAAAATACAAATAAAATTTGTTATTTTGTGATTACAGTAACTCGTATCAGTGTGACGGGTCATTCAATGAAGACTAGAACCAAAACTAAGACTACTAAATGTCCAGTTGTTTCCCAGAAAAATTCTGGTAATGGGAGTGCAATTTCTGGTAAGTAATATTATTGTCTATTGATTTACCTACTTTTTAAAACCATTACACATAAAGCATTATTTAAATTGCACACTGCACAAGTCATTAGTTATATTTCCTTTGATACTGTAATAGGTGAGTTGAATGAACAAATTATATCATGTATAAGAAGGTAAGCAGCTCATGTTTATCACTATTAAGGAGTTGTGTTGTAATTGGCCAAAAGCCTTTGTAAAACAATGTATTGTTAATGTGCAGGAGAAAAAATATATTTCTAAGTACAACCAGAGCATTTTTGAGACCTGTTATGTTTCAAGAAAAATATCAAATAATTTTCTGGGTAGCCTATATTGAGGGCTGATCGCGCATTGCCGGTGATTTCGAGATGTTAACTATGGGCGCCACCACGTGGAAGGGCACGTGGACCCGGCGGAGTCTCTCACTCAGGGCGTGACGTAGCCCAAGTGGGGACGAGTTACCAGCCCTTTCTATCCTAGCTACCCAGACCTGGCCCGCTCTAGGCGTCGGGCACGCCACACTCCTAGACTCACTCACCACGTGATTAAATAAGTACTCACTTTATATTTATTCTCCAGATTTAATTTCACTAACACGTCTCTCTACACGCCCGTTACACGTTACACATTACACGGTTAAAAAGCCTGAGGCACGAATCGGTTTAGGTGAAGGCATGGTCCACACACGTGGCCATGCTGCAAAGTATACTTATTACACGGTGATGAAAAAACTCGACTGAGACAATTAATTAATTAAACAGCCCGCTGGCCGAGAGCTGCCCCGAGGATGACGAGCGAAAGAGATTCAGAAATACTTAACGAGACAGAATTACTTGGTCAGTGCAGAACAAAGGTTGAAGTCCCCGGGGTGCTGGCGCGTCTGCTCTCGGTCAGTGATGAAGATCGACTGGGGTGAGCTCATCGCTCGCAGGTGGCAACATGGCGCCCTTCGCGCCAACACAATTACCGTTACTATATTCTACGACTCCGTGCCCCGGCGAAAGTTGAGTAAATTACAGATAAACATTAAAAATATATAAAAATTACTGACAATGGAAAGTTTGTTACTATTTACTTATTTAATGATAATTCATATAAAAGCATTCCTATCCTCGTCCAAGTCCGTGCCTGTTCGGGTCCGCCCGGGCAACGTCTATAGTTATTTAAGGTAACTTATTTAAATTAAAGAAACACAAGTAAACTACACAGCACTGGGGCGAAGATGGATGAAAACAAAAAGGGTTTACAAATAATATTAAAACGTAGCAAATTAGGGGTGCGGCGCACTGCAGCTAAGCGCCCTCTTGCCGGGCTAGACACACACGCACACACGCACGCACGAGCGGGAGGTTTGAATATAGATGGTGGTTGGGCGGTGTCGTATCGGGCTCAAAGGGGCCGCAGGCCCGGACGACGTCAATTGCCCCCTCCGAAAGTAGGCCGATATGACAGCGCCGTTTGACAGATGGTTGGGGGGCGTTGCCTGTGGTGTTTACGTCGCGCACTCCCACGTGGCAATGTTGATGTTTATGTTTGTGCGGGCAGGTGGCAATGTTGACATGACGGACGGACAAGCAATGTTTACACGATGGAAGGGCGAGCAATGTTTACATGATGGCGGCGAGCAATGTTTACAAAATGACAGTTGAGCAATATTTACACTATGGAGGACGATACACACGGACAGAATGGGCGCTGGCTGACTAACCTTGTGGGTGGTGACCCACCAGTTGTCCCGAGCCCCAAATCTGCGTCAGCTGCGGCTGCGGCGGCTGCTGCGTGTGATAGCGTGGCGGTGGCCAGGGCGCCGGCCGGCAGGGGCGGCGGCGGCCAAGGTCAGGCGGCTCGTGGCAGGCGGGCAGCAAGCGCGGGCGGCGCTCGGCACGACCCGGCTCAGCCTCGCCGACAGGCGGGCGCTTCGCGGCCCGTCGTGACAGACGGGTGACAGGTGTCGAAGTCCGGGTGACGGTCACGTTCGGCGGTGGGACGGTCGGGCGTCCCGGCGTCGTGGCGTCGACCTGCATCGCGACAGGCGGATGTAGGGAGCTCAGGCGACTCTTCACGGTGCGGCGTCCCAATGTTGCCAACTTGCGACATTTGGGTGGCGTCTCGTGCGGCAGGGCACTTGACCGGTGTTCCGAAACTGCGGCGATCGGCGTCGGAATCGGGCGTCGTGGCGCCTCGGTCGATTCTGGCGTCGTGTCAGGTGGGCATGTAGGCGGCGTCAGCGTCGGCGTCGCGCGCGTCCGTCTCTTTCGGTCCGGTTCATCCGTCTGTGCCTCGAAGCCAGGCGGGCACAGAGGAGCAAATCCAGGCGGCGGGGCGGCGCTCAGGCGTCTCGGCGTCATGGCCCTGGACATCGTGTCGCAAAGCGTCCTGTTTGCGACTGCACACTCTGGTAGCGGTGACGACGGCCGGATGACGTCGAAGCCAGGTGGTGGCGACAAGGTGACACGAAGCGTCGGCGTCGAGTCTGGTGGCGTCCGTGGCGAGTCGTGTGGCGGAGACGATGCGGGTTTCGCCGGAAATGACCTTGGTGGCGTCGTGACGGCGGTTCGGTGCGGTGGCGAGGTCATTCCGGCGTCGGGAGGTGTCTCCGACACGAGGCGGGTGCTGGACGGCGTGGCAGACTGCGGTGGGACGGTCGTTGTCGGGCGTCGCTCGGTTGGCTTCGGCGAGTCAAGCGTCATCATAGTCGGGATGAGTGGCGTCAGGTCGGCGAAACGAGGTCTTGCTGGCGATGATGCGTTTGGACCAGCGTCGGGAGACGTCAGGTCGACGAGAGGTGCCGAGGTTGGCGGCTCCAGGACAGGAGGTGGCGGAAGCGGAATTGTCGGCGTCGGGACGGCGAGCGTCGGCGTCGGGATAAGTGGCGTCGGGTCGACAAAACGCAGTGTGGCAGGCGGCGGCGGGATCGGACTTGTGTCGGGAGACGTCAAGTCGATGAGCGTCGGCACGGCGGGCGTCGGGACGGCGGCCGTCGGCGTCGGGACGACGGGCGTGGGCGTCAGGACGACGGGCGTCTTTGTCAGAGCGGTAGGCGTCGGTAACGTAACACGTGGCGGTGCGGGTGACGTCAGGACGTACCTTCGTGGTGCTGGGGTCGGCGTCGTGCGTGAGGAGTCGGCTTGGTGCGGCGGTGACGTTCCGGCAACGGGCGGCGTCCTTGGCACGGGCTGCGTCGGCGAGTCGAGCAGCGTCTTTTCCGGCGTGGTTGGCGTCGGCGTGAGCGGAGTCGTTTTCGGCGTGGTTGGCGTCGGCGTGAGCGGCGTCTTTTTCGGCGTGAGTGGTGTCGGCGTGATCGGAGTCGGTGTCGGCGTGAGCGGCGTCGGCGTTTCGGGAAGCGTCGAGGCGTGTCGTGGAGGATTTTCCAGCGTCTCTGCCTCGTACTGCGCCTGGGTGGCTAGGTAGGCAGTGCACCGTGCGCACGTGAAGGTAAAAAACTTGCGCAGTACGGTCCATTCACGTTCGCCGATACAGCCACGATGCCACAGGCCGGCACATTCCTGGCAGCGGTATCCCTCGCTACTACCTCCGGGACACGACCTAGCTCCACATTTCGTCACGCCGTGTATGCGGTACTCCGTACAGTAGCCACACTCGTATCCGGCGGCGGTCCTGCCATGCAAGTCCCAACTCGGGCGGGGAAAGTAACACCCGATACACTCGTCCGGATACGGATACATGTCTACGCACGTGGTACTCTGCACACGAACAGTCCTCACGAACACATCAGCACTGTGTTACTTACTGCGCTCGGAGTCCGTTGTTTGTGCGCGGATTCCTGGAAGCGTGCGCTTGGCTGATCACGTGGCTGGCGCGCCAGAGTCCCGCTATGCGCTCCGCGCGAACAATAGTTCCAGCGCGAACTTTAGTTCCGCGCGCTCCGCGTAACAACCGCCTATCTCACACGCTCGTACAGGTCTGGTTTTCGCGGAAGATGTAACTCGCCCCACGCTCTTGGGCGCCATTTGAGGGCTGATCGCGCATTGCCGGTGATTTCGAGATGTTAACTATGGGCGCCACCACGTGGAAGGGCACGTGGACCCGGCGGAGTCTCTCACTCAGGGCGTGACGTAGCCCAAGTGGGGACGAGTTACCAGCCCTTTCTATCCTAGCTACCCAGACCTGGCCCGCTCTAGGCGTCGGGCACGCCACACTCCTAGACTCACTCACCACGTGATTAAATAAGTACTCACTTTATATTTATTCTCCAGATTTAATTTCACTAACACGTCTCTCTACACGCCCGTTACACGTTACACATTACACGGTTAAAAAGCCTGAGGCACGAATCGGTTTAGGTGAAGGCATGGTCCACACACGTGGCCATGCTGCAAAGTATACTTATTACACGGTGATGAAAAAACTCGACTGAGACAATTAATTAATTAAACAGCCCGCTGGCCGAGAGCTGCCCCGAGGATGACGAGCGAAAGAGATTCAGAAATACTTAACGAGACAGAATTACTTGGTCAGTGCAGAACAAAGGTTGAAGTCCCCGGGGTGCTGGCGCGTCTGCTCTCGGTCAGTGATGAAGATCGACTGGGGTGAGCTCATCGCTCGCAGGTGGCAACATGGCGCCCTTCGCGCCAACACAATTACCGTTACTATATTCTACGACTCCGTGCCCCGGCGAAAGTTGAGTAAATTACAGATAAACATTAAAAATATATAAAAATTACTGACAATGGAAAGTTTGTTACTATTTACTTATTTAATGATAATTCATATAAAAGCATTCCTATCCTCGTCCAAGTCCGTGCCTGTTCGGGTCCGCCCAGGCAACGTCTATAGTTATTTAAGGTAACTTATTTAAATTAAAGAAACACAAGTAAACTACACAGCACTGGGGCGAAGATGGATGAAAACAAAAAGGGTTTACAAATAATATTAAAACGTAGCAAATTAGGGGTGCGGCGCACTGCAGCTAAGCGCCCTCTTGCCGGGCTAGACACACACGCACACACGCACGCACGAGCGGGAGGTTTGAATATAGATGGTGGTTGGGCGGTGTCGTATCGGGCTCAAAGGGGCCGCAGGCCCGGACGACGTCAATATGTTGGTATCAAATCCATTCCAGGGTCAATGTTGGCATTTGCAATTTAAATTTCTCAACTTAAACTTTATCTTTTAATTGACAAACATTTATGCAATATAAATAAACCAAAGTATAATAATTTTGTACTACTTCTGATTATTTCAAATTTAGAGTCTTTTAATTTCAAAGGTGTACGGTACTTCTAACGTATAAATAACATGGGATTCTAGCAGTTAAGAGAACATTTAAGTGCAAATTGATGCGAGTGCCCTCGTATTGAAATAAACTGGCATGAAGACCAATTGGAAGAGACTACTTCAGGGTGTGACATCATCCTTATAGTAACTAGAGCTTTCCCTTCGTTAGGAAAGAGCTGAAACCTATATTAGAGTGAAAACACACAATACATAAAACATGTTGTGTGTCATTACAGAGACTAAATTTTATAGTGGATTGCGATAAAACTGAAATAAAACCAAAATGCATGTTAGAACACTATATAACACCGAAAGGAAAGTTAATACCCAACTCAACATCAAAGTACTAGTCAATTATCAAAATAAAACAAAATAGAACAAAAATTTACTCAAATAAACAAAATTCAATTTTTTACCTTCCAAAATTAATGAATGATTTAATTTTAGCATTTATTTTGTAACAAAATAGTCATACTATTCATATTCTGAAAATTGTTTCCCCAAATGACTAAGTACCTCTATTACCTCATTTTTACCATACAGTTTAATGTAATCTGATATGTGCATGTCAGTGCTGTATGTGTTTGTGTGTGTACATATTTACTTACACACACACTTAAAATTAGAACAAAATATTTGCCAATTTAATTGTTCCAAGAGAAATGTGGCTTGAACTACCGATGAGATATTTAAAAAAAAAAAAAAAAATTAAATAACAATGAATCATTTTGTATGTTTAAAATTGCACAGATTTCATAAAATTAAGCATATAAAAAAACCCAATACCAAACAAATATTACATTTCAAAAACAAAATGAAGTCAAAAGTATGACCACAAAATCTTGTCTCCTATCATGGGGCCTTTTAAGGCATTCCACACACCTTCTACCTCGTGCGTGGTTTCTTGTTGTACATGAAGCTAGTATGCCACGTGGCTTGATTTTCTTGTTTGCTGTGAGAGCAGCACACACAGAAGTACAACTCAAGCACACCATGCTCGCGAGACTGGCTTCACTGAGAGCCCCGGGTCTGGCGAAGGGAACAGCACTGCGAGACACTCCTAAACGTGATGGCGGGCAGAAGCAAGTGCCGGTTGGCACCAGGGTACACATAAACACCAAGTACTCCTGTCATGAGAAAACACACATAAGCCACGTGCCAATTTTTGTGTTAGGAAACCTAAACATTTTCAGTGATATTTGCACATGACAGTCTCCAACTACCTAGTTCATTTGGTGTGTAATGATAAACCAAAGTGTTAAAAATAATATTAATGAGGCGTACGAATCCTACATTAGCAAACGTTAACGTCGCCTTGTTGGTGACGTCATAATTTTTCTGTATCGGGATCTATACTACTCCCAATTCATTTTACCCTTTGGCTGCAAGTGATTCAGTTTTCGATTCCGAAACTCTTAAATATCTAGTCAAATGTTAAAAATTACATCTCTTATTTGATGGGTACCCACTTAAAACTTCAGATGCTAGTTGATAGACAAAGATGTCCTTCCTCACTATAAAAATAAACCATAGCTGTCCTTAAACCAATCATTAACTGATCTTCTGCATCATATATTTTCCTCAAAACATTTCGAGCGACAGGATTGGAAAAAAGATTATCATGCCTCTAATGACATCTGATAATACTGCTTGCTCCATTCCTATGTCCACTATTACTGAGAGTCTTGTACTTTGGGGGATCAAATCCTTGAAATCTACTATGTCAACAGGTCCAGATGGTATTCCTAATTTCATAATAAAATGATGCTCTCTGGTTCTTGTTCCTATCCTTCAGTTTATATTCAATAGCAGTATTAAAAACAGCATCTACCCCAATATATGGAAAACTGCCAAGGTCATTCCTATACATAAAAAAGGTAGTAAATTTAATGTCACAAATTATAGGCCTATTTCTCTTTTAAATGGATTTGCTAAAGTTTTTGATAAAATAATATTTAAGGACCTCAATTTCAATCTCAAAAATAAACTATCTGATTGTCAGCATGGCTTCAGAATTGGCAAATCTACTACTACCAATCTGATAACTTTCATAAATCCAATTTATTCTGAAGTGATAACCCGAGGCCAAGAGGATGCTTGCTATTTTGATTTAGCAAAGGCTTTTGATACAGTAAACCATCAGATATTACTCAGCAAATTATCCATTATGGGATTGAGCGACAAATATATCAAATGGTTTGGCAGCTATTTAAAAGATAGGAAATACTTTGTTTCTATTAATAAAACTAAATCTGATTTACATATGGCAAACTCTGGAGTACCTCAAGGTGGTACCCTTTCTCCCCTTCTTTTCAACATTTTTATTGATGATATAACCAAAGCACTAAATTATTCTGTTGGTCTGTTATTTGCAGATGACCTAAAAATATATAGAAAAATTACTTCATTAAATGACTGTCACTTACTTCAACATGACATTTCTTCTGTTGTTGCATGGTGTAAGACTAATCTCGTTAAACTTAACTACAGTAAAACCACCACAATAACCTTCTCAAGAAAATATCATCCTATTGTATTTGAATATAAACTAGACAATCGTACTATTGCAAAATCAAACTGTGTCAGAGACTTAGGTATTTTGCTAGATTCAAAATTATTCTTTCACAATCATACTGAAACACTTAGATCAAATGCTAATAAAATGCTAGCGTTGATTAAATATGTCACATTTAATGCATCTAATTTAGATTCAACACTTAGTCTTTATATATCCTTGGTGAGATCTAAATTTGAATATGGTTCTTTGATTTGGAACAACATTAATAAATCAGATAGTGACAAATTGGATAATATACAATTCAAACTGATCAAAATTATAAACATAAAAAGTAACATTAATCTAAATGTAGATTTACACTCCCTTCTTGGTTCCTTACCATTAAGAAGAGAAGTATTAGATGCATTATTTGTACACAATTGTTACAAAAATACAATTAATTGTAACTATTTTCTTCACAACACTGGAATTAGAATACCTACTTTCAATAGTCGTAATCAATCTTTAATTTGTACGTTAAGTAAAACTAATGATCTATTAAACAGAATAACTAAAAATTACAATAAATATGCAAGGTTATTTCCTGAATTAGATAGCAAAATAAAATTTAAAAAAATACAACTATTCTTAACTTATTTTTTTTTTCTTTCTTGTGGTTAATAATCATATTGTTTCAAGTTAGTTTTTTTTTTGTGTTATTCTTATTTTCTATATTATAAAATTTACAAATAAATTATTTACTAATTGTTAAATGTTGCATGTTGTGTGTATCGCTTTGTTTTGTTTTGTTGTCTTGTATTTTGTATTGTTTTGTTCTGTCTGTATGTATATGTGTTGTTTGTATCGTGCCTACCACCCACGGCCATAAGCTGTAGGTAGGCATGCAACAAATATTAAATAAATAAATAAATAAATAAAGAATATTTTTTTTATAAATATGTGGGTTTTAGTATGTTTCGTGACATTATAATTTAATTTGTTCCATAACATTACTTCTTGCATTTCCATAATTTCAAAACAAGATAAAAACTATATATTTTTTAAAATGTGCCCTAGTAAATAATTCAGTAAATTTAAAATAAAATAAAAACCTTGAATAAATAATGCATTATATATTTTCTATAAAGCCTGTATTTTAGAACTACCACCATATGAATTCGAGTAAAAGTGTTTTGTATAGAATATAAAAGGGATTAAATAGTCACCCAAGTTATAGCCTATTAAATTCACAGTACATATTATATTATACAACTTATTAGAACCCCCTGGGCTAGACAATGTTTCAATGAATTATTGTTTTCCATTTATTGTATCATGTCCCACAGTTCTCTCTGCAATACAGTGGCCTAGAAACTTGACTGATATAACAGAAACTTAGCTTCAGTGAGTGTACTGCTTGATACTCAAACTTCCTTAACACTAATTCCATTCACTGCTCAAGTTCTTCTGAAATAATTTCAAAGACACAAATATTATAGCAGCTAATTACTCCCTTTATTTATTCAAACTGAATTGGTAGCAACCGAAACCTTTAACTTACATGACATAGCACTCAACTGAAAAATAATCAACAAATAGGTATTTGCCAAAACCACTTTGTGGTTTCCAACTGATTCCTTAATCATTTTACCAAATGTCCTTTTTCAACTTTTCTCTCTGGGGTAACACTACTGTTCTTGGTTAACAACTGCATAGTGTTTGTGGCTATTTTGTAAACCAGTTTCATAATCCTTTTCAAATTTTTCTAGCTCTGTAAGAATTTACAAAAACTTACTGCCAATTTTTCCTTCCCTTCCAGCATCTATTTTGTATAACGATTTTAAAGCATGTCGATTGGTCTCAACAAATCAAGGTCAAAGATTTAAACTCACCTATCAGAATTTTCTTTCAAACATGGTCTCATGTAAATTATTTTAAATAAAGAAAACTTAAGAAACACCAACTATGATGAATATTTCAATGATGAATTGGCCATTAAGTTGAAAAGATTAAAACAAAACACATTGCAATAAACATGCTATTTGTGAATTTTGAAATCCTACAGAAATTATCACATTTTCTAAAATGCGCTGTGTATTTTACCTTACGATGTAATGGAAACAAAAATGTAACTCTTGCAGGAAAATTAACTACAAAGCTTATTCAAATGTGGATTAATACAAAAAAAAATTTGAAGCATATACGACCTATGCTCGTGTTCAAATTTTGAGGAAAATGGTTCGGACTAAATGTATTGCAAACATTTTTCTTTGTAAATTTGATAAAAAAAAATTTGCCTTGGGATATACAACAATTTTCTTTTTTTAAAAAACCTTTTCACACCATATTGCATTAAAGTCATGGGTGCAAAATTTGTATGTTGGTAAGGATTCCTAAAAATTAAAAAAAAAATTAAACTTGATGACTTATTATACTTCACAACTTATTCCAGGTGCCTAAAATATAATTGTGATATAGGCAGTTAAGTTCTTTTACAGGTTTCTCCAAGAAAATGACAATGATTTTTAATTGCTTACTTATCAGCACGAATGTAACACCTCACAGCTTATTTGTTATGTTGTTACATTTTCTGAATAGCCGTATCATTTCCAGTTCTTTTTTGTGTTTCTCTATATTGACAAACAATCTCACCAGCGGTTGTTCCATCACAAAAGCTTGGTATGCTGCAGTCAGGAACGTAAGCAGAATTTAATTTCGGGCGAGGAGGGGATAGAAACCTATTGCCGCTATTTGCTTTCAAAACCTTTCGTTTTATGGTGGGAATAATCATTTTTATAGGTATTTTTTCTGGTGGGGGGGAGATATATATCCCCTCATCCCTGCCCTGTATACACCCTGGCTGCAGTCTTCACATTGTGTTCGTTTTTTAAGGTATGGCCACACAAAAGCAGAAAAAACGCAAGGACGTGCCGGAGGGGTGGGAAGAATGGTTTTCGGATGAGGATGATACTGAGGACAATGGTGATGGTCATGTTGAGGTTATTGAAATCTCGGATAACGGATCAGCAGAAGGAGAAGGGGAACCCTTAAGAGGTAAGTCTAAAGCTGAATTTTTTTCACTGTTTTACAAACAGTGTTTGCACATGAATGTGCATTTGTTTTGTGTACAATATTTTCTGAGATATCCATTGAATATCTACTGTTTATTTATACTGTAAAATCTGTTTTGTGGAAACCCTCCTTAGTTAACCTTAATGAAATGTATTAGGTAATGCCAATTGCCCAAAACATGTTGTGAAAACTAAATTACTACATACTACTTAAATAATGAATGGTAACTGAGAAACAAATAGAAAGCAAACCCTTTCGTCCAAAATTCACCAAATACCATGATTTGTACAACAAATTTTCTTGTTTTGCAGTCACACATAAAGTGCTACAACCATTTCTTAAAAATTGTCCTGCCATGAAGACAAATAAACCACACAGTGGTCAATGCAGCAGCCCATCCATACAATGCATAGGGCTTAAGGGGCTTAAGGTAGGGTACAGTTGATGTCAGACCAAATACCAATCACAATATTTGTTACTGAGCCCATCCATACAATGCATAGGGCTTAAGGGGCTTAAGGTAGGGTACAGTTGATGTCAGACCAAATACCAATCACAATATTTGTTACTGAACAGAAGCAGAAAACACAGCATAAAGGATTAAAAGAAAAAGGATATCTTTAAAAACATTTCAGTAGAATAACAACCTCGATTACTTGACTAAAGTTAATCTTAGGAGCACCAATATCAGGAGTATGAAGTGCCAGTTAATTCTTCCATGTAAAAAATGGTACATAATAATAAACAACTACATCACAACCTACCACTACTCACAGTCACAGTTGTCAGATCTGCAAAGTTAAAAAAAGCCAAATAGAGCACACAATTTACAAACAGTAACTTATCAGTTACGTGATTCACAATAAAAAAGGGAAGTTTTATCAAACATCTTCACATATATCAATAGTAAACACTTGTAAACTACACATGCAGAGAAAAACCAAAATGGGAAAAGCTATGTTTTTCTCAACCGAGGGCCATAGACCATAAAATCTCTAGGTTCTAGATGCATGCATTGTATAAATCTTTCAGCATTTAAACCTGCAGATGTGTCTTTGTTTGCCTGATACCACTATGTTACAGTCTCAGAGTCATACCATTAACTTTATGCATTTGTGAAAAGTGATTTATTATTATCTATCTAAAGGAAACTCATACAATTTTTTTCTGGCTTCTAAGATAACTGAATAATGTCTGGATGTTTCTGTTTTTCCATGGACTATTTTTTTTATTTGTAGCCTATAATACTTACATTTTTTTAAAGTATAAAATTTTTTAATTATAACCTTTTGCGGAACATACCAAAAAAGTAGAAAGTAACTCCAATATGTCACTGTCTCCAAAATATATATTAGACTACTGTCTACAAGTATGTTAAACAATTCTTTACTACATCATGTTATTTCCACCAGCAGTTCAGACATTAATGTTTCAGGATTTGTGCTTGAGGAGTTGCCAGATTGGCTTTGGAAGGATAACGAAAATTCTACTGAGAAAGTTAAGGAACAAGATATTGAGGACAATGGACAGGAGGCTTCTCAAGACAAAAAAAGTGATGGTCATGATGAAGTTATTGTAATTTCGGATGACAGATCAACAGAAGGAGAAGGGGAAACCTCAAGAGGTAAGTCTAAAGCTGAATTTTTTTCACTGTTTTACAAAAAGTGAGCAATGTAAATATTTTACAAAATATATATTAGACTACTGTCTAGAAGTATGTTAAAACTATTTTTTACTACATCATGTTATTTCCACCAGCAGTTCAGACATTGTTTCAGTATTTTTGTAATCTGTTTAGCATTTTTAGTTAGTGTATTAAGCATATCTGTTTCAAATCAGTTTTTATATTTTATATTATTTTCATGCTTACTTATTTTACTTACCATTATGGAACATCAAAATTGCTGTTAGAACATGTTACTAAAATATCTTGAAAATGTCCTGAAATTGGTTCATCAGATATTCGTTGATTCCCTGAATTCCAAGTATTACAGACAAATTTGTTCTCCTGGATTCCAAATAAACATTACCCTGGGGTGCAAAACAATTAAAACATATATATATGTATATACACACACACTTATTTAAGAATTATGCTGCACTGACACTTCTGCCAACCCTCGGGATTGCTGGCACCATGTTTGACTGCCAATTTACTCTCACTCACACCACACACACAATTAAGGGTTTGAAAGTAAGGATGGGGTGGAGAAATAGAGCACCACATCGAATTCTAATGAGGGGTGTAGACCCTGGTAGATACATCAATTCATTAACAGGACACTAACATTTGATACCAGCTTTGAAATGTAGTCCTATATGCTATATAACATGACAATCCTAGCTTCATTTTCTGCTATGGCAAAGAGGGTGGTTGTTTTAGCTACGCATTAACCCTGACATTAAATCCAACACATGGACATTTTATCTGATATTAGTGCTGACGTCCTTTCTTTTTTTTTAAATTGCTGCCCGATCATGTGGTGAGTTTGATACTCACATGCACATTCTACATTATGAATTCCATATAAGGATTAGACTACAGACAACTAAGCCCACATTTAAAGTGTCTGTCATTGCATCCCTGAGGATAAACACTCATGTGCATTTCTGTAAGGTGGCCTTCCATCAAGATTATCCTACATAATCACTAGCATTTACTGTCTAGATTTTCATAAATGGCCAAGCGTAGCCCATGTCGCTATTGGCCGGTTTATTGCATGCCTGCAAAGACCTGCGTGTCTGATTTGCCTATATACTTCTGTATAAATATCCATGTCTGTGATTTAATTCAATCCAGTTTCATCTTGTATTTATTTCATTGCCTTTTTTTACATAAAAATAAAGCAAAACATTAAGTATTAAATAGCTTTGTAATTGACATCTTACCTGACAATTTCTTCAAAAATATTATATTTACTTCATATTGGAAGATGTTTCTAAATTAAAACAAATTTTTGTTCCTAAAAATGAAATTCTTATTTCTTAATTTTTAGGCATTGTGATTTATAAGTTGTAGAAAAACTAAGCGATATTTGTGTTCGTTTTTTAGCTTCAAATAAACCAGGCGGTACAAATTCTGCCAAGAAAAGAAAACAGCCTTATAGGAAAACACGGTCTGTGAAAAATATGACAAAGAAACAGAAGAGAATGTAATGGTAGGTAGCATATATGTTTGGTTGTTGATGGATGTGTCACCCAAGCCATGTTTGTGGTATTCCAGCTTACACCATTCCAGAAATACTTATGTATTGCTTTAGCTTTTAAATAGTGATCACTCTGCTCTTCATTATTTTGCTGTTTTTTTTCAGGCCCTAGTATTTAATTTCCCTAGTACCACTTGCATCGGGTAAGAATTCTCCTTTACCAACCTAAATAAGCATTTTATTGTTCACCAGAGTCAAACCCAGTACCTTGGCCCCACTTCTGAGGCATCCTGAGCTGTCAGAGAATACTCATTTTAATTTTCAGTATTTTGTAACTGCATAAGTTTCAACATTTTGTATGCATCTATTATAAGAATAATTTTCATGTGTGTGTGTTACGGAGAGAAATGTGAAGTGATTGGACATTGTTGCAACTGTAATTTTTAAGAGTCTCTTAGTAAAAGAGTTCACTTTATCTAATATGTGAGTACGCTGTCTACATTCCAGTTAAGGTTAGCCACTACTACGTGTAACTCTGGATGGTTATATGTTACCTTGTGTATAACAAATGTGATCGTAGTAAAACTTTTAACTTTTTATTGTAAAAGAAAACAGACTGTTCAGGTTTTTTTTCCTTTATAAATTCGTGAATATTAAAAACATAAAAACAGCTGAAAGAATTACCTGAAACAGTCCTATTTTTCAAAAGGTTATAGTGATTTGTTGAGTTAGTGTTAGATAAAAAATTGTTAGGTTTTGTTAATGTCAAAAAAAAATGTAATTTTGTTTAAAAGTGTTAATGTTATTTAAAGTATAGTATTTTGATATTTTGAGTGTTAATATCTTGTAGACATGTGAATTTTTCTCCTGTATTTGTCAAACATTCTTTTTAGTTATAATTTGGCCACAGCACGTGGTAGATGTTTAGAAATGAATATTGAATACCATTTTGTGTTGTTAAACAAACAACAGTGGCATAGTTTCTAAGTAAATTTAAGTGCCTTGTTTAGAATAAAGTTTTTGTTTTCATGTTTTTAACTAAAATTCATAGTGAGTTATATAAAAAATTATTTCACTAAATTAAAAACTCAACACATTTAAGGTGTATTTAGGTACCAATTATAGCTTTAACACTTATTTTCTTATGGTAAGACTTTCCTTTGCAATGGCACCACACAAGGCTGCTACAAGTATTTAAAAACTTGGAAGCGTGAGAAAAAATTATTAGTTTACCAGCAAAGGCCAGAGAAATCATAAAACACAAAAAAAGTTCTGATATTTTTTCAGGTAGGTACACCAATGATATAAGCTAAATGTAAGCGTTAAAGTGTTAACACCAAGTATTACTTTAATTTTAGTGCAATATCAATTTTCAGAGGCATTTTGTAAATATAACTATACAATAGAATAGCATAGACCACTTCTAGCGAGAAAAAGTTCAAACACATTTCAGTGAGTTTTGCACGCTATGTCCATTTTATTATTTTTAAAGCATAATTTTGTAACTTTGTAAAAGTACTAATGCATTCTATTTTTAATTTCTTTTCAATACAAACACTAAATAGTTTAGTATAGGCTAAAACCTAGTAGAGAGGGTAGTCATAGGAGTTAGCTGTGCTAGAACTGGTAAGCAGCTTCCATCAACCCCCCCCCCCCCCCCAACCCAAATGGTTTTAGCTGGCTAGATGCAAGCTAGTACTTTCTGGACTGCCATAATGAAGATGTACATAGTTCTATGCAATTTGGGTACTTGGATGGGACCAGTGCTTGCACAACACACACAAACAATTATTACCAATTTGAAAGAAGATATTATTCAAATTCTTGTAGTAGAATCAGTGATTGAGAAGTATTGGTAACTCGCGAGATCCAGTAAAGACCACTTTTTGGATGAACATGTCTGTCTGGTGAAGGTACATGGAGTATGCAATTTCAAGTTGTCCTGAACCAGAAAATGCTGGTTTACTATGTTCAAGATACATACACATTTTAAACTACTCTCATACTGTAATTACTAGTACATTTACTTCAGGTATTTCATAAAATTGGGACACTTATGTGAAAATAACATTTGAATGTGCAGTAATTTAATTTTTATATATTATGTGTCAACTACCTTATATTTGCATAGTCCTGTTAAGTATTTTATAGTTTTGTTATACACATAGTCACAAGAAGATACTAGTGTATCAGAAACATATAAGATTAAAGTGAAAAATAGTGTGTGTAATAACACAACTAGCTAAACAATAGTGCCTTCAGTGTTTATTTAGAAACATTAGCAATTATGTATGTTACTTGAAAAGATACCGGAAAAAAATTTACTGTATAAATATGCATATGTTCACCATAATTTGTTACATTAGAAAGTTCTTAATTCAAATAAGTGAGACTGTTTTCATCTATGATGTATGAATGAGTTTCTTGAAAAAAATTTAATTGAAATTGCATGTAACAGTATTTTTGTATTAATTATAATTTGTAAATGTCTTAGGTTAAGTTTCTAAGAACATGCTTATGTTATATAGAATAAAATAGAATTAAAAAGAGCAGCTGTTTCAATTAATGTTATTCCAATGCACTTGAATCACATAACACTAGCATAGTTTTCTACAAATACCTACATCTTTCCTCATTACAATGTTAGTAAAAAAGTTTTGTTTTTAATATTTACATATTTGTACAAAATTAAATAAATTTTTTTGGTTCTGTGTTGTACATAATCCATGATTAAGTTACATTCAGTCATTACATCAATTACTTAGGTAACATTACAACACAAGCATGCTATTGTTCACACAACAACATGTCTGCAAACCTGCTTTGAAATGCTTCTGTGACCAAAGTCACTACCTAGTTCCAAGATTTGAACTGAAACTAGGTGTTTAAAAATTATGAACCCAATGACTCCACAGACTGTTATGTTGATACTGTTACAAATTTTAAACAGTAGGTTCTTCAGGAATGGTGAGGTCTTATTTATAATAAAATAATAAATTAAGTTTAATATGGAATAATTTATTAATCTATGAAATAACACCTGCCATCATAGCTATTTACAGTTTTACAGAATATTTTTTTTATTGAATTTTACTATTCGTTGACAAAGAGTTTATTGGATATTAAAAAAGACATAATTTAGGGAAGTAAAGAAAGGCATCAGTTATGGCTTACGTTAGTATGGAACCAATTCATCATTTACATAAAGTATTTTTTGGATAATCAAATGCTGGACCAGAATTTAAACCAGAGTCCTCAGATTCAAACCTAGGATCTCCAAAATATCAGTCCAGCATGTTAAATCCACAGCCTTACTTTGTTTAACATAAAAATTGAAATTACATCAAAAAGTCTCCATTTAACTTTATAATATATCCAAATTTAGCCCTTGATCCTGATGGCATGATCATGTATAAATTGATATTGTGGTATATAATAGTCGCTTGTTTTAATTTAGTATGTTGAAACAGGGGCTAAGCCAAGGGTGTGGAGGGGCGGGGGTTTAGAGGTTCAAACACCCCCCCCCCCCTCCCCTTAGCACCAAATCTTTAATTAATTTCTTATTCATCACTCATATAAATTTCATATTAAAATTAATAAAATTTTTACCATTACAATATTTAAATTTAAGAACCGAAAACTACTAAAATAGCACTATTTTACACCTTAAAATCCAAATTTTCCCGAGGGAGGACCCCCGGACCCCCCACTTTAATACAGGGGGGGGGGGGGAGGCATGCTTCTTAACACCCCCCATACACAAATCCTGGCTACGCCACTGTGTTGAAATATCGTAGCCAAACAAGAAGATTGAATATCATAATACAAACAAAGTTATGTCAGCTCAGTATAAATTTTTTCTTTCATTTTCAAATTACAATCATTGTTATACAACAAGTTTATGCTATATACAGACTATTTCGACATACATCCATCATGTACCACAGGACCAATATATACACTATTTTAATTAAATCCAATGCATGCAGACTTCAACTGCAAACTCACAACTTCCAACAAAATGAGAACTTGCCTAAACAAACACACACACACACACTCACATACACATACATATAAAAGCATATATCTTCAAAAAATTACTGCTTTTTGTCAAACTTAAAACTGTTTTCGCTAAAATATGCTATACCTTTTTGGAACATATATCACCCAAAAATAAATTACAACACACCACTAAAAATATAGGAAATTTGTACACACGCACCATCAAAATTAAAACAGAATATTTGACAGCTTAAGCAAATTTGCAAAAAAAAAAAAAAATTCCACATGTTCATCCATTTTACAATATGATCCTTGAGCTATGTATGAATGAAAGCTACCCCAAATCGAAAGAGTAACCAAACTGAAATAAAACACGAAAATCCCTCCAATCTTACTTTGATGTTACACTATGATGAATCATTGAGAAAACAACAACCAACTACAGAGAAACTTCCTCTAGTGGAATTGTGAATCGAAATAAGACCAGAGATGGGAAGGTTTCAACCCATGTCAAGTAAGTAATTTTCTCTTCACGAGAAAGTCAAAACCAACAAACATCAATAGCCATGGAAACAAGCTTTTAACAGCACTGGGTTCCCTGGACTGTTGGAGAATTCCGCATGTCTGCGCTAGTGGTACTGTTCAGGTAGCAAGGAGCGCTCTTATCTCCGTCTCTCTCTCGCATGGGACATCTCTTTCTATTAGGTTTGGGCATTCCCGGGTAAGATAATCTCCCAAGTCCCGTGACAGACAGGGGGCAAGCTGCCATGTTGCCAAACTTAAACGCTAGCAGATAGAGACATTCTAGGAAGCAAGGTCACTCATTCTTGCCTTCCTGTTGTTCGAAGACATCAGCTCCCTCACTTACTCTTCGCTGCTAGGCCTGCCAGACTCTGGCTTTCAGTGTGAAGCGCAACTCTTGTGGAAGTGTGTTCAAAACGTAAATAAGAAAATGGTTTTACTCTCTAATATAATTTTTTTCTGAAACGCAAAACATTTCAAAGAAGGCAAATTTGCGACAAATCGCCCAAAAATAAAAGATAGTACAAAGACACATTAATTTACTAAATGGCTTTTGGTGAGATTTTTAAAGATAATGATTTAATTTTACATAAAATAATACTTTATCCAAAAAATTAGTCTGTATTTTGATTAAACCAAATTTTAAAATGTTTAATTAAGGTAACATAGTTCTTAGAAAGGATTGTAGTAAAAATAAAGATGCAAAGCCCGAAATTTCAAATAATATTTATTTCATAAATTAGGTTTCTGTACATAATAGTGCAGCTGAAAGTTTTAATAAATATGGATTGAACCTTATGCACAGGCTAAAAATATTAGTTTAAAATAAATTTTAAGAAAAATAGTTACAAGGAAGTAATTTTTTTAAAATGCATACCGTCCATTTATGCTTAACTGAACATTTTATGAAATTAATATTTGAAAACATTTCTGCCCGAAACTGACTGTGTATAATGTAATATTTTCTATTAAACATCCAATTAAATTGGCAATGAAAACACAAAAGTATTGTTCTGTGCATTAACGTCTTATAAAAGGTATAATGTTTCAGTTGCCAGCTTTATGTGAACTGGAGTAGTAATTAGTATGTTGGCAGCATTTTGAAGTTTGTTATATTTTCACATTTCTCCGTGATGTCTGAATAAGTACAATGTAAGTGTAGCTGTTTAGCAGAATAATACAATACAAGATAAAGGAGATAGTAAGCAGGGCTTTCAAAAGTGTTCAGCTAAGCAGTAACACACAATTTTAAACATATTACTAAGTAACCACCACAAAATACACAGAATGACACACTAAGAAAATATTTTATGGTCACAAAATAACTCTTGTTACATTGTGTTTTTTAAACCCAAACCAAGTTATGCATATTCTATGTACATTTGTACATATTTGTAGGAAAGAAACTTGTTACAAAGATTTTTAGTCCTTAAAGTCTTTTCCAGTTTATACATTTACTTTACCAATACTGAGGGCCATAATCTATAGCTAAAACACCCAAAATCAATAGAACCACCAAAAACGATAATGACTCACTACATTAGTAGTTTCTGTAGGAACAAGCAATGCTTATTCTTTGAGGTAATGAAAAAAAGGTACTTTCATTTCATATTTGACTTCCTGCATTAATTTTCAACTAAATAATATAATTTTGGGGTAAAAGGCAGTTAAATTGGCATATCAGTTACTATGAGCGCAAACATGGAAAAATAATAGGCCTATACTGAAAAAGACAGGATCTTGCATTTGTTGCAAACTGTTATTTTAATTTCATAAAATAAATTATTGTGGTGAAATATAGAATAGCCTCCGAGACTTATTTGAATACCTTGCAATTTTATCAAAAGGCCTGGAGTATACAATGCATTTTCACTAACACCAGAAGTAATCTCTATCAACTTTATGTGTGATATCCCAAACATATATTGTTTTAATGTGCTTCACCATCAACTGCATGTTGTGTGTCATTAAAACATCTAAGCTTCTTTGGGTGACCAAAAATTAAATGTAATTGTTCTGCGTATAAATAAGGTCCATTGGAAAATTGTTTTGTACTATGTATTTTACGTGAAGAATCGCCAGTTTCGTAAAGAATAAACGAAATTCCAGAAATGAAAAATCTAAGGTTTTCATCATTGACTTGTAGATTAAAATGGCGTATATTTTTTTTTTCATTTTGTTTTCTTGCAAAGTTTCAAATCTTTTCGGGATTTAGGTTTTGGAATAATCTTTACCTTAAGCAATTTTTTCACATCGTTGTGTCTAAACAAAATTTTCATATGAAACACTGCTTACACATTAATGATTTATTTAGATGTCTCCAACATTAAGTTTAAAGGTTTTGAAATAAATCTTTATGAATATGAAAATTTATTTCACAGTTCCCCACAACAAAACCAGAAATCCACAGGGTCTCGTGCACAAACATTTTTTTATCTCTACTGCGCAACTGCAGTAGTCACGTCTGGCCGGTATTAAAACCACACAAATATCAAAATAAAATTTTGAAATATTATTTACTCAGAGCATAAACCAGCTTTAAAATCATTATTAGGGGCAAGCATTTTTCGCGACAAATTTTGAACCCCGATCAGACAGTTACAAGGTATACCCGCTCCAGCGGTTTCTTCCTCGTGATTGGCGGCCGTCTGCGATGAGAAGTCGTTGGCTTACTTGACCGAGCCACTGAGGATGAGTTTGCTTCTGCCATGGATTACTGTGATTGGTATTGCAACAGACATGTACCATATGTTCCACATGTACCGTATGCATGCCCTTAGCTGTTCTTAATTGCCAAGAATGAGGTTATTTTGTACGAGATTCTATTTGGCAACATTCAGCAATCTAAGGTGCACAATGGACATATAAATATATTGCCCCAAAAAAGATTTTAACATAACTGGAGTGTTTATTTAGTGCATTTAACAGTGAAAATAAAGTTGCGCCAACAATAATTATAAGACACACAAAAAACATCCTTTCACAGTGTTAGAGTAACAGTTGGAGTAAATTAATTTTTTAGGAGATTCAGAAATAAGCTGACAAATTATTTTGTGGAAGAATTTTTTTTTTTTTTGTAATAAACAAAAATAATTTTAATAACTTGGTTCCCCCTTTTGTCCAGCCACAATAAAGCAGAAATATCATCAAGTACAGTACCCCAAATCTATCTGCATGGAATTGGTACTGCTTGATTCTATTTTATGATAAATCAATTGCATTCAAAATATCAATACTGGTTATCAAAGAACAAACTGAAAATTGCTGGTTAACTACAAGAATAACACAACACAAACTAATACGCTACGAACAGATGTTTTTGTTCTCTGAAATGTTCGTGAGCACTCAATATCCAGCCCATAAGCCGTGAAGAACAAACCACACTATTTTGAGCTTACTTCTAGAATAAATAAAGGAAACAAGAACATTTCCTTTCAGTGTATCTATGCAAGTATAAGTATATGAGCAGAATTTAATTCCATAAAATTGATTTACTAAAGTTTGGAAACATATTTTGGTAAAATAATTATTTTCTTTTTTTCCACTTAAACTAATTTAAGAAAATCTTTTACTTAAGCCCTTATGAAAAAGATTAATTTTTGGTAAATACAGGTTGGCAAACTAGCATTTAACTTGAGACCTAGATAACACTAAACTAATATTACAAAATACAGTAGTGTCTCGCTAATCTGGACCCCACTAGTCCGGACGTCCGGTTAATCCGGACAGATCTAAAAAAAAAAAAAAAAAAGATGAAAAAATGTTGAGACAATGGAAAATAAGAAAATAAATTTCTAAGAGAGGGTCCTCTTGCTCTCAGTTGCCGGGAGTCTTACCGCTAGTTTTCCGCTCATCGTCTGTTTTCCAAGAAGTGACTCACTCTATACAACCGAGTTATTTTATTTTCGTCCTTTCAGTCTATGGTTACTCGTACTGGTGATAGGTTCTCCTGGCAGTTATTTTTATTCAGTGCGAGTGTTGTATTGTGTGCACTTATTAAGAGCAACGCAATGGCTAGTAAACATAAGAAAGTGACTGTAACAATGGAGTAAAAACACCAAGCCTTATTTCGTATTGATGCAGGTAAATCATTAACTAGAATCGCGCAAGATTTAGGAGTGGGAAAACAAACTGTTTCTGATTGGAAAAAAAAAATCGTTATGAATTTGAAGATTTTTGTGCCAAAATGGTAAGTAAGGACAGTCTGGGTAACAGAAGCACGTTAAAAAAACCAAAACATGAAACTTTAGACAAGGCTTTGTATATTTGGTTTTGCCAACAACGTGAACAAGGCGTTCCCCTGTCGGGCATAATATTACAAGCATTCGTGCTCAAACTCAACGAAAAATTAAATGTAAATTAATTATAAATTTAAAGTATTGTTTTATTTATAAGTTACATACATATGTACATAGTTTATTAAGTATGTTATGATAAAACACAGTTGATTTTTAAGCATAAAGATTTTTTCTTTAGCCTATGAAACTTGTTTTTGATACATTTTAAAGTTGTTAACGGCTAATCCGGACTTTCCGTGATCCGGACAAGTCCGGATTAGCGAGACTCTACTGTAATTAAGTTTTTTTCTGTATTTATGTTTTACGAAGGATTTATTAACAGATTAAAGTATACATTAATTTTGAAAAAACCCTCATATCTTTTCCATTCGATTTTGATAAATATGGCAAAAATATTTTTAACATTTACAGTTACGTGTCCAGCTGTTATGTAATATTTCTAATGTATAAACTATTTAAATTAATTAGTATTTTTATAAAGCTTAGAATATAAGTATTTTGTGAATATTTTAAAATAATTTTTATAATGGTAAATATTTGTTGTTAACAACTATCTCTATACATCCGCGGAGCAGTACTACTTAAAAAATTTTTAATTTTAAGTTAGGAGTTCTTTGTGTTGGAAGTATGACTTAATTATTTAAAATTTTAAAAGTTTCGCATTTGTTTGAAGTTTATGTATTAACGTCACTTAAACTTATTCTTCAGTATTTGTATCAGACAAGTACATTACGCTACATGCAGAGGAAACAACACCAAGAAGTGTATCCGTCTAACCACCGACATGTCATCGTTCATTAGCACCAAGCAGTAGAAAATTTTTCCTAGGTCCTTTATAATCATGGAGGTCTCGTAATCACAAATATTTCTGCGATAAATCCTGTTGTTGATAAACTTACTTAATCTCCCCTAGTTATGTTGCAACCCTTCAATTCAACAACCAAATAAAATATTTGTTTGCTATCATCTATGCATTTACCAGATAACACAGTTCAGCCTAATTAATTACATTCCAAACATATTTGGGAATAATACTTTAAAGAATAATTCATGCCCAAAACTTACACACACATTCATATGTACATGCATACACAAACATACATACTCCTATGTGTACAAAATTGTACCCTTCAACATATTTGAATGAAGGCTTACATATAACCTATAAACTTGTTTATACATATTAACGTATATTCACATCCTATATGAATACAAACATGACTTAATGAGAAAGTTTTACTTTCAGATGACTATTAAATTGATGATGATGATGATGATAATGATACCCTTAGCTGAGTTGTGAGCCTGGTAACAACATTTAAAGGCGCGGTTGGAAACTGCAAACCACCTAAGGTTTTCTTGACAAGATGATCCCGTGGTGGTTTTGTGATTGCCTTAGGTGACACATGAGTAAAAGGATATAAAACCAAGTCTCCATCAAAAACATTAAACTTGGGCAGTAAGCAAGCTAGGATGTTCTAACCACAGACCAAATGACTGAACAAACAAACATACACCTATACACACACATACATTATACACACAATATATGCATAAGAACATATTTTTAAACAAATATACACATTAAAATATACCTACATATTTATCTGCATTTTTCCATTAATCTGTTATTAAATTATACTAAAATGGAAGCAAAAATTAATTTCATCCATACTGTAAACAAAATACAATTTCTGAAATTCTTCCCGAACTTGATAGCCAGATTCTGCCGAACTAATTGATTAATCTGGGTGTATTTCTTCCAAACTACCTGCATTTTCACGCAACAATCGCTGAGCAGCTTGGTATTTCTTTCTTGTAACAACTTTTTCTTTTATTTTTTAAATATTGGGTATTTATTTACTTGGGCGGTATTTCCGAAAAAAAATGTTAAAAATCCGAAAATACCTTTATTTTATGCTCTTCAACTTCCTCTTTTCATTAAAAGTGGCGGAGATTAGAAATTGCAAATACTTTAGGAGATATCGAATTTTTAAATTTCTTTATATGTAGTTGAGTGGTATTTGCGAAAAAAAATGTTAAAAATCCGAAAATACCTTTATTATATGCTCTTCAACTTCCTATTTTCATTAAAAGCGGCGGAGATTAGAAATTCCAAATACTTTAGGAGATATCGAATTTTTAAATTTCAGCACAAAACCAGCGCATTCCTGTGGCGTGCGTGCACCATTGTTTCTTGTTTACGTACGAGTATCTGTTTTTTTTTTATTGGATAATGATGTCACGTGATTGTTCGTGATAGGCCAGAATTCAAATGAACTAATACGTGATTATTTAGTTCAATTATTGTTTAAAACGATGTTTAATTACCGCCTCCAACTTAGGTGAGTTTTTAACGTTTCTAATTTTAAAGTCTTATTTGTTATTTTGATATTGTTGCGCAAGTAATAAGTAACAAAAAAATTTACGTGAGTTGTTACTGTACATCCTTTGTTACGGGTTTGTTAGGTAAGGTCAGTTACATTATAAATAATTTAAAACTAAAGAATAATTAAAATTAATTCACATTATTTTTAATATCACCTTAGTTTGAAAGTATTTATAATGTAACTGACCTGACCTAATCGACCATTTTAGTTTACTGTTCACCCTCTGTCCGGGTTTGTTTGGTCATGTCAGTTACATTATAAATATTTTAAAACTAAACAGCCATTAAAATTAATTCACAAAATAATTTTTAATGTCAGCTTAGTTTGAAAGTATTAATAATGTAACTGACCTGACCTAATCAACCATTTTATTAATTACGCATTCACGATTCACGTATTCACGAACACGGAAAAATAACAAAAATGGCGCCGCTCGAATGGTTCCACAGGTCTTGTATTGCAAAAATAAAAAATTCGATATCTCCTAAAGTATTTGGAATTTCTTATCTCCGCCGCTTTTAATGAAAAGAGGAAGTTGAAGAGCACATGATAAAGGTATTTTCGGATTTTTAACATTTTTTTTTGCAAATACCGCTCAACTACATATGATGAAATTTAAAAATTCGATATCTCCTAAAGTATTTGGAATTTCTTACCTCCGCCACTTTTAATGAAAAGAGGAAGTTTAAGAGCATAAAATAAAGGTATTTTCGGATTTTTAACATTTTTTTTCGGAAATACCGCCCAAGTAAATATTTACCAAATATTGTTTGCCATTCCTTAATTTCTGGGGAGCCATTGGACAAGAAAAACAAGGATTGTAAAACAGTAAAATTTATTTCACAAGACTGACAAAGCCTGCATCTAAAACCAGCACTTGTTTGTATTAAACTAGCGACCCACGTATTTGGACACAACGCGCCGTGACAATCAGGTAGGGGAAGCCAGCCCGGGGTGGAGGGCAGCTGAGGTCTGGCAACCCTGCGGCTAGCAGCCAGGCTGTTTACCTGCTCGCTCGTGGAAGGGACAGGGGGAGCTAATGCTCAGCCAGACTTCACGGCGCCAAGTGAGTAGTGGGTTGCATCTCATATATTTTGGAATTCCAGGCACCAAGAAAACATGCATGCACCTTGTAGTTTGGCTTTGTAGTACTATTAAGAATATCAGACTTTTTATTGTTTTTTTTATAAAAGTATATGGTTGTGTGTATTTCATTATTATATTGATTTTTAATTTAAGTGAATTTTTTAAGTTTTTGTATTAAAGTGACATTAGCTGATTTTATGACCGTGCACAAATACTACTAGTAAATATTTAAAATTTTTAAATGATGTCACTAAGTAGTTCATATATATATGTCTTGCACTATACCAAAAATTAAGCAAATTTCATCAAGTATTTTTTGAGATCCAAAATGCAAGATATGCTACAAAACTAAACTTTGAGCTCGCGTATCTCACAAACTATCAGTTTTAGAGACAATTCTTCACTTACGAAAATTTGTTAATATGTAAACATTATTTCAACATTAAAATCAGGAATAAAATGTTTTGGGTCATACAGCCTTAATAATTTATAAAATGAAGATCAATACATGAAAAAAGGGCAGAAAAAAATTTAAGTTAAAAAAAATATTACAAAAAGTCTTTCAAATTTTCTTAGTAATCAAGAGTCATATCTATTATTGAAGCAAATATTATAATATTGCATTTAGATATCAAAATGCCATGATAAAAGTGCATGTTTGAATTATATGTAATCAAACGTATATGCTAATTTCATTGTAAAAACTAGTTAGTTATCATTAATATTATAATATGTTTTAATATTTCACTGCACATAACCATAACTGAATTTGTGCAAAAGTGTATCCAACATTGAGTATGATATAATTATGTATAAAAAAAAAATAATATATCCGAACCACTTTCAGTGTAAAGTTTTTGGCGAGAATGGAAACTGTTAACCATAAATGCAGACAATATTAAAAATAAAAATATATAACAAATTAAAAGTATTTTAAGTGTATTTACTCTCTAAATATTGTAAAAAATAATGGCTACTCTGTAGTGCAATCCAATATACTATTACTTTTACTGCACTGAAATTAAAACACCTATTACTTTTTGCTCATTTTTGCAGCGAGACACAACTTAAAGTAAGAACAATATTGAAACATTGAGGTTTTAAGGACGCATGAATCAACATCAAACCTTAATGATAACAAATTTAATGTTAATTATCGCTTACTTGAAGTTTCAAAATTTCTACCATGTTGTTTAATTTGTGATTTCTCATCAAAAAAAGAGCAAAATATGTATAATTGTCAGGTACCCGTTAATTTATTAACTAATATTGTCAAAAAACAATGAATAATAATTGAAACATTGATTAAAAATTTTATAGTGTTAAACATGTTACAAGACTGATAAACAAAACTCATCATTACCAGATTTTTTCTTTACAAAAATTTTAAGTTTCATTTCTATTTTGAAGGTAAGTTGTTGTTCTGAGGAAACTCTTAATATTAGATATTCATTGTTAGAACAAATAATTTGGTTGTTTTAAAATGCCTTAAATGTATTTGAATGCTGCTCCAAAGCAATGTCTTTACTCTGCACATAATAATTTACTGTTTTTACTGTATATATAACTTCTTGCAGTATGTTATGCGACATTCTCGAACCAGCATGAGACACGAGAGAGATAAACACAAGTTGTGTGATATCTGAGTGTAAACAGACTCATTTGGAATTGAAAGAGACAAAGGTTACAGACTGTATTAAAAAAATGTATAATCTCGAACGATAGGTACTAGTAAAACAACGTGGTTACACACGGAACTAGAAATGTAAGTTTCACATTCAATCCAAGGTCTCAAAAAATAATAGCCAAAAAAGAATTTTCACATACCATGTTGCTTGTACAGCATTTATCAGAGGTTTTTCAATCTGAGGACCTGTTTCCACACTGTAAGGTCCTCGTATTATAGCCTAAGTGCCAGTTCAGTTAGTAAAAAAGGCTCTGGTCAAACTCACTACTTTCATAGCTACAGTTTCAAGTAAAATTTATTTTGAAGTAGTGTCTGACTTTGGTCCATAGAACATTGAAGTCTTGTATTACTCACAAAGCTATATAAGGTTCCGGTTCTTACGGAACTGGACACACAGGAAATGATCAGAGGTTTTGGGGAGTAGAAAACAATTTCTGAGCAACACATGAAGGAAGTAATGATGTAGTGAAGTTACTCAAAGTTGTGAGAATATGAAATAAAATTTTGTTGCAAAGTGTCGGGAGCAAAGTGGATATTGTATGAGCTTAGATATACTTAAGGATCCTGAAAAACATTACATAAAATTGATCAAAGGCGGTGTTAAAATAAGGCAAGAGAGGTGTAAAAAGTCGGTACTAAAACATAAAGGTAGTGCAAAAAAATGTGTAAAAATTTAACATTACTTTTAAAATTTTCATTTTTGCCTTTATTCCTTTAAAGATTGTTTTAAATACTGAATTGAAACTTAAGAACTTTTGGTAATTCTGAAGAAAAACCTTTGTTCCAAAACAGAATTCAAAATGCTTTTTTCTCTCTTTGTTTTTCAATCATTCTGAAAGATTGTTTTGATACTTAGTAACTAAACTGGTTTAACAAAATGTGGGGTTAGGTACATTAAAAGTACTAAGACATTTGGTTAGTTAGGTAGCTACATAAAATATTCTGTAAAATGGTGTAAACAAATGGTTAGCTTAGCTACATTAAAAATTATTAAAAACAGTAAAGATGTTTGGTTAAGTTATCTAGTTATATTTTAAACTGGTAATTCATAATTATCCTAAGTATTTTTAATCTGGCTAACCAAACCTTATCAACCAGCTACGTTACTGAAAATATTTTATATGGTGCTAACCTAACCTAACCAACCATATACACTATTTTTAAGTATTCTGAATTTAACTTTGCAAACAATTACTCATTAAAATGGTAAAACCTTTCGAAATATCACGGAACCTTTTTAGAGAATGTTTAAAAAAATATGTCAGCAAATTAATAAAAAGCATTTTATTACTGTTGTTCAAAAAAGAGAGTTTTCTACAAAGTTACAGATTAATTATACACCTGATTATATCTATAACTTTCCTAAAATTATACCAAAAATCTAAAATATATTACTCTTAAATGGTAAACATTAAAAAAAAGCAATACACAACTCCCAACATTTGGCATAACCTATATGTGTACATTTCTAGATATTGTATTAACAAATTAGAGTACCTGTACACAAAGGAATGGGGCTAAACGTACGTAACACATTATAAACATATTTTATCCTAACGTTACATATTCCTAACATATAAAATTAAAAATTAAAAAAAAAGTAAAATGTAAAAGAAGAGGTGATGTTATTTCCGTATTACATTTTCCGGTAAACTAAATTTTTCTCCACTTGAAAAAATATACAACTTTATTTGAATCACATCAACTAATTAAATAAACGTAACATTAAGCCTAGGATTACACAAAATGCGTAATTTATATTGTAAACAAATCCATAGCTCTTGCTTCTAAACTAAATCACCAAAGATATAATAAAAAATATGTATAACTGCAGAGTGTAAGCACAGTACAAAGAGCATGGACAAAGGCCCACGTATAGCTTTTAACAGACGGCATAAATAATATCGTTTAATGCTGTGGTTGAAAAAAAAAAAAAACCTAAGAGTGAGATTTCATTAAAAATATATGTGGTTTTAGTTTCAGAAGATATATCTGGACTAAGTTAAATTCAACTACATTAAATCTATAAATAAACAGTGCAAGTAGTATCTCCGTCCTATCTCTAGTGTTAGTGGTTCATTATTAAAAGTTTAGGGAATTTTAAAAGCTATACATTATACATAACATCTAAATTCTAATATAGAGCAGGCTAGAGGATAGTTGTAACAATGGCATAGGGTACTGATGCAGTTGAGATTATAAACTTATTTGGAGCAATCAGTTTTGCTGCTGTTGATATTAAATTATCATTGTGGCGAGGAAGTACTGTTTAGCATCTAGAAGGATTCCTTAATATTTGACAACATTACTTCTATTAAATTAATTTTTGTCCATTTATTAAATATAGAGTGCAGATTTTAACAACATAATAAAAGAGAATCAAACTGTTTTATAATAACTTGGTACGACCAAATTTAGTTTACATCAATTTATAATATTATTGATCATGTTGTTGAAGTTCAAAATCATTCCACTCTTATAGCTTTCACATAACTTTTAATTCATCAGCAAATGAAAGTTAACAATAAGTAATAACATGAATTGTCACAGGTATGAATGAAAAAAAATAATACAAATACTCATAACATAATATGATACCAGTGACAAAACAATTAAAAGTCCATTAATATTTTGTAACCGTAGTATAAAAATATATATTTCCTTCTACTATAAGGAAAATATAATAAGAAGAAATAAATTATTTTCAACATGTTTCACTTTTATTGTTCCCAGTCGTCATCCTCTTCAAAACTAGACATTCCTTGGATTTGGAAATAGTGGTGGAGGAACCATCAATGACACTATCTCCATTACTCCACCTACAGTTGTTTCTGGTTTATTCAGCCCAGAAATACCCTATAATGTTAAAATCTCCAACTAATACACGGATACAAAAGAATACACACTGTTCATTGACTACAAGTAAATATGCATTGTTAAGGTGTGTACAGCCGTAACAGTTTTATTCCTAACTCTGTACTACAAGCTTGAAATTCACAATAAATTTCCTGAAATTTTCAGGTTTTCTATACCAAATTATTTATTTAATACTGCAATATAATAAATAAAATACAATAAAAATATAATTAAATAAATTTAAAAATATTACCTACCGAATATATACACTTTTAGAGTAAATAAAAAAAAATGTATCAATATCAATAGTATAGATTTCCACTATAAAAACTAAAAAAATAAAAGGAGCCTTAGAATCGTAAATAAGAAATTATTTAAATCCAAAATTCTGCTAAGAGATTTTTTTTGTATTGAAATTTGTTTCTTTACAAATTATTATTTTAATTTTGTTTGGAATGTATGAAAAACCCACATTTTTCTGTAATTACCGCACATCTTAATTTACATTGCCTTGGTGTAACTCTCACCATATTAATTGTATTTGTGGAATTTGTTTTGGAATAATGATGTTATTTCTATTCTATGGTCACTCTATTCAGGTATCCCTAGTTCAATGTAGTGAAGGGAGTTTCTTTTGGATTAACAGATAATAAATATTGTTTTTTCATCGCAATTATATTGCTATTGATAGTAATATAACACATACAACGGTACGTTACATGTTATAAAGTTTTAGGTCTATAAAATGTATTTTTAACTTCGTAAAAAGTTTAATTAGTGCTGTGTTTACAAAATATTTATTAGGCCTATATAAAATCGTTTATTTTTGTGAAATTTTTTAGAACATACATTACATTTTGATCTCGATGTATCGTTTTAAACATTGGGGTAAAAAATATTTGTAACAATTTTGTATTATGGTGAAAATTTCGTGTGTTGATTAATATATTTATAAGTAGGCTTAATATGTGATAAACTGTGATAAAATAGGAACTCTGCCTAAGGATTAGATGGAGTAGAAATATGCCAAAGAAGTTTTTAATATTCGTCCATTTTGTTAATACTAATACAGCATAATTCAATGCTAAACAAGCATAACTGGAGTTTTTACAATATAAAAATGATTTCTCCGGTTTGGATGACTATGTACATACAGCTGAAAGAATTTTTTTGTTTGTAATAGATGTAATTTCAACAATAATATTGAATTCAATTAAAAAAAAAAAAGGACATTTTTGAAGCAAAAGTTTAACTGTAAAATACCCTTTGATAATTATGCTTGCCCAATTATAAGTAAAAAAGCAAACTTTTACTACACTAGAATTTTAATAATTTTAACCTGAAGGGAATGAAAAATGATTTTTTACTATCCAAAATCCGAATTAATAAAATTCTCTTATTTAATACATTCAATTTTAAATTAAACAAAGCATTTTAAGCACTTCTGACAAGAAATTTAATGTAATTTTGTTGTTTGTTTGCTGTTGTGAATGTAATAAAGGGAAGTGGGCCTAACAGTTCGATGCTGGCATAATAGGCATTCCCTTGCAAAATACTAAGTAATAAATAACATTTTGGAAGTGCTAGCTATAACAGTAAGTTCAGTCACACGTGCAACTTTGGCAGCAGCTTTAAGTTTCTCCACATCACTCTTTCTGGTTCTCACCCCGCATATTTTGTTATGTCTGCTAGCCTCAGCTCACCTTTGGTCTGGGTGATGTGAGGGAATATGCGAAGAGGGTAGGAGACAGTGTACTGCTTGCCCCGACGAAACCAGTGGATGCTGTCAGTGTTTTGTGATGTGCGGTATATCAGCATTAGGAGTCACACCAAGAAGTTTATAATAACTAGTCATTCCTATGCTTCTGCCTCTGCAGATATCATTGGAAGAGAGCAGTGCATTATCAGCATGCTCTCGAGTCATCATGATCGTGGCATCAGTTGTAAAGTAAAGGGGCGATCACAAGACCAAACATTTCGTTTAACAATTATGTCTTTTATAAAAAACAAATTAGTTTAAATGGTATGTTTATATAAAATAAAAACTATGTGTAGGTACTTTATTTTAATGACAGAAAATAAAAATTAATAAATCCTGAACAACAATACTGTGTAGAAGTTATATAAATATATTAAGGTCAGAGTGGTAATAAGGCCCAGCAGGTAATAAGGCCCGAGAGCTGATATCGATAGTAGCGATGAGATATTTAGGTTGCAACGCAAAGCAATATGTAACTACCCTGGGCTACCATCTAGCGGTGTGTAAGAGAACCCGGTGGATTTAGTTACACGTGAAGCACACACGAAACAAGGTAAGAACATTGGTGTTTTTATTAATTTGTATTAGATTCGTGATATGCTATTTAATTGTAAGTTATGCATTATATTTTTGTGAATTAGTGCAATGTGTTGGGTATCAAATTAACAATAAACTAGATATGATTGTTATAATTTACATAATGGAAGCGACGGTATAACCACAAACCAAAATGTCTACGTTCCAGGAAATATGGCCCTCATGAAAAATAAGTGGGCCTGATTTCCTGCAGGGACCAAACACCGTTATTTTTATTTAATTTGTATGAAATCACTGCTGAACTATGGTGCGAGTATGTTCTATATATTAGTCAGTAGTCAGTCAGGAGTATATCCAATCAGAGAAAGAGGGTTGTTGGTATTTATACATGTCAATTTTTTTAAAGTAGATATACATAATGGTAGCCATGGACTTCTTATAAACTCTGTGTTGAAAGTGAAACACACGATGCTATATTAGGTGGATGTTGATTAAAAAGTAGGTAAAAGTTTAAATTATTTGTTTCTTAGCTTATAACTTTGAACTTACCAACCTGAGTTAAATTAACCTTACTTTAATATGTAAGAAAACAGTCACCATTACAGGATGGTTTTAATCCATTGTTGACATAACAAATGTGTTTTTATTTTTGTTTCAGATTGTCACAATGGGTAAGAAATGCAGATGCCTAAAAGGCAACTGGACACGTAGCATGATGGAGGAAGCTTTACAGTTACTTAGGAAAGGAAAATCTCAAAGGTATGTTGAAAATCACTGTGGTATACCTTGCAGAACTTTAAGAAATCATTTAAAGTCTGGGAGCTGTGAAAGCAAATTGGGTTGCCATAAGATTCTCACTGCAGACCAAGAGATGGATCTGGAAGAGAGAATTGTTCGTTTTGCTGATATAGGATTTCCTTTAACGTCCTTAATCATTCGTAGGTGTGTTTTAAAATTCGTAGAAACACACAGCATCAAACATCCATTCAAAACAAAGACAAGTTACCTGGTAGAGAATGGTTTCGGGCTTCTTGAAACGCCATCCACGTCTGTGTAGAAGAAAGGCCCAGTCACTGAACCCCGCAAGAGCTCAGAAATTGAACCCATTCATTGTTCATGACTACTTCACTAAACTGGGTGCTGTCATTACCCAACTTGACCTGAACGGATGCCCTCAGAACATATTTAATATGGACGAAAAAGGGATTCGTTTGACATTGCACCACCAACAGAATGTTCTTGCACGCAAGGGAGCCAAACGTGTTCATCTTGTCTCTCATGAAAATGCTGAGAATGTGACAGCTGTTGCATGTGTTAGTGCCATGGGAGCTGTGATTCCTCCCATGATATTGTTTAAAGGAAGGAGGTACAGAAAGACTTTCAAACATGGCCTTCCTCCAGGATCAAAAGTGGTTATGACACCTAAGGGGTCAATGACAAGTGAAGTTTTTGTGCAATGGCTGGAACACTTTGCAAAATTCAAACCTGCGGGTGAAACTTTATTTGTCACGGATGGAGCAAAACCTCATTTGGACATATCTATTGTAGAGAAAGCTAACGAACATTCCATAACTCTGCTTTGTTTGCCGAGTAACACTACACATGAATTACAGCCACTAGAAAAATCAGTCTTCCGACCTTTCGAGCATTATTGGGATGCCGAACTGCTATACTGGTGGGACCGAGACCCAGAAGACCCTGACAGGAAATTAACGAAGGATACTTTCTCTTAAGTATTCACTCCTGTGTGGAGCAAATCCATGACTTTGAGCAACATAGCTAATGGCTTTCGTGCGACAGGAATTCATCCATTTGATTCTAAATAGATTCCAGAAGAAGCCTTCGCCCCCAGTACTGTCACTTCCAACGAAGAAAAGGAATCTGATGATGATATGCCTCTCTCTGTAAGGTTGGCAAAACTACATGCTAAACACAGACATGAAATGACAAAATCACCATTTCAAGAACTTTTACCAACACCACACAAGAAAGCCAAGAAATCAAGTGGAGTTCCTCACAAAAAGGCTGTGCACTATAAAGCACAAAGACTATCAAGGAATTTGTTCGCAGCTGTCCCAGACAACGATACATGCACAAACCAGTTGGAAGGGGTTACACCACTACATCAACCTGCAACATCTTCGTTAGCTCCAGGAAGATCTACTGCTCGTTCAAAAGCAACTACTCCATTATTACAAGCTGGTACTGCTACTGTACAATCTTCAACATCTGTTACCACGACACAAAGTTGGTACTGCGCTGCTTGCGGAGAAGACTACCAGGCTGACATGCGGGCTTGCAACAAGTGTGGGGTTTGTGTCCATGAGATATGTGTCGGGCTTACAAAAGACGACAAGGAAGATTTTTTTGCTATTAATTTTGTTATTGCTCGGTCAAATTTTTGTTTCACTTGTTAGAGAAATGTTTCATTTGGTCCTTACCTTTAGTTTTAACTTTAATAAGGTTACAAACTACATGTATCACATTTCATAAGACAAAAATGTTTTATTTTTGGTCAATAAAATATGTATGTAATATGTATTTACATAAAAAAAAACTTATTTTAATTACATGCATTAAACTTGTTGATTTTATGTACCTTTCATGTAGTGGGCCTTATTACATGTCGGTGCAGGAAATAAAGCCCATTTGCAGCGATGTCTTCACCTTCATTTCATGTCAACTGTACCTCTCGCTGAAATTATTCATAATTCCATTTAAGTGCAGTACTTTACACATGCGAACTTTAATTTATAATTTTTATAACTTCATTACTTTACGTACAGGTGCTGTTTATTTCGAGAGTGGGTCTTATTACCCCACCTGACCTTATACTAGAATTTTTGAATCAAATATTTATATTAATGAAAGGTTGTAAATTTTATATTGTTTTAATTCTGTAATAGTTTGGGTTCGAATCCCAGTCCAGTCAATCTGTTTTTGTTTTTAATGGTTTCTTGGAATAATTACTACAAATGGCATAACAGTTCCTTATTATAGGCCATAGCAGAATCTTTAACCAGTATCTCTACACTGTGTAGTTATGTATTACTGTTTGTAATCAATTGCCTCTCTGTCAATTAGTTATTAAGTCTAAATAAAATAACAAAACAAAAACTAAATACAAAATTATTTTTTATCACAGCATTATGTAAATGGTAACTGTTTATTGAACAAAAAGTTTCATACGAATGACACAGTTATACAAGTCAAAGAATTAATTAATTTTTTTGTGTAAAAGACCTATCTCAATTACCTGATGACTATGTGACTGTTGTGAAACATCAATGTTTAGCATTCTAGCATAAAATGTAGTCATTAATCAGCAGCAGATATATAAATTTATGCAAGACTAACTAGAGTTTACAAGTGTAGCACGCTGTGAGGGTGAACATGTGTGCATATGAAAACACTGGCATGTTGAGCTTAAGATAAATTAAAACATTAAAAGAACAAAACAATACAGATTAAAAATGTGTAAAGAAGCAAAATCACCTGATATATAGTTTACAACAAGCCCAAGAATAAAGGGTTGCAACAAATTTTTTTTTTATAGAAAAAACTGTACTTTATAATAGCTGAAATTGTATTCAGCATAAAGTGTATTCCATAAGTGCTGATATTAATTACTACCCTAAACAGGTGCGAAAGTATGATTTTTAATTTGCAAAACATGACAACCTTGATGTTTTGTGTATTTATTGTTTAGCAGAACATGTGGCATTCTGTAGTAATGAAATGTTAATTTTATTGAGGTCAGTTTATCCAGTTAAAATTAAACAACACACACAATAGCCTAGATGTATACACGGCACAAGGTAAGTCCCTTATTTTATTGTTAATGAGAAAATGAGGTACTATTATTTTATATAAAATATGTAATAATATTTTAACAAGTATTAAAGTAAGTTTTAGCAGTATCTTTTGAATCCTATTAAGGTGAATGAACTAAAAATTAGTTAAACTGCACTACATAATGAAAAACAAAAATATGAAGTTCTGGACACAAAGCATATCACTGCACAACTGTCATTTTAATGGTTAGTACTTGTCCATTGGAGCCTTTGGGAGTCCTAAAACTGGCAGACTAGTTCTTCGTTTATGACCCTGCATACACAAAGTGTGACTTTAAACACTTGAGGAAAGCAAACAAATACAGCTGCAGCATGCATTGTTCTTTACTTAACATTGATTACATAAAGAGGCTACCAAGGCTACTTTTTATTAGAATACAATATCAAAATAATTAAAACAAGAAAATATTCATAATTCTTTACCAAGTTATTCCTAATTTTTATTATGATAATAGAAATATACCAGAATACAGCCACTTAATTGATAAGGGGTTGGAGGGTATGCTCGAGTTTGAATGCCAAGGATGTTACTGATGGGTGCCACTGATGATTAAGAGCACAAAGACATGGCAAAACTCTACTCTCACGGTGCAATGTTGCCCATGTGGGGAACAAGTTACCATTAATCATCTTGATCTAGCCTGCTTTCAGCATCAGGGATGCTTAACACAATATTACCTGTTGGGTTCTCAAAGAGTCCCACACACCTGAAGTCAGCAAGTATTGGCACGTGGCCAAGAATGATCACCTATAAGACATTGTTTAATTGCTCAATACTTCTTCAGAATTTCATTACACAGCAAAAATACAACAGATAAAACGTTGCACAGCAAAATTCAGTTTAGGTTAGGTCTAGCACACCCTAGTGACTGAACAAAATGCTCATCATGGTTTCAAAGTCCCAACTAGGGGTTAAATATTGATTATTTGAACCTCTTTCACTTGAGATATGCCTGGAGATATACAGAATGTAAGCGGTTTGATTTCCAAACCTTTCATTTTGTTGGTGGGAATAATCATTTTTAAGATTTTTTAATTTCTGGTGGGGGTGAGATACAGGTATATCCCCTTAATCCCTGCTCTGTATACATCCCTGGCTGCAGTCTTCACATTGTTTTTTACAGTGTGGCCGTAGAAGAGCAGGAAGAACAAAACCCAGAGTTGAAGATGTTGCAATTAATACTTTGGAATGATATTAAATATGATTTTGAAATATTTGAGGAACAAGATATTGAGCACAATGGGCAGAAGGCCTCTGAAGACCACAGTGGTGATGGTCATGATGAGGTTATTGGAATCTCGGACAACGGATCAACAGAAGGAAAAGGAGAAACCTCAAGAGGTAAGTCTAAAGCTGAATTTTTTTTCACTGGTTCACAAAATGTGTGTGCACATGAATGTGCATTTATTTTATGTAAAATATTTTCTGAGATATCATTTGAATATGTTTATTTGTATTGTAAAATCTATTTTGTGGAAACCCATCTTAGTTAACCTTATGAAATGTATTAAGTTAGGGTATGCCAACATTGCCAAAACATATTGTTAAAACTAAATTACTACACACTATAATGAATGGTAACTCATAAACAAACAGAAAGCAAACCTTTTTGTCCAAAAATTATCCATAAAACATAATTTTTATGGAAATTTTCTTGTTTTGCATTCACTCATAAATTAGGGGAAGGGCGTACAAAATGACACACTAGTTGTAAAATCAGTCATCAAAATTTTATTTACTATTAATTTTGAACACTTTACGTGGCTTTATATTCTTTGGTTTATGCTTAATTAAAATTATAGAGATCAATCAACTTATATCAATAGCAAAAAAATTATGAATAATTTTTGAAAACTTGGATAAAAACCATTTTGTCCGCCCTAGGCGGGTAAAATGACATACATGGGGCAGACAAAATGGCATACCATATTTGTACTGGAAATCAGTCTAGAATTATTTCAGTACTCAGAGTTCACAAATAAATCTCTTCGTCTGTTTTGCACATCTGCACATGCTTCTGAAAGTGCACCAATCATTTATGAAATACAGCTGTTTTCATCCAACCTGATTCCTGTGCAATGCTCAAACTACCGGTTGGAGCTTCATCTATCAACTCCTGTTTCATGATTTTTCTTGGATAAATTAAGCACGGCAGGATAAAATGGCCATTTGTACTCATGCAACAAACAACTGTCACATGAGATACCTTTTCAGCACTAGTTAAAGCCCCAACCTGCTTACGCCCAGAAGTAGCAAATACTTTTTAGGGGTCTCTGAACTATTGATATAGCAGACTCATCGACATTGTAGAGCCTATGCGGAGAAATGTTATTGCTCTGAATTATGTCTTTGTAGGTTTTAAAAAAACAGTGCTACTTGCGGCTTGTCAAAGGCTTGGGCTCTCGCAGCTAAAGCAGCTTCTGGTTTTCTTAAAGACATGTCCGGGTGTCTGCGTCGAAATCCAGCCAACCATTCTTTGCCTGCCATTTTATTTTCTTCATTAAACATATTAAGAATATTATTCACGTCTGCAAATTGGTAGGCTAATTCCAGAACTTCTTTCCGTGTAGATACAAACAACCTCGTTTCCAGTAGCTTAATATGTTCAACCAGCTCTCGTTCCATCTCATATGTTAAAACACCTAGTATCTACTCATGCCTAAAACAATGAGGTGCACAATTAAATGCGCATTAATCAAGCTAACCAGCCACAAACGTCTAGAAAACATTAAGTAGATAGATACCCATTTTTTTTTGTTGGAGCTAAGACTTTATTTTGTTTCAGTGCATGTCTTCTAAGAGTCGATTGTGGGAATTTAAACACTTTGGAAGTCATCAACCAGACCATATAATTTTTTTTCACAGCTTCAATAGCCTTTTCCATGGAGGATTTATCCCAACCTTGTCGGTCTGTCTTTCTAGAATAGTTGCGAGACATGTTGTTCTATTATCTGGTAAAAAAAATAGGTGGGTCAAAGGACATACTATGCCATTTTACCCGAACAAGAGGTATGCCATTTTGTCCGCCTTATAACCTCAAACATTAAAAAATAATAACTAAAAACATTATATGAATTTTGAGATTTCAACACATTTTCGGAGTTATTTAGTAAGTTTACAATGAACTTAAGTCAATAAAAACAAATGAAAGTGGAAAACCACTTACTTTTACAGAAAACAAAATCCGTCTGAGTAAAACTCGTGGCTGCAAAAAATCAAATAAACAAGTGTCCATCTTACGCGGCTGAACGGACACCACTGGCGACGTGACAGGTTGCGAAAAATAACTAAACGGCCATCTCCACGTCATTTTCGGAATTAATTTGTCTTCGGTTTCAGAGAAAAGCGAGTGTGCCATTTTACCCACCTATGTCATTTTGTACGTCTTTCCCCTACTACAACCATTGCTTAAAAAATGTCCTATTCACTCTTGTGCTTATTTTGTGTCTGGATATATAACCATACCAGCATTTATCACTAGTGTTATAACTGTCTTCTATTATAGTGTTAAAGTAAAAAAAATATATATATATTAGCACAATTTATCTTACTACAAACACTGCAGAAAACAATTAAAGAATATGTAAATGTTTAAGTAAGTTTTTTAGGAAAACAAAAACCCTGTCAGATAGTAGGTGTATTAAAACAAAGTACAAATATATTCTAACAATAATACTTCTTAAAACAAAATGAAAATAATAATTCAGTCTGATAAAAAGCATTCTGCGCTTGTTTTGCTCCACTCGTAACTTTTAATTAACTCATTTGTCTGCTCCAATGCCTCTGATAACTAGAAATATTAATTTGTAGAGAACTTTTTGTACGGTATGAATTAATAATTTATACAGCATTCCATACTGGAAAAATCTAAAAACTGTTATTTTTGACTGTTTGCTTAATTTTGTACAGTTCCTTTAAATACTGATTTAGTAATGTCCTGAAGCTAATAGTATCGTGATACAAAGTTATGGCAGAATAGGAAAGGAAAATGGCTAATGACTTAGACTACTAACCAAAAGCAGTTTTCAAGCAACACTGCGTTGGCTGCTATTTCAGCCAAATGCTTTTGTTTTCAAAACCAAACAAGAATTTTGTAACAGAAAATTCTTTGAAATTCAATCACATGTTTTCCAGCTTGTTTATTGATATAATTTTCAAAGAAATTTAAATTTTTTGCATGAACGCCAATAGTATATTTATGTAAGGGTGGCTATACTTTGAATGAATGAGCCATGGCCTGTAGTACGAACAATCCCAGCATTTTCCTGGCGTGATCTTGCCGTCGTCCGGGTTCTTGTGTTCGAGACCGGGCGTGTGTCCTAGCGGGAAAACTGGCTCTTAGTGAAATGTGTCTGGGAGGGCGCCGCGCTACCTCTGCGTCTAACCAAATTTGGGTTCTGTGGGTACGTTGCCCCTGCGTGGCCCGCTAGGACCGTCGGCGAAGTGTGCGGTTGGAGGGATCCCTGGCTGTTAACACGTCACAGGCCCTGTGCAGCATAACACGCTGATTCCTAGCTGGGGTAGGGAGACTCAACACAATAACACACACGGATTCGAACTTTATACTGTCGATGACACGTCGCGCACGGAGTGTGCGGAGTGGACGTTTAATCGGCTCAAACAGTTACAAGTACAGTTTACACTTACACGACATACATTGAATTACCCTACGAAATTACATTGAATTAACACTGAGTGCTCTGACGCACTGTCACTAATTAAAGCCCTCACACCAGTCAAGGTTAAGGGGGAGGTTGATTAGAGACGGCCAACCCCGAAAATTGCTAGTGTGGCGGCACCCGGGTCCACCCGTGTGGACCGTGGTCCGCAGTTAAATTAGGTGCAAGTTCTATGCGTAGCTGTCGTCGGTGCCTGTGCACTCGACGTTTAACAAAAAGGCCCTTGTAGCGGGAGTCGGCCCGTGCCGTATGGTGAACTGCCCCGCGTAACGTCTAGTGCAGGGAGTTTATAGTTAAGCGGCTGGGTTAGGCCCTACACCGTAAAAAGACCGGGGATGCACGGGGAGTTTACGCAACGAGAAAAGAATTGGTTTAAATGACTATAGTTACCAGCAATAATGTTCAGTGGAGACAAAGGGTGATGACTCCCCGTGGAACGCACGTCCGCCCCGGTACTGGCGTTTGCCCTTGGGGCGAGGGAAGGTCTCAGCGTTCTCTCGCGCCAAAGTCTCTAAAGTTCTGTTATTCGGAAATTATTTTAATATCAAGAAGCTGGGAGCAGCTCTATATTTAGACATTCATTATTAATAACTAATCTGATTTACAGATACTCTTTAGTAATTATGGTTAGTAAAATTACGTAAATTAAGTTTAAATATTAAAAGTCACATCAGAGACTGTTTGTCACCTGCTGAATGCTCTAGTGGCTAGTCACACATAAAAACAGGGAGGTAATATCTACGTTAACACAACACTATAATTAATTAAAGCTGAAGGCCACAAGGGAGACACTCACAAACGTATTAACGTAATTTCACACGTGAGTGACTCGGGCACTCCTGCGTCGCACTTTCCTTGGGCGGGGGTTTTAATAAAAAGTGGCGTTACTATTAAATTAGGTCTGATTTTTAATGAACGGGGGTCGATGTGTTTGATTAATCACGTGTGGCCCTCGGTTCTACCTAATGCTCCGGTGCTCGCCTGACTCGGGTGGGCCATGGCTAGGGGCGCGTTCCGTTAGCGGGCTTGGATACTGGCGGTTGCAGGTCAGGCTTTGGGGTGGCCTTCGGCCGGACAACGTCAATCTCACGAAACTATGGAAAACCCAGGGTGGCCACAAGCCTTGAATTTCGGGAAAAGCGGGAAATATGCATGAATTTTCATCATCGGGGGAAAACCTGGAAATATGCTTGAATTAATTGTTGGCACCTGGAATTATGTATTTCACTCTTGCAGACAATATGCCTGCTAGTTTTACAGGTTATGTCAAACCAAGACTTTTGATATTGGAATTGCAATGTAATAAAAAATCAGTAATAGTTTTTTTTTCTCATTAGATAATTGGTGGCAGTTCTGCATTAAAATAGTTTCCTCAGCTTTTGTTTAATTTTTATGACCATGGCCATTTTGAAAATTGGTGGCTTAATACCAAAAAATTGAATACCTCTATTTTCCTTGTGTAGACAATGTTTCAATGAATTATTGTTTTCCATTTATTGTATCATGTCCCACAGTTCCCTCCGCAATACAGTGGCCTAGAAACTTGACTGTTATAACTGAAACTTAGCTTCTGTGAGTGCACTGCTTGATACTCAAACTTCCTTAACACTAATTCCATTCACTGCTCAAGTTATTCTGAAATAATTTCAAAGACACAAATATTATAGCAGCTAATGACTCCCTTTATTTATTCAAACTGAATTGGTAGCAACCGAAACCTTTAACTTACATGACATAGCACTCAACTGAAAAATAATCAACATATAGGTATTTGCCAAAACCATTTTGTGGTTTCCAACTTATTCCTTATCCATTTTACCAAATGTCCTTTTTCAACTTTTCTCTCTGGGGTAACACTACTGTTCTTGGTTAACAACTGCATAGTGTTTGTGGCTATTTTGTAAACCAGTTTCATAATCCTTTTCAAGTTTTTATAGCTCTGAAAGAATCTACAAAAACTTACTGCCAATTTTGCCTTCTCTTCCAGTATCTATTCTGTATGATGATGATGATGATGATGATGATGATGATGATGATGATGATGATGATGATGATGATGATGATGATGATGATGATGATGATGATGATGATGATGATGATGATGATGATGATGATGATGATGATGATGATGATGATGATGATGATGATGATGATGATGATGATGATGATGATGATGATGATGATGATGATGATTTTAAAAGCATGCCCATTGGACTGAATAAATTAAGGTCAAAGAATTAGACAATCCTATAAAAATTTTCTTTCAAACATGATCTCATGTAAATTAATTTAAATAAAGAAAAATTAAGAAACACCATCTCTGATGAATATTTCAATGATGAATTGGCCATTAAGTTGAAAAATTAAAACAAAACATATCAATAAACATATTATTTGAGGATTATGAAACACTACAGAAATTATCAAATTTTTTAAAAAATGTGCTGTGTATTTTACCTTATGATGTAATGGAAACAAATACTGTTGTTGCAATAAAATTTACTACAAAGCTAATTTAAGCATGATTTAATACAAACAAAATTTGAAGTATGTACCACGTATGCTCGTGTTCCAATTTTGAGAAAAATAGTTTGGACTGAATATATTGCAAACATTTTTCATTTTAAATTTAATAAAAAAAATTATTGCCTTAAGATGCACAAAAAATTTTTTTTATAAAAATAAATTTTACCACCATATTGCTGCAAAATTAGTATGTTAGTAAGGATTCCTAAAAATAAAAAATCTAAACTTTGTAGCATAATTGTCTTTGCAACTTGTTCCAGGTGCCTTAAAATAATTGTAATTATTCACAGTTAAGTTCTTTTACAGGTTTCTCCAAGAAAATGACAATGATTTTTAACTGCTTACTTATCAGCAGGGATGTAACACCTCACAGCTTATTTGTTATGTTGTTACATATTCTGAATAGCAGTATCATTTCCAGTTCTTTTTTGTGTTTCTCTATACTGACAAACAATCTCACCAGTGCTTGTTCCATCATAAAATCTTGGTATGCTGCAGTCAGGAACGTAAGCAGAATTTAATTTTGGGCGAGGAGGGGATAGAACCCTATTGCCGCTATTTGCTTTCAAAAAACCTTTCGTTTTATTGGTGGGAATAATTTTTAGTTTTTTATTTCTGGGGGGGGGGGAGATATATCCCCTCATCCATGCCCTGAATATGCCACAGGCTGCAGTCTTCACATTGTGTTCGTTTTTTAAGGTATGACCATACAAAATCAGGAAGAATTCAATGAAGAACTGGAGATGCTGGGATATAGGTTTTGGAAAGACATTGAAAATGATTATGAAATATTTGAAAAACAAGATAAAGAGGACAATGGGCAGAAGGCCTCTGAAGACCACAATGGTGATGGTCATGATGAGGTTATTGGAATCTCGGACAACGTATCAACAGAAGGAAAATGTGAACCCTTAGGAAGTAAGTCTAAAGCTAAATTTTTTTCACAGTTTCACAAAATGTGTGCACACATGAATGTGCATTTGTTTTGTGTAAATTATTTTCTGAGATATCATTTGAATATGTTTATTTGTATTGTAAAATCTGTTTTGTGAAAAACCCTTCTTTATTTAACCTTATTAATTATATTAAGTAATACCAACATTGCCAAAAAGATATTGTTAAAACTAAATAATACTTACTATAATGAATGCTTACTCAGAAACAAATAGAAAGCAAACCTTTTTGTCCAAAAATTAACCATTATCCATAATTTTTATGGAAATTTTTGTGTCTTGCAGTCACTCATAACGTACTATAACCATTGCAATAAAATGTCCTATTCACTCTTGCGCTTATTTTGTGTCGGGATATATAACCATACCAGCATTTATCACCAGTGTTATAACAGTCTTCAGTTATAGAATAAAAGTAAAAAAAAATATTTATTAGCACAATTTATTTTAATTCAAACACTGCAGAAAACTATCAAAGAATATGGAGACGTGAAACCTGATACAGAACTTCACAGGAGAGTTTCCATTCTATGTGATAGGGCACCACTCCATGGGCATAGAGACATGGCTAGAAGCCTATCCCAGGTCCTGACATCACAGACATGATAGACGAGAGAGTTCCCATTATCTTGTAAAACTGTGTACCATGACCTCCTAGCACTCCGTTGTAAGGGACGCTATAAATTGTCTACAAATGTTACCATGTACAGCCTACTGGGCTCTCCACCACTCCCAAACGCAGTGTTTGTTTACTTTTTCCCCGCACACACGCCCGGTCGTAAAATAAAAATCCTCTTCGCCACTATGGTGTCCTTGTTAGACGGTTTTCCACATGCTGTTAGCACTTCTCAAGCTGTTCAATATCATGTCCCTGTGTCCTACTACACCCTATCCTGATCTCAACACACACAACCGAACGACCACCAAGCGCCATCTTGCTGACACCAACTGCAGGCCTACAACACTCACCATTACACACATCCAACACAACACTTATAAAAATATATATGTGCTACTACAAACCTGCTCAAGCACACATGAACTCACATAAACACAGTGGTCAATGCACCACCCCATCCATACAATGCATAGGGCTTAAGGGGCTTAGGGTAGGGTACAGTTGATGTCAGACCAAATACCAATCACAATACTTATTTGTTACTGAACAGAAGCAGAAAACACAGCATACAGGATTAAAAGAAAAAGGATATCTTTAAAAACATTTCAGTAGAATAACAACCTCGATTACTTGACTAAAGTTAATCTTAGGAGCACCAATATCAGGAGTATGAAGTGCCAGTTAATTCTTCCATGTAAAAAATGGTACATAATAATAAACAACTACATCACAACCTACCACTACTCACAGTCACAGTTGTCAGATCTGCAAAGTTAAAAAAAAGCGAAATAGAGCACACAATTTACAAACAGTAACTTATCAGTTACATGACTCACAATAAAAAAGGGAAGTTTTATCAAACATCTTCACGCACAATGTGTCTTTGTTTGTCCTGTACCATTATGTTACAGTCTCAGAGTCATATCATTAACTATATGCATTTGTGAAAACTATTATCTGAATATCTAAATGATACTTACACAATTTTCTGGCTCCAGAGATTCACATTCTAAGATAACTGAATAACGTCTGGATTTTTCTGGTTTTTAATGGAATATTTTTATAATTTGTAGCCTATAATACCTACAATTTGTTAAAATTATCAGAATTTTTTAATTGTAACCTTTTGTGAAACACAGCCAAAAATTAGAAATATTCTTAACTATGTCACTGTCTCCAAAATATTCATTAGATTACTGTCTGGAAGTATGTTAAAACTATTCTTTACTACATCATGTTATTTCCACTAGCAGTTTAGACATTAATGTTTCAGGGCGTTTGTTGAGCGAGTTGCAAGCTAGGCTTTGGCAGGCTATTGATAATGTTATTGAAACAATTATGGAACAAGATATTGAGCACAATGGGCAGAAGGCCTCTGAACACCACAAATGTGATGGTCATGATGAGGTTATTGGAATCTCAGACAACGGATCAACAGAAAGAAAAGGAGAAACCTCAAGAGGTAAGTCTAAAACTGAATTTTTTTCACTATTTCACAAAATGTGTGTGCACATGAATGTGCATTTGTTTTGTGTAAATTATTTTCTGAGATATCTTTGAATATGTTTATTTGTATTGTAAAATCTGTATTGTGGAAAACTTTCTTTAGTTAACCTTATGAATTATATTAAGTTATGCCAACATCCCCAAAAACATATCTTTAAAACTAAAAAGTACTTACTAAAATGAAGGGTAACTAAGAAACAAATAGAAAGCAAACCATTTGTACAAAAATTTTCCCTAACCATAATTTTCATGGAAATTATTTTTGTTTTGCAGTCACTCATAAAGTACTATAACCATTGCTTAAAAATGTCCTATTCACTCTTGCGCTTATTTTGTGTCTGGATATATCAACATACTAGCATTTATCACCAGTGTTATAACAGTCTTCTATTACAGTATTACAGTAATAAACTATTTATTAGCACAATTTATTTCAATAAAAACACTGCAGAAAACTATGAAAGAATATGCAGATGTGAAACCTGATACAGAACTCCAGAGGAGAATTTCCATTCTATGTGATAGGGCACCACTCCATGGGCATAGAGACATGGCTAGAAGCCTATCCCAGGTCCTGACGTCACAGACATGATAGACGAGAGAGTTCCCAGCATCTTGTAAAACTGTGTACCATGACCTCCTAGCACTCCGTTGTAAGAGACACTATAAATTATCTACAAATGTTACCATGTACAGCCTACTGGGCTCTCCACCACTCCCAAACGCCTCACTGGATTTTTAAAACTTTGCCGCTCAGATAACAGTCCACTCAATTTAAAGCTCATTGCTGTTATTTATTATGTGTACAACAATCGAATCATCACAATATTAAAATGTCAGCTGGCCCGAAGCACGCCACATGGTCAGGATGCTGAACAAAGCAGCTGAGAGAGCAGCTATAGCACGGCTGCTCTCTTGGTGGCCGGAAGGTGACGGGAGTGCCTAGGGTGAGGAAGGTATCGGTTGGCACCTAGGACGTGTGTTGGTGCTAGGGTCATACTATTTACTAAAGATAACCCAGACACAGTACTTTTAACAAATAAAATTTTACAGATTAAACAAAAGCCTTTCATTATTTAAACACACAAATACATAAATAAGTTTTAAACGAAACAATTATATAGGTACATTATAGTCAACATGTAATTAAGTTTGTGCCATTTAGAAGAAATTAATGAAAATACTAGTCACCATTATTAATTACAACCACTAATATCATTACCACATGAAAACTTTTTATCGTGTCCTTGCTAGACTGTTTTCCACATGCCGTTAGCACTTCACCCGTTGTTTAATTTCATGTCCTTGTGTCCTACAACTTCCGAACCCACCCGATTTCAACGTACACGACTGAACGACCTCCTAGCGCCATCTTGCCGACGCCAACCGAAGGCCTATTACCCTCTCCATTACACATGTCCTACATGACAATTCTCCCCTTAAGATCACCACACGCAACCTTGCAGCCTGCTGGGTACTATCCTTGCCCTGCTCCACTTTCGAGTCCCCCTGTAGTCTGGAAGAAGCACCTACTGTCCCACTGAAAATGCCTGTGCATGTGGCAGTTTGTGACCTCATTAAGGTCTCCTCTCATTTAAAAGTGGGGTTGGGACGTATCTGGTCCAACGCCAGTCTCAATGATTGCTCCATTAGGAGTTCTGCAGTGTCTTATGTGAGTCACCCATGTGTGTGTGAATCGCCTCCTCCTTTTTTCTGCAGTTTATTCTTCACTGTCTGCACCATGTGTTCTGCTTGACCATTTTTGGCTAGGTGGAACAGACGTGTTCACTGCAGTGCCACTCCATTCTTCTGCATAAATTCTTCCATCTCTTGGACATGAAAGCTGTCCCAATGTCTGAAACCAGGTACTGAGGAATCCCATGTCAACTGAAGATCTCTCGCAGAGCCTGGATAACTGCACCTGACGACATGCTATGTATCCTCCTCACCTCCGGCCATTTGGAATGTGCATCCACTGCAATGAGGAAGACCTGTCTTTGGAAAGAATCCAGGAAGTCCATAAGTAGCCTAATCCATGGCTCCCTCTGTATTGCCCATTTTACCGCCCTCACTTTCGGTAGGTTGTTTCTCTGCTGCTGGCAGTCTGGGCATTACCCTACCATCTTCTCAATATTCCTGTCCATTCCTGGCAACCACATACAGCTGCGAGCTATCATCTTAGATTTTACGATACCATCATGTGTGAAATGGAGAACCATCAACAGTTTCTCTGCGGCATGCCTCTGGAATGATCACTCTATTGACCCACAGAAACCAAGCTTGTGCATATTACACCTCTCGCCTATTCCAGAATGGCCACAACTCCTCGGATCTCACATTTCTCCCCTGCCATCCTTGGCTTGTGAGCTTCTTGACTTGACAAAGGATGAGGTCTGTGGTCGATAGAGCCGAGCCAATGTCTATGCATCGAATATGAGTACTGACATGGGCTCGAGCATAAGCACATTGCCCACTATTGGTATATGCACGTTTCCTGTGGCCATAGGCAAATGACTG